>NC_030835.1:37662500-38912500 GCF_001704415.2 Capra hircus | reverse complement strand
CTGGGTGGTGGGGTGAGGTCAGGGGATTTTCAGTCTCTTTCCTAGAACTTTAGAAAAAAATGGAGTTCTCCTATTAGACAAGATGGAGTAGCTTAAGCTCTTCAGTTGTCCCATCAATCTTGATTCCAGCTTGTAACTCATCCAGCCTGGCATTTTTCATGATGTGTTCAGTGTATAAGTTAAATAAACAAGGTGACAAGCAGCCTTGTCGTTCGCCTTTCTCAATCCTGAACCAGTCAGTTGTTCTATGCAGGATTCTAACTGTTGTTTCTTGACCCACTTCCAGTTTTCTCAGGAGACAGGTAAGATAGTCTGGTATTTCCATCTCTTTAAGAGTTTTCCACAGTTTGTTACGATCCACACAGTCAAAGGCTTTAGCATAGGCAATGAAAACAGAGGTAGATATTTTTCTAGAATTACCATACTTTTTCTATGATCAAGTGAAAGTTGGCAATTTGATCTCTGGTTCTTCTGCACATTCTAATCTTGTCAGCAACCCCACCCTTTTGAAACTTCAGAAAAAGGAATGAAGACTTTTACTGTCTTGATCCTTATCACATACACCTGACTGCATAATCTCTTCCTACTCACCAGGAAGAGCCAACTCATTGGAAAAGACCCTGATGCTTGGAAAGATTGAGGGCAGAAGGAGAAGAGGACAACAGAAGGTGAGGTGGTTGGATGGCATCACCGACTCAATGGGCATGAGTTTGAGCAAACTCAGGGAGAGAGTGAAGAATAAGGAAGCCTGTAGTGTTGCAGTTCGTGGGGTTGCAAAGAGTCAGACATGACTTAGTGTTTGAAAAACAACTCACCAGGAAGGGAGCTGGCACAGTTCTTGAGGCACTAACCTACTGTGTTCCCCTGTCTGGCAAAGTGATAAAGTCACCCTTTCCTTCTCTCCCATAACTCTGTCCCTGTATTTCTTTTTGGCACTGATGCACAGAGAGCCAAGATTTTGGCAACAAAGGTGCTGCCTGCTTTCCTTTTGCCACTTGTAATGAGGTGCAACTGAAGAGAGAGAAATTGAGGAAAGACAAGTTCAACAAAAATGAAACAAGGAATGGGAGAATTTTTAAAATTCTCAGCCTCTCCAGATGGCGATAGATGCCACACATCAGAGATGGCAGCCAAAAGTACAGCATATCATTTGTCCAGTACAGTCTTGATTTTAAAGTAATTTTCAAAAACCACTCTTTTTTTTTTTTTGGTGGTGTCACATGGCATGTGGGACCTTAGTTCCCCACCAAGGGACTGAACCCATGCCTGCTCCAGTGGGAGCACAGAGTCTCAACCACTGGATCGATAGAGAAGTCCCAAGTCTTGATTTTAAAAAACAAAAACAACAACAAAACTCAAAAAATGTCACATAGAGAAAAGCTGAGTGTGTGATGGAAGGGACAACTTTTGCAAAAACTGAAAAAAGCTCAAGAGATAAACTAAAAGCCTTTTTAAGAATTCAAGGATGTGTCTCACAAATCCTCTTAAACAGACAGAGGTCCTCTATGAAGCTTCAAGGGTTGCCTTTGTCAATTACAAATTGGAACTTGCCAGGGGCATTTTGCCCTCTGCCTCTGCAGAGACTGAGTCCTGTGCTGGTGCAGCTGCTGACCTTCAACATGCCCTGAAAGCAGTTCAGTGTGGAGAGTGAGGCACTCTGTGCTCCAGGGAAACACAGGGAACAGCTCTTTAGATAGATACTTTCAGGAACTGATTTTTTGATCCCAATCTTTGCATCTCCTCATATTTAGAAAAGCACTTAATCCCTTCATGGTGACATCAGTTCAGTTCAGTCAGTCAACTGTGTCTGACTTTTTGCGACCCCATGACCCGCAGCATGCCAGACCTCCCTGTCCATCACCAACTCCTGCAGTTCACTCAAACTCACGTCTATTGAGCTGGTGATGCCCTATAACCATCTCATCCTCTGTCGTCCCCTTCTCCTCCTGCCTTTAAGCTTTCCCAGCATCAGGGTCTTTTCAAATGAGTCAGCTCCTCGCATCAGGTGGCCAAAGTATTGGAGTTTCAGCTTCAACATCAGTCCTTACAATGAACACCCAGAACTGATTTCCTAAAGGAAAATGGGCTGGTTGGATCTCCTTGCAGTCCAAGGGATTCTCAAGAGTCTTCTCCAACACCACGGTTCAAAAGCATCAATTCTTGGGCATTCAGCTTTCCTTATAGACCAACTCTCACATCCATACATAACCACCGGAAAAACCATACCCTTGACTAGACAGATCTTTGTTGACAAAGTAATGTCTCTGCTATTTAATATGCTGTCTAAGTTGGTCATAACTTTCCTTCCAAGGAGTAAGCGTCTTTCAATTTCATGGCTGCAGTCACCATCTGCAGTGATTTTGCAGCCCAGAAAAATAGTCAGCTGCTGTTTCCACTGTTTCTCCATCTATTTGCCATGAAGGGATGGGACCAGATGACATGATCTTCGTTTTCTGAATGTTGAGCTTTAAGCCAACTTTTTCACTCTACTCTTTCACTTTTATCAAGAGGTTCTTTAGTTCTTCTTTACTTTCTGCCATAAGGGTGGTGTCATCTGCATATCTGAGGTTATTGATACTTCTCCTGGCAATCTTGATTCCAGCTTGTGCTTCATCCAGTCCAGCGTTTCTCATGATGTACTCTGCATATAAGTTAAATAAGCAGGGTGACAATATACAGCCTTGACGTACTCCTTTTCCTATTTGGAACCAGTCTGTTGTTCCATCTCTAGTTCTAACTGTGGCTTCCTGACCTGCATACAGGTTTCTCAAGAGCAGGTCAGGTGGTCTGGTATTCCCATCTCTCTCAGAATTTTCCACAGTTTATTGTGATCCACACACTCAAAGGTTTTGGCATAGTCAATATAACAGAAATAGATGTTTTTCTGGAACTTTCTTGCTTTTTTGATGATCCAGTGGATGTTGGCAATTTGACCTCTGGTTCTTAGGCCTTTTCTAAAACCATCTTGAAAATCTGGAAGTTCACAGTTCACATGTTGCTGAAGCCTGGCTTGGAGAATTTTGAGCATTACTGTCCTAATGTGTGAGATGAGTGCAATTGTGCAATAGTTTGAGCATTCTCTGGCATTGCCTTTCTTTGAGATTGGAATGGAAACTGACCTTTTCCAGTCTTGTGGCCACTGCTGAGTTTTCCAAATCTGCTGACATATTGAGTGCAGCACTTTCACAGCATCATCCTTTGGGATTTGAAATAGCTCAACTGGAATTCCATTACCTCCACTAGCTTTGTTCGTAGTGATACTTCCTAAGGCCCACTTGACTTCACATTCCAGGATGTCTGGCTCTAGGTGAGTGATCACCTATCGTGATTATCTGAGTCATGAAGATCTTTTTTGTATAGTTCTTCTTGTAATCTTGCCACCTCTTCTTAATATCTTCTGCTTCTGTTAGATCCATACCATTTCTGTCCTTTATTGAGCCATCTTTGCACAAAATGTTCCCTTGATATCTCTAATTTTCTTGAAGAGATCTCTAGTCTTCCTATTCTATTGTTTTCCTCTATTTCTTTGCATTGATAGCTGAGGAAGGCTTTCTTATCTCTCCTTGCTATTCTTTGGAACTCTGAATTCAAATGGGTATATCTTTCCTTTTTTCCTTTGCTTTTTGCTTTTCTTTTCACAGCTATTTGAAAGGCCTCCTAAGACAGCCGTTTTGCTTTTTTGCATTTTTTTCCTTGTGGTTAGTCTTGATCCCTGCCTCCTGCACAATGTCACGAACCTCCATAGTTCATCAGGCACTCTGTCTGTCAGATCTAGTCCCTTAAATCTATTTCTCACTTCCACTGTATAATCATAAGGGATTTGATTTAGGTCATACCTGAATGGTCTAGGGGTTTTCCCTACTTTCTTCAATCTCAGTTTGAATTTGGCAATAAGGAGTTCATGATCTGGGCTATAGTCAGTACCCAGTCTTGTTTTTGCTGACTGTATAGAGCTTCTCTATCTTTGGCTGCAAATAATATAATCAATCCGATTTCAGTGTTGACCATCTGGTGATATCCATGTGTAGAGTCTTCTCTTGTGTTGTTGGCAAAGGGTGTTTGCTATGATCAGTGTGTTCTCTTGGCAAAACTCTATTAGCCTTTGTCCTGCTTCATTTTGTACTTCAAGGCCAAATTTGCCTATTATTCCAGGTATTTCTTGACTTCCTACTTTTGCATTCCAGTACCCTATAATGAACAGGATATCTTTTTTGGGTGTTAGTTCTAAAAGGTCTTGGTCTTCATAGAACCATTCAACTTCAGCTTCTTCAGCGTTACTGGCTGGGGCATAGACTTGTATTACAGTGATATTGAACAGTTTGCCTTGGAAATGAACAGAGATAATTTTGTCGTTTTTGAGATTGCATCCAAGTACTGCATTTCGGACTCTTTTGTTGACTATGATGGCTAATCCATTTCTTCTAAGGGATTCCTGCCCACAATAGTAGATATAATGGTAATCTGAGATAAATTCACCCGTTCCAGTCCATCTTAGTTTGCTGAATCCTAGAGTGTAGACATTCACTCTTGCCATCTCTTGTTTGACCACTTCCAATTTGCCTTGATTCATTGACCTGACGTTCCAGGTTCCTATGCAATATTGCTCTTTACAGCATCAGATCTTGCTTCTATCACCAGTCACATCCATAACTGGGTGCTGTTTTGCTTTGGCTCCACTCATTGCATTGAACCCACTCTTCACCAAACAGCCTCTTTGACCTTCCCCAACTGCCTCTTTGGAGCAGTTGCTTTCTCCCGAGCTGCAGTCCTCATTTTACCACAAATAGGACATAACTCACAACTCTCACATTACGCATCTTTTTAGTTGACACCTCTCAGCCACTCAGAAGGAGCCAAGAATGGAAAAAGGCTTATTTCAGAAATATTTATGTGAGTGGAATGAATTCCCATGAAATCAGTACAAGACACAAAATTCTTAAGAAAATTTTTTCAACAGAAATACTGCCAGTCTGAACAAAAAGGAGCAGAGAAAATATAAAATGAAAGAAGGGTGTAGGACCTTTAAAACTGGACTGACAGGAAACAGGCTGATAAAATGACTCAACTGTGAACACATTTCATGGATAAGGAAGGATGACTCAGTGGGTGGAGAAATATTTTTCTAGAGGACAGTGGGAAAAGGAGAGGAAAGGTCCATGAATGAGCTCAGGAAGCAGAATTGAACCACCATATGACAGAGAAATGCAATTTTTTTGCTTAAGTCACTATGTAAATTGCACTGTGTGCAACCGCAGGGACATCCTTGTCATACAGATTATCTTTCACTTTTATGAAAACAATGGCTGAGCACAAGTGGTTTACCTAAACTGTTGTCCCCATTAGCAAGTCTTATGGAGAGATGGAACAAAATAAGGAGTGAAAACTGAGCCTTCCAGTGTAGATGGATGATGTCGGTTCTCCAAGTGAATTTTCTCCTGGCTGATTCCCTGTCTTCTTGCCTGCAAAGTAAACCAGTTGTTCTTTATAGGTGTAGTTCCCAATCAATATTTTCCATCAAGGGAGAGACAGACTGGTGAACCTTGCTTACACAGCTTACAGTAGCTATCCCAGGTTTGTTTCCTTTCTCTAAGTAGATAACCAACTGACATCAGACATATAGGAAGAGAATGAAGCACGAAAGAGAAAGAACAAGTAGGGATTAAAACAGATAATGCAGGGGGACACAAAAGCTCTTGTTCTGATACTTCAGTTCAGTTCAGTTCAGTTCAGTCGCTCAGTCATGTCTCACTCTTTGCAACCCCATGAATCGCAGCACGCCAGGCCTCTCTGTCCATCACCAACTCCCACAGTTCACTCAAACTCACGTCCATCGAGTCAGTGATGTCATCCAGTCATCTCATCTTCTGTTGTCCCCTTCTCCTCCTGCCCCCAATCACTCCCAGCATCAGAGTCTTTTCAAATGAGTCAACTCTTCGCATGAGGTGGCCAAAGTACTGGAGTTTCAGCTTTAACATCATTCCTTCCAAAGAAATCCCAGGGCTGATCTCCTTTAGAATGGACTGGTTGGATCTCCTTGCAGTCCAAGGGACTCTCAAGAGTCTTCTCCAACACCACAGTTCAAAAGCATCAATTCTTCAGCACTCAGCCTTCTTCACAGTCCAACTCTCACATCCATACATGACAACTGGAAAAACCATAGCCTTGACTAGATGGACCTTAGTCAGAAAAGTAATGTCTCTGCTTTTGAATATGCTATCTAGGTTGGTCATAACTTTTCTTCCAAAGAGTAAGTGTCTTTTAATTTCCTGGCTGCAATCACCATTTGCAGTGATTTTGGAGCCCCCCAAAATAAAGTCTGACACTGTTTTCACTGTTTCACCATCTATTTCCCATGAAGTGATGGGACTGGATGCCATGATCTTTGTTCTCTGAATGTTGAGCTTTAAGCCAACTTTTTCACTCTCCTCTTTCACTTTCATCAAGAGACTTTTTAGTTCCTCTTCACTTACTGCCATAAGGGTGGTGTCATCTGCATATCTGAGGTTATTGATATTTCTCCCGGCAATCTTGATTCCAGCTTGTGCTTCTTCCAGTCCAGCGTTTCTCATGATGTACTCTGCATAGAAGTTAAATAGGCAGGGTGACAATATACAGGCTTGATGAACCAGTCTGTTGTTCCATGTCCAGTTCTAACTGTGGCCTACATACAGATTTCTCAAGAGGCAGGTCAGGTGGTCTGGTATTCCCATCTCTCTCAGAATTTTCCACAGTTTATTGTGATCCACACACTCAAAGGCTTTGGCATAGTCAATAAAGCAGAAATAGATGTTTTTCTGGAACTCTCTTGCTTTTTCCATGATCCAGAGGATGTTGGCAATTTGATCTCTGGTTCCTCTGCCTTTTATAAAACCAGCTTGTACATCAGGAAGTTCATGGTTCACGTGTTGCTGAAGCTTGGCTTGGAGAATTTTGAGCATTACTTTACCAGCCTGTGAGATGAGTGCAATTGTGCAGTAGTTTGAGCATTCTTTGGCATTGCCTTTATTTGGGATTGGAATGAAAACTGACCTATTCCAGTCCTGTGGCCACCGCTGAGTTTTCCAAATTTGCTGGCATATTGAGTGCAACACTTTCACAGCATCATCTTTCAGGATTTGAAATAGGTCAACTGGAATTCCATCACCTCCACTAGCTTTGCTCGTAGTGATGCTTTCTAAGGCCCACTTGACTTAACAGTCCAGGATCTCTGGCTCTGGATGAGTGATCACACCATCATGATTATCTGGGTCGTGAAGATATTTTTTGTACAGTTCTTCCGTGTATTCTTGCCACCTCTTCTTAATATCTTCTGCTTCTGTTAGGTACAGACCATTTCTGTCCTTTATCAAGCCCATCTTTGCATGAAATGTTCCCTTGGTATCTCTAATTTTCTTGAAGAGATCTCTAGTCTTTCCCATTCTGTTCTTTTCCTCTGTTTCTTTGCATTGATCACTGAGGAAGCCTTTCTTATCTCTCCTTGCTGTTCTTTGGAACTCTGCATTCAGATGCTTATATCTTTCCTTTTTTCCTTTGTGTTTTTTTTTTTTTTTTTTTTTTGCCTCTCTTCTTTTCACAGCTATTTGTAAGGCCTCCCCAGACAGCCATTGTGCTTTTTTGCGTTTCTTTTCAATGAGGATGGTCTTGATCCCTGTCTGCTGTACAGTGTCACGAACCTCATTCCATAGTTCATCAGGCACTCTGTCTATCAGATCTAGGACCTTAAATCCATTCCTCACTTTCACTGTATAATCATTAGGGATTTGATTTAGGTCATACCTGTATGATCTAGCAGTTTTCCCTACTTTCTTCAATTTGAGTCTAAATTTGGTAATAAGGAGTTCATGATCTGAGCCACAGTCAGCTCCTAGTCTTGTTTTTGTTGACTGTATAGAGCTTCTCCATTTTTGGCTGCAAAGAATATAATCAGTCTGATTTCGGTGTTGACCATCTGGTGATGTCCATGTGTAGAGTCTTCTTTTATGTTGTTGGAAGAGGATGTTTGCTATGACCAGTGCATTTTCTTTGCAAAACTCTATTAGTCTTTGCCCTGCTTCATTCCGCATTCCAAGGCCAAATTTGCCTGTTACTCCAGGTGTTTCTTGACTTCCTACTTTTGCATTCCAGTCCTTCTCAATCCTTGCATCTCCTCATATCCAGAGAAGCCCTAAATGCCTTCGTGGTGATTTCAGATCCTCATGACTAACAAAAACCCTTTTTTAAAATGAGTGCTTCCTGGTATTGACTCCCCCTTCACCAAATCCTTATATATTGACCTTCCCCTACTGCCTCTTTGGAGCAGTCTTTCAGAGCTATCTGAGATGCTGCCTCCCGGACTGCAGTCCTCATTTTACCCCAAATAAAACTTAACTCATAACTCTCAAGCTGTACATCCTTTTTAGTCAACACAATAAATAAATAAAAGAGAGCCAGAAGGAAAGCAATGTAAAATACTGAGTAAAAAGTAAAGAGCCCTAGGTGACCAGTCCAGGAAACCCTGTATTTGATTATTAGGATTCCAGGGATAATTTAGAGAATGAAGAAGGAAATGATATAGAAATCAAAGAACTTTTATCAAAACTAAGAAAAAAAAAACCCTACTTCAAACAGATCCTATTAAGTGCCTAACAAGATGATTTATTTAAAAGGTATAAATACTGAGGACAACAAGAAAATTTTAAAACTTCTCCAAAAGGAAAATAAGCCACTCAGAAGGACCAAGAATGAGCCCTAACATCACATTTCTGATCAATTTCACTGAGTACTGGAGAAGTGGAACAAGGCCTTCAAGCTGTGGGAGAAAATGGTTTTATCCAATGGTGTATTTTTTAGCCAAACTATGAACTATGGTATGGATCTAACAGAAGCAAAAGATATTAAGAAGAGGTGGCAAGAATACATGGAAGAACTGTACAAAAAAGAGCTTCACCACCCAGATAATCATGATGGTGTGATCACTCACCAAAAGCCAGAAATCCTGGAATGTGAAGTCAAGTGGGCCTTAGGAAGCACCAAACTAACAAAGCTAGTGGAAGTGATGGAATTCCAGTTGACCTATTTCAAATCCTGAAAGATGATGTTGTGAAAGTGCTGCACTCAATATGTCAGCAAATTTGGAAAACTCGGCAGTGGCCACAGGACTGGAAAAGGTCAGTTTCCATTCCAATCTCAAAGAAAGGCAATGCCAAGGAATGCTAACTGCCTCTCAGTTGCACTCATCTCACAGGCTAGTAAAGTAATGCTCAAAATTCTCCAAGCCAGGCTGCAGCAACAAGTGAACTATGAAGTTCCAGACATTCAAGGTGGTTTTAGAAAAGGCAGAAGGACCAGAGATCAAATTGCCAACATCCACTGGATCATGGAAAAAGCAAGAGAGTTCCAGAAAAACATCTATTTCTGCTTTATTGACTATGCCAAAACCTTTGAGTGTGTGGATCACAATAAACTGTGGAAAATTCTGAGAGAGATGGGAATACCAGACCACCTGACATGCCTCTTGAGAAACCTGTATGTAGGTCAGGAAGCCACAGTTAGAACTGGACATGGAACAACAGACTGGTTCCAGATAGGGAAAGGAGTACGTCAAGGCTGTATATTGTCACCCTGCTTATTTAACTTCTATGCACAGTACATCATGAGAAATGCTGGGCTGGAAGAAGCACAAGCTGGAATCGAGATTGCTGGGAGAAACATCAATAACCTCAGATATGCAGATGACACCACCCTTATGGCAGAAAGCGAAGAAGAACTAAAGAGCCTCTTGATGAAAGTGAAAGAGAGGAGTGAAAAAGTTGGCTTAAATCTCAACAGTCAGAAAACTAAGATCATGGCTCTGGTCCCATCACTTCATGGCAAATAGATGGGGAAACAGTGGAAACAGTTTCAGACTTTAATTTTTGGGCACCAAAATCACTGCAGATGGTGATTGCAGCCAGAAAATTAAAAGATGCTTACTCCTTAGAAGGAAAGTTACAACCAATATAGATAGCATATTAAAAAGCAGAGACATTACTTTGTCAATGAAGGTCCATCTAGTCAAGGCTATGGTTTTTCCAATGGTCATATATGGATGTGAGAGTTGGACTGTGAAGAAAGCTGAGTGCAGAAGAATTGATGCTTTTAAACTGTGGTGTTGGAGTAGACTCTTGAGAGTCCCTTGGACTGCAAGGAGGTCCAATCAGTCCATCCTAAAGGAGATTAGTGATGGGTGTTCATTGGAAGGACTGATGTTGAAGCTGAAACTCCAGTACTTGATGGCCACCTCATGTGAAGAGCTGACCCATTGGAAAAGACTCTCAAGCTGGGAGGGATTGGGGGCAGGAGGAGAAGAGGATGACAGATGGCTGGATGGCATCACCAACTCGATATACAACTTGATGGACATGAGTTTGAGTAGACTCCAGGAGTTGGTGATGGACAGGGAGGCCTGGCGTGCTGCAATTCATGGGGTTGCAAAGAGTCAGACGTGACTGAGCGAGTGAACTGAACTGAACTGAACTGAACTGAACTGATGAACTATGAGACTAAACTAAGGATCTTTTTACTCAGATCAGCTTACCTCCCACCTTTTTCTCTGCAAGCTACTTGAAGGTATATTTCAGAGCCCAGGGAAATAAACCCCAAAAGTAGAAGATCTGGAGAACCAAAAGCAGTGGTTTCTGCCCAGGAGAGCAGTGAAATCTCAAAGTGAGTGCTATGCTGCAGAGCTAAAGATTAACCAGCCCAGTATGGAGTAAGAGAACCAGAGCTGAAGAAATACATTATTGCCAAAACAACATATAATTGAAAGAATGAGGAAACTCTTATAAAAAAATATAATCTGATACAAGAGACAAGGGCAATTTAAAGCTCCAAGATAAACTATAACCATAGGAGAAAAAAAAAATCTTGGTCCATACAGAAAGCCAACCAAAGTGTGGTATGATTTTAAGCAGTCGATGGAGCATAAGAAAAGAAAACCCACTGTAAGGGTTGACATCCTTAACCCTCATATTGTTCAGGGGCCAACTGTATAGACTAATCCGGTAAAAAAATCTTCTATAAAATATGAATAAATTGAATCCGGTATCATCAACAAATGTCTTTCCCCACGAAGACAAAGACATCTCAGCATTAGAAAATCTATTAATGTAACTCACACTTTTAACAGATTAAAACTCTAGCTTTCATCTTAAAAGTTAGGAAGAAAAGATGACATTCTAACTTGATAAACACTATCTAGCAAAATTTAAAAGTCATACTTGACACGTGAGAAAAATACTCTCATTTATGCCTAGAGCAAGTCAAGGTTTCCTGCTCTGCACCACTGTGTTAAAAGTTAACAACTGCAACCACAAAAGTATCAGAAATAAGAAGGATTCCGGTGAAAAAAGAATTGAAAATCACTGTTTAATGATGGAATAAAATAAAGAAGACCTTCACGACCCAGATAATCACAACAGTGTGATCACTCACCTAAAGCCAGACATCCTGGAATGCAAAGTCAAGTGGGCCTTAGGAAGCATCACTATGAACATAGCTTGTGGAAGTGATGGAATCCCAGTTGAGCTATTTCAAATCCTTGAAGCCCTTGCTATTAAAGTGCTGCACTCAGTATGCCAGCAAATTTGGAAAACTCAGCAGTGGCCACAGGACTGGAAAAGGTCAGTTTCCATTCCAATCTCAAAGAAAGGCAATGCCAAAGAATGCTCAGACTACTACACAATTGCCCTCATCTCACACGCTAGGACAGTAATGCTCAAAATTCTCCAAGCCAGGCTTTAGCAACACATGAACCGTGAACTTCCAGATGTTCACGCTGGTTTTATAAAAGGCAGAGGAACCAGAGATCAAATTGCCAACATCTTGGATCATCAAAAAACCAAGAGAGTTCCAGAAAATCATCTATTTCTGCTTTATTGACTATGTCAAAACCTTCGACTGTGTGGAGCACAATAAACTATGGAAAATTCTGAAAGAGATGGGGATACCATGCCACCTGACCTGCCTCTTGAGAAAGCTGTATGTAGGTCAGGAAGCCACAGTTAGAACTGGACATGGAACAACAGACTGGTTCCAAATAGGAAATGGAGTACATCAAGGCTGTATATTGTCACCTTGCTTATTTAACTTCTATGCAGAGGACATCACGAGAAACGCTGGGCTGGAAGAAGCACAAGCTGGAATCAAGATTGCCGGGAGAAATATCAATAACCTCAGATATGCAGATGACACCACCCTTATGGCAGAAAGTGAAGAGGAACTAAAAAGCCTCTTGATGAAAGTAAAAGAGGAGAGTGAAAAAGTTGGCTTAAAGCTCGACATTCAGAAAATTAAAATCGTGGTATCTGGTTCCATCACTTCATAGGAAATAGATGGAGAAACAGTGGAAACAGTGGCTGACTTTATTTTTCTGGGCTCCAAAATCACTGCAGATGGTGACTACAGCCATAATATTGAAAGACGCTTACTCCTTGGAAGGAAAGTTATGACCAACTTAGACAGAATATTAAAAAGCAGAGACATTACTTTGTCAACAAAGGTCCATCTAGTCAAGGCTATGGTTTTTCCAGTGGTCATGTATGGATGTGAGAGTTGGACTATAAAGAAAGCTGAGCAGCGATGAATTTATGCTTTTGAACTGTAGTGTTGGAGTAGACTCTTGAGAGTCCCTTGGACTGCAAGGAGATCCAACCAGACCATTCTAAAGGAGATCAGTCCCGGATGTTCATTGGAAGGACTGATGCTGAAGCTGAAACTCCAGTACTTTGGCCATCTGATGCGAAGAGCTGACTCATTTGAAAAGACCCTGATGCTGGGAAAGACTGAGGGCAGGAGGAGAAGGGGATGACAGTGGATGAGATGGCCAGATGGCATCACTGACTCAATGGATATGGGTTTGGGTGGACTCTGGGAGTTGGTGTTTGACAGGGAGGCTTGGTGTGCTGCAGTCCATGGGGTCACAAAGAGTCAGACACGACTGAGCAGCGGAACTGAACTGAAAATAAAATCCATTAAAACCAAAAATGAGAAAATGTTAGAACAAAGAATAGCAAGCAGACTGGATGCAAAATCAACACTCAAAATTTTAGAACTGAGTAGGACCCTGTGGGGTTCCTGGGCAAGGCAGCAATTCCATGTCTCCCATTTCTTGTTTGTAAGGAACAGACTCCTGCTTCTGTGACCTTCCTGAGGGTGGATTGAAACAGTTGTTAATCAGAGAAAGGAGGGGATGCAATGATAAGTGAAAAGCAGCCAAGAAACAATAGTGCAGCCTTGGGGCAGGATCCTGGTTCTGCCTCAGTATGCATAGCAATATGTCTGAGCTCTTCTGCAGAACTAAAATCCCCCCAAAATGGAAAATGTTAGCATTCTTCATTCCAGTTTAAAGAAACTGGAGAAGCTCATTAGGAGACCACCTGGTGCCAAATTAAAGAAACCACAGAACTTCATTAGATCACCTGCAGCCAGATTAAAGGAGTGTAGGGCCTAACACACCCTAAACCTTGAACCTTGCTATGAAACTTCTCACCAAATTCCTCTAGATTGGGAACATATGGTTTTGAGAGGAATGAGCTTGCTGTGCTCCCCTTTGCCTGGCAAAGCAATAAAGCGGTTCTTTTCCATTTCATCCAATATCCTGTCTCCAAGATTCGATTTGGCAGATGCAAAGAGGCTGTTTCCAGCCTCACTGCTGCTGCTGCTAAGCCGCTTCAGTCATGTCCAACTCTGTGTGACCCCATAGATGGCAGCCCACCAGGCTCCCCCATCCCTGGGATTCTCCAGGCAAGAACACGGGAGTGGGTTGCCGTTTCCTTCTCCAATGCATGAAAGTGAAAAGTGAAAGTGAAGTCACTCAGTCGTGTCTGACTCTTCGTGACCCCATGGACTGCAGCTTACCAGGCTCCCCCACCCATGGGATTGTCCAGGCAAGGGTACTGGAGGCCAGCCTCACTATGTATCAACAAAAACATAACTGAAAATACTATTGAAACAAGCTTCAATTCTTATTATCAATAAAAAGTGTTACATACCTAAAGATGAATGGAATATCCATATGAAGAAAATCATAAAGTTGTAGAGAAGAATATTTTTTTAAATAGCCAATTAAATGGGAATGTATTTCATATCTCCAATGAGAAGAATAAATAGTACAAAGATATCACTTGTGAATATTACTGCTGCATTGACAGCCATGACTGATGTGGACGCAACTTAAAGAGTCCTCAAGGATGAGTCCAAGAAGGATGGTTTGAATAAAAAGATTAACGTTAGGGCTGCTGTTTGGAATTGAGAGATAGCAAAATTACAAATGAAATGCAGGGAATGATAAACACTAATTTCAAAATAGTGGTCAATTCTGAGGGAAGGCAAAGAAGGGACTATAGCTAACAGGGTACCTTGCCAGAGGAGTCAGTGCTCTTGTGAATGTTTTAGTTTTTAAGGTGGGTGGTCAGAACTGTTTTTCTGTGTCTAAAATAGAATAAGGAGGGAGAATTCAAGAGCCAGATGTAAGACCCATCTCCTACCACAGACACAATAAAACTACAGCTATATATGGAATAATTCCCTTGGAAAGGGACCTGAAAACCAGACGAATAGAGCCACTACAACAAAGTGTAAAAGGACAGAACTGATATGGCAGGAGAGGCAGAGATATAGTCTCACCAAGGAAAAACCCACCCCAGCCATGGTGACCCAAGATTGAGAGGGGTTACAAAGGTATGGATCTTTTCCCTGAGAAATAGGGTATTGCAATTCTACATTAGATACCTCAGCCCCTAGACCTACACAGGAGAAACGAATCCCCCAAACACCTAACTCTGTAAACCAGTGAGGAATATAACCTGAAAATCTACAGATAAAAAGGGAATGGAAAGCCCACTGATAAAAGGTCCATGCACAGACTCTCCCAACCTCAAAACCAATGCAAAAGCACCATTATTACAGAATGACTTAAAATCATAGTTATGCTGCATGGACTTTAATGCAATAGGTTGTTGTTGGGTGGAAAAAGTAATTCAGAAAAAGTAATCTGGGGGACTTCCTTGGTGGTCCAGTGGCTAAGGCTCTGAGCTGCCAATGCAGGAAGCCTGGGTTCAATCTCCGGTCATAGAACTAGATCCCACATGCCGCAACTAAGAGTTTGCATGCCACAACTAAAGATCCCATATAGTGTGACTAAGACCGGTGTAGCCAAATTAAAAAAAAAATATATATATATATATATATATATATATATATATACATATATGTGTGTGTGTGTGTGTGTGTGTTTTGTCAATGTAATATAAAGGGACTTATCCCTTTATACACATATATTTTAAATTTATTTGTTATATATATAGTCTGTAGATATAAAATTATCTTATGGAAAAAACTATAAATTATGTTAATAATATTTCTGTTATTGTTAATAATGCTAAAACATGTGGGGAAAATATTCGTATGATGTATCCTATTTAAGCTTCTTATAACAGAAGTAAAGTCTCTGTCAATAGGTTGGTTTGAAAGCCTGGTGTGTGAATGTCTGTAATAGTCAGCAGTGCTGATTAGAACATGGGGCTGGTAAGATTTCTGCTTCAGATCTCTTCTCCTCGTTTCTTCACATCTCCAGTTAACTTTTGTTAGAGAAAATCCCTAATCCATTACTAAAAGTTGAATGCCAAAACCTGACAGAAATCTTGAATATGCATTTTTCAGAGATGAAAGATGACTAAATACAACTACTGAAAGCATTATAAACACACTGAAGTCATGGTGATTTGCCAAATATTCATGTTTCTGTATAAATTCTCTCTGTTAACTCTGCAGGGAAATATACACATTGGGATGATTGCTATTGTCTCTTTATGGGCAATTAAAAATAGTACGTCAGCTCTAACTTATTATATTGATTTACTGAAAAAATTTTCCAGGGTTCACTACTTTTTCCCTTAGAAAATCTCTTGTAAGTGAAGCCAATGCATGTAGCAATGTGAATTTTAAGTATTTTCAATGATGCCTTGTTGGAATATGCCTAGGTTTGTTACGCTGGCATGAAAAAAAAAAAAAAAAAAAGGAGACTCACTGATGGTTGAAACTAATGCCCAACACAGTTGATTCCTAAAAAGGGAAGATAATTCCTTGCTTTTGATGAAACTGTCTAACTTCATGTACAAAATGTTTTGCAACTATAATTTCACAAATGACAAATTTCCCCTTATAAACTCAGCATCAAGTTTTCATGGCAATATTTCCTTGTATAATCACCAGTATAATCATTCTTCATTACATGGTCTAGCTGACCACAGGGTATCTTCATAGCATTTCAAATTGTGCAAAAGGAATTCCCAAACTGGATATAATATAAAGAAAATGTGGGGGAATACTATCTTTGTTCTCCTTTAACTCTAGAAAGAGCTATCACCCAGCTTATTTAACTTATATGCAGAGTACATCATGAGAAACACTCGGCTGGAAGAAGCACAAGCTGGAATCAAGATTGCTGGGAGAAATATCAATAACCTCAGATATGCAGATGACACCACCCTTATGGCAGAAAGTGAAGAAGAACTAAAGAGCCTCTTGATAAAAGTGAAAGAGGAGAGAGAAAAAGTTGGCTTAAATCTCAACATTCAGAAAACGAAGATCATGGCATCTGGTCCCATCACTTCATGGCAAATAGATGGGGAAACAATGGAAACAGTTTCAGACTTTATTTATGGGGGCTCCAAAATCACTGCAGATGGTGATTGCAGCCATGAAATTAAAAGACGCTTACTCTTTGGAAGGAAAGCTACAACCAAACTAGAGAGCATATTCAAAAGCAGAGACATTACTTTGTCAACAAAGGTCCATCTAGTCAAGGCTATGGTTTTTCCAATAGTCATGTATGGATGTGAGAGTTGGACTATGAAGAAAGCTGAGTGCAGAAGAATTGATGCTCTTTGGATTGTGGTGTTGGAGAAGACTCTTGATAGTCTTTGGACTGCAAGGTGGTTCAATCAGTCCATCCTAAAGGAGATCAGTCCTGGGTGTTCATTGTAAGGACTGATGTTGAAGCTGAAACTCCAATACTTTGGCCACCTCATGTGAAGGGCTGACTCATTGGGAAAGACTCTGATGCTGTGAGGGATTGGGGGCAGGAGGAGAAGGGGACGACAGATGGCTGGATGGCATCACCGACTCGATGGACATGAATTTGAGTAAACTCTGGGAGTTGGTGATGGACAGGGAGGCCTGGCGTGCTGCAATTCATGGGGTTGCAAAGAGTCAGACACGACTGAGTGACTGAACTGAACTGAACTGAACTGATGAACTATGAAGCTAAACTAAGGATCTTTTTACTCAGATCAGTTTACCTCCCACCCTTTTCTCTGCAAGCTACTTGAAGGTATATTTCAGAGCCCAGGGAAATAAACCCCAAAAGTAGAAGATCTGGAGAACCAAAAGCAGTGGTTTCTGCCCAGGAGAGCAGTGAAATCTCAGAATGAGTGCTATGCTGCAGAGCTAAAGATTAACCAGCCCAGTATGGAGTAAGAGAACCAGAGCTGAAGAAATACATTATCGCCAAAAGAACATATAATTGAAAGAATGAGGAAACTTTTATAAAAAAATAATAATCTGATGTGCTGGGGTCGAGCCCTGGTGGATCCAGGGAATTCAAAGGGGAGATGGAGTCAGCATCTTAGAAAAGAATTATTTAATTAGAAATATAAGATTAGATTAGGAAAGAATAGTGTAGTAGGAAAATTAGTGGAGAAAAGATGCTGAATAACTTGGTTTATGTGGAAAGCTAATAAAACCTCGAGATAAGAGGTTTACACCATCTACATAGGCCACTGGCACCCGCTTGAATAGCAGAGGGTGCCCGCCTTAGGCTCCCTCTCACGTGGGTCTTAGAAGCCAGGGCAGTAAGTAGATGTGGTGAGCCTCCACGGTCCAGATGGGAATTCAGCCTGAAAAGGAGAGGGAGGGAGAGGGAGAAAGAGAGAGAGAAAGTTGACGTGAGGGAAACCAGTCTTCCCAGAAACTGGCCCATTCTTTATTGTTCAGGAAAGCTTTTTATACTTTTGGTTGTACATGGAGATCAATGGATAATACAAAATTACGCAGCGTCAGCAGCCCTGACTCTTATCGAGACCAGGCTTTCTCTCTGCATACCTAGCTGTATACACAAGTCTTAGGTGATTTACATCATCTTCTGGCCAGAAGGCCTATTAGCATTTTACGGCCCTTTTCTGATAAGGGTCTGTCAACCAGAAAACTTATTTGCCTTAATAGTGTTGTTCTTTTCCAAAATCTGGTGCCACTCTCAGAAAGCACTAAATAAAGTTACATTCTTACACAGCAAGGACACAACAATTTGTAACAAAGAAAGAGGAGTACAGTGATTTATAACAAAGAGAAAGTTCACTAACTCAAAAGTCTAGTGTTGCTAACATCAAAACTACTATAGTCCTTTTTCTATATCCCAATTACATTGATTAATATCCTTCAGGTGCCTAAAAGATAAAGAATATGGAGGCCTGGCAGCAGTCATTGACTCAACAGTGAAACCCATTACCAATATAATTTTTTTGCTTTTTAGAAAAGGGCTCTATATCGTTAAGATGCTTTAAGCTTCGTGCCTCTGGTGGTTGGGGGGCCGTAAACAATCACAAGTGTAGTTAAACCTGTCAGGCAAGTTAGAGAGCCATCAAAGGGGATAGAGCTGAAACACTCCTTTTATATGCAGGAGACTGTCAATTGGAGCTCTAGGTTAACTTTTTCCAGAGAAAGGTGGTGGGGAATAACCCCCTGTTAATGTCAGAAGCATAAGCAAAAAGCATAATGCAGTATGGCAGGCAAACTCTGGATTTGGGAGTAGATGCTCGAGAAAATTCAGCGAGGCTCCCTTAAGGCCCGACTTGCCTTTGCCTGTTGGACCCCTTAACCTCATGACCTTTGCAACGGATAGGACTCCTCGTGCTGGCTCCCAGCATCGATTCAAGAGACAAGGGCAATTTAAAGATAAACTATAACCATAGGAAAAAAAATCTTGGTCCATACAGAAGGCCAACCAAAGTGTGATATGATTTTAGGCAGTCAATGGAGCATAAGAAAAGAAAATCTACTGTAAATGTTGACATCCTTAACCCTCATATTGTTCAGGGGCCAACTGAACAGACCAATCCTGTAAAAAAATATTCTATAAAATATAAATAAATTGAATCTGTTATCATCAACAAATATCTTTCCCCATGAAGACAAAGACGTTTCAGCATTAGAAATATAGAAATATCTATTAGAAAATAGAAAATCTATTAATGTAACTCACACTTTTAACAGATTAAAACTCTAGCTTTCATCTTAAAAGTTAGGAAGAAAAGATGACATTCTAACTGGATAAACACTATCTAGCAAAATTTAAAAGTCATACTTGACACGTGAGAAAAATACTCTCATTTATGCCTAGAGCAAGTCAAGGTTTCCTGCTCTGCACCACTGTGTTAAAAGTTAACAACTGCAACCACTAAAGTATCAGAAATAAGAAGGATTCTGGTGAAAAAAGAATTGACAATCGCTGATTATAGATGGAATAATTATCACCTAAAATAAAGAAGATCTTCATGACCCAGATAATCACGATGGTGTGATCACTCACCTAAAGCCAGACATCTTGGAATGCAAAGTCAAGCGGGCCTTAGGAAGCATCACTACGAACATAGCTTGTGGAGGTGATGGAATCCCAGTTGAGCTATTTCAAATCCTCAAACACAATGCTATTAAAGTGCTGCACTCAGTATGCCAGCAAATTTGGAAAACTCAGCAGTGGCCACAGGGCTGGAAAAGGTCAGTTTTCACTCCAATCCCAAAGAAAGGCAATGCCAAAGAATGCTCAAATTACCACACAATTGCCCTCATCTCACACGCTAGGACAGTAATGCTCAAAATTCTCCAAGCCAGGCTTTAGCAACATGTGAACTGTGAACTTCTAGATGTTCAAGGTGGTTTTAGAAAATGCAGAGGAACCAGAGATCAAATTGCCAACATCCACTGGATCATCAAAAAGCAAGAGAGTTCCAGAAAAACATCTATTTCTGCTTTATTGACTACGTCAAAACCTTTGACTGTGTAGATCACAATAAACTGTGGAAAATTCTGAGAGAGATGGGAATACCATACCACCTGACCTGCCTCTTGAGAAACCTGTATGCAGGTCAGGAAGCCACATGGAACAACAGACTGGTTCCAAATAGGAAACAGAGTACGTCAAGGCTGTATATTGTCACCCTACTTATTTAACTTCTATGAAGAGTACATCATGAGAAACGCTGGGCTGAGGAAGCACAAGCTGGAATCGAGATTGCCAGGAGAAATATCAGTAACCTCAGATATGCAGATGACACCACCCTTATGGCAGAAAGTGAAGAACTAAAGAGCCTCTTGATAAAAGTGAAAGAGGAGAGTGAAAAAGTTGGCTTAAAGCTCAACATTCAGAAAACGAAGATCATGGCATCTGGTCCCATCACTTCATGGGAAATAGATGGGGAAACAGTGGAAACAGTTTTCTCAGAAAACTTTATTTTTTTTTGAGCTCCAAAATCACTGCAGATGGTGACTGCAGCCGTGAAATTAAAAGACGCTTACTCCTTAGAAGGAAAATTATGACCAACCTAGATAGCATATTCAAAAGCAGAGACATTACTTTGCCGACTAAGGTTCGTCTAGTCAAGGCTATGGTTTTTCCTGTGGTCATGTATGGATGTGAGAGTTGGACTTTGAAGAAAGCTGAGCACTGAAGAACTGATGCTTTTGAACTGTGTTGGAGAAGACTCCTGACAGTCCCTTGGACTGCAAGGAGATCCAACCAGTCCATTCTAAAGGAGATCAGTCCTGGGTGTTCTTTGGAAGGAATGATGCTGAAGCTGAAACTCCAGTACTTTGGCCACCTCATGTGAAGAGTTGACTCATTGGAAAAGACTTTGATACTGGGAGGGATTGGGGGCAGGAGGAGAAGGGGACGACAGAGGATGAGATGGCTGGATGGCATCATCGACTCGATGGACGTGAGTTTGTGTGAACTGCGGGAGTTGGTGATGGACAGGGAGGCCTGGCTTGCTGCAATTCATGGGGTCACAAAGAGTTGGACAGGACTGAGCGAACTGAACTGAACTCTAGAAAAGCAAAGAAAGGAAAGGACTTAATATTTTTAAGTGAAGTATAGTTGATTTACAATGTTTTGTTAATTTTTGCTACATTTTAAAATATATATTCTTTTCCATGGTTTATTATAAGACTGAATGTACTTTATGCTACACGATAGGACCTTGTTGTTTATCCACATAATATATAAAAGCTTACATCCCCAAACTCCTGCTGCCATCCCTACCCTCCCCACCTGCCCCCTGCAACCACAAGTCTGTTCTCTATGGAGAGGACAAAGTTTTTCATGCTTATTTACCTCTTAAATCACCATGGGTGATTAGCTGATACAGAACAATAAGGTATAAGTTAATCATAGTTGGGTCAAGAATTTCTTCAGGAAGGGACTTTGGGGTTTTAGGTCATCTTTTCACTTCTGTCGCAGTCTCTTTCCTCTTGGAAACAGCTCAGACAGCATGAGCTGGGTGGGGATGAGTATCAGCTGAAAAATTAAGAGCTGAAGTGCAGAGAAGGCTCTTGGGTTTTAGCGGTTACCTGCTTCAAAGAACGAAGAGACTGACCAAGGAGAAAAACTGAAGCTTTTATTTTTTCAAGGTTTCCGTAGGAGAGTGTGAATCACAATGTGGGTTCCAACCATCGGATATTTTAGATAAATATTACTTTGACCATATAAAATTGCTTATATTTAACCATCATCTTATGCATAAAAACTGCAGTTTCATATGATTCAACTGAATATCTTAAAGTGTAAAATGCTTGCTAGAAAACCCAAGTAAATATTTGGGGTCATTACATGTTTATAAGGATTTATATACCAAATTCTTCATCTTAACCTTTTTGCTTGAAGGCATGGACATTTGGGGCATTTTTACTTCTTATCATTCTGGCCAAGTTTGTTTGCATAAGACTGAAAATCAATTCAAAAATCTCTCCTTCCCTGATCTTCAAACACTGAAGTGCGGCATCCATTCTAAGAGTTGCTCATTCAGGAAGGTTTTGCCATTCTGAAATCTGGATTGAAAGGCAGTCTGTCAGAATGATAAAAATCTTAGAAGCACTGAGGTCTATCAGTGCTTATTTTTTTCCCAGCGACTATTTTGTGCTAACGAGACACCAAAACATGCTCATTGTTTCCAATGCAGCCACTGCCATTAATCATTCTCATTATTGATTATCTGTCACTTTCATCTGCATTTATGTGTTTTTCAGCAAAGAATAAATATATTTCTCAGCGATTTAAAAAGTCCTTGAAAGATGACAAAGTATAGTGACAGGAAACTATTATTACCAACTCCTTGGGTTTCATTTTTAAATATATCACAAAGCACATCACCATCATTTTATAGGCATGTTTCGAGCAACCTTATAAACCATGCTCTATGACATTGCAATTCAAAGGACAGGGCTCCTCTAGGACACTGAAAGAGCATTGACCAAAGATGCTTTCGAAAAAGCATTTTCCCTTATTCTTTATTTACTCATCAGTAAAAATTGGATAATAATGCCTTACGTACTTCTACAGATATTGTAATGAAATTCCTGTAATGAATGTATCTGATGAATGATCCATATGGAAATGATCTACAAACTTTATTTATTTATTTGCTCTTTGGCCATACCATGACATATGTGGGATCTCCCCTGACCAGGGATCGAACCCATGCCCCTTGCATTGGAATTGTGGAGTTGACCACTGGACCACCAGTGAAAACCCTATCTACAAACTTTAAAGCAGGAAATTAAAGTGAAGTTATTTAGGGAAAAGTAAAAGTAAAAGTGAAAGGTGTTTAAAAGAAAAAACGTGCTCTGAAATTAAGTTAATGGCCAAGCGAGAATGAAAACACGTACTCTATTTTCAGAGAGTAGAACAAAGATGGGGCAAGGCTGGTGCTGGTTTCCTGTGACAACGTTTTCCAAGTTGACAGTGACAGACTTCCCTGGTAGTCCAGTGGTTAAGACTCCATGCTTCCACTCCAAGGGGGCATGGGTTTGATTCCTGATCAGGGAACTAAGATCCCATATGCCCCTCAGCACAGCCAAAAACATTTTTTAATATTAATAGTAATAAAAGAGTTGGACACGACTGAGCGACTTCACTTTCACTTTTCACTTGCATGCATTGGAGAAGGAAGTGGCAACCCACCCCAGTGTTCTTGCCTGGAGAATCCCAGGGATGAGGGAGCCTGGTGGGCTGCCATCTGTGGGGTTGCACAGAGTCAGACACGACTGAAGCGACTTAGCAACAGCAGCAGTAGCAGCAGTAATAATAGAAAGTGACTGTGTTCTTGCATCGGCGAGCAGTGGGGGAGGGGTAGAGGGTAATGGGAAGGTGAGCAGAAGCAGAAAGCATTGCCTGGTGGCCAGGGTGACCACCAGCAGAACCAGCCAACCTCTGAGATTCAGTTGCACCTTCCCCCGAGCTTCTTTGCACTAGTTTGGAAACCTTGAGATCAGTTAGTTCTCCTCTAGCTGATTCTGTCGGGTGGAATAGATAGAATCCTCTAACTAGTTCTGTCAGATGCGGTTCTCTATCTTCTTCGTCACCTTGCCAGATGTAGGCTCCTCTGTGTGTCCTTCCTCTCCGCTGCTCTTACCTGCAGGAAGGCCTTCTTGCTGCGGGGAAGTCTGGGCTTCCTCTCCTGTAACTGTGGTGTGCATTGCTACTCTCCGGTGCAAAGTCCCCCACCTGTCTTGGGATTTTCACTAAAGCCACTTTCCCTACTTCCTTATTCCAATCAGAGAACACCCTCTGCCTTCTTCCCTTCCTGAAGCCCGGACCTCTTGGTATATTCTTGACAGTCCGTGGCAGATGCTGCCCGTTCTACTACATCTCAGGGCTGGAGACGGGATCGGTGTCATTCTTAAATTCCTCAATCAATTTGTCTCTTCAGAAAGAGGAATGGCAGCTGGGGAGTCAGTCTTTATGGTGGTGCTTCTTCCCTTAATCATCATCTCTGCTATCTACTAACCTCCCACTCACTCCTGAAACTGAAGATTTCTGCTACTGGCACCCACTCTCTTTCTTGACCCCTGTCCTGGCATCGTCTTGTTTGTCTTCAATGTCAGCATACACAATCCTAGACTCAAGGCTCATCAGTGACTTAAAAAATTCTTTTTGGTCACACTGAATGGCATGTAAGATATTAGATTCCTAAATAAAGATTGAACTTTTGCCCCCTGTATTGGAAGCATGGAATCTTAACCACTGGACCTCCAGGGAAGTCCCTACTTCAGTGACTTTCTTCCCTTCACTTTATCAATGGCCCTTGGACAGCAAGAAGATCAACCAAGAAACCCTAAAGGAAATCAACCCTGTATATTCATTGAAAGGACTGATGCTAAAGCTCCAATACTTTGGCCACCTGATGCCAAGAGCCCACTCACTGGAAAACACCCTGATGCTGGGAAAGATTGAGGGCGAGAGAAGAAGGGGGTGATAGGGAATGAGACGGTTGGTGGCATCATTGATTCTATGGGAATGAGTTTGAGCAAACTCCAGGAGTTAGTGAGGGACAGGGAGGCCTGGTATGCTGGGCAACCCAGCTCTGCCTTCCCTACCCCAGCCCCAGCTCTGCCTTCCCTACCCATGGTCTCCTCCTGGAACCTCCACTCACTCATCCCACAAATGTTTCTTTCACACCTACTCCCTGACAGGCACTACGTAAGGTATGATTTTCAGGCCTTCAGCAGTGAAAGTGCCGAGTTCTAACAACTGGATCGCCAGGGAATTGCCTTTTACTCATTTCTAAATACCCGGAATATTGCCTTCTATCTGGAACAGGATAGATATTTAATACAGCTTTTTCTGTCACTTTTGAAAATCATTACTGTGGCATAATTTACATTTCACCATTCATATTTTTTAAGGGAACAGATTATAACTTTTGCAGAGTACACACCTGCGTAATCACCAATCCAATCAGGACATCAAATATTTCCCTCTCCCCAGAAAATTTTTCTTGACACTTTTCAATCAATCTGTCTCCCACCACAGGCCACTACCAAGCTGATTACTACTTTAGATTACTTCTGCCTGCTAGAATTTCATATTTATGAAATCATATGGTACGTGGTATTCTGTGCCTGACTTCTCCACAGAACACATTGCTGTTAGATTCATCCCTATTGTGTGTATCAGGAATTGATTTATTTTCATTACTTGTATACATACATTGTATGAGTTTATACAATTTAAACAAGCTGAATAATGGATAAAGCTACAATAAACATTTGAAAACAAACATTGTGGTAATTGTTTTCTTTTTCTTCTTTTTGAAGCTCTTTCTTGTTTTTTCAGTTTTATTAAGCTATAATCAACATATATATTACAAGATTTAAGGGGTATAATATATGATTTGATGAACAAATATATTGTGAATGGCTTCCCCCATCCAGTTAATTAACACATTCATCAATCACCTCACATATTTACCCTTTTTCGGGGGAAAACATTTAAGTTCTGGTGTCTTAGAACATTTCAACAATGCAGTACAGTGTTATCAACTATAGCTGATGATCATTTTCATCTCTCTTAGATACACTTAGAAAATGAATTGCTAGGTCACATGATAATTTACATGATTAACTTAATGAGAAAATACCGTACTTTTGTCCAGCTATAAAGTTGTTTATGTTAGGAAGGCTAGTCTGGTAGTTATGACATCAGGGCTGGAAGTAGAATAGACTTACTACATCTTTGTGAATAAATTAATGAGTGAGTAAAATAAAAGGAGGGTCTAATAAAAGATAAGTCTCTTTTTTACAAGTTACCATATAGACACGCAAGTAAGGTAAGTGTTGATGAGTTTTGGAGGAAGGTTATAGATATTCTGAGCATATAGTTAACAAAACTTTAATTTCTTCATTTTATATGTGAGAAAAATCAAGACCCAGAAGTTAAGTAATTTTTTCAGGTATTCAACGACCTGAGTCAATTAGGTCCAACTAGGCAGAGTAAGGACCGACACCTAGGATGGTGGTGTTTTAGACCAGGTCTACTTCTGTACTAAGCTGTACTCAACTGTGAATGAGTCCTTTAACAGGTGGGACCTTCTGGAACACTGGGAGTCACTTTTATTTCAGTCTTAGCCCACTGGTTTGAAGTTCTGGAATATTACCAGTCACGATACGACTGAAAAGATTTTATAGCTCTCAGTGACACAAGCACCCTCAACGCCCATGCTGTGAGCTGTTCTGAACATTTCCTGGGCTGTCTCTTCTTCCTGCCTAGATGTTCCAAATTGGAACTGTCTCAGCCAAACTGAGATATCCAGTCATTTAGCTGATTCAAGCTTGGTAGCTGTGCCTTGAATATAATATATAGAACAGGAATATATTCTATCAGGAAGCTGAAGAGTTCCTTAATACTGTATTTTGTTAGAAGTTCTGAGTTAGGTCTTGTGAAAGATACAAAGACTGGAAAGTTACCTTCTCTGCCAACCAGGAACTTGACAATCAAAAAGAAGACAAATCGTAAAATCAGACTGAAGCCTACAAAACCACAAAATGTCGAAGTAATGTAATCAACTGTCCTTTAAAAACCAATACAAAATTAAGAACAGAAAGCAAAGAGTCCTTTGGATGAACACAATCAATACAAATATACCTTAGCTTTATGTTATAGCCTGTAAAGAGAAAGATCAGAGAGGAAAGAGGAGAGGGAAAATAGGTTGGAGAAGAATTAAATAGAAAATGTGAAAGAAAGAGGCACTAAGGGAAAAAAAAATCTGTGTGTCTGGCTACACATAGTTGTGTGGGATTTTGTTTGTTTGGTTGGTTGGTTTTTGGCTGTGCTGGGTCTTCACGGGGGCACAGGGGTTCTCTAATTGCTGCGATGCATGTGGCATCTTGGGGCTTCCCAGGTGGTGCCAGTGGTAAAGAATCCCCCGGCTAGTGCAGGAGACGCAAGAGACACAGGGGTGTGGAAGATCCCCTGGAGTAGGAAATGGCAACCCACTCCAGTATTCTTGCCTGGAGAATCCCATGAACAGAGGAGCCTAGCTGAGCACGTATGCACACAAAAGGCATCTTAGTTCCCCAGCCAGGGATCAGATCAACCTTCCCTGCATTGACAGGCAGATTGTTAACAACTGGACCACCAGAGGAGTCCATCCATTTGTTAAATAAAGCAATAGGTCTCTTTTCCTGTGTCCAGCTTCTATGCTATTGATCATAGTCATGCATGCTTCCTCTGGAACCATTCTTTATCAGTTGTCTCCCCTCTTCCCTCGTTTCTAATCCAGCTTCTCCACCAGTTCCTTCCCTGCAGTAAACAATCCTGTTCAAGTCTCAAACACACATGTCCACACCCATAACCACACACCCACCCACACCCCTTCTACTCTATGTGCCCATCAGTGGCATATAGAGTCACAGAGTCACTTGAACGAATGTTCTGGGCTTATGGATTTCACATCTCTGTCTCTTTCTCCTTAACTGGGCTAAATCTTGCACCCTTTAAAACTGCACTAGGTAAGGTTCTCAGCAGCTTCTTGGTTAAAACTTTTTAAATTTTACTGAAGAATAGTTGATTATAATGTTTCAGGTATACAATAAAGTGATTGTTTTATATGTATATATACATATATGTGTGTGTGTATATGTCTGTGTATACTTTTTCAGATTCTTTTCCTTAGCACAGTCTTGCTTTTTCTAGAATATGTAAAAGGGTATTTTGCTTTGTTTTTCAAGGTTATGGGAACAGAGAACTTTACTCAATATTTTGTAATAATCTATATAGAAAAAGAATTTGAAAAAGAATTGATATATGTATACATATGACTGAATCACTTTGCTGTATGCCTGAAACTAACACAATATTGCTTTGTTGATTTGCAAACAAAATATACCCCAATATAAAATTAAAAACTTAAGCTTAAAAAAATGATTAACTTGATGGGTAGGACAGATATTCAAAATTAAAAGTCTAGTAGAGTATCTTTGCCTTCCATGGTAAAATATCACCTGAAAAGCCTTCTTTATATAAGGAAAAATCCTAGAATCCAATAGAACAAATTTACTCTCAAATAAATCACTGTCTAGGGCCCCTGGGGCAGGTCCTTGTGCTGAGAACCAGTTTCCTCACATTGAAAGCAATAACAGATATTTATTGTATAAACAAAGGGTGGTTGGCCATCATTCTAAAAATATTTCACTCTAAATAATTTGCTGCCACCTGGGGAAAGTATAATCACTGCATTTATTCATTAATCAAACAATCAAAGATGTTTACTGTACATATATCATGTGAGAGAGTAATCCTGAGTGCTAGCGAGGGTACAAAGAACTAAGAGACACAGGGATCCCTCCTAAGAAGGTACAGTTCTGCAGGGAGACAGAGTGTACTCATAAAATGAATGACACTAGGGGGTAAACGTTAGGAACCAGTGACTCATACAGCTAATGTCTGCAGCGTGAATTCAGAGAGAGAGAGGGAGAGATAGGCTTTTGTGTGTTTTGTTAAGGAAAGAGACCTGAAAGGAGGATTTGCATGAGGTGTTGAAATAGAGGAAGGTTTATGAGGAAGTGGCCTGTGATATGGAGGAAACTAAAGATTCTAGGATCTAGGGGAGGTCCGGACACAGCAAACTCAGCAGTGTACCAGGTGAACATTTGTAGACTTCACCTGGAGTCCTAGCCCTAGCATTCAGTGGGAGTAGGCAGGGAATCTCAGTGTGCCCAGACCTGAAATTTTTCTGAGTAGATGAGTTCTTGAAAAGGTAAAGCATGAAGCTTCAGCATGAAGCCACTCTGTGTGGGAAGCTTCCTGGATGCCAGTTGGCATCTGGGTCTCTGCTGCTGACTTGCTGGCTTGTATCACATGCAAACACAATGGTTTATGAGGGTATTGTCCTGGGCTATCAAGGAGCTTGCAGTTCGAGTGTCTCACCTTGGTAGAAATGGAACACAGCAGCCCCAGTGATGGCCAGCAACCTGGCCTGGACACTCCAGGAGGCAAAAAAGTTATTGTCCTGCTCTTTTTTCTCTCTCTTTCTTACACTAGGGCCATAACCCCCACATGGTGTAAAGGTCTGAAATCACGGAGTAACTCAGCTTAAGGGAGTCCATTTCAAGCTGCTGAGACAAATGACCTGATTTTGGAAGGAGTGAATGAGGTGGCTATAGGCTACTTCCAGCTCACCTGCATGTGTGTACTCTGGGACCCTGGGTGGAAAGTAAGGGGAGGCACTGCCTTCCATGCAGGTGGGACCCGCTTCCAACCTCATTTGGCAGCCAGATTCTTGGACGTCATTAGAATTTTTGTGTTGCTCTGTTCATTTTTAAAATTTTTTTCAAACTTCACCTTCACCTTGTTTAACTTTCTTGCTTTTAAGAAAGTTCTGTCTTCTGGTCCTTTCCCTACTTATCTTTTGTACTTCTGGAAAGGAAGTGAAAGTGCTAGTTGCAACCGGCCTTTGGTGACCCCATGGACTGTAGCCAGTCAAGCTCTTATGTCCATGGAATTCTCTAGTCAAGTATACCAGAGTGGGTTGCCAGTCCCTTCTCCAGGGGATCATCCAGACCCAGGGATCAAACCTGGGTCTCTTGCATTGCAGGTGGATTCTTTACTATCTAAGCCACTAGGAAAGCCCTGTACTCCTGTAGGGCATGTTGAATAAGAGGTGAGCAGAGAACCCACTCCAGCGTTCTTGCCTGGAGAATCCCAGGGACTGGGGAGCCTGGTGGGCTGCCGTCTATGGGGTCACACAGAGTTGGACATGACTGAAGTGACTTAGCAGCAGCAGCAGAGATTTGGAGGCACTGATAGAAGACTGAGGGGAGGGCAGGAAAATTAGGAGCATCCCCTCACCACGGGTGGACAGACTCTCACAGGCTTGTGTGGCCAGAAGGACCCTAATGGGAGTCATCTGTCACTTGCTACCCTTCCAGCAGATGCTGAGCATGTCTAGAGGCTGAGCCCTATCTGCTCTCTTCTCAGGATGGATGTCTCCACCACAACGGGGGAGGGTGCAGGGAATGGCAATACCCTTTGCCAAAGATGACAGAGAAGCTCCCTGACACCTGGGCATGGCCCCACCTGGAGTTAGGTGCTCCAGGGTTGGAGTACTGTGGGCATCCCTGGTTAGGAATCCAGCAATTTTCAAGCTGCTCCTCAGGGCATTTTTGTGCATTTGCTTCACCACTTTCTCCCCATACCCTTGACCTTATAAATGCTGCAACCATAAATCTCAAACTTAGAAAGTGCCTTAAATGACACAAGGCTCCCCATTTTTCCTTTCGAATCTGTAACTGTTTGCTTTCTGCTTGAACAGTCATGGCAGGGACGTTTCTAGAAGTGTCTCATACCATTGATAGTCTCGTTATATGATTAGAATGTTCTCTCTTGCAGATGACATTACCGTTATGGCAGAAGGTGAAGAGGAGCTAAAAAGCCTCTTGATGAAAGTGAAAGAGGAGAGTGAAAAAGTTGGCTTAAAGCTCAACTGCCAGGGTCCAGCCCCGGTGGATCCAGGGAATTTGAAGGGTGGACGGAGACAGCAAGGAAAAAGTTACTTCTTTAGAAATATAAAGAGAGATTAGGAAAAGAGAAATATAAAGAGAGAGTAGGAAAATTAGTGGAGAAAAGATGCTGAATAACTCGGTTTATGCAGAAAGCTAATAAAACCTCAAGACAAGAGGTTTGCACTTCTACGTTAGGCCACAGGCGCCCGCTTGAATAGCGGAGGGTGCCCTGCCTTGGGCTCCTCTCACATGAGTCTTAGAAGCTGGGGCAAGTAAGTAGACTCGGAGAGCCTCCGCGCTCCAAGGGATCAGCCTGAAAAGGAGAGGGAGGGAGAGGGAGAAAGAGAGAGAGAGAGTCGACACGGGGGAAACCAGTCTTCCCAGTGACTGGCCCATTCTTTATTGTTCAGGAAAGCTTTTTACACTTTTGGTTGTACATGGAGATCAATGGATAATACAAAATTATGCAGTGTCAGCAGCCTTGACTCAGCGAGACCAGGCTTTCTCTCTGCATACCTAGCTGTATACACAAGCCTTAGGTGATTTACATCATCTTATGGCCAGAAGGCCTATTAGCATTTTACGGCCCTTTTCTGATAAGGGTCTGTCAACCAGAAAACTTATTTTCCTTAATAGTGTTGTTCTTTTCCAAAATCTGGTGCCACTCTCAGAAAGCACTAAATAAAGTTACATTTTTACATAGCAAGGACACTTCAATTTATAACAAAGAAAGAGGAGTACAGTGATTTATAACAAAGAGAAAGTTAATTAACTCAAAAGTCTAGTGTTGCTAACATCAAAACTATTATATTCCTTTTTGTATATCCCAATTACATTGATTAATATCCTTCAGGTGCCTAAAAGATAAAGAATATGGAGGCTTGGCAGCAAACATTAAATCAACAATGAAACCCTTCACCAAACTAATTCTTAGCTCTAAAAGGCTCTATATCTTTAAGATGTTTTAAGCTTCGTGCCTCTCTTGGTTGGGGGGCTGTAAACAATCACAAGTTGTAAAAGTCTCCAACTGTCAGGCAAGTTAGAGAGCCATCAGAGGGATTTGAGCTGACACTCCTTTCATATGCAGGAGACCAGTTGGAGCTCTGTTAACTTTTTCCAGAGAAAGGTGGTCGGGGATAGCCCCCTGTGATGTCAGAAGAGTATAGTATAGCAGACAGTAAACAGACAGATTTTGGTTTCAGGGTAGATGCTCAGGCAAAGGACCCCTTGAGACCTAACTTGCCTTGCCCCGTCAGGTCTCTCCGCATGACCTTGTCATGGGTGGGATCTCCCGTGCTGGCTCCCAGCACTCAACATTCAGAAAACTAAGATCATGGCATCTGGTCCCATCACTTCATTGGAAATAGGTGGGGAAACAGCAGAAACAGTGTCAGACTTTATTTTGGGGGACTCCAAAATCACTGCAGGTGCTTGATTGCAGCCATGCAATTAAAAGACACTTACTCCTTGGAAGGAGAGTTACAACCAACCTGGATAGCATATTCAAAAGTAGAGACATTACTTTGCCAACAAAGGTCTGTCTAGTCAAGGCTATGGTTTTTCCAGTGGTCATGTATGGATGTGAGAGTTGGACTGTGAAAAAAGCTGAGTGCCAAAGAATTGATGTGTTTGAACTGTGGTGATGGAGAAGACTCTTGAGAGTCCCTTGGACTGCAAGGAGATCCAACCCATCCATCCTAAAGGAGATCAGCCCTGGGATTTCTTTGGAAGGACTGATGCTAAAGCTGAAACTCCAATATTTTGGCCACCTCATGTGAAGAGTTGACTCATTGGAAAAGACCCTGATGCTGGGAGGGATTGGGGGCAGGAGGAGAAGGGGACAACAGAGGATGAGATGACTGGATGGCATCGCCGACTTGACGGACATGGGTTTGGGTGAACTCCGGGAGTTGGTGATGGACAGGGAGGCCTGGTGTGCTGTGGTTCATGGGGTCGCAAAGAGTCAGACACAACTGAGCGACTGAACTGAACTGAACTCTTGCAATGATTTTTAAATCTTATGCCCTAAATCTTCCACCTGTTAATCCTAGCTCTGCCTGTGAAGATTTACAAAATAAATTCACATACTGTTTTTTCTCTGCAGGCAGCTATCAGATCATCTTCAATTGTCTTTCCTCTGGGCAAATGCCTGGAATATTCCTGCCATTTCTCCAAGCTGAGTTTCCAGACCCGTCACTAGTCAGGCAGTCTCACCTGTCTACGTGCCAGGTCACTGAGGTCCTTGTCCTGTGTCCCACCTGGACTGTCCAACACCCTCCAGAAGTGAAGGATGTATACTTCTTCAAGGGCCCACATCAGCAATACAGCCTGGAGCTGGTTGGAGGATGGGGAAGCTTCAACTCATTCTTAAGGCCTGTACCCGGCTGTCAACTCAAATGGGGATTTTATTTTTTAATTGTGATAAAATACACATAACACAAAATTGACCATCTTAGCCAATTTTTTTTTTGGCTGCACCAGAAGGCATGCAAGATCCTAGTTCCCCATCAGGGATCACACCTGCACCCCCTGCATTTGGAAGTGCGGAGTCTTAACCACTGGACTGCCAGGATAGTCCCCGTCTTAGCCATTTTTGAGTGCAGAGTTCAGTGGCATTAAGTACATTCATATTGCTGTGCAACCATCACCACCAGCCATCTCCAGAACTTTTTCATCTTGCAAAACTGAAACTCTGAACACATCAAACAATAACTCTCCATTTCCCTCCCCAACCCCACCTCCCTCCAGGCCCTGACAACTATGAGATTCATCCTGCTTTCTGTCTCTATGAATTTAACTAGCCTAGGTACCTCACGTAAGTGGGATCATATGTTATTTGCCCTTGTGTGACTGATTTATTTCACTTAAGTGAAAGTTATTCACTTTCACTGAAAGTGAAAGAACTTCAAAGTTCTTTTGTATTATACTGTGTGTATAATATAAAGAATTTCATCCCTTTTTAAGGCTGAAAAATATTCTGTTGCCTGTACATACTATATTTTGCTTATTTGTTCATTCATTGATGAATTCTGGACTTGCTTTCATCCCTTGGCTATTGTTGACAATGCTAGGAACATGGGTGTACCTCTTTGAGTTCCTGCTTTTAACTCTTTTGAGTATAAACCCAAAGGTGGAATTGCAAATATTAACATTTTGTGTTTTTTGCTGCTGATTCATTGGTTTTTCCCAACCCTGTGTTTGTGAATTTCACTTTTTGATCCTCTGGTGAAAGACTTTCCTATAGAACTCCTGTCTCTACAAATGGTTCACATCATCTCAACCTGCTGAGATAATTAAATCCATTTACATGAACTATTTGCCACTTATACCTAATTATCATACAGTACAATGATCTTTTGCATCATTTGTTCCTTGTAAGATTGACTTGCAAGCTCTGTGCCAAGTGCCAAGTCAAGCTTGTCTCTCACAAAGCTTGGTCACCTGTTTCAAAATTATGTCAGTTAATGAGAACACTGATGTAGAAAGCAACCTTGATATTGTGAGATACTGCCTCTCTCATTTCCCACCCACTTCACCCTGCCCCCCTGCCCACTTCCCTTTCTACTTTTGCTTCCTTCTTGGGAATCTGCACTCTTCTCTGATGTTTCTTCCACATTCCCCCCACCTCCCTCTTTTTTCCTGAGAAATACTTGGGAGGGCCTCTGGCAGGCTGGGTGGGGGTAGCTCCAGCTTGTACGGTCCCAGGAGGCCAGAAGGGAAAAGGCTTCTCAGCAGTGTGGTACCTAGAAATCATGCGGAGTAGAGGTTTAACAGAAGGAAAAATCCTAACATCACTAAGATCATTAACTAGCTCATCCCCTCCCCCACCCCCAGCTCCAGGCTCCACCCAACAGATCTCATCCTTCAGGGAAGGTGTCAGACCACATGTATCGCAATTTCATTTCTATATGTAGTGTGAAGGCAACAGGTAATTTTATTTTTTTGGTTTTTTAATTTAACACTTATGTTATTTTAGAATATAGTGGATTTACAATGGGGAGAAGGCAATGGCAACCCACTCCAGTACTCTTGCTTGGAAAATCCTATGGATGGAGGAGGCTGGTAGACTGCAGTCCATAGGGTCTCGAAGAGTCGGACACAACTGAACGACTTCACTTTCACTTTTCACTTTCATGCATTGGAGAAGGAAATGGCAACCCACTCCAGTGTTCTTGCCTGGAGAATCCCAGGGACGGGGGAGCCTGGTGGGCTGCTGTCTATGGGGTCACACAGAGTCGGACACGACTGAAGTGACTTAGCAGTAGAGAAGACTCTTGAGAGTCTCTTGGGCTGCAAGGAGATCAAACCAGTCAATCCTAAAGGAAATCAACCCTGAATGTTCATTGGAAGGACTGATGCTGAAACTGAAGCTCCAATACTTTGGCCACCTGATGCAAAGAGCCAACTCATTGGAAAAGACCTTGATACTGGGAAAGATTGAGGGCAGGAGAAGGGGGCAACAGAGAATGAGATGGTTGGATAGCATCACTGATTTAATGAACATAAGTTTGAGCCAACTTCAGGAGATAGTGAAGGACAGGGAAGCCTGGTGTGCTGCAGTCCATGAGGTTGCAAAGAGTCTGACATTACTTAGCAATCGAGCAATTCTTTTTCAGATTCTTTTCCCACATATGTTATTACATAATGTTAAGTAGAGTTCTCTGTGTAGTAAGTCCTTGCTCTTTATCTATTTTATATATCTAATAGTGTGTATCTGTTAACCCCTAAACTCCAGAAAAAAACATAATCTGAAAAGATACATGCACCCCAGTGTTCACTGCAGTGAAGACATGGAAGCAATCTAAATGTTCATCGATGGAGAAAAGGATAAAGAAGATGTACATATATACAACGGAATATTAATCATAAAACAGGTGGCTTTAAAAATTTTTTGTTGCTGAAGATTTCTTTTTGATATAGATCATTTTTAAAGTCTTTATTGCATTCGTTACAACATCGCTTCTGTTTCATGCTTTGCTTTTTGGCCACGGGGATGTTGGATCTTAGCTCCTCGACCAGGATTGAACCCACATCCCATGCACTGGAAGGAGAAGTCCCCACCACTGGAAGGCCAGGGAAGTCCCCAAAGAGATGATTTTAAAGTATCAGTATTTGGTATCCCTGGTCTGGTTGTTATATGAAACTGGGCAAGAGTCTCAGCCAGATTAGTGAAATATGTGAAAAGAACAGCCAACACATTGGAAGAAAACATTTAATGACAAGTTTTAAAGTTTGGTATAGTCCAGATGCATGCTGTCCAGGGTTTCTATCATTACCTGAAAAGCTCCCCCAAAACTTCATGGCTGAAAACACCACCCACTTCATTACAGCTCATGATTGAAACCAAGTTCAGCTGGGGGATTTTTCTGTTGCGGGGGGCACTGACTCCCTGGGTGGTGTTCAGGCAGATGACCAGATCTGGAGGGCTGAGCCTGGCTGCACTCATGTCCCACGCCTCAGTGAGGATGGTGGAAAAGCTGGTTTAGCTTGAACTGTCTCCTGGAACACCTCCATGTGGCTTCTCCAGCTTGGCAGTTTACCTTGACTAACCTCAAGGAAACAAGAGACCTTAAGTGGTGGCTTCAGGCTCTGAGAGAGGAATGTTCCAGTGGATGATGCCTGAAGCTGGGGGCTTTTATGTGCCAACCTTGAAATCACCGAGCGTCATCTTTGTTGACTGAGTCACAAGCCCACGCAATTTCAAGAGCAGGAAACACAAAACCCTACTCTTTGATGAGAAAAGGGTCCAAGAATTTGCAACCATGTGTCAAAGCAGGCATACATGCGTATGTATATTGGAGTGTGCGGTGACCAAACCACACTTGTGTTATGCAGTTGTTAACCCCATGTATGCCACAAAATGTGCTGTTCAAAGGGTCCTAGGGACTTCCCTGGTGGTCCAGCTGCCCAGAAACTCCCAATGCAGGGGGCCTGGGTTTGATCCTTGGTCAGGGAACTAGATCCCACATGCCGCAACTAGGAGTTTGCATGCTGCAACTAAAGATCCCGCATGTTGAAAGTAGGACTGAAGATCCCATGCACAGCAACTAAGACCTGGTGTGGCCAAATAAATATTTAACAACAAAAAAGGATTCTGTGGATTGGGTCGTTGTTCACTCAGTTGTGTCCAATTCTTTGTGACCCCATGGATTGCGGCACACCAGGCTTCGCTGTCCATCACCATCTCCTGGAACTTGCTCAAACTCACATCCATTGAGTCAGTGATGCCATCTAACCATCTCATCCTCTGTTGTCCCCTTCTCCACCTGCCTTCAGTCTTTCCCAGCATCAGGGGCTTTTCTAATGAGTCAGCTCTTCACATAAGGTGGCCAAAGTATTGGAGCTTCAGCTTTAGCATCAGGCCTTCCAATGAATATTCAGAATTGATTTCCTTTAGGATTGACTGGTTTGATTTCCTTACCGTCCAAGGGACTCTCAAAAGTCTTCTCCAACACCACAATTCAAAAGCATGAATTCTCTGGTGCTCAGCCTTCTTTATGAGGAGGAAGAAATCACATCCCCTCAGGGCACTGGCAGTGTTGAGGATGAGGTATGGCATTTAAGCTGGGCACGAAGGACAGGTACATGCAGTACGTTACAGGTTGGGGCAGGGACTGTCTGAAATACATGATCAGAGACACTGAGGCCAAACAAGACAAAGAAACAAAAAAGAAAATAATGACACTGGGAGAAAAGCCATCATGATATACAGAAGGACAAGGAGTGTGCTGCAGGAGAAGGTGACCTCAGGAGCAAGGAGGTCCCCTGATATGTCACACTGGCAGTGATCAAGAAGAATGGGGTAGGAAGAGCAAGCATTGCAAAGCAAGTTGGAGAGCATGTTGCAAGATAGCGTGGGCTGGAGGTGATATTTTGCAGAGAAAGGAGCTAGTAGACCAGGAGGGAATCAGGTTCTAAAAGGGCAGGGGACTGACCGGGGAGATCACGGTTCCTGGAGACTGAGGAGCTCAGAGTGGTGGGTTAAAGACGTCACCTTGAAAATAAGCAGGAGCTGTTTTCCTCAGGGGTAAGAGGACAGAGGAGCCTGGAGGGCTACACTCCATGGGGCCGCAAAGAGTCAGACATGACTTAGTTTTTAAACAAGAGGAAAGAAAAGAAGTGGATTACTGATTAAGACATTTTGAAGTGCAAAGAAGTAAAGGGGAGAGATCGTTTCAATCCTCTGAGTAAAGTAGGAGGTAAAGCTCATTTATTGAAAGCAAAAAAACAACAATAATAACAATTTTAAAAAAATGATAAGGATGTTAAAGATTTCCATGAAAATTTCTAAGTGAACACAAAATGTTTTTCATTGTTTAATTTTTTAAAATTTCTTAAGATAGGCAGATAGGAATTCTAAATTATTTTGTTTATTTTTAATGTTTCTTTGAATTATAAAAATAGGTCCACTGTCAGGAATTCCCTGGTGGTCCAGTGGTTAGGACTCTGTGCTTTCATTGTTAAGGGTGCAAGTTCAATCCCTGGTCAAGGAACTAAGATCCCAAAAGTTACGTAGCACATAGCTTAAAAAAAAAAAATAGGTTCATTCTAGACAATTTGAAAAATAAAAAAATGTCAAAGAAATAAATGTCACCTATATACTCCACTGTCATACAAAGACAACTATTAGGGGATGATTTGATTTATCTATTATACAGATAGTTCTGTTTCATAATATAAAATATAACCATTTTACATATTTGATATTCTATACGTAAGACTGTATACACTCTCTATATGAGATTGTTTATGTTTCAATAATCTTCATGCTGTAGAGATACCATAATTTATTTACTTTATTTTATTGAAGTATAGCTGACTTACAATGTTGTGTTAGTTCCTGGTATATAGTAAAGTGATTCAGTTATACGTATATATACTCTTTTTCATATTCTTTTCCACTATGGTTTAAACACAGGATATTGAATGGAGTTCCCTGTGCCACACAGCAGGACCTTATTTGTCCGTCCTATATATAACAGTTTGCATCTGCTAATCCCAAACTCAGAGTCTAACCCTCCCTCACACCCTCTCCTCCTTGGCAACCACAAGTCTGTTCTCTGTGAGTCTGTTTCTGTTTCTAGATAAGCTCATTTGTGTCATATTTTAGATTCCACATGTATGTGATATCACATGGTATTTGTCTTTCTCTGACACGTCATTCAGTATGAAAATCTCTAGTTGCATCCATGTCGCTGCATATAGCATTACTTCATTCTTTTTTAGAGACACCATAATGTATTTAACCATTCCTCTATTTTGGAATAGTTCAATTGTTCCCGACTCTTCATTATTTCATATATAATATAGATACACATTGTTTATATATCTATATATAGCCTTGTCTATAAATCTTTGCCTGCCAGGTTATTTTTTTCTTAGGACACATCACGGAGTCAGAGCACAGAAACTCTTTCAAAGCTCCTGAAACCTATCTTCAAAGGGCGTTTGTCAAAACGGTACGCGGACTTTGACTCTCACCCACAGTAAGGGCGTTCCCGTGAAAAGAAATGCCACTTGGGAAAGCTCGGTTGCTTCTGGTAGTTGGCATACTGGGACCTTTCTTCACTCTTCATGTCTTAAAGAATTAGGATTCAGAAGTGTGACGTCCAAAAGTCTGACTTACTCTTCAGGTTCAAGGTGCCTGCCAACCTTGAGATTCCAGGATTCCGGTATTTTCACCGTCATCAGATTGCTCAATCCTTAGGCCAGTAAAAGAAGATGGAAAGTATCCCAGCACTTGCTTTGCTGTAACTGTGGCTTTGATTAAGAATAGGTGGGAAACTGTGTAGCTGGGGACAAGGGGCTTGGGCCCACAGCGCACAGCCCAGAGGTGTACACGCACCCACACACACACCCACACACACACCCACACACACACCCACACACACACCCACACTGGCCTTCAGCGCATAGCCTATGAATGTACCCCACGCACACTCCCTCCCTTCGTTGCTCCCACCCCGCCGGGTGCACTCTGGTGCCCGGGGTGGGTGAACCCCGGCGGGCAGCTGGAGGAGCCCGGGGGCGGGGCGAGAAAGGGCGGGGCTCCCAGAGGCCCGGGGGGCGGAGCCCAGGGCGGACGCTGCCAGGCAGCGCGCGCAGCCCCCAGCTCAGCCTCCAAGTTTGCCCGGAGGTTTGGGGCGACTCTCTGGTTACCTGAGCCAGTCACCACGTCAGCGCCACATCATCTGGGCCCTTTCTGTTAGAAAGGAAACAGGAAAAGAAGGGAGCAAAAGCTCTCCGGAGCGGCAAGCCAATCGCAGGCAGTAGGCGCTGCGGGCGGAGCGCGCGCGCGGGCAGCGAGGCGGGCCCGAGGGGGCGGCGGGCATCCGGCGAGCGGTGGGCCGGTGTGCGGCGCGGGCCTTGCGGCCGGGCGGCGGGGAAGATGCTGCAGTCCCTGGCCGGCAGCTCGTGCGTGCGCCTGGTGGAGCGGCACCGCTCGGCCTGGTGCTTCGGCTTCCTGGTGCTCGGCTACCTGCTGTACCTGGTCTTCGGCGCCGTGGTCTTCTCGTCGGTAGAGCTGCCCTATGAGGACCTGCTGCGCCAGGAGCTGCGCAAGCTGAAGCGGCGCTTCTTGGAGGAGCACGAGTGCCTGTCGGAGCCGCAGCTCGAGCAGTTCCTGGGCCGGGTGCTGGAGGCCAGCAACTACGGCGTGTCGGTGCTCAGCAACGCCTCGGGGAACTGGAACTGGGACTTCACCTCCGCGCTCTTCTTCGCCAGCACCGTGCTCTCCACCACAGGTAGGAGGCCCGCCCCGCGCCCCCGACCCCCGATCGGCCTTTCGATCCTCCCGCCCCCTTCCGCCCTCTGTCCCTGTGCCCCTCCGGCGCTGCTCGCGGGGGACCGGCTCCGCGGCGCAGGAAGCCGGCGAGGTGGCCTTAGAGCTTGGGGGTGGCCTCCCGGAGCTCTTGGATCGTGGTCCCTAAACCTTCGGCCTGGGCAGCAGCAGGGGTCCCCCTCCCTGGGCTGCCTTCTTTGGTTCGCGACACTCTACCTCGAGCTGCCCTCTTGGAGTCGTGCGGTCCTGGCGGCCGCGCGGTGAGGCCCGGGCTGATGGAAACTCGCGGGTGCTCCGAGGGCGCTCACCTTCCTCCCGCTCGCGTCTCGGCGGGGGAGGGCTGCCGAACCTTTAACGCGCCGAAGGGTCACTTTCCGGAGGGAGCCTGTCTTTTCATGATGCGGTGGTGTTTCGGCTCTTTTCTATGTGGGGGCCCTTTCGGGGTAAGCCGAGCGACATCATTCTGCTCTTCGCAGGTGACCTTTGAGCGCAAAGGCGGATCCGATTGCTTTTCGGAGCGGGAGGAGGGGTGAGGGAAAGGAGCATCCGATCGCCCGTGAGCAGGCAAAATGGGGGCACCCTGATTCAGCAGTTTTTGGTTTTCGCAAGTTTTCGTGTCCGAGGCCACCCTTCAGCTTCCAAGCACCACTTGGCTCGCGCGGCTCACCTGGCAGCACATTCGCTAAAGGCGGGTGTCCTGGGGGCGGGCGAAGGCCGTCCCTGCGCCTCAGGGCGTCGTAACTGTGCCACGTTGGGTGGCGAAGGCTGAGTTGTCCCAGCCATGGCTAACTGGGGCACAGACACCTGAGGGGAGTTGTTATCCATTGGAATCTGGACCCCGGAAAGTGGCCTCGAGCATCCAGCGCAGATCAGTTCTCTGAACAGTCCGTCTCGGCTTCCACAAGGTCACCGGCTTCCTAGTTGCCAGCGACGTCCTGGAACCTAAGCCTTGTGATTTCCCTGCCAGGGGCGTGTGGCACCCCACCCCCACCTTTACAGGTGAATCAGCTTTCTGTTTCTCGGACTCTTCCTTCTTCCCACCCCCTCTCTGCCTCTCGCGGTTTATTTCTTTATAATCCCCTTGGGCTAAACCCAGTTGATTGTTCTGGTAATTATTTGGTAATGAGTAATGGTAAGCCATCCAGGTATCCTGTGAAACAGTGATTGGCAAGTGTGGGGTGAATTACTAAACTGACTTGAATTTGCCCTGCAATAAAAAGAAGTAGAATTCTAGTTTGCAATGAGACACTTTTTTAAAGTAGCCTTAAGGCAGACCTGTTATTTTACTTTTTAACTTTTCCAACACTCCTCTTGAGCTTTTTTTTCTCCCTCCCCTCCTCGACCAGTTCTGCTTTCTTTGTCTTTCCTGGCTCTGTTCCCCAGAACTCAGGGTGCCTTTCCTTGGAGTATGTGCTAAATTGGGAATCGTTTTTTTTCCCTGCAAAAGCAAGTGGTTTCACAGAGCTGCAGAAGATCCACAACTGGGTCACAATGTTGGATAAATATTATGGAGAATGATGGTAACTTTTAGTGCTTTCTAAGTAACAGAGTAAGGACAGTGTTAGGAGGGAAAGGACAGGTTTGCTGCTCCTCGGCAACACACTTCCATCACTGACAGCCCATATACAATCTCAGCATCACGGGCACATAGTTAAATGTCAAATATATGAGTTTACATCTTGAACACACTATTATTCCCCAGATTCCCTGCTGTCCCTTTTTGCAATTACAAAAATCCACAGTTCTTGTTAAAAAAAAAAAAAAAGATGGGGAAAGATGTCTTATTATATTGGTATTCAAATTGCATTGTGGTTCCTAAGAAAGTGTGTATTCAGGCAAAACAAGAGTTCATTTAGGAAATCAGTGCAAGGAGCACTTAAGGATAAACTAGATGAAAAAGGATTGCCTCTTGGTTTGTAAAATTAGCAAAGCAATGAGTTCTTGTTACTGATAAAATAGAAATTATTGATTCAAATAGAATTCTATTAAAATGTAGAACTGTATTCTGAATCAAGGATACCCTTCTCTTGGTTTTGTATTGACCCATCCCCTGGTTTTGTATTGACTCATCCTCTGCCATGTTTGATGTTCCATGTGTTTATTGGTTTTGTAGCAGAGGATCAGGTGATTTTTGGTCAATACATTATACTTCCTTACCAGCAAAGTGTTTTCCAGAAAAGTACCAGGCAACTCAAATCAACTGGAATTGTGGTTTATGCTTTTCTTCAGGTAGATTTTTTTTAAATTTTAATTTTAAAAATTTATTTTTTATTTTTGCTGTGCTAGGTCTTTTTTAAGGCACTTGGGCTTAGTTGCCTCATGCCGTGTGGGATCTTAGTTCCCTAACCAGGGATTGAACCTGCATCCCCTGCGTTGGAAGGCAGATTCTTAATGACTTGTCCATCCCCTAGACATGCTGTAATTTTTTTTTTTTTTTTAGCTCTTCCACCATAGTGGATGGCAACTCACAGAGATTATCATTGCCCAGTCAATCAGTGTGGTCAGCTCTTGGCCTGGCCAGAATGATAACAATTCCTGTTACAAAAATGTGGTTCTTGGTAGTCATCGTCATAATATGGAACATGAAGATTTTATGGCAGAACCTTCTCATCCCAGAAAGCACAAGCTTCCATTTATGGAAATAAGTGGGTAAAGTCTTCGTGGTCTGTTTATAAGAAGCCTTGAATGATAATTCAGTCATATTCTCTTCATTCTCTCCTCTGCCAAAGACTCTGAATAATTTCCAGAAAATCATGTCACATCTCTTTACTTTTTGATTAAAAAAAAAAAGATATAGCAACGTCCACGTAGAAATCATGAGGATGGAAGAAAGTACAGTTTCACTTTTTCAAAGGGAAGGAGATGTGGGCTTAAGAAATATTCACAGTCTAAAAGTTGAGACTTATGTTTCACTTGGTGGGAATTTTTAAGACTTCAAGCCCAGGAGACAGCATCTCAAGCGACCGTGAGAGAACTGCTCTGAGGAGGCGAGAGGGGGAGCCAGGTTATGTAGAAGTTTTGCAACCCAAGGGCCTTGAACATCAAAAGATTGACGCTGAGAATTAAAGGAAACCCAGATGATATCTCAGGTTAAAGAATTTAGTGCTTGTCTAGGTATGGGAAGATGGAAGAGTGTGGGCTCACGGAAATCATTGCTTTGATATGTGCCTCATCTGTCTCGGGCCAGTACCCTGTACCGCCGTCCTGAGTTTCCTCATCAGCTCACGCTCCACGGCGGCTGCAGTGGCTGATGATGTCCTCGTTTACTGTTACGGGAGGAAAAATTCCGTTTCTCACAGGTTATTTTAGACTCAGCTGATTTCCCACTTAGAACTTCCCAGGTGGCACAGCGTTAAAGAATCTGCCTGCCAGTGCAGGAGATGCAACAGACAGAGCTTCCATCCCTGGGTCGGGAAGATCCCCAGGAATAGGGAATGGCAACCCACTCCAGTATTCTTGCCTGGGAAATTCCATGGACAGAGGAGCCTGGCAGGCTGCAGTCCGCGGGATCGCAAAGAGTTGAACACGACTGAGTGTGTGCATGCACGTGTTGAGGTGCACGCACCTTGAGGTGATGCTTGGAGAGTGAGAAGTCACTTTTATTAAAGTTATCTTTAGTAGCCAGATAAAATGATGAGTGATCTCATTCATTCTTCAGAAGAGTTTGTCATGTCAGTTACTATGATTTGCTTCTTTTTCTAAAAATTTTATTTGTTTATCTGTTTATTTATTTGGATAATAGGGTCTTAGCAGCATGTGGGATCTTCTTTTCATCATGCAGGGTCTTTCCCTGCTTCCCATGGACTCTCTAGTTGTGGCGCGCGGGCTCAGTAGTGCGGTATTTGGGTTGAGTTGCTCCTCATGTGGAATCTTAGTTCTTTGACCAGGGATCGAACCCCAGTCTCCTGCATTGCAAGGCAACTTCTTACCCACTGGACCGTCAGGGAAGTCCCACATTTGTTTCTTTATTCATTCCCCTAAACAGGGGTCTATCATGATGGTGGATGATGGAAATGCAGTTTACGACCTTTGCCGCATTGTGTGAGCATGGGGCTTACACCATTGCTGAGTCCCCCTTTCTGCCATTGGGAGCATGCTGCCTTATCAGCGTTTATGAAGAGATGTTTTGAAACTTGTATTTAAAGAACTCAGAAAAGGAACTTAATTTACCTTGTTTTACAGTGGCCTTTGTTTTAGCCAGGTTGGTAGCATTGGTATTTTTCAAAAAGAGAAAGAGGGAAAAGGTAATAGGAGATACCTGACGGATCCTTAGTCTTCAGATTATTTTCAGAAGGAGAACTGTATTATCACTAACAGCAAATACTTAGTTAAGCTTTTAGAGTAGAATCAGTCCAGTTCAGTTCAGTCACTCAGTCGTGTCCGACTCTTTGCGACCCCATGATGCTGGGGTCTTTGATGCTGGGAGGGATTGTGGGCAGGCGGAGAAGGGGACGACAGAGGATGAGATGGCTGGATGGTATCACCGACTCGATGGAGGTGAGCCTGAGTGAGCTCCGGGAGTTGGTGATGGACAGGAAGGCCTGGCGTGCTGCGATTCATGGGGTTGCAAAGAGTCGGACAAGACTGAGCGACTGAACTGAAGAATGGTTTTACATTTTCAAATAGCTTTCTAAAAAGTCAAAAGGAAAAAAGTACTTCCTGATCTGTTAAAGTTCTATGAAAAACACATCTCAGCATCCATAAACAAATTTTACTGATGCACAGACACACACCTGTTTTCTTCTGAATTACAGTTGTTGTCTACCATGAGTAGTTGTGACAGAAACCAGAGGGCTGCGGGACCTGAAATATTTACTGTCCAACCTTTTGTAGAAAGTTTGCTGCTGCTGCTAAGTCGCTTCAGTCATGTCTGACTCTGTGCGACCCCCTAGACGGCAGCCCACCAGGCTCCCCTGTCCCTGGGATTCTCCAGGCAAGAACACTGGAGTGGGCTGCCATTTCCTTCTCTAATGCATGAAAGTGAAAAGTGGAAGTGGAGTCGCTCAGTCGTGTCTGACTCTTAGCGACCCCATGGACTGCAGCCCACTAGGCTCCTCCGTCCATGGGATTTCCCAGGCAAGAGTGCTGGAGTGAGGTGCCATTGCCGAAAGTTTGCTAATATCTGCTTAAGATAATGCTTGGAAGAAACGGTTCAGTCAGAGGAGTTCTAAGTGCCTGACTAATTTTTAGAAAACTTTCTAGAAGACAGTTTAGCTCTTCAGGCTTCTTTGTGGTTTTTTTAAGTGGTTTGCAACATTTAAATTAGGTACCGCCACCACAGCTGCTTCTAGAACACATGATTATTATAGGATGTCACTAGTTTTGGTCAAATTTGTGACACTTTTTTTTAATGGTAACAAAGTTACACTTCACATTGGGATTACTTTCTTTAAAATGTGTTCAGTTCAGTTCAGTTTATTTGCTCAGTAGTGTCTGACTCTTTGCAACCCCATGAATCGCAGCACGCCAGGCCTCCTTGTCCATCATCAACTCCCGGAGTTCACTCAGACTCACCCCCATCGAGTCGGTGATGCCATCCAGCCATCTCATCCTCTGTTGTCCCCTTCTTCTCCTGCCCCCAATCCCTCCCGGCATCAGAGTCTTTTCCAATGAGTCAACTCTTCACATGAGGTGGCCAAAGTACTGGAGTTTCAGCTTCAGCATCATTCCCTCCAAAGAATACCCAGGACTGATCTCCTTCAGAATGGACTGGTTGGATCTCCTTGCAGTGGTGAATCCATATATTGTGTCTAGAGAAGAAATGACAACAATGAAGGGAATTCCACCAGAAACAAGCAAGTAAACTCGTCAGAAGAGAGATCTGACATCCCACACACAGACGTTTCCATTCTTTCTTTGCAGGAAAGGCTTTGGCCTTGCTTCTGAGCCTTTATACTAATTCTAACAAATTAAATGATCTGGTTTTCAAGCCTGTAACAGCTTAAGAAAGGAAAGGCACAGCTCTAGGCAAACCTAAGTGAAAAGTCATGAAAAGGCATATACCTTAAAAACCAGGAAAATAGAAGGATTCTATGTGCCAGGCAGTGTTTCCGTGTATTACCTTCTGTGTATTGCCAGGAAGTGATGAGGTGTAGTCATTATCCTCACTTTACAGAGGCTGAGGCAGAAGTTTCCTCGAGTGACTTCTCTAACTAGATCACAGACCTAGAAGTGATTGGCCTTGATTTGAATCTAGTGTCCCACTCTTTGGACCCCATGGACTGTAGCCCACCAAGCTCCTCTGTCCATGGAATTCTCTAGGCAAGAATAATGCTCACATTGCAGGCAGATTCTTTATCTGAGCCACCAGGGAGGCCTGTTGAATCCAGACGTGTCTGAATTAAGAACTTGAGTTGCACCTAGTAGCTGGGCATAGGAGGTTGTTTCTAGATGCATCTGATTTCCCCAGATTTGGAAGTCGAAATCATCACCGCCATAGTTCAACATGTATGTTTAGAGGTAGGGCCTTCAAAGAGGTAATGAAGTTAAAATGAGGAGCCAGTGAGAAGATGGCTGTCTATAAGCCGAGGGAAGAGGCCTCAGAAGAAACCAACTTTGTAGACCCTTTGATCTTGCACTTCCAGCCCCCAGAAAAAGTGGAAGTGAAGTCGCTCAGTCATGTCCTACTCTTAGTGACAACGACCCGATGGACGGTAGCCTACCAGGCTCCGCGGTCCATGGGATTTTCCAGGCAAGAATACTGGAGTGGGCTGCCGTTTCCTTCCCCAGGGGATCTTCCCAACCCAGGGATTGAACCCAGGTCTCCTGCATTGCAGACAAGACGCTTTACCGTCTGAGCCAGTAGGGACAGAACTGGGAGCAAATACATTTCTTGGTTTAAATCACCCAGTCTGTGGTACTTTGTTGTGGAGGCCTGAGCAAACTAATATAGAATTACTCAGGTAATTATTTTTTAGTTGCATAAACTGAAATAACACCCCTCCCACGAGGAAATCAACCTTGAATATTCACTGGGAGGACTAAAGCTGAAGCTCCAATACTTTGGCCACCTGTTGTGAAGAGCTGACTCATTGGAAAAGACCCTGATGCTGGGAAAGGTCAAGGGCAGGAGGAGAAGGGGACGACAGAGGATGAGATGGTTGGATCACATCACCAGCTCAATGGACATGAGTTTGAGCAAACTCTGGGACATAGTGAAGGACAGGGAAGCCTGCAGTGCTACAGTCTATGGGATTGCAATGTGTTGGACACGACTTGGTGACTGAACAGTACAGATACATGAGTACCAAGATGATTTTTTTAAACTTATTTTTTTATTGAAGGATAATTGCTCTACAGAATTTTGTTGTTTTCTGTCAAACATCAACATGAATCAGCCATAGGTACACATACACCCACTCCCTTTTGAACTTCCCTCCCAATCCTACCCCTCTAGGTTGATACAGAGCCCCTGTTTGAGTTTCCTGAGCCATACAACAAATTCCCATTGGCTATCTATTTTCCATATGGTAATGTAAATTTCCAGGTTACTTTTTCCATACATCTCACCCTCTCTTCCCCTCTCCCCAAGTCCACAAGTCTATTCTCTTTGTCTGTTTCTCCACTGCTGCCCTGTAAGTAAATTCTTCAGAACCATTTTTCTAGATTCTGTATATATGCATTAGAATATGATATTTATCTTTCTCTTTCTGACTCACTTCACTCTGTATAATAGGTTCTGTGTTCATCCACCTCACTAGAACTGACTCAAATGTGTTTCTTATATGTACCACAACTTTTTTACCCATTCATCTGTTGATGGACATCTAGATTGCTTCCATGTTGTAGCTGTTGGAAATAGTGCTGCAATGAATAGTGGGATACATGTGTCTTTTTCAATTTTGGTTTCCTCAGGGTATATGCCTAGGAGTGGGATTGCTGGGTCATACGGTGGTTTTATCCCTAGTTTTTTAAGGAATCTCTATAATGTCTTCCATAGTGGCTGTACCAATTTTCATTCCCACCAACAGTGCAAGAGCTTTCCCTTTTCTCCACACCTTCTCCAGCATTTATTGTTTGTAGACTTTTTGATGATGGCCATGCTGACCAGGGTGAGGTGATATCTCATTGTGGTTTTGATTTGCATTTTTCTAATAATGAGCAATGTTGAGCATCTTTTCATGTGTTTGTTAGCCATCTGTGTGTCTTCTTTGGAGAAGTGTCTGTTTAGGTCTTTTTCCCACTTTGTGATTGGGTTGTTTGTTTTTCTGTCATTGAATTGTATAAACTGCTTGTATATTTTGGAAATTAATCCTTTGTCAGTTGTTTCGTTTGCTATTCTTTTCTCCCATTCTGAGGGTTGTTGTTTCGCCTTGCATATAGTTCCCTTTGTTATGCAAAAGCTTTTAAGTTTAATCAGGTCCCACTTGTTTACTTTTGTTTTTATTTCCATTACTCTAGGAGGTGGATCGTAGAGGATCTTGCTTTGATTTGTGTCAGCAAGTGTTCTGCCTATGTATTCCTCTGAGAGTTTTATAGTTTCTGGTCTTACATTTAGGTCTTCAATCCATTTTGAGTTTATCTTTGTGTATGGTATTAGGAGGTGTTCTAATTTCATTCTTTTACATGTAGCTGTTCAGTTTTCCCAGCACCATTTATTGAAGAGGCTGTCTTTGCCCAAGAGGCTGCTCTTGCCTCTTTTGTCAAAAATAAGGTACCCATAGGTGCATGGGTTTATTTCTGGGCTTTCTATCTTGTTCCATTGGTCTATGTTTCTGTTTTTGTGCCAGTACCATACTGTCTTGATGACTGTAGCTTTGTAGTATAATCTGAAGTCAGGAAGGATGATTTCCTCCAGCTCCATTCTTTTTTCTCAAGACTCCTTTGGCTATTCTGGGTCTTCTGTGTTTCCATATGAATTGTGAAATTTTTTGTTCTAGTTCTGTGAAAAATGTCGTTGGTAATTTGATAGGGGTCACATTGAATCTATAGATTGTGTTTGGTAGTATAGTCATTTTCACAATATTGATTCTTTCTACCCAGGAACGTGGAATATGTCTCCATCTGTTTATGTTGTCTTAGATTTTTTTCATTAGTGTCTTATAATTTTCTGTGTACAGTTCTTTTGTCTCCGTATAAGTTTATTCCTATATATTTAATTCTTTTTGTTGCAATGGTAAATGGGATTGAGTCTTTAATTTTCTTAAAATCTTTCTGGTATTTCTTTCTTAGTATATAGAAATGCAAGTGATTTCTGTGTATTGATTTTGCATCCTGCAACTTTTTAAAATTCACTGATTAGCTCTAGTAATTTTCTGATACTATCTTTAGGGTTTTCTATGTACAGTATCATGTCATCTGCAAATAGTAAGAGCTTTACTTCTTCTTGTCCAATCTGGATTCCTTTTATTTCTTTTTCTTCTGTGATTGCTGTAGCTAGGAGGCCCAGAACTATGTTGAATAATAGTAATAAAATAATAATAAAAGTGGAAACCTTTTGTCTTCTTCCTGATCTTAAGGGTAATGTGTTCAGTTTTTCACCATTGAGAATAATTGCTGTAGGCTTATCATCTATGGCTTTTATTATGTTGAGGTAGATTCCTTCTATGCCCATTTTTTTGAAGAGTTTTAATCATAAATGGGTGCTGAATTTTGTCAAAGGCTTTTTCTGCATCTGTTGAGATGATCATATGGTTTTTATCTTTCAATTTGTTAATATGGTGTATCACATTGATTGATTTGCATATGTTGAATAATCCTTGCATCCCTGGAATAAACCCAACTTGATCATGATGTATGAGCTTTTTGAAGTGTTGCTGAATTCTGTTTGCTAAAATTTTATTCAGGATTTTTGCATCTATGTTCAACATTGATATTGGCCTGCAGTTTTCTTTGCTTGTGTTGTCTTTGGTTTTGGTATCAGGGTGATGATGGCCTTGTAGAATGGATTTGGAAATGTTCCTTCCTCTGTAATTTTTTGAAAGAGTTTTAGAAGGATAGGCATTCGCTCTTCTCTGAATCTTTGATATAATTCTCCTGTGAAGCCATCTGATCCTGGGCTTTTGCTCTTTGGGAGATTTTTTTAAATCACAGCCTCAATTTCAGTGCTTGTAATTAGGTTTTTCATAATTTCTGTTTCTTCCTGATTCATTTTTGGAAGATTGAATTTTTCTAAGAATCTCCATTTCTTCCAGGTTATCTGTTTTATCGCCATATAGTTGTTCATAACAGTCTGTTATCACCCTTTGTATTTCTGCATTGTCTGTTGTAACCTCACCTTTTTCATTTCTAATTTTGTTGATTTGATTCTTCTCTCTTTTGTTCCTGATGACTCTGGTTAAAGGTTTGCCAATTTTGTTTATCTTCTTAAAGAACCAGCTTTTAGTTTTGTTAATCTTTACTATTGTTTCTTTCATTTCCTTTCCTCTTATTTGTGCTCGGATCTTCATAATTTCTTTCCTTCTACTAATTTTGGGGCTTTCTGTTCTTCTTCCAGCCGTTGTAGGTGTAAAGTTGGGTTGTCTGCTCAATGTTTTCTTGTTTCTCGAGGTAGGATCGTATTGCTGTGAACTTCCTAGAACTGCTTTTGCTGCATCCCATAGGTTTTGAGTTATCGTATTTTCTTTGTCATTTGTTTCTAGAAAGTTTTTGATTTCCCTTTTGATTTCTTCAGTAACCTGTTGGTTATTTAGAAACATATTGTTTAATCTCCATGAGTTTGTGTTTCTTACAATTTTTTCTTGTAATTGATATCTAGTCTCAAAGCGTTGTGGTTGGAGAAGATGCTTGATATGATTTCAACTTTCTTAAATTTACTGAGGTTTGATTTGTGACCTAGGATGTGGTCTTTGAGAAAGTTCCATGTGCATTTGAGAAGGTGTATTCTTCTGCATTTGGGGGGAATGTCCTGAAGATATCAATGAGATCCATCTCATCTAATGTATCATTTAAGACTTGTGTTTCCTTATTCATATTCTGTTTTGATGATCTGTCCGTTAGTGTGAGTGGGGTGTTAATGTCACCTACTATTTTTGTGTTACTTTCAGTTTCTCCCTTTATATCTTAGTGTTTGTCTTATGTATTGAGGTGCTCCTGTGTTGGGTACATAGATATTTACAATTGCTATGCCTCCCTCTTGGATTGATCCCTTGACCATTATGTAGTGTCCTTCCTTATCTCTGATAATCTTTTTTAAGGTCTATTTTGTCTGATATGAGGATTGCTACTCCAACTTTCTTTTGCTTCCCATTTGCATGGAATATATTTTTCCATCCTCTCACTTTCAGCCTATATGTATCTTTAGGTCTGAAGTGGATTTCTTGTAGACAGCGTATATATGGATCTTTTTTGTTTGTATCCATTCAACCAGTCTGTGTCTTTTGGTTGGAGCATCTAATCCATTTACATTTAAGGTAATTATTGATATATATGTTCCTGTTGCCATTTTCTTAATTGTTTGGGGTTGATTTTCTAGATCTTTTTCCTTCTCTTGTATTTCTTGGGTATATAAGTCCCTTTAACATTTGTTGTAAAGCTGGTTTGGTGGTACTGAGTTCTCTTAACGTTTGCTTGTCTGGCAAGCTTTTGATTTTCCATCAATTTCGAATGAGATCCTTGACGGGTACAGTAATCTTAGTTGTAGATTATTCCCTTTCAGTGCTTTAAATATATCCTGCCATTCCCTTCTGGCCTACAGTGTTTCTGCTGAAAGATAGCTTTTATACGTGTGGAGTTTCCCTTGTATGTTACTTGTTGCTTTTCCCTTCTGCCTTTAATTCTTTCTTTGTATTTAGTCTTTGTTGGTTTGATTAGTATGTACCTTGGCATGTTTCTCCTTGTTCTTACCCTGTATGGGAGCTTTTGCACCTCTTGGACTTGATTGGGGAAATTTTCAACTATAATCTAATACCTTTTTTTTTTCTCATACCCTTTCCTCATACCCCAGAATTTTCTCATACGTAATTCAAAGATTGGTGCATTTGATATTGTCCCAGAGGTCTCTGAGACTATCCTCAGTTCTTTTCATTCTTTTTACTTTATTCTGCTCTTCAGAAGTTATTTCCACCATTTTATTTCCAGCTCACTGATTTGTTTTTCTGCTTCAGATATTCTGCTATTAATTCCTTCCAGAGTATTTTTAATTTCAGTAATTGTGTTGTTTGTCCCTGTATGTTTATTCTTTAATTCGTCTTGGTCTATGTCAGTTGATTCTTGCATATTCTCCATTTTGTTTTCCATCATCTTTAGTACCGTGATTCTGAATTCTTTTTCAGGTAGTTTCCCTATTTCCTCTTCATTTATTTGGACTTCTGTGTTTCTAGTTTGTTCCTTCATTTGTGTAATATTTCTCTGCCTTTTCATTATATATATATATATTTTTTAACTTACTGTGTTTGAGGTCTCCTTTTCCCAGGCTTCTAGGTTGAATTCTTACTTTCTTTTGGTTTCTGCCCTTCTAAAGTTGGTCCAGTGGTTTATGTAAGCTTCCTATGGGGTGAGATTTGTGCTAAGTTTGTTTGCTTTTCCTCTGATGGGCAAGGCTGAGTGAGGTGGTAATCCTGTCTGCTGATGATTGGGTCTGTATTTTTGTTTTGTTTGTTGTTTAGATGAGGCGTCCTACACAGGGTGCTCCTGGTGGTTGGGTAATGCCAGGTCTTGTATTCACGTGGTTTCCTTTGTCTGAGTTCTCACTATTTGATACTCTCTAGGGTTAGTTCTCAGGTCGTCTAGGATCTTGGAGTCAGTGCTCCCAGTCCAAAGGCTCAGGACTTGATCTCTGGTCAGGATCGAAGATTCCACAAGTGGTTTATTATGGCATTAAGTGAGATTAAAACAAATACCCCAAAATGAGAAACTAAAGATGAACCTCAGACAAATGGCAGTTACAAAATCAGGCAAATAGTAATTAAAATAATGGACTATATGCATATACACCCATAAGCAAAGTCAAAACAGTCCAACAAAAATAAAGTACAGTAGATTGATGCATCAAACAGAGAAATCAAAAATTACATCTACCAGTTAAGAACAAAACTAACTAAAGCACAAATCGGAAAACAAAAATAAACCAAAGTGCCAAGTGGGGAATAAAGCAATGAAAACAAAACTAACAAATATGTTGAGAGGAAAGGAAAGAATGAACAGAGAGAAAGAATACATATGCAAAGTTAAATAGAGGTAGAAGAAGATTTATATACATTAAAGGTTAACTGCAAGGGGAAAAGTACAGTAGGAAAGGTAAACAAAAGAATAAATGTAGAAAAAGTATAATAGACTTTTAAAAATTAAAAATTAAAATTAAAAAAAGGAAAACCACAGAACTGCAAAAGCCCAACATAGAGGCAGATGTTTATAACAATAAAAATTGTATCTGAATATACACATATACATGTACACCCATAAGCAAAATCAAAACAGTCCAACAAAAATAAAGTATAATAGATTGACCCAGCAAACAAGGGAAACCAAAAATTATATCTACCAGTTAAGAACAAAACTAACTAAAGCACAAAGTGGAAAACAAAACTAAAGCAAGGTGCCAAGTGGGGAATAAAACCATGAAAATAAAACTGACAAATATGTTAAGAGGAAAGCAAATAAAGAAAAGAAAGAAAGAATATATGTGCAAAGTTAAACAGAAGTAGATAAAGAAAGTTTATATACATTAAATGTTAACTGCAAGTGGAAAAGAATAGTAGGAAAAGCAAACAAAGGAATAAATATAGAAAAAATAATAAGAGGTTTAAAACTTAAAAAAAGAGAAAGAAAAGAAAAAAAAAATAGGAAAACTCCACAGAGCTGCAAAAGCCCAACACAGAGGCAGAGTTTTATAACTACAATAAAAAAATGTGGTGGGGGGGGAAGCGCAAAAGTTTAATTAGATTTCATAGTGCCAAGAAAATTGACAACTACAACAGAGGGGGAGAAAAAGGAAAAAAGAAAAAAGAAAAAATCCAAAAGAATCTACAAAACAAGTACAAACATAAGAATAATAAATATTTTTCTTGAGTCACTGCTATCAGGGTCCTTCCCCTCACTGGGAGTCACAGTCCACCTCACCTCCCTAGGACACCCTCCAAAACTGTGCTAATCTCTGGACTTGCTGTGGGGGCAGCTCAGATTCTAGTCTGGTCTTACTCCTGTGTGTTCTTGCCTCCAGTGTCCACAGCTATCAGAACTAGTGCATTTTCTTTTGTGGGAGCTCTCAATGGCCTTTTATATTCCATAGACACAGAGTCTGCCTAGTTGATTGTATGGATTTAATCTGCAGCTTGTACAGCTGGTGGGAGGGTTTTGGGTCTTCTTCCTTAGCCACACTGCGCCTGGGTTTCAATTGTGGTTTTATTTCCACCTCTACATGTGGGTCATCCGCTGGAGTTTGTGCCTGAGGCTGCCTTGGAGGGCTTGGATTTGCCCCTGTGAGGGCCAGGTGTGGAGGTGGTGCAGCTGCTTGGGTTGCAGGGGTTCTGGCAGCACCAGGTACTCAGGGGTGTTGGCAGCTATGGCAGCAGGAAATAATAGTATTCTAGAAGGGTATGGCAACAAGTATTGGCCAATGCACTCCAGTATTCTTGCCTGGAGAAAACCCCTGACACAGAAGCCTGGCAGGCCACAGTCTACAGGGTTGGAAAGAGTTGGACACGACCGTAGCAACCCTGGGAGCATAGACACAAGGTTTTTCTTTGTTGCCTGTGGCAGTTCTGCATGAAGGTGGTGCAGCTGCTTGGCTTGCAGGGACCCTGGCTGTGCAAAGTGTGCAGGGACACGGACTGCCTCTGCCGCAGGAGTTATGGCCCTTTTTTTGACCCTCTTGTAGCTGGCGATCGATCAGAAGGTCTCTTTGGCCAGTCTTTCTCTGTAGCTCCCCCTATTCAGACACTTAGAGGGCTCCCTTGCCTGAGGTCCTTCTCTGTTGTTCGGTGCATCAGGCACTTAAAGGGGCAGCCTGGCTGGGGTCCTACTCTGCAGTTCAGTGCTGGCGTGTGGGGAGAGGCTATGGTGGTGGCTCGTGACTCAGCAGTATCGGCTGGCTCCCGTGGCTGCCTGGCTTTCCTCCACAGGCATTTCCCACCACAGTCTCCTCCCTCACATCCCCTCCATCCGTCTCTCTGCAGTTAACAGCAGCGCTCGCCCTGGGATTGCTCCACAATCCCTAAACTCCAGCTCCCAGCCCTTGTGCCTTCCAGGGGACCTGCATCCCTGTCCGGTGTATGTATGGCTGCGGAGGACTGTCTGATTCTCATTCCACTTAGGCTGCCACAGATCAGCTGTTTCACTCTGGGCCTTAAATGTTCCTCCTCTGACTCAGACAGTTGCCCCGCTGTGGGGGTCAGACCCCTGCTTCCGTTCCGCCACCCGCCGAGGGCAGGTCCGGTCCTCCTAACACTCCTGTTTCTCCCCCAGTTCCTTCCTCCTACCGAGTTTTGTGTGGGTCTATATATTCTTTCCACTGGGCAGGTACTCCTGTCCGCTCTCAGCTGGTGTTCTGCATGCACTTCTGTGTCTGAAGGTGTATTCCTGATGTATCCGAGGAGAGATGTACTCCACATCCACCTACTCGTCCACCATCTTGTTCTCCCTCAAAAATAACTTAACATCCTTGGTATTGTGGCCAACATTTTCATATGCTTGGTTTGGACATCCTTGTTGTACTGTAGAACACAGTCTTGTAATTGATAGAACTGAAATATATTGAATTGATTATTGAAATCTCAAGAGCAATACTACAACGTGCTTAAGAAAGCAGAGATGCGTGTGATAAATTTTAGAAATATTTCCCACTAATGATCAAAGAGTAGATACTAGTGTTTAATGTGTAAACTCAGACCTGTCTACAGAACATCAGTCCTTTAGTATTTTTTTTCAAGACTATAAATATGCTGTTATCTGTACCTATTTTATGACACCTGTGACATACTGTTATGGTTATAAATGACAGTATCTTCAAAGAAATGATGTGTTGCTTTTATGACATAACTGTATGTCTTGTGAAGAATACAATCTCCAGTTTTCCCAGGAGCCTCGGCGGAAGTCTGATGCATGTTAGGGCAAGTAGTTTTATGGAGCCACCTTTCAGATGACAGCTGGGGCAGTGCGCCTGTTGTGTGTAGAGGAGGAGTGTGCTGGAAGGTTGAAGCAGGTGGAGTTGCTGATGCTGAACTGTTTGGACCCATAACAACGTCCACTTCACATAGGTCGACTCACTACAATGTGGTTTCAAGCATAGAAACGAATCATCCACACTGTACTCTCTCCTTGGCTGAGTATCTCTCCCCGAGTGTCCCAGGCTAGATTTTGTCCTCAAGAGACATCATCTGATCCCAGCTGTGGCCAAATCCATGAAATACTGAGCCGCTCTGCTTCTCCGCTGACTGCTGTGTCATCACACTGCCTGTTACTGGCGGGAGACAAAGGCTCTCTCTCTTTTGAAAAGCAGGCAACTGTGAAGGTGTCTTCTTCACCCTATGATGTTTCTTTTCCTCTCTGGGACTCAGTTGGTGCTCTGACTTTCTTTGTTTCTTCAGGATGGACTCCTTGTCCTTAGAGTTGGTGGCCACTCTGTGTCAGGGCAGGGCTATGCTCCTAACCTGAGGCTAAAATGGAGAAGGAGGGGAGGTTGTCAGATTACCTGTTCCACATTTTCAACAAATAAAAACTGTAGTTTTCCAAAAAGATACCATATTTTTGCTTTACTCTCCTGGGTTTCTACTTGCTCTTTTCTGATAAATTTCTTTAATCATTTAAGTCAGGATCAGTTCAGTTCAGTTCAGTTCAGTCACTCAGCCGTGTCCGATTCATTGCGACCCCATGAATCTCAGCACGCCAGGCCTCCCTGTCCATCACCAACTCCCGGAGTTCACTCAGACTCACGTCCATCGAGTCAGTGATGCCATCCAGCTATCTCATCCTCTGTCGTCCCCTTCTCCTCCTGCCCCCAATCCCTCCCAGCATCAGAGTCTTTTCCAATGAGTCAACTCTTCGCATGAGGTGGCCAAAGTACTGGAGTTTCAGCTTCAGCATCATTCCTTCCAAAGAAATCCCAGGGCTGATCTCCTTCAGAATGGACTGGTTGGATCTCCTTGCAGTCAAAGGGACCCTCAAGAGTCTTCTCCAACACCACAGTTCAAAAGCATCAATTCTTCGGCGCTCAGCCTTCTTCACAGTCCAACTCTCACATCCATACATGACCGCAGGAAAAACCATAGCCTTGACTAGACGGACCTTAGTCGCCAAAGTAATGTGTCTGCTTTTGAATATGCTATCTAGGTTAGTGGAGGTATAATTTACATATGGGAAAATATATCCTTTTTTAAAAACTGGAGTATAACGGCCTTACAATGTTGTGTTAATTTCTGCTGTATAGCCAAGTAAATCAGCTGTATGTATACATATATCCCCTCCCCCTTGGACCTCCATGCCATCCCCTTAGGTCATCACAGAGCACCCAGCTGAGCTTCCTGCGCTGCATATATATAGCAGCTTCCCGCTAGCTATCTCAACCTTCCATTCTTCTGTTACAGCGCTTACCACCTGGTACTGACATCATTTGTTTTCCTATCTGACCTCCCCCAAGAGCCGTCTTGAGGATAAGCACATTCTCAGTCTCCTTCGCATCCCAGCCTCAATAAGTCCTGAGAAGCCCGCTCCAGTATTTTTGCCTGGGGACTCCCATGGACAGAGGAGCCTGGCAGGCTACAGTGACTTAGCAGAAGCATGTGCAATTTAAGGCACACTTCCTCACGCATCAGAGCCTGTTTCCTCTTCTGGAAAATGAGGAAGGTTAAGATGTTTCAAGAGACCTTAGATATAATCTTGTTGCCTTAATGGGGAAACAGAGTCCCAAAGTGCTTTAATAACTTTTGAAGTTATTCATATTGTTGACTGAAAAGTTTTACACCATCTAAAAATTGAGAGTTGTAATACTGTACCTATTATAATACTGTCTCTTATGTCTACTCAGTGCCCTGTGGAGGGCCTTAGCTTATCTATAGGAAAGACAAGGGGATTCTTCACCCAGAGTCTTTTGTTTCTTGGGTGTTTTTTTTTTTTTTTTTTTTGGCTGTGCTAGGTCTTTGTTGCAGCTCTCAAGCTTACTCTAGTTGGAACATGGGCTTAGTTGCCCCGCTGCGTGTGGGATCTTAGTTCCCCGACCAGGGATCAAATCCACATCTCCTGCATTGGGGATCTTGCCTTCCTAGATGTGTCCGTCTAGCAGGGGGAGAAATGCAGGAAACAAGATAACTAAAATACATAGCACTTCCTGTGGGGAAATCCGCGGAGAGCCACCCTGCAGCAGAGGAGACCAGGGTGCAGGGAGAGTGCATTAGTGCGTGCTCGAGGCGGACTGCGGTCTAGGAAAGGGGGTCTTGTTTGTGAGGAAGCCAAACAAAGCCTTACCGAGGAGATAGCATTTGAGTAAAGAGCTGAAGGAGGTGGGAGGGCATTATACAGCTATTTGGCGAACTGTGTTCAAGGACCAGGTCCCCATGTTGGAGACCACTGTGACTGGAGACCAGCGCGCAAGGAGTGATGGGCACATGGTGAAGGATGTCATGTTAATGTTTAATTGCCAAGTTGTGTCCAACTCTTTTGTGTCCCCAGGGACTGTAGTCTGCCAGGCTTCTCTGTCCGTGGGATTTCCCAGGCAAGAATACTGGAGTGAGTTGCCATTTCCTTCTCCAGGGGATCTTCCCGACCCAGGGATCGGACCCGTGCCTTCTGCATTGGCAGGTGGATTCTTGACCCCTGAGGCACCACGGCAGCCCTGCAGGATGTCACAGGCCACTGCCCAGCCTTGGGCTGTTCTCTCAGCCAGGTGGAGAGCCCTGGGAGATTTTGAGCAAAGGGCAGTGGAAGTTGGTGGTGAGACTGGTTGGATTTCGTGTACCTATTGATGATAGAACCAAGAGGATTTGCTGATGGATTGGACATGATTTGTGAGATAGAGTGGTCAAGAGGGACCCCAGGGTTTTTGGTCTTAGCCGCTGACCGTATGGAGATGGAAGGAAAGCTGGGGAAGGATCAGGTGTTGGGTAGAGCTCAGATGTTGGCCTGCTGAACTTGAAATCTCTCCTGGGTGTCCAGGGGTCCCCAGGAAGCATGCTCCCACCCTAGCGTGGTGGTCCTGGGGAGACTGTAACTGTGTTTGCTCAGTGGGCCAAGATTTTAGGTTACGTCGATGTATCTGATGGCAAGAGGTTGTAGACTTGCATGGGGCGATATCTGAACTTGTCCTCGAAGGAGAGAGAGTATCCTTAAACAGGAAAGAGGGAAAAGAACTCAGATTGAAAATGTGAATTCTTTGGGCTGAGTTGTCCTTTGATGATTGCATTTAACCTTAGTTTAAACTCTGTACTTCAACCTCCAGGCTAGGAAAGAGCATCTAAATTATCATATTGTTTTCTTTTTTAAAAAATTTATTTATTTTCTACTTTAGTATTGCATGTGGAAAACTGAGGGGGAAAGGGCAGAAGGATTTGCTTCATATTTTCTTAAGTTTAACAATAGTATATTTAGTACTTGATAATAGTAAAATGTAAAATTTATGTTATATATTTTCAAAGAAACAACACACACAATGTACAATCTTTGGTACATTTTTTTTTTCCTTTAGGAGCAGCTAACATCAAAGTTTGGAGAAGGCAATGGCAACCCACTCCAGTACTCTTGCCTGGAAAATCCCATGGACGGAGGAGCCTGGTAGGCTGCAGTCCATGGGATCGCTAGGAGTTGAATGTGACTGAGTGACTTCACTTTCACTTTTCACTTTCATGCACTGGAGACGGAAATGGCAATCCACTCCAGTGTTCTTGCCTGGAGAATCCCAGGATGGGGGAGATTGATGGGCTGCCATCCCTGGGGTCGCACAGAGTCGGACACGACTGAAGCGACTTAGCAGCAGCAGCAGCAACCTCAAAGTTAGATGATGTTGACTAACATCAAAGTTAGATTATGTTAACCAACAGTCAGCTCCCGGTCTTGTTTTTGCTAGTCAAGGCTATGGTTTTTCCAGTAGTCATGTATGGATGTGAGAGTTGGACTATAAAGAAAGCTGGGCATTGAAGAATTGATGCCTTTGAACTGTGGTGTTGAAGAAGACTCTTGAGAATCCCTTGGACTGCAAGGAGACCCAACCAGTCCATCCTAAAGGAAATCAGTCCTGAATATTCATTGGAAGAACTGATGTTGAAGCTGAAACTCCAATACTTTGGCCACCTGATGCAAAGAGCTGCTCATTTGAAAAGACCCTGATGCTGGGAAAGATTGAAGGCAGGAGGAGAAGGGGCAACAGAGGATGAGATGGTTGGATGGCATCACCAACTCAATGGACATGAATTTGAGTAAACTGCAGGACTTGGTGATGGGCAGGGAGGCCTGGCGTGCTGCAGTCCATGGGGTCACAAAGAGTCCGACATGACTGACTGAGCTGAACTGAACTGAACATCAAAGTTACTGTTCTATCAAAGTTACTAGGTCGTTTCTGTTTTTAGGAACTAAATAAGAAAAACGTGAATTTTTTTTCCCCCACAAGGGATCTAGACATTTTAGGAGTCTATCAGCTTCAAACAAACACATTTACAGTTTGTAACAGGTGGGAAAATGATCATGTGACTCTGAAAACCACTTAAGTAATTTTCACTTCTTGAGAGTATTTTGTTTTTTATGTTTACTGAATTACTACTCAAAATGATCAAGTATCCTTTTCTTTTTCTAAAAAAAAAAATTTTATTTGGATGTCTCCTTCACTTGTGCATAGCAGGAAGGGAAGTGGAAAGTTTGAAACTAGAATTAAAAGGCGAAAACAGTCTTGTAACTAAAATTCTTCAAATATTTGAATACCAGTTGCCAAGGCATTCAATTATTTAAAGACTGGTTAGGTGGATTACGTTAATTAAAGCAGCAGAAGAGGGCTGCCTGGGTGTCTGACGCCCCACTGAGAAGTTCTGGAGCCACCAGGTCACAACCTACCTGCCCCTAGTGCTGTGACATGAGTCACGGCCGGTGACTCATGCAGCGCCCAGTGGGGTGTGCAGAGCCCGACCTCACCCCCACCAAGGGGACTGGCAGTCTCCACCTCCATGATGCATCTTGTGTTTAAAGATGGAGAAAAAGGACAAAACTGAAATTAACAACAGCGACAAAAATGCAAACTCCTGTTAGTAGTTTATGGATCACGATCTAAATCTGCATTTGTTCTCACGGCTCTGGCTAAACACCTGTGACTTGAAAAATCATCTGAAAGAGGCTTAAAAGACACATTTGCCACCTGAATTTCCTCTCTTACTTCAGTCACAACTGTGTTTTGTGTGTTGATCGTTGCTGGCCATCCCCTGCCCTCTCAGGGCTGTTTCATGCCACGCAGGGCTGGTGGCGGGAGTATGTGTCCAGGAGTTTTTCTTGCTGATCCTGTGTGGCCCTCTGCAGTGTCCACATGGCCAGCCGAGGGCGGGGGCACCTCTGGGCAGGGTCCCTCCTCGTCGCGAGCAGGGCTGGCTTTCCCTCACTGGCCCGGGGAGTGGAGCTGTGGAATAGGATTCTCCTCAGTGGTATCGGACTGGATGAATACGACAGAGTATAGACAAATGAGTGAAAAAGTGAGAATCGCGAGTTATTTAATATTTTGGGGGTTTTTCCGATGTACCGAGTGACTCAGTACAGACTTCAGTCAGTGTTACTAAAAGTGTTCCTTGAAGAACTTTAAAAAGTGAGCCCAGGGGCTTGAGTGAAAGGTGATGGGATAGGTGGTGCAGAAACCTTGATCAGGAGAACAGAAGGAGTCATCTTTAGCAGGACCCATTGATGATTTCTCCAGAAGTCAGTTGTTTCTCTGTGCAATGAAGGGGCTGAGCTTCTCCTCCAGCTCTGAAGTCCTATATGGTCCTAGGTCTTGGGAGTGTCTACTGAATGCTTATATACTGCGCCCCACATATGGAGCCACATACAAATCCTAAAAGTCGGGACTTCTCTGGTGGTCCAGTGGTTAAGACTTTGCCTTCCAGTGCATAGGGTGCAGGTTCAGTCCCTGGTTGGGCAGCTGAGATCCCACATGCCTTAGGGCCAGAATCCAGAACATAAGCAATAGAAGTAACGTGGTAACAAATTCATTAAAGACTTAAGAAAGATCTTAAATGGTCCACATCATACAAAAAATTCTGAAGAAATGAAAAAGACCTAAAAGGGATAACCACTGGTCTCACAAAGCCTGCAGCCCAGCTACAGAGGCAAAACTCAAACATAAAACCCTCAGAGAGCCATAGTGGTGTAGACACCTAACTACTGAATTGGGTGGGCCCCTGGGGGCATCTGGGCTTTTCCAGTGGCTCAGCTGTAAAGAATCGCCCTGCAGTGCAGGAGCCACAGGAGATGCTGGTTTGATCCCTGGGTTAGGAAGATCCCCTGGAGGAGGGCATGGCAACCTACTCCAGTATGCTGGCCTGGAGAATTCCATGGACAGAGGCCTGGTGGGCTACAGTCCATAGGGTCACAAAGAGTTGGAGACGACTGAGCAACTGCAAGATTTTGCCGAGGAGAACAGGTTGGGCTTAGGTGTTCAGAGAAGCCGCATGTAGGTGACTGAGATGAGCAAGCACGTTGTGTGGCACAGAGGAAAGGGGATCAGAAGGAAAGGCGTGTGTGCTCAGTGCAGGTGCCCAAAGAGGAACTGAGCCTGGCCTTCAAGAGAGCGTGGGTGGCCAGTCTGTCCCAGTCCAGAGCCATCTGTGGGCGAGGGGCTGAGAAGGACCTGCAGGTGGAGGCAAGAGCCTCAGATGCGAGAAGCTGAGTTTGCTCTGGACTCTAGGGGTTAATAGGGAGCCACTGCAGGTTCCTGAGCCTGCACTATGATGAACAGCCTGATCTGCAGACTGGCTTACAATGCGGGAAGCTAGATGTGGGGACCATGGCTCTGAGGCTTCTGCAGACATTCAGACACAGGTAGGTTGCACTAAAGCAGAGACAGAAGTGTCCAAAGGACCACCAGAGCATGGAGAGTTGCAGGCATGTGGTATCTTCCTGGACCACGGATCGAACTGATGTCCCCTGCATTGGCAGGTGAATTCTGAAGCCCTGGACCACTGTGGAAGTCTGCTCATAAATGCTTGGAGGCAAATGCACCCCTTAGTATACGACTTTAAATTCATGATCTTGCTCTGTTTTCTTCCTCATCAGATGTGATATATATACATATGTGATACATATATTTTTTAACCACACACATGATCACATTTGCCGAATCTGCTTTTCCTTACTGCTGCCGTATTGGAAAGCTGTGAACTCAAGAAATGAGTTCCATGTTGAACTCACAGTTGTTCTTGTAGCCAAGATACTTCCACAGTTCCTAGGTGAGTCTGAGAGAGATTTCCATACATGGAAATGTTAAAAAGTAAAGCAAAGTTGATCACATTTTTTTATTCTCTTAAAAGTCTGCCAAGACAAAGTTATGGTTACTAAGGGGGAAAGGGATGGACAGGGGAAGGGTAAACTGAGAGTCTGGGATTAACCTATGCATGCTACTACATATAAAATAGAAAAACAGCAAGGACCTACTGTCTAGCACAGGGACTTCTCAGCACTCTGTAATGACCTATATGGGAACAGAATCTAAAAAAGAGAGGACATATGCATATGTATAAACAATTCACTTTGCCATACAGCAGAAGCTAATACAACATTGTAAACCAACTATACTCCAATAAAAATTAATTTTAAAAAAGAATCTGCCATTTAACCCCTGAGGATCCACCCTGGTGCATTTCAGGGTTAGACACCACTTCAGCTGCACCTCCCCACCCCACCCCCAGCCCCACCAGCCCTCCTTTCTCAGGTGTGCTCTCAGGGCAGTAAAAGCCCAATAGGAAGTCAATAGAGAGCTCTCCTGGGGCTTCTTTGGTGGTCCAGTGGTTAGAGGGTTCGGGTTGGATCCCTGGTTGAGGAACTAAGATCCCACATGCCACACAGCGTGGCCAAAGCACACACACAGAAATAAAAGTCCAGAGCCCTCGTGCAGCAAGTGAGAGGGCAGGGCTTGCTCGTTTCCAGGAGACTAAATTAGCATAGGGTAAATATTATTCTTACAATAATGTCACCCTTACTTCCATTCTAATATGCTTTCTTGAATAGGAAAAAAAAAAAAAGTGTTACCTCTGGCCCGGAGAATTTTGCACCACCCGCAGTCTGTTTTGTTTATACCAGTGTTGAGAATTCGAAATTCTAAAAGACACAGTGGTTACTGTTTCCTTCCCCGTGTCACCAATTGGATATCACGTCAGGATGTATGCCCATGAGGGTGTGCTGCTCATTGGGTAGCTGATGTCTGTTTAGCTGTAGGGGAAAGGAGAAGAATCATTGCTGGAAGACATGAAGTTTAATTAGCCCCACCTCATTATGTTTCTTCTTAATGCATAGGCTTTTAAACCCAAAAGTTATCAGCTCAAAAGCAGAAAATATTAACTCTAGCTTGTGCCCTGTTACCTTAAAGAGGGTATGCAATGTGTTAACTCAGTGTGAATGTAATTGAATTCCCCCTTGCTTGTACACATGATGGTTTTCAGAGCTACTTTCTCTTTTACCAAAAAGTGCAATAAAGCCACCCATCTCCATCTACCCACTTGGCATGTTTTAGAAGGTGAGCACATTCAGGAACCCAGTGAAATGATTCCTTTGTTTTTGAGTATTTCCAGCCTCCTGTCTTTCCCGCTCACCTGTGCAATGAGTCTGGGCTGGGATCTAGCGATGTGTTCCTATAGAAGCATCCTCACCCTTCTCACACAGCCTGCTCATTCCTATGTGTGGTCTCATCAAAGGCTGATGTTGTTGTTCAGTTGCTAAGTTGTGTCCAACTCTTTGTGACCCCATGGACTGCAGCACACCAGGCTCCTCATCCTCCACTGTCTCCTAGAGTTTGTTCGAATTCATGTCCATTGAGTCGGTGATACCATCCAACCACCTCATCCTCTGCCACCCCCTTCTCCTGCCCTCAAACTTTCCCAGCATCAGGGTCTTTTCCAATGAGCTGGCTCTTTGCATCAAGTGGCCAGAGTGTTGGACCTTCAGCTTTAGCATCAGTCCTTCCAGTGAATATTCAGGGTTGATTTCTTTTAGGGTGACTGATTTGATCTCCCTACAGTCCAAGGGACTCTTGAGTCTTTTCCAGCACCACAGTTTGAAAGCATCACTTCTTTGGCATGCAGCCTTTATGGTCCAACTCTTATATCCATACATGACTACAGGAAAAACCATGGCTTGGACTACATAGGTTTCATAAAAGGTTGATAGGTTCAGCCTTTTCCCTAGCAGGTAATCTGCATTTCCCCTTCAATGCAGAGGCAGTGAGAGTGTGTCTTCCAGAAGCTTCAGTGACTAATACTGTCTTCTGGTTTGATGATCCCCTCAGATTCAGGCAGAGCCCTGTCCTGGACCCTGGAGAGGGATTGTAGCTCAGCTTGGCTCTGTACCTGAAGCCCCCTCTGACTTCCAGTCCCATAGACCAGTGTCTGTCCAAGATGCCAGGACCCTCGAATCCTGGGTCTGTATGTGTGCTGCTGAGCTCATTGCAGGAGGAAAGTATAGCTTTGTGGACTAAGTAGGAACCAGACATTTTGCTGACAAACTTGAAACAGTTAATATGTGTTTTGTCTCCTTAGTTCAGGCAAGGTTCTTTTCGTTCCCCTCAGGCCTCCTGCCAAAGTTAATGATTCCTCTCATGATGTGTTCTGCATGAATTCACTTTTACATGGACATATTTGACCTGTTTCCTACTTTTTTCCCCTAAAAATACTAACTCTAACTTGAAGCTAATGAGTTTTGACATGCATACAACCCAATCAGGATGATATCAGGAGAATGTTTTATTAGTGCTATTGACCATGTAGGATGAGAAGGTCAATTCATAGACGAGAAGCCTCAAGGGTCCATCTTTTCATAATCCTACAGTACTGGCACTCATCCTTCTTTTTCTTTTAACTGCCTGTAGTCCCTGTTGAGATCCATCGGCGACATTGCTCTGGGCCCTCCTGGCGATGATTTGTCCTCTGTTCGCTGCTTGGACCTCACCAGTGGATCTGGTTTGATGGTCCCAGTAACTACTACTGCTTGTTGACCACATTCTGCAGGCCGTACACAGAATGTGGCTTGTCTTGCACTTAATTGGGTCCTTCTGCTGTTCTGCTTGGTGGTCTTGGTCACCTTTCCTGATTATCCTGGGTTTGTACCTCATCCCAGAAGCAACTCACTGTTTCACTGTCCTGACCTGCCTGCCAGCTGCTCTCTTTGTCCTCCAGGTTTTTTTCCACATCAGGTTCTTTTGCAGTTCAGCTCTCAGAACTTAGCTTTTGGAAGCGTCTCATCTCTTACAGGCAATGGCACCCCATTCCAGTACTCTTGCCTGGGAAATTCCATGGACGGAGGAGCCTGGTAGGCTGCAGTCCATGGGGTCGCTAAGAGTCAGACACGACTGAGCAACTTCACTTTCACTTTTCACTTGCATGCATTGGAGAAGGAAATGGCAACCCACTCCAGTGTTCTTGCCTGGAGAATCCCAGGGACCGGGGAGCCTGGTGGGCTGCCGTCTATGGGGTCGCGCAGAGTTGGACACGACTGAAGCGACTTAGCAGCAGCAGCAGCAGCAGCAGCATCTCTTAAAACAGTCTTTGCATTTGAAGATAAGAGCTGGGAGACCATACTGTCTATTCTTAGAGATATTTTGAAACCTGTCTTTCCAGGGTCCAGTGTCTGCCTGTAGCTCAGTGTCAGAGCTTCCTCCTTGGCCTTTACAGAGTTAGCTCTTTCTAACTTTGGTTTAATTCCATGTGTCATTTCAGTGGAAACTCTATTCCTTGCCAGTGAGTGAACTGTATGAAAATAGTTGTGGGATCCTTGAGACACGGGGGTGCAGGATTAGGGGGTGGGAGGTAGAGAGAAGGTTGTAAGCAATTCAGGTTCATTTTGTGACTCTTAGAAATCTGCCCTGTGGTAGAGGGACTTGTCATTTGCATCCTCTGTCAAGTATGAAACAGTAAAAGTACTGTAGTGAAAATTAACATTTTAAGAGGAAAACTCCATTTAGAGTATGTATTTTAGGGCTCTTCCCCAGGGCATTCTCATGTAGGTCAGTACATTTTAAAAAACCAGATTAACATAATGTACTTGGGAAATGTTGATGGCTCATTAAACCTACTGTTTGGTTTTCTGAGGAATTCAGAAATATTCTTGAATCTAAGAATATTTACTGCTTTCCTTAAGCTGCCAATTTTATAAGACAATTTGGATGCCCATTTGATCCTTCTCTATGGAAGAATAAAAGTATGCTGCCAATTTGTCTAAAATCTTGAATAATACCCAGTAAAATATTAAATTTACTTAGTGTTTAGGGACAGTCTGAGAAGGAGACACATTTTGGTAGTTTCTAGTGTCTAAAATTCTGTGTTTTGTTTTTTGGGGCATACATTTTTTGTTTGTTTTTGTTTGAGAGTGGGAAAGACGATTTGAAATGAGATGATATCAGATGCACACAATTTACAAAGAAAACACCCAGCCTCATTAATGGTAGGTGCCAAGGGAGAACCATTATAGCTTTTTGTACCCAGAAGGAGTTTTAGAACAGTCCAGTACACAGCAAAACAATAGTTCCCTTTATTCATTCATTTACTGAGTGTTTGCTGGTACAAGAAATTGTAAAGACCAGTGTTCAGCAGTGACAATGAATTAAATCTGGAGACAGCAAGAAACACAAACACTCAATAAAGATATTTACATTTTTTCCTTTGCAATTTGTATATCGTTTTGCAGTTTTTTAGAATTGTTCTTACTGTGTTGCCTCCTTAAGCCCGGGTCCTGTAGACTTAAAGATGTGAATGTAAATATCCTGTTTAACTGGAAGCAGTTGGGAATGGAGTATGGGACTCAAACCCCAGTGCCCAGACAGTCCTGGGGGCTCTTTGAGAGAGTGAGGTGTGAGCGCCTGAGTGTCCAGAAGTAGGACTCATGGGATTGTTACAGCCATGCAGTACCTTGCGTATAGTGACTTTAAGTTCCTCCGGTTCTTCTTTGGAAACTTCTGCTAAAGATCCCGTGTTGACCCTTCCTTCAAATCACAGGCTTCCCTAGTGGCTCAGCTGGTGAAGAATCCACCTGCAGTGCAGGGGACCCCGGTTCAGTTCTTGGGTTGGGAAAATCTTCTAGAGAAGGGAAGGGCTACCCACTCCAGTATTCTTGGGCTTCCTTGGTGGCTCAGCTGATAAAGAATTCGTGCGTAATTCGGGAGACCTGGGTTCGATGCCTGGGTTGGGAAGATCCCCTGGAGAAGGGAAAGGCTACCCACTCCATTATTCTGGCCTGGAGAATTCCATGGGCTGGATAGTCCCTGGAGTCACAAAGAGTTGGACACAACTGAGCAACTTTCACTTTCACGCTTTCACTTTGGAATCACTTAGTGCAAAGCTGAAAGAAAATCCAGACCATCTCTTGAGCATCTGAGTCTGAAATGGTCACTTTGTCCAGATGGGACACTTTAAATATTGATAGAGAGAAAGAATTGTTTCTTTCCAAAGTTAAATTGATGTTTCATAACCCTTATTGGTACTTAAGGCTTCTACCCTTTGTTCTAATGCCGAAGGAAGAATGTTTAAATGGAAATGGTTCTCCAGTCCAACCTATCCATTGCTTAGGCCAAGTCTTTAGAATGGAGCTGTCTTTTGGTAGGGGGAGGGGTGAATGCAGCAAAGCACAGAGGGTTTTAGGACAAGTAGACTACTCCGTGTGGCCCTCTAATGATGGACACGTGCCCAAACCGCAGAACGCACAGCGCCAGGAGTGAGCCCTAGCGTAAACCGTGGGCCCCGGGTGGTGGTTTTATGTGAGGGATGGTGATGCTTGGGGGGCCGTGCATGTGTCAGGGCAGGGGCATGTGAGAATCTTTCTACCTTACGCTCGGTGTTTGCTGTGGATCAGTGTTTGCTTTTTCTAAAAAAAATTTTTTTAATGGAATTCTCAACATCTGAAGTAAGTAAACACCCATATTTTATTCTTTTTCAGGGACCACTTTAATATTCTGTTAATAGCAGTTACCAATTTGTGAATGGAAAAATAATCACCTTTTCCATATAAATAGTTTGCATATATACCTACTGGGGTGAGAGTACCCCTGAGGTTGTATTCACCCTGACATAGCTCAATAAATAATGACACTGTATTGTAAAATAAAAGCCTTATTTATTGTTCATTCAGGCCACAGATACCTTTTGAGTTCCTGCTGTGAGCCATCCTCTGCTAGGCTTGAAATATGGGGGAGAAACAGAGTAAATACAATCCTTGCCCAAAGGGAACCCAGAGTCTGTCTCCAGGACCATTACATTTTGTTGCTTTTCATATTTTTGAGTGGTTGAATAAAAATGGAAAATCTAAGCCAGTAGAACATCACAGCTATGTATTTTTCACTTGACATTTTGAAACATCACATATGATCTAGTTAATAATGAACTAAGGAGCCAACAAAACCAGTGCTTTGGGTTTTTGTTAAAGATTAATCTATAAATTTGCTTCTGCCAAGTGAAGTATTATTTCATTCACTCATTTATTCATATTGAATAAATTATTCATATTGAACAAAATACCTTTTGATACCTGCCATGTCCCAGGAACATTTTTAGGTGCTGAAGGAACGTCAGGGAACAATGTAGCCTGAAATTCTTACTGTAGGGTATACAGTCCAGAGAGGAATGATAATAATTAATATAAGTGACTTACAAAATTATAAGATATTTTACATAAAATAAGTAAGAAGCAAATATAAAGTAGAGCAGAGAAGGATGATACAAGGTTTTCATTGAGGAGAAGATTGATATTTTATTTTTTAAATATTCATTTAATTTATTTATTATGGCTGCACTGGGTGTTGGTTGCGGCCTGCAGGATCTGGTTCCTTAACCAGGGATTGAACTCAGGCCCCCTACATTGGAAACATGGAGTCTTAGCTACTGGACCACCAGAGAATTCCCAGCATTATTTTATATAAGGTGCTTTGCTGAGGCTCCTCGAATAGGCCACTTTTGAATAAAGACCTGAAGTTGGTGACTACGCCAGCCAAATGGATACTAGAGGAAAGACCATCCAGACAGCCGGGACAGCACGTGCAAAAGCCCTGAGCCCCGACTGAGCCTGTCCTGGAGCTAGGCGGCCGGTCTGGCTGGAGCTAAGTAAAAGTGGCAGATGAAACTGGAGCTATACGGGAGTCATATCAGGCAGGACCATATGGGCCATAATAAAGACTTGGGTTTTATTGTGAGAGAATGAGGCAAAGCACTGCTGGAGGATTGGAAGCAGGAAAAAACACCATGTGACTCGTTTCCCAGGGTCACTGTACTGCTGTTTGAAGAGCAGAGTGTCTGAGGCTGCACAGAGCAGGGAGTCCATTTGGTGGACCATTACTGTGATCATCAGGGAAATTTTGGTGACTTGGACCATAGTAGTAGAGTGGAGAATGGTGAGACGTGGTCCAATATGGACATGCTTTAATGAAGAGACATATGTAAGATTTGCTGTTAGATTGGATGCATGTGAAAGGGAACAAGAAGAGATGGGCATGACTGTAGGGCTTTTGGCCTGGATACAGGGAAGTAAAGTTGCAGCTGCCACCAACAGAGGGGGTAAACCCATGTAGAAGCAAGATGGAGCTCAGCTATGGAAGTGTTAAGTTTGGATGCCTGTGTAATGGCCAAGTGGAGATACTGAGTAGGGGGCTGGATGTATGAGTCTGGGCTGTTCCACATGAGAGGTCAGAAAGAGGAGGAGTCAAATGAAAGACTCAGGTGGTCAGTGATGTCATAGGAAAACCAGGTGATTGCCGTGGCCTGGAGGTCAAGTGATCAGTGATAGAGTTGTTGCGAGGAGGTGAAGGCTGAGACTGGCTGTCCTATTTAGCAATGGCAAGGTCAGTGAGTCAGTGTGGAGCCCAACCTGAGTAAGATTGGAAAGAAAAGGAGAGTGTGTCCTTCAGTGGGTGAATGGATAAATCGTGGAACCTCCAGACAATGGAACATGGCTCAGTACTAAGAAGAAATGAGCTATCGAGGCATGGAGAGACATAGAAGAACCTTAACTACATATTGCTGAGTGAAAGAAGCTAATCTGAGAAGGCTACATACTGTATGATTCCAGCTATAGGACATTCTGGAAAAGATGAAACTATGGAGACAGCAAAAAGTAGTGTCCAGGGGATGGGAAAGAGGTGAATAGGTGCAACACAGGATTTTTAGGGCAAGGAGCAGCTATTCTGTCTGGTCCTATAATGATGCATACATTTGTCAAACCCATAGAATGCACAACACCAAGAGTGAACCCCAAGGTAAACTGTGGACGTCTGGTCATAATGATATGTTGGCGTAGGTCCATCAGTTGTAATAAATACATCACTCTGATAAGGGATGCTGATCACGGGGGAGCTGTGTGGAGTCAGGGCGTCTATGGGGACTCTCTGTACCTTCTGCTAAAATTTGCTATGAATGGTCCTGCTCTACAAAGTAAAGTCTATTAAAGAGAGAGAGAGGATAGGAATTGGAGGTAGGCGGTGGATAACGGTTTATGGTTTTGCTACAGAGAGGAGCAGGAAACTGAGCAGTAGCTGGCAGGGAAGTGGAGGATCAGGGGAACGGTCACCTGCTTCTTTAAGGTGAGCGAGCAGCACTGTCTGTGGAAAGAAGGTAGACCTGCTGCGGTGGGTACTGGTAGGTGCATGGGCCTGCGACCTCCTACCTGGGTGCAAAGCAAACAGAAAAGTTGGCAGTCATTTTCCAGGTGGGGAAATATGCTTCTGGGTTTTGGTGGGAAGTCTTTTCTGTTGGCTTATGTTTGCTCAGTGGGATGAAAATGTAAGGAAAATTTGAAACAAAAGAACTTAAAAACCCATACTTAACCGATGTTTCAGCCTATCTCTCAGTTTTCACCAAGCTAGCCCCCTCAGGTCATTCAAATTAAAATTCCCATTTGGCATTGTTTGTTTATCTTTTCATAAGCACAGAATTACCAAGCTTGCAGTGGGACCCCTGTGACTGTGGTGTATCCCAGGGCTGACCAGCGATGAGATTTCACCTTTACAAAACCTGCACCGTAGGAATTCTGCTTTATTAGTTAGTTAGGAATAGTTAGAATGTAATATTGCTTTGGGAAAATCTGGATTAAAAGTAAATAAATTCAGGACTTCCCTGGTGGTCCAGTGGTCAAGACTCCTCCTGCCAATGCAGAGGACATGGGTTCAATCCCTGCTTCAGGAAGATTCCACATGCTATGGGACAGCCAAGCCCATGTGCCACAACTGCAGAGCCCGCGCTGTACAGCCCGTGAGCCACAACTACTGAAGCTCATGAGCCCTTGAGCTGGTGCTCTGCAAGAAGAGAAGCAACCGCAGTGAAAAGCCTGTGCACCGCAACTAGAGAATAGCCTCCAGTCACCACAACTAGGAAAGGCCACACGCAGCAAAGAAGACCCAGTGCAGGCAAAAAGAAAATATATATGTACGCAAATACATAAATTCAGTTCAGTCATTTGGGGAGCAGAAATTCATTTTGCATTTTAAATAGTTCTATTTATTGGAAACAACATTTAAGGACTTTAAGAGCAGAGATTCTCAGTGGGTACATCGGGAGAGGGAGATACAGTTTGAATACTATTATATTTTATAATTATTATTTATCATGCTGTTCACCAACTCAAAGCTCATTCTACTCACCACACAACAAGGCATTAAATTGAGAGAGAAGTTGTTGGGACAAGGAACATTGGCTTTATTCGGAAAGTCAGCAGACTGAGAAGATGGTCGATTAGTGTCCCAAAGAGATGTTGATTAAGTTAGAATTCAGGCTTCTTTTATACCAAAAGGGAGTGGGATGGCTGGTTGGTGCAAACTTCTTGGTGTGGGAATCCTTTGTTCTTGCAGCAATCCACATAGGTCAGATCAGAATGTTCCTGTAAACCTCCAACAAGGCAAATGTTGTGTTTTGCAACTTTTTATCTCTTTAGAAATGGGAAAGTATTAGCTCTTAAGGGTTGTCCTGTGTATTTCAGGGTATGAGACAACATTCTTTAACTTGTAGCAAAAGCAATAGGAGACAAAGCTGAAAGTAAACAAAACAAAACAAAAACAAAACGCCCAGGTCCAGATGGAGTCAGATTTGCTCTTCCCTATTACAATACAGATTACAGAAATTAATGTTTGAGGGAATATTCTGGGCTGTGGAAAAACACAGAGTTATCCCTTCCCTCCCCACTCCGTGATGGAAATTACTCTAGTTTTGTTTATCCAGAGGGCATTGATTTTTAAAATTAATAAAACCCTGATTTGGATATTCACTCTTACTGTCTTAAACAGTAAAACAAAGCCAAGTTAGTGTCAGATTTGAGGTGCTTAGGAGGCGGGGGAGGGGACTGCACATGCCTTCACTTTCCCGCAGACTACAGTGAATGTGCCCACCCTAAACAGGAGGCTCTCTGCTTCTCTTTAATGAGGTCATACCAAGATGTGGATTAGGAAAACAAAGTGACTCTTTCTCTCTTTGTGTTTTATTTAATGGTGTTTCCAAAAAAGAAATCTGTTGAGGAAATGATGGCTTAGTAGAAGTGAGAATGTTTGCTAAGACAGATGGGCGGAAGCGCTGCAGAAGGAACTCTGTTGCGCAGTGCTGTGAAGCGGTGACAGATTCTGGAGGCTGCTGTGCAGCGGGGCACCGAGACCCCAGCCTCCACCCCCTGCTGGCCTCCCAGCCTCCTCTCCTCGAGGCGCTCTGTGCTCTTTCTGGCTGAGCCGCCCTACTGCGCAGGTGCAGGCTGTGGGGACCCAGCTGGTGGGAAGCAGGACGTGATGACTATCCCAGCTCTGCTCTGTCGGCTCCGTGACTAAGCTGAACCACACTCGGGAAAGTGTTTCATGCCAGGAACTAACATTTTTAGAAAGGGAAGAATTCGTGTGATTCTATCAAGCAGCTTGTCCTTCCTACGTCTGGCTCTGTGCGGTAGCATGTGTCCACAGAAATGGCAGATACATCTTCCTGCTCCCTCAGGGTAATTGCGCATAAAACAAATGATGCCAGTCTCTTTTTGGGAAAATAAAATAGAAACCCAGTGATGACTAGTTTCCTCTGACCAAAGTCTTCCAAAGTCTTTATATATTTAACCCTGGTATATATTTACTCAAGACCGTTGACTCTGGGATTGGGCTTCAGTCCTGAGGCACCAAACGAAGAGGTAAATATATAGGATTTGAGCTTTTCAGCCATATAACCCTAAATCGAGTTTCCCAGGTGGCACAGTGGGAAAGAATCCGCCTGCCAGTTCATGAGATGTGGGAGTTGAGGATTCAGTTCCTGGGTCAGGCAGATCCTCTGGAGGAGGAAATGGCAACCCACTCCAGTATTCTTGCCTGGAAAATCCCATGGACAGAGCATCCTGGTGGGCTACAGTCCATTGGGTTGCAGAGTCGGACACAACTGAGCGACTGAGCGTGTCATTGGCTTCATATGCCTACCTCTTTATAGAGCATTTCTAACCACTCACTTTTCCCCTAATAATAGTTTTTTGTTTTAAATGTTCTCTTTTGTTTCAATAACTATATCTTTCATAAGACAAGAAGAGCGTAGAGTCGGTCCTGTGTCTCTTGGAACAACCTGCAGCATCTCTGTGTGTTTGGCATATAATAGGTGTGTCATATTTTGAGCCATTTATAAGAAGGGTTGATTTTCCACCTTTTATGTTGCTTGGTTGAATTGCTCTCTCCCATTGCATAGATATACCTTGTATTTTAACACTAAATTGCCTTCTCATTTATCTCCCAATAATATTTAAAGTAGGAGAATCTGACAGATTATAAACATTCCCTGTGTGTTTGTGTTAAACATTTGATCCTTTTCCCGATAATATCTAGGGGGAGAATTAGTGCTTTTTAGACTGTCCAGTGTTTAAAAGAACAGAGGCAGCCAGCTTATGAACTTGGTATTGTGTTCATGACACAACTGACAGGGGTCTTGGCCTCCTTAATCAATAGAAATTGATCAGAGACCAGACAAATTCAGGCAAGGCTTTATTGGGGCCCCTGCTGAAGCCGGTGGAGTGGGGAGCAAGAAGAAACAACATGTTCTCTTGTTTGCTCACTCCCCAAAGGACGATGAGGGTAGGGGTCTCCAGGAGTGTCCAGTGTCCAGGGGTCGAGCTGGAGGGCTGACTTAGATTGTTTGCCCACCTTTAGGTGGTGGTGTGTGCAGGGGGCGTGAGAGGTACCCTGCTTTTGCTCCCAACCCCCTGCTTTTGCTCCTGGCTCCTCAGAAGTGGCAGTTGGGTTTTTGGTCTTTTTGTATCTTGTTGTCCCTAATTTGCCCTTACTCTGCAGGGTGCAGGCAGCTATTTTTATTCACTTATAGTTTCTTTGTTTTCTGTCTCTCGGGGAGCCCAGGAGACATCTGTCCAGATGCAAGCACTGCAGCAAAGCATCCCAGGTCCCAGCCAGTCTCAGTTTGTTCGTGTTCACTACTAGGTCGTGGTTTGGGTTTAGTTTTAGTACTCCTAACTTTTATCCTGAAAAATCCTTCCTGAAAAGTACTGAATGCTGGTTCCTTCCTCTAGTTCGCACTTCTCTGCCCAGATCCTCTGTGCCACTCTCCCTCTGCCTCATTCTTGCCCTCTGCAGCTGCTGACCTGGGGTTTCAGGGTGAATGGGAAAAAAAGGATTAGAAATTGAGCTCTGGCTGGGGAGGAGTAGGTGATGAGTCCTGCTATTTTTTCACCAGTCTCATTTTTTCAAGGAGGATTTGCAAAAGGGACTGTAAGCTCTCTTTCCAAAGAGAGATCTGAGATAAGAATTCTCTTGTCCAAACAGAAAAACAAGTCTCCCAGGTTTGTGGAAAGCAATAGAGAGAGAAAACCATATGATACTGGTTGGAAGAGTTTTTGGTAACATTGGAAATATGCTCCTCTGATAACATAGAACTTTTTTGGCACCATGAATAGTTTTGAAAAGGTGAGAAAACACGTATAAGAACTAGCTGTTGTGCAGTATTGTCAGTGTGGGCTGAACTCTGAGCCTGGTTTATTGTAGGTGAGCAGATAAAGGTGAGGAACAAAGGAGCAGTTGGAATTCTCAGTGCTGAACTCTCAGGAACAGTGTGGAAGTCCAGCTTGGCTTCTGACCTAGTAGACTCATTCTAGTTCTAATTTCTTCTCCATGGAAAGACAGAACAGACTTGGAAGTCATTAATTAGAGCTAATGAATTGGCTCCAAAAGTTGTTTTCTTATCCAGTGAACTAATATCCCTATGATGGAAATTTGGTAATAGTTTACATACATATTTTTAAAATTTATTTTATTGAAATATAATTGATTTACAATGTTGTGTTAATTTCTATTGCAGCAAAGTGGTTCAGTTATACATATACATTCTTATTCTTTTCCATTACACTTTATCACAGGATATTGAGTATAACCTGTGCTGTATAGTAGGACCTGGTTGTTTATCCATCTTATATATAATAGTTTGCATCTGCTCACCCTAAAGTCCCAATTCATCCCTCCCCTACTTCCCTCCTCCCTTTTGGCAACCACAAGTCTGTTGTCTGCATATGAATTTTTAATCTCTGAAAGTACTCTTGGAAATTGCTCTGAAAGAGGTGATTTTCTGGGAAAATGTTGAGAATAAGTGTCAGTTCTGTCTCGTGTCTGCCTGGAACAGCCTCTTCTAACTGCTTTCCCCATAAGCAACACCTCTGAGGTTAAAGCCTTCATTAGCTTGCCTTATGCAAGGCCCTGTGCTAGGATTTCAGAATTAGAAGAAATCAAACATATCTTAGAGAAACATGTAGACGGATTATTATAATACAAGTGACTATCAATTAAGATTGCTTTCAGCTTCAGTAAATAAAAATCCCAGTTTATAGTGGCTTAAATTGGTGTGTTGGTTGAGGGGGGTGATTTTTCTCCTAGCATCTGGCAGTGAGCAGTTGGTCTAGCTGGCACTGGTCTAAGCTGTTCAGCATGGCAGATCCTTCCTGCCTGTCGCCCATCACCCTTGGGCCAGGCCCGCAGCATCACAGGATGGCTGCCAACTATTGGTGATAAAGCAGGGACAAAGGTCACCCAGACCAACTTCCCTCCAGCACATTTCCATGTAGATCTGATTATCCAGAACTCTGCTATGAGGTCACTCCTGGCTCGCACGGTGAAGAGGACAAGAACTGGGTGCCTCTGCCAGCCTCTGGTAGGGACGGTAGTAGGGGAAGGGCTGTGTGCCTTGGGGGTTGTCACAGCAATGCTGCGGGCAGAGAGCAGAGACAGGGAGTATGGGGACAGTTCAGAAAGACGAAAGGGAGCAGCCATGTGAAACTGGGCAAGCATGAAGGGCAGGAGATGTTCTGGGAGCATCTCCAGATTCCCTTTGATCAGCCCTGAGCAGGCAGTGAGGCTGACTGACGGGCCCCAAGCATTCACCCCGGGGTCTGAGCCTTCGCCTTTTGCAGTGAGAAGTGGCAGCAAGAGGGGTGCAGAGCGGGAGGAAAGCCACTGAGGGTCCTGAGCACAGAGCAGGGATGATGAACCCTCAACCTGATGATGACAGAAAAGGCAAGGAGCTGGAGCAGTTCTCCCAAAGCCAGGGGCTCTGGGTGCCCCCTGCATGGCAGTGGCAGGCTATGAGTTGGGGATTATTCTCAGGCAGCTGGTGGGTGGACCGTGGAGCCGTCCCCAAGCTGGTTTGAGGGGTGAGCTTTCTGGTTCATTCGTACATTTGCTGGGTCAGAGGTAGTCCCAATCTATTCGCCTCTCGGTGGTTGGGAACTGGCGACTGGGTCTGATGGGGGCTATGTTGGGGTGGGATATATACAGAAATGAGGGACTTTGTGGGGCATGGGTGGGTGGGGAGTAGGTACTTGTTGAAATAAAATATCTTGTTGGAGTCCAGGGTGACAGGGTGCTGCACTCACTTTACCCCATTGTTGTTCAGTCGCTCAGTTGTGTGTCTCTCTGCAAGCACATGGACTGCAGCACGCACGCAGGCTTCCCTGGCCTTCACCATCTCCCGGGGCTTGCTTAAACTCCTGTCCATGCAGTTGGTGATGCCATCCAACCATCTCAACCTCTGTCATCCCCTTCTCCTCCTGCCTCAGTCTTTCCCAGCATCAGGGTTTTATTTTAATGAGTCGGCTCTTCCCATTAGGTGGCCAAAGTTTGGAACTTCAGCTTCATCGTCAGTCCTTCCAATGAATATTCATCATCAGTCTGAATATTCAAAATTTATTTCCTTTGGGATGGACTGGTTGGATCTCCTTGCAGTCCAAGGGACTCTCAAGAGTCTTCTCCAACACCACAGTTCAAAAGCATCAATTCTTCAGTGCTCAGCTTTCTTCACAGTCCAACTCTCACACCCATACATGATTACTGGAAAAACCATAGCCTTAACTAGACGGACCTTTGTTGGCAAAGTAATGTCTCTGCTTTTTAATATGCTGTCTAGGTTGGTCATAGCTTTTCTTCCAAGGAGGAGGCGTCTTTTAATTTCATGGCTGTGGTCACCATCTGCAGTGATTTTGGAGCCCAAGAAATATAAGGTCTGTCACTGTTTCCATTGTTTCCCCATCTGTTTGCCATGAAGTGATGGGACTGGATGCCCTGATCTTCAGTTTTTGAATGTTGAGTTTTAAGCCAGCTTTTTCACTCTCCTGTTTCACCTTCATCAAGATTTGTACATTGATGGAATTCGTGTCAACCTTAGTTCATAGTTTGACATTGCACTGCAGAGTATAAGGTCTTCTGATGCACCCCTGTTAGCAAACACTTTCCCCAGAGTGGGTTCCCTTTAAGCACTGCGCCTCCGCCCTAGCCATGCTTCTCTTTCCTTACTGAGTACTCAGGCTGTGAAACCTCTCACTCCTTGTTTGCAGAATTCCTCTTCTACAGAGGAGGAGGCATGGAGACCTGGACTTCATAGCTAGGTTCCGGCTGCTGATGGGGTGTTGGACCAGCGTGGCAGGAACCGTCATGACTCCTCCACACCCCTCCCCTTTGCATGATGTGATGTCAAATTCATATACATCACAGCTCTGTGTCAACCCACCCCAGTATTCTTGCCTGGAGAATTCCATGGACAGAGGATCCTGGAGGGCTACAGTCCATCGGATCACAAAGAGTTGGACACAGCTGAGCAACTAACACACACACATAGCTCACATCATCATCTGAGTTCACCTGCTCTCCCCAGCCACTCTCAGTGTAGACTGTTTAGACTGCGGAGGGAAAGAATAAGACAACAGAATCATCCATGCTGTCCCAATCCCAAAGGAGCTTTTGCAGTTCACATGTCTTGACAATAAAACTGCTGGCCGTATCAGGGACATTCATGGTGCTTTTTAAATAGATACGCTGTGAACTCTTATATATAGTGCACAAACAGTTATTCAGTGCTCCCTACTGATCAAGTGGCTCTTCTAGGCACTTAGGCTTGAAACAGTCGATAAGACATCTTGGTTAGTATGTAATTAAGTAAGGTGATATTTGCTGCGATGGGAAACTGAGATGGGGTTGTGGCATCAGAGCCTTGAGAGGGGATGGGACCGTGTTAGCGAGGGTGCCCTGAAGCCCTTTCTTGAGGCAGTGGTATTGGTCTGAGACCTGAGTGAAGAAAAGGAGTCGCTCCTATGATAGACCTTGGACTTTTTGAAGAGGAGACAAAGGCTGGTGTGTCTAGAGGGTAGTATGTTAGGGAAGTATAGGAGGAAGTTTGCTCAGAGAAGTACTCAAGGTTCACGTCCCATACAGTCCTGTGAAAGTGAAAGTGTTAGTCGTTCAGTCGTGTCTCTTTGTGACCCCATGGACTATACAGCCTGCCAGGCTCCTCTGTCTGTGGATTTCTCCAGGTAAGAATGCTGGAGTGGGTTGCCATTTCCTCTCCAGGGGATCTTCACAACCCAAAGATCTAACCCAGGTCTCCTGCACTACAGGTGGACTCTACCATCTGAACCACCAGGGAAGTCCGTGTGGTCCTATATTTCATGGCCATGAGTTTAAGATTGTGCTGTATTTCCAATATTTGCACTGAAAAGTCGTTGGAGGATTTTAATCTGAGGAAAGATGGGATTTGGTTTTCATTATAGAAAAGTAACCTTGGGACTTCCCTCATGATCCAGGGGCCAAGGCGCTGCACTCCCAATGCAGGGAGCCCTGGTGTGGTCCCTGGTCAGGGAACTAGATTGCACGTGTAGAAACAAAAAGATCCTGTGTGCCACAACTAAGACCCAGCACAGCCAAGTAAATAGTCAATACTTGAAAAAGACAGCCTTAGAGTACTGAAGTGGGATGAATGGTGGTCCCCAAGTCGACGTCAGTGTCTTAAGCCTGGATCCTATCACCTTATTTGGAAAGAGTCCTTGCAGATGTCACTGGGTTACACATCCCACGGTGAGATCACCCGATGGGCCCTAACTGCCATGAGAGGTGCCCTGATAACAAGACAGAAGAGGGGATGCACAGATGATGCGGAGGGAAGGCCCGATGGAGCTGTAGGCAGACGCTGGGGTGACGTGGCCACAAACCTCCAGGAGGCTGCCTTCCTGGAGGCCTAGGGCCACCGGAATCTGGGAGAGCAAGGAGGGAGCCTTCCCTGGAGCCTTCGGAGGCTGTACAACCCTGGCAGCATCTTGGTTTCAGACTTCTGGCTCCCAGAAAAAAAGTACTTTTCTGCCGTTTTGAGCCACCAGGTTGGTGGGAACGTGTGAAGGTAGCTACAGGAAAGTAACCCAAGTGTCTCACAGCCTGGGCATACATCCGGGGCTGGAGCAGTGGAAGTGTGGGGAGGGCTGGGAGGTGGGTAAAAAGGGCTCCAGGAGAGTAACCACGTGGCGTGGATCAGCAGCAGGGAGGATGATGAAGAGTGCTCTGATGTAGAACCTATTTGGGAAGTAGAACCAATCAGATTTGCTGGTCGATTAGAGGTTGGGGACACAGGAAAAAAAAAATTTTTTTTAAAGATCTCCATGGTGTTTGGGCTGAAGAACCAGATGTCAGTACTGTTACCTGCAACCAGGAAGACTAGACTAGGGGAGGGCCTCCCGGGTGGCACTAGTAGTAAAGAACCCACCTGCAAATGCAAGAGACGTAAGAGACACAGGTTTCGTCCCTGGGTCGGGAAGATCCCCTGGAGGGGGGCGTGGCAACCCACTCCGGTATTCTTCCCTGGGGAATCCAACCCCATGGACAGAGGAGCCCGGCGGGCTACAGTTCATGGGGTCACAAAGAGTTGGACACGACTGGAGCAACTTGGCATGCGTGCAGACTAGGGGAGGGGCCAATGTGGGCTGTTTTTCAGAGAGAGAGGTGATGGTTGGGGCAGAGATGGTTCTGAGTATGACATAATGGAGACATCTTTTTGGATATGTTAACTGAGACACCTGTGTCACACCTCTAAAGATGGGACTTCGAATAGGACGTTAGGCATGGATTTAAAAGCTCAGAATAGATGGGCTTAGTCTTTTCAGTTGTGTCCGACTCTTTGCGACCCCACGGACTGTAGTCCACCAGGCTCCTCTGTCCATGGGGTTCTCCAGGCAAGAATAACTGGAGTGGGTTGACATGCCCTTCTCCAGGGGATCTTCCCAACCCAGGGATTGAACCCACGTCTCTTATGTCTCCTACATTAGCAGGTGAGTTCTTTACCACTAGCGCCACCTGGGAAGTGACCAGAATAGAGGGGAGGACAAGTAAACTTGGGAGTCATAACAATAGTGAAAAAACATATACCAGCATCTGCACTCCATCCCAGACCAACTGAAATGAAATCTCTAAGGCATTTAAGAGTTCCCCAGGTGAAGCTAACGTGCAGCCAGGTCGAAGAGCCGTAGGTAAAAGATGGAACTTACAGCCTGTGTCTGGATGAGCTCATCCAAGACAGAACCGCCTCAAAGATGAGATGCTGCTGATGAGTCATAAGCAGACTTGGCTTATGGCTCTTGGGTGGCCATAGTCTGAGGTTGGTAGTGAGTACAGTTGAGGGGTAAGTCCTGGAGGTCTCAAGTCAGGCAGGCTCACCACAGAGAAGGACCCTGAGGAGGGTCTGTGAGCTGGGAGACACTGAATGGAAGGGAGAAGCCGAGAGAAGAGAGTGTTTCAGGAGGGGTTAGTCAGGGGGTGGGGGAGGGGGCTGTCAGCTTGATCCAGCAGTGGTTAGAGGTTGAGAAGCGTGAGAATGAAGCTACTTGGGGATTTTCACAAAATGTAAGCCACTGGCGACCTAAAGGAGACGGACTCATTTGAACACAATGGTTTGGTTGGAGCTCATGTTGAATCACAGTTCAAAAGCATCAATTCTTTGGCATTCTGCCTTCTTTATGGTCCAAATTTCACATCCATACGTGACTACTGGAAAGAATTGATGCTTTCTAACTGTGGTGCTGGAGAAGACTCTTGAGAGTCCCTTGAACAGCAAGGAGATCAAACCAGTCCATCCTAAAGGAAATCAGTCCTGAATATTCATTGGAAGGACTAACGCTGATGCTGAAGTTCCAATACTTCGGTTACCTGATGTGAAGAGCTAACTCATTGGAAAAGACCGTGATGCTGGGACAGATTGAAGACAGAAGTAGAAGAGGCTGACAGAGCATGAGACAGTTGGATGGTATCACCGGTTCGATGGACATGAACCTGTGCAAACTCCAGGAGATGATGAGAGACAGGGAGGCCTAGAGTGCTACAGTCCATGGCATCACAAAGAGTCAGATACAACTTGGCAACTGAACAACAACATATTGAACCAGTGGAAAGAAGTGCATTTTTTGTTTGTTTGTTTCTTTGTTTGCTTTCATGTTTATTTGGCTGCACCGGGTCTCAGTTGCAGCACGTGAGATATAGTTCCCTGACCAGGGATCGAACCCTGGCCCCTGCATTGGGAGCGTGGAGTCTTAGCGACTGGACCACCAGGGAAGTCCTGGAGATCTTAGATTGGGCCCAAAGATCTTCCCACTAAACCTGGAGGGAGTGAGGGAGCCTCTGATAGGCTTGTTCCTTCTGCTTTCCCCTCCTAAAATCCAGCATATTATCTGTGAGCTAGAAAATTCTATTCAAGATGAGTCTATTGAGCCAAGTATTTCATCTTTGCGAATGTGGCACCTGAATCCCCTTATGAAGACGTCATCTTTATATTATATCTTTTTCTTTTCCATCTGCCTGAGCTACAGAGGGAGCCTCTTTTGGGGCTGGGGGATTGGTGAGCTTTGAGTGATTTCTTTTGCGTGAGATGGTTCGAGCTGAATGAATTCATACCTGAATGTAAATGGAGTTGTCAAACCTCACTGCCTGGAACACAGTCGGAGCTCAGCAAACATTAGTTGAAACCTAGAGCTAAAATCACCTTAAAGGCCATCACAGCTGCCCCAGGGACAGCCAGTGCGCACCTGAAGGTGCCCTGGGGGGAGGGCCTCCAAGCTGCCGTGGGGGGTGGGGGAGGCTGACCCTTCATATGCCCCCTACTCCCAACGCCCTCACCCCTCCTCTCCTCTGCTCTGCCCTCAGGGGTCCCACTCCCCTTGATGATGAGTTGGTAGGGCTGCCATGCCTTTGGTTTCCAGCTTCAACTCCTCTTGTTTCCTTCTGGCACTCAGCGCCCCAAGACTCTGTTCCGCCTCCTCCCCGCACCCTGGGAGTCTCACAGGATGATGAAGTCAGGCCCAGCATGTGTGTTGGAGCGGATTGCGCTTCCTCCAGCCTCAAGGAAATAGCATTTTCCGGAACACTGCTCATTAGTGACAGGTTGGCAGGACCAGGAGGTGCTCCCTGGGCTGTGATCCACCCCCACCCTCAGCCTGGCAGATGGACCTGGGAATTGTGTCCCCACATGTAGGAGCAGACAGCGGATGTACATGGACCCCTGGAAGCTCACCTAAGGAAGCCCTGGAATTGAACCCTCCTCCTCGTTTCAGCCCCTGCACATCTGAGTTGCCTACAGCCTGGGATTCTGTGCTCTCGAAGAACAATTGGAGGTGTTAACCCCTTTATCTGAGGATATTAAGGAATGTTGTTTAGTTGCTAAGTGTGTCTGACTCTTTGCAAAGCTATGGAGTGTAACCCACCAGGCTCCTTTGTCCATGAGATTCTTCAGGCAAGAATACTGGACTGGGTTGCCATTTTCTTCTCCAGGAGACCTTCCCGACCGAGGGATCGAACCTTCATCTCCTGCACTGTGGGCAGATTCTTTACCACTGCACCACCTGGGAAGCCCAAGAAACTGTTACAGATCTGTTAGCAATTTAAAAAGTACATGTGACTGAATCTTAATGTTTGTGAGTGCCACACCTTGGTGTCGTAATTGATCTTCTGGTTCACGTGCTAACTTCCTGCACTGTCCTATACCAAAGCAGGATTTCAAGGAGTAAAGAAAGATCTAGAGTGTCCTTCTTCATGTTGTGTAGCTGGAAAACAGTTCTCACACCCACAAGTCAAAGCCCTAACTTTTAAGTGTGTTCGTTCCAGGTTATTTTCAACTATTGACAGAATTAGAGTTGCATAATGCATCCTCCATGTGCCCACAAGCCAGCTGTCAGCACACTGACTTCCCATTCTTGTCTCCTCCATCCCACATACCTCCCTCGCCTGCTTTTGAGTTTTCCCAGGCATATTGTGTTAGTAAATTTTGGCCAAGCAATGTTGTGGTGATGTGACTCCAATCTCTGTGGCTTCCAGTAACCAAGGCACGTGTTCTTAGTGATCACACGTGGCTTTACTCTGCAGCCAAAGCAGCAAGATGAGCCTCACCCTGTGGAAGAGTTCCTGAGGCAGATCCCACACCCACTGGGCCATGACCCAGAGCTGAGAGAAGCAAAATTTCCTAGAAGGAAAAGTCAGTCATGTTGTCAGACCCTAAGAGGAGTAAAAAGATGTTTTTGTATTCCCACATCATGGTGTGGTAGTGTTCCTATAAATTAATCTGTAGTCCAATGACAGAGAGTTACCATATAAAGTTCCCTGGTTAGGAATGAAAGAAAACTTTGACAAACCTAGACAGCATATTAAAAAGTGAAGACCATCACTTTGCCGACAAAGGTCCGTGTAATCAAAGCTATGGTTTTTCCAGTAGTCACGTGCAGATATGAGAGTCAGACCATAAAGAATTCTTTGGCTGAGCACCAAGGAATTGATGCTTTCAGATTGTGGTGTTGGAGAAGACTCTTGAAGAGTCTCTTGGACTGCAAGGAGATCAAATCAGTCTATCCTGGAGAAAATCAACCCTGAGTATTCATTGGAAGGACTGATTTTGAAGCTGAAGCGCCAGTATTTTGGCCACCTGATGCTAAGAGCCAACTCATTGGAAAAGACCCTGATGCTGGGAAAGATTGAAGGAGAAGGGGACAACAGAGAATGAGATGGTTGAATGGCATCACTAACTCAGTGGACATGAATGAATTTGGCGAGACTCTAGGAGATAGTGAAGGGCAGAGGAACCTGTCATGCTTCAATCCATGGGATCACAAAGAGTCAGACACCACTTTAACAACCGAACAACAGCAACAACAACTCCAGGGGAAGTTAGCATTTGGAAGACTCTAGCCTGGTGGGAGGCGGGAAATGGAGTCGCACAGAGTCGGACACAACTGAAGTGACTTAGCAGCAGCAGCAGCTTGGAATTCATTCTCCTGAAGAGGTAGCAGCAAGGGCCTAAATATAGACTAGAGTCCATCAATCAGCATAAGGGGAGACTAGATGTATTTTCAGGGATAGGATGGATGGTTCTTCATTCTAGTTATGAGGATTGACAAGATGTTTTTCTGCTCTTGCATGAAGAGCTATAAACATTTTTGTGAATCCAGCAAATGGATATCCTTCACTAAGGCATTCCAGCTCAAGGATTCTGTCACCTGATTGGACCAGAAAGTGCTTGATATCTGGCTTCTAAAAAACTGTGGCATCTACCTCCATGCAACCTTTCAACCTTACTGCTTGTTGCAGTACCTATAGGAAAGAGAACTTAAACTTCCCTAAGCTTGTAACAGATTGTGTGACTATTTTGTGCCTCGTTTCATTGCAATATACCACCTAGTAGAGAAATTTTATGGGACCTACAGTTCTCTCCAACCTTCTTTTAAATTAATTTTTATTGGGGTGTATTAGATGCTTTACAATGTTGTGTTAGTTTCTACTGAACAGCAAAATGAATCAGCTATACATATAACCCCTCTTTTAGGATTTCCTTCCCATTTTGGTCACTACAGAGAAGTAAGAGTTCATTGTGCTATACAGTAGGTTCTCATTAGTGATCTGTTTCATGAGTAGTATCTTTAGTGTGTATGTGTATATATATATATATATAAATCCCAATCTCCCAGTTCATCCCACCCCCTTTCTCCCTTAGTATCCATATGTTTGTCTTCCATGTCTGTGTCTGTATTTTTGCTTTGCAAATAAGATCATCCGCTGGATCATGAAAAAAGCAAGAGAGTTCCAGAAAAACATCTATTTCTGCTTTATTGACTATACCAAAGCCTTTGACTGTGTGAATCACAATAAACTGTGGAAAATTCTGAGAGAGATGGGAATACCAGACCACCTGACCTGCCTCTTGAGAAATCTGTATGCAGGTCACGAAGCCACAGTTAAAACTGGACATGGAACAACAGACTGGTTCCAAATAGGAAAGGAGTACGTCAAGGCTGTATATTGTCACCCTGCTTATTTAACTTCTGTGCAGAGTACATCATGAGAAACGCTGGGCTGGAAGAAACAGAAGCTGGAATCAAGATTGCCAGGAGAAATATCAATAAGCTCAGATATGCAGATGACACCACCCTTATGGCAGAAAGTGAAGAGGAACTAAAAAGCCTCTTGATGAAAGTGAAAGAAGAGAGTGAAAATGTTGGCTTAAAGCTCAACATTCAGAAAACGAAGATCATGGCATCTGGTCCCATCACTTCATGGCAAATAGATGGGGAAACAGTGGAAACAGTGTCAGACTTTATTTTTGGGGGCTCCAAAATCACTACAGATGGTGACTGCAGCCATGAAATTAAAAGACGCTTACTCCTTGGAAGAAAAGTTATGATCAACCTAGATAGCATATTCAAAAGCAGAGACATTACTTTGCCAACAAAGGTCTGTCTAGTCAAGGTTATAGTTTTTCCAGTGATCATGTATGGATGTGAGAGTTAGACTGTGAAGAAGGCTGAGTGCCGAAGAATTGATGCTTTTGAACTGTGGTGTTGGAGAAGACTCTTGAGAGTCCCTTGGACTGCAAGGAGATCCAACCAGTCCATTCTGAAGGAGATCAACCCTGGGATTTCTTTGGAAGGAATGATGCTAAAGCTGAAACTCCAGTACTTTGGCCACCTCATGCGAAGAGTTGACTCATTGGAAAAGACTTTTATGCTGGGAGGGATTGGTGGCAGGAGGAGAAGGGGACGACCAAGGATGAGATGGCTGGATGGTATCATTGACTCAATGGACGTGAGTCTGAGTGAACTCCAGGAGTTGGTGATGGACAGGGAGGCCTGGCGTGCTGCGATTCATGGGGTCGCAAAGAGTTGGACAGGACTGAGCAACTGAATTGAACTGAACTGAACTGATACCATATTTTGGGTTTCCCTGGTGGTTCAGACAGTAAAGAATCTGCCTGTGGTGATGGAGATGTAGGTTAGGAAGATCCCTTGGAGAAAGCAATGGCAATCCACTCCAGTATTCTTACCTGGAAAATTCCATAGACAGAGGAGCCTGGTGGGCTACAGTCCATGGGGTCACAAAAGAGTTGGACACGACTTGGTGACTTAAGCAACAATACTGTTTTCTAGATTCCATACATATACATTAATATATAATATTTGTTTTTTTGACTTACTTTACCCTGTAGGACAGTTTCTAGGTCCATCCACGACTCTACAAATGACCCAGTTTCATTCCTTTTAATGGCTGAATAGGATTCCATTATATATATGTACCATCCCTCTTTATCCATCTCTCTGCTGATAGACATTTAGGTTGCTTCCATGTCCTGGCTGTTGTGAATCACATAATTTTAATCATGGAAATCCGATAAGATCTACCCATAGGAATGCGACTGTTGTGAGTGGCCACCTTATTGGATCTCTGCAGTGAAGGGACTGAGAAATTGCGAGGGGCCCTTTGGATTTTTCTGTGGTGTTGGGGTAATCAGTGTTCTCCCCAACCACAGAGAGGCCACAAAGTTCCTGTGTATCAGTTTGTTCCCTGAGTGCTCTTGTTAGGTCTTTGGATGTTACCCGGAACTGCTTTAACCACCAGTTTGGAAGCTACCTTGAAGGATAGAGGGAAGATCAAAATGTGTGCAGAAGACAGAGGAGAGAATACTCATCTTCTAGCTAGGATGCCTGGTGGCCGGTCTGGAAGAGTGTGCACATTAACAAGATAATTCAGCTAGTTCCTTCAACATGCATAGAAGAGTTTACTCTCTCTGCTTCTTATATACCGGCAACTTTACTTTGATGTAACCCTCACAACACCTCCTGGAGGTAGGAAGTGTTATTCATATTTGACAAATGAGGAAATGAAGGCATACAGTTTTGCAGGGCCAAACAACTAGTAAGAAGCAAAGTCAGCAAGAATTTCACCGTGTAAAAAAGATATTTTTATTGTGACTCAAAGAAAATCTCAGGAAATTTAACTATATTAAAATAATTTACCCAGCTTACTTAGCTTAACTTAAATATGACATGGTTCGACTCCTTGCGACCCTGTAGACTAACCTGCTAGGCTCCTCTGTCCACGGGATTTCCCAGGCAAGAATAATTGAAGTGGGTTGCTATTTCCTTCTCCAGGGGATCTTCTGACCCAGGGAGTAACCTGCGTCTCCTGCATTGCAGGTGGATTCTTCACGATCTGAGCCACCTGGGAAGCCCAACTATTAAATGGTGTATTTGTCCAGTTTCTTTTATGATTGGATTCTGCATAAGGTGCAAAACATAGGGTACAAATAAAATTAATACTAAACTCCAATTTTTTTTTTTTTTTAAGTAGAGCCAGGATTCAACTTTAGAACATCATATTCCTTGGCCCATTCCCCTAAGCCTCACCTTTAGTTTCAGTTCAGTTCCGTCTCTCAGTCAGTCCTACTCTTTGCGACCCCATGGACTGCAGCATGCCAGACTTCCCTGTCCATCACCAACTCCCAGAACTTGCTCAAACTCATATCCATTGCGTCGGTCATGCCATCCAGCCATCTCATCCTCTGTCATCCCCTTCTCCTCCTGCCTTCAATCTTTCCCAGCATCAGGGTCTTTTCCAATGAGTCAGTTCTTTGCATCAGGTGGTCAAAGTATTGGAGTTTAAGCTTCAGCATCAGTCCTTCCAATGAATATTCAGGACTGATTTCCTTTAGGATTGACTGGTTTGATCTCCTTGCTGTCCAAGGGACTCTCAAGAGTCTTCTTCACGAACACCACAGTTCCAAAGCATCAATTCTTCGGTGCTCAGCTTTCTTTATGATCCAGCTCTCACATCTATACATGACTACTGAAAAAACCATGGCCTTTAGTTTACATGTGTGATACTGTAAAGGACTTTTTTGTTTGCACCTTCCTCCCTGTGTTCTCAATGTTCGAGAGCCTCTAAGTCTTTAAAGTCTGATGGAAGAGAAAAAGAAGTTTGTTCCAGGAACCTCTGCCTTTCAAAAGTACAGAGATTTTCCTATTAAGGGGAAGTGGACACCTGTGTTTTCCTTACATAAAACCTTAGGACATCACTGCTTAGTTGGATACGACTGAGTGATTAACACTTTTTAGTTCTTCACTGGTAGCTCAGATGATAAAGAATCTGCCTGCAATGCAGGAGACCCTGGCTTGATCCCTGGGGATCCCCTGAAGAAGAGAATGGTTATCCTGGCCAGTATTTTTGCCTGGCGAATTCCATGGACAGAGGAGTCTAGTGAGCTACAGTCCATGGGGTCGCAAGCAGTCGGACATGAGTTAGGAATTAACATTTTCACACTTTTGTCTAAGGGAGGAGTGGTTTAGTCCAGCAGGTGCCCACAGCTCCCACACCTTTATACCATACAACAGTTTAGAACCACTGATAGTCTGGAGTCAAAGTGAAAGTGAAAGTGACTCAGTTGTGTCCGACTCTTTGCAACCCCATGGACTGGGGCCTGCCAGGCTCCTCTGTCCATGGAATTCTCCAGGCAAGAATATTGAAGTAGGTAGCCATTTCCTTCTCCACGGGATCTTCCCAACTCAGTCATCGAACCCAGGTCTCCCGATCGCAGGCAGATTCTTTACTGTCTGAGCCACAGTCTGGAGTCAAGCTTGGGATCAAGTAAGACCAGTGCTGATTACCTGCAGGGCTAGGGGTTGAAAATTCAGAGCCAGGTAAATGGTGTGTTGTCTCCTTGTCATCCAGCACTTTTTCCGTTACCTTTTGAGCCTGCCTTCCACAGGGCAAGGTACCCACTTGCCCTGTGGGTAAAAGAAACTAAAATCTGGATGTCTGCACAGCATCCATGCCCGGGGGAAATGCCTACAGCACAGATTTTCAAACCCTGTTGTAAAGGCGCATGACTGGGAGGCCTTTACAGTCTAAGAATTTTAAACCTCAGGGAAGTGATGGCCGCAAGATAATTATGTCAAACCTGAAGGCACACTTGAAGGAAGTGGCAGGTGGAAAAATCAATGCTTTGGTGAACAGATCAGAAAGCCTTCTTTAACATATTAGAACTTTCGGAAGAACCAGACTCTTGTTCTGATGCTTTCTTTGGTTTTTCTTCATCTTATTGTCTCATTGTCACAAATTTCTAAGACATGGTCAAAATGAGGGAGAGAGGAAACTAACAATAATAAAAAAGACTAACTAGGGACTTCCCTTGTGGTCTAGTGGTTAAGAAGCCACCTTCCAGTGAAGGGGACACACGTTGATTCCCTGGTGTAGGAAGATTCCACATGCCAAGGGGCAACTAAGCTCATGTGCCACAACTATGGAAACCCAGTCCCCCAGAGCCTGTGCGCCTCAAAAAAGAAGCCTCCACAATGAGAAGCCTGAGCACATGCTAGAGAGGAGCCGCTGCTTGCCACAACTGGAGAAGGCCCTCATGCAGCAACAAAGACTCAGTGTAGCCAAAAATAAACAAGTAAATAATTGAAATAAATAAATAAAAGATCAGTAAACACATGGTTCAAATCCTGCCTCCCTTTTGCACTTACTGTTAGGACTTTGGTAAACAGTTTAATCTCAGAGTTTCTTTTTCTGTTAAAAAAGTATTAGTCACTCAGTCGTGTCTGACTCTTTGCAACCCCATGGAGTATAACCCTCTAGGTTCCCCTGTCCGTGGAATTCTCCAGGCAAACATACTGGAGTGGGTAGCCATTCCCTTCTCCAGGAGATCTTCCTGACCTAGGGATCTTCCTGACCTGGGTCTCCTGCATTGTAGGCAGATACTGTACCATATAATCCACCAGGGAAGCCCTAGGTAAAATAGAAACTTACGTGCTTATCTCAAAATCTGATATAAAGATGAAAGAAGATGATGCTTGTAAAGCAAATGCCTGGGTCAGAACATCCCGAATGTTTTACATTCATTTTCTCTTTGGAACACTCTTCCCAGGACTGCAGGGGAGATGAGAGTTAACGAGGAACAAAAATGAAGGCATTTTAAAGATTCTGTAATTGTGTGTATTCCCTGACTCTTTCTACAGATTCCCAAGCTCATCTAGATTCTTCCTGGTTTGGTTGCTAGAATAAGTTCAAACTTACTACTGCTTGTAAGTTAGCCCAGTGGGCATGCTTCCCTAGAGCTAAGCTCTGGTTTTGTTCTCCTCCTGCAGGAAGTGTCCTTTTATTGTGCTGCTCTGGCATCTTGGGGCCATGCTGACCCTGCAGAAACTGCCCCTCTCAGGCTTAGCCAATTCCTAGATGGTAAAAGGCCCACCTGTTAGTGTGCTTTCAGATTCCAACTAGCCAATCCAGAACCTCTTTTATCAGGCTGTTGCTCTGAGATCCTGTCCCTCTGCCCTAGTGCCAGGAGATTACTTAAGAGCTGGACGCCAGACAGCTGGGCCCCCTGAAAGTATGTCAACTAGCCAGTCCTAAGCCTGTTTCCCCTGCCTTGTCTGCTCCCTCCTATCAGAACCCACAGTACAGGGAGCTGCTTGGAATTCTGGGAAAGCCGTACTAAAAACCCAGACTAGTCTGGTGATGATCTCATATCGGATAATGGGCCATGTGCTCCCTTCTTCTGCCTCTGGTAACCTAACAAGGGCATGGAGTGACTGTGTTCAGTGGATGGCCACTTGAGCAAGCTGGTGTTAGGAAACATGTAGAGAGATTATGACCTGATGCTTTTCACAGGAAACAGGTGGAACGATGATGGTTAGTGAAAAAATTGCCCTTGGCCACTGTTTCCTGGGCAGCACTACTATAGCATGTATTTAACGTATTCCTGCAAGTTTACTGAACGATGGCTGACCAGTGGAGCAGACCTGCTAGCATCTTGACCAAGTAAGGTTCAAGCTGAGCACCAGGTGGGGCAGAAGCTAGGCCACAGCCGGGTATCCACCAACTCAGCGAGAATAGTGGAAAGGAGGAGGAACAGTTGTAAAAGTGTCTGCAGTGTATTTATTCCTCTGAGAAATTCATTTTCATGAAGCAGGGCTTCATAAGGTGATCTTGGCTGGTGAGGATGTGCAGAGGCATGTGGGAGAAGACATTATAAGGATCTGTGTCTTAAAAATAGATTGAGGAACAAATCTGAAAATATGAAAAAGGGAATACGGAAAAGATCATTGTAATGTGAACTTTAGAGCTAAAAAGACCATTCAAGAAATTTAAAAATTAAAATAAGCAGTACAAGGGAAAAGAAATGAAACGGTTGGCATCTTAGATAGAATCCATATTCTATCTAAGCAGCTCCCATATTACTAGTGTGAGGGTAAAATGAATAAGCACATGCTTATTTTTTATGTTTTAAAATTTCATCAGCATGTAGTTGATTTGCTGTGTTGCTGTGTTAGTTTCAGGCGTGTCTGACTCTTTGCAACCCCGCGGACTGCAGCACACCAGGCTTCCCTGTCCTTCACTATCTCCCAGAGTTTGCTCAAACTCATGTTCATTGAGTCAGCGATGCCATCCAACCATCTCCTCCTCTGTCACCCCTTTCTCCTCCTACCCTCAATTTTCCCCAGCATCAGGGACTTTTCCAGTGAGTCAGCTCCTCACATCAGGTGGCCAAAGTACAAGCTTCAAGCCTCACTCCTTCCAGTGAATGTTCACAGTTGATTTCCTTTAGGATTGACTGAAAGTTGTTAATGTTTAGAAAAGAAAGCATTCATAGTAGGAATCCCTAAATTGGCCAGGTAGCTCAATAAAAAATTTAAATTGGAAAATTAAACATTTTTGATTGGACAGTTCAGAACAAAAGGTCAATAAGCAGGTAGTAAACAGTGAAAAATTGCTTGTGGAAGCAGAGTCATCAGAAAGAAGACAGTAGAACAACCATACATGCAATATACTGTTTATGACAGAAACCAGCTCAGACTGTTTTTCTGGAAGTCTATATCTGTGAAGCTAAAGACTTAGAAAAATTTCAGGAACTGTTGGCTGCAAACTCATAATAATAATCCTCTGGAGACCTAGAGCTGAAGAGACGGTAGGTGGTTGAAAAGACCTTGGCTTCATTGGTATTCTTTAAAGTTTCCCAGTGTACTTTGTACAATGTACAGTTTTGATTGAAATGTTCGGCTGACTTTTATATTAGCCTCTTAGGAACCGAACTCATCCTCTGGGCCAGTGGACAGCCTGTCTCATTTGACCAGTGCCTCTGCCATTGTGTGTTTATTTGCAGACAGAATGCCAGATGGAGTTACCCACATCTAACAGTTAAGGGACTTCCTGGTGGTCCAGGGGTTAAAAATCCACCTTCTGATACAGAGGATGTGGGTCTCATCCTGGTTGGGGAGCTAAGATCCCACAGGCTGGGAAGCGGGAAAAAAAAAAAAGTTTTAGCAATTAAGTAGGAATATAGGAGTTCTATTGGACCCTATTCTGTGTTTGTATCACTGTTAGTGCCGCAAAAACAGTACTTTACAAGGTCACCACATGTTTGTCATGATTTCATGTTTCCATGTCCTATTCTTCATTGATGACCATTTATCATAATGGTTCACCCATATGGCTTCTAAGTTGAATTCAAGAATCTGGGGCCCGTGTGGCTTGTACTCACATTCTCCAGGCCTTAATGGTTTATGTGCTGACCTGCCTCTTGACTCTAGTGTAACCCCTGCCATTTTGTGTGTGGGTCACACAGTCCTTTGTCTGTCCGCTTCCTTCCAGAGTCTCATCTCATGTTCAGGTCCACAGAATCACTGGGAAAAAACCCAGTGAGCTCAGGCGGCTCACAGTCTAGTGGGAAAGAGATGTGAATACGCTAAAGTCCAGGATTGCAAATGAAAGTCTTTTTAGGAAACATTGAGACCTACTTCAGTCTCTCTACCGGGGCTGACTTCAGAGGTGGATATTCTTCTTGTGTAGTTTTCTTGTTTTAAAAGCATGTGTCAAGCTAACTTAATGGGAAATGAATATGTTGTATCATAGTAAATAATGTGACTAAATGACAGTATTTTTTTGTTTGTTTTGGACACACCACATGGCTTGTGGGAGTTGAAGCCTGGCCCTGGGCAGTGAGAACTTGGGAGTCCTAACTACTGGATCGAGAGGAAAGTCCTAAGGCTATTTTTTATTTGGGCAGGTTAACGGTGAGCATTACTTCTCTCAAAAGTATCAGGTACACGTGACAAAATTGCACATTTGTGACTTGCTGTAGTGAACAAAATAGGAGCCCAGAGAGAGCCCTGATTCAGGAGGATGTAAATACAAGAACAGCCAGCAGGCCCTCTCTCCAGCACAGTGGGGCCCAGATTGGATGGTAGCTAGCCTCCTGTCAGGGCTATTCTAGTGAAAGTGACAGAAGCCAATAGAAAGCCCAGAGATAAGTCTACGCACCTATGGACACCTTACCTTTGACAAAGGAGGCAAGAATATACAGTGGAGAAAAGACAATCTCTTTAACAAGTGGTGCTGGGAAAACTGGTCAACCATTTGTAAAAGAATGAAACTAGAACACTTTATAACACCATACACAAAAACAAACTCAAAATGGATTAAACATCTAAACATAAGACCAGACACTATAAAACTTCTAGCGGAGAACATAGGCAAAACACTCTCTGATGTAAATCATAGCAGGATCCTCTATAACCCACCTCCCAGAGTAATGGAAGTAAAAGTAAAAATAAACAAGCGGGACCTAATTAAACATAAAAGCTTTTGCACAACAAAGGAAATTATAAGCAAGGTGAAAAGACAGCCTTCAGAATGGGAGAAAATAATAGCAAATGAAGCAACTGACAAAGAATTAATCTAAAAAATATACAAGCAACTCCTGCAGCTCAATTCCAGAAAAATAAATGACCCAATCAAAAAATGGGCCAAAGAACTAAACAGACATTTCTCCAAAGAAGACATAGAGATGGCTAACAAACACATGAAAAAATGCTCAACATCACTCATTATCAGAGAAATGCAAATCAAAATAAGCATGAGGTGCGATCTCACACCGGTCAGAATGGCTGCTATCCAAAAGTCTACAAGCAATAAATGCTGGAGAGGGTATGGAGAAAAGGGAACTCTCTTACACTGTTGGTGGAAATGCAAGCTAGTACTGCCACTATGGAGAACAGTGTAGAGATTCCTTAAAAAACTGGAAATAGAACTGCCATACGACCCAGCAATCCCACTTCTGGGCATACACACTGAGGAAACCAGAATTGAAAGAGACACGTATACCCCAGTGTTCATTGCAGCACTGTTTATAATAGCCAGGACATGGAAGCAACCTAGATGTCCATCAGCAGATGAATGGATAAGAAAGCTGTGGTACATATACACAATGGAATATTACTCAACTGTAAAAAAAAATGCATTTGAATCAGTTCTAATGAGGTGGATGAAACTGGAGCCTATTATACAGAGTGAAGTAAGTCAGAAAGAAAAACAATACAGTGTACTAACGCATATATATGAAATTTAGAAACATAACAATGACCCTATATGCGAGACAGCAAGAGAGACACAGATGTAAAGAACAGACTTTTGGACTATGTGGGAGAAGGAGAGGGTGGGATGATTTGAGAGAATAGCACTGAAAAATGTATATTATCACATGAGAAATAGATCACCAGTCCAGGTTCGATGCATGAGAAGGGTGCTCAGGGCTGCACTGGGATGACCCAGAGGGATGGGATGGGGAGGGAGATGGGAAGGGGGGTTCATGATGGGGAAGACATGTACATCCATGGCTGATTCACGTCAATGTATGGCAAAAAACACACAATATTGTAAAGTAATTAGCCTCCAATTAAAATAAATAAATAAAGTGACACAAGCCAATCTGGGAAACTGTCACTTGGGAAACTGTCATCAATTTTACCCCTACATCCTACCCTCCCCTACAGGTACAGAATCATAACAGGAAACCCAGACATCGGAATTTCATTCCAGAACCCTGTTTTTCTTTTTTTTTTTAATTAAAAAAAATTATTGGCATATAGTTGATTTATTATACTATGTTAGTTTCTGCTATATAGTGAAGCAAATCAATTATCAGTTCAGTTCAGTTGCTCAGTTGTGTCCGACCGTTTGCGACCTCATGAATTGCAGCACGCCAGGCCTCCCTGTCCATCACCAACTCCCAGAGTTCACTCAGACTCACGTCCATCGAGTCAGTGATGCCATCCAGCCATCTCGTCCTCTGTTGTCCCCTTCCCCTCCTGCCCCCAATCCCTCCCAGCATCAGAGTCTTTTCCAATGAGTCAATTCTTCTCATGAGGTGGCCAAAGTATTGGAGCTTCAGCTTTAGCATCATTCCTTCCAAAGAAATCCCAAGGTTGATCTCCTTCAGAATGGACTGGTTGGATCTCCTTGCAGTCCAAGGGACTCTCAAGAGTCTTCTCCAACACCACAGTTCAAAAGCATCAATTCTTCAGCGCTCAGCCTTCTTCACAGTCCAACTCTCACATCAATACATGACCACTGGAAAAACCATAGCCTTGACTAGACGAACCTTAGTTGGCAAAGTAATGTCTCTGCTTTTGAATATGCTGTCTAGGTTGGTCATAACTTTTCTTCCAAGGAGTAAGCATCTTTTAATTTCATTGCTGCAGTCACCATCTGCAGTGATTTTGGAGCCCAAAGGAATAAAGTCTGACACTGTTTCCACTGTGTTCCCATCTATTTCCCATGAAGTGATGGGACCAGATGCCATGATCTTCATTTTCTGAATGTTGAGCTTTAAGCCAACATTTTCACTCTCCTCTTTCACTTTCATCAGGAGGCTTTTTAGTTCCTCTTCACTTTCTGCCATAAGGGTGGTGTCATCTGCATATCTGAGGTTATTGATATTTCTCCTGGCAATCTTGATTCCAGCTTCTGTTTCTTCCAGTTCAGCGTTTCTCATGATGTACTCTGCATATAAGTTAAATAAGCAGGGTGCCAATATACAGCCTTGACGAACCAGTCTGTTGTTCCATGTCCAGTTCTAACTGTTGCTTCCTGACCTGCATACAGATTTCTCACGAGGCAGGTCAGGTGCTCTGCTATTGCCATCTCTCTGAGAATTTTCCACAGTTTATTGTGATTCACACAGTCAAAGGCTTTGGCATAGTCAATAAAGCAGAAATAGATGTTTTCCTGGAACTCTCTTGCTTTTTCCATGATCCAGTGGATGTTGGCAATTTGATCTCTGGTTCCTCTGCCTTTTCTAAAACCAGCTTGAACATCTGGAAGTTCACGGTTCACATATTGTTGAAGCCTGGCTTGGAGAATTTTGAGCATTACTGTCCTAGCGTGTGAGATGAGTGCAATTGTGTGGTAGTTTGAGCATTCTTTGGCATTGCCTTTCTTTGAGATTGGAATGAAAACTGACCTTTTCCAGTCCTGTGGCCACTGCTGAGTTTTCCAAATTTGCTGGCATATTGAGTGCAGCACTTTCACAGCATCATCTTTCAGGATTTCAAATAGCTCCACTAGAATTCCATCATCTCCATACATATATCCACTCTGTTTTAGATTCTTTTCCCATATAGGGGGGACTCTGTTTTTTAAGTTCTTTTTTAAGTAGACCTAGCCTTGCTCAATCTTTTTTGCCCCAAAATTATATGAAAAATTTAAGGAACACCAAACACGTAAGGTATTGACATTTTGCTAATTACTTCCTAGTTTGTAAAAAAATTTTAATATGGTTGCAAGATTTTAAAATATGAGCATTGCTTTATGATTTGTCTGGGGAGTCAACTGACATAACTTGAGTAAATTATTCACCACTTCATTACAGTTCACTGGGACTGAAGGTTTCCATCGGGTGCATTCAACAGTCTATCCCAAAAAAATTGCTGTGTGCTCAGTAGAGCATTGCAAGTGTAGAGACTGCAGATGAGATGTAAATTTTACATTATACTGTCCATTAACAAAAATTGTATATTATTTATTTTAAAATATATTGTCTATTCATTTGGACGTGCTGGGTCGTAGTTGCAGCATGAGGGATCTTTAGTTGCTGCATGTGGGGTCTAGTTCCCTGACCAGGGATTGAACCCAGGCCCTCCACACTCTCAAGTGTGGAGTCTTAGCCACTGGACCACCAGGGAGGTCCCAACAAAAATTATTTATGCAAACAGAAGGAGAAACTGGCTTTCAAGAAGCATTACACTTCAAAAGAATAAAATACTTAGGAATATTTCTACCTAAAGAAACTAAAGACCTGTATATAGAAAATTACAAAACACTGATGGAAGAAATCAAAGAGGACACTAATAGATGGAGAAATAGATCATGTTCATGGATCAGAAGAATCAATATAGTGAAAATGAGTATACTACCCAAAGCAATCTACAGATTCAATGCAATCCCTATCAAGCTACCAGTGTATTTTTACAGAACTAGAACAAATAATTTCAAGATTTGTATGGAAATACAAAAAATCTCGAATAGCCAAAGCAATCTTGAGAAAGAAGAATGGAACTGGAGGAATCAACTTGCCTCACTTCAGGCTCTACTACAAAGCCACAGTCATTAAGACAGTATGGTACTGACACAAAGACAGAAATATAGATCAATGGAACAAAATAGAAAGCCCAGAGATAAATCCACACACATATGGACACCTTATCTTTGACAAAGGAGGCAAGAATATACAATGGAGTAAAGACAATCTCTTTAACAAGTGGTGCTGGGAAAACTGGTCAACCACTTGTAAAAAAATGAAACTAGATCACTTTCTAACACCACACACAAAAATAAACTCAAAATGGATTAAAGATCTAAACATAAGACCAGAAACTATAAAACTCCTAGCGGAGAACATAGGTAAAACACTCTCTGACATAAATCACAGCAGGATCCTCTATGACCCACCTCCCAGGATATTGGAAATAAAAGCAAAAATAAACAAATGGGACCTAATTAAACTTAAAAGCTTCTGGACAACAAAAAAAATTATAAGCAAGGTGGAAAGACAGCCTTCAGAATGGGAGAAAATAATAGCAAATGAAGCAACTGACAAACAACTAATCTCAAAAATATACAAGCAACTTATGCAGCTCAATTCCAGAGAAATAAACCACCCAATCAAAAAATGGGCCAAAGAACTAAATAGACATTTCTCCAAAGAAGACATACAAATGGCTAACAAACACATGAAAAGATGTTCAACATCACTCATTATTAGAGAAATACAAATCAAGACCACAATGAGGTACCACTTCACACCATTCCTAATGGCTGCAATCCAAGAGTCTACAAGCAATAAATGCTGGAGAGTCTGTGGAGAAAAGGGAACCCTCTTACACTGTTGGTGGGTATGCAAACTAGTACAGCCACTATGGAGAACAGTGTGGAGATTCCTTAAAAAATTGCAAATAGAACTGCCTTATGACCCAGCAATCCCACTGCTGGGCATACACACCGAGGAAACCAGAATAGAAAGAGACACATGTACCCCAATGTTCATCGCAGCACTGTTTATAATAGCCAGGACATGGAAACAACCTAGATGTCCATCAGCAGATGAATGGATAAGAAAGCTGTGGTACATATACACAATGGAGTATTACTCAGCCATTAAAAAGAATACATTTGAATCAGTTCTAATGAGATGGATGAAACTGGAGCTGATTATACAGAGTGAAGTAAGCCAGAAAGAAAAACACTAATACAGTATACTAACACATATATATGGAATTTAGAAAGATAGTAATGATGATCCTGTATGCAAGACAGCAAAAGAGACACAGATGTGTAGAGCAGACTTTTGGACTCTGAGGGAGAGGGGGAGGGTGGGATGATTTGGGAGAATGGCATTGAAACATGTATACTATCATGTAAGAAACGAATTGCCAGTCTATGTTCGATGCAGGATACAGGATGTTTGGGGCTGGTGCACGGGGATGATCCAGAGAGACGATATAGGGTGGGAGGTGGGAGGGGGGTTCATGTTTGGGAACTCATGTACACCCGTGGTGGATTCATGTCAATGTATGGCAAAACCAATACAGTATTGTAAAGTAAAATAAAGTAAAAATAAAAATTAAAAAAAAAAGAGGTGGCAAGAATACATGGAAGAACTGTACAAAAAAGATCTTCACGACCCAGATAATCATGATGAAAAAAAAAAAAAAAAAGAAGCATTACACTTCAGTGATATTTAATCTCTTAGTGGGAACATACTACCGACCAAGAAAAGGCATTACCAAAGAGAGCCATCCTAAAGTCTTGGAATGATTATCTCAGTTGCTTGGAGATGACATTTTAGTAAATTTAGTAGGATTCTGATAAATAAGATTCTAATTCTGTTGTCATTTAGGAATAAAAATGATAGCCTAAAGTATTTTAAAGCTGGAAATTATTTCCCCCCCCCCTACTGTTACTGAAATCATGTAGTTTATTGAAACAAATGGTATACAGAAGAGGTGGGCTGTGTGATATGGGAATGTTAGACTTTGGGTGAAGATTCATAGCAATGCCACCAAACAGTAATAAACTCATGGGCTTCAAGACTTTTTGCTAGTCTAACAGATTTAGCCAATCTTATGTTTTCTCTGCAAAAATGCTACCAAAGTAATCCATCCTTTACAGTCTGTGCTTGATTCCCATTGTCTCCTGGTACTTTCAGTCAAAGGTTCGCTACCAAATTTGTGAATCACTTTCCAGTTGTCTTTGTTATGTTAACCACAGTTTCATTATCCTATTCTATTTCCAGATCTCTGACCATTAAAATATCCTTCCTCATTAATGCCTGGCCTGGTTCCAGTCGGCCCCAATCTTCTGTGATGTGAACTGCTTTACTCACAAACTCTTAATTCCTGTAATGTTTTTCCTCACAAGTAAAGCTTTCACATTTCTCATGCTTCTTTCTTTTGCATGAATATTATTCAGCAAGCCTTCTCCATCCTCCATACTACTGTCTGGAAACCCTAACTGGCTTATCTCCCTCTTTAACCGCGCCTAGAATCAACCGAAGCATTCCAGGAGCAGCTGCGTGTTCGAGGACCAGATGGATTTGGGAACTAATGCTCAGAACAGTGGTTCTCAGTCCTTCTGAATGCCTGAGCTTTGGCATCTCTTTACAGAAAAAATGCACGTGTGTGGAGATGTTCAGTTCAGTCGCTCAGTCATGTCTGACTCTTTGCGATCCCAGGGACTGCAGCATGCTAGGCTTCCCTGTCCATCACCAACTCCCAGAGCTTGCTCAAACTCATATCCATCAAGTCAGTGATGCCATCTAACCATCTCCTCCTCTATTGTCCCCTTCTCCTCCTACCTTCAATCTTTGCATCAGGTGGCCAAAGTATTGGAGCTGCAGCTTCATCATTAGTCCTTCCAATGAATATTCAGGATTGATTTCCTTTAGGGTAGACTGGTTGGATCTCCTTGCAGTCCAAGGGACTCTCAAGAGTCTACTCCCAACACCACAGTTCCAAAGCATCAGTTCTTCAACGGTCAGCTTTCTTTATGGTCCAACTCTCACATCCATACATGACTGCTGGAAAAACCATAGTTTTGACTATATGGACCTTTGTCAGCAAAGTAATATCTCTGCTTTTTAAAATGCTGTCTAAGTTTGTCATAGGTTTTCTTGCAAAAGGAGCAAGCATCATTTAATGTCATGGCTGCAGTCACCATCTGCAGTGATTTTGGAGCCTAAATCTCTCACTGTTTCCATTGTTTCCCCATCTATTTGCCATAAAGTGATGGGACCAGATGCCATGATCGTAGTATTTTGAATGCTGAGTTTTAAGCCAGCATTTTCACTCTTCTCTTTCACTTTCATCAAGAGGCTGTTTAGTTCCTCTTCACTTTCTGCCACAAGGGTGGTAGAGATGTTCAAACTGATGCAAATTCAGTAGTTCCTCAGACTCCCTATTCATCCATAACCTTCTAGGATTAACCACCCTGACTATTGTGCTGAGGTCGTGCATGGGAATAACCAGAGCAATCTCTTACGGGCCACATAGACCAGGGCCTCACCTGGAAATTGATAGAAAGCAGACAACCAGGAGGTCTGAAGCTGAAGGTTTTTATGAGTTCTCTCTAAGCAGGATATATTTTAGAAATCAGATTTGAAAACCACTTTTCAGTTAAAACCCCATGAGTGGCATTTTGTTTTTGTTTTTTCCCCAGAAGCCTATTTCACAAAAAAGAAAATGCTTTTAGTTGGCTTTTTCCTGAACTGACTTGTCAGACATGTTAGTCCTTTCAGGATGAAGGCCTTGTGAGATTTTAAAAACAGCTCACTGGCTTCTCTTTTGCTAGCATTTATCAGATGAAGCGTCTCTTGACTGGCTTGATTTGGGAATGTCTCAATTCTAGTAGAAAATAAAAGAGAACTATGTTGTGACCACTGGTCCTAGCATGTGAGTTTTGGGGAATCTATGGCATCTTAGAACCTACAGAAATGACAAGGGGGAGACAGTACAGTTTCTAAATGTGCCATTTAACCAGATAATTGAACGAAATATTTGGGAAGAAGTGCTTAGCCCTGTGACCCAGCATCCTTTGATGTTCATTTATCTTCCTCTTTCTCTTTCTTTTTTAAAAGTATTGTTTATTTATGGCTGTGCTGGGTCTTTGTTGCACACGGACTTTCTCTAGCCTTGGGGCTACTCTCGAGTTGCGGTGCAGGGCTTCTCATTGTGGTGCCCTCTCTTGCTGTGGAGCACGGGCCGTAGCATGTGTTGGCTTTAGTACTTGGAGCATGGAGGCTCAGGAGTTATGGCTCTTGGGCTCTAGGGCACGAGCTCAGTAGTCGTGGCCCACGGGTTTAGCTGCTCCACAGCATATGGCATCTTTGACCAGGGAGCAGAGTTGTGTCCTCTGCATTGGCAGGTGGATTCTTAACCGCTGGACCACCAGGGAAATCCTGTCTTTCTCTTTTTCCATGTCTGTATTCTCCTCGAGTCTTCCCTGTCTTCCCACTGTCCACTCGTCTGCCTGGTACTAGTGTTTTGGAAGCAAGTGTGTACTGGCTTTGGATCCTAATGAGGCTCCTGGGGTGGGGGAATGGAAGGGGAGCAGGCTGGGGAGGGGAACATCCTCCTGGCAAAGTAGGTACCCCTGTCATGAATTTTCCCTGATGGCCCAAGACAGGGAGGAGTTAGCTCCTTCACACACAGAGCTTCTGCTTCAGCCTAGCAGTGAACTCAGAACAAGGCTTGATGCGTCAGGAAGAGCTGGGAAGATTTGATCCAGGTCAAATGTATGGCACCCATTGTTGAATTATACTGCAGTGACAGGATAGCACCTTTCTGTTTGCTTGTTGCTTTGGGCTGTGCTGGATGTTCATTGTGTACACAGACTTCTCTAGTTGAGGCACACAGGTTTAGTTGCCTCACGGCGTGTGGAATCTTAGTTACTGGTGCAGGGATTGGTCCCCTGCATTGGAACGTGCATTCTTTACCACTGGACTTTTCAGGGAAGTCCCAACAGGATAGAGCCTTTGAAGCACCAATCTGAATTTTATCTGGCTTTTTTTTCTCTTGGATGTGAGGGGCAGAGGAGTGAACGAGAGGCATGTGTTTTGTTTTTCTATTTTTGGCCATGCCATGGAGCATGCGAGGTCTTGGTTCCCCAACCAGGGATCGAACCCTTGCCCCCTGCAGTGGAAGCTTGATGTCTTAACCACTGGACTGCCAGGGAATCCCAGGTGTGTGTTATTTACGAAGGTGTTTTCTACCTCCTCTCCTTGCAGGTTACGGCCACACCGTGCCCCTGTCCGATGGGGGCAAGGCCTTCTGCATCATCTACTCCGTCATCGGCATACCTTTCACCCTTCTGTTCCTGACGGCAGTGGTCCAGCGTGTCACCATCCATGTCACCCGCAGGCCAGTCCTCTACTTCCACGTCCGCTGGGGTTTCTCCAAGCAGGCAGTGGCCATCGTCCACGCGGTCCTCCTCGGTGTGGTCACTGTGTCCTGCTTCTTCTTCATCCCGGCCGCGGTGTTCTCTGTCCTGGAGGAAGACTGGAACTTCCTGGAGTCCTTTTACTTTTGTTTCATCTCCCTGAGCACCATTGGCCTCGGAGATTATGTTCCTGGGGAGGGCTACAATCAAAAATTCAGAGAGCTCTACAAGATCGGGATCACATGTGAGTATCCGAGTTCACGGACTCTGTCCCAGGGCTCTGTACTTCCACGCTTTGCCTCACCCACTCAGTGATGAGAGTCACTCGTCAGAGCCCTGACTGCTTTCCATGGATGAATTTTCCATTTTGCCACCTTCCCATAACTTTCGTTTCATCATGATTTCCTTCAAAATTCTGTATGAAAACGTCTTGTTATTATTGAGAGTTACTTTTCCCAGGCACAGAAAAGTATTGATCAGTTTCTTACTAGTAATGTAATAGTCATTTTAAATGACAGTAGAGGACTGCACCTAAGCACACAAGTAAGAGTGCACCACACAAAGTAAGTTGCTGCTGAACTTTTTAACAAAGTTGCTCTACTTTATTAAATATTTTAAGCTCAAGGACACCAGAGCTAGGATAGCCTGTTAACAATCCATTACGTTCTTTCATTAACCAGGAAAATCGTAAAGCAGTTGCTTATCTCGTTCATCCATCTGGTTCTTTTTTGAAGTTAGAATATGTTTGCTGCTTTCAGAATTTTTATATGTGTAGGAACAAAATGGTGAATTCATTGTTCAGTGAAGTTCTTGGTGAAAATGAAAAAGAAAAAAGAATTTTATACGTGGAAAATAGGCATTAAAATTCAGATGCCCAGTGACATTAAACTTTGAAGCAATTTTTTTAACTTCAATATAATACCATGGGAAACTTATAAATCCATTCATAGAAAAATATTTATTTTTGTGTGTTCCTTTCCTGTCTTTTCACAAGGCATAAAATTACATCATACTGTACATACAGTTTCCATTTCTGCCTTCCTAAGTATTTTTCAAGACTCCGCTCGTGGCCGTGTCTTCTAGGAAATCAGAGTACATAACGCAGGCAGTCAGATGTTCTGTCCTGGCCCCATCCTGTGGTCTTAATGACAACAAAATGTGTAGTTGAACTACATGTATTTTTAGCATTTCCATTAAACCATGCTCACTCAGGACACAGCCTTCACTCATAAGTGCCCAGTGCTTTCAGTAATGCCTGGCTACCATGCAAGTTCAATAAATATTTACCGAATGGTTACCAGGGTGATTTCGAATTTCTTCTAGTTACCATATTTATCTTTACTATCCACGTATTATTTTACCAGGTGACTGTACCATCATCTGGGGCTTCCCAGGTGGTGCTAGTGGTAAAGAATCTTCATGCCAGTGTAGGAAACGTAAGAGACGTGGATTTGATCCCTGGGTCAGGAAGATAGCCTAGAGGAGGGCATCACTTCAGTATTCTGCCTCGAGAATTTCATGGACAGAGGACCCTGGCAGGCTGCAGTCCATGGGTCACACAGAGTCGGATATGACTGAAGCAACTTGGCATGCACGCATCCATACTATCATCTAGTCCTACTTCTGTTGTCAAATATTTAGATTGCTTCCAATCTAAATATTGGCATTGTAAATTACACTGCAGTAAATACTTTTGTGTGTTTAACTCATTTTTCTAGTTTATTATCTTTCCAAGAAGTGGACCAGCTGACCCAAAGTGAACATGCCCTTTGATGACTCACAGATCGAGTTGACCTAGTGTTTTCCAAGTGGCATCATGAGTTTACGGTGTCATCAGAATTACCTAATGCAAGTCTTTCTTGTCTTGCATTAGGGTAAAATGTTACCTCCTTATGTGAATTTAGTTTTTTTGTGACTTGAGGCTTTCTTGATGGCTCAAATGATACAGTCTGCCTAGTGTATGAGACCTGGGTTTGATTCCTGGGTTGAGAAGATCCCCTGGAAAAGTGAATGGCAACCCAGTCCAGTACCATTACCTGGAGATTTCCATGGACAGAGGAGCCTAGTGGACTTCAGTCCATAGGGTCTCAAAGAGTCAGACACAACTGAGCATGCGCATACAGCACATAAACTTACCTAAAACACATTTTCTCCTTCTGCATCACCACATATACCTTGACAGTGACCTGAAGACCAGGCTGGTCCTGAGGATGCTCGGTGTCCTGGGCTAGATGATGGGGCAGGAAAAACTGGCCCCATCCTGCACCTTTCTCTTCCTACCTTTCATTCCCCTCAGCCCTACAAGGTCCTTACATGGATGTGTGGACTCACTGCCTTGGTAATACAGCCATGTTCCATCAATGTCCTCTTAAAAACATTTGCCCCTGGGCCTGGGTGCATGTAGGGGAGCACACCAGTGATGCAATGCCCTTTTGGGATGGTGGACCCAGGATAGAGACCCTTGCAGGTACCATCACCCCTATGAGGTGGGGACATTGTACAGAGAATTTCCAAGTTTTAAATACATGGAACATAATCTGGGGTGGGGGTTGGCATGGGGTCCCAGAGGGCAAGCCCCACTGGCCCTGCAGACTCCTCATTCCATAGAAGAGGCATGATCAGAGTGAAAGGCCCAGTTTAAGTCCATCTGCATTGGAAGGCAGATTCTTAACCACTGGACCACCAGGGAAGTCTGGGAAAATAGTAATTTTAAGTTGGTTCCAACATGTTTAAAATCAGTTTTCAGAAAAAAAAAAAAAATTCATCAGAGACAGGAACAAAAAAGTGAAAGTGAAAACTCTAAGAATAACAGAAGTCCCAATTTCATGTCCCATGGTAAAATGTTTGAAGATTTTCAGAAAATAAATGAACTTGGGAAGCCAGAATTGGTAGCAAAATAGGAACAAGGAAGTCATTCATGGATGCAAAGTGGCAGGTTTCTTAGGCTTTAATAATAATATAGCATATTAGAAATAGCAGTGACATTGTTAGCTGAACTAATCCACAAATCTCCTTTTCCTTTATTCATTATTTAGTCAAACTCTTCAGTGCTGACAAAAATATCCATGGGATTTCAGACAAAAGCTGTGGAATTCTAGCCTATCCACAAACTAACATACCTTTGGAACATTTATTTGTTCCACCCAGTACATCCCCTATGTAGAAATCCTTAAAAAAAAAAAAAAAAACACACACACACACAGCAAAGTGATCTTTTACATACATGCACGTATGTGCTAAGTCACTTCAGTAGTGTCAGATTTTTTGTGACCCTATTGATTGTAGCCTGCTGGGCTCCTCTGTGCATGGGATTTCCCAGGTAAGAATACTGGCGTGAGTTGCCTTTCCCTCCTCCAGGGTATCTTCCCAACCCAGGGATCGAACTTACGTCTCCTGCATTGGTAGGCGGGTTCTTTACCACTAGCACCACCTACATATATATACGTGTGTATACACACACATACACACATTCATTTCTATTGTGGTTTATCACAGGATATTGAATATAGTTCCCTGTGCTGTACAGTAGGACCTTGTTGTATATACTAGTTTGCATCTGCGAATCCCAAACTCCCAATCCATCCCTCCCCCAACCCCCTCCCCTAACCTCCCCACCCCCATCCCCCCCTCGCCCCTTGGCAACAAGTCTGTTCTCTATTATGGGTCTGTCTGTTTTGCAGATAAATTCATTTGTGCCCTATTTTAGATTCCATGTATAAGCGATATATGGTATTTGTCTTCCTTGTTCTGATTTACTTCAGTTTGCGTGACAACCTCTAGGTCCATCTGTGAAATGGATCTGTGGAACTGCAGATGAGAGTTTCATTCTCTTTGACGGCTGAGTGATATCCCATTGTGTGTATGTACCACATCTGCTTTACCCATTCATCTGCTGATGAACATTTAGCTTGTTTCCATGTCGTGGCTATTGTGAACAGTGCTACTATGAACACTGGAGTGCATGAACTTTTCAAATTATAGTTTTCTCTAAACTATAAGCCCAAGAATGGGATTGCAGGGTTATATGGTAGCTCTGTTTTTAGTTATTTGAGGAACCCCCATACCGTTTTCCAGTTGTACCAATTTACATGTTCTCAAACAATGTAGGAGGGTTGCCTTTTCCCCTCACCCTCTCCAGCATTTGTCATCTGTAGACGTCTTAATGATGATGATTCTGACTGGTGTGAGATGGTACCTCACTGTAGTTTAAATTTGCATTTCTCTAATAATTAGCAATGAGACACATCTTTTCATGTGCCTGTTGGCTCTCTGTATGTCGTCTTTGGAGATATGTCTCTTTAGGTCTAGAAGGTTAAGTCCATCTTCATTTTCCTCTGGATCATCCTTCTGAGCCATGGAATTCAAAACATGCCCAGAAATCAGAGGAGGCAATGGCTTGACCCATCAGCAGAAAGGTTGTGTCATGACTGGATCTCACTGAGTCACTGTTATTTCTCTCACACAGGTTACCTGCTCCTTGGTCTTATCGCCATGTTGGTGGTTCTGGAAACCTTCTGTGAGCTCCACGAACTGAAGAAGTTCAGAAAAATGTTCTACGTGAAGAAGGACAAGGAAGAGGATCAAATGCACATCATAGAACACGACCAGCTGTCCTTCTCCTCCATCATGGACCAAGCGGCTGGGGTGAAGGAGGACCAGAAGCAGAACGAGCCTTTTGTGTCCCCCCAGCCACCCGCCTTGGCCGATGGCGCCGCAGACCACTAGAATAGGGCTTTGCTGGACCGTGCCAGGGCACAGGCTCAGGGCGGTGGGAGGAAGCTTCGCTTGTTCATTTTGATGAGGATGTAAAAGCAGTACTTTTTGTAAAATGGAACAAAAGAAGCTTTTATTCCAGAAGACTGTCTAAAATATGAGAAAATGGCATCTGTACCTGTAATTCATCTGTGACAAAATTATCTCGACTTTACTAATAGTAGAAGAAGAAGACTTGAAGCAGGGTGCCGTTGTGGATAGAAACAGATTTTATACTTTTCATTGGGAACTTTGGGATTTGCATTTGAATTGTTTAGCTGATAGTTAAATAGTGACATTTATATTTAAAGCAAAAAAAAGGCATAGAGATGTGTTTTATAAATAAGTTTATGTGTGCTGGTTTTGCATGTACCCATCTGAAAATCATTATTTTTGTAGACTCTTAAGTTAAACCTACTATTTATAATGACTAGATAACCATTAAGTGTACATACAGATATAAATATGTTTATATTCTGTACATACGGTTTAGGTCACCAGTTCCTGGTATACTTCTTAACCCAAGATTGTAGAGATTTTCCCTTTTGATTTCTCTTTATACTGAAGAATCAGAAGTTGCTGCAATAAAATAAGTGGATTAACACATTGATGCGTGAATTACTTTAGTATTCTGTTACAATAAATATTTCTGCTCACTTGGAATAGCGTGATCTCAAATGTCTACAATGTTTGTAAACGTTTCTCTGGAGGTAAACAGGTAACGAAGCATATGATTTTGTTAAAAAGTTAGGATACTTTATTTTGAAAGTACGTGATGATTTACAGTCAGCTAATACTAAAGCATAGGACCCAAACACAGAAGCCCCAAATGAACATACTCTGTCAGATTAGTCTGAGAGGTTTTTTTAGTTTATAAGCTGAAATAAGTAAAATTGTAGCTGGTTGCAGTCTTACGCTTTAATATATCAAGAAAAGGTTCCCCCCACATAGATAATATGTATGCACTCCTTTGTAGAAACCATAAAGGCAGCATTCAAATACTGTACTCCAAATGCAGGACGCTATTGGGATTTTTTTTCCCTCATCTTTTGGCTGAGGCATGCAGGCATGTTAGTTCCCTTACCTGGGACGGAACTCATGCCCCCTGCAGTGAGAGCATGGTGTCTTAACCACTGGACCACTAGGGAAGACCCTGCTAGGAATTTTAGAAGAGAAAATTAGGCCTTGTATGATAATGAATGCTCCGTGACCCGCTAACCAAGTCCCGTCTCCCGTTGGAGCTGCCCAGGAGGTGGTACTTGAAGTGTTGGTAAAATTCAGCATCGCCGATGAACAGCTGAGCAGAGCATCCTTGCCTTGGGGCTACTTTGGCAACCTCTCTACTGCCTCCTTAGCCATCAAACATCGTATCCCCTGACTTAGAACAAGGGCCTTCTTTATAGTATAAAATCCCGTCTGAGAGCAACAAAACCACAGGAAGGAATGACATCCCCTCTGTAGCGCCCGGGACCCCAGCTCCTGTGATGGGGAGCTGTCCTCAGTGGATCCTTTCTAGTGTTTAATTCAAAACATGTCCTCCTGTCCCTCTGACCCGGGTTGTGCTGGCTGTTAGCATATGTTGCCTATGTTCCTGGCTGTCTCCACAGTGGGAGACTGCTCACACTGGGTAGGTAGGTAATTGGTAAAGGGAGGAACTAGAGACTCCTTAGAGGATACATACTTCATGGGCAGGCCTGAATTTGAGAAGTTCATGGGATCAGAATGCTTGGTACCGTGCAAAGATGCTGAAGAATAAAATTGGAAAAAAAAAGGTAGATTATACCCACGGAATGTCATTACATTTTAGTCCAAGCAGGAAACTGATGGGCCACCACTGCCTGACTCTTAATCTGAGAGGGGAGTGCAAAATACAAAAAACAAGGAAGAGCCTGAAGGGAAAATTCTGAGTCAGGGTGTCAATAAGCAGTGTAATACTTCACTTTGAAAGCTTCTGTGAATCTGCAAAGAATATACTTACTAGGCCTTAATACCCTTCACATTGTTTTTGTTTTTTAGTATTTGTTTGCTTCCCTGGTGGCTCAGATTGTGAAGAATCTGCCTGCAGTGCAGGAGACCTGGGTTCGATCCCTGGATCAGGAAGATCCCTGGAGAAGGGCATGGCAACACACTCCAGTATTCTTCCATGGACAGAGGAGCCCAGCAGTCTACAGTTCGTGGAGTCTCAGAGTTGAACACAGCTGAGCGACTAACAGGCAGTATTTACTTTTCTGGCTGTGTCACGTCTTAGTTGCAGCACGCAGGATCTTGGCTACATCAAGTGGGATCTTGTTTGCAGTGCAGACTCTAGTTGTGGCTCATGAGCTCAGGAGTTGTGGTGCACGGGCCTAGTTGCTTCCTTGCATGGGGGATCTTAGTTGCCTAACTAGGGATTGAATCCACGTCGCCTGCATTGCACGGTGGGCTCTTAACCACTGGACCACCAGGGAAGCTTCCTGTTTTTGTTGTTTTTAATGTGAAACATAAGGTTTAAAAATGGAGCAGGTTTTGCCTCCCTGTCAGATATGAAATGTAAGGGGAAGTGCATTCCCCAGACTTTATTTCTGTCACTGGCCGGGGGACAGATGATGCACTGACTGGGCTTCTGAGGGAGGGGGAAGCTGTGTCCTGCAGAACAGAAGCAGGATCCCCTGGGCATGGGGTAAGGAAGTGGGAGGCTGGGCAGAGAGGCTCCGTCAGAACTATCATTGGAACCTTCTGGTTGGAGATGAGCCACTGTGAAGTCGAAGGTCAAAGAAGGTGGATTCTGAAAAAAAAAGAATCGAAGCATGAAAGAGTATAAACTGAAGGACTGAAGTCCTGGCAGTATTTGAGGCTGAGTTCTTAAGAATCCCACGGAACACCCTGAGGATAGAGATATGGCAGGGATCATTGTCCTTTCTTGTGTGAATTTAACGTGTGTGTGCATTTAAAGTCACATGTGTCCAGTAGGTATGTTGATTTTGGAGCAGCAGATACACTGAACATTAGGAGAGAACTGTGTCTCAGAAAAATAGCTGCCCAGAAATCAAAGGGACTAGAGACCAAAGCTTCTCCTGTGGCTCAGTGGTAAAGAATCAGCTTGCAACGCAGGAGACACAGGAGACTTGGGTTTGATCCCCGGGTGAGGAAGATCTCCTGGAGAAGGGAATGGCAACCCACTCCAGTATTCTTGCCTGGAGAATCCATGCAGAGGAGGCTGGTGGGCTACAGTCCATGGGATCGAAATGAAACAGACACAATTGAAGCGACTTTGCACTCACATAGACCCAGGCATTAGAGTCTCCAAAAGAATCTTTTTTTCCCCCCATGGATAAAAGTATTTTTTGCTGTTGTTGCTGTAGTTCTCTTTATTTTATCTATTTTTTAAATAAATAAATTGGAGGCTAATTACTTTACAGTATTGTATTGGTTTTGCCATACATTGACATGAATCTGCCACGGGTGTACATGTGTTCCCTATCCTGAACCCCCCTCCCACCTCCCTCCCCATACCATCCCTCAGGGCCATCCCAATGCACCAGCCCCGAGCATCCTGAATCATGCATTGAACCTGGACTGGCAATTCGTTTCACATATGATAATATACATGTTTCAATGCCATTCTCCCAAATCTTCCCACCCTCTCCCTCTCCCACAGAGTCCAAAAGACTGTTCTATACATCTGTGTCTCTTTTGCTGTCTTGCATACAGGGTTATCGTTACCATCTTTCTAAATTCTATATATATGTGCTAGTATACTGTATTGGTGTTTTTCTTTCTGGTTTACTTCACTCTGTATAATAGATTCCAGTTTCATCCACCTCATTAGAAATGATTCAAATGTATTCATTTTAATGGCTAACACTCCACTGTGTATATGTACCACAGCTTTCTTATCCATTTGTCTGCTGATGGACATCTAGGTTGCTTCCATGTCCTGGCTATTGTAAACAGTGCTGCAATGAACATTGGAGTATATGTGTCTCTTTCAATTCTGGCTTCCTCTGTATGTATGCCCAGAAGTGGGACTGCTGGGTCATATGGAAGTTCTATTTCCAGTTTTTTAAGGAATCTCCACACTGTTCTCCATAGTGGCGGTACTAGTTTGCATTCCCACCAACAGTGTAAGAGGGTTCCCTTTTCTCCACACCCTCTCCAGCATTTATTGCTTGTAGACTTTTGGATAGCAGCCATTCAGACTGGTGTGAAATGGTACCTCATTGTGATTTTGATTTGCATTTCTCTGATAATGAGTGATGTTGAGCATCTTTCTGTGTGTTTGTTAGCCATCTCTATGTCTTCTTTGGAGAAATGTCTCTTTAGTTCTTTGGCCCATTTTTTGATTAGGTCATTTATTTTTCTGGAATTGAGCTGCAGGAGTTGCTTGTGTATTTTTGAGATTAGTTGCTTCATTTGCTATTATTTTCTCCCATTCTGAAGGCTGTCTTTTCACCTCGCTTATAGTTTCCTTTGTTATGCAGAAGCTTTTAATTTTAATTAGATCCCATTTGTTTATTTTTGCTTTTATTTCCAATATTCTGGGAGGCGGGTCATAGAGGATCCTGCTGTGATTTATGTCAGAGAGTGTTTTGCCTATGTTCTCTAAGAGTTTTATATTTTCTGGTCTTACATTTAGATCTTTAATCCATTTTGAGTTTATTTTTATGTCTGGTGTTAGAAAGTGTTCTGGTTTCATTCTTTTACAAGTGGTTGACTGGTTTTCCCAGCACCATTTGTTAAAGAGATTTTCTTTTCTCCTCTGTATATTCTTGCCTCCTTTGTCAAAGATAAGGTGTCCATAGGTGCATGGATTTATCTCTGGGCTTTCTATTTTGTTCCATTCATCTATATTTCTGTCTTTGTGCCAGTCCCATACTGTCTTGATGACTGTGGCTTTGTAGTAGAGCCTGAAGTCTGGCAGGTTGATTCCTCCAGTTCCATTCTTCTTTCTCAAGATTGCTTTGGCTATTCGAGGTTTTTTGAATTTCTATACAAATTGTGAAATAATTTGTTCTAGCTCTGTGAAAAATACCGTTGGTAGCTTGATAGGGATTGCATTGAATCTATAGATTGCTTTTGGTAGTTTACTCATTTTCAGTATATTGATTCTTCCAATCCATGAACATGGTATATTTCTCCATCTATTAGTGTCCTTTTTGATTTCTTTCACCAGTGTTTTATAATTTTCTATATACAGGTCTTTAGTTTCTTTAGGTAGATATATTCCTAAGTATTTTATTATTTTCATTGCAATGGTGAATGGAATTGTTTCCTTAATTTCTCTATTTTCTCATGATTAGTGTATAGGAATGCAAGGGGTTTCTGTGTGTTGATTTTATATCCTGCTTCTTTTCTATATTCATTGATTAGCTCTAGTGATTTTCTGGTGGAGTCTTTAGGGTTTTCTATGTAGAGGATCATGTCATCTGCAAACAGTGAGAGTTTTACTTCTTCTTTTCCAATTTGGATTCCTTTTATTTCTTTTTCTGCTGTGATTGCTGTGGCCAAAACTTCCAGAACTATGTTGAATAGTAGTGGTGAGAGTGGACACCCTTGTCTTGTTCCTGACTTTAGGGGAAATGCTTTCCATTTTTCACCATTGAGGATAATGTTTGCTGTGGGTTTGTCATATATAGCTTTTATTATGTTGAGGTATGTCCCTTCTATTCCTGCTTTCTGGGGGGTTTTATTATAAATGGATGTTGAATTTTGTCAAAGGCTTTCTCTGCATCTATTGAGATAATCATATGGCTTTTATTTTTCAATTTGTTAATGTGGTGTATTACATTGATTGATTTGTGGATATTGAAGAATCCTTGCATCCCTGGGATAAAGCCCACTTGGTCATGATGTGTGATCTTTTAAATATCTTGTTGGATTCTGATTGCTAAAATTTTGTTAAGGATTTTTGCATCTATGTTCATCAGTGTTATTGGCCTGTAGTTTTCTCTTACTTTGTGACATCTTTTTCAGGTTTTGGTATTAGGGTGATGGTGGCCTCATAGAATGAGTTTGGAAGTTTAGCTTCCTCTGCAATTTTCTGGAAGAGTTTGAGTAGGCCAAGTATTAGCTCTTCTCTCAATTTTTGAAGCTGTCTGGACCTGGGCTTTTGTTTGCTGGAAGATTTCTGATTACAGTTTCAATTTCCGTGCTTGTGATGGGTCTGTTAAGATTTTCTCTTTCTTCCTGGTTCAGTTTTGAAAAGTTGTACTTTTCCAAGAATTTTAAAAAGAAACCCATGGGACAGATGAAGTTTGGCCCAGATGACTGCATTGATGAGTGGCTTCAGGGAAAAAATGCTTGCAAATGCCTGGAAAACATCAGTCATGCTCACACTTCCTACAGACCAGCCTTACGTGCCTTTTGGGAAATGAATGAGGAGATATTTACAAATCTGGTCAAGAAATGGTAACTGAAACAGTCCATACAGAACATTTTTAACCTTTTAAAACTATCAATAGCACACTGGTTTCTTACTAAAAGCAGCTATCATTTGCTCCAAATAAGAATTCATTTTAAATTGGCACAAGTGTGCATTGGAGGGTGATCTCTTACTCTGAATTCGGTGAGTAGAGTTTCCCACTTGTGTGGCATGGTACATCCACTTGGAGATCTGCTGCTAAATCTTCCATGCTGAGGAGAGCTGTGATGTCCTGATATCCTCAATTCAGGAAGGCAATCTTTTAGGGGTGTACTTTCAAAAATATGTACATAGTCAAGCAGATTTAAAAACAACCCTTCCTTAGGAAGCTGAAACTGAAATAATACAATAGTTACTATTTACTTTATTCAGCTGTACCCAGTAAGATTGCAGACTGTCTCTTTAATACATTTAAATTTTTCTCTCTAAGTGATGTATTATTTTCCATATTGTTTATGAATATTTGGTACATCAAAGGCTTCTCAGTGAGGTGAAATATGAGGTTGTTTGCTAAAGACTATATTCCAGTATCTCACTGGTACTGTCAGATGTACCCAACTGTAATATGTCGGGAGCCACGTTAGGTATTACTGACAAAATGGAGGCACAGCCCCCAGCCCCCTCTCCGCATTCCGCAGGCACAGACCCAGGATTAGGAGTTAGGCCTTGTAATTCTGACTTGTCTTTTCCTTTCCTTGGCTGAGTTGACTGAAAAGGAATATTAAGGTTCTTATTCTTCTTGAGAGGAGCATGAGAAGGAACAAAGCCTTCTGCAGTTGTGCTCAGATAATAATTCATAAAGTTAATCATTGACATTTGTTTAAGGACTTTTACAGAAGAGTGTTCCAGGATGAGCACATAGACTGCAGCTTGAGGCAATGGGAGGGATTGCTATCTGAAGCTTATTTATGAGGAAAATGTTTATGGCAAAGGAGTTTACTGAATTCAGGGCTTAGAAATAATTAAAATAGTTAGAAGTTAAAGATTTAAGAAATGTTGTAAAGTTAGCATATTTTACTATAACTTATAGAAGTTGGGAATTTTTAGAGACACTATAGCTAGAAACCTTTTTAGGAGATAGTGAGCTCAGGATGTTAGGGGCAAACAGGATTTAGGAAGATAAGTAGTAAACTGAGGCATGTAGCATGAGTTACAATGTAATCACAAGTTAACCATAGGACACTTAGAAGAGGTAGGTAATAGATGATAAGGCTGATTCCGAGAGAATCATTGAAGCAAGAACTCTGTTTGAAGAGCAACAGTGATTTATGGAGATAATAAATCTGAGAGAGGGAGAACTGAAAATGTCAAACCTCTGCCCTAATGTTTTTTGTAAAAGTTTAAAAGAGAATCTTAAACTTGAAATAAACAGGCAGTCCAAAGAAAATGGAGAGGCTGTCTCATTCACCAACACCATTCACCACTTCAGGTTGAATCCCTGGCTGTTGGAGCTGGACTCTGGCAGTAATATGTACTGTCAGGCAATCTCAGCTTTCTAAAATGCAGTAGTGAACACAGAAGAAAAAATGATTTTAAATATTTTCCCAGCCTGGCAGTCAAGTACACTTACTAAGTTCCCTCTTCTCTTCCCTCCAAGTGTATACTTACTTTACACACAGGTCTGGTAAAATTACTTCACTCTTTTCCCAACCAACTGAAAATAAAGCAACATCTTGCTTCCCAATAGTTCACAGATTTTGTGTTAGCATACTTTCCATGTTATAATTTTTGCTGGTTCACTACAAAACAAACAAACAAACAAACAAACAAAAAAAAAAACCTCTCAAGATTCAAGTTGGCAATAATGACCATGTAATGGCTTGGGCAGCCTTAAATTAGCAGTTTCTCTGGTCCTATAAAAGCATTCTTAGTCCTTGGTCTCCCGTGCACTACACCTGGGAAGAAGCATTTACTTCCTGGTGGTTCAGTGGTAAAGAATCTGCCTACCACTGTAGGAGACTCACAGTCCACCCCTGGTCTGAAAAAATCCCCTGAAGAAGGGAATGGCTACCCACTCCAGTATTCTTGCCATGGACAGAGGGGGCTGGTGGGCACTGTCCATGGGGTCACAAAGAGATGGACACAACTGAGTGAACAACAACAGCTCTTAGGAGGGCCACTTAGCAGGAAAAATGGTCAGACGTTCCAGAAATTCAACAGTTTTTCTGCTGTTCATAGCAAGTTGTATTAATAAAAATCTGCTTGGCGCTTGTGTGAGGTTTGTGGCTCTGAGCGCATTACCACTCCAGCTGAGAACCTCGTGTTAATTGCTGGTAAGACAACCAAAGAGAGCAGGCCGCTGGGAGCGCGACACGAGGAACAGACCTGGATTAAGAAGAAAAGGCCTGCCTTCACAGGCTGAGGCAAATAGCTCCCGGGATGGTACAATATTTTTTATTGATGTTATTTCAATCACACAATTCTCATAACAATGTTAACTGTGTTTAATATGCTCTGTTTAAGGAGATAAAGGAAAATGTGTTCCCATACAAAATGATTAGAATGAGTTTTTAAGAGGCTTGTTTTTCAAGTGATTATTTCCACTATCTAGGAAATCCACTTAGACTAAGGATCCAACATGAAATATGAAAGTCAGCGTGGTAACAAATGTATAGCTTTGCTGTCATTGACATGTGAAGATGAGATCACTGCTAACATCTTCTGTAAGTAAATTACGTATCTGGGTTCGATCCCTAAGTTGGGAAGATCCCCTGGAGGAGGGCATGGCAACCCACTCCAGTGTTCTTGCCTACAGAATCCCATGGACAGAGGAGCCTGGTGGGGCGGGGGTTGAGGGTGGGGGTGGGGGCAGAGTCAGACATGACTGAGTGACTCATATACATAATACATCATTTATTCTAGTCATTTCCCTTTGTGAACTCTGTGTACCAACCACTACTGGGACATGAAGGCACACTGGGAGCCAGATGGCGTCCCACGGAGAAGACACGCCTCCCTGGTGAGGGCCTTCCTGCCCTCTGACATCCCACACTGGTTCATTGCCAAGTTCACCCTGGCTTTGGATGGTTTCCCAGCTGCCTCCTTGCTGAGAGATTCTCAAATGATCTTCCTCGCCAGGACAATGCTCAGGCATGTCTAGCCCAAGTGTACATCCCCAGGAGTTAATGGGAACTGAAGGTATGTAGAGCAGATTCAAGTCTGTTCAATCACTTTCAGCCTGAAACTAACAATGTGAGAGCCTCTACCTCAGATCCATCCCCTCTGCAGGCTCAGTTACTGGGGATGTTCCTCAAATACTCACAGTTTTCAAAAACACACTAAGGTCACTCCTCCAGGAAAACAGAAAGCCCTGCAGGAAGGGTGTAGGAATTAAGTGAAAAGAGAGGCATGGGTGAAGAAAAAATGTTGCTGCCATTGCAATAAATAGCAAATGATGCCCTCCATCAAGCCATCAACCACTGCAGCTGTCCCCAGCAGTGGCCCTGAGAGGATTCAGGATAGAGAGAAACAGGATACTGGCCCTAGATAGTTAAGATGCCACACCATTATATTTAAAATAGATAGCCAACAGCACAGGGAACTCTGCTCAATATTCTGTAACAACTTAAATAGGGAAAGAATATAGGAAAGAACAGACACGTGTATGTATAACTGAATCACTCTGCTGTACACCTGTAACTAACACAACATTGTAAATCAACTCTTGATACCTTCCAATATAAAGTAAAAGTTTTTAAAAAAATCAAAGGAGTAATTTCAATGAGCCCAGGCTTACATATTCCCAAACGTAGAGAAGTACTAAAATCATTACCTTGAGATGTCTGTCTTTTGTGACTAACAGTAATCTTTTTTAAATTAATTTTTGCAAGCTTAGAGTTGCTTTACAGTGCTGCGTTAGTTTCTGCTGTGTGGCAAAGTGTATCGGCTGTATGTATAAGCAGCAATCTTTTGGTGTTTGACTTCATGCTTTGTTTATTTTCAGTAAAAACTATGTATCCTGACTCCTCTCATCTCTCTTTGGATATATAGTTTTTGCTGGTTCCTCAGAGCAATCTAAGAGACTGACTCCAGGCTATAGTACTCAGTAAGGTCCCCAAATATAACAGAACCTGCAATTTTCAGCTTGGGTGTTTTTCTTTAGTTGACACAGTTTAAGTCTGTAATTGAGCTGAGTAGTTTTCACAGAGATGAGTGGATTTGACTTTCTGTTTGTGAAGGGAAAGAGCTAGGAACATTTACCCTTCCAGGTCTGGAAAGATCTTAGCTTTCATAAGGTAAGGGAGGTATGTCTGATTGGGACACAGGTGTCGGGAAGGTGCAGCCATAGGAAGAAATGCAGGAGTAAGGGAAGATAAGGTTTTTAAAAAATGAAGCTTTGTTTGTTTGTTTTCTGGGCACAGTCAGTATTGAATTGTCCTCATTCTGATATTGCACTTTTTAAAAAATAATTATTTTCTGGGCACTACCACAAGATCTTGAAACAATTCATAAATATTCAATTTTTAGGTATAAAATAATTATAATTTAGGAAGGAAAAAACAAAAGCAAAAAAGCAATGTGTAGTATAAGTACAATTAATGACATCAACAAAGAGAGCCAAGTTTTCTGATTGACATCAAGATCTCCCTCCCTATGGAACTTGACTTGCCCTCAGCTGATGAAAAACACAGGAAGTGAAGAACTGTGTGTTTGTTGTCCAAATCACAATTGAAATTAGAATCTCATCCAAGTGAGCACTTCACATATCTATTATTATAATTAATGCCCACAATATTTCCATGAGATAAGTCAGTGTCCTTAGCTGTATAGGTAAAGATGTCCCCTGCCCCTCTCAAAAAAAAAAAAAAAAAAAAAAAACCAACAAGATAATGTAATCAGTAGAGACAGAATATGTGTGGTCTTGGCTTGGGCTGGTGGTTTAGAAGCAGCAGCATTTTGCCTAAGAGCTGTTTCCATCTGTATCACTGATGAAGCGGCACTCTCAAAGCTGAAGAAGTAAAATGTGAACTTCTTAGATCTTCCAGCTCGACTATCTCCTGGAAATTGAATGAAAAAAAAGCTGTCACCTTTTTTTTTTCTCCAAGTGAGGCATTATTCACTTTTTCCAAGCAGCTGTCTCAGTTCTGTACCATTCATTCCTCGCCTTACAGTAAAATTCTTTCCAGAAAATAAAATATCATGGAATATCCTTAGAGTAGGTATATTAGCCTATTTTAATGCAAGCCTTCCTTTGGTAAAAGCAAGAAACTCATGCTTTGGTGGGGTTTTTTTGTTTTGTTTTGTTTTTGTTTTGGTGTAACAAGAAGGTCTAAATATGAGTGGCTGTAATAAATAGAGAGTAAGATTGCTTCCAACCACAGAGGCTTCTGTAGGATCCCTACCCCTAGCCTCTATCCGTCACCACCACCATGCTCTGCTTCTCTCTCCAGAGCGCTGAGACACTATTCCATAAGGCACTCAAGGAAAGTTTATTGTCACTGTCTTATATTTCAAAAAAGAACTCCAGAGTAGTAGAAAGTAAGGCTTAGGTTTCTATCTGTCAGCTCCCCAAACCACATCATATCCTTTCTAGAAAAAGAACTTGGAATGACTGGGGCATCTGCTAAAGGGTGTTTGATGCAGTCAGTTTTTAACCTCTGCTCCTTGTGCTCCTGGAAACCTGGGGACCTGGGTGCTGTGATTCCACTTTGTTGGCCAATAGAGGGGACTCCAAACACTGTCTGGTCACTGCAGGCTATCTGTACAGCTCAGAGATGCAGAGACAGGGCTGTCAGACCACCTTCCCTTAACTCTGCTCCTGACTCAAGCCGAAGGGCTTAAAGTGGGAGAAGATCTCATTAGAATTATTAAAACCCAAAGAGGCCATAGGGCTTCACAGGTGGCTCAGTGGTAAAGAATCCACCTGCCAGTGCAGAAGATGCAAGAGACATGGGTTCAATCCCTGGGTCAGGAAGATCCCATAGAGCAGGATGGCAACCCACTCCAGTATTCTTGCCTAGAAAATTCCATGGGCTGAGGAGACTGGTGGGCTATAATCCATAGGGCTGCAAAGAGTTGGACATGACTGAGAATGCATGCACACAAAAAACAGAGGCCTTTTAGGGAAAATGTGCAGAAAAAGACTGCTTGTGCCATGGACATAAGTAACTTGAAAGGTTAAAGGCAGGGGAGACACTAAAGGCAGTCTGAGCGCTTTGCTATGATGGCTGACATGGCTCAAGTCCTGTTCTGTGCTGGCTTCTGACTAAATAGAGCATTAACCATGAGCTCGCTTTCTTAAACATGGATGAAATCCGTTTAGCAGCTTGGATCCTCAAAACCTTTGATATGACTTTCTTTCTTCAATTTTAGGCTGTCTAACCATCTACTAGGAAACTGAAATGTTAGGTCCATGAATCAAGGCAAATTGGAAGTGGTCAAACAGGAGATGACAAGAGTGAACATTGACGTTTTAGGAATCAATGAACTAAAATGGACTGGAATGGGTGAATTTAATTCAGATGACCATTATATCTACTACTTGGGCAAGAGTCCCTTAGAAGAAATGGAGTAGCCCTCAGAGTCAACAAAAGAGTCCAAAATGCAATACTTGGATGCAATCTCAAAAATGACAGAAAGATCTCTGTTCGTTTCCAAGGCAAACCATTCAATATCAGAGTAATCCAAGTCTATACCCCAACCACTAATGCCAAAGAAGCTGAAGTTGAATGGTCCTATGATGACATACAAGTCCTTCTAAAACTAACACCAAAAAAAATGTCCTCTTCATCATAGGGGACTGGAATGCAAAAGTACGGGAGTAACGGGCAATATGACCTTGTACAAAATGAAGCAGAGCAAAGGCTAACAGAGTTTTACCAAGAGAACGCACTGGTCATAGCAAACACCCTCTTCCAACAATACAAGAGATGACTCTACACATGGACATCACCAGATGGTCAACATTGAAATCAGATTGATTATATTCTTTGCAGCCAAAGATAGAGAAGCTCTGTATACAGTCAGCAAAAATAAGACTGGGAGCTGACTGTGGCTCAGATCATGAATTCATTACTGCAAAATTCAGACTTAAATTGAAGAAAGTAGGGAAAACCACTAGACCATTCAGGTATGACCTAAATCAAATCCCTTGTGATTATACGTGGAAGTCACAAATAGATTCAAGGGATTAGATCTGATAGACAGAGTGCCTGAAGAACTATGGACAAGTTTGTGACATCGTACAGGAATACAGGAGGTGGTGATCAAAACCATCCTCAAGACAAAGAAATGCAAAAAGGCAAAATGGTTCCTTACAAATAGCTGAAAAAAGAAGAGAAGCAAAAGGCAAAGGAGAAAAGGAAAGATATATCCATCTGAATGCAGAGTTCTGAAGAATAGCAAGCAGAGATAAGAAAGCCTTCCTCAGTGATCAATGCAAAGAAAAAGAGGAAAACAATAGAATGGGAAAGACTAGAGATCTCTTCAAGAAAATTAGAAATGTCAAAGGAACATTTCATGCAAAGTTGGGCTCAATAAAGGACAGAAATGGTATGGATCTAAGAGAAGCAAAAGATATGAAGAGGTGACAAGAATACACAGAAGAACTATACAGAAAAGATCTTCATGACCCAGATAATCACGACGGTGTGGTCACTCACCTAGAGCCAGACATCCTGGAATTTGAAGTCAAGTGGGCCTTAGGAAGCATCACTACAAACAAAGCTAGTGGAGGTGATGGAATTCCAGTTGACCTATTTCAAATCCTAAAAGATGATGCTGTGAAAGTGTTGCATTCAATGTGCCAGCAAATTTAGAAAACTCAGCAGTGGCCACAGGACTGGAAAAGGTCAGTTTTCATTCCAATCTCAAAGAAAGGCAATGCCAAAGAATGCTCAAACTACCACACAATTGCACTCATCTCACACGGTAGCAAAGTAATGCTCAAAATTCTCCAAGACAGTCTTCAGCAGTATGTGAACCATGAAATTCCAGATGTTCAAGCTGGATTTAGAAAAGGCAGAGGAACCAGAGATCAAATTACCACCATCCATTGGATCATCGAAAAAGCAAGAGAATTCCAGAAAAACATCTACTTCTGCTTTATTGACTAAGCCAAAGTCTTTGACTGTGTGGAGTCACAATAAACTATGGAAAATTCTGAAAGAGATGGGAATACCAGACCACCTTACCTGCCTCCTGAGAAATCTGTATGTGGGTCAAAAGCACCAGTCAGAACCATACATGGAAAATGGACTGGTTCCAAATTGGGAAAGGAGTACGTCAAGGCTGTATATTGTCACCCTGCTTATTTAACTTAGGCGTAGAGTAAATCATGAGAAATGCTGGGCTGGAGGAAGCACAAGCTGGAATCAAGATTATTGGGAGAAATATCAATAACCTCAGATATGCAAATGACACCACCCTTATGGCAGAAAGTGAAGAGGAACTAAAGCGCCTTCTGATGAAAGTGAAAGAGGAGAGTGAAAAAGCTGACTTAAAACTCAGTATTCAAAAAATTATGATCATGGCATCCAGTCCCATCACTTCATGGCAAATAGATGGAGATGGAAACAGTGAGAGACTTTATTTTGGGGGCTCCAAAATCACTGCAGATGGTGACTGCAGCCATGAAATTAAAAGATATTTGCCCCTGAGAAGAAAAGTCGTGACCAACCTAGACAGCATGTTAAAAAGCAGAGATGTTACTTTGCCAACAAAGTCCGTCTAGTCAAAGCTATGGTTTTTCCAGTAGTCATGTGTGGATGTGAGAGTTGGACCATAAAGAAAACTGAGGGCCAAAGAATTGATGCTTTTGAACTGTGGTGTTGGAGAAAACTCTTGAGAGTCCCTTGGACTGCAAGGAGATAAACCTGTCAATCCTGAAGGAAATCAGTCTTGAATATTCATTGGAAGGACTGATGCTGAAGCTGAAGCTCCAATACTTTGGCCACCTGATGTGAAGAACTGACTCATTGGCAAAGACCCTGATGCTGGGAGAGACTGAAGGCAGGAAGAGAAGGTGATGACAGAGGTTGAGATTGTTGGATGGCATCACCGACTCGATGGGCATGTGTTTGAGCAAGCTCCGGGAGTTGGTGATGGACAGGGAATCCTGGTGTGCTGCAGTTCATGGAGTTGCAAAGAGTCGGGCAAGACTGAGTGACTGAACTGAGCCTCTTCATAGTGGTAGTGAAGTCGCTCAGTCGTGTCCGACTCTTTGCAACCCCACAGACAGTAGTCAACCAAGCTCCTCCATCCATGGGATTTTCCAAGCAAGAATACTGGAGTGGGTTGCCATTTCCTTCATAACTCCAGACAAAATTAGAACTTTAAAAGATATATGCACCCCTATGTTCACAGCAGCACTATTTAAAACAACCAAGGTATGGAAACAACCTAAATGTCCATCAATAGATGAAGGCATGGTACATATATGCAGTAGAATATTACTTGGTTATAAAAAGTAATGAAATAATGCCATGTGCATAAATATGGGTGGACCTGGAGATTATCATATTAAGTGAAATAAACCAGACAGAGAAAGACAAATACTACATAGTATCACTTACATATGGAATCTAAAATACAGCACAAATGAACTTATCTGTGAAACAGAAACAGACTCATAGACACAGAGAACAGACCTGTGGTTGCCAAGGAGTAGGAGGGAGAGGGGAGGGGAGGATTGGGAGTTTGGGATTAGCAGATGCAAACTACTATATACGGGATGGATAAACAGCAATATCCCATTGTATAACAGAAGAAGATATATTCAGTTCCACAACAGAAAACAATATGAAAAACAATGTATGTATATAACTGAATCACTTTGCTTGTCATCAGAAATTAATGCAACATTGCAAGTCAACTATACTTTAATAAAATTTAATAATAATATTTTAATAAAATTTAAACAACTCCTTGGAAGAAAAGTTATGACCAACGTAGATAACATATTCAAAAGCAGAGACATTACTTTGCCGACTAAGGTCCGTCTAGTCAAGGCTATGGTTTTTCCAGTAGTCATGTATGGATGTGAGAATTGGACTGTGAAGAAAGCTGAGCGCTGAAGAATTGATGCTTTTGAACTGTGGTGTTGGGTTAGACTCTTGAGAGTCCCTTGGACTGCAAGGAGATCCAAACAGTCCATTTTGAAGATCAGCCCTGGGATTTCTTTGGAAGGAATGATGCTAAAGCTGAAACTCCAGTACTTTGGCCACCTCATGCGAAGAGTTGACTCATTGGGAAAGACTCTGATGCTGGGAGGGATTGGGGGCAGGAGGAGAAGGGGATGACAGAGGATGAGATGGCTGGATGGCATCACTGACTACATGGACGTGAGTCTGAGTGAACTCCAGGAGATGGTGATGGACAGGGAGGCCTGGTGTGCTGTGATTCATGGGGTCGCAAAGAGTCGGACACGACTGAGCAACTGAACTGAACTGAACTGAAACAATCTACTGTCTTGGCAAGTCAAAATAACTTAGAATTCTGTGTCCAGAAAAATGAAATAGAGGTACTTTTCCCCACTCCTCCCATTAATTCAACCCTGCACATAACGTATAAAATAAACACAAGAAGATTCTGAGCATTGGAGCCTGCTATGGAACTTCACCAACCAAATACCATAGGAAAAAAAAAATATTTATGTAAACTGTGGTCCCACCTCTTCCATGTCATATGTGCCAGCAAAGGCAGAGTGGGGAGCCTAAACTTCTACCCTCGCCAGGCTATAACAAGGCACCCCATGCCCTCACTTAGGTATTGTCAGAAAAGGCCAAGCAGGGGCTACAGACTGCTCACCAAACAGAAAAGAGCCTCCATTTCTGCCCAGTCGCCCTGCCACACACAGAGGATTGGCAGACTTAAGACACATCAGTTCTTCAGTGTCAGGAAGCAGCACTCCACAGACATTTTCAGATTTGTACACAGTATGAGCCTTCTGAGAAAAACATACTGGCAACGTGAGTCATGTTGCTAGAACGGCAAACATGCTTTGAAACTGAGAGCTTATGTATTGGTCTGTGCTTAGTCACTCTGTCGTGAGTACAGAAGTGGGTTGCCATGCGCTCCTCCAGGGGGTTTTCCCAACTCAGGGATCAAGCCCAGGACTCCCACACTGCAGGCGGATTCTTTTCCATCTGAGGTACCAGGGAAGCCCAAGAATACTGGAGTAGGGAGCTTATCCCTTACTCCAAGGGAACTTTCTGACCCAGGAATCAAACTGGGTTTCTCCTGCACTGCAGCTGGATTCTTTACCAGCTGAGCTACCAGGGAAGCCAAACAAAGAGCTGAACCCTTCATTGAAGTCCCCTCCACCAAAGTATCTGTGAGTAGAGCCTTAAGAAGGGACTGGACCCACAAATCACAAGACTGGGCTGTGAAGCAAGATGGTTCAGCGCAGAGATGCTACAAGGGGGAGGAATTTGAAGTCTTCTCTCATCAGGAGACATTTGAAAAGTGAAAGTGTTAGTTGCTCAGTTGTGTCAGACTCTTTGCGACCCCATAGATTGCAGCCCACCAGGCTCCTCTGTCCATGGAGTTTTCCAGGCAAGAATACTAGAGTGGGTTGCCATTTCCTTCTCCAGGGGATCTTCCTGACCCAGGGATCGAACCCAGGTCTCCTGCATTATAGGTAGAATCTTTACTGTCTGTGCCACCAGGAAAGCCCTGGAATGCATAGCTATTCCCTTCTCCAGGATATCTTCTTGATCCAGGGATGGAACCTGCATCTCCTGCATTGCAGGCAGACTCTTTACTGTGTCTGAACCACCAGGGAAGGCCCCTGGAGACATGTGCTTACATTCAAAAAGGTGAAAGAAAAAAAAAAGCTGGGGGAATCTCTGCTCTCCCCAGAGAGTATTTGTTTGCAATGCAAAGCAAAGACTTTTCTAGCTCTTTCCTTCTCTTCCTCCTCTCCCAGCTTTCTTACCTTGCCCAGAGAAAAACAGGACTGATGCTCCAGCCACCATGCCACCACACAGATGCTCTGAGTTTCATAGTTTGGAGGTTCCTCTCCTGTGGTTTAATCCTGCATGTGCAGGTGCATCATGGGAAGCTGGTCCTGCTACGGTGCTCCTGTGAGCAACAATCTGTCCTGTGACCCAGAGACCTCGTGTTTCCTGTTCTGATAAATAAAGATATAAAAATGTAACAGACTGGTTCTTTTGCAAGGCAAGTCTCACCTTCTGACAGCAATGCTTTTTCTAATGTCTTATTTCCTTTTTTCCAAAGTTGAGGGTTAGCAATCCAATTCTCTAGCAGGTGGCATGTTCTCATTGATCACACCCTGTAGACCTCCTCCTTCCTCCCGTTTCTTTGAAGCTCTGACACACTTTGTGATTCATCCCCTAGAGATCTGCCCCTAGAGAGTCCTGTTATGGATACAGAGACATCCTATTAGGGGGTCCTGCTGTTCCTACAGAAACAACTTAGTATTTGACATCCCCCTCAAAACTGTCATTTCTTCTTTGTTTCCTTCTTTTAGATATCTAGGGGAAATATATGCCTGCTGTTGAGAGAGAAAGAACATGCCATGTAAACCCTTTGACTCTATCTTTCTAAAAAATTATTTTATTTGTTCACTTTGGCTGTGCTGGGTCTTTGTTGCTGTGCATGCACTTCCCTTATGTGGAGCACAGGCCCTTGGGCACTGGGGCTTCAGTAGGTGAGATTCCCAGGACCGAGAGCTCTGGCTCAGTAGTCATGCCTAGTAGGCTTAGTTGCTCTGAGGCATGTGGAATCTCCTTGAACCAGAGATCAAACCCATCCATTGGCAGGTGGATTTTTAACCATTAGACCACCAGGGAAGTCCTCAACTCTATGGATTATCAATAAAGTTCCAGATCCCCTGTAGGACGTGCCGCCGTATTGCTATTGAATATGCACCTGTATGCATGAATGGGTCTTAGGCTTCACGATCAGCCCTCTAGCTTTACTTTTACTACCACTTCAAGTTCTCCTTGTTTCCTGTTTTATTTACTGACATTGTAGGCACCAGCTTGGTGCCCATTTGTCTTGACTGCAGTCAGCTGCTGTTCTAACAGCCCCATTCTGCTAAAGCGCCAGCCTTCACCCCAGTGCTTGTGCTGGTGCCAGGCATAGCTCTGTCCCTGCTGTTTCTAATTTTCTCTTCCTTCTTCCTTTTTTCTGCCCGCCACCTGCTACATACCAATATGGCATTCACTTCTCGACTCTTCTGTTGTTTCAAAACTGCTCCCATGAGTCACGCTATTCCATCACAACCTTTTCTCTTGTCTTCTTTCCCTCCATGGCTTGGCAACATCTCACACTTTGTCTTCCTTTTTCTCCCAGATGGATTTTTATATTTTGCTATTAAGTGATTTTGTCAGGCCATTGAACAGGAGCCATGGCTAATCCTCCCTTATTTCTAATGTCTGGCAGAAGTGAGCTGAATATATACCCAAGACAGGTGAGCTACGTGGGGAGTAGAAACTTTTTATTTTATTTATTGATTGCTGAGTCTTTGTTGCCGCACATGGGCTTTCTCTAGTTTCAGTGAGAGGGGGCCACGCTGTAGTTGCGGTGCACAGGCTTCTCATTGCGGTGGCGGAGCGCAGGCTCTAGGCGTGCAGGCTTCAGTGGTTCCAGCACATGGGCTCAGAAACTGTGGTTCACAGGCTTAGTTGCTCCATGGGATCCTCCCAGATCAGGGATCAAACACATGTCCTCTCATCGGAAGGTGGATTCTTAACCACTGGAACACCAGGGAACTCCCAGAAACTTCTTAATGCTTTGTTTATAGTGAGTAAAAACGTGGAAGTGAGGTTAGGGAACTAACATTAATTTTACAACACATTGTGTCTTGAGTTCTTACAATGCAGCAGGCGCAAGTCTAGGCGTTTGGGACAGATCAATGAACAGAAGACAAAAATCCCAATACTTGCCCCTCAGAGAGCTTACTTTAAGAGGATGCTTACTCTGCACCAGGTCCCATTTAGAGAATTACATACATTATCTCATTTTATCCTTTCAGCAACCCCATAAGCTAGGTACCAAGCCCAAAATGGCATTGGGAGTGTTCTTTGATTGTCTGAGTCTTTGTTCTCTCATCTTTGGGAAGCGGTTCACGCCTGTCTCATAACATAAATATTAGGTAAGGACACTAACAATTATTGAGCACCTACTGTGTGCTTGGCATTTTTTTCTAGTTACTTTGTAAGCTTTTCCTCACCAACTCTACATCAAGTTTTAGGTTTAAAAAAATCTCTCAGAATAATAGAATAACCTGTCTAAAGTTACATAGCTACTAAGTGGCAGAGAAGAACTCAACGCAACTTCTGTCAGATTCTGTTTGCTTACTCAGAAATAATTCAGGGGTAGAGGTGGAGGAGGAGGGATAAATTAGGAATTTGCTAGAGTAGTGAGATATAGTAATGTGTACTATATCTTATACATACTATACTATATTGTGTGTACTACATAAAATATATAAACAAAAATGTCCTACTGGGAAGCACAGGGAAATACATTCAACACACTGTAATAAATCATAATGGAAAGGAATATAAAAATTCCTTTCCCATGAAAATATATGTGTGTGGGTGCTCAGTCACTTCAGTCATGTCCAACTCTTTGCAACACATGGACTGCAGCCCACCAGGTTCCTCTGTCCATAGTGCTTTCCAGGCAAGAATACAAGAGTGGGTTGCCATTCCCTTCTTCAGGGGATCTTCCCAACCCAGGGATCAAACCTGAGTCTCCTGCATTACAGGTGGATTTTTTACTGCTGAGTCACAGGGGAAACATATATATATATGTAACAAAATCATTTTGCTATACAGCAGAAATTAACATACCATTGTTAATCAAGTATACTTTAAAAAAAGCACACCATTCAGGTGGGAAGTTATTGGTTTATCAAGTATCATTTGTATAAAAAGTAACAGTGCAGTGCAAGGTAGATTTGTTGCTGTTCAGTTGCTCACTGGTGTCCCATTCTTTGCAACCCCATGGACTGCAGCACACCAGGCTTCCCTGTCCATCACCAACTCCTGGAGTTCACTCAAACTCATGTCCATTGAGTCAGTGATGCCATCCAACCATCTCATGCTCTGTTGTCGCCTTCTCTTCCTGCCTTCAATTTTCCCCAGCATCAGGGTCTTTTCCGATGAGTTGCCTCTTCACATCAAGTGGCCAAGACATTGGAGCTTCCACTTCAGCATCAGTCCTTCCAGTGAATATTCAGGACTGATTTCCTTTAGGATGGACTCGTTGGATCTCCTTGCAGTCCAAGGGACTCTCAAGAGTCTTCTCCAACGCCACAGTTCAAAAGCATCAGTTCTTCAGCACTCAACTTTATTTATGGCCCAACTCTCACATCCATACATGACTATTGGAAAGACCATAGCTTTGACTAGATGGACCTTTGTCAGCAAAGTAATGTCTCTGCTTTTTAATATGCTTTCTAGATTGTTCATGGCTTTTCTTCCCAGGAGCAAGCGTCTTTTAATTTCATGACTGCAATCACCATCTGCAGTGATCTTGATTTTGGAACCCAAGTAAATAAAGTCTCTCACTGTTTCCATTGTTTCTCCATCTATTTGCCATGAAGTGATGGAACCAGATGCCATGATTGTAGGTTTTTGAATGTTGAGTTTTAAGCCACCTTTTCCACTTTCCTTTTTCTCTTTCATTAAGAGGCTCTTTAGTTGCTCTTTGCTTTCTGCCATAAGAGTGGTATCATCTGCATATCTGAGGTTATTGATATTTCTCCCAGCCATCTTGATTCCAGCTTGTGCTACATCCAGTCCAGCATTTCCCATGATGTACTCTGCATAGAAGTTAAATAAGCAGGGTGACAATATACAGCCTTGATGTACTTATTTCCCGATTTGGAACCAGTCCGTTGTTCCATGTCTGCTTCTGACTGTGGCTTCTTGAACTGCATACAGATTTCTCAGGAGGCAGGTAAGGTGGTCTGGTATTCCCATCTCCTGAAGAATGTTCAACAGTTTGTTCTGATCCACACAGACAAAGGTTTTAGCATAGTCAACGAAGCAGAAATAGATGTTTTTCTGGAATTCTCTTGCTTTATCGATGATCCAATGAATACTGGCAATTTGATCTCTGGTTCCTTTGCCTTTTCTAAATCCAGCTTGAATATCTAGAAGTTCTCAGTTCATGTACTGTTGAAGCCTAACTAGCATTACTTTGCTAGCCTGTGAAATGAGTTCAATTGTGCGGCAGCTTGCAGAAATTAAGTTCCTGCCATAAATAACTTTACGACCTATTGGGGAGATAAATTTCATCCAACTGTTACAGCTAAAGCAAATTTTGAGACTATGGAAAGTAAGATAGAATGCAGATAAGTTGATGTGGGACACATGGAGATTTGTCTTCCATTCTGGGACTGATGCATCTCGGTTTTAGGGACCCTTGAGACATTTACTAGTTGATGGCCACAGGGCAATTAGACATGTGGTTGTAGATTTCAGACAGGAGAACCAGGCAGAGCTGTGGCTATGGGCATTGGAGCTGTGAGGTGGGTGGAATGGTCCCAGACAATTCTGTAGAGTAGTAAGAAAAGATCCTGGCCAGGACAGGAGAATCCAAGGGACAGCAGCATTCAAGGCAGCAGTCTTCAAACTTGATTGTGCACAAAAATTACTTCAGGTATTGCTTCCCAAACTCTCTCACCTCTTGGCATCCAGAGAAATGATCCTATTGATAAGAAACCTGGGATCAATGAATGAAGCCATTCTTGTAGGAGGACAACCAGCCCAGAGCCTGTGACTTTCTTTGCCACTAGCCCTAGAAAGCTGGAGGGGAGGGGGAACTACATATCATTTAATTCATCTGTGGTTCACTGGTTGGGAAGTTCTGATGGACAATGTATGCTAAAAACTCAGATTCTCAATCTGTTTCCCTTGCAATTCTGGTTTAATAGAGCCAGGGCTCTAGATTTTCCACCTGCCAGGAGTCTGATTCAGGTAGGCTGATGATCTTCCTTTAAGAGATATAATTCTCAGGATCAGAAGGAAGAGGGATGGCCACTTCTCTGAGAAGCAGTGTCCAAAAAAAGGGGGGGGGGAACAGATAGAGGGATGTGGTATTGTGAGCCAAGCAAGGAGTGTTCCAAAATAGAAGGAGAGGCCAAGAGTTATGATGCTGCCAAGAAGCCTGGGAAGGTATGAGCTGAAAGGATGCACTCAGTTAAGAGTAAAGGATAGGGATTGTGAGCTTGGAGAGCCTGGAGGAGCAGAACACAGAATAAAGAAACAGAGACAGGGATTTCCCTGGCGGTCCAGTGGTTAAGACTCTGTCTTCCAGTGAAGGTGGTGTAGGTTCCAACCCTGGTCAGCGAAATTAAGGTCCCACATGCCTTAGGCTGTGGCCAAAAAAAAACCAGTAGACAGTGGAGAGAGGTATAAGTTTGAGGAAAGATTTTTTTAACTGCTTTTAAGAGATGCAAGACACTTGAACACCTTCAATATTTGAGAAGGAACCAGTAAAAGGGAGGAGGTTATCACTTATGAGAATGATGGGATAATTTGATCTCTCAAAGTCTCTGAGGGAGATGAGAGGTGGGGAAGTTTGAAGGAGCATAATTTCAGAGAACAGCTGTAATCATTTCAAGAGAGCTGTTCAAACTTGTACTTTTCCCCAAATGTATAATCATCAGAATTACTAAGAAATCTAGAAAAAAATTAAATTTTTCTCATTCTCCCCACTCCTGGAGAGTCTAATTTAATAAATATGAAGATTTCAATATAATAAAAACATAATAACCATGTTCTTTAAAAGCCCTGTAAGGAAGTCTGATAAATAGTCAGGCTCTAAAACTACTGACAATGTTCATTAACTCATGAAAAATCACTTTCCCTTAGTCCTTCCCAGAAAATAAAGACTGGAACACTTTATTGGAATGAAAACAAAATATTCTGGGTTTGAGTATTTGGAGGTTGAGAGTAGGTTCAGTTAATCTTTGTCCAAACAGCTTGAAAAGTGACCAAGGCTCATGTCTTTTCAAAACTTAGTGACAGCTTTTCATTATCTGAGATGCTGCTGATCTTGAGTATGCTTGTATTTTGTCATTTATAGTGGTGGGAATATAAGAGATTAGAAAAGTCTATTTCAGAAAGTAGAGGATGCAGATGAACTTACCCTTAATTTCACTTTAGAAACACAAATAGGGCATAGGGGTTGGACAGTGACAATACAGAAATCAGAGTCAAGGGTGTGAACAACTGGAACAAAGAACCAGGACTGAGATTGCAGATATCTGGTTCAATTTACAGTTCTGGAGTATCTGCATGTGTCATTAGAAGCCAGACATCAGTTTTCTGATCTATATAATTGTAGGTAATAGTTCCAATCCCTAAATGCCTTTTGGAAAGTTCCTAGCATTAAAATGACATAACAGATGCAATGGCATTTGGTATAAACATGCCATATAGACACAATTATTGCACTGGCCAATGACCTCAATGAAAAATGTATCACCATAAATAGTTTGTCTGAAAAATTGGGCTATAAATCGTGAAGGAACTTGGCTTCCTACGTGACACTCCAATTCCATTTACTTCCTATTAGAATGAAAATAATGGAGCAGTATTTTCTGGCACTTTAGATGCTAATCAGTTTACTGATTATGGTGACATGATACATGGATGACATAAAAACATGTGTAAAACAGCAATGTTAATCTTACTCAATGTTTTAAGCTATCAATTTCAGAGATCCCTAGTTTCCCAATACACATGGAACAAAAGCCTTTTTTTTATAAGCCTTGAGTTTTAAATGGGTATTAAATCCCCTTTTAACCCTCCTCCTCTTAGTTGCCACTTAAAATTTATGAGAGGTCTAAAATGGACATCTTGTCAACCCCAAAGCTGCTCTTATCTCAGCAAAGGGTGCCATTATCATCCCTTGCTGCTTAAACCCCAAACCCAAGATTTATCCTTTTACCTCCTGAAATCTTATACCTTTCTGTCCTTCAATTCACTAGCTACAAACATATCAGACTGTTTCCAGGTGCTCAAACAAGACAAACCTTTTTTCACGCCTGGGCTTTTGAATGGACACGTTACATTGATGCCAAGGCATATATTTTAACACATTTTAATATCTCTGGAATCCAAATGTGCTCTACATCAGTGAGGATTTACAATGAGAATTACACTGTCACTTTTCTTTCTTAGAGGTGCAATGCATGCACGCGCGCTCCGTCGCTTCTGTTGCATCTGACTCTTTGCGACCCCATGGACTGTACCCTGCCAGGCTCCTCTGTCCGTGGGATTCTCCAGGCAAGAACTCTGGAGTGGGTTGCCATGCCCTCCTCCAGGGGATCTCCCCAATCTAGGGACTGAACCCACATCTCTTATGTCTCCTGCATTGGTAGGCACTTTCTTTACCCCTATTCCCCCCGGGGAAGCCAAAGGTACAATAGTGGTGTTTTAAATCCAGTAGAAAAACAAGAGCACCAGTGTCCTCCCCTTCCCCTAGATTCTGTGCTCTAGCTCAGTCCTAGCCTCTTGTTACAACTCCAGCTAACTCACCTCCTGCTCAGGCAGATGCTCTGGAGCCATTTTCCCTGAAACCCCCCTCTACCTCCCATCTCATCACAAGTTCAATCCCATTGCAGCAGGCCCAGGATTCATCCCTGGTCAGGGAAATAAATGCCATGTGTCACAACTAAGACCTGGCACAGCCAAGTAAGATTTATTTTTAATTTACTATTTGAAATATCTCTATCTTTAAACCCATCATTGGGATGAAGGGCAAGGGAGTCTCAGTTCCAAGGCTTGGGTAGCAGCATGGGTGAGAATAAGTTTCCTCCTCTAATATTGTGACAGAGAAAAACAAACCTGACTCCACATTGAATCCAGTCCTTTAGCTCTAACCCTTCTGCTCTGTCGCCTATATTTAGTCATGCTGGCTCTGCACGTTTGTAAAAGAATGGTGCCTATAGCTTGAAATATACCTAATAGCTCTTTTTCAACTGCTCTGCCTCCCAAGTTTGACCTTTAAAGGTAGCAAAAATACTTTTCCATTCAATAGAGATAAAGAGTTCAATAGAGGTCAGAAAATAACAGCCTTGAAGGTATACAGGAACGCCCTGACCAGAGGTACATGGGCAGCTGCAAGAACAAAGGATTCGGCACCAAGAAATCTGCAATGAACAGCCATACCTCCTTCCCTTTAGCATAAAAGAAACCTGCATTCTAACTCAGGTCAGATGGTGCTTTGGGACAGCTCTCTGCCGTCTTCTCTGTCTTCTGGCTCTCTGAGTATAGTCACTATTTCTGGCCCCAGCCACCTGTCTCTCAGTGCGTTCACAGCTGTACTAGAAATACTAGCTTGAACTCAGTAACAGTGTGTCAGTGTAAAGAAATGTTGCTCACCATTCCAGTTCTACAAGGATCAAGCCATTACAGCTGCCCACTGACACTGCACCCTGGGGGGAATTCAAGACAGAAAAAACAGGAAACTCTCTGCTTTGGATAAATGGGCCCCTGGTAATTAAGGTGCATATTTAAGGAAGAATTGCAATGGCCTTAGATCCTTGCATCTTTCTATGTGTAGAAAAGACTAAAATCATTAAGCTGATGTATCTGTTCTTTGTTTTAGCAGTAATCTTATTATATAAAATCTTTTATACATATAAAATCTTTTGTGTGTATATATATATATATATATATGCTGCTGCTAAGTCGCTTCAGTCGTGTCCGACTCTGTGCAACCCCGTAGACGGCAGCCCACCAAGGCTCGCCTGTCCCTGGGATTCTCCAGGCAAGAACACTGGAGTGGGTTGCCATTTCCTTCCCCAATGCATGAGAGTGAAAAGTGAAAGTGAAGTCATTCAGTCGTGTCCGACTCTTAACGACCCCATGGACTGTAGCCCACCAGGCTCCTCCATCTATGGGATTTTCCAGGCAAGAGTACTGGAGTGGGGTACATATAAATATATCTCACATATAAAAATATGACCATATATATATACTGGCTTCTCCCCTACCTCTGCAGAACAGTTCCTCAACCATATAAGAGAACTGTCTCCCAGGCTATAGTCTTCAGTGAGATCCCTGAATAAAACTGAATCTCACTGCTCTATTTTTTTTTCTTACATGTTTTTAAATTCAGTAACAATTTTGATGACCGTGAAGGGATCCAGAACATCTTTTCCACCATCTGAACTCTAGGAAGACCTGGAGCCTTGGTGCCAGCAAGGGCCCTCATGCCTGTCTATCTTCTTGGCAAGCTCAGATGAATTTGGTTGAGTCTCTCCCTCTTTTGAATCTCCCATGATTGGTTGACAATCCTGAGTTTTTTTCAGTGGTGGATAAACTCCTTTCTGTGAGGATTAGATTTTCTTTGTGTTTATGTTCCAAAAGGGGTACCTGTATCCACCAGTTGGGAGACACCAGGAGACTTTGCTCAGCTGAGAGGCCCTGAGGTGGTGGGATTGGGTGATATGGTAGGAGGCTGACCTGACATCTTTCATCAGTTCAGCTACCTTAATGGAGTTTGTTGGAATAAAAGTGAAAATGCCATAGGAGAGGGCTTCCCTGGTGGCTCAGGGTAGAGAAACTGCCTGCAATGCAGAAGACCTGGGTTCGATCCCTGCATCTGGAAGATTCCCTGGAGAAGGAAGTGGTTACCCACTCCAGTATTCTTGCCTGGGAAATCCCATGGACAGAGGAGCCTGGCAGACTACAGTCCATAGAGTTGCCGGGGCTCCAAGTGTGCCTGGTAGTATCAGACTGCCTGAGGGAGAAACAGAGATCAGAAAAAAAAAAAAAAAAGAGCTGACATGACTCTATGGTGACACCTAGAGGAGCTAAGCTCAAAACAGCACACTGGCTCACCACAAAATTTCGTTAGCAATTTTATTTTGATAAACCAACTCTAAAGGGGGAATAGAGATTCCTAAACAGAGAAACAAGGGATGCCACATAACCTCTGACAATACCCCAGATGCGTGCATGTTTGTGCTCAGTGGCTCATTTGTATCCAACTCTTGTGACCCCATAGACTGTAGCCCATCAAGCTTCTCTGTCCATGAAATTCTCCAGGCAAGAATACTGGAGTGGGTTGCCATTCCCTTCTCCAGGAGATCTTCCCTACACGGGGATCGAACACGGTTCTCCAGCATTGCAGATTCTTTACCAGCTGAGCCACCCGGAAAGCTCCACATCCCAGACCGGTTTATGGAATTTACACTAGCGAGTACTTACTGGATTTGGAACTAAAGAAATCTCGCCCTAAAAATGGCCAAGACGAGAGTCTTTTGACATCCCCAAACTGTTTTTTTGTACACAGTTACAGAAAACCAGACTGATAAAACATCAGTTCAAAATTTTGACCCTAAGCGAACAAAAGTTCTTCTAGGAGCATGCCTTTGAGATGTAAATATCCTACCAAAGCTCTCAGAAACTCTTAACTTCCTCTTATCTAGACCACCTATGGGCTTCCCTGCTAGCTCAGTTGGTAAAGAATCCACCTGCAATGCAGGAGACCTGAGTTCCATCCCTGGGTTAGGAAGATCCCCTGGAGAAGGGAAAGGCTACTCACTCTCCAGTATTCTGGTCTGGAGAATTCCATGAGCTGTATAGTCCATGGGGTCACAAAGAATTGGACACAACTGAACGACTTTCACTCAGACCAGCTCCAATTTCTGAGACTGAGAAGGAAAAAAAAAGAGAGAAAAGATCTTTTTAAATTCAAGTGAGTAAGGTTAACTTAACTCAACTATTTATTTTTAAACTAGCAAGTTTTCTATTGTGATACCTAATTCATTACTATATTTTTAAAATTTTATTTTACTTTTAATTGGAGATAACTACTTTACAATACTGTGTTGGTTTCAGCTGTACACCAACATGAATCAGCTATGGGTATGCATATGTCCCTCCCTCTTGAAGCTCCCTCCTACCTCCCACCCCATCCCACCCTTCTAGGCTGTCACAGAGCACCTGATTTGTGTTCCTGGCACTGTATAGTAAGTTCCCACTGGCTATCTACCTATTTTATGGGTTTCCCAGGTGGTAAGAACCCACCTGCCAATTCAGGAGACGTAAGAGACATGGGTTTGATCCCTGGGTGGGTAAGATCCCCTGGAGAAGGGCGTGGCAACCCATTCCAATATTCATGCCTGGAGAATGTCATGGACAGAGGAGCTTGGTGGGCTACAGTCCATAGGTGTCAGGAAGCATTTAACAGGAGGCTTCCTGCGTGCTGTTTTGGATCTGTCAGGAATTCTCTGTTCCTTATTAATTCCTGAATATTCAGGAATGAAGAGGGGAGGCAAGCCTCTCCCAGGGCTGAGGAATCTAGGCATTTCCTTCATTAGTTTTTCTACACCGTGGTAAGTACCCTCTTCCTTTTTATGAACCATATGGTAAACGTGATTATTTACAACTCTCTCTCTCTTTAATATGGATCGCCTATGTTTTGTAAGTCTGGAATTGTAATCTTTATCTTTGCTGAGAATAACTACAGTATATATGCCCATACCATGTTGATTAAAACACCTTTGCTCCATCAGAGCTTAGGTCCCCGTGTCTTGCTTTCTCTCTCTTTCCCTCTCTCTCTTTTTCAGGGTGATCCCCTGGAGTGCAGAGGCTCTCTGAGTTCACTTTCCTGCCCAGGCTTCTAAGACCCTCTTGAGAAGGTGCTCTGCACCTTTACCCCATCGAGAGGGTGCCCGAGGCCTTTGTGAACAGAGCAAGGCCCGTGCAGGAGCTTTATTGGCTTTCTGTGTAAACAAAGGCATATCAGCCTCTTTCTCTCTCCTTTACTTTCTCATCGGTTAACTCTGGACCACCAGGTTCTGGTCCATTAAAGGACCTCAACACATAGGGTCACAAAAAATCAGACACAAACGAAGCACAGCACAGTACATTTGTTTTGCATATGGTAATGTATATGTTTCAGTGCTACTCTCTCAAATCACCCAACCCTCTCCTTTCCCCACTGTGTCCAAGTCTGTTCTTTATGTCTGCATCTCCCAGGCTGCCCTGAAAATAGATTCATCAGTACCATTTTTCTAGATTTAATATATATGTGTTTAGTCAGTTCAGTTCAGTCGCTCAGTCATGTCCGACTCTTTGTGACCCCAAGGACTGCAGCATGCCAGGCTTCTCTGCCCATCACCAACTCCCGGAGCTTGCTCAAACTCATGCCCATCAATCAAGTCGGTGATGTCATCCAACCATCTCATCCTCTGTCGTCCCCTTTTCCTTCTGCCTTCAATCTTTCCCAGCATCAGGGTCTTTTTCAATGAGTCAGTTCTTTGCATCAGGGGGCCCAAGTATTGGAGTTTCAGCTTCAACAGCAGTCCTTCCAATGAATATTCAGGACTGATTTCCCTTAGGATTGACTGGTTTGATCTCCTTGCAGTCCAAGGGACTCTCTAGAGTCGTCTCCAACACCACAGTTCAAAAACATCAATTCTTTGGCTCTCAGCTTTCTTTATGGTCCAGTTCTCATATCCATACATGACTACTGGAAACACCATGGCCTTAACTAGACGGACCTTGTCGGCAAAGTAATGTCTCTGCTTTTTAATATGCTGTCTAGGTTGGTCATAGCTTTTTCCCAAGGAGAAAATGTCTTTTACTTTCATAGCTACAGTCATCATCTGCAGTGATTTTGGAGCCTAAGAAAATAAAGTTTCTCACTGTTTCAGTTGTTTCCCCATCTATTTGGCGTGAAGTGATGGAACCAGATGCCATGATCTTCATTTTTTAAATGTTGAGTTTTAAACCAGCTTTCACTCTCCTCTTTCACTTTCATCAAGAGGCTATTCATTTCCCCTTCACTTTCTGCCATAAGGGTGGTGTCATCTGCATATCTGAGGTTATTGATATTTATCCCAGCAATCTTGATTCCAGCTTGTGCTTCATCCAACCTGGCATTCCCCATGATGTACTCTGCGTATAAGTTAAATAAGCAGGGTAACAATATACAGCCTTAACGTACTCCTTTCCCAATTTGGAACCAGTCTGTTGTTCCATGTTTGGTTCTGTTACTTCTTGACCTGCGTACAGATTTCTCAGGAGGCAGGTAAGGTAGTCTTGTATTCCCATCTCCTTAAGAATTTTCCACAGTTTGTTGTGATCCACACAGTCAAAGGCTTTGGCGTACTCAATGAAGCAGAAGTAGATGTGTTACTATACAGCATTTGTCCTTCTCTTCCTGACTTACTTCATTCTGTGTAATGGGTTCTAGGTTCATCCACCTCATTAGAAGTGACTCAGATGTGTTCCTTTTTATGGCTGAGTAATATTCCATTGTGTATTTGTACCACATCTTCTTTATCCATTCATCTGTCAATGGACATCTAAGTTGCTTCCATATCCTCCTATTGTAAACAGTACTGCAATGAACAGTGGGGTACATGTGAATGACTACATTTTAAAATAAAGCTAAAAGATTTATGGTAGTGTCTATTTATATTCCTTGTGGATGTTTTAGATATGACATATTCCACCTTTGGAATATATTTCCAAAATTAATTTATAAAAGAACTCTATTTGATTGGCTTAAAGAAAATTAGAACTTCTCTGATGTCTCAGTAGGTAAAGAATCTGCCTGCAGTGCAGGAGACACAGGATTGGATCCCTTGGCCAGGAAGATCCCCTGAAAAAGGAAATGGCAACCCACTCCAGTGTTCTTGCCTGGGAAATCCCATGGATAGAGGAGCCTGGCAGGCTACAGTCCAAAGGGTTTCAGAGTTGGATGTGACTGAGCAATTAAGCTCACAAAGAAAATTAAGTGTTTATATAACTTCTCAAAAATAAAAATTTACCAAAAAAACTAACTTAAATGAATTTCAGTTTCACGTGATTTGGGAAACATTCAGTATTAAATTAATATTTGGTATCAAAGTTAGTTTAAAATTATTGATTTAGTTAATACAGACATGTTAAAGTCATCAACATTAAGTATAATGCTTTTATTGTACCTAGGTTTATTAGAAATCAAATATTGATCATATTTGTAATGAAAATAACAGAAATTCTGTAATCTTTCTTACAAAATTTATCATCAAGAAAATGAACTTGGTATGATGAAATTTTTATAAGTAAATTAAATATAAATAAAATTTTTAGGTAAGCTCTTTAGGAATAATTATGTTTCATGGCATGTCTACTTCAAAATAGTTGCCCCAGATTTTTAGTAATTTGAAACTTTAAAGTTTTGCTAAATTAAGTTAGATGATTAAAATGTATTGCTTTTCTAGATCATTCCCAGCCTAACATACCCAGAATTCCTGAGAAACAGGGGCCTGGCTGCAAGGCGAAGTGTCCAGAACCTAGAAAGTGGGACCAGTCCTTGTGTAGACCAGAATTAAATAAGTGGACTAGAGCTGAAGGCAGAAAATCTAAGCAGGAAAGGAGTATTCCTGTCTCTAGACAGAGGGAAGGTCAGATGGGTGGCAATGAGGTCTCTTTATAAAGTTAGCAAAGGTGATGATGCTATGGTACATGTTCTTACTCCAAGGTACATGAAGGTGTCTCATCCTCAAAAGAAAAATGAGGAACTTTCCTGGTGGCCCAGTAGCTAAGACTCTGTGCTTCCAATGCCAGGGGCCCAAGTTTGATCCCTGGTCAGAGAACTAGGTTTTTCATCCTGCTACTGAGAGTTCGAATGCCACAACTAAAAATCTTACATGCTGCAGCAAAGACTGATGCACCCACGTGTCACAATGAAGATCAAAAATCCCATCTGCTGCAACTAAGACCTGGTGCAGCCAAATAAATAAATAATAATAATTATCAGTTTCCAAATTCCTTAGAGTGAACACTCTTAGGAGACAAGGCTGCATGCCTCTCATCCTTGCTGCTTTATCCTGTGGTGTGGAGTCAGCCCTCCCCATTCTCCTGTGTGTAACAAGTCACAAGGGCAGCTAGAAGCATCCAAGGCTCCCAGGCTGCAGGAGCTGCTCCCAGCACAGAGCTGCATGCTCCTTGTCTGGCTGGCCTGTTTCCCTCTGAGTCATTCTGAGTCCTATGAAATGTGCACTTAAGTCACATTTGAAAGGAAAATGCCCTGGGAATTGTGCCACATGTGAAGTCAAGCAAATGGTGCCCAGCCTGTGTGAGGGACCTGGGAAGGCTGACCTTCGGCCGGTGACACGCCAGGTTGACTCTTCATCCATTCACACCCCAACCCTCAGAGGCCCACAGCTGAGAAGTGCTGATTCTCAACCCCTGGGGCCCTTGCATCAAAGGTTTCCAGCTTTTGGATTTTCTTAACAAAACCACGTAGCAGCATTGCCTGCTGTAGGTAGAGGGAAGCAATTCAAGCCTGATTTATTTGTTTGTTTTTCAGCCGATGACATTTCTTCCCACCCCATGAAGTATTCCGACTCAGTCCTCCACCCTCCTTTACTCTCACACTTAAAGTAAGTGTTTTTTGCTTTTTACTTTAAAGTAAAACATTTGAAGTTTTACCCTGACATTTAAAGTAAAATGATGTCACACTAATAGACGCAGAGGACAAACTTGTGTTTGCCAAGGGGCAGGAGTTTGAGGGAGGGATGGACTGGGAGTTTGGGATTAGCAGATGCAAACAATTATGTTTCATACAGGAAGCATAAACAGCAAGGTCCTACTGTATAGCACAGAGAACTATATTCAATATCCTATGATAAACCATAATGAAAAAGAAAATTTTTAAAAGAATGTAGATACGTGTAAGAGTCACATTGCTGTACAGCAGAAATTAATACAACATTGTAAATCAACTACACTTCAATAAAAAATAAATAAAATATAATTTGTAAAAGAAAAAAATTTTTTAGAAACAAAGAACAACAAAAAAAATTGATTTTGTCAAAACAGAAGCCCAGGATAGAAAAGGAAAAGAGTCATCTTGACCAAAAGCTTCGCTCGAGGCTTGGCAGGAATGTGACAGTTAGTCTAGGCTCTGGTGTAGAAACTAGAAGCTGTGCTTTTACATAAAATTAAATGAAGAATCTTCTCCTTGTAGCTGAATCACAAGCTTCTGCTAGCAGAAGCAGATGGAGTCTGGCAGTGCTGGGAAGAGGGCTTCCCAGTGGCGCTAGTGGTTAAAGAACCTGTCTGCCAATGCAGGAGGCTTAAGAGACACAACAGGTTCGATCCCTGGATTGGAAAGATCCCCTGGAGGAAGGCAGGGCAACTCACTCCAGTATTCTTGCCTGGAGAATCCCATGGAAAGAGGAACCTGGTCGGCCACAGTCCATGGGGTCGCAAAGAATCGGATACAACTGAAGAGACTTTAGCACACACAGTGCTTGCTGGGAGGACTCCTGGTTCCTCTGAGACCCTTCACTTGGTCCTTAGCTCTGTGCTCCTTGAAGCCCAGACAAACTCTCCTGCTGATTACAGTGGACCCTCATGCTTACAGAAGGAGCCAGTGGTGCTGCAGACCCAATAAAATCTTTCATTACATGGACCAAAAAAAACTTTAAATTCCTGACTCCCTTGTCACAGGGCTTCTACAACCCAGGAGCCACTGGGCAGTCAGTTCAGTTCAATGTCTCAGTCATGTCCAACTCTTTGTGACCTCATCGACTACAGCACACCAGGCCTCCCTGTCCATCAACAACTCCTGGAGTTTACTCAAACCCATGTCCATTGAGTTGGTGATGCCATCCAACCATCTCATCCTCTATTGTCCCCTGTCTCCTCCTGATTTCAATCTTTCCCAGCATCAGGGTCTTTTCAAAAGAGTCATCTCTTCACATCAGGTAGCCAAAGTATTGGAGTTTCAGCTTCAGCAGCAGTCCTTCCAATGAGTATTCAGGACTGATCTCCTTTAGGATGGACTAGTTGAATCTCCTTGCAGGCCAGGGAACTCTCAAGAGTCTACTCCAACACCACAGTTCAAAAGCATCAATTCTTCGGCACTTAGCTTTCTTTATGGTCCAATTCTCACATCCATACATGACTATTGAAAAAACCATAGCCTTGACTAGACGGACCTTTGTTGACAAAGTAATGTCTCTGCTTTTTAATAAACAGTCTAGGTTGGTCATCGCTTTTCTTCCAAGGAGTAAGCATCTTTTAATTTCATGGCTGCAATCACCATCTGCAGTGATTTTGACCCCCCAAAATAAAGTCTGACACTGTTTCCACTGTATCCCCATCTATTTGCCATGAAGTGGTTGGGACCAGATGCCATGATCTTAATTTTCTGAAAGTAGAGTTTTAAGCCAACTTTTTCACTCTCTTCTTTCACTTTCATCAAGAAGCTCTTTAGTTCTTTACTTTCTGCCATAAGGTGGTATCATCTGCATATCTGAGGTGACTGATATTTCTCCTGGCAGTCTTGATTCCAGCTTGTGTTTCTTCCAGCCCAGCATTTCTCATGATGTACTCTGCATAGAAGTTAAATAAGCAGGGTGACAATATACAGCCTTGACGTACTCCTTTTCCTATTTGGAACCAGTCTGTGCTTCCATGCCCAGTTCTAACTGTGGCTTCCTGACCTGTATACAGATTTCTCAAGAGGCAGGTCAGGTGATCTGGTATTCCCATCTCTTTCAGAATTTTCCACAGTTTATTGTGATCCACATAGTCAAAGGCTCTGGCATAGTCAATAAAGCAGAAGTAGATGTTTTTCTGGAACTCTCTTGCTATTTTGATGATCCAGCGGATGTTGGGAATTTGATCTCTGGTTCTTTGCCTTTTCTAAATCCAGCTTGAACATCTGGAAGTTCACAGTTCACGTATTGCTGAAGCCTGGCTTGGAGAATTTTGAGCATTACTTTGCTAGTGTGTGAGATGAGGGCAATTGTGCTGTAGTTTGAGCATTGTTTGGCATTGCCTTTCTTTGGGATTGGAATGGAAACTGACATTTTCCAGTCCTGTGGCCACTGCTGAGTTTTCCAAATTTGCTGGCATATTGAGTGCAGCACTTTCACAGCATCATCTTTCAGGATTTGAAATAGCTCAACTGGAATTCACTGGCTAGTGCTCACTGAGCAGTGTTGCTGGCCAAAACCTTGGCTTTCTCTGTCCACTGAAGCCAAATAAAAAAAATATGGAAACACAGTTTGGAGGAAATAGAAAGATGGCTTTAGTTCTCAGCCAGCAGAGAGGGGAACACTGTAGGCTCATGCCTGAAAAACTGTGTGCTGCCCCCCTCAGCGCCCCAGCTCCATGAAGAGTCTGGGGGACTTTACATAAGATGGGGGCTCGAAGTCAGGAGTCAGTGATGAGGAACAAAGGTGTTAGGATCTCGACAAAAACAGTTACAGGCTGGGCGTCAGTAACCCAGTAACTGAGTTCATTACTGGCAGTTTGGTGGCTCAGCAGCCTTCTTTCTGATCTGTAACTACAAGGGAAAGGGTGTTGTAAGGGTAAACACCAGATACAGGATACCTTTAGCCTAGAGTCAAAGCATCACTGCCAACAAAGCTAGTGGAGGCGATGGAATTCCAGCTGAGCTCTTTCAAATTCTAAAAGATGATGCTATGAAAGTGCTGCACTCAATATGCCAACTTGGAAAACTGAGCAGTGGCCACAGGACTGGAAAAGGTCAGTTTTCATCCCAATCCCAAAGAAAGGCAATGTGAAGAATGATCAAACTACCACACAATTAAACTCATCTCACACACTAGTAAAGTAATGCTCAAAATTCTCCAAGCCAGGCTTCACAATATGTGAACTGTGAACTTCCAGATGTTCAAGCTGGATTTAGAAAAGGCAAAGGAACCAGAGATCAAATTACCAACATCCATTGGATCATCAAAAAAGCAGGAGATTTCCAGAAAAACATCTATTTCTGCTTTATTGACTATGCCAAAGCCTTTGACTGTGTGGATCACAAGAAACTGTGGAAAATTCTGAAAAAGATGGGAATACCAGACCACCTGACCTGCCTCTTGAGAAACCTGTATACAGGTCAGGAAGCCACAGTTAGAACTGGATATGGAGCAACAGACTGGTTCCAAATAGGGAAAGGAGTACGTCAAGGCTGTATATTGTCACCCTGCTTATTTAACTTCCATGCAGACTACATCATGAGAAACGCTGGGATGGAGGAAGGACAAGCTGGAATCAAGATGGTCGGGAGAAATACCAATAATATGCAGATGGCACCGCCCTTATGGCAGAAAGTGAAGAACTGAAGAGCCTCTTGATGAAAGTGAAAGAAGAGAGTGAAAAAGTTGGCTTGAAGCTCAACATTCAGAAAACTAAGATCATGGCATCTGGTCCCATCACGTCATGGTAAATAGATGGGGAAACAGTGGAAACAATGGCTGACTTTATTTTTCTGGGCTCCAAAATCACTGCAGATGGTGACTGCAGCCATGAAATTAAAAGACGCTTGCTGCTTGCAAGGAAAGTTATGACCAACTTAGAGAGCATATTAAAAAGCAGAGACATTACTTGGCCAACAAAGGTCTATTCTGTCAAGGCTATGGTTTTTCCAGTAGTCATGTATGGATGTGACAGTTGGACTGTGAAGAAAGCTGAGCACAGAATTGATGCTTTTGAACCATGGTGTTGGAGAATACTATTGAGAGTCCCTTGGACTGCGAGGAGATCCAACCAGTCCATCCTAAAGGAGATTAGTCCTGGGTGTTCATTTCAGGGAGTGATGTTGAGGCTGAAACTCCAATAGTTTGGCCACCTGATGCGGAGAGCTGACTCATTTGAAAAGACCCTGATGCTGGGAGGGATTGGGGGCAGGAGGAGAAGGGGACGACAGAGGATGAGATGGCTGGATGGAATCACCGACTCAGTGGGCATAGGTTTGGGTGGACTCCGGGAGTTGGTGATGGACAGGGAGGCCTGGTGTGCTGCAGTTCATGGGGTCGCAAAGAGTTGGACATGACTGAGCAACTGAACTGAACTGAACAAAGGAAAATTAGGTGTGAATTGTAGCTGCTGCAGAGCTGAAATGTGAAAGTTTTAGTCGCTTATTTGTGTCTGACTCTTTGTGACCCCATGGACTGTAGCCTGCCAGGCTCTTCTTTCCATGGAGTTTTTCAGGCAAGAATACTGGAGTGAGTTCCCATTCCCTTCTACAGGAGATCGAACCGACCCAAGGACTGAGCTGACCAGGGATCCAACCCGGGTTTCCTGGATTGCAGGCAGTTTCTTTACTGTCTGAGCCAGCAGGGAAGCCAGGGGGGAAAAGCAAACCTATGTACAGACATGTAGAGTTAGGAGCAGTTAAAGTGAAAAACAAAAAACCAGGAATGTTCAGGCCTGCTCACTGTTCTTTTTATCTTCTTTGTTCTCAAGAAAGGGAAAGAAAACATCTCTTCCCGCTTTTTTTCCTCTTCACTGCAACAGCGGGACATCAAAAAGCCTGCGTTTGCCACTACTTCCCAGGCAGAGTGGTCCCTTGAAGGCAGTTTCTGATCTGCTTAAACCCTAGATTCCCAGTAATAAATCATACCGTTACCATTTTAATTAAGTCATATGCGAATGAGTCATTTCTCTACAAGCTCATCAATCCCCTATGTCAGCAGGCAGATGGCAGGAGAAGGGCTGTCCACAGGCACAGAGCATTGACTGATAAAGGGCTTCTTGTTTAATGATGAAGGGGACCCAGGAGAGTCAGGCTTATAATGGTTGAGTAACAAAAGCCCTGTCTGCGCCTCAGTGACTGGTCGAGGTGACCAGGTAAGGATCCTGCTCTTCCAGCAGCCACTCTGCAGCTGTGAGTCAAGGTCACCCTGCAAACCTAGATGTCGTTGGGAAAGGAAGCAGTAACTCTGAACAGATCCATCAGTCACTTCCACCTCCTGTTTTGTTTTTTGTTGTATCTTTGATAGGCTCTGAGATCAGAAAAATAAGAAAGTTGGAGGTGTGTAAGGGAAGGGTCTTGCCCTTGAGAAAGAAGCGGAGGTGATTACAGAACCAGCCAGACGGCCTGTGAGGCCAGACAGAGTGTGGGGAGCACCTGGCCAGGTGCCTGGGGGAACAGACTGGCATTTCAGTGGCTGCTCACACATTGGCAAACTGCATCAGATCACAGGTCTAACGGCCTCACGGGTGCACTCACCAGGAGTCCAGTTGAACAGGTAAGCCCCTCCTCACGTGCAGGCCAGCTGCTTCTCTGATCATGGTCCTGTACAGTCCTAAAGAGGACCCCAGTGTTGTCCTTGGAAACTTCCATGAATCTCCCATTACTCTGGCTGTTGTTCCCCAGACCAGACAATGCCTCCCCATAGGTCTCTTCTCAGAGTCCTGGCCCTCCTTGTTCCCCAACATTAAAGTAAAAATTTTAAGATGTTTCCATCTAGCTCAGGAAACCTCAGGGCTCCACAGGCCCTGGTGAGAAATGGAATATCTCCTGCCATATCAGGAAAAAAACATGTCATAGTCATCAGCGATTGCAGCCCTCCAGTGTGAGCCCTGGGGATACTCAACAAGGAAAAGAATACCCGCCATCTAGCAGCCATCAAAATACCGTCCCTCCCGGTGGTGAGCCCTGAGGAAACTCAGGTTACTGGCCCCAGATATCTGCAGTGTGTATCAAAGGAATGCTTTCCCTGAGTCCAGAATCTTTCATCTTCCCATACACAGAAATGCACTAAACTCCTTAATGTGAGATACTATCTGGTTTTCCTTTAATTTAAAATATTCTTTTGATGTTCAGACTACCTACCCTTTGTTGCAAAACTTCTATATAACTTGGCTCCTGCCCTCGCCTCCTCTGAGCATTTCTCTCAGGGTCACTTGAGATGCTACCTCTCAGGCTTAAGTCTTAAAAGTGAACATAACTCTCAACTTCTCAGTTGTGAATGTTTTTAAGTCCATGCTGGCACAGGAGGCTCAGGGCACCTTGCTCAGGTCTAGAGCGCAGGCTGCCTAGCCTCACCCACATTGATTTTTCTCTCAAGCCCTCCTGAAGTGCACTGCTCACCTGTCATAATCCCTGACAGCAAGTGCCTAGGCGTAGCAAAGGATAGATCCATCACTCCCCCTGCACTCTTGAACCCGGATGCAGAGGCCTCTGAAGGGGCTGAATCTGTGGCTGTGCTCAGGTACACTGGGAGCCAGAAACATATCCAAAGATCCTTCTCTCACAGAGGACACAACTACTGCCTCCAGGATGGAAAGCTTGGCTTGCGTAAACCCAGTCTCCCTTCTGAGTCCTGAGTTCCCAAATGTCTTTCCCTCTCTGTCCAAAGAGGAGGAAAACTTCCTCCAAGAATTGCCCTATTGCAACCTAATATGAAGAGACCAGCTCTCGGTCCTGAAGAAATGACTTTCCACTGCTTGGAAACAAAGTATTGGAGGTCTCCGGGTAATAATGTACTAATGGAATGATACTATTTGGAAAACAGAAGTTTGCTTTAAGGATAACACTCTTAAACCTGGTTCAGATGGAAAATTATTCCCTGAAAGTACAGGAAAAATATTTGATAAGGAAATGTAATATAATTTTAAATATATATATATATACATATAATTTTGAATATAAGAGTTTCAAATAAGATGCTAACTAGGAAACTTCCCTCAAGGTCTGTTTGTATTCTAATTCTTTCTTTAAAATCTAAAGTTCTTCAAAATTACAAAATTTAGTTTAATTATTTAAAAAGTAAATTTCAGTTAAGTCACTCAGTCATGTCCAACTCTGCGACCTCATGAACTGCAGCATGCCACGCTTCCTTGTCCATCACCAACTCCCGGAGCTTACTCAAACTCATGTGCATTGAGTCGGTGATGCCACCCAACCATCTATCTCATCCTCTGTCATCCCCTTCTCCTCCTGCCTTCAATCATTCCCAGCATCAAGGTCTTTTGCAATGAGTCAGTTCTTCTCATCAGGTGGCCAAAGTATTGGAGCTGCAGCTTCATCATTAGTCCTTCCAATGAATATTCAGGACTGATTTCCTTTAGGATTAACTGGTTTGATCTCCTTAAAGTCTAAGAGACTCTCAAGAGTCTTCTCCAACACCACAGTTCAAAAGCATCAATTCTTCAGTGCTCAGTTTTCTTTATAGTCCAACTATCACACCCATACATGACTACTGGAAACACCATAGCTTTGACTAGATGGACTTTAGTTGGCAAAGTAATGTCTCTGCTTTTTAATATGCTATTTAAGTGGGGCATAGCTTCTCTTCCAAGGAGTAAGTGTCTTTTAATTTCATGGCTGCAGTCACCATCTGCAGTGACTTTGGCGCCTAAGAAAATAAAGTCTGTCACTGTTTCCCCTGTTTCCCCATCTATTTCCCATGAAGTGATGGGACTAGATGCCACGATCTTAGTTTTCTGACTATTGAGCTTTAAGCCAACTTTTTCACTCTCCTCTTTCACTTTCATCAGGAGGCGCTTTAGTTCCTCTTCACTTTCTGCCATAAGGGTGGTGTCATCTGCATATCTGAGGTTATTGATATTTCTTCCAGCAATCTTGATTCCAGCTTGTGCTTCATCCAGCCCACCATTTCCCATGATGCACTCTGTGGAAAGTTTAATAAGCAGGGTGACAATATACAACCTTGAGGTACTCCTTTCCCAATTTGGAACCAGTCCATTGTTCCATGTCTGTTTCTGTTGCTTCTTGACCTGCATACAGATTTCTCAAGAGGCAGGTCAGGTGGTCTTGTATTCCCATCTCCTTAAGAATTTTCCAGTTTGTTGTGATCCATACAGTTAAAGGCTTTGGCTTAGTCAATAAAGCAGAAATAGATGTTTTTCTGGAAATCTCTTGCTTTTTCCATGATCCAATGGATGTTGGCAATTTGATCTCTGGTTCCTCTGCCATTTCTAAATCCAGCTTGAACATCTAGAAGTTCACAGTTCACATATTGCTGAAGGCTGGCTTGGAGAATTTTGAGCATTACTTTGCTAGTGTGTGAGATGAGTGTAATTGTGCGGTAGCTTGAACATTCTTTGGCATTGCCTTTCTTTGGGATTGGAATGATAAATGACCTTTTCCAGTCCTGAAAAGTAGACTTTTCCACTGCTGAGTTTTCTAAATTTGCTGGTATATTGAGTGCAACACTTTAACAGCATCATCTTTTAGGATTTGAAATAGCTCAATGGGAATTCCATCACTTCCACTAGCTTTGTTTTTAGTGATGCTTCCTAAGTCCCACTTGACTTCACATTCTGGGATATCTGGCCCTAGGTGAGTGATCACATGATTGTAGTTATCTGGATCATGAAGATCTTTTTTGTACAGTTCTTCTGTGTATTCTTGCCACCTCTTCTTAATATCTTCTGCTTCTGTTAGGTCCATACTATTTTTGTCCTTTATTGTGCCCATCTTTGCATGAAATGTTCCCTTGGTATCTCTAATTTTCTTGAAGAGATCTCTAGTCTTTCCCATTCTATTGTTTTCCTCTATTTGCATTGATCACTGAGGAAGGCTTTCTTATCTCTCCTTGCTATTCTTTGGAACTCTGCATTCAAATGGGTATATCTTTTCTCCTCTGCCTTTAGATTCTCTTCTCTTTTCAGCTATTTGTAAGACCTCCTCAGACAACCATTTTGCCTTTTTGCATTTCTTTTTCTTTTGGATGATCTTGATCACCGCCTCCTGTACAATGTCATGAACCTCTGTCCATAGTTTTTCAGGCACTCTGTCTATCAGGTCTAATCCCTTGAATCTGTTTGTCACTTCCTCTGTATAGTTGTAAGGGATTTGATTTAGGTCATACCCAAGATGGGCAGGTCATGGTGGAGAGGTCTGACAGAATGTGGTCCACTAGAGAAGGGAATGGCAAACCACTTCAGTATTCTTGCCTTGAGAACCCCGTGAACAGTATGAAAAGGCAAAATGATAGGATACTGAAAGAGGAACTCCCCAGGTCAGAAGGTGCCCAATATGCTACTGGAGATCAGTGGAGAAATAACTCTAGAAAGAATGAAGGGATGGAGCCAAAGCAAAAACAATACCCAGTTGGTGGATGTGACTGGTGATAGAAGCAAGGTCCAATGCTGTAAAAGCAATATTGCATAGGAACCTGGAATGTCAGGTCCACAAATCAAGGCAAACTGGAAGTGGTCAAACAAGAGATGGCAAGAGTAAATGTCGACATTCTAGGAATCAGCAAACTAAAAGGGACTGGAATGGGTGAATTTAACTCAGATGACCATTAGATCTACTACTGCAGGCAGGAATCCCTCAAAAGAAATGGAGTAGCCATTATGGTCAACAAAAGAGTCCGAAATGCAGTACTTGGATGCAATCTCAAAAACGACAGAATGATCTCTGTTCATCTCCAAGGCAAACCATTCAATATCACGGTAATCCAAGACTAGGCCCCAACCAGTAATGCTGAAGAAGCTGAAGTTGAATGGTTCTGTGAAGACCTACAAGACCTTTTAGAACTAACACCCAGAAGAGATGTCCTTTTCATTATAGGGGACTGGAATGCAAAAGTAGGAAGTCAAGAAACACCTGGAGTAACAGGCAAATTTGGCCATGGAACGCGGAATGAAGGAGGGCAATGACAGAGTTTTGCCAAGAAAATGCACTGGTCATAGCAAACACCCTCTTCCAACAACACAAGAGAAGACTACACATGGACATCACCAGATGGTCAACACCAAAATCAGATTGATTACATTCTTTGCAGCCAAAGATGGAGAAGCTCTATACAGTCAACGAAAACAAGACCAGGAGCTGACTGTGGCTCAGATCATGAACTCCTTAGTGCCAAATTCAGACTCAAATTGAAGAAAGTAGGAAAAACCCCTAGACCATTCAGTTATGACCTAAATCAAATCCCTTATGATTATACAGGGAAGTGAGAAATAGATTTAAGGGCCTAGATCTGATAGATAGAGTGCCTGATGAACTATGGAATGAGGTTCATGACACTGTACAGGAGACAGGGATCAAGTCCATCCCCATGGAAAAGAAATGCAAAAAAGCAAAATGGCTGTCTGGGGAGGCCTTACAAATAGCTGTGAAAAGAAGAGAAGTGAAAAGCAAACAAGAAAAGGAAAGATATAAGCATCTGAATGCAGAGTTCCAAAGAATAGCAAGAAGAGATAAGAAAGCCTTCTTCAGCTATCAATGCAAATAAATAGAGGAAAACAATAGAATGGGAAAGACCAGAGATCTCTTCAAGAAAATTAGAGATACCAAGGGAACATTTCATGCAAAGATGGGCTGGATAAAGGACGGAAATGGTCTGGACCTAACAGAAGCAGAAGATATTAAGAAGAGGGGCAAGAATACACAGAAGAACTTTACAAAAGATATTCATGACCCAGATAATTACAATGGTGTGATCAATCATCTAGAGCCAGACATCCTGGAATGTGAAGTCAAATGGGCCTTAGAAAGCATCACTACGAACAAAGCTAGTGGAGGTGATGGAATTCCCATTGAACTGTTTCGAATCCTGAAAGATGATGCTGTGAAAGTGCTGCATTCAATATGCCAGGAAATTTGGAAAACTCAGCAGTGGCCACAGGACTGGAAAAGGTCAGTTTTCATTCCAATCCCAAAGAAAGGCAATGCCAAACAATGCTCAACCTACCACACAATTGCACTCATCTCAGATGCTAGTAAAGTAATGCTCAAAATTCTCCAAGCCAGGCTTCAGCAATACGTGAACCGTGAACTTCCTGATGTTCAAGCTGGTTTTAGAAAAGGCAGAGGAACCAGAGATCAAATTGCCAACATCCACTGGATCATGGAAAAAGCAAGAGAGTTCCAGAAAAACATCTACTTCTGCTTTATGACTATACCAAAGCCTTTGACTGTGTGGATCACAAGAAACTGTGGAAAATTCTGAAAGAGATGGGTGTACCAGACCACCTGACCTGCCTCTTGAGAAATCTGTACACAGGTCAGGAAGCAACAGTTAGAACTGGACATGGAACAACAGACTGGTTCCAAATAGGAAAAGGAGTACATCAAGGCTGTCTATTGTCACCCTGCTTATTTAACTAATATGCAGAGTACATCATGAGAAACGCTGGACTGGAAGAAACACAAGCTGGAATCAAGATTGCTGAGAGAAATATCAATCACCTCAGATATGCAGATGACACCACCGTTATGGCAGAAAGTGAAGAGGAAATAAAAAGCCTCTTGATGAAAGTGAAAGAAGAGAGTGAAAAAGTTGGCTTAAAGCTCAACATTCAGCAAACAAAGATCATGGCATCTGGTCCCATCACTTCATGGGAAATAGATGGGGAAACAGTGGAAACAGTGTCTGACTTTATTTTTTGGGCTCCAAAATCACTGCAGATGGTGACTGCAGATCATGGCAGCCATGAAATTAAAAGACACTTACTCCTTGTAAGAGAAGTTTTGACCTACCTAGATAGCATATTCAAAAGCAGAGACATTACTTTGCCGACTAAGGTCCGTCTAGTCAAGGCTATGGTTTTTCCAGTGGTCGTGTATGGATGTGACAGTTGGACTGTGAAGAAGGCTGAGTGCTGAAGAATTGATGCTTTTGAACTGTGGTGTTGCAGAAGACTCTTGAGAGTCCTTTGGACTGCCAGGAGATCCAACCTGTCCATCCTAAAGGAGATCAGCCCTGGGATTTCTTTGCGAGGAATGATGCTAAAGCTGAAACTCCAATACTTTGGTCACCTCATGCAAAGAGTTGACTCATTGGAAAAGACTTTGATGCTGGGAGGGATTGGGGGCAGGAGGAGAAGGGGACGACAGAGGATGAGATGGCAGGATGGCATCACTGACTCAATGGATGTGAGTCTGAGTGAACTCCGGGAGTTGGTGATGGACAGGGAGGCCTGGCGTGCTGCGATTCATGGGGTCGCAAAGAGTCGGACATGACTGAGCAGCTAAACTGAACTGAACTGAACTGTATAGTCTGGTGGCTTTCCCTACTTTCTTCAATTTAAGTCTGAATTTGGCAATAAGGAGTTCATGATCTGAAGCATAGTCAGCTTCTGGTCTCATTTTTGCTGACTGTATAGAGCTTCTCCATCTTTGGCTGCAAAGAATATAATCAATTTGATTTTGGAATTGACCATCTGGTAATGCCCATGTGTAGAGTCTCTCTTGTGTTGTTGGAAGAGGGTGTCTGCTATGACCAGTGTGTTCCTTTGGCAAAACTCTATTAGCCTTTACCCTGATTTGTTTTGTACTCCACGGCCAAATTTGCCTGTTATTCCAGGTGTTTCTTGACTTCCTACTTTTGCTTCCAGTCTCCTCTAATGAAAAGGACATCTTTTGGGGGTGTTAGTTCTAGAAGGTCTTGTAGGTTTTCAGCTTCTTCAGCATTACTTGTCTGGGCATAGACTTGGATTGTAATACTGAGTGGTTTGCCTTGGAAACAAACAGATATCATTCTGTCATTTTTGAGATTGCATTCAAGTACTGCATTTCTGATGCTTTTGTTGACTATGATGGCTGCTCCATTTCTTCTAAGGGATTCTTGCCCACAGTAGTAGATACAATGGCCATCGTTGTTAAGTTCACCCATTCCAGTCCATTTTCATTCACTGATTCCTAAAATGTTGATCACTCTTGTCATCTCCTGTTTGACCACTTCCAATTTGCCTTGATTCATGGACCTAACATTCCAGGTTCCTATGCAATATTGCTTTTTACAGCACTAGACTTTAATTTCATCACCAGTCACATCCACAGTTGGGTGTTGTTTTTGCTTTGGCTCCATCTCTTCCTTCTGGAGTTATTTCTCCACTGATCTCCAGTAGCATATTTGAAACCTACTGACCTAGGGAGTTCATTTTTCAGTGTCTTTTTGCCTTTTCATACTGTTCATGGGATTCTCAAGGCAAGAACACTGAAGTGGTTTGCCATTCCCTTCTCCAGTGGACCACATCTTGCCAGAACTCTCCACCATGACCCATCCATCTAGGGTGGCCCTGTGTGGCATGGCTCATAGTTTCATTGAGTTAGACAAGGCTGTGGTCCATGTGATCAGTTTGGTTAGTTCTCTGTGATCATGGTCTTCATTCTGTCTAAAAATAATTTAGCTTTTCCAAAAAAAAAAAAAAAAGTTTTTTGTGTTTTGTTTCAGCTTGAAGTGTTCTGGGCTTCCTGTTTTTATAGTGCTTCAAAATTAAAACTTAAAAAGTAACATGCTAGAGTTGAAAACCCCAAAATAGATATGTCTTGATATTATATCATAATAATGTGGCATTCTCAAAGCTCATTCATTAAGTGTCTAGAAATTTCCTAGAATGTATGACTTAAGAAAGCAAAACTGTTTAAGTGAAACCTCAGAGAAATTATAGCTTTATTATAAACATTAATAATTTCCTGTTCAAGACATGAATTTGGAGCAGAACACAGTAGGGCAAGAGGCATCCATTTGGCTGCAGTAATTCTAGGAGCCCTCTGGAACTTTCCGTCCAAAGATTGCAGCCAAAGCAGTATTATCCTGAAGCTACCAATTAGGATTTTGGCTCCCTAATTCTCCAGTTTCCTGGCTGCGGCAGACTTGGCAGTTATTCGGGGGGGTTGTTCTGTGGGTCTTCCCAGCAATTCTGTAAGAACTTTGCTCCCTGTATTAAACCCCTTTTGATTAAAATCCCTGGAGTGGTTTGGAATCTCCTTCTGACTAATACAAAGCTAATCCTTCCCTTTATATCACAAAGTAGAGATTATTCCCCCCCCCTTTATAGGGGAGGAATGTAAGGTTTCCTGATCATTTATTTCAGTGAGTTATTCCTACGTCTCTTACCCTCTTGACTTAAGGAAAAATGCTTATAGTTATATGAAGAAAGGTGGCTTATCATTGTGAGAAGGATGGGAAGTACTTAATCATAGATAAGAAAATATGTGAGATGCTTATTAAATAAACTGAAGAAGGCAGTCTTGGACTTCCTCTTTATTAATCTTCGGGTCTACATATTTGTAAGATAATCATACCTGCCGAAACCCATGATGCAGGAATTGTTTTTGTTATATGTTGATGCAGAGCACATGCCGTGGGCTATGAGAATGCATCTTACAGGTCTCCAGTCACAGGGAGTCTAATTGGGCAAAGGATGTGGTTACTGTGCCCTAAAACCTATCTGATAGGTTTGCCCTGAAGCCATGACGCTCAGTCAATGACTGAGGGCAGCAGGGTCAATAAGCGGGGCATGTCCAGGAGCCCCCTGATACTCTGACATCTGATTTGGCTTGAGTACTTCCTCATGGTCCAACTGGACCTTTCTCAGATGAGACCATCCTACAACCCTCTCTTCTCTCCTTCACTCAGCATTAGATTTGCATTAAGGTCCAGCAGTTTTCCTGGACTTCCTCCCATTTCCCCTCATGTGTATAGCTCCTAGTAAAGTTATTGGTGTTTAATCCCACTGTGGCATCAGCTTCTCAGAGGACCTGCACTAACACATATACTCAATACCAAAGGAATACAATCTCCTTCTCTGCAGTTGACCCCTAGGAATAAAGACACACTTCTAGGATGAACTATATATTATAGTCCAGCAGAGGATGAGATGGTTAGATAGCATCGTTGACTCAACAGACATGAGTTTGAACAAACTCCTGGAGATGGTGAAGGACATGTGAGCCTGACGTGCTTCAGTCCCTGGGGTCACAAAGTCCAGACATGACTGAGCGACTGAACAACAACAAATGCTTTAATACTTGTAGGAGATATCTTAAAATGCCTTTATAAGCATGTACTTGGCACCAGGTACTGATATAAAATTTTTTTATATATTTCTAGTGAGGTCATAATTTTACTAAAGCTGAAATTGTATGGACAACATATACATGTTAATTTTGGTCTTTCTATTGAGCCCTGGCTTAAAGCTCAACATTCAGAAAATGAAGATCATGGCATCTGGTCCCATCACTTCATGGCAAATAGATGGGGAAACAGCGGAAACAGTGTCAGACTTTGTTTTTTGGGGGCTCCAAAATCACTGCAGATGGTGACTGCAGCCATGACATTAAAAGATGCTTACTCCTTGAAAGGAAAGTTATGACCAACCTAGATAGCATATTAAAAAGCAGAGACATTACTTTGCCTACAAAGGTCCATCTAGTCAAGGCTATGGTTTTTCCAGTGGTCATGTATGGATGTGAGAGTTAGACTGTGAAGAAAGCTGAGCACTGAAGAATTGAATCTTATTAACTGTGGTTTAAAAGCTGTGGTTAAACTGTGGGCTCTCTCCTCTTGAGAGTCCCTTGGACAGCAAGGAGATCCAACCAGTCCATCCTAAAGAAGATCAGTCTTGGGTGTTCATCGGAAGGACTGATGCTGAAGCTGAAACTCCAACACTTTGGCCACCTCATGCGAAGATTTGACTCATTGGAAAAGACACTGATGCTGGGAGGGATTGGGGGCAGGAGGAGAAGGGGACGACAGATGGCTGGATGGCATCACTGACTCGATGGACATGAGTTTGAGTGAACTCTGGGAGTTGGTGTTGGACAGGGAGGCCTGGCGTGCTGCGATTCATGGGGTCACAAAGAGTCGGACACAACTGAATGACTGAACTGAATTGATTGAGCCCTGCCTACCATGTAGAAATAAAAATTTAACTTTATTCATGTTTTAAAACTTAGACTGATCTGACTATTTGTGTCATCCCATCAGTGCCCAATTTCTCTTGAATTAAAAGAAAAAAAAAAAAACAACAATGGTTTCTCTGACAGCTTCTCCTATTCCCCACCTCCAGTCCTGAAATGGTGGCCAGGCACAAAAGAGGGGATGTCACAAGGGAGCCTGCAGAGGAGGCAGAGACTCTGGGTCCCAGCTCCTCGCTTTCTGGTCTCTCCCGGCCTTCTCAGAATCCCGCGGGGCTAGTAGTGGCTGGCTTGCTCTCATCTTGGTTTCCACTGATGCGAGTCTCTGCCACATCCTCCATTCAGCCCCTAAGTCTGACAGTCCATTGCCGATATCTCCCATGGAGTTCACTTGGCCCTAACAGCTGGCATCATGATCAGACACCGGGTCTCATCTCAGTGTCCACACTGTGTGGGGATTAAGGGCAGCTGCAGCAGATAGTACTTCCAAAGTGACATGGCCATGCCCTAGTAGAAGAGGCAGGACTTTCGGGGTTTGAGTAGGGGGCAGGAGCATCAATACCTCCAATCCCACCCTTTGTGAAAGTTTTAAAAACTATTTACTTATTTAATTTCTTTGTCTGTGTCGGGTCTTAGCTGAGGCACATGGAGTCTTTGCTGCATCATGGGGGATCCTTTGTTGCCGTGCACAGGTTCTCTAGCTGTGGCTCACAGGTTTAATTGTTCTGGGTCATGTGGGATCTTAGTTCCTGGACCAGGGATTGAACCTTCATCCCCTGCATTGTGAGGCAGATTCTTAACCACTGGACCACCAGGGAAGTCCCCCTCCACGTAAGTTTCACCTCCCTAAAGCTCCTCTCCCTGCCCCCCTCACACCTCCTGCTCATGTACCCACACACACACATAGTTGACCAAACCTCTGAAGGGTGATGCCTACTTTCTTCCTCCTTTACTCCTTTCTTCCACCGTGTCCCCAAGCTTTCTCTCATGTCATATCCTTTCCGGACTTGAGACATTCCACTAAGCCTTAATGGAGAGTGGGGGGCCCCAGCTTCAGGATGTACACTGTGGGCAAGTAGGGTGCAGAGTGTGCGGTCTGCGTTCACAGGTCAGTACTGAGGTAGAGTGTATTTGGAACCAGCAGCTCCCATCCCTCACTTTGTCAGACAGCCTCCTGGTCCTACAGCTCCCTGTTATGTCAGGGGACAGTCTTCACGGAAGCTCAGCTGGAGTCTGTTCTTCCATCAGTGAGTGAGTAAACCATGTAACGCCCTGAAATAAATCTCCTGCCACTTAGGATAGCAACAGTGGATTCTGTTATCTGCTGCTGAACACTGCCGAAATCAACACTATATGGAAATTGCTTAGTTGTCTGTCTTTCTCATTTCGCTGTGGAGTTCCTTAAAGACAGGGCAGTGATTTCATTTTGGTAGCATCACTGATGAGCATCACACCTGGTGGGAACAACGAGGTGTCCTTCCTAAGGACGAGATAGTGTGGGGATGTGGGGCAGAGTCAACTAGCAGCTTTGTTGAAAGCCATAAACTTTTCATTCTTCATTCAAGGCCACCAGGATCACTGGGCCTCTCATTCATAGCTTTGCCTTAGCACTTGAAAAAAATATTTATTTTTATTAAAATATAGTTGAAATCAGTATAATACTTTTCACTTGAATGGTTAGTCAAATCAGATTTTAGATCACTTTTAAAAATATTTGAAGAAAATTCTGTGAAGAAGGGCCTGGCGATCAACTCCAGTATTCTTGGTGGAGAATTCTCTGAACAGAGGAGCCTGTAGGCTAGTCCATGTGGTCGAAAAAGAGTTGGACATGACTGAGCCACGAAACAACAATAGCAACATAGCTGATTTACAATGTTGTGTTAATTTCAGGTGTACAGCAAAGTGATTCAGCTATACATACACATACATATATTTCAGACCTTAACCTTTAGGTTATTACAGAATATTGAGTATAGTTCCTTATACAACTGGTCTTTGTTGGTTATCTGCTTTCTATATAGTGCCTTAGCATTTTATCCTTTACTGTCTATGTTCTAGCCATCATACTCTGGGTAAAAAGCCAATAAACTGTATTATTTCCATGATATGTTATTTGCTTATCATATTTCCTTGAAGTTGTGAATTTGTGATGCTTTATTTTCTGCTTTATTGACTATACCAAAGCCTTTGACTATGCGGATCACAATTAACTGTGGAAAATTCTGAAAGAGATGGGAATACCAGACCACCTGACCTGCCTCTTGAGAAACCTGTATGCAGGTCAGAAAGCAACAGTTAGAACTGGACATGGAACAACAGACTGATTCCAAATAGGAAAAGGAGTATGTCAAGGCTGTATATTGTCACCCTGCTTATTTAACTTCTATGAAGAGTACATCATGAGAAACATTGGGCTGGAGGAAGCACAGCTGGAATCAAGATTGCCAGGAGAAATATCAATAACCTGATATGCAGATGACAGCACCCTTATGGCAGAAAGTGAAGAAGAACTAAAGAGCCTCTTGATGAAAGAGAAAGAGGAGAGGGTAAAAGCTGGCTTAAAACCCAACATTCAGAAAAACTAAGATCATGGCATCTGGTCCCATCATTTCATGGCAAATAGATGGGGACACAGTGGAAACAGTGACAGACTTTATTTTTAGGGGGCTCCAAAATCACTGCAGATGGTGATTGCAGCCATGAAATTGAAAGAGGCTTACTCCTTGGAAGGAAAGTTATGACCAACCTAGACAGCATATTAAAAAGCAGAGACATTACTTTGCTGACAAAGGTCTGTCTAGTCAAGGCTATGGTTTTTCCAGTGGTCATGTATGGATGTGAGAGTTGGACTATAAAGAAAGCTGAGCGCTGGAGAACGGATGCTTTTGAACTGTGGTGTTGGAGAAGACTCTTGAGAGTCCCTTGTACCACAAGGAGATCCAACCAGTCCATCCTAAAGGAAATCAGTCCTGAATATTCATTGGAAGGACTGCTGCTGAAGCTGAAACTCCAGTACTTTGGCCACCTGATGTGAAGAACTGACTCATTTGAAAAGACCCTGATGCTGGGAAAGATTGAAGGCAGGAGGAGACAGAAGACAACAGAGGATGAGATGGTTGAATGGCATCACCGACTCAATGGGCATGAGATTGAGTAAACTCCAGGAGTTGGTGATGGACAGGAAAGCCTGGTGTGCTGCAGTCCATGGGCTCACAAAGAGTCAGGCACGAATGAGCAACTGAACTGACTGACTGATTTTCCAGTATGGTGCTTTTTGTCCCCAGGATGTAAGAGTTGGACTATAAATAAAGCTGAGTGCCGAAGGACAGATGCCTTTGAAGTGTAGTGTTGGAGTAGACTCTTTAGAGTCCCTTGGACTGCAAGGAGATCAAATCAGTCAATCCTAAAGAAATAGTCATGGGAAGGACTGATGCTGAAACTGAAATTCCAATACTTTGGCCATCAGATGCAAAGAACTGACTCATTGGAAAAGATCCTGATTCTGGGAAAGATTGAAGGCAGAAGGAGAAGGGGATGACAGAGGATAAGATGGTTGGATGGCATCACCGACTTGATGGACATGAGTTTGAGCAAGCTCTGGGAATCCTGGCATGCTGCAGTCCATGGGGTTGCCAAGAGTGGGACAGGACTGAGCAACTGAACTGAACTGATGGTGCTTTAAGTAGATATGTTATTTATATGAATTTCTTTTGTCTTTTGTGGGGTTTTCAGTTTATCTAAAAGTGATTTTATCACAGTTGTATCAAGTGTTAATCTTTTTTGTGAGAAATGTCAAACTCAGATGAACAAACATGGTAAGAATTTCATATGGTGTAAGAATTTTTATGGAAACAGTCTGATACATTCTGGATTGTTGTTACTATCAAATGAAATTGTCCTCAAATTTTCTTTGAAGAAGACAGTTACTTTAGGGAAGCTCTAGGGACTTTTTTCTCTCTTTCTCTCTTTAAATATTTATTTATTTGTCTGTGGCAAGTCTTAGTTGCAGCACATGGGATCTAGTTCCCTGACCAGGGATTGAACCTGGGCACACAGCATTGGGGGAGTGCAGAGTCTTAGTCTTTGGGTCACCAGAGAAGTCCCAAGATTTTCTCTTTATTGGTGATAGATACAAGGGTCAGTCTTCTAGATGGTGGTTGAGTATGTTTTAAAACATTTCATCTTGAAGAAGAACATTTATTTGTTCTAAAACTGTATTAACAACAATCCTGTAACTTTAATCCTAAATCACTAGCTTTTAATCAAGACCAAATCCTCTGCTCAGAAGGCAGTATTAAATCACATTTCATACTGAAATTTCAGATTTCTCCATTGTGTTGGGATTAAACTATGCTAATGGATTTAAAGATTTTAGAAGAGGGAGAGAAAAAAGGGAAAACATAGTAAGAAATTATTAGTAACTTCTTGGTCTCCTTCACTACACAATTCATGGTGCTAATCCCCTGACTACAAGAATAGTTGTTGCAGCGCTGATCTTGTTGATGCCTGCATGCATGCGTGTCAGTGTCGCTTTGAGTCTGACTCTTCGCAGCCCCATGGCCCACCAGGCTCCTCTGTCCATGGAATTTTCCAGGCAAGAGTACTGGAGTGGGTTGTCATTTCATACCTGCATACTGTTAAGGAGAATGACTGAGTTTGTTATGTTTCTGTAGCGGAATTGATTATATTTGTGTCAAATTACACACATCCTTTACACATTTAGTCATGGAACGTCCACAGCCTTGTCCCATCCTCCCCTCTCTGAGCTCCTCTTCCCTGCCCACTTCATCTTCCTTGCTTCCCTCTTTTTACTTTCAATCTTATTTTTTATTACAAAATACGATTTTACTAAGCCCCCTTCAGATCCTCAAACTAAGCAAATGAAATTTTGTCATCTTTATAGTTTGCCTACTCTCTGCCATTGATCAACAAAAAATTTTATAAAAAGGCATATTTGCATATGTATTGAAAACTAAACCCATAAAAGAATGTACAGTGGAAAAAAAACCAAGTTTTTTCTTCAGGCCCCCTGACTTTCTCAGTATTGTTTACTAGAAATACCATTATTAACTTTAAATATATATATTGCATATGTATATGTATACATATGAATGTCTGTGTATATTACATGTAAGGATTAGACATATATGTGTGTGTATATGTATATATAGGTAAGGAAATAGATTTTATTGTATGTGTGTGTATAGATACATACAGATACAGATTTGGATCTATATATGTGTGTGCAAGGATTGATGTATATTTTAAAGTTAATAATGATTGTTATTATATAGCCTTGATGTTTTCATCTAAAATTATAGTTTGGACTGCTTTTAATTCTTCATAGTATCATTGTATAGATAGACCATAATGTGGGCTTCTACTTTCTTTTATTAGATGTTTTTTCTTGTTTTCAAGATTCATTTGTTTGTTATTGAAAAGTATTAATCATTTTTAGCTATCAAATTATGCCTGATTGTATTTATTATTAATTAATTGCCTAGGTTATACCATGGTTAATTATCTCCTATTATTTTGAGTTCTACAGAGATTATGCTTTGTTCTTTACACACAGTGGACTGTATTGAATAAAAATTCTATCACTGGGTAAGTAACTTGTTTGATACTGCTGCTGCTGCTGCTGCTGCTAAGTCGCTTCAGTTGTGTCTGACTCTGTGCGACTCCGTAGACGGCAGCCCACCAGGCTCCCCCGTCCCTGGGATTCTCCAGGCAAGAACACTGGAGTGGATTGCCATTTCCTTCTCCATGTTTGATACTAGTGAAATCAAATCTATAAATTCTGTAATGATGTTATCTTAGAAAGACCCTTGATCTGTGAAGGATATTGTCTAAGTTGGAATTTGTTCAGTTACTGAGTTGTGTCTGACTCTTTGCAACCCCACGGACTGCAGCTCACCAGGCTCCTCTGTCCTCCACTATCTCCTGTGGTTTGCTCAGAATCATGTGCGTTGGCTCAGTGATGTTATCTAACAGTCTCACCCTCTGCCTCTCTCTTCTCCTTTTACCCTCAATCTTTCTCAGCATTGGAGTCTTTTCCAATGAGTCAGCTCTTCAACATTTTGTCCAAAGTATTGGAGCTTCAGCTTCAACATCAGTCCGTCCAATGAATATTCAGGACTGATTTCCTTTAGGATTGACTGGTTGGATCTCCTTGCAGGCCAAGGGACACTTGAGAGTCTTCTCCAACATCCTAATTCAAAAGTATCAGCTCTTTGGTGCTCACCCTTCTTTATGGTCCAACTCTCACATCTGTACATAGCTACTGAAAAAACCATAGCTTTGACTATACAAACTTTTGTCAGCAAAACGATGTCTCTACTTTTAAATAGCTGGCTAGGTTTGTCATAACTTTCCTTCCAAGGATAAGCGTCTTTTACTTTCACGGCTGCAGTCACCATCTGCAGTGATTTTGGAGCCAAGAAAAGAATATTTGCCACTGCTTCCACTTTTTCCCCTTCTATTTGCCATGAACTGATGCGACTGGATCCCATGATCTTAGCGTTTTGAATGTTGAATTTCAAGCCAAACTTTTCACTCTCCTCTTTTACCCTCAACAAGAGGCTCTTTAGTTCTTCTTCACTTTCTGCCATTAGTGTGATATCATCTGCATATCTGAGGTTGTTGATATTTCTCCCAGCAAATTTGATTCCAGCTTGTGAGTCATCCAGCCTTGCATTTTTGCATGATGTACTCTGCATATAAAGTAAATAAGCAGGGTGACAATATACAGCCTTGACATGCTTCTTTTTCAATTCTGAACCAGTCAACCAGTCAACTCTAACAGTCCAACTCTAACAGTTGCTTCTTGACCTGCCTACAGATTTCTCAGGAGATAGGTAAGGTGACAGGTGAGGCTGAAATTGTACCACATCACTATTTTTTAGCTTGTATGTCAATGTGCTTTCAAATGTAATAAACCAGTTTTGAGAGTACCTTCTATTTCCTATATGCTGGCTGAAAAGACAGGAGGAGGAAACCCACATCCATATGCATCACGTTTGAGTTGTTTCACAACAATGTCATTTGCCATAATAGACTCTTTTTCTCTTTTCTCCCAGCCCACCACCTTTCCCAACCCAACTATCAGATGTGGGAAATAGGAGGAAGAAGCTGTTATGCTTAAGAAGATGAGGGCTTTCTAGGTATATCAGCTCAGATAATGCAAGCTTCTGTGCAAGCAGATCCCCAATGCCAGAGATTTAGCACAGTGGAATTTAATTTGTACTGATGTCAGTTCAGTGCGTGTGGAGGGGGTAACTTTCCACACAGGGACTAAAGATTTGGTTCCTTCCATTTCGTGACTTTAGAGTCCTTTAGTTCTGGCCAGGAGACAGCAGTAGTATTTTAAAGAATGTCCGATGTTGCTTCAAAGTCAGTAGAAGCTGAACAATCAGCAGATTGCTGGAGAGGGAAGAAAGAAAGCAAGGCTGGCTGTTACGTGAGATGAATATTCAGTGTCACCATGCTCTGGCGAGCTGACCTTCCCAGTGGGGTCCTCTGCAGGAAGGTGAGTTTTTCCTTACAGATAGTGGTTGGTGAACACTGCCCACTCTGAGACTCTCCTTTTTCCATGATTCCATTGCTAACCAACTCTTTCTGACTCACACATTTTTCTTCCTAGCATAAGCCTGCCATATCCAGGAGGCTGCAGGCCATACTGATTCAGGATGGAGTTCTAAGCAGCACCCTAGAGCAAGCTCTAGTTCCTCTGCCAACCCCATCCCCCTCCAACAGTGAGGGCCCCTGCAGAGTGCTCACTTTGAGTACCTGGTGAATATGGCTCACACTTCAAACTTAACAAGATTCATCACTGAAACAGTTCTAAAGAATGCAGAGAAGATGGAGACATACAACCATGAAGCGTCAATGACATTTATATCATGTAGGCCATGTATGTATCCACAACACATAAATATGTCTCATGAACCTATTTAGGGCTGGGTCATTAAGGTTCCCATTTCCAGAACTACATTCCCTCCCTTCAGTGGTTATGTCAAGATATTCATGTAACTTTTAAAAAGTGCTAATTTGTTTATTTATTATTTTATTTATTTTTTATCACTATTCCTACTTGTTTTTCCTCTCTTGTATTATTTTGATGTAAATCAGTTCATCTGTGAATATGTCAGTGTATATCTCTAAAAGATAGGGATCTATTTTAAGAAAATTTTACTGGAGTACAGTTGATTTATAATATTGTGTTATTATCTGCTGCACAGCAAAGTGAGTCAGTTATACGTATACATATATCCACACTTTTTTAGATTCTTTTCCCATATAGGTCATTACAGAGTATTGAGTAGAGTTCCCTGTATAGCAGGTTGGCTCATTATCTGTTTTATGTATAGCAGTGTGTATATGTCAATCCCAATCTCCCAGTTTATCCCTCCCACTCTTATCCCCTGGTAACCATAAGTTTGTTTTCTACATCTGCAATTCTACTTCTGTTTTGTAAACAAGTTTATCTGTGCCCTTTTTTAAGATTCCACATATAGGCAGTATCTGCTGCTACTAAGTCATGTCAGTCATGCCCCATAGACGGCAGCCCACCAGGCTCCCCCATCCCTGGGATTCTCCAGGCAAGAACACTGGAGTGGGTTGCCATTTCCTTCTCCAATGCATGAAAGTGAAAAGTGAAAGTCAAGTCGCTCAGTCATGTCCGACTCTTTGCGACCCCATGGACTGTAGCCCACCAGGCTCCCCCGTCCATGGGATTTTCCAGGCAAGAGTCCTGGAGTGGGGTGCCATTGCCTTCTCCGTATCACGTGACATTAAGCAGCATCACATGATATTAATCTGTCTGGCTTGCTTCACTCAGTGTGACACCCTCTAGGTCCATCCACGTTGCTGCGAATGGCGCTCTTTCTTTCCTCTCAAGGCTGAGTGACGCTGCATTGCGTATATGCACCGCATCTTCCTGACCCGCTCCTCTGCTGATGGGCGTCTAGGTTGCTCCCATGTCCTGGCTACTGTAAATAGTGCTGCAATGAACACTGAGGTGCACGTATCTTTTCAAATTATGGTTTTCTCAGGGTATATGCCTTGGAGTGGGATGGCAGGAGCATATGGTAGCTCTATTTTCAGTTTTTTTAAGGAGCCTCCATACTATTCTCCCTAGTAACTGCACCAATTTACATGCCCACTAACAGTGGAAAATGGTTCCCTATTCTCCACACCCTCACCAGCATTTACTGTGTGTAGACTTTGTGATGATTGCCATTCTGACCATTATTCTGAGTTGATACTTTATTGTAGTTTTGATTTGCATTTCTCTAATAATTAGCAGTCTTGAATATATTTTCATGTGTCTGTGGGCCATCTGAAGGTTTACTCGAAACCCATTTTTAACATCACCACAGTACCATTATTACATCTAAAATGCATGGCATTTGTGAAATAATAGAGAAAACATATGTTGATCGAAACCCATTTTTAACATCACCACAATACCATTATCACATTTAAAATATTACTAATAACATCACCAAGTATCCAGTAGGTATTAAAACCTCCAAGCATCTCATAAATGTCACAAATTTTTTTTATAGTTTTTTGAATCTGGATCTGATTGGTTCATTGATTACAATTAGTTGATTTCTCTTTTAAGCGTCTCCCCTGTGTTTCTTTTTTCCTTGTTATTTACTTGTTGAAGAAGTCTGAATTCAATTTTTAAAATTCTTTAAATGTCTTTGCATTTGACTTTCCATAGGGTTCCAAAAGCCTTAGCTCTCAGAGCCCTTTGGCCTCCTTAACAGGAGCCCCTGCTTCTCTGCCTCGGGACAAGAGGTTGGTTTCTAAGGGCTTCAGACACCTCGCCGGTGCCCACTCTTCCCTGTCCCCCTCCCACTCTCTGTCCAAGTGACCCAGAGGACATCCACTCTTAGGCATCATTAAAGATGGCGTGTTGCAACATTTAGTAAGGTGTTCTATGCCAAGCAAACAAAAACTCTGTAAATGTTTCTGGTAGGAAATTAAGTAGGTCTGTGAGAAATGATTTGGTTAAACAGAGCCATTTTCCATGAAGCGAATGCATGGCATTTGTGAAATAATAGAGAAAATATATATTGATCTCTTTTGGTTCCTGACACAGAGCTCTTGAAAGCCTACTATGACCATCGGGAACACCTTCTGTTCTTATATTTGGTCGCTGACCCCGGTTCCTGACACAGGGCTCCAACCCCCTGAGAATCCCCTGAGTAATAGCAGTGTCTTTTGCTCTGTCGAGGTGACTCCAGGTGGGCTCCTGAAAGGCTCCTGATTGAGGGCTGGTCATCAGCAAGCCAAAGCCAGGATCAGAAGTTTGGAATGTTCAGCCGCACCTCGAATCTCCTGAAAGGTAATTGAGGCTGGAAAAGAAGCTACTGACTCATGCCTACATGAGGAAGCCTCTATAAAAATCCCCAAAGTTTGGCAAGCTTTCAGGGTGGGGAACACATGCTGAGAGGAGGGTGGTGAGTTCAGACAGGCATGGAATCCCTGTGCCCTTTGCCACATACCTGGCCCGATGCATCTCTTCCACGTGGGTGTTCATCTGGATCCTTCATCATACCCTTTATAGTAAACTGGTAAATGGTAAGTAAACTCTATGAGTTCTGTAAGCTGCTCTAGCCAATTAATTGAACCTGAGGAGGGGTTCCTGGGAACACAGGTCCAGATGACAGCTAATTTGCACAGATATCACATTTTTTAAAATATTTATTTGTATTTATTTGACTGTGCAGGGTCTTAGTTGCAGCATGTGAGATCTTTAGTTTCGGCATGCGAACTCAGCTGTGGGATATGGGATCTAGTCCAGCTACAGGGATGGAACCCGGACCCCCTGCATTGGGAGTGCAGAGTCTTAACCACTGGACTGCCAGGGAAGTCCCAGATATCATATCTCTATTCTAAAGAATTAAAAAATATAACTGATATAAAAATATAACTGATATAAAAATATAACTGATAATATAACAGGAGCACTGTTCAGGGATGGCCTCACCATATTTGGTGAAATGATACTAGGAGGGAAAGCTCCCTGAATTTGCACAGGTATCAGAATTTTACTTATATGCTTATGTCTCACATCACTCACCAACCCTCAGATACAGAGACATTTTCATAATAATTCATTTGATGACTGTATATACTTCCCACAGGTGCCCTTCAGAGATTCTGAGAATCTCCCAACTTACCTCCCATCCCAGACTAATCCCTGAAGTTTTCCACTACCCACATGTGTCTGTATCCAGCAGAAGGTCAATGACTATGACTTTGACCATTGTTCATTGTTCAAAGGTTTGATCCACAACTTTTAAAAAGTATGTACAAATGTGCTTTATTCCTCGTATCCTGTGCTTGGGCAAAACTCTCCAGCATCACCTGAAACAAGGGCAGGCTTGTCACATGCACTTAGTAACATGACATGTCTCCACCTACGGCTGCTGGTAATTACTCTCTCTGTCAAAGAGAACATTTCTCCTCCGCGTGACTTCATCTGCCGGCTGCGGCTGAAAAGCTGATCCCACAACTCCATGGGCTCCAGAACCTCTCATTTTAACAGGACACGTGCCAAGTGCATAGGAATGAGGCGACGCTGAAGACGCACAGATGACAAAGTGTTGCCCCCGGGAAGCTCCTCCGGGGGGTGGGGGGCGGGGCGGGAATGGCGACATCCACTGCTAGCGGAAGCTTGGGTTACTCTACACAAGGGCTTAGCAATAGGCCTCTGTGTCACAGGAGCACCAGGCCACTGTGACTTGACATCTCAGACCCCAGACCTCCCCATCTCTCACTGGAAGCCCCCTGATAGGTAAATGTGTCAGATGTGCAGACACAATAATGGATATTAATAGGTGCGTGTTGGTTTCATTCATTCACAGGACACCTTTCTTTTGAGCATCTCTTTTGGTTTTACTAGGAACCAGGTGCTCTGAATCAAAGCTGAATAAAACCTACTTCCTTCTCTGGAGGAACCCAAGGTCCAGCGTGGGGGAGGCGACATACCCAGGGTGCGGTGACAGAGGCGTCTGTGGGGAATGATAAGACCAGAAGGCGAACCCAGAAATCAGGTTGGGGAGGCAGGGAAAGCAGCCCAGAGACAGTAAGACTGGTACTGTCTGAAGTTCTGATGCTTTTTATTTCCTGGAGATGACCCTAGTGGAGGAAATCACCAGCAGAATGGGACAGGTAAATTGAGTGAATATTTCAGAGAGAGGGGAATTGGGGATGATTCAAATCACAATATTTGAGTGATATTTTTTGGACAAAAGATTATTTTTAATTTTACATAGAATCTACAAGAATTACAGTGAACTCTGTTAGAGGGATAGAAACTCCCATGCTTTTTCCTCTTGAGGTAGAGGTAGATAGATGACATTATTCAGCTCTCACCTTCCATCTCTGGGCGTGTGTGCACGCTAAGCAGCTTCAGATGTGTCCAGCTCTTTGTGACCCCCATGGACTGTAACCTGCCAGGCTCCTCTGTCCATGGGATTCTCCAGGTAAGAACACTGGAGTGAGTTGCCATTCCCTTCTCCAGGGGATCGTCCCGTGGGATCGAACACGTGTCTCCTGCATTGGCAGGCAGATTCTTTACCATTAGCGCCTCCTAACCAGCAGCTATTCTCTTTATTTATTTCTATTCAGCTGGCAGGAGACAAGGCTGGGTGGTTTGAGGCTTGAGTCCTTCTCTCCCAGAGAAGGCCTTGAGACGCCCCCTAGTGGAGAACCAAGGATGATTATGGTGAAGGCAACCCAGCTCAGCCCACGGTGCAGGGAAGACTGAAGCCCCTGGCATCTTTGGTTATTAGCACCGCCTGTGTGCTGGGCGGGCACCAGCATTTACACGCTGGCACTGCTTGCAGTGGGAGGAAAGTCTGTGTTGTTTTTATTGTTTTCTGAAAAATGGAGTTGTGGTAGGGCTACCATTTTATTACTCAGTGATGTCCCCTGGAAGATGAAGGCAACCCGAGAGAGATGTAAAGGATTGGTGGTTGGGGCCCTGAAGGGGTTTATTCACATGGTGAAAAGAGAAGCTGCTTGAGAAAATGAGTCATCTTAAGACACAAGAGGGCCATGGTGTTGAGGTTTATTCTAGGGCCAAAGAAAGTGTGGGAGGGAGGGAAGGTTTTGAGAACCGTATAATGTTTGCCATCTGAATTTTTTTCTAATTTTTTGAGCACTCGTTATGGCATCTTAGCTCCTCAGCCAGGGATCGACCCCTGCACCCCTTGCCTCAGCAGCACAGAGTCTTAACTGGACCACTAGGGAAGTCCTCATCTGAATTTTCTATAAGAATCTTAAGACAACACTGTTATCAAACAAAAACATGGTACCCAATAACAAAACAACAACCCCATTAAAAAATGTGCAAAAGACTTGACTAGATATTTCTCCAAAATATGGATGGCCAATATACACATGAAAAGATGCTCAAACATCACTAATTATCAGGAAAACACTAATTATCAGGAAAACGTAAATAAAAATCGCAATGAGATAGCTCACACCCATTAGGATGTCTACTATCAAAAAACCAGAAAACAAGTGTTGGAAAGGACACAAGGAAATTGAAACTCTCTCAGTCGTAAAAAAGAATGAAATAATGCCATTTGCAGCAATATAGATGGACCCAGAGATCATGCTACATGGTTCTTTCTTATCCAGAGGCTTCACCACTTTCTGGCCAGGCTGGAGGAGGTAGAATCTTTGGCAAAAATGGCAATTTCAGAGCTGGGTCATTCAGTCATTGTCCTCAGAGGCACTGTTCCCTTTCAGAGATGTTAACGGACCACCTAGCAAAGGTCCTCCTGCTTCTCAAAGGCCCTCTCACCCTCTCCTCTCCTCAGGCGCCTCTAGTGACACAAAGGAACCAGGCCTAACCCTTCGAAGCCAGAGATTCCAAAACCTGACTGTTCACTTGATGGGGTAGCCGGGAGTAGGTAGAGGCAAGACAAAGCCAGTGTAACTTTTTTTTAAGGTTTATTTATTTATATTTGGCTGCACTGGCTCTTTGTTGCTGCATGTGTGGGCTTTCTCCGGTTGCAGTGAGCCGAGGCTAGCCTTCATTGCAGCGCGCAGGCTTCTCTCTACAGAGGGCTCTAGGCCAGCGGGCTTCAGTAGTTGCTGCTCACAGGCTCCAGAGAGCTGGTTCAGTCATCATGTGGGTGAGCTTACCTATTCTGTGGCTTGTGGGATCCTCCCAGTCCAGGGGTGGAACCTGTATCCCCTGTATTGGCAGAAAGATTCTTAACCACTAGACCACCAGCGAAGCCCCAATATAATTTTTAAAATAAAGTATTGTAAAAAAAAAAAAAAAAAGACTATCTTATCATCTCAGTAAACAAAGGATACTGCAGCCATCAGGCCATCACTTTACAGCCCCCCATCCTGTTAGTGAGCCTTGAGGGAGATCAACGTGGAAGCAACACCCTGCCCATTGCCAAGCCCTCAGCCACCCCCAACTATGCACCTGAGGGGGTTCCTGATGGAGAAGAACTGGAAGCACAGGACCTGAGAGTTAAGGTGCAAATCGAACAAACGACTGCAGTGAGCCCAGACTCCTGCGTCTTCCCATACGCAGAAAAGTGCTGAATACCTTAACTCGAGAGGTCTGTTTTTCTTGAATTAACAGTAATCTTTTGATGTTCTCACTACCTGGTTTTTGTTGCAAAACTCCTATACTTCCTGGCTCCTCTTCAGAGCAATCTCTCAGAGCTATCTGAGATTCTGTGTCCCAAACTCGAAGTTCTCAGGATGTCCACTGAATAAAACATAATTCTCAACGTTTAGGCTAATTTTTCTTTTTTGTTTTAGGTGACAGTATCTTGCCATGATGGATGGTGGGCCCTGTAGCAACAGTGCTGTCTCCTTAGCACAGCTGTCATTGGCTCTTGATCACTGAGCTCCCTGGAGAGTCCAGATCCGTGTTATAGGAAGAGCTGGTGATAATTCTACTCTTAAACAATACTGACAACCCCTGCGCTCTTTTCCAAGATCCTCTCCCAAGGGGGAGCTCAGCAAACTTCAGAGATGTAGAAGAAGAAATTGCCTTGTCTACAGTTATGTGGAGTGGACTTTGAGATCTATTAGTGAATCAGTCAGTATACACGGTACTTTCCAAGTAATGGGCCTAGAAAATGGAAGTTTGGTATCCTAAAGATTTATTAGGGGAACCACTGATGGAACCCACTGTCAGTGGGGACCCACCCTGGCCAGGCCCGATAGTAACCGCTGGCATGAGTTATTTTTAACAGGAGGTCCTGATAAGGAATGTGGAACTAACAAGCTACCACTGTTACAGTGAAACGGAAAAACAGAGAAATGAGTTTTTTGTTTTTCTTTTCTGAGAACAAGAAGAGAGCAGTGAGCAGGCCTGAGCATTCCTAGTGTTTTTTTTTATTTTCAGTTCAGTTCAGTTCAGTCGCTCAGTCGTGTCTGACTCTTTGCGACCCCATGAATCGCAGCACGCCAGGCCTCCCTGTCCTGCTTCTAACTCTGTGTGTCTAGAAGTTTGCTTTTTTGCCCATAACTCTGCAGAGCTACACTTTGCACCTATTTTCCTTGGACTCTATGCTAAATGCGTCCTCTATCTGGTGTACCCTTTCGCTTGTAGTTACAGAAAGAAAGCTGCAGGGCCATGGAACAGCCAGACTCAATTACTGCGCCAGTGATGCCAGCCTATGACTGATTTTGACAAGATCTGAGCGCCTTTGTTCCTCATCACTGATTCCTGACTGCGACCCTGTTACCGGCCCAAATATGGGCCTTCTCTGTCCACTGAAGCTGAATGAAAAATACAGAGACAGAGTTTGGAGGAAATAAGAAGGTGGTTTTTATTCTCAGGCTGCGGAGAGGGGAACACAGTTGGCTTATGCCTTAAGAACTGTGACCCCACTCCATGAGGGTTCTAGAGGCTTATATAAGGCCAGGGCTCCCAGGGAGGAGTCGGTGATGAGGGGAAAAAGTGATAGGATCTCGATTTTTGCCTCTTGCTTTGTTTCAAAGACAGTCATAAACTGATGTCAGTAACCCAGTAATTGAGTCCGGCAGTCAGGTGGCTCTGTGGCCATCTTTCTGGTATATAGCTAAAAGGGAAAGGGTGTCGAAAAGGTAAACACCAGATAGGGGGTGTGTTTCGCAGAGAGTCAAAGAAGCAAATGTGAACTGAAGCTCCTGCAGAGTTAGGGGACAGAAAAATAACCTAGCTACAGACTTGCAGAGTTAGGAGCAGTTAAAGTTAAAAAAAAACCAGCAATGTGCAGGCCTGGTCACTGTTCTCTTTATCTTCTTTGTTCCCAGGAAAGGGAAAGAAAAACTCATTCCTCTTTTCCCCTTTCACTGCAACAGCCCCTCATCTTATATAAGCACCGAGACCCCTCACGGCGGGGCGGAGGAGGGGCAGTGTGCAGTCTACCCTGCTCCCCTCTCCGCCAGCTGAGAATGAAAACCACCTTTCTATTTCCTCCAAACTTGACCTTCTCATCCAGCTTCAGTGGGCAGAGAAAGCCAAGATTTTGGCCAGCAACACCCCCAAGTAAAAGAATTTGAGAAAGGTCAAAAAGAGAGAGGAGATCTCAGCCCAGATCCCAGAATCCTCCTCGCTGGAATCAGTCTTGTCTGAGAGATGCTCACGCCACCAGGAAGTACCCTGAGTCAGAATGATTGGCCAGACATAACCTGGAAACTAATCCTATCACCATAAAACCTGACATGTGAGCCACTTGGCAGAGCGGTTCTCCTGGGTTCCCTCACCCTGCTGCTCTCTGCCCGGGGCTCCCTTTCCCAATAAAGTCTCTTGCTTTGTCAGCACATGTGTCTCCTTGGATAATTCATTTTTGAGTGTTAGACAAAAGCCTACTCTTGGGCTCTACAAGGGGTCCCCCTTCCTGCAGCACAACCTCGTTCCAGAAGCCTTTCCTAGAGATACCATCACCTTGGTCCCTCTATTAAGAACTGCTCCAGGAACGCCTGGCTGCTTGATGTTCCTTTATTGGTGACTGTTTTTGGAAGCTGAATATCTTGCCAAAGAAAATTTGAGCCACAAAAGTACCTAGCCCAGTGCCTTTTGAGTAGTCAGCACTGAATCTGAATTCTTTGGGTGAATAAATGCACAGATGTCCTTAGGGTTCCTGCATTTGTAATTCTATTTGGGATCCTTATCCTGCTTTTCCAGACACCGTTTCTCTGAGTGAAAGCAGCCTCTCTGCCAGGAGGGATCATTGACTCTCTTGTTCACCTGATTTTCTTTCTGGAAGGCACAGTGCTAAGGACAAAACAATCAGCACTCTGCCTCCCCCACGGCCCCCCTTGCAGGGACATAGATTCAGCCTGTCTGCCCTGCAGTGCCCAGGGGAACTCAGCAGCTCTGCTGCGCTCCTGCTAAAGGCTTATCTGCATGGCCAGGCTGCACCCACTGCTGCCACCAGGAACCTGACACCCCAAGGGAAGCACTCAACATACGCTTATGAAAAATGCGTCAAAATTTTGACATTTGGTCCAGAGTCAGACCAGCCCCATCCCTTCTGGGAAGTCACCAAGGCCCTAAACACCTGAGCTTAGGCAACCTCAGGCTTCTTGCCTCTGACTAAATCCGTAAAGTTCTCCAGGAAGAAGGAACCAGGTCCTAGGAAATGATGGGTCAGTACATTAGACAGCCTGATATGTTCATGCGAAGAAGAGGAATGCTCTGCCAAGCACACTCAGAACCCTGGTGCCGTTAGAGTCTGGTCACGTTTGCCTGAGGGAAGCCAGAGCAGCCCTGGACAGCTGGGCCTGGACTCTGGTCATGGGTGACTGAAGGAAATGCCATTTCTTCCCAGGCCTGTCCCCATCTGTACCATTCTGCACACCCAAGGTCCTAAATTACTCTGCTTTATGCATTCATAACCAGCTATTTAACAACTATCTTCTATGAGTTGGGCCTGTTCCTGAACACTTTACATGCTATTGATTCACTTGACCTTTAGAATGTCTACTAAAAAATTATTTGCAACCTAAAAACCTGAAAATAAAAAAAAATTATGTTTTATTTGGTGGGAACTTTTAGGACTTCAAACCCTGGAGGCCACATCAAAACTAACCCTGAGAAAATTGCTGGGAAGATGCAAAAGTCTAGGCTCACTGAAATCATTCCTTTGATATGCACCTCAGCTCTCTGCAGCTAGAATCCTGTTTTCACATCCTGAGCTTCCTTTCTTCAGGGTTCTCTCTCTATAGGGAGTGGCTGCCATCTGATGACTGCTAGACAGCAAGTATTCTTCTCCTTCCTGAGCTCCCTCAGGGCTCACCAGCTCAATGTCCAGTGGTAGCTGCAATTGCTGATAACCATTACGTGGTTTGTTTACTGGTATGGCAGGAAATATTCCCTTTATGCAGAACAACCCCAGGAATGAGCACTGTTATTGCCTGTTTTCCACATGAGGCATAGAGATTAAGGAACTTGCCCAAGGTCACCCTGATCATGAATGATGGAGATAGACTTGAAGGGAAGACCCCAAACACCAGAACTCACTACTCAGTGAAATCTTGTCTTCATAGATGCATTTTCATCTAACTCACAGAGTGAGTAAAGTGAAAGTCACTCAGTCGTGTCTGACTCTTTGTGATCCCATGGACCATACACAGTCCATGGAATTCTCCAGGCCAGAACACTGCAGTGGGTGGCCTTTCCCTTCTCCAGGGGATCTTCCCAACCCAGGGATCGAACCCAGTTCTCCCAAATTGCAGGTGGATAGTCATCCCTGGGTCAGGAAGACCCCCTGGAGGAAGGAATGGCTACCCACTCCAGTATCTTGTCTGGAGGATTCCATGGACAGAGGAGCCTGGAGGGCTATAGTCCATGGGGTCACAAACAGTCAGACACAACTGAACAACTAACACCTTCACAATAACAAAAGCAACAAACACAAAGGTTAGGGTCAAAGAAACAGATTCAGCATGGAGTCAAAATTACAGTTATAACTGTTCTAGCTGAGCCATATATCTGACTCACAGAGTATGTCTGTCCAAATCCCTTTGCACAGAATTTAGTGCAGTGACGTAAACTTCAATGCATGCAACATATATTTTTAATTTTTATAATAAACAAGTTTCATCTATCTTGGTGAAGATGCCTGGACAACCTGCAGTCTCCAATCAGACTGTTCTGTTTATCCTCTGGCCCAACTGTGTTACTGAGTCCAAGCTCACTCTGCTCACCGTACAATAGGCCAATAAACCCAGGAGACAAGGTGTTGAGGCAAGGAATACAACTTTATTTGGAAAGTCAGCTGACCCAGAAGATGGCAGACTGAAGTCTCAAAAGATCCCTCTTGTCGGGGCCTGGATGCCAGGTTCTTTTATGGACAGAAAAGTGGGGAAGTGAGGAAACAAAGTAAAAAGACCATTTATGTTTTGCAAATGTCTCTTAGAATGGCAAGCCTCAGGCAGGGGGATGTGTTAGTTTCTTTTCCTGATAGTCATTTCACAGGAGGTATGAAATGGGGTATCTCCTGCCATATCAATAAGCAAGGATGTCTCAGCTATCCCTGATTCCGGCCCTCCAAACAGGAATTTCTGAGCTGTGCTGACAAGCGGTGCCACTTCCTACACAAAGAACTTAAGGATGTCACAGCCATTAGTGATTACAGCCCTGTGAGCTAAGCAAAGTCACTTTAGTTTAAGAGTCAGGCAGAGGAGGCAGGGTTCTCTGAGGCAGGGCATTATGTATGATTATTTGGGGCGTCCTTGTTGGCTCAAATAGTAAAGAATCTGCCTGCAATGTGGGAGACCCGGGTTTCATCCCTGGGTCGGGAAGATGCCCTGGAGGAAGGAATGGCTACCCACTCCAGTATCTTGTCTGGAGGATTCCATGGACAGAGGAGCCTGGAGGGCTACAGTCCACGAGGTCACAATCAGTCAGACACAACTGAACAACTAACACCTTCACAATAACAAAAGCAAAAAACGCAAAGATTAGAGTCAAAGAAACAGATTCAGCATGGAGTCAAAATCATAGTTATAACGGTAACTATAGAGTCCACTAAGGAAGCCCACCTCTTTGGCTTCAACTCAGCTGCTTTCCCCCTGGCTTTTGGGGTAGGAGGCACTTGATAGGCTAATTGGTAAAGCTGTAAATTGTAGAGAAATGATTCCCTGTCAATTTCCAGTTTCTGCCATTACCTAAAGGAACTGCCCAGAGTGATGCTTGATAGACTAGAGCAGCCTCAGCTGGCGAAGAATTTGCTTTGCTGGCCTCCAGACAATTTATTGTCATTAAGAACATTCTGCTCTCTCTTTGCTGTGGTCCATCATTTTGTGACAAAGCCCTTATTTCATGTGACATTATTTCTTTTCTCCTAGAGGCACCCTCTTCCCCTGAGATCCCAGGGAATGCTTGGGGCGCTGACACCAAGTCTCAGTGCCTTGTCTATAAAACCGTGTTAGTCCTGCTTCCAGGGATTCTGCAAAACTGTGATAAAAACGGTTCTGTGGCCACCTGCAGAGAAATTAAGCCGAGAGGCAACACGTCCATAATTAGCTGGGATAATTTCCCAGGGATAAGTCACAGATGATCTGTTTCAATTCCATATAGGTCCTTGCATCCGCCTACCATCTAGAAAAAAGCTCTTCCTTTGCCCTTGGCAGTGACAGGCAGGTCTTTTCAGAGACTCGGAGAAGCCAAGATTGCATTTTTCAAAGTGCCAATCTATATTTAGCTGGATGAACTGCCTAGGGCTCTGTACCTGCGCCATCTGAAAAAGCTCCCCTTCACTTTTACAAGGTCATATGGATCAAGCAGACATTGATTCTGTTACCCAGGGGACCCAGAATCACTCCAGGACAGAAAATGCTACACTGGGGACAAAAAAGGCAGATTTCATTCCATTCAACTTTGGCAAAGTGCAGACACAGGAAAGAATTTTCCCAAGGTGAGCATTGAGGTCCTGGCCTTCTCCCTGCTAAGTGAATTTCAAGCCAATGTCAGCCAGAATGCAGAATGAAATCTCTGAATCAGAGAGTCTTTGCCAAGACACCCTCGAGCTCCTACTCCAACTTTGCTCTCCTCTCCTCTTTGGAAAGTAAAAGTGTTAGCCACTCAGTCGTGTCTGACTCTTTGCAATCCCATGGACTGTAGCCCACCAAGCTCCTCTGTCCACAGAATTCTCCAGGCAGGAATACTGGAGCGGGTTGCCATGCCCTCCTCCAGGGGATCTTCTTGACCAGGGATCACACCTAGGTCTCCTGGATTGCAGGCAGGTTCTTTACCATCTGAGCCACCAGGGAAGTCCTCTTCTCTTTCATTTGGCTTCTGTTAGTGTTCTCCCTTTTTCTCCTTCCTTCCTTTTATTTTGTTCTCATGCATTAAGCTCTCATTCTTTTTTTGCACAGTGTGTAAGACATCAGTATTATTATCCTCAAAGGTTATTCAGTAGAAAATTACTGCTTCTATTAGAGGGTTGGACAAACCGACAGGCAGTTTTAGGAAGTATCATAACAGGATGGCACCGAAGGAGGGAGGGAGAGAGGGAAGGAAGAAGCGAAGAAGAGAGAGACAGTGCTCAGCCAGTCTGAAAGATACCTATGAAGACTACCCAATGAGGGTAGCACAGAACTGAGTTACTTGCTCTTCCCAGCTGATAAAGCCTCCCAGTCTTAGACTACCTGGTACACAGGGAGCACTTTCCTTCTTGCTCCTCTGTAAAGTTCACGTGGGGACCAAGAAAATGATGTCAGTGACTGAGGATATCTCCTCCTGGAGGCCCATCACCAGCTCTGCCGGCCATCACTTCTGGCTTCCTTCTTCTCTTCACATTCTGGCCTGGGGTGATGAAGCCTACATCTCTTCTTAGAGGTTAAGAGAAGGCCTAGAATTTAAAAAACCGCAGAAACTAAACAGTCATACTCCATTGTTGGTGCTCAATTGCTAAGCCATGTCTGACTCTTTGCAGCCTCATGGACTGCAGCACGCCAGGCTCCTCTGTCCTCCGCTATCCCCCAGAGTTTGCTCAAATTCAAGTCCCATACATATTCCATTATACGAGGCAAGTATTTCAAAACTTATTGCCCACCTGTTCAAGGCATGGGAGTACTGGGAGTCCATGCTATGCCATTAGCCACAAATATAAACTGCTTAACCAGGGAATGGAGATGTCTAGTACTGAATGTGCCTTGTTAAACCAAAGAGAGTATTTTAAATAAGAGATTCTGCCCTTGGCTAAAAGCTGTCTTGCAAATGAAAAGGTGTTTTAGGGGATCTGTACACAGTCACAGATTAGATCTGACGATGAGAAGAAGAGGCCAGGTGGGTATCCAATATCTTCGGATTCTGCTAATGAATTACTGTGTGAATTATTAGAGACGTAACTTTTCTTTCTGAAAGTGAACTCTAGAGTCCACATTTGGGGTCTTGATCTAGATCACTGGATTTGCATCCTGGCCCACTTAGCTATGGGATCTCGGCCAGTCTTTCTGTGTTTAGTGCTCTTACTTGTAAAATGAAGATGACAATTGTTCCTGAGTCATAAGGCTGCTGGGAGAATGAAGTGAGTTAATACATGTTAAGGTCTTAGAACAGTATCTGACAATGATGTTGAATAAATATTAGCCAATCTCTATTTGGAGGTTGTTTTTCCATTGTGAATAAAAAATACTAGATTTTTAGCTACTTCTGTTTGACTTAATTCCAGTATCTGATTCCAGTTAATTAGGGTCATATTGAATGATGTAACTTTTGCTGGTTCCTACTCCAGTAGATTGTCCTTGACATAAATGATATTGTATATATACTTTTCATGCCAACAGAGCTCTTATGAATGAACTAAATAAGTTCATTGATTTCTTTTATAGATCTTTCCACCTAATTTTCAATTGAAGGCATATTTACTCTGCTTCTCCCTTCAAAATGTATATTTAGAAATCTTCAAAGCTTACAGTTTATAAACAACATACCAGAAATAAACGAATCATCACTTTTTTATGCCTCCTTTACTTTTAAAAATAGAATCAAGGTTATGTTTTTGAACTCTTATTATCTCACTGCCAAATTGAGAGTTTTTCCTTTTACCTCCAAACAAGCACTTTCTTTCTTTTGAACTTACCTGAAGTGCCAATGAGTCACCACATTAATAAGAATGGTTCCAAATCCAGTCAGAAAAGTCAACCAAATATTCTAACGTGGTAGCACTTGAAAGGTAATAGAGTATGCCATCCCAAAATATGACTATAGGATGCCCACCCCAAATTATGCTGGTTTGGTATATTGATTATTTTGAGTTATAGGTACTTAAAAGACAAAAAGTGAAAGGACAGGCTTTTCCTGAACCCCCCTTATCTGCCTAAAGGCAAATTCTCCAAAAGTAACTCACTTTTGTCATAGAAAACTCCCTCAGGAGTTTCTTCGACCAGGAATGATTGACTTTTGTCACAGGAGAGGAGACTAGAAATGATACTACATGGGAATGCAAATTGGTACAGCCACTATGAAAAACAATGTGAAAGTTCCTCAAAAACTAAAAATGGAGTTGCCATATGATCCCGCAATCCCACTCCTGGGCACCTATCCAGACAAAACTATAATTCTAAAAGATACATGCACCGTAATGTCCACAGCAGCATTACTTAAAATAGCCAAGAAATGGAAACACCTTAAATGTCTATCAATGACGAACAGATAAAGATGTGGTACATGTATTCAACGGAATATTACTCAGCCATAAAAAAGAATGAAATAGTGTCATTTGAGGCAATATGGATGGACCTAGGGATTATCATACTAAATGAAGTAAGTCAGAAAGAGAAAGACATGTACAATATGACATGTACATATGATATCACTTACAAGTGAAATCTAAAACACAGGACAAATGAACATAGGTACAAGACAGAAAGAGACTCACAGACACAGAGGACAGACTTGTGGTTGCCAAGGGGGTGGAGGGGTGGATTCGGAATTTGGGATTAGCATATGCAAACTATGATATAAAGGATGGATAAACAACAAGGTCCTGCTGTATAACACAAGGAACTGTATTCAGTATTCTGCAACAAATCATAATGAAAAAGAATATATATGTGTGTAAATGAGTCACTTTGCTGTATAGCAGAAATTAACACAACACTGTAGATCAACCATACTTTAATAAAACTAGAAAAAAAATGACACCACACTCAAACTTTGTTACAGTGTATCACACCTCCCATCTGTTCTTCCAAGGGCCCACTCGTCTTCCCTAAGAATTACTTACTCTCCTCCAAAAGGCCTATATTCCCCTTCCCACATCCTTATTCAGCCTAAATTCCAAGCCACCACAGAGAGTTACTCTCTGAGGTGTAACTTCAGAGTATCTTCCATAAATATATGCAATGCATATCAGGAAACTTCTGTTTGCTTTTCTTTCATTAATCTTTTACAGGGTTCTTGACCAAGTACTGAGAAGGGTGGAGGGAAAATTATTTTTCCTCCCCTACACGCGTAAATCATGTCCAGCTGGAAATCAATATGGAAATTTGTCTTGACTATGTAAACAGAAAAGCTTAGGGGAGAAATTACTTGTTTCTTTTTACTTTCACATTGGAGAAGGGTATCAGGAAGGATGCAGACTTAGTCTATATAATTCGACAATCTGACATGACTAGCACATGGCAGGTGTGAAATACTATTTGTTAAACAAACCAGTGTGGGGCGATGGTAAGTGAAGTTTCTTCCCCTATGTATTGCATGCAAAACCGGGAACTTACATGTCTAGTGATCCATCTGGTCAGATGGACATGGCCTCAGACTGGACATCAGGAGGAGGGAGTCCCCTCGCTGCTAACATGAAGACATTCACACTGATCTGTAGTGATTTCAGGACTATAACCCAAGCCTGGTAAATTAATGGATGCAAAGTAATTTCTCATAGGATTTTTGTGGGGAAAAAGTGAACAGATTTAACAGGAAGTGTTATATTTGAACAGTACAAACATAGGACAAGTTAGCTACTTTCACATATAAAACAGTTGTTTGACTTTTCACCACTGTCTTCCACTATAAATTTGTGCATTGCCAGGCCCTAATAGCTAGGAAAATGTCAGTTTTTCTGAGTCACATAAAAAATTAATAACAGAATTAAATCTACTACCAGATCTCTCTAAGTGTCTAATGCATGAGATTGAATTATGTTTTTTTTTTTCAGATTGCTCTTTCCTTTTGACTATATTATTATAATACAGAGTCAGATCAGTCCCCTCTTTTTACTACATGGAACTTATCACTGTCTTCATTAGGTGCTACTTTCCCAGGGCCTGTATTTCACTTTTTGACTTTTTCCCCCACTCACATAGAATCGGGCTTCCCTGGTGGCTCAGATGGTAAAGAATTTGCCTGCAATGCAGGAGACCTGGGTTCAGTCCCTGGGTTGGGAAGACCCCCTGGAGATGGGAATGGCTTACCCACTCCAGTATTCTGGCTTTGAGAATTCCATGGACAGAGGAGCATGGCAGACTACAGTCCATGGGGCTGCAAAGAGCAACTGAGCACAGCACAGTGCATAGAATCCGGTTGCCAGGTACAATACTGGATGCTCTAGGCCTATTTACTAAAAAACTCTTAATGTGAAAAGAAATATGCAGCCACTGAGGCTTTACAGGTGGCGCTAATGGTAAAGAACCCTCCTGCCCATGCAGGAGAGGTAAAGAGACTTGCCATAAAGAGTCCTTGGGTAGGGAAGATCCCCTGGAGGAGGGCGTGGCAATCAACTCCAGTACTCTTGCCTGGAGAATCCCATGGACACAGGAGCCCGCGGGCTACAGTCCATGGGGTCACAAAGAGTCAGACATGACTGAAGCGACTTAGTACATATGCATGCATGTGGCCCTATGTTCATAGATGCACTGTTCACAATAGCCAAGACATGGAAGCAACCTAAATGTCTATCGACAGAAGGATGGCTAAAGAAGATGTGGTATATATACACAATGAAATATTACTCAGCCAAATGTGACTTTCAGACAATGAATGATTATTTAGTTTTAAGTACATCCCATGTGATATTTGGCTTTGGGTTTTATTTTCTAAATCTGGCAACCCTAATTTGGAGGCTTCGCTGATCCTGAACAGGTGAATCAAGAGAGCTTAGGCAATCAGGACCCAGAACATAAGCAGGCTAGATTTTATCTTACAATTGATATTTACTTTAATTTTTTTAAGTTGGAAAAGGACAACCAAGCTAGGAGAGTAACAACGTGTGAAAATTAAATATATATGAATAGTTTAATATTTAAATAAAACAAAATTATAGTTAAATGACTCTGGTGTAGACACTGGTATTCTACAATCCAGTAACTAGAGTCTAGTAGTAAATAATTCATCATAATGGAAACTATTAATATTGTATTGATATAATGAAATGAAATGTTTGTGCATGTAGTTGGAAGAGATCATTTTTGAGATTGCTGTGGGGATAAGGAAGTGGTGGGGAGACTACTTGACCTCTGGGCTCTCACTAGAGAATGTGGCTGCTGCTCCCATTTCCAACTATCTGAACTTAATGAAGATGCTCTTCTGCTTTTCTTTAAGCCATACTGACTCCAAGAGATCAGTGATTAACTTGCTAAAATACTAAATAGTTGGAAATAAAAGACTTACCCCCAAATTTCCTTGTATAAGCTGGGTCTCTGAGAAGTTGGAAAACAATTGGACACCCCTCACCCCTCATAATGGCTGTAATAGTTCTTTTCTCTATGTTCATATCCTATTGCCCTACGACTTTGCAGCTTTTTCTATCAAGAGCTTGTTTCCCTGTGTCTTGATTCTGGCCTAGGATTGTTTCTTATTTTGCAGCAGAACTTCAAAAAACAAATGGGACCTGATCAAGTTTAAAAGATTTTGCAGAGTGAAGGAAAACATCAACAAAACTAAAAGATAACCTACAGAATGGGGGAAAATCTTTAAAAATGATGTGACTGACAAAGGGTTAATACCCAAAATATACGAACAGCTCATACAACTCAGTAACAGCAAAAAACAGCAAACCATTGCAATCAAAAAATGGACAGAAGACCTAAGTATACATTTCTCCAAAGAAGACATACAAATGGCCAACAGGGAGTGCAAATCAAAGCACCTCGCACCAATCAGAATGGCTGTCATCAAAAAGTCTTGGATAATTAGTACCAGAGAAAGTGTAGAGAACAGGGAATCCTCCTACACTGTTGGGGGGTATGTAAATTGGCACAACCACTATGGAGAAGAGTATGGAGTTTCCTTAAAAAACTAAAAATAGAGCTACCTTCTGAGGCAGCAATCCCTCTCCTGGGCATATATCTGGAGAAAACTCTAATTGGAAAAGATACAGACATACTAATGTTCATTGCAGCACTATTTACGATAGCCAAGACATGGAGACAATCTAAATGTCCATCGGTAGATGACGAATGGATAAAGAAGACGTGGTACGTATACACAGTGGAATATTACCCAACCATGAAGAAGAATGAAATTCGCCATTTGCAACAACCGGATGAACCTAGACAGTACTGTGTTTCGTGAACTGTCAGACAGAGAAAGACAAGTACTATATGGTAACATTTATATGTGGACTATAAAAGATAATACAATCAAAAGAGGCCTCCCTGATGGCTCAGATGGTAAAGAATCTGCCTGCAATTCAACTGCATGATACCATTTATCTGTGGACTCTAAAAAATAAAACAATTGAATCTATTTACAAAATAAAAGCAGATTCACAGACATAGAAAACAAACTTATGGTTTCCAAAGGGGAAGTGGGGGGAAGGGACAAATTAGGAGTATGAGTTAAACAGATATACCCTATTGCACATAAACTAGTTTGAAAACAAGGATTTATTGTATAGCACATAGAACTATATTCAATAGCTTATAGTAACCTATAATGGAAAATAATCTGAAAAATATGTATATAATTGAATCACTTTGTTGTACACCTGAAACACAATATTGTAAGTCAACTATATTTCCATAATAATAAAAAATGTTTAAATGCAATAGAACTGATGTCCCAGCTCCAAGTTTGATCTTCAAAGGCCTTGCGTGCTCTGTTCTTTCTCACGCTCTGCCAGCTGCCATGTGAGCCAGTTTGGGCAGGCTAGAAGATAGTGGAGGATGAGAGCACATGGACCATCAATGAGCGTTTCCCAATGAGGCCTCCTTGGCCAGTCTCCCCTAGCAGACCCACCAGCTGACCAGAGATACAGGAGCAAGTCCGGCCGAGACCAGCAGAGCCCGGCCCAGATCATCACAACTGCCTAGTGCCACACAGACCCCTGAACTCAATAAGCTTGTTTCTTCACCCACTGATTTTAGTGGTGGTTTGTTACATAGAAACAACTAACTGATAACGAAAATGGGTACCTAGAAGTAAGATCGGAGAAGGCGATGGCACCCCACTCCAGTACTCTTGCCTGGAAAATCCCATGGACGGAGGAGCCTGGTGGGCTTCAGTCCATGGGGTCGCTAAGAGTCGGGCACAACTGCACGACTTCACTTTCACTTTTCACTTTCGTGCATTAGAGAAGGAAATGGCAACCCACTCCAGTGTTCTTGCCTGGAGAATCCCAGGGATGGAGGAGCCTGGTGGGCTGCCGTCTCTGGGGTCGCACAGAGTTGGACACGACTGAAGCGACTTAGCAGCAGCAGCAGTAAGATGCTGCCTCAGTAAAAATCTGGATTGGCTCGGAGATTGAGTGATAGGCCAGTGATCATATCGTAACTCTCAGTATTTGGGAATGAAAGACGTTTAGTCCTGGAGATTGGGGTGGGGGAGGGGGAAGTTCCTGCCTCTGCATCCCTAACTCTCCTCAACAAAATCTTTTGGAACTTGTTATGATCACAGATAACTCATACTTTAGAGGAATCTGGAACTGGAAGGATGAATAAGAAAAAAAAAGAAAGACCTTTGGAGTCACAAAGTTTTTAAAAAAACTATCTTTTGGGGGTACTATCACAATGGAATTTAATTAGATTGCTTTCTAACATGTAATATAAAAGTACGGTGTTAGTAGGTCAGATCTGATTGAGAAGCTTCAGGAAAAGGAGGACGAGGGCAAACAGTCAGATGGTGATAGTACTCACTGGCCGTAAGCTAGGAGGAGTGTATGGAGGTGGCCCGTAAACGGGGAATTCCAGGATGGCTCACTTGCATGTGTGTACACACCCTTGGGAGACACGAACAAGATTCAAGCAATGTTCACATTTCACCCGCTCTCTCTGAGCCACCTAGCCCAGCTAATTCCATCCGGAGTTGTCAGATGCCCTTATGGGGAGTATGGACTGTTACCGAGGAGCTGGTTGCGTGATGCTATTTCATCAGAAGCCTGACTAGTAGACAGATAGATACCATGAGCCCACAGTATAGGTGCTTACAGGGGTTTACTTCAAAATGAGGTCATCAGAAACTTTGAAATCTCTTCCTTTAAATTGCTTGAAACTGGGCCCAAGGGTATTGGTGTCTAGAGGCTTCCCAGGTGGCACAGGGGTAAATGAACCCACCTGCCAAGGCAGGAGGTGAAAGAGATGCAGGTTTGATCCCTGGGTTGGGAAGATCCCGTGGAGGAGGAAAGGGCAACCTGATCCAGTATTCTTGCCTGGGAAATCCCACGCGCAGAGCACCCTGGGGGACTGCAGTCCATGGGGTCGCAGGGAGGCGGACGCGGCTGAGCACATATACATGCACAAACACACCTAGCATTTAAGGTCGCTACATCCTCAAGGCTACAGTTTGAACTCCGAGTTATGAAGCTCACTTTTCTGCACTAGGCATGCTAACTTCCATGAGATAAACAATTTCCCGCAACCAGCCAGCAAGGGGTAATTTAAAGGCAATGTCAACAACATATGTTCTTAAAACTAATGTCTCAAGAAGTACACTGTATATATTAATAAAATGATTTTTTAAATTAAAAATACATAAATAAAACAAGGTCATCAGAAAGAAATTTTCTCTAACAGCAAGGATTACCTTGCTCTCCTAAAAGTGTTATCATGGGACTCACTCTTGAAGCTGTTTATGTCCTCTTCCTTGTTTTTTTCAATTAGATTCATTTCTGTAATCTAGGAAAAAAGCATGACTCAGTTTTGTCAAATGTGACCCAGATCGTGCATTTGTGAAGTCTATCCTTTGAAGAGACCCAGAAACAATCACAAAAGTAGAATCCTGAATGATTGGCAACTAATTTTGTCCTTATGCCCCAAAGTCCTTCAAGATGGGAAAGGAATTAAGACCTTTCACTGAAACAGCATCAGTGAAGGGATAAAAATGGCCAATTACAGTCAGATACTTCATGTCTACGGCCTCCAGGCACCATTTTTCAGCAACCTCTGCTCTGACTTCACTTCATTCTCACTTACCAGAATGAAACTGGCCATTTCCAAGAGGGAGACCCAGGGCTGGCTCAGAGCTTTAAGAATGAATCTGCATTGGCATACCAGGCAAGGCTCAAAAAATGAGGCAGCCTGCTGTTCATTGACTGCACTTTTAATTACTTCCATTTTGCATCTAGTGCAAATGGAAAGGAGATGAAAATAAAATTTAAACCACAGTATCATAATTTTAGGAATTAGAAGAAATGGCAGCAGGCATCTCACTATGGCACTGTGTCTGTAGGAAGAGCAAATTCTCCCAGAGCAGAGACACTGTGATGGCTTTGATTCTGTCAAATAACAAATGACAATAGCCTGGAGAAAAATTTGAGTGAAGCTCAATTATGCTGTGTTTGCTAGAGGATCGATGTGTCAGAGTTAAAAGCTATAAAATAGATTTAAAATGATAAAAAGCCATGTGAAAAAACCTGTTCAGTGTTATTTTAAATATACTTCTTACAAATTCCTATGTATATCACAGTCGAATCCACAAACCAGCCAGAATTCAAATTTGTGGAATACATTTGTGTTTACAGATCTACTCTCATTCTAATGATGTCTGGTTTCTGAATGTTTTGAAATATGGGATGTTTGACACATTTACCCCTAATAATTTGTTCCTAATACTGGGGATGAATACAAGTGACATTCATTATGTTAAAGTTCTCAGACATACAATCTTAATACTTAACACCTTTATTAAGATATAATTCAGATGCCATACAGTTCTCCCATAGGAAGTGCATCAGTCAATGATTTTTAGCATATTCACAGTTTTGCAACCATCACTGAAATCTAATGTTAGCATATTTTTACCAACTAAAAAGAAACTTGCTCTTTGTATCCAAGAGCAGTCACTCCTTAATGTCCTCTCCAGTATTCCCTACTTTTGGTTTAGGCAGCCACTGATCTACTTTCTGTCTCTACAGATCTGCCTATTCTGGACATTTCACATAAATGGAATCATATAACATGTGTTCTTTTGTGACTTGTTTCATTTACTTAGCGCGTGTGTGTGCTCAATCGCTTCAGTTGTACCCGACTCTTTACAACCCTATGGACTGCTGCCCACCAGGCTCCCCTGTCCGTGGGATTCTCCAGGCAAAAATACTAGAGTAGGTTGCCCTCCCCTTCTCCAGAGGAACTTCCCAACTCAGGGATAGAACCTGCAGCTCCTGTGTCTCCTGCCTTGCAGACAGATTCTTTACCCACTGAGCCACTTGGGAAGCACTTATTTAGTTAGCATCATTTATTAAAGGTTCATCCATGCTGTAGTATGAATCAGTACTTGATTCCATTCTTGAGGTAGTACTTGGGGATGTGTATTTGTATATGATTAATATTACTCTCTGAAGAGCTCTAGAGAGTAATATTACTCTCTAAAGAGCTCTGCTGGCTTCCCTGGTGGCTCAGAGGATAAAGTGTCTGCCTGCAATGCAGGAGACCCGAGTTCGATCCCTGGGTTGGGAAGATCCCCTGGAGAAGGAAATGGCAACCCACTCCAGTATTCTTGCCTGGAGAATCCCATGGACAGAGAAGCCTGGTGGGCTACAGTCCATGGGGTCACAAAGAGTCACACACGACTGAGCGACTTCACACACACACACAAAGAGCTCTAAGGGTGGAAAGATTTGAAGAGCTTTGCTATAAGGTTTAGATTAGAAATTTAGTTGAATAAATCTAGCCTTTTGTGCCTGTGAAAACAGGAGATATGTTGCAAATTCATTCTGTGGAATACTACTTACCATAAGATGGAATAGACTGCTATGCCCAACAAGAGGATGAATGTCAGAAACTTGTATAGTAAAAGTGTGCTTTCTGTGCGGCCTCTATTTATATGAATTTCTAGAACAGACAAAACTATTGTATAGTAAGAAAAAATAAGAACTTTGAGAGAACAGAGATGGAGAGTTACAGGGAAGGGTTACAAATGATCTTTCCCAGATGAAGGTAATGTTCTATATCCTATAGGAGTTTGAGCTTTAACTGGTACATTTAAAAGATTTGTGCATGTAAAAGTTACTTCACCTTTTCTGCATGTTTAAAGTTTTTTTTACAATAGAAGATGTTGGGTGAGGGTATCCTACTACTTTGGTATTTAATCTAAAAACTGAATGCAACTGTTATGTTTGTAATGACAGTATGCACAATACGCCAGAAACTGTCATTTTTGCAACCACACTAAATTAGGATAAAATTTTGTTGTCAGCCTCAAAATATGCTGGATGATAGACTGGGCATATCTCTTGGGAGCCCCCAGGCAAAAGAAGTTTGAAGACAGGTACACTGAAGTTCCCCGAGGCTAGCTGTCTCTGTATCACTACACCAGGACCTGTTTCGTCTCCGTGGTATTTCATATTAGGGTATCTCTCACTTTCTCCCCATCCCCACCCCAAATCTGAACATTTCTGCCTAATTTCTATTATCCAAGGGATGCATGTTCGAATATAGCAGTTAATGTATTCAGCATATGAATTTGTGCTAAGCTGTGGGCTCTGCCTCCTTTCCAGCTAACATGTAGGTTTCACAGTGAGACTGTGAAGAACAAGTTACTCAAACTGGTGATTCTGAGGGTGGACAATTAAGGGCTCTTGCAAGTCAGCTGGGGAGATCATTTGGGCCAGGCAGAGCCCAGAGAAGGCTGGCTCCATCAGTGTGTTTCGAAAATGTGTGTGTGTCTCATTTGTCACAATTATTAGGGAGTCAGGTTGATATTGGCATTCAGATATGGGCCAGGAATGCTAAATATCCTTCAATCCATTTGATAGTCATGCCCCATAAGGAATTGTCCACACATCCTCCATGATTTTTAAGTATCCCATTGGACCTTTATGTCATGAAAACCCAATTTTTGTTTATCTAAGTCCATTTTATATGTAAAACTTTCTTTTACATAGAAACTCAAAGTATTTCCCCATGATTTAAATTTTCCCAGAATGTTACTGTAAGATTGCATTTTGTTCTGTTTAGAGCATAAACAGGAGTAATTTCTGGTTTCAGAAAATTCCACTGCTTCTGCATTGCCCTCTGGATGTGTGCATCAGTAAGAAAACACACTACATCGTGGTTTTGTTTGTAGATGTTACATTCCTAGCAACTCAATACACAGTTGGTGCAAACATCAAGTTACATCACCCCTGATGTCCTGCAGTGTGAGCAGACTTGAGCATTTCCATATGGAAACACACAGCAGTTTATTACAAGGGACTTCTCTCTGGGTTTAATTTATATTGCAGTTAGAATGACTTTTCTTGAGATTCTATGTGTAAGTGGTAATATTTATAGATTTCATTTCAGAATAATAAGGAGGATGCTATAATTTATTTGTTAAAAAGGGACATTGATTGGATAGGATTGAGAAATGCTGGCCTATCACACACCTGGAACTCCCTAGCACGCCACACTTCTTGACCCTCGAGGCCACCACCTCATCAGTTTACACACTCAAGGTAGCAGCTGTGTCACCTGTGATCACTCTCAGAGGATTTCTGAAAGCCCCCCTGCTGGGCTGGTCCCCGAGTATCATGACCTGTACGTTTGCATTCCCTGCAAATTCATAGTTTGACACTCTGACCTTCAGCAGGATGGTATTAGGAGGTGGGGTCTCTGCAAGGTGATTAGGTCATGAGGATGGAGCCCTTAGGATGGGATTAGTGCCCTTATATGAAGAGATAGGAGAGTGTGTTTCCTCTCTCCCTGCCCTGTGAAGACACAGCATCTTGGATCACAAGCACTCTACTGTTGGGCTCCCAGCCTCCAAAACTGAGACATGAATCGGTGGCTGAGCAGCCCAGACTATGGTCATTTTTAAACAGCAGTTGGAAAGACTAAGACAGTGGACAGCTCTGGGGCAGCCTCCACAGGTGCTCTTCTTCTAAAAGGAAGCCCAAGAAAGTCTCTGACAGTCCAGCGGGTTGAGACTTCACAGTTCCAATGCAGGGTGCAAGGGTATGACCCCTGGTCAGGGAACTAAAAGCCCATATGCCACGTGGATTGGCCAAAAATATTTAAAAAGTAAATAAAATAATAAGAAAAATACAAAATAACCTTAAAAATAAATTAAAAAGTAATAAAAGGAAACGCAGTCAGTACATTTGAGCACTGTTTTGTGTCCCTTCCAGAACTGGGGCCCAAGATGACAATCCCTCACAAAGTAAGGCAGTAAGATGCAGAGTCCACACGACAAGCACGTCATTCCCAGATGGCCTAACGAGAGCAAGTGTGAGGACAACAAACACACAGAAAAGCAGAAAAGGAGTAAACAAAACACACCTGGTTATGGGGCTTGAGAATATATCTGTGCAAATGCATCCAACAGGAGCTACTGTCTGGATGTGGAGAGAGAATATGGGGTAAGGAAATGGGGGAAATGATTGATCTTATTACTTGACCAGCAGGCCACCTGCCAAATCTTTCTTTATACAAAGAAACCAGGTTGCCCCTGCCCTCACGCTGTGACCCAGTGGGATCAGACAGACGTGGATCTCAGGACCAGATCGCATGAGCGTCATGGTGCCACTAGGGTTGAGGCTGAGCTGTCGCTGGTGACAGCCAGCCTTTTCCACAAGTTGTCCTGAACATTATGTGCAGGATTTTGCTTTGCAAGCACTATTATCAGTTTTTATTCACATGGATTGTTAGGTCTAATAATTTTGCATATTGCATACACAATTTCCAATTTTTTTAATTAATGATATTTGAAGAGATAATACTTCTTTTTTTATATATAAAACAATTTTATTCAGCCTCAATAAGGAATGAAGTATTGACACATGCTACAATATGGAAGAATCTTTAGCCAGACACAAAAGATTATATATCACATGATTCCATTTATATAAAATGTCTAGAACAGCCAGATCGATAGAGGCAGAAGTCAATCAGTGATTGCCAGGGGCTGAGGGCGAAGGAAGAATGAGGAGTGACTGCTGGTAGGCACAGGGTTTATTTTCTGAAGTGATGACAATGTTCTGAAATTATGGTGGAGATGGTTACAAAACTCTATGTTAAAACCACTGAATTATATACTTTATAGGGCAGATTTACAGTATAAGAATTATATTTCAATTTTAAAATATGGGAAAGAAACCCAAAACTAAATGCAAAGTGATAAGTAATAATCACACATGTCTTGAGACTCGAGAGGTGCAAAAAAGTATGAAGACGATAAAACTCCTTCAACTCCTCCAGCTGTGCGATTCTCCTCTCCAGGGACAACCGTGTATCCTTCCAGAGGTGCTGTCTGCACATTTGTGTAATTGCTTTTGCACAACTTGTTGCAAGCTGCGTATGCTGCTCTGTATCTAGCTTTTTTTTTTTCATTTATCAATATATTTCAAAGATGACTCTTTTTGTCTCTTCACAATTGCATGGAATTTCACTCAGCTGTGACTCTTTTAAACTTTTCTCTTTAAAAAACATTTATTATGGTCATTATTTTATTTTTGGTTGTGCTGGGGTTCTGTTGCTGTGCACTGACTTCCTTTAGTTGCTGAGCAGGGACTACTCTCTAGCTGTGCTGCACAGGCTTCTCTTGTGCAGAGCACGGGCTCAGTAGTTGTGGCGCGTGGATTTATCTGCTCTGCAGCATGTGAGATCTTAGTTCCTGGACCAGGGATTGAACCCATGTCCTGCACAATGGCAGGCAGATTCTTAACCACTGGACCACCTGGGAAGATCTAACCTTTTCTCTATTGATGGCTATGTAGGTTGTTTCAAGTATGTTTCTATCATAAACAATGCAGTTAATATTCACACTTCTATGTATGTGTGTGTGTGTGTGAATGTGGGTGTTTTGTATGTCTATGAGTATTTTGGAGAACATATTCCGGTGAGCAAAATTGCTAAGCTAAAGGGCATGTATCTGAAATTTTGAAAGCTTTTGTCAAAATTTCTTTCAGAAAGTGATAACAATTTACATTGCCATTGGCAGCATTTGAGAGTTCCTGTTTCCCCATCTTGACTGGGGGCACAGTGTATTATTAGACATTCCTATATTTGCTAACCTGATAGGTGAAAAATGGCATCTCATTAGGTTCAATTCACATACACAAGATACTGTCATTATTATCCATCTTTCTTCATCTTCTTTAACCTAGCAATTCTGCTCACCGGAATATGTTCTCCAAGATACTCATAGACATACAAAACACCTGCATTCACACACACATAACCCTCTTAGGTGAGTATCATTTTGTTAATCTTGCCCATTTTGCTGATGAGAAAGCTGAGCTTAGAAAGGTTGAATGATTTGTGGAAGGTCACACAGCTGGAATGAGAACATAAACTCAGATGTTCTGTGTCCAAGACATTTCTCTGTCTCTAAGAGAGTAATTGTCTCCCCTGGGTAAATAAACTATGGTCCAGGGAGCAGGAGATTTTGGGTTTTGCTGAAAGAAAAGCGTGGATGACTCAGTGGAAAGATACAGCAATAAAAGAGAGGAACGGTCACCGGAACCAGTCTTCTGAGATCTGGGGACCACCATACCCACAGCCCCAGGCAACCTCAGCCACATCATCCTTTCATCTGAGTCAGAAGGCAAAGGCAGCACCAAGCAGGGAACATCAGCTTTTTCCTCCGCAACCAAAGCTGTCAGGAAAGGACACTTCTGATGGGGCAAAGAGACCAAAAGGGATTGCACTCCCCAGAAGTCAGAGTGTAGCAGGAGGCTGGAGGCCAACTATGTTCCGAATTGAGGGAGCTCTCAGGAAAACCAATCTGCCTCTGTAGCTTCTTGCTCGAGATTTAGCTGCCCCTATGCACCTACTGAGATCTCTGGAAACTCTCTTTTTTAACTGAAAAATAGTCATTAGTTTCAAATACATTTTCATTTTCTTTTCCATTATGCTTTATTACAGGAAATTGAATATAGCTCCCTGTGCTATACAGCAGGTCCTTGTCGTTTGTCTAGTTTGTATTTAGTAATTTATATCAGCTAATGGAAACTCTAATGGGAAATTCTTCATTTAAGGAGACTGGCCAGAAAATAGGATAGTTGTTACTAGTGCTGAGGGACTGAGGTCAGGCCTCAGCTGCTTTGGGTCCAGTTTTCCCTACAAGTGAACTCCTAAGACAAGCGTTCAAGTTCAAGTACAGTAGTCTTGAGAGATGCAGAGAAGACCATTAGGGAGATGGGTAGGTGATATAGGAGTGGGAAGATGGCCTATATGTGTGAATTATTAAAGCAGCTTCCACAGTGGGCTTTGGGGGCGCAGTCGCTTAGGGGGAACTCTTGGAAGCAGCATAAGACATGCTTCTCAGACTCCATGCAGAATGGACCCTCTCTGCATCTCACACTCAGCATCATTCCATAGGAGACGGGATCTGCTCAAGAGCCCAACTACCCCATCAGCCAGGTGTGTCGCTGGTTGTCACTGAGCACTTTAACTTTGCCATTGAGGTCACCTCTGACCTTCTAGCTGAAGCATCCATCCCTACACACACACACACACACACACACACGCACACAGATATACAAACACACACAGCAGCCCTCCTCCTTCTGCTTTTCTCTCCTTGTTTTAGTTTCTTCAGGAAATCTGCCAGCATTCCTATCATTACTATTGTTGAATATCCAGAAGTAAACTTTAATCACAAGAAACTTTGATAAAAGTTAAACTTCTCACACAGGTATCCAATTCCTAATGTAACGGCAGAAATTTCCCCTAGAGGTCATCTGTGCACCCCTGGAAGGTCTTTTGGATCTAGACCCACATCTAGGTCATCCTTCAGTGAGTGTGACTGCTTGCCTAGGAAATATTGGGTTGACCAAAAAGTCATTCAGGTTTTCCACAAGATCTTTTTGGCCAACCAATATATTATACGGGAACCTCTACTGTACCCTGGGCTTCCCTGGTGGTTCAGACAGTAAAGAATCTGTCTGCAATGAGGGAAACCTGGGTTCAATCCCTGGGTTGGGAAGATCCCCTGGAGAAGGGAACAGCTATCCACTCCAGCATTCTTGCCTGGAGAATTCCAAGGACAGGGGAGACGGGCAGGCCACAGTCCATACAGTCGCAAGAGTTGGACATGACTGAGCAAATTTCACTCACTCACTCACTGTACCCCTTCACTGTACTCACTCACTGTACAATTCTCTTGATTATCTTGTCCCTAAAGCTGATGACCTGGAGAAGGCAATGGCAACCCACTCCAGTACTCTTGCTTGGAAAATCCCATGGGTGGAGGAGCCTGGTGGGCTGCAGTCCATGGGGTCGCTAAGAGTCAGACACGACTGAGCGACTTCCCTTTCACTTTTCACTTTCCTGCATTGGAGAAGGAAATGACAACCCACTCCAGTGTTCTTGCCTGTTGGGCTGATGACCAGATGGATTGAATTGCAAGATGATCTTTTTGCCATTTCACAATATGATTTTCTATTTCCACAATTTCATTAGGGGAAATTAAAAGCAATTATGCAAAAGTTCAGCCAGGAAATACATGACAGCTTCTAATCAGATGTAGCCCCAGCAAAGACCTGAACTTAATTATCATCCTCTTATGATGAATGCTTATAATGTGCATTTGGACATCCTTTTAGAAACTGCACTCCAATTTTGGGCTTCTTGTATTGAATTGGGTTTTTGTGTTTTCCTTGGTTTTGTTTTTTTACTTTTTTGGCCGCACCACCAGGCATGTGGGATCTTAGTTCCTGGACCAGGGATCAAAACTGTGCCCTGTACAGTGGAAACACAGACTCTTAACAGCTGAACAGCCAGGAAAGCCCTGAGTTGGGGTTTTCCTTAGTGAGTCTGTTTCTATTATTATCAACCCAGGGCACATGAACTACTGATCATCTAAGAATTTATTTACTGGAATAGTATGTAAACATAACAGTGTTACTATGCATGAACAATGCATGCCCTAAGCGCGCAGGCTACACCTCAATTTCTCCATTTGCACCTGGAGACAAATATTGTTGACTCAACTCGCAGAAGAATCGACTAAATCACACCTTAATGTCAAACTTCACTTTCTGGCCAAGTCAAGGAGTCTAATTTAGAGAACTGACCTAATTATTACAAAGCAAAACCTTAATCATCATTCAGGTTATACATCTTTCTTGAAAGTTACCTCTGTGAGCACATTGGGAACTGCAGAGAAACAAGAGACTAAATGAATTCTGTCTGAGCACGATAAGGCAGCACAGAGCCAGATGCTGTTCAGATTTCAATATTGGGTTTGCCTTAGGAACAGAGGCAGAACAAAGATTCTGCCATTTACTAACTAGCCGTCTAAGGTGGTTAGGTAAAGTTGGGGAAGAACATGGACAGGTGTGAGAGGAGCACATTTTTCATACTCCCCTCCTTCCCTTCAGTAACCCAAGATTTTCAGGTCATAGTATTCACACACTTTTCAGTTAAGTTCAGTTCAGTCACTCAGTCATATCCTACTCTTTGCAACCCCGTGGAGTGCAGCATGCCAGGTCTCCCTCTCCATCTCCAACTGCCGGAGTTTACTCAAACTCATGTCCCTTGAGTCAGTGATGCCATCCAACCATCTCATCCTCTGTCATCCCCTCCTCCTCCCGCCTTCATCGGTGGGAGCCACCACTGATGACTTTCCATCACCGCTTTCCCAGCTTCAGGGTCTTTTCAAATGAGTCAGTTCTTCTCATCAGGTGGCCAAAGTATTGGAGTTTCAGCTTCAGCAGCAGTCCTTCCAATGAATATACAGGACTGATGTCTTTGAGGATGGGTTGGTTGGATCTCCTTGCAGTACAAGGGACTCTCAAGAGTCTTCTCCAACACCACAATTCAAAACATCAATTCCTTGGTGCTCAGCTTTCCTTATAGTCCAACTCTCACATCCATACATGACTACTGGAAAAACCATAGCTTTGATTAGATGGACCTTTGTTGGCAAAGGAATGTCTCTGCTTTTTAATATGCTGTCTAGGTTGGTTGGTTATGGCTTTTCTTCCAAGAAGTCAGCGTCTTTTAATTTTATGGCTGAAGTCACCATCTGCAGTGATTTTGGAGCCAAAAAAAAAAAGTCTGTAACTGTTTCCACTGTTTCCCCATCTATTTGCCATGAAGTCATGGGGCCGGATGCCATGATCTTAGTTTTCTGAATGTTGATTTTATTTATTTATTTATTGGATGCTGATTTTATTTATTTATTTATTGGATGTTGATTTTATTTATTCATTTATTGGATGTTGATTTTATTTATTTATTTATTTATTGGATGTTGATTTTATTTATTTATTTATTGAATGTTGGTTTTATTTATTTATTTATTGAATGCTGATTTTAAAGCCAGCTTTTTCACTTTCCTCTTTCACTTTCATCAGGAGGTGCTTTAGGTCTTCTTCACTTTTTTGTGGTGTCATCTGCATATCTGAGGTTACTGATATTTCTCCCAGCAATTTTGATTGCAGCTTGTGCTTCATCCAGTCCAGCATTTCTCATGTTGTGCTCTGCGTATAAGTTAAATAAACAGGGTGACAATAGACAGCCTTGATGTACTCCTTTTCCTATTTGGAACCAGTCTGTTTTTCCATGCCCAGCTCTAACTGTTGCTTCTAGACCTGCATACAGATTTCTCAGGAGGCAGGTCAGGTGGTCTGGTACTCCCATCTCTTTCAGAATTTTCCACAGTTTGTTGTGATCCACACAGTCAAAGGCTTTGGCTTAGTCAATAAAGTGGAAATAGATGTTTTTCTGGAAATCTCTTGCTTTTTCAATGATCCAACAGATGTTGGCAATTTGATCTCTGGTTCCTTTGCCTATTCTAAATCCAGCTTGAACATCTGGAAGTTCACAGTTCACATACTGCTGAAGACTGGCTTGGAGAATTTTGAGCATTATTTTGCTAGTGTGTGAGTGTAATTGTGCTGTAGTTTGAGCATTCTTTGGCATTGCCTTTCTTTGGGATTGGAATGAAAACTGACCTTTTCCAGTCTTGTGGACACTGCTGAGTTTTCCAAATTTGCTGGCATATTGAGTGCAACACTTTCTTTTACAGCATCATCTTTTAGGATTTGAAATAGGTCAACTGGAATTCCATCACCTCCACTAGCTTTGTTCAGAGTGATGCTTCCTAAGACCCACTTGACTTTGTACTCCAGGATGTCTGGCTCTAGGTGAGTGATCACACCATTGTGATTATCTGGGTCATGAAGTGTTCTTTTGTACAGTTCTGTGTATTCTTGTCACCTCTTCTTAATATCTTCTGCTTCTGTTACACTTTTAAGGATATGGAAGAGGATATAGAATAAAGATATGGAATAGACAACGATAACATTTCTAGAACTGAAATGTGTCTTTCACATGAAAAAGAAAGGAAGGATTTCCTTGTAGACTACACAATGTGCAATGGTAGCTTCACGAATTCAATTGGCAAAATTGACAATGCTGAAAACCGAATGACTCAACAGAAAAAGCACGGTTGTCAGTGGTCTCCTAAAACATACCTCGCAGAATGTATTCCTGGAAGATTTATAAAAAAATATTTGGTTCTTTTTCACTTTCAAAAGAACAAAACTACTGTCATTGTATAATATGAAGCACGACAAAATTGTTAGACAAGAAAAAAGTTTAAATCTGTTTCAGTTCAAGGATACCATTAAGTATGTGCTTTCTGTGCTGAATTCTAAAGGGAATAATAATAAAGCTTTGGCCTTCATGCAAGCCCTTGGTGTTCTAAAGGGCTCGCACGCAGTTCTAAAACCTATCAAATAATTGATTTGAAATGTTAATATTTTCTAGGTGCAAAAATGATACTGTGGTTAGGTTCTCTTTTTTGAAAAAATAAATCTTATCTATTAGAGATATACATTGAAATGTTGAAAGATGAACTAATATAACATCTTGGATTTGATTGCATGCAGACAGAGTTGATAGGGAACAGATAAATAAGACTGACCATAAAAAGCAGGGGGGAGGACTTTTCTGGTGATCCAACAGTTAAAACTTCATCTTCCAACATAGAGGCTGCAGGTTCAATCTCCAGACAGGGAGCTAAGATTCTACATGCCAAAAAACAAAACAAAACAGAAATAGTATTTTAATATATTCAATAAAGACTTTAAAAATTATCCATATCAAAATAAATCTTTAAAAAAATAAAATTGGCCATGAGTTTATAATTGTCAAAGCTAAGTGATATGCACTTTGGGGTTCATTATATTATTTTCTCTACTTTTGCTGATATTTGAAATTTTCCATAATAGAAATGTATTTTTAAGTATTTTCTTGGAGGCCCATAATTAGCAACAACTAACTCATAAAGCCCTTATGGAAAGTCAAGCATTGTTCTAAGCACATTACCTATTTAATACTTAAAGGGATCCCAGTGAGATAAATGCTATTATTAAGCCTGTTCATATTTGAGAAATTGGAGGCACAGTAAGCTAAATGATTTGCCCACGGCAACATAGTTATTAAACAGAAGAACAAAGATTGGAATATCAGCCATCCAGCTCCAGAGTCATAGTGTTTTAGCTACTTGGTAACAAAATACGTCTCATTTGGACCCATGATGGAAAGGCAGAGAGCTGGTTGTAGACATTACAGTCCCCTGGGCAACTCCATTCTCGAACCATTCCCCCCGAGGTCTTCCATGCCTAGAATCTTTCCTTGTGATAAAGTACTTGCAGTTTAATAAAACATCTAAAATACTCATTTCCAAGGATTTTGTGTTTTTATGGTTTTTCTGCGTATTTACTTTACTATGAATTTTTTTGTTCAATAATCTGCCATGGCCTTAGTTGGTTATTTGGGTTGGTATATTCTGCATTCTGTTTTTATCCAGCTTCACCATCTATCTTTCTCATCTTCTTGATTCTCAATTAAAAAAATTTTTTTGCCTTTTTGGTTATCATTCTTTGCTTCTATCTTTTTAAAGTTTATTTGTACATTTTAAATTTCTTTTACGTTTGATTTCAGGGCACTCTCCGTCCCCCTTCTGATGTCTATGTCAGAAGTTTCCTCTGTTCTTTTTCACTGTAATAAAAGCTCTGCTATACAAAAGCTCTTGAGTGATTAAGCCTCGTCCCTGGTCCCAAAGCTAAATCTTCTTCTTCAGAGATCACGAATCCGACATCATTCACCACAAGCTATTATCTTGGGGGCTCATCCGGGATCTTCAGGACAAGGTAAGAACATCCAGAGCTCTGGCCTCTTGGCTTTCTCAGTATACACGCTTTCTGCTTTACTTTGCTAACTCTTGGTGTGCTTGTGTGAATGAACGACATGCCCTGTGTGAAGAAAGTGATGAGCCTTGCTCTGCAGTTTCACAGTGCCTGATGATGACTGAAGGCAGCCCCCAAAATGGGAGCCTTGTTGGGGGTTTATACTGACCTGTCAACGCCAAAAGACACCCAAGGTCCCTGAGAAGGGAGCGACCAGAAGTGGGCAAAGTGTGTGAACCTAACTTTCCCTTCTCAGTCAGCTTTTCCTGGTCTCTTTGACCATTTTATAATTGCCTGGAAAATTAGAACCACTAACCTAATCTGTCGGATAGTAGACTTTCAAGGGACTTGTGATCTATGCTGTTATTTTGTACTTTTGGTTAAGCCCCATGTATGGAAGTGCTTAGCCTTGCTAGACTAGGCAAGCCTTGCTAGAAAGTTACTAAGAGCATGTTTGGGAGCGAGGCGGAGATCTAGCTCCAGGAACGTCTCTCAGGCTAGAGGTCACTTTCTTGGCTGCCTGCCCTAGGGCCAGCGACCTGAAAGTGAGTCTTTCTCACGGCTCTATCTCCCACCTATGTGGATAGAAGTACTGCTGGTGACCACAAGGTTTTCGAGGACACAGATTGGGAATTGCAGGACCCAGTCGAGGACTGGAAATGCAATGGGCTTCTTCCTTTGGTAGCACTAGCTCTTAACAGACCAGAGAAGTCTCTCTGGTGGCTTCTGCCTCAACTCCTTAGATATTTCTTTTGTGGAAGCTGTAGAAATGAACTGAAAGGATTGGCCCTAGTAGCTGGAGGACAAAAATCACTTTTTCCTTGCTGGCCAACCCTCCACTGCCTCTTTTGCCACCACATATACTGGTGTGGCGACACTCAGAAGAGACTTCTTGGGTGTTTTGTTCATCCTTTATAACTCAACGCTTCTACTGCAGCCAGGACTGTACGAGGGAATGTGCTCAGGTGCATGGAACATGGATGCTTTCCCTAGTAGTCCTAGCTTGGGAAACATTCTGGGAAAGCTACTCTGTTCGACCCTGGGTGGCATCAGAGGAGAGGCAAAAATCAGGCAAAGGTCTTAATGGCGAGGAACGGGACATCAATCTGGGATGCCATCAGGTCTGCCCCTGGTGCATCTCCACTGCACCTCAGTGGCAGAACCAGGAGGGACTAGTAAGGCACCTGCGTCAGTAAGGGACAGACCAACTTCGACCAGGGAAGGAAAGCTTCGGTGGGAAGTCTGTCTACACCCCCATCTAGAGCAGGGAGGGACGCTTAAGGTGGAAAGAAGCCACGGCTATGGATGCTGCTTTTTTCTCTCTTACAGATGGGAGCTAGCAGTTCCAGAACAACTCCTTTAAAATGTATTTTTTTAAAAATGCTGGGACAAGTTTGATCCCCAGAGTTTAAAAAGACATGTCTGATCTTCTTCTGTGATACTGAATGGCCACGGAATCCTTTGGAAGATGGGGAATGCTGATCCTTTGAAGGATCTCAGTTATTGCTGTTTTACAACTAGACTGGTTCTGTAGGAAACAAGAGAAATGGGTAGAAGTGCCATATGTGTTGCTCTTTATCTCTCTGCGGGACAAGCGAGCCTTGTGTCCTAAGGGTGCAGGTTTGGGTATGAAACCTACAGCTTCCTCCTGTCCTCTTACTTTGCCCCTGTATCTGAAACTCCCAGCTGAACAGGCTGAGAATCAGGGCACCCTTCCAGGAGGGGTTGTCTCAGTCTTGGTAGACATTCAAACAGTCCCAATTGTAGTCATGACTATTTGGAGGATCCAAAAAGTACACAGAAGACTTTATAGGACTAACTTTACTTTATGACCTTACTGGGTGAAATGTAATGTATGTGTTGGGACAGACACTGATTCCTGACTTGAAAACTTGAGTTTGGGGGGAAGCTACTACTTTTGGAGATGAATGGCTTGAATGTGAGACAAGGGGAAAGAGGGAACACAAAATAGCCCTCCTTCCTACTGGGAGCAAAACGGTTCCCAAAACAGAACCACTTTGCCAGATGTATTCTTGTAGGACTCAAGTGAGCATGTGCTAAGACTATATGCTAAGTTGTCTGACATAGAACAGGGAGAAAAGGAAACTCCTGGTAAATTCCTACTATAGACTACTGGAGGCTCTCCGCATGTCTACTGACATTGATCCTGAAATTACAGAGGGAGAAATTATCTTAAAAGATAGATTTCTTACTCAGTCAGCTCCAGATATCTGCCATAAGTTAGGAAAACAGGTGTTTAGACTAAATCAGCCTTTAAAAAAAACTGTTGCAACTGGCTCAGATGGTATATTACAGTAGAGAATATGAGGAGGAAAATAGCGGGGGGAAAGAACCAAAGGTGGCATCCCAAAGACTGAAGCCCCAACAATGGCTGTTAGATCTGCTCTGAAATAGCCTGAGGAAAAATGTGCAGAAAAACCCAGGTGAAAAGAGATGGACTTATTATTACTGTGGAAAGGAGGGGGATCTCAAGCGGGATTGCCCTCAGGCATCCGAGCCGCCCCGGCTTCAGGTCCAGTCTGCAAAGGACCACAGTGGAGAAGAGACTGCCCTCTGAGGTGTAGGCCCCAGGGGTCGGACTCTAAAGACAATCTGGACTGAAGGTGCCTGGGGGTCCCCACACAAGCTCCTGTCCTAATTACACCTGAGGAACTCTGGGTATCAATAACTGTGGGGGGCCAATCAATCGATTTTCTTTTGGACACGGGGGCAAATTTCTCTGTGCTCACTGAAGCCCCTGGCCTGCTTTTCTCCTAATCCACTACCGTAATGGGACTGTCAGGATGAGCCAAATGCTATTATTTAACTGTGACTGCAACTGGGAGTCTGTGCTGTTTTCCCACAAGTTTCTGATCATGCTGGAGTCTCCCTCACCCCTTCTGGGGAGGGATGTACTGAGCAAGGTCCAGGCCTCTGTTTTCATGAATATGGAGCCTGCTCTTTCTCTCCCATTAATTGAACAAAAGGTAAATCCTAAAATGTGGGCTGATAAAAAAACACTGGGTCAAGCACAAAATGCTGTTCCTGTCATTATCAAGCTCAAAGATCCTCACCTATTTTCACATTAAAAGCAGTATTCACTAAAGCCCGAGATTAATGAATGGACAAAATCTTACTGTACTGACTTCTCATGATGTAATTGGGATCTTAAACTCTAAAGTTCAGGATGACAATGGCTCCATTTTTAAATCTGCTGTAACTCAAGGGTTGTCAAAGGCTCTAGGATAGAATATCACTTACACTGTTCCTGGAGACCCCAGTCTTCAGAAAAAGTTGAAAAGGCTAATGACATTATTAAAAGCCATCCATGTAAGCTAACTCAGGAAACACAAGACAGTTGGTTTACAGTTCTACCCAAAGCTTTAATGAGGGCTCGAACTGCCCCCGCTGCAAAAGAAGGGACTGTCTCTATGACAGACCGTTTTGTGCACAGATATTGTCATAGATCCTGAAGCCTTGAAATTAACTATGTGACTGAGCTTTTAGCTTTTCAATAGGCATTATTGGGGGTTAACTCCTGGTCCAGCCTTTGAGTCAAACAAGCTACTGTTTGAGCCAGGAACCAAGACGGGCCTAAGAGTCTATGTGGGCTTGCTTCTGCTGACTCCAAAAGTCCTGAGCCTGCCATTTGACCCTCAAGACAACGCCTTTCTGTCCTGGGCTCATTCCTATGCTGCATTCCACAATCGACATAGTTGCTGGGTCTGTGGAGCACTACCCTCCTCATCAATTGAAGGCTTCCCACGGCAGGTCTCTCCACTTCAAGGAAAGGACTTTTTCAACTCTATGATGACATCTCACAATCCTAAGGTGGACTACTATAACATATTGTACCTTAGCTATGGACATAATGTGACTTTTAATTTTGATTAGTTTTTAACTTGGTTTAATGCTTATTTTGCCTTTCATCTATAACTGTAAAGTAGGGTTTGTTTCTAACCTTCTGAAAATTTTAAAGTTACAAATGGTTGTCCAAGCTCCTTTGAGTGCCACAGCCTCCTCCAACTATTACTTGGGGCCCCCTGGATCAGAAACCCTCAATAAGAGGGTTAGGAGAATGTGTTGCCTCAACAGTTTAAGGATGATGCCCCACAACAGCAGGAAGTAGTTATGGAATGAAAATGATGCCCCTTTCCCTTGGCAACATAATTCTCCTCAAAGAAAAGGGGGGAAGGAGATTTCTAGGTATGTTGATGAGAAGTCGAGGGGGGGGAGGAGGGGGAGGAGGAGGTAGGGAGAAGGGGGAGAGGGAGAGGAGGGGAGGGGGGAGGGGGGAGGAGGGGGAGGAGGGAGAGGAGGGGAGGAGGGGAGGAGGAGGGGGAGGAGGTGGTCTGGGGCTCTCAAGGAGAAAAGGACAAACGTTCTTTTCTACAGTGCTTTGTCTTAGTCAATATAACAATGTATCTTGCTCGAGGACATGTTTTTCCTTAACAAGAATCTTTTGACTAATCCTGTCGGCTTAAAATGTTTATTATGGGAGTGGGTCTGGTAAGAGCTTTCTATTGCTTCTTCTAATCTTGATAATTTAAGGTGTATGTTGTGGGAGTAGGTCTGAAAAAAGTATATAAGGCCTTGATAAGACTAGCAGGAGGGCACTCTCTGTCCCCCTTCTGATATCTTTGTCAGAAGATTTCTCTGTCCCTTTTTCACTTTAATAAAACTCTGCTGCACACACAAAAAATTAAAATTTTATTTCATTATTTCCTCTTTTTCTATTCTACCTAGGAGGTTTTGCTATTCTTCTCCTTTATTTTTAAATTATAGGGAATGCTCTGGCCTTCCAGTGATTAGTACTCCATGCTTCCACAGCAGGCGGCCTGGGTTCAACCCGTGATCTGGGAACTAAGGTCCCCCAATCTATGTAGCAGCCCCCTAAATTCTATTTATAGAAATAATATTGACTTTAATTTCATTATGTGAAATAGTATTTATTTTAAATTTTCTTCATTCTGACAATTTAAAAAACTATTTTTTAAACTTTGATTTATTACACTATATTCTACTTTCTTAATCATTTTATTTTTTCTGGACATCATTGGAAACTAAGTCTGCCAGTTTTCCCTGGATCTAAACCCTGAAGATGACAGAAAAAACATGCATATAACACAGACCTGAGAAATGAATGGAGAGACTAGGAGAAAGCTCAGGGGATACAGAAGGGGCTGGGGGAGAACTGTGTGCACAAAGCCCTTGCTCTCTCTCTGATGCTGCGTGGGGTGGCGCATGGCCACCGTCTTGTGTCTACACCCCTGTTCATCTATACCAGCCTCACACCAGCAAGCAGAGGGATGGGTGAGACCAGTCCTCTGCTTTTCTGAGCAGAAAATCATTGCCATAGGCATGCAAGGGCTGGCTTGGGCAGAAGATGAGTCCCCCAGTTAGACTTAAATGTTCCCTCTTTTTGAGTGTGTTGAGTATCTGAGGTGTAACTCCTTTAAGTTCACAGTTGGCTAATGTCTTAAAACAAAAGTCCAAATTTTTGAGAAGACAACTGAAAGCTCCAAGCTTCAACGGACCTCTAGGATCCTGCCCTACATGCATCTTTCCCCTCTGATGTTAACCTGTTTTGTTGTAATCAACTACAACCATAAGTATAAATGGCTATCTGAGTTCTGCAAGAACTTCTATAGTGAATGACTGAATTTGACTATGGTCTTGAGAACTCCCAAATTTGTAGTTGGTGTGAGAAGAGATAGGGGTTTAAGGAATCTCTAGAACTTCATAGAGATAGTCAAAGTAGGGAAATTTAAAATGTTTAAACAATTAATTAATCTTAATTACATTGAAATATTCCTTAATTTATTCTTTTAAAACATTAAACATTTTATTTGGATGCTTTTATCAAAGAAATGTGACAGGTAAAATTTAGCACTCTAATAAACATTAAAATCAGAATTAAGATCTTTAGTGTAGAATCTCTGTGAATACATCAAATGGACCTGATACTGATTAATAACCATTATATCTAAATTCTTCACCCATTAATTAAATGTTCTTTTTGTTTGTTTGTTTTATGTTTTTGGTTTTTTTGAAGTTTTAAATTTTATTTTATTTTATTTTTTTAATTTTAAAATCTTTAATTCTTACATGCGTTCCTAAACATGAACCCCCCCTCCCACCTCCCTCCCCATAACATCTCTCTGTGTCATCCCCATGCACCAGCCCCAAGCATGCTGTATCCTGCGTCAGACATAGACTGGCGATTCAATTCTTACATGATAGTATACATGTTAGAATGCCATTCTCCCAAATCATCCCACCCTCTCCCTCTCCCTCTGAGTCCAAAAGTCCGTTATACACATCTGTGTCTTTTTTGCTGTCTTGCATACAGGGTCGTCATTGCCATCTTTCTAAATTCCATATATATGTGTTAGTATACTGTATTGGTGTTTTTCTTTCTGGCTTACTTCACTCTGTATAATCGGCTCCAGGTTCATCCATCTCATCAGAACTGATTCAAATGAATTCTTTTTAACGGCTGAGTAATACTCCATTGTGTATATGTACCACAGCTTTCTTATCCATTCATCTGCTGATGGACATCTAGGTTGTTTCCATGTCCTGGCTATTATAAACAGTGCTGCGATGAACATTGGGGTACATGTGTCTCTTTCCATTCTGGTTTCCTTGGTGTGTATGCCCAGCAGTGGGACTGCTGGGTCATAAGGTAGTTCTATTTGCAATTTTTTAAGGAATCTCCACACTGTTCTCCATAGTGGCTGTACTAGTTTGCATTCCCACCAACAGTGTAGGAGGGTTCCCTTTTCTCCACACCCTCTCCAGCATTTATTGCTTGCAGATTTTTGGATCGCAGCCATTCTGACTGGTGTGAAGTGGTACCTCATTGTGGTTTTGATTTGCATTTCTCTAATAATGAGTGACGTTGAGCATCTTTTCATGTGTTTGTTAGCCATCCGTATGTCTTCTTTGGAGAAATGTCTATTTAGTTCTTTGGCCCATTTTTTGATTGGGTCGTTTATTTTTCTGGAATTGAGCTGCATAAGTTGCTTGTATATTTTTGAGATTAGTTGTTTGTCAGTTGCTTCATTTGCTATTATTTTCTCCCATTCAGAAGGCTGTCTTTTCACCTTGCTTATATTTTCCTTTGTTGTGCAGAAGCTTTTAATTTTAATTAGATCCCATTTGTTTATTTTTGCTTTTATTTCCAGAATTCTGGGAGGTGGATCATAGAGGATCCTGCTGTGATTTATGTCTGAGAGTGTTTTGCCTATGTTCTCCTCTAGGAGTTTTATAGTTTCTGGTCTTACATTTAGATCTTTAATCCATTTTGAGTTTATTTTGTGTGCAGTGTTAGAAAGTGATCTAGTTTCATTCTTTTACAAGTGGTTAACCAGTTTTCCCAGCACCACTTGTTAAAGAGATTGTCTTTACTCCATTGTATATTCTTGCCTCCTTTGTCAAAGATAAGGTGTCCATATGTGTGTGGATTTATCTCTGGGCTTTCTATTTTGTTCCATTGATCTATATTTCTGTCTTTGTGCCAGTACCATACTGTCTTGATGACTGTGGCTTTGTAGTAGAGCCTGAAGTCAGGCAAGTTGATTCCTCCAGTTCCATTCTTATTTCTCAAGATTGCTTTGGCAATTAGAGGTTTTTTGTATTTCCATACAAATCTTGAAATTATTTGTTCTAGTTCTGTGAAAAATATGGCTGGTAGCTTTATAGGGATTGCATTGAATTTGTAAATTGCTTTGGGTAGTATACTCATTTTCACTCTATTGATTCTTCTGATCCATGAACATGGTATGGTATATTTCTCCATCTATTAGTGTAAATGTTCTTAAGACAAAGAAAAAAATCCCAATTGTTGGCTTTTTACAGGTGAAGGATGATAAAAAGTTGTAAAAGATGGTTTGAAGTCTGGATGATAAAAGGAAATGAAGAAAGAGCTATACAAAAACCTAGTGGGGAATCTTCTTTGCGGTGCAATGGTTAAGAATCTGCCACACAATGCAGGGAATGCAGGTTTGGGTTGGGGAATTAAGAACCCTGGTTGGGGGACTAAGATCCCACATGTCTCAGAGCAACTAAGCTGCAACTAGAGAGCCTTCATGCTACAACTAAGACCAGACCCAGCCAAATAAATAAACAGTATATGAAGAAAGAATCTAGGAGGCTTTTTTTTTTTTTTTTTGAGTGGGAGGTTTCATGTATGAGCTCAGAATTGAAATTGAGGAGATGCTGGCTCATCTAATGTGGTCCCCAGGGGGCAATACATTTCTGGAAGTCAGGGGAGACGGTGCCAGGCTGAAGATGCAGAGAAGGAGGGATGCAGGGCAGAAGTAGAAAAAGGACACCTTACAGTATAAAGATGGGGAAATGTCACAACGATGAGGATGAGATGGAGAAAACAGGTTCAAGGTTATGTTGGGTGGAAGCCAGAGTGTTTCTGGAACAGAGAGAGGCTGGTGGAAAGCAGACTGCAAAAGGAGCCCATATCAAGTGATCTTAGTGATTTAGAAAATTCCAAGTGGAAATCATCAGCTTAGAGGCAGAGTTCATACTGAGGACTTAAAGGATGAGGGGCTCTGGACTTCCCTGGAGGTCCAGGGATTAAGACTCCACCTTTCAATTCAAGGGGTTCAGATTCAGTCCCTGGTCAGGGAATCAAATGTCTCACAGCCCCCAAAATCATAAAACAGAAACTGTATTGTAACAAAGTCAACAAAGACTTTTAAAATGGTCCACGTCAAAAAATCTTAAAAAAAAAAAGTGAAGGATGATGAGCTCATGTGGAGCAGCTCCTGAGGCAGCTTCAACCAGAACAAATGATAAATGGAAGAGAATCAAATGGAAGGAGAGTCAATAAGATCAACAAGGAAATGAAATCAGACTGAGAAAATGACTCCGTGAGTGTACAGGACCACAGTGACCACACTGCCTCTGCCCTGTGCCCAGGTCTCATCTTTGGTTTTCCTGGTCCCGTTCAGCATCTGATGAGATTTCACACATCTGCCTCCAGTGTCTCTTTTCTTCTTTATGCCCTGTTGCTGCTGCTGCTGCTGCTGCTTCTAAGTCGCTTCATTCGTGCCCGACTCTGTGCAACCCCATAGATGGCAGCCTACCAGGCTCCCCCATCCCTGGGATTCTCTAGGAAAGAATCCTGGAGTGGGTTGCCATTTCCTTCTCCAATGCATGAAAGTGAAAAGTCAAAGTGAAGTCGCTCAGTCATGTCCGACTCTTCATGACCCCATGGACTGCAGCCCACCAGCCTCCTCCGTCCATATGTGATAGCCTCTGTTGTCAGCGGAATAATCACAGTCTCTGCTCCCCTTCCTCCGCACAATTGCTTTGGCCACAATTTATTCCTCTGATGACCCCCCACCCTGCCCTCACTTGCAGCCATCCTAAACTCTCCCAGCATCCTTGAATATTTGAAGGCTTCTGAGCAAACTTACAGATTCAGTATGGAGAGATGCTGTTAGTTAGGATGATAGAAAGTGGGTGAAAAGCTCCATCATGTCCAATGTGGGTCCGTAGCCGTTATCTCCCCCATCCACAAATTAGTAGAAGGGGGTGTGTGCGTACATGCTCAGTTGCACAGCTGTTGCGACACTTTGAACCGTAGCCCGCCAGATTCCTCTGTCCATGCAATTTTCCAGGCAAGAACACTGGAGTGGGTTGCCATGTCCTCCTCCAGGGGATCTTCCCAACCCAAGGATCAAACCCGTATCTCCTGCATTGGCAGGCAGATTCTTCACTGCTGAGCCACTGGGGAAGCCCAGAAAGGGGTGATGTTGCTGTAAATGAAAAGACTAAGTCTCCCAAAGCCCAAGGCAGGGAACCACTAAGCAATAGCTCAGAAGTTAGCAACACCAGATAGCCTGGCTGTTTGCGCTACGTCTTTTGTTTTTGTTTGTTTTTATTTTATTTTGTTGTTACACAGAAAGGATCATTTGAATTAGAGGCAGAGAAGCATGTTTACCAAAACCGTTGCTCCCAGAGCCAATACTATCAGTTTTGAGAGTATGAGCTGGATAGAAGCTGTCTCTTCCTACCCTGACTGAAAGACCAGATTCCCAGGAGCCCGACGGAAACATCAGGGTTTGCTTTCCTCCAAGTTGAAAAATTATAATACACAACACAATGCTGATTTTCCACAGCTCCCCTATCCCCTGGGGACCTCAGAGCTGTAGCAAACACCCATTTACCTATTTCCATGTTGATACAACACCCTTATTGAGGTGCCCAAAGCAGTTTGCAAATATTCATCTATCCAGTGAACCATCTTGCCTGTGTGGGAGTTAGAGAAATTGATCCCAAGCCTGCTCACCTGAAGGGTCATCTGATCCTATAATACAACAGACTCTTGAGTCAAACCTGGGTTCGATTTTCACAAAGTGTTTACCCAAGACCCACGATTGTCATCTAGTTCCATTTTTTTCAAACTGGGCTCAGAGGACCACATCTGAGAACTATCTGGGTGCTTAGTAAAAACAGTTTCCTTGTCCCCACCTTAGACCTTCTGAATCAGGATCTTTAACTTTTAACAAGATCATTTATCCTTGTGGTATTCAAATGTGAATAGATTCCATCCATTCTTTTATCCTGAAAGTGATTAAAAAATAGAAATTTAAGAAAACCATTGCCCACAGAGATGAAGACGTGCCCAAGGTGGCACAGCCAGCTTGTGGCAGAGCCCGGGGTGACTCTCAGGACCCTAAGCCAGCCAAGTACTATTTGCTTGCAAAAATCTCCATGAACTGCCAGGCTGTGTTTTCATCCCCTCTCCCTGACCCCCTCCCGCACCAACCGTCATCACACTACTTGTCATCTGGAGGCCTCAGTGGACATTCTCCATCCAACAAATTTGTATCCTTCATCTTACAGCTGTGCTCACTTCTCCAGGAACTGAGCCTCATCATACTCTGTGTAAGAAAAACGTTGGCAATCAAGGTGTATCACAACTATGGGTAACTATTATGGTTTAGTAGCCTGGTGGGCCGCCGTCTATGGGTCGCACAGCGTCGGACACAACTGACATGACTTGGCAGCAGCAGCAGTCCTGACTGCTGTCTACACTGGCAACTGGGCTTCTTTACTTTGTCTGATCCTATTTAGGGCTCACAAAAATTCGTAAATCCCTTAATGAGGCAGGGAGAGATGCATGGATTTATCCCAGGATGTGTGACTGACTAGAGAGCCCCTGGAATTCCCATGAAAAATAGAACCTCTGTGCCTCTCAGACTCAGCATCACCCTATAGGAGAGCAGATCTGCCCGAGAGTCCAACCACCCCATTAGCAGCGTGCGTCACTAGCTGTCACTGAGCTCCTCGGCTTTGTCACTGTGGTCATCTCTGACCCGCTAGCTGAGGCAGCCACCCCTCCACACACCCATCAACACACACTCACACACTCACACACACACACACATATTCATAGCCTCCTCATTCGCTTTTCTTTCTTTCTTTTTAAAATTAACTTGTATTGCAGTATAGTTTCTTTACAGTGTTATGTTAGATTCACAGCAAAGTGAGTCAGCTGTATGTACACGTACATCCCCCCTCTTCTGGATTTCCTTCCCATAGGTCACCACAGAGCGCTGACTAGGGTTTCCTGTGTTGCACAGTAGGTTCTCATTAGTGATCTATTTCACAAACAGTATCAATAGCGTATGTCCCCATCTCCCAATCCCTCCCATCCTCCTTTCCCCTTTGGTGTCTATATGCTCGTTCTCTGTGTCTGTGTTTCTACTTCTGCTTTGCAAACAAGATCATCTTTACCACTTTTCTAGATTCCACATAAATGTATTAATATATTTGTCTTTCTCTTTCTGACCACCTTCACTCGTATGACTCCCTGTTCCATTTTCCCCAGGGAATCTGCCACAGGCAGGAATGGATCCCTCTATTCCTGTGTTCTCTCCCACTGGAATTTAGGCACCAGCAGAGCAGGAAACTTGCCTGTCTTGCTCATCTAGGTTTTGTCTACAGCCAAGACAGTGCCAAGCACACAGAAGGGCCTCGGTGAGTATCTCTCACATCTGTACGTGAGTGAATGCTTCATCTTTAGATTCAGTGTTTTCCCAGCACCTTTTTTTTTTTTTTTTTTTTTGACCATGCCTGATGGCTTATGGGGTTTTAATTTCCTGACCAGGGATTGAACCCATGCCCTTGGCAGTGAGAGCCCAGAATCCTAACCACTGGACACCAGGGAATTCCCAGCGTCTTCCTGGCTTTTGCAGAACAACTTCCTAGTGCTGGACTCCATCTGCTCTTTCGAAAAGGGTGGTTTAGGATCCACTTTTCAGTCTTGATCCTCTAGGAGAAACCCGCATGCAGCGTTTAAGAAAGCCCAGTGCCTGTGCTGTTACCAGCTCTTACTTCTGACTGCGAGTCTTTTCTGCCTTCTGGGGCTTTTTAATGAATTAGGTGCCACTTCCCACTTGTCCTTTGTCTCTGTGTTTACAAGGTCTACATAGGGTAGATTGCAGAGTCTTTGTTGGTCTCTGAGACCACCTTTAGGTCCAGGTAAGAGGAGCCCCTACCTGGGCCTTAAAGTACAGAAGCCCTTTCACTCTGATGGTGCCTCTTCTATGGAGTGAGGAGTCTGCAGGGCCAGTGGGGCTTGCCCTCTGGGACCACATGCCATCCCCCAGAATATGTTCTATGTATTTAAAACTTGGAAATTCTCTGCACAATGTCCCCACCCCATAGGGGTGACGGTACCTGCAAGGGTCTCTATCCTGGGTCCACCATCCCCAAAGGGCATTGCATCACTGGTGTGCACCCCTACACGTGCCCAGGCCCAGGGGCTAGTCTTTGCGAGAGGATGCTGATGGAACAGGGCTGTATTACCTAGGCAGTGAGTCCACACCCCCACGTAAGGACCTTGTAGGGCTGAGTGGAACGAAAGGTGGGAAGAGAAAGGTGCAGGATGGGGCCAGTTTTTCCCGCCCCATCATCTAGCCCAGGACACCGAGCATCCTCAGGACCAGCCTGGTCTTCAGATCACTGTGAAGGTACACGTGGTGACGCAGAATGAGAAAATGTGTTTTAGGTAAGTTTATGCGCTGTACGCACGTGCTCAGTCATGTCCGACTCTGCAACCCCGTGGACTGTAGCCCACCAGGTTCCTCTGTCCATGGGATTCTCCAGGCAAGAATACTGGAGTGGGTTGCCATGCCGTCTTCCAGGGGATCTTCCTGACCCAGGAATCAATCCCACATCTCTTACCTCTGCTGCATTGGCAGGTGGGTCCTTTACCACTGCGCAACCTGGGAGTCCCTAGTTTGCTGACTTGGTTCTGAATGTTCTAATCACCTGGGATGTAGCTTCTACTGGTGCCTTTGTCTGGGCTCTGCAAGCGGTGTGAGAACCCAGAGTGCCGTTGGAAAATCAGGCTTGATTGCAGCGATACTGAAATGGTCCATGTATCTAGGCTCTTTTGTTGCTGTTCAGCCACTCCATCGTGTCTGACACTTTGGAACCCCATGGACTGTAGCATGCCAGGCTCCCCTGTCCCTCACCATCTTCTGGAACCTACTCAAACTCATGTCCATTGAGTCAGAAGTGTATGTTCTTACTTCTCTACTTAACATTCAGTTTTGTTTTGTTTGTTAAGCCTGTCTCTTATTGCCTTGGTTATGCCTAGCACCTTCATATTTCTGCAACTTCTACAAAAAGAGCAGATCAATGTCTGGATAAATAAGAGAGCCAAATGCACGGTGATCTGGAAATTGGTGTTTCTCTTTCCAGACTCCAAGTCCAGGCGGACACTCTCTACTATTGTGAAGTTTTATACAACATAAGGCAGAGTCCACAAGAATTCAACTGTTACCAAATGCAAGTTCACATGCCTAACATACGGGGTGGTCGAACAATAACAAAATGTCAGAGTTTGGGGCAGAGGAAGGTTTATTGCAGGACCAAGCAATGAGACAAGTGACCTGTGTGGAAAAAGCCCGATTTCTCGAGGGGTTTCAGCAAAGCATTTTAAAGGCTTCCTAGGGGGCGCGGTGGTAAAGAATCTGCCTGCCAGTGCAGGAGACACAAGAAACTCGGGTTTGATCCCTGAAGGAGGAAATGGCAACCCACTCCCATATTCTTGCCTGGAAAATTTCATGGGCAGAGCAGCCTGGCAGGCTACAGTCCATGGGTTTCGCAGAGTCAGACACGACTGAACAGCCTGAGCAGGCGGAAGCAGGGTTGCAGGGTATGCGATCAGGTCACACACGATTCTCTGATTGGTTGATGGTGAGGTCATAAGGCAGTGTCACAGGGGTCAACATCAGGGATCCTCAGGCTCCAGGAGACTACGTGCTCAGACTCATCAGGCAGTTAACATCTTCTATGTTGTGGGGAGTTTCACATCCGTGAAATAATTTTTAAAATGTGCATCAGATACTATTATCTAAGTACTTCAGAGAAGAACGAAAGCAGGGGATATGGGGGAAGAGTCTGCTAGGAAGATTCAGTCACACAACAGCCCAGCTCAGAGGGTATGTCATTGGCAGTAAATGTCTTGTCTTAAATTTTTCAGTTCATTCTGATTATGTATTAGTAGATGGAAGTCGTTTCAAGAATTCATGTTGTAACTGCATATACAACCCTCTCAACAGATATATTTGTACTTATTTTTAAATGTTGTAAAGAGTAGTTTTGCTTTGGCAAATCAAGCAATTTAAGGAGCATCATGAAGGCTTCTATTTACAAATCAGATGCTGCTATGTGGCCATGTTGTTTGGAGGAGAAAAATAGTTGTCTAGAGGGAGCTGTATCACCTCTTACTGAGAGCCAAGCTTGCTTTTTAAAAAGTTTTTGTCTCCCTGAGGGATAAAGATCAAAACACAAATAGTTCACCCCTCTCTGGGAATCTGCTGAGGTCTTGTTCACCACTGAAATAGCTTTGGGGAATGGAAAAATGTTCCATTAACCTTTAGATTTACAATATCCTAAAGACATTATAATTGTTTAAATTTATTATTCAGAAAAATGAGATAAAACTCTCAACTCGTAAATACAAATAATAGATTGGTGGTTGCCAAGGGCAAGATTGTGGGGTGGGAGGTGTGCAGGAATGAAATGGGTCCAGGGGTCAAAAGGTACAAACTTAGTTATATAATAAATAAGGCCTGGGGATGTGATGTAGAGCATGGTGACTAGTTAATAATACTCTATTGCATATTTGGAAGTTAAGAGAGCCCGTCTTAAAAATTCTCATCATAAGAAAAAAATATTTTAACTAAGGTGATGGATATTAACTAGACTTACTGTGGTGATTGTTTTGCATTGCATACACATTTGAATCATGATATTATAACCTGAAATTAATACAATGTTGTATGCTGATAACATCTCAATAAAAAAAGAAAAGCGTTATCATATTCTAATGAGTGGGAGCTGCCAAGATAAGAATGTCCAAAGTTTGTGTTTTGAGTCTAAATTATAAATTTCCCCCTATATAGATGTGACCTCATCAGTCTTGTCCCCCACTGTACAAATGTTAGATTTTTAATCTTTGATAATACTCTTTTCTTCTGCTATTGTGCAGCTCAGTCGTCTTTGTATCTGTTTAATCCTTACTAGTCATTTGTGTTACTTCATTTTCTGTTTATTTTTCATTTCTTTTGGAGTATCAGTGTCTTTGCTACTGGTTTCTTTTTTCAGTTGTGCCCTGTGGCATGTAGGAATCTTAGTTCCCCAACCAAGGATTGAACCTATGCCCCCTTCAGTGGAAAATCGGAGTCTTAACCACTGAACCACCAGAGAAATCCTTGTTAGTGGTTTCTAAGAACTCATTTATGACTAAGGTTATGAAATGCCACGCAAATGAAATGCCATGTTTTATTGCCATCAATTTACTATGATGTTTTGTATTTTGGTTGTGTATGAAGATATAATCACGTTGTATTTTATGCAGGAAAAAAAGAAGAAAAGAAAGAGATATGGAGAAAGGGTTAAACAGTCTCAAACACAAAGATGCTGATTTCTCCTATGGCGTTGGTAATCTCTGTCATTTCTGGCCCATCCACAACTGTGACTGATTCCTTCTCAAACTCTCAGAAATAACTTGCTGGGTGGAAATATAACTGATTCCTTAGTTAACTCCCAGAATAAAATGATAATTGTCACCCCTTTCAGTTCAGTTCAGTTCAGTTCAGTCGCTCAGTCATGTCTAACTCTGCAACCCCATGAACCGCAGCACGCCAGGCCTCCCTGTCCATCACCAACTCCCGGAGTCTACCCAAACCCATGTCCATTGAGTCGGTGATGCCATCCAACCATCTCATCCTCTGTCATCCCCTTCTCCTCCTGCCCTCAATCTTTCCCAGCATCAGGGTCTTTTCAAATGAGTCAGCTCTTCGCATCAGGTGGCCAAAGCACTGGAGTTTCAGCTTCAACATCAGTCCTACCAATGAACACCCAGGACCGATCTCCTTTAGGATGGACTGGTTGGATCTCCTTGCAGTTCAAGGGACTCTCAAGAGTCTTCTCCAACACCACAGTTCAAAGGCATCAATTCTTCAGCGCTCATCTTTCTTTATAGTCCAACTCTCACATCCATACATGACCACTGGAAAAACCATACCCTTGACTAGACAGACTTTTGTTGACAAAGTAATGTCTCTGCTTTTCAATATGTTATCTAGGTTGGTCATAACTTTCCTTGCAAGGAGCAAGCGCCTTTTCATTTCATGGTTACAGTCACCATCTGCAGTGATTTTGGAGCCAAAAAATATAAAGTCTGTCACTGTTTCCACTGTTTCCCCATCTATTTCCATGAAGTGATGGGACCAGATGCTATGATCTTAGTTTTCTGAATGTTGAGCTTTAAGTAAACTTTTTCACTCTCCTCTTTAACTTTCATCAAGAGGCTCTTTAGTTTTTCTTCACTTTCTGCCGTAAGGATGGTGTCATCTGCATATCTGAGGTGATGGATATTTCTCCTGGCAACCACCTTGTGCTTCATCCAGCCCAGCGTTTCTCATGATGTACTCTGCATAGAAGTTAAATAAGCAGGGTGACAATATACAGCCTTGACATACTCCTTTTCCTATTTGGAACCAGTCTGTTGTTCATGTCCAGTTCTAACTGTTGCTTCCTGACCTGCATACAGGTTTGTCAAGAAGCACTTCAGGGGGTCTGGTATTCCCATCTCTTTCAGAGTTTTCCAGTTTATTGTGATCCACACAGTCAAAGGCTTTGGCATAGTCAATAAAGCAGAAATAGATGTTTTTTTCTGGAACTTTCTTGCTTTTTCGATGATCCATCGGATGTTGGCAATTTGATCTCTGGTTCCTCTGCTTTTTCTAAAACCAGCTTGAACATCTGGAAGTTCACGGTTCATGTATTATTGAAGCCTGGCTTGGAGAATTTTAAGCATTACTTTACTAGTGTGTGAGATGAATGCAATTGTGTAGTAGTTTGAGCATTCTTTGGCATTGCCTTTCTTTGGGATTGGGATGAAAACTGACCTTTTCCAGTCCTGTGGCCACTGATGAGTTTTCCAAATCTGCTGGCATATTGAGTGCAGCACTTTCATAGCATTATCTTTTAGGATTTGAAACAGCTCAACTGGAATTCCCTCACCTCCACTATCTTTGTTCATAGTGATGTTTACTAAAGCCCACTTAACTTCACATTCCAGGATGTCTGGCTTTAGGTGAGTGATCACACCATCGTGATTATCTTGGTCGTGAAGATTTGTCTGTACAGTTCTTCTGTGTATTCTTGCCACCTCTTCTTAATGTCTTCTGCTTCTGTTAGGTCCCTACCATTTCTGTCCTTTATTGGGCCCATCTTTGCATGAAATGTTCCCTTGGTATCTCTAATTTTTAAATATATAAAATCTCACCGACAGAATTTTAAAAGCAACCACCAGACCCTATGCAATCAAATTGACTGAGGACCTACAAAGTAAAGAAAATTCTGCCACATTGCCTTCTACCATGAATGGCCTAGGTTTGAGGAGGCCAGGACACAGACCTCTGAGTCCTGGAGACAGAAGACACACGTGCAGTTAATTTAGTGACCTGATGCTCTCCAGCCACCGAGACAAGCTCTCTGCGATACTCAGATCTGTTGGGCAATTCAACCTTTCTCTGCTTTTATTTTTAGCAGCCTTCTTGAGGTATGATTTACATATAGTAAAACTCACCTACTTTGAGTGATAAGTTCGGTGAATTTAGAAAATATATAGAGTCGCATAATCACCACCACAATCCAAATACACATTTTCATCACCCCTACAAGTTGCCTGGGCCAGTTTCTATTTGAAAGACAAGATAGTCATTCAGCCTTAATCAGCACATGCCTGCTCACTCACTTCAGTCATGTCCGACTATTTCCGGCGCTATGAACTGTAGCCCGCCGGGCTCGTCTGCTGATGGGGATTCTCCAGGCAAGAGTATAGGAATGGGTTGCCATTTCCTCCTCCAGGGAATCTTCCCAACCCAGGGACTGAACCTGCACCTCTATGTCTCCTGTACCGACAGGTGAGTTCTTTCCCACTAGCGCCACCATCAGCGTTAAGGTTCAAACAAAGTCAGAGACCTGCATTTCTGATTATTTGCCCATCTTGCCAGTGAGAAAGGAGAGATCACTTCTTTACATTGAAGATGCCTTTTTCTCCTTTGAGAAAATAAACATTAAAATCCCAGAAAGCCAGTGTTTGTTATATGTGGATGTCCGGGTTCACTTGCCACTCCTGAATCAATTGAACCTTCTTGGGGTAATCTGAAGCCACATATACTTAGTAGGCCCATGGGATTCTTTACTGCTGGATGTGGAGTTATTTACATCAGCTGGGCGCCTCCAAAGCACACTGGGGTGAGGTTTAGAGGTTTAGAAAAAAGATTTTCACCTCTATAAGCACGTCACCTCATGGTATCATTGAGGGTTAAAAGAATTTACTGAAGCTATCACAAGGCCCAGGCCCCCTCACCAGTTTTGCTTCCCAGCAGGCTGGTTGCAGATGACACATGTATTTCCAGGCAAGGCTGCTGCCTTCTCCATGAAGCCCACGCTAGGAGAGTGAGCTGTGCATGGAGCCCGGTTGCTACTTCCAGTGAGCAATCAACGCTCCTGCTGTGGTTCTGCCCCAAGACAACCACTTGTGATCAAACAAGGGCTGTCTGCCTAAGCCCGCCTCTCCGCGAAGTGCCAAATCTTCCCCAAACCTCCCGCTGCACAGGCACCGTCAATCCAGAGACGGAAACTGATTGTATTCTGGTCTAACCCAGAGTTTTCCATCTTAGTTTCGTGTAAGGACTAACCTGCCTTTTCTAAGAAAACAAATCCCAATTGTGTTCATTTTTGATTTGGAAAAAAGTACAGCTTCATAGTCGCCTAGGTGAAAATTTACTGAAAAGCACATGTCAAGATGCTCATAATCTCAAAACCTAGAGGAATTGCTTTGATAGAAGGGACTCTTTTTATGATTTCTTTTTTCTATTTTAAACATTTTAGAAACATTTTATTTCTTTTAAAGAAAATACAATGGTTGGTCAATTTAATAATTTTTTGAAGAAGCACCTAAATTTACAGCAATTTTTTATTTTTTTTTTTTGGTCAAAGCCCACTACATGTGGGTTCCCCCACCAGGGATCAAATCTGTGCCCCGTGCGGTGGAAGCATGGAGTCCTAACCACTGAACTGCCTGGGAATTCCTTTAATAAATGCTTTTTTTTTTTTAAGTCTATGACTCAATATGGTGCATATGTACAACAGAATTTTATTCAGCCATTAAAAGGAATGAAATTGGGTCATTTGTAAAGATGGGGATGGACGTAGAGTCTGGCATACAGAGTGAAGTAAGTCAGAAAGAGAAAAACATCATATATTAACACATATCTGTGGAATCTAGAAAAAATGGTACCAGTGAATCTATTTTCAGGGCAGGGATAAGGACACGAATGCAGCGAGTGGATGATGGACAGGGATGTGGGGACAGAGCTGGGATGGGTCAGGAGATTGGGACTGGCATGTATACACTCTCCTGGCTGTGCTCATGCTGTCATGTCCAACTCTTTGCGACCCCATGGACTGTAGCCCACTAGGCTCCTTTGTTCATGGGATTCTCCAGACAAGAGTACTGGAGAGGGTCACCATGCCCTCCTCCAGGGGACCTTCCCGACGCAGGGATTGAACCTCCGTCTCCTACGTTGCAGGTGGATTCCTTACCCACTGAGTTCATTGGGGAAGCCTACATGTAAAATAGATAGCTAGCAGGAATCTCGGAGAAGGCAATGGCACCCCACTCCAGCACTCTTGCCTGGAAAATCCCATGGACAGAGGAGCCTGATGGGCTGCAGTCCACAGGGTCGCTAGGAGTCGGGCACGACTGAGCGACTTCACTTTTGGTTTTCACTTTCATGCACTGGAGAAGGAAATGGCAACCCACTCCAGTGTTCTTGCCTGGAGAATCCCAGAGACTGTGGGCCCCCATCTATGGGGTTGCACAGAGTCGGACAGGACTGAAGCGACTCAGCAGCAGCAGCAGCAGGAATCTGCTGTGTAGCACCGGGGGCTGAGCTTGGTGCTCTGTGATGTCCTGGAGGAGTGGAAGGGGGGTGAGGTGGGAGGGAGCCTCAAGAGGGAGGGGGTGTATGTATTCATATGGCTGACTTACTTTGTCGTACAGCAGAAACTAACACAACGTTGTAAAGCAACTATACCCAATAAAAAACAAATAAAACTCAAAAGGGACAGAAGTTAGCCTTCCCGTAAAAAAGTTGTACTAAACAGGAGCGATGTTCTGACACAGCCTAAGATAAGCAGAATGTGATGGGTGCAACGATGGAACAGCAGGAGCACAGAGAACAGAGATATGAATCACAAAGTGGGGACAGGGGAGGGGAAGCTGAAAGGATCCCTGTAGGAGGTGGCATTTGAGTTGGATCTCAGAGATTGAGTAGAATTTCATAAGAGAGTGACGGGAAGAGGATGTGTTAGGAAGATGGAAGGGACAGACAGGACAAAGATGTGGATGCAGGCACATGCAGGCTGGGTCTGGGGAACCCCATGTTGACTGATGGTTGGGGAAGAGCACGAGGGGAGTTTGACAAGAGGCGAGACTGCTGGGGAGGAAAGTATGACAGTTCTGGGGAGTTTTGCAACAAGGCAGTTACTTTATTAAGAGTCACCTGAGATTGTCCTTATGTCCACCTCATCAGCTGGCAATACCAGGGATCTCCCTGGTGGTTAAGACTCTGCGCTTCTACTGCAGGGCGCACGAGTTTGGGTCCTGGTTGGGGAAGTTCCACATGCCATGAGATACGGCCAAGAAAAAATATATAAATAAGTAAATAGAAGAATCTCTGGTAGTCGTAGAGTTAGTCGCTCAGTCATGTCTGACGCTTTGAGACCCCGTGGACTGTAGCCCACCAGGGTCCTCTGTCCGTGGGATTCTCCAGGCAAGAATACTGGAGTGGGTTGCCAGGCCCTTCTCCAGGGGATCTTCCCCACCCGGTGATTGAACCTGGGTTTCCTGCATTGCAGACAGATTTTTTACCATCTGAGCTATGTGTGTAACTGAGTCACTTTGCTGTACAGCAAAGATAAGCACAACATTGTAAATCAGATATACGTTAATAAATAAATAATATCACTAAAAAAAAACTGACCGTGTCAGAAGAGACCCTCCCCAACACTCTTCGATCCAGAGCAATTGCTGTGAGAACGTTTATACATGAAGGATATTATACTGTGGACAGAGTGTGCTTAAGAAATCACAGCTTGGAATTCACACATCTGTGTCAACAGTGGGTAAAACATCACAAAGGCAGATAGAACGTGGATTTCATGGGCAGGTCATGGGGCAGTCCATACTCTTATGTGAACCAGAAAAACAGGACTCCAGGTTCTCCAGCATTCTACCCCATCTGTGTTTCCTGTTCTGTATATTTTTTTACAGTAGTTTAAATATTTTTTCCTTAATGGTTAATTATAGGATATTAAATATCATTCCCTGTGCTATACAGTAGGACCTCCTTGTTTATTCATCTTGGAGTACTGGAGTGGGGTGCCATCGCCTTCTCCATATAATAGTTTGCATATGCTAATCCCAAACTCCCACTCCATTCCCTCCCTCTGTCTGATCTCTGTGTCTGTGAGTCTATTGCTGTTTCATGGATAAGTTCTTCTGTGTCCTGTTTTAGATTCCACATACAGATGATATCTTAAGGTATTTGTCTTTCTCTGCCTGACCGACTTCACTTAGAATGATAATCTCTAGTTGGATCCATGTTGTTGCAAATGGCATTATCTCATTCTTTTTGATGGCTGAGTAATATTCCATTTAGTATATTACCACATCTTCCTTATCCATGCCTCTGTCAATGGACATTTAGGTTGTTTCCACATCTAGGCTGCTATGAACGTGGGGGTACGTCACAGTTTTGTCCATCCCTTATCCTGTACTTTTTAAAGTCCCATTGCCTGAAAGTTATGACTATATACATCTCCATCTGTGTCACCTAGCTTTCATTTTTATTTTCTCATCTTGTTGTTCCATTACAGTGTTTCTCAGTCTTTTTCCATTTTTGCCCACACTAAAGGGGAAAAATACATTGAACTTAAATTTTAATTACATATTTATTGATTATATTCATTTAAACTTAATTTCCTTGTAATGAGAGAAATTAAATACTAAAGAATAAGACAGTGTTGGATAGAGGGGAGCTTTGGAGGGCCACAGATTATTATAGTATCTAAGGTCCTTTGATTTCCCCCCAAGCACCAAGCCCCAATTTTTATCCCATTGGTGGTGATATCACCCCCAAGGAGAAAGCATATTCTTTTGAGTACATGTGTGTGTATAAATAAATGCATGCATATTTTATCATAAGCTATCCTAAATTTTCCCAGAAATAACTTCAGCATAAATTATAAACTCCATTTAGGACACACATGCAGTTAAGCTTTCATAAAGCAGAAGCTGAATGTGAGATATTAAACCTAGCCAATGAACTCATTTAAAAGGAAAACATTAGTCTGTGAATGATTTATTACCCAAGGGGGAATGTAGACCTTTATTTTTTAATTGCTCCTATACAAAATGTTCTGAGCCTTCCAAAGAGCATAACATAAAAATAAAAATTTTAAATGGCAGTGCCATTTAATGGAGAAAGCTGGAATGATGTTAGCAGGACACAGAACAACAGAAGCTGCTGATTCAAGGCATTGGATGAAAATTTAGTAAGGCAAAGGCAAGAATCAGATGAGAAATGATTGCTTAATCAGAAACTCCGAGGTGTTATAATAGATGAAATTTGAGTTGGGATTATTCAACTCCAAGAGAAAACAAATGAAGTTTCTCTGCCACATGAAATCCAGGACATAATTTTAGTCCCAAAGTCCCCAGACATGAGTCATGGGGACTTTAACTGAAAAGCCTCAGTGAAGAGAGTTTTCCTCACAAACTAAAGGAACTCTGCCTGGCTTGTTTTCCTTTTCTTTTTCTCATAATTAGCCTTCAGTTCTCTTTGAGAATTAAAAAAAAGAGCACACAGCCTCTGTGGTTCTGTGAAGAAAGAATGTATGTATATATTATAGAAGAAATGTATGTATATATTATGTATAGCAGAAACGAAATAATTTTGAATTCACCTCTTAAACACAGCATCTTGTTAGATTGGATTCCGTCTTTTCCTAGATTTATTTTAAAAAATTTTATAACAGCTAATTTATAATGTTGTGTTAGTTTCTCCTGCACAGCAAAGTGACTCCGTTATACATGTATCTGTTTAGATTCTTTTCCCATATGGGTTCTTTTCTTACATTTAAATGTATAGACTTTTAAACTAAAATTGGAACAATAGTAGGTAGAGTTTTGAGTTCTATTTTTAAACACTCATGTGGTCAGCACTTCCCCATGGGCTTGAATAATGTTTAAATCAAGACTTTTTAATGGCTGGGTAGTAATCTGTCATCTAGCGGTAAATACAATATTTTATTAACTGTAAGCCATCATGTTGTATGTTTATTTTATTTCTAGTTTTTATTAGGATAGATAAGACTAAAATAAATATCCTTGTAATAAATATTCATTTGCATCTCTGATTATTTCCTTAGAAATGAAATGATGAGGTCAAAAAGATGTGGGGGAACTTTTTAAAATGTCTTTTGTATGAGGTAGAAGTCAGACTTGATTCTTTCCAAGTTTTTAGCCAACTGTTTCAATCCTTCTTCCTTATTCCCTTACATGAGTGCCGAAGAATTGATGCTTTTGAACTGTGGTGTTGGAGAAGACTCTTGAGAGTCCCTTGGACTGCAAGGAGATCCAACCAGTCTATTCTGAAGGAGATCAACCCTGGGATTTCATTGGAAGGAATGATGCTAAAGCTGAAGCTCCAGTACTTTGGCCACCTCATGCGAAGAGTTGACTCATTGGAAAAGACTCTATGCTGGGGGGGATTGGGGGCAGGAGGAGAAGGGGACGACCGAGGATGAGATGGCTGGATGGCATCACAGACTCAATAGACTTGAGTCTGAGTGAACTCCGGGAGTTGGTGATGGACAGGGAGGCCTGGCTGCTGCGATTCATGGGGTCGCAAAGAGTCGGACACAACTGAGCCACTGAACTGAACTGAACTGATACACACACACATATACAAATATGTACATACATATGTATATGATTGGCCCTCCATGCTCACAGATTCTGCATCCCTGGATCCAACCCACCACAGATATAAAACACTTAAAAAAGTCCAGAAATTTCCAAAAAGCAAAACTTGAATTTGATGCACACACACGGGCAACTATCTACGTTGTATTTCAGTACCTTACATAGCATTACTCATCTAGAGATGACTTAACATATATATGTTGCTGTTGTTGTCAGTTACTCAGTCGTGTCTGACTCTTTGTGACCCCATGGACTGCAGCCCGCCAGGCTCCTCTGTCCATGGGGTCTCCAGGCAAGAATACTGGTGTGGGTTGCCATTTCCTTCTAACATATATATGCAGAATGGCAAATACTATGCCATTTTATATAAGAGACTTAGGAATTGAGCATCTTCAGATTTAGGTGTCCCAGGTGTGGGTCCTGGATCCATCCCTAATGGATATAGAAGGACAGCGTAAACATATGTTATATATGTTACACACAAGCACATACAGAGACACACACACACCCATTATTCACCTTTTTTTCTTCTTTTTTATTTGGCTTCTTCTTTCCTGCATCAACATTCTTTCCTCTCCACCCAGATTACTCATATTAACAGCATAGTTTGCATTCTTCTATATTTTAGTGTAAATATTTTAAATATCCCAATTTTTCCTTCAAGAATTTAAAACCAATTTGCTATCTTACTAATGAAATAAATCAACTATTTCAATGGGCATTATATTTTAATTGGAGTTTCTTTTTGCCTAATGAGTTCAGTTTTTCAGATCATTAATTCCTTATATTACTCTTTTTATTAAACAAATGTGCTAGTCTTGTTTTAGCCCTATTTACTTTTTTTTTTGCATTTGGATGCATTTCTTTTCCTCATTAATTTCTAAAAAGTCAAACAGGTTGCAAATGTTATTTTTTGCAGATATTTAAAGTTTAACCAGTTTTTTCTTATTGTGGTAAAATATGCACAACACAAAATTTACTATTTTAATCACTTTAAAGTATACAGATCAGTGATATTAAGTATATTCATACTGTTGTCCAGCCATCACCACCCTCCATCTCCAGAGCTCTTTTCTTTCATCTTGCAAAACTGAAACTTTGTCACCATTAAACAGTAATCTCCATTGGCTTTTCCCTCAGCACCTGGAAACCACCATTCTCCTCTGTTACTGTGAGTTCAGTCTGTATGTAGCTATCACAGATAAATGAGGTCAAGCAGTATTTGTCTTCAGAATCTGCTTATTTCACTTGATATAATGCCCTCCAGTTCAGTCCACAGGATTTTCTTTCTTTTTTTTTTTTTTAAGGCTGAACAGTATTACACTGTGTGTATATATAGTTCATTTTATTTACCCATTCATCCGTCAATACACGTTTAGTTTATTATTTCCATAACTTGGCTATTGTAAATAACACTGCTGAACTTAGGTGTGAAGCTACTTCTTCAAAATAGGAATTTTATTTCCTTTTGATATATACCCAGAAATGGGATTGCTGATTATTTTAAGAATCTCCAAGCTGTTTTCCATGGTGGCTAGACCCATCTACATTTCTATCAACAGTGTACAAGGGTTCCCTTTTCTTTACATCCTCACCAATACTTGTTATTTCTTGTCTTTTTAATACGAGCCATTCTAATAGATATCAGGCCTCCTTGGTGGATTCAGTCAGTAAAGAATCTGCCTGCAATGCAGGAGACCTGGGTTCAACCCCTAGGTTGGGGTGATCCCCTGGAGAAGGGAATGCCAACCCACTCCAGTGTTCTTGCCTGGGAAATCCCATGGAGAGAGGAACCTGGCCTAGCTACCGTCCATGGGGTCACAAGAGTTGGACACGACTTAGCGACTAAACCACCACCACAATACGTATGAAGCATTATCTCACTGTGGTTCTGATTTGCATTTCCCTGATGATGAGTGACAATGAGCACCTTTCTTATTTATTGGTCATTTGTGTGTCTTCTTTGGAAATATAACCACTTTTTTAACCTAGAAAATGTAGGTAATTTTCATTAATTTTATTAATCTTTATCTCTATGCTTTCTTTACCTTAAGATAATATGCTGCTAAGTTGCTTCAGTCATGTCCGACTCTGTGCGACCCCATAGACGGCAGCCCCACCCAGGCGCCTGCGCCCCACCGCCCCGTCCCTGGGATTCTCCAGGCAAGAACACTGGAGTTGGTTGCTATTTCCTTCTCCAGTGCACGAAAGTGAAAAGTGAAAGTAAAGTCACTCAGTCGTGTCTGACTCTTCTAGACCCCATGGACTGCAGCCTACCAGGCTCCTCCGCCCATGTGATTTTCCAGGAGAGTACTGGAGTGGGTTGCCATTGCCTTCTCCAAGATAATATAAATATTTATATTTACTTTTTCTGCATATTTTCATTTTTTAACATTAAATAATGACATTTGGAAATTTTTTTAATTATATGAGCTGGAGTCTAATCTTACATTATATTAATGCCAATACTTTCACTAAGAGTTAGGCATTTCCCCTAATTCTAACTATTCTCTTTCCCAATTCTGCTTTTTTAACTTTCAAGATTTTTAGTTCCATTAATCACTTTTGAATTGGCTATAGTATTCATAATTGAGTATATTAAGTTATATGTAAAGTTTTACTCCCCCATTTAAGATAATCTATGATGTGGAAAAGCTGAAGCTCCAGTACTTTGGCCACCTCATGCGAAAAGCTGACTCATTGGAAAAGACTCTGATGCTGGGAGGGATTGGGGGCAGGAGGAAAAGGGGACAACCGAGGATGAGATGGCTGGATGGCATCACGGACTCGATGGACGTGGGTCTGAGTGAACTCCGGGGGATGGTGATGGACAGAGAGGCCTGGCGTGCTGCGATTCATGGGGTTGCAGAGAGTCGGACATGACTGAGCGACTGGACTGAACTGAACTGATGATGTGGAAGTCTTCTTTGTTTGAAATGACTTGTATTTTTTTTTTCTCCAACTAAATACCAATAAAGCCAGACGTGGTCAAACCAGTGATCCATTCACTTCCTCTTTGAAAGTCTTTCCAAGGGATAGCTTTGAAAGACTATAGCCTTTAAAGATTATATTATAAAATATTTTGCCGCTGCTGCTGCTGCTAAGTTGCTTCAGTCGTGTCCGACTCTGTGCGACCCCATAGACGGCAGCCCACCAGGCTCCCCCGTCCCTGGGACTCTCCAGGCAAGAACACTGGAGTGGGTTGCCATTTCCTTCTCCAATGCATCAAAGTGAAAACCAAAAGTGAAGTCGCTCAGTCGTGCCCAACTCTTCACGACCCCATGGACTGCAGCCTACCAGGCTCCTCTGTCCATGGGATTTTTCAGGCAAGAGTACTGGAGTGGGGTGCCATTGCCTTCTCCAAAAAAATATTATAGTCTTTGTCAAATATTCTTTCTAAGTTGTTGGGTTTCTGCAAATAAATTTCAGAACCTCCTAATAACACATTAGATCCATGTGACTTTGCTCATGTTTCTTATTTTCTTTTAACAAGAGACATTTATTTCTCAGAGTTCTGGAGGCGGGGAAGTTCAGGATCAAGGTGCCGGCAGATTTGGTCCTGGTGAGAACTCTCTTCCTGACATGCAGATGGTCACCTTCTCATGTGTCCTCATGTATCAGAGAGTGAACGAGCTCTGGTTTCCCTTCCTCTTCTTTTTCTTCTTTTTTAGGTCTGTTATGACTTTTATTTCCCAGCAATGAACAGGTTACTCTGCACCTCAGTCTTTTTGCTTGTAAAATAGGATTACCTTATAAGAAATAAGAATACCGCCTTATACTGGTGTGAGGACTAAGTGTGTTAATAGGCAGAAAGCATTTGGTACTGGGCTCGGTTGTTAGCTGTTAGATATTATTAATGCTTATCAAATTTCAAAATTACCTATAAATTGATCTTTGTGCCTAATTAAGGTCTTTGTGATCTCCATGTCCCTATCATGTTAAGAAACCTGCCATTTCTCCTGCGTGCTCATTCTTTCACATCTCCCAGCATCTGTGGGCATGGTCCTTCCTTTGTCTACAAGGCTCCATCCCACCCCTAATGCTGCCTCATCTTCCCTAAGCCTCTGCCTTCCAATCGTCCTCCAGGACTTGGCTCAGGCTTCATCATCCCCAAATATCTGCAAACCCTCCTTTCCCCACCCTCTTTCACGACTCTTCAGCATCCTGTACTTTTTCTATCATAGTGTTCACTCACTCACTCATTCAATCACTCAATAAGCATTTATTGAATGGTTGCCTAGGAAGAAGCTGATGTTCCCCGGGTGGTGCTGCCTTTGCCTTCTGACTCAGGTCAATGGATGGTGTGTCTGAGGTCGCCTGAGTCTGTGGGTATAGTTGTCCCAGATTTTAGAAGACTATTTCCAGTGACCAGATCCTCTCTTTTATTGCTGTATCATTCCACCACGGCATCTAGGCTTTTCTTTCAGCAAAAACCAAAATCTCCTGCTCCCTGGGCCATAGCTACTTTACCGAGGGGCGGCAACGATGCTCTTGGAGAAAGAGAACTTCTTACATTTCTGAATTACCAGTCTACCTGCTCCTGGAGGACATGATTCCCAGCTAGTATTTAGTAAAAACACAGTAAATAATGGCTAAATGAAGAAATGCCTTTCACTGTGCATGCTGCCCTTAATCTTTGCTCCCTGGGCTCTTTTCTTTTTAAAAAATTTTTAAAAGTTGAAGTACAATTGCGCTATAATGTGGTATTTTCTATTGTGCCGTGTGAAGTGATTCAGTTATACACACATATACATACATTCTTTTTCGTGTTCTTTTCCACTATGGTTTATCACAGGACATGGAATACGGTTCTCCGTGCTATACAGTAGGGCCTTGCTCTTTATCCATTCTCTATATAATCGTTTGCATCTGCTAACCCCAAACTCCCACTCCACCCCTCCTCCCCTTCCCCCTTGGCAATCGCAAGTCTGTTCTCGGTGTCTGCGAGCCTGTTTCTGTTGTGTAGACAGCTTCATCTGTGTCAGGATTCTACACGTAATTGATATAGGTGGCATTTGTCTTTCTCTTTCTGACCTCACTTAGCATGGTAATCTTCAGGTCTACCCATACTGCTGCAAATGGTATTATTTCATTCTCTTTTAGAATGAGTAGTATTCCGTTGAATATATATCACATCTTCTTTATCCATTCATCTGTAGATGGACATTTAGATTGCTTCCATGTCTTGGCTATTGTGAATAGTGTACAATAAACACTGAGGTGCGCGTAGTCTTTTGAATTATAGTTTTGCCTGGATATATGTCTGGGCTCCTTTCTTGAGCCTCAGAATCCTTTTGGGGAAATATGACATACTCTGCAGTATAATTTGAACCTAAAGAAGGAAGGATCCTCCATACTAGAAAATGGATGAGAAAGTGATGAGGTAACTTGGACATTCTGTTTTCTTCCTGGGAGCAATAAATTACTTATCAATTTTACAAATGAGTGTGGACAGTATTTGCTATGAACTGAGTCAAAAATAAAGTAAAAATGTCTTTCCTGCTGCTGCCCTCACTGGAAAACGCTTTCTGGTTATTAGGATTCAGGAGATGTTTTCCAGCTACTGATCTGGTAGGAGATACTGAAAAGAATGCACAATTAGAGAGTCTGTTTCTGACCCTAGACACACACACGCGCGCGCGCGCGCACACACACACACACACACACACACACACATATTCTGTATACTGCCCCTCTCTCCATGGGGACATGCCTGGATTTCACATCAGAGAACCCGCATCCCCACTCCCCTCCAGGAAGGTGAGCTGGAAACCGGCTGAGACCTTCCTGAGGCCTGTGCGTTCCTGGCAACTAAAGCTCTTTAACCAGCATGGAGATGTTATTTCCTGTTCTTGGTGTGCCTGGAGTTTCCAGGAACCAAGGACACTCTGACAGAGAAACACTGCTCTCCCAGTCTCCTGACTGAGTTTGTTTCCAGTTCACTCCGTAGTTTTGCAAATCGCGAGGACTTCCCTGTTGGCTCAGACGGTAAAGAATCTACCTGCAATGCAGGAGACTCGAGCTTGATCCCTAGGGCGGAAAGATCCCTTGGAGGAGGAAATCACAACCCACTCCAGTATTCTTGCCTAGGAAATCCCATGGGTAGAGGAGCCTGGCAGGGCTACAGTCCACGGGGTTGCAAAGAATCCGACAGGGCTGAGCTACTGTGAAGGTACGTCCATCCTGTAAGGTGCCAGAGCTCCGGGGAGCAGGCACGTTAGTTAGCTCGTGCGCCCTCTCGTGGCTTTGTGAGAGCACAACACAGAAGTTCTGATGGAACCACGGGTGACAGGCTTCAGGATTCTGCGGTTTGTTTTCCTTAAGGGCTGGGGTTGGACATATTTTCCATTGTTATTTATTTCAAACCTTAGGGACAACAGTAGGAAGACCCCACTTGGCAACTTAACATGAAAGAATAGTCAAATTTGGGGTCTAATATTCCTGTTTGTCTTTTAAAGACTATTTCACTGAAAAAAAAAGTCATTTCAATGCAATATATATGGGAATGAAAAATTCTAATTCATACCCTTCTCTATGAATTTCCTGTTGATCCAAACCAGAGTAGAATATAGCATAGCTCCACAGTGTGCTTTTGGGGGCTTCATTGGGTCTTCCCTGTGGTACACAGGGTTCTTTGGTTATGGCATATGGGCTCTAGAGCACACGGGCTCAGCAGTTGCTGCGCAAGGGCTGGGTTGTAGCATGCGGGATCTTAGTTCCCCAGCCAGGGAGTGAACCCATGTCCCTTGCATTGGGAAGGCGGATTCTTAATCACTGGACCACCAGGGAAGGCTCCATAGTATGCTTTTTAATAAAATGCAATGAGGAGGGAGGCAGATGTCATTTTTCGCCTTGGTTCATGTGAGGTAATTTTCAACACGACAAACAGAATTAGGGCACATCATGTAGGGTCAGCGAAGCTGAAATTTGTGCTCAGTCAGAGCCACGCGGATGCTCTGAATACGTCTGGTAGCATGCTTTTTGAACCTCCACACATCACAGCTAGCGAATTTATATTGCCTTAAAGGCATCCTGGCCCTGCATCCTGGGCGCCTCCTGGCACAGACAGCCAAAAACCAGCAAGGCCAGCAGCATCTCCACACCGTAAGGTGGCTTAGTTTATGGGATGGGCCTGCCTCGCTGCAGTATGATTTATCCAGCTCCTTGTACCATGGAGTAGCTCGCGCCTCTATTACTTAGCAGAGGTTTGAAAATAAACAAGCCATTCCCCAAGCCATTTGCCACTGCACAGATGGCTAACCCAGCCGTGTGTCTTCTGGAAGAGTGTAGGTAGTGCTCACTCCACCTGTGAAAGGGCTCATTTTACGGGTCGATTTGACCGGGTAAGGGACGCACAGAGAGCTGGTAAAGCACGCAGCTGAGTGTGACTGTGAGCCTGTTTCTGGAGATTAGCGTTTGAACGGGTAGACGGAGTAAAGGAGGTCACTCTCACCTGGTTCATTGAAGGGGCATCTTTCAATCCATCGAAGCCCCAATAGAGCAAAAAGGCAGAAAGAGTGCATCCTCCTGTGCGCTTCTTGAGCTGAGCTGTCTCTCTCCTCTTGTCCTCAGACATCGGGGCTCCTGCTTCTCGGGCCTTGGGGTTCAGACTCAGACCTTTGGACCCCTTGTTCTCAAGCCTCCAGACTCAGACTGAATTATGCCACCAGCTCTCCTGGGCGTCCAGCTTTCTGACGGCAGATGGTGGGATGCCTCAGGCTCCATAATCATGTGAGCCAGTTCTTATCATCAGTTTCCTCTAATCTGGATCTCTCTGCATCCTTCTGGTTCTGTTTCTCTGGAGGACTCTGCTGGTACACCCCACAACACTCACAGATTCCGTATATTCTTAACCAGTTGTAGGCGGAATGGTCCCTGAGTCAAGATTCCCAGTTCCCCACCCCCGCCATCTGTCAAATGCGCAGGTCACAATACCCACGGTGGTGAGCAGAGAATGATCACGGTTGTCCAGGTAGCTTCTCTGTGTCTCAAGGAACCTCAGAGAGTCACTACCCACAAAATACTTAGGGCTCCTTTAGGGAAATGTACCCCGGGCTCTTTCAACAGGAGCGCGTGGGATTTGGGAGAATTTATTTCAGCCATGCAAATTTCAACTGGCCCCTGGCCCCAGGTAGAAGAGGCGTTGACATTCAGCAGCACACACCTGGGCTTTTCACAGACTTCTGTGGCCCGTCCTGCCACGCCTCTCTCCCATGCATCACTCCGTAGGTCCACAGTTGTGGCTGCTCCCGGAGGCGGGGTCCTGACTGCGGCAGCATATAAAGCCATCTATACATTTCTGCAGCTCAGTGCTACGTCCCTCGCATGCCTTTTCAAGTCTTCCTTTCACATGCAGCATCCAAAAAAGGGTACCTTCACTTCTTCAGCTTTAAAACGCTTTCTCTGCCTAATGTTTTCTCCTTGCCCTTTTCTCCGTTTTTTTCTAGGTTTTTTTAAACTTTATTTATTTAGTTTTGGCTGGGCTGGGTCCTCATGGCTGTGTGTGGGCTTTCTCTGGTTGCAGCAAGCAGGGGCCTCTCTCTATTGCAGTACACAGGCTTCTCACTGCCTGGCTTCTCTTGTTGCAGAGCAGAGGCTCTAGAGCGTGTGGGCTTCAGTAGTTGCGGTGCGCAGGCTTATTTGCTTCACAGCATCTGGGATCTTCCCAGGCAAGGATCAAACCAGTGTCCCCTGCTTTACAAGGCAGATTCTTAGCCACTAGACCACCAGGGAAGTCCCTTTCCAGATTCTTTAATCATCCCGGGGGGCAAGCCCGGCTGTGTGTAGCTTTGCCAGGGTTGGTGCCTTTCGTATAAGGGTAGACGCTAAAGAGTTAAAGATCTAAGTGAGATTTTGCACTACCATGGAGTGGTCACAAGAGGGCTGGGAGGTGGACAAGATCCCATCCTGGGATGGGATTCCTGCCTCTTCTGAGCCTGGGTGACTTTCCAGGAATGGGGAAAGCTGGTTCAAGGCTAAAGATCTGTTCTCACATGCTTCCCTGTGCCACACGGGCTTCTCAGAGCTGGTGATGTTTGAGACCAGCTCCATTCTCTGGTTAATAATATTTCCTGTTACCACAGTGATTTCATTAAACCACAAAGCCAGAGTCATTCTCTCAGAGAATCAAAGCACTGGTTTGCAAATGGGCTCCAAATCTTAGACAAAAGGGGCCACAGTCTGGCAAATCTTAGCGACAGCCCATTCTCTGGAAGCAACCTGAGTTCCCTCAATGCTCTGCGACGTCGTGGAAACAGCTAGAAAGACATGGAGAAGTGGGATGTGATTACCACATGACTGAAACCAAGACGTATCTGCTACTCCACTGATTTTTGCAAATTGTCCTAAAGCTTCATTAATTGAGATCCACTCATCTGGAATTGCAGGGTAATTCAGCCAGATTAACTGAGGTTTGCCTTATTCCCCGTGACTCTTAAGGAAGGAAGCAGAATGGTGATGGGAAAGCTTAAGTTGAAAGCATATTTTAAAGAGTGTCAGATATAGTCACATTCCCATGAAAACAATGAGGTGGTCAAAGGGTACGAAATTCCAGTTAGAACAGAAACCAGTTCTAGGGATACAACTTACCGCATGACAGTTAACACTGCCGTACATTATGCATGAAAGTTGTCAAGAGAGTAAGTCCCAAGAGTTCTCATCACAAACAAAAATATTTTTGTTATTTTCCTTTTATTTTGTGTAAGAGATGACTGACGTCCACTAAACTTACTGTGATGATCATTTCATGATGTTTGTAAGCCAAGTCTTGATTATACCGTAAACTTGCATGGTGTTGTACATCAATTATACCTCAATAAAACTGGAATAAAAAGAAATTTTTAAAACTCCAATGAAAGTGACTAAACTTTCATTAAAACAGATTATATAGTCACAGATGTAGAAAACAAACTTATGGTTGCCTAGAGGGATAAGGGGATAAACTGGAAGATTGGGATTGACATATAGTATATATATAAGTCTACATACACTACTGTATATAAAATAAGGACCTACTGTGTAGCACAGGAAACTCTGCTCAATACTGTGTAAGGACATATATGGGAAAAGAATCTTAAAAAAAAAGAGTGGATACATGTATAACCAATTCACTTTTCTGTAGACCTGGGACTATATTCCAATTTAAAAAAAAAAGACTCAACAACCTAAATGAGGTGAAAATTCCAGATATTATAGATGTATGGAAGAAGGCTTCCATTGAAAATGGTCACTGGGACAACCCAGAGGAATGGATGGGGAGAGAGGTGGGAGGGGGGTTCAGGATGGGGAACACATGTCCACCCGTGGCTGATGCATGTCAATGTATGGCCAAAACCACCACAATATTGTAAAGTAATTGGCCTCCAATTAAAATAAATACATTAATTAAAAAATAAAAAACAAAAGCAAAAACAGAATCTCACCACCTCTAACTGGCCTTGTCTATCTTGCCTTTCTAATTCAATAATCAGGTGCTAGAGGTGAGGGAGCCCCACACAAGCCCTCACAACCAGAGGGTACCTATTTGAAACTGTTCACTTCTATTGACTGTGAACTTGTCTAGAATCCCCATTTTTCTCCCAATTTAATTCTGCTTTTGCAAAATGACAAAAATAATTTATGATTGCCAAGGAAAAAAATCTAATTAAACAAAAAACCCTTGTACAGCCTATCTGCTATCAGAAGGGTATTTTAATCTATGAAAGTGCTGATTAATTACGGGTAATGGTTGGAAAAACAAACCTGTCTCTCCCCGAGAGAGAAGACGGTATCTTACGGCCAACAATCTAAGTCTGATCTCTTAAAAGCTCCTAAGGGGATGGAGAGAAAAGAGAATTTAATCTTTATTCATGAACTTCTTTCTCTGAGGGGAAAAAAAATGTAAGATGAACTGAAACAGTTTCTGTCTTTTGGGAATGTTCCAGTGAAATGAGTCAAGATAAGCAACTATTATTTTGAGCACTGAGGTTCTGTTACCTGAAAAGCACTATAATCCTCACCTGGAGGGAAACAGAAGCAGATGAACCAAACAGTTATTGATAAATTTCATTGTAATTTTCGTTCACAGATGTTCAGAATCAGAGGAGTGGTTGGTGAATGGGCTTCAGGTCTGGCCAGTCTAAGAGTCAGCTCATCTTCAGGCTCCATCTCACGCCCCATCTCTGTTGCACAGACCACATGATGAGGCAGCTGCTGTGTGAATGGAACGTCCCTGGTCTCATGTCTCATCATATTCCAGTTCATGGCTTAGATAGAGCCGTACTTATTTCCACAAGCACCATCACCACCTCCAAATATTTTTTGTCTGCCGCTTACTCAGCCTTGTTCGTGGCTGAGTTTGTTAGGATGCCTGTTTCCTGGATCACGCGTTCTTGGAGAGTTCATGTTCCATTAGAGCTTCTTCTCTTCCAAAGAACAATTCTCTCACAGAGATGCTCTCTGAGATTTTTGCCTTCCAGTTGAAGGGAGAACTCCGGGATGGAGCACTTGGTGGGTCATAACCGTGGGTCCTGTTTGGGATTCACCTCTTCGGCCAGCGCCCACCACCTGCCTGCAGCTCTAGTACATCTGGTCTCACAGGGCTCTGCTGATCAGTCAGTGGAACTGGTCTTTGATCTGGAATCTTCCACATGATTCTGGAAAAATTGAAACTGGGCACTCGAGCAGAGTAGTGCTACTTTCAGGAATGATGGTCCAATCTCAGAGTGCGAGTCATGAAGACTCAGAGTGCTACGTTTTGCCTGTGTGGGGAAAACAGGAAGCATGAAACAGAGGTCTCTAATATTCCCAGTGTCCAGTCATTTCATGTCAGAGAGCATTCAGTTGGGTTTTCATTCAGTGATGAGGCAGGAGAATGAGAAAGTGAGGGTCACCCGAGGATGAGCGAATCTGACCTCCGCTTCTGGGAAGACTCCATGGGGCCCTGATCCATTACATTGTCTGATTTGGGACCTCATGCTGGCAAATCCCATGGACGGAGGAGCCTGGTGGGCTGCAGTCCATGGGGTCGCTACGAGTTGGACACGACTGAGCAACTTCACTTTCACTTTTCACTTTCATGCATTGGAGGAAGGAAATGGTAGCCCACTCCAGTGTTCTTGCCTGGAGAATCCCAGGGACAGGGGAGCCTGGTGGGCTGCCGTCCATGGGGTCGCACAGAGTCGGACACGACTGAAGCGACTTAGCAGCAGCAGCAGCAGCTTGCTGTTTTATTCTTAACTGTTTTATAGCCAAAAGACATCATCAGAATATATGCATTATTTATTTATTTATTTAAGAAAATTTTATTGGCCTACGGTTGCTATACAATGTTATGTTATTTTCTGCTGTACAGCAATCAGCTACATGTATGCATACATACATGTATACATACATACATGTATACATACATGTATACACTCTTCTTAGGATTTCCTTCCCATTTAGGTCACCACAGAGCATTGACTAGAGCCCCCTGTGCCATCCAGTAGGTTCTCATTAGTTACCTATTTTACGCATGGTATCAATAGTCTGCGTATGTCAATTCCAGTCTCCCAATTCATCCTACCCGCCCTCCTGCCACTGTCCCTCCTTGGTGTTCATATGTTTGTTCTCTATGACTACGTGTCAATTTCTGCTTGCAGACAGGTTCATCTGTACCAGTTTTCTAGATTCTACCTATATGCATTAATATACGATGTCTTTTCTTTAAGGTGTTCACTCACTTTGTTAACCATACTTTAAGCTTATTGTCCCTCATTCATGATACACTTATGTTCAGATATATATACACAGGTATATCTTTATTATTATATATTACCAAATTGATAGGAAAAAATACATCTTTATCCTTATTTTAATTTGTATTTCTTTCATCACAAATGAGGTTGGAAACATTCAAAATATATGTCTTGAAGAGTTGTTGAAAGGATGAGATTTTTATAACTTGACTCAAAGGATGTTTATGTTGCTATGGGGCGATTTCACATAAAGTGCATTGGGTTATTTAAAAAAAAAGACTGAGATTTTATAATATAGATAAATGGCCTCATCTAGAGCCACATGCATTCATTACTAATAACTGGGTCTTAGAACATTAAGAATACTAGGCCTTCCTCTGAATTACAGAATATATTTGGTTCTTTGGAAGTAAGAATGTATATAACAAATTCCACAGTAATGTGGGTTGTTTGGGGGAAGCTTTCATTCAAAATTGCTATTTACTTCTTTCTTATATAAATAAGGGGAAAGAACCTCAGAACAGGCTGATTTGCTTTGTAACAGTGACGTCAGGATAACTTCCTGATCTCCCTACCTCTGCAGGCGTACAGCTGACATCAGAAAACGTTCATGTTTTAGAAACAGACAAACGTTTAAGATTTCTGTAGAAGCGAACTTACGGCTGCCCAAGGGGAAAAAGGATGGGGGAGGGAAGGACTGGGAATTTGGGATAACATATGCAAATTATCGTGCATAAAATAGGTAAACAAGGACCTGCTATAGGGCACAGGGAACTATATTTAATAGCCTGCAATAAACCAATGAAGGAAAATAACATGAAAGCCATGTATATATGTATGACTGAACCACTTTGCTGTATACCAGGAGCTAACAAGACATTGTAACTCAATTATACTTCAGTAAAAGAGAAAGGTTTTTTTTAAGTAAATAAAACATGATCAGTGTAATTGTTGAGTGAGAGCCTTGTCAGTGCTTCCAGTGTCTTCCTTGGAACATCTGCCAGGAGCACGTGCAGACTTTCTTGGTCGACTGATACTGCATTTTCAGTCCGAATACCAAGTCTTAATTGTCTGCTTCAGGGGAAGATGGGTCATTGAGGAAGCTGGTATGTAGTACAAAGTATTCCTCTTTAAAAAAAAAAAATTCTCCTCAAGGAAATCTTCCTTCCCCTCAAAATTCAGTTCAGTTGTCACTTTCTCTGTGAAAAATTCCCAGATCTCAAGTCAAAGAATCTTGTTTTCACATAGCTATTCTCAAATGCAACTCTGCTCTAGCACTTTCAATGTTGCATTGCATGGTTTGTGTTTAGGTTCAGTTCAGTTCAGTCGCTCAGTCGTGTCTGACTCTTTGCGACCCCGTGAATAGCAGCACGCCAGGCCTCCCTGTCCATCACCAACGCCCGGAGTTCACTCAGATTCACATCCATTGAGTCAGTGATGCCATCCAGCCATACCCTACATCAAAGGCAAAGACAGTGCATTGTTCATCTCCATGGCCTGACCAGGTGGCACTGCCCCTGCCAGGTGGCTCTAGTGGCAAAGAACTCGCCAGCCAATGCAGGAGATGGGAGAGGTGCAGCTTTGATCTCGGGTTGGGAAGATTCCCCTGCAAGAGGGCAGGGCAACCCGCTCCAGTATGCTTGCCTGGAGAATCCCATGGACAGGAGCCTGGTGGGCTACAGTCCATAGCGTCACAAAGAGTTGGGCACAACTGAAGTGACTTAGCGTGCACACATGGCCTTACCAGCTTGGCATGAGTAGAAACTCACTAGAAGTCTTAAACGTTCATTGGAAGGATGATGCCGAAGCTGAAACTCCAATACTTTAGCTGCCTGATGTGAGGAACTGACTCCTTGGAAGAGACCCTTTTGCTGAGATGGATTGAAGGCAGGAGGAGAAGGGGATGACAGAAAATGAGATGGTTGGATGGCATCACCGACTCAGTGGACATGAGTTTGAGCAAGCTCCGGGAGTTGGTGATGGACAGGGAGCCTGGCGTGCTGCAGTCCATGGGGTCACAAAGAGTTGGACACAACTGAGTGACTGAACTGAGAAGTCTTAAATGAAGGAGTAAAATAGAACAAGCTATTATTAGGGCTTTGGTAACAAATCCTGATTCTGGGAAAGACTGGGCAGAAGGAGAGAGGGCGGCCGAGGATGAGATGGCTGGATAACATCACCGACTCAATGGACATAAACTTGAGCAAACTATCTGAGAGACAGTGGAGGACAGGGAAGCCTGGCATGCCGCAGTCCATGGGGCCACAGAGTCAGATACAACTTAGTGACTGAACAACAGCAGCAGATTTTACCTCATCTGACCATTCTCTTTTCTTTATTCCTCAGTTACAGACTATGCCTCTGTCTCTAGGAACGTGCCTACTCAGCAAGGTCCAGTAGGCAAGTTATCATTCAAAGCACACTGTGGACTTTTCATGTGAGAATCTGTCATCACTGCTAAAAGGCATCACAACACACAGACAACAACAATAACCACAAACCCAATAACAACAGCAGCAACAAAGATGTCAAGTGAGTGTCCTCCTAATGATGGATCAATAGTTGCCTCTTTATGGAAGAAGAGCAGGTTGTATTATTTATTTAAATGCTCAAGTAGTATCTCTTAAGTCTGAGCGATCCTAGGTTCCTTGGGATCCCCATCTCTGCATAAATTATTCATTGACACTTGACTATTTCCTGTCTCACCTACACTTCGTGGATAGCTCTCCTCTTCTCAAAGTCCCACGAGGCAGGACTTGAGGTCTCTAAATGTGTCTCTCCCTTCGGGCCCCTTGCTGATGTGCACACAAGCAGAGACCCCGAGAGCTGCCTACAGGCTACACTGTGGCAGCGCTGTCCGTGGGGTGGTGATGACTCTCCAGGCAAGGACCCATCCTCTGAGGCTACCAACGGCAAGCCCAGTGTCCAGGTAGGGCCATACTCACTGTGAGGGGCTACACCCAGTGGAGAGTCTGCCTCTATTCTGCATGGAGCATCCCTCCTTGGTCCCCGTGACCTTGACTTCCTGTTCCCTTATCTCTATGGGGCATGTGAAATAATTCATGGCAGGGGTTAGGCCAAGCAAGGAGAGATACATTTCCTCCCCACATCTCACCTCTGCCAACAGGACTTGTGTCCCACCCTCATCTTGACAAGACTTTGTGTGTGTTTGCATTTGAGTGTATGGACCAGAGAGTTGTTTTTCAAATTAATTTTTATTGGAGTATGGTTACTTTACAATGTTGGGTTACCTTCTACTGTACAGTTATATGTATACATATATTTCCTCTTTTGGGGGTTTCCTTCCCATTTAGGTCAATACAGAAGACTGATTAGTGTTCCCTGTGCCATACAGTAGGCTCTTATTAGTTATCTCTCATATTTTATATGTAGTAAGAGTATATATGTTCATCCCAAGCTCCCAATTCATCCCACTGTCTTTCCCCCTCCTTGGTGTCCATGCATTTGCTCTCTATGTTTGTGTCTCTATTTCTGTTCTGCAGCTAAGATCATCTATACCATTTTTCTAGATTCCATGTATATGTTTTAATATGCTGGACCTGATAGTCTTCATTATCATAGCCCACATGGACGCAGTATAGAGCTGGTCCAGCCTTGAGGCAGGTCTGCCCATGAAAAAACACAGAGCGGACTTGAGAAGATTAGAGTTGTCTAGAAGACCAGTACTCACCCAGGATGCTTCAGGAGCAGGGAAGAGAGCATTTCTGTTGCAATTCCCCTACAAGTCTTCCAGGGTACCCTCTTGAGACCTTTCCCTCTCCCCCAATGTTCTATTCTGTGCAGAAGTAGGTTTTTTCCCCAAAGTTTCCAGTCACTTGCAGCAGGGAGTGGGGAGGAGCACCATCCAGCGTAGACTTTTTCTTTCCTGAGGCTTATGTGCTCTGACATATCAAAGGAGGGGAAAGAAATTATTCTTTCTAAAAAAAACTTAATGAAACAAAAAATGTTAATAAAACCTTAATAAAACAATCCCTCCCTTAAAATTGTTTGTACTCAGAAACCCCACCACCTAAGTGAAAAGCTGTTGAATTTTTTTTTAATCCTAAACTTCGATGACACAAAGTATGCTATGACTACTATATATGATAGATAATCCACAAGGGACTGATTCAAAATTGGGCAAGAAGTATGTCAAGGCTGTATATTGTCACCCTGCTTATTTAACATATATGCAGAGTACATCATGGGAAATGCCAGGCTGGGCGACTCACAAACTGGAAATCAAGATTCCTGGGAGAAATATCAATGACCTCAGATATGCAGATACACCACCCTTATGGCAGAAAGCAAAGAGAGGCTAAGGAGCCTCTTGATGAGAGTGAAAGGGGAGAGTGAAAAAGCTGGCTTAAAACTCATCATCCAAAAAACTAAGATCATGGCATCTGGTCCCATCACTTCATGACAAATAGATGGGGAAACAATGGAAACAATGAGAGACTTTATTTTCTTGGGCTCCAAACTCACTGCAGATGGTGACTGCAGCCATGAAATTCAAAGGCGTTTACTCCTTGGAAGAAAAGCTATGACCAAACCTAGACAGTGTATTAAAAAGTAGAGACTTAACTTTTCCAACAAAGGTCCATCTAGTCAAAACTATGGATTTTTGAGTAGTCATGCATGGATGTGAGAGTTGGACTATAAAGAAAGCTGAGCACCAAAGAATGGATGCTTTTGAACTGTGGTGTTGGAGAAGACTCTTGAGAGTCCCTTGGACTGCAAGGAGATCCAACCAGTCAATTCTAAAGGAAATCAACCCTGAATATTCTTTGGAAGGACTGATGCTGAAGCTGAAGCTCCAATACTTTGGCCACCTGATGGGAAGAGCCGACTCATTCGAAAAGACTCTGATGCTGGGAAAGGTTGAAGGCAGGAGGAGAAGGGGACGACAGAAGGTGAGATGATTGGATGGCATCATCGACTCAATAGACACGAGTGTGAGCAAGCTCCAGGAGTTGGTGAAGGACAGGGAAGCCTGGCATGCTGCAGTCCATGGGGTTGCAAAGAACTGGACTCAACTGAGCAACTCAAAAACAACAAATCCACAAGGACCTGCCAGAGAGCACAGGGAAGTCTGCTGAATATCCTGCAATGACTTCTATGGGAAAAGAATCTGAAATGGGTATATATAACTGAATCACTTTGCTGTACACCTGAAACTAACAGAACATTGTAAATCAGCTACACTCCAATCTAAAATTTAAAAATTTAATAACAATTTTTAAAAGTATGGAGTGTTCCATTCCTATCTAAGATAACTAAACATGGTTCACATATAACAAATATGAGTTAACATAGGTTTACACACCAACCTTGGATAGTGTCTTGGGAATAAAACACCATGGAAGGTTCCATGGGGTGCTGTGAGTGTCGTTCCCTGGTCCCAGGGCCTAAACCCTCTGTTAGAGAAGGAAGATGGGGTTTTCACAGAGTTCTTTCCTCATGGGCACAATCTGCCATCCGGTGTGTTTCATCATCAAAGCCATGTCCAATGCAAGGATATATTGACTCTTTCAAGTCCTAAGTGGTACCGAGGTTCTCTTATCAGAGGCATCATATATGATCCAAACCAGAGGACAAGAGGGCAGACACCGGTGGGAGAGGCATGATGAGGGTTGGGAAGCACATTTGTGGCCACCCACTAAGTCCTTATTTGTAAAAAAAAATCTGCCCTTAGAAGACTGGGTCACACATATGACACTCACCCCCAGGTCTCCCCTGCCAATTTTGGTCCCAGTGTTGCTATTCGGTCTTGTCTTCTGAACACAGGCACTGCCAGTTTCTAGAATGCATATGGCTTCTTCTTTTTTTGCATATGGCTTTTAGAGAAGTGTAAGTTTTTAAAGAAACTCCCAGCTACAGATTTCTCCTGCAGTGATGTGGTGGAGCCATGTAGGTTCTACACCCATGTGACCGTCACCCCCAGGGCAGTGCAGCAGCGGCGTCAGCCAGGGTGCTGGGCAGTGGTCCCAAAGGGAAGTCAGACTCCTCTTCCCTTCCTGTAGAACTGTGCTTACCTAGAATTTGAGCCAAATACTAATTCCCAGCCTGCACGCTTGTGAGAAATTTTCTTAGACTTTCCCATGAGAGAGTGGCAGATCCATGCAAAGGCTGGGTTTCCATGTGATGTACACAGACTCCTGGTGCTTTCTCCCAAAAACCATAATTCTAAAGTCAGAGTAATTTCCTCCACTTCTGTTCTGATTCCAAGGGTCATCACAGATGGTACTTGTTACACTGAGAGCCTCTCATAGCCCCAGTCCAGTACCTTGGCAGTGGTGGTGAAATCACTCTGATGACATAGCTGCTATATAAATCGAGGTGTGCTTGGGTACATTGGTCCCCATTCCCAGTTGACTGTCCACCAAACACACAAATGCCAAACAGGCCCCTTTGCTCCTCCTTGAATAGCACAGCATCCAGAAGACACAAAGCCCAGTACCATGACGGTGGTGCCAAACAATGCAGGTCTTCTCTGAAGATTCGCTGGGCATGTGCAGGGAGCACCTCGGTGAAGTGGGTGCTCACCTCCTGTAGCGCATGGAGAGACGCATGGAAAACCAGATCCAAGCATTTCTCTTCCCCAAAGCATCACTTATCACAAGTGCATTACTGTCAGCCCCTCAGTCGTGTCCGATTCTTTGCGACCCTTTGGACTGTAGTCGGCCAGGCTCCTCTGCCCCTGGGATTCTGCAGGCGGGAATGCTGGAGTGGGTTGCCATGCCCTTCTGCAGGGGATCTTCCTGACCCAGAGACTGAACCCATGTCTCCTGTGTTGCAGGCAGATTCTTTACCATCTAGGGAAGCCCTCTCATCACAACTTCAACTCAGCGCAGTTACTCCGTCATGCCCGACTCTTTGCCCACTCACCACAAGGACTGTCCCCAACTCCAGCTGCCTTCTGCCTCCAGACATTCCCAAGTCACACCACTGTTTCTCACTGCTCTCTTACTTTTAGCCAGGCTTCCATCAGCCCTCCACACCCTTCAAGTTGCCACTGTTATTATTATTATTATTTGCCCCAGGAATCTATCTTGATGACCCTTCCCTTACAGATCATTGCGTCTTTCTTATTTTCTCTAGATTTGTATCTCCACATCCAACATCTTCAGGGAAAACAAGAGCTAGTGAGTGGGTGAGCAGGGAAACTGTGGGTTCTCATTCGAAAGACTGGTCTGGGTTGGGGGGAGGTAAAGGCCCCGGCAGTCAGCTTTTCTGTCTCTGTCACACTTAGTTAAGCTGTACGTTGAAGGCCCAGCAGAGGGTTTGTAAAGATGCTACCAAGTGTTTCGTTCCTGGGCAGCTCGGCCTCTCTGGCTCTGTTTAACTGATGTACCATCTTTCTGCCACTAATGAGAGCAAACCTATCCAAACACGGGTACTCAAGAACATCAAGCTTCCTTCCTGCCAAACACAATTCCTGCCGAGGGAGGATGTAATTAAGTGTTTTGGTTGAGAGAAGAATTCTCAAGACTCCTTCCTTGCTGTTTTCCACAGGGATGTAAACAGGAGTGGAAGCATCCGTGTTCCTTGAGAAGCAGAATTGATAATGTCACATGGGAGCTGAGAACAATGTTTACCGTCACTGGGGCAGAGTCAGGGGAAGAAATTGTAAGAATGTGGAGAGTTGCATATTTCAGCTGGAGTGCAGCCCAGAGGCTAGAGGGATCCCTTTAATAAGGGCCCACTGGGGTTCGTTTGGGACATCTTCGTCAAAGTGTTTTTGATCAGTATTTCAAAGAAAGTCAGGTCATGTTTTTAAAGAAAGAGGCAGGTGGAAAGCAAGTTTCCAGGACAGATGCACCCTTGGCCTCCCTAGTAATACTCTGAAAACTCCTTACCTCACAGAATGACTGATAAACAGCAGATGCAGGGGGATGATCATTAAGGGAGATGATGCCAAACTGAGGTTACATGTGGCTTTCGGAGAATTCAGGCCTACTCCTGGAGCTGACAGGGTCACAAAAGGGAAAGAAGGACAAGCCAGTATGGGGACAAACGAAATGTGCAGGAGGGACTTCTGATAACTGTTACTGGGTCCACTCCAGTGTCAGGGAGCTTCTAAATTAAACACAGAGTAGAGTTAGTCGCTCAGTCATGTCCTACTCTTTGCAACCCCATGGACTGTAGCCTGCCAAGCTCCCCATGTCCATGGAGTTCTCCAGGTGAGAATACTGGAGTGGGTAGCCACTTCCTTCTCCAGGGGATCTTCCCGACCTAGGCATCGGACTTGTGTCTCCTGCATTGCAGACTCTTTACTATCTGAGCCACCAGGGAAGAACATGGGACCTGTTTATTTCACTTCAGAAGGCTATGGACACTTACCTGGTCTAGTACGTAGCCACTGAATTCCCAATTTTCTAGGTTTTGAGACAAATACTTTTAAATGAATATGGTTTAAGATGTGCATAACAGAGATAGAAATGAGTGAAAGATTGTTGGGGGGTTCGGGAGGTTGGGTGGGAGCAGAGCATGGAGGGAGTCACGTAAGGAAGACCATATGGTCGGCTCACGTAGAAACTACTTGCTCGTTTCCTTCTGGCTCCTACTAGAATGTTTAGTGTGAGTGCCTTATGAGTACACTTACTACTTTATAAAGAGCATGAGAAGAGAATGTTGGTTTAGATAATTTTTGTCTGTCTTTGTTTTCATTGCTATATTCTAACATCTAGAATATTTCAAGTATTGGTAAAGTGGTGTTGGAGAAGACCTTGAGAGTCCATTGGACTGCAAGGAGATCCAACCAGTCCATCCTAAAGGAAATCAGTCTTGAATATTCATTGGAAGGACTGATGCTGAAGCTGGAACTCCAATAATTTGGCGACCTGATATGAAGAACTGACTCATTAGAAAAGACCCTGATGCTGGGAAAGATTGAGGGCAGGAGGAGAAGGGGACGACAGAGGATGAGATGGTTGGATGGCATCACCGACTCGATGGACATGAGTCTGAATAAGCTCTGGGAGTTGGTGATGGACAGGGAAGCTTGGCATGCTGCAGTCCACGGGGTCGCAAAGAGTCAGACACGACTGAGCGATTGAACTGAACTGAACTGAAAGGGATTGCTAATATCACATTTTAGAGCACATAATAATTTTAAATGCAAGTATAAAGTACCATAAGGTTGTCTATGGGTAAGGAAGAAGAAAAGTCATCTGGGCATTAAAATAGAATCTGTGTGGGGCTTCCCTCGTAGTCCAGTGGCTAAAACTCCTTGCTCCCAATACACGAGGGAGAGAACAAGACACCGCATGCTCCCACTAAGACCTGGCACAGCCAAATAAATAAGCAAAATATTTTTAAAAGGTAGAATCTGTATGTGTAATTTGTAAATGCACACACAAGTCAGCTGATGTGTGGCCAGTTTTCAAGGAGAAATGTTATTATCATAGGTAGAATTGTCAGTTTCCGATCTTCCTTTTCCTGCTACTTTCTTATCAACTTAGTGTCTAACGGGATAAAATTCTTTCCCCTCAGTGTGATATTTCTTCCCATCCCCTCATCCTTTACACCAAATAGAGAAAAAAAAAACTACATCTGTACCTATACCTGTCTATCCTTTCTGCAATGCCTCACAATAAATCTTTACTTTTCCGAAGATGAGAATGCTATCTTGTCTTCTAACATTTCTTAAAAATTATTCAAAACCAATGATCTCGCCCTATCCCAACTCTTGTACACAAATTCAGTTATTTATTGTGCATTCTCAAGAGCATGCCAGAAAAGTATGAAGAAGGCAAAACCGGGAGCTGAGAGCTGGTGGCTGCAGATTAAAGCTGGGGGCTCTGAATGGCAGGGTGGCAATGAATGGAGACCCACCAGATGAATAAGGGAAGACTGTTATTCAGACCTGGCTGGAACAAGGGAGTCAGCCACAGTCATTTATGTTTTGGCAGAGGCTTAAAGGCAGAGGCTCTGGGTCTTGGGGAAGCTAGGGAGTAGGTTAACTAGAGCATCCAATGTGATTAGTTAGAGGAATGTATTGGGCTTTCTCTGGTTGGTCCTAAGTTGGAAGCAGGGACAATAACTAGGAAAAGCTGCTATTAATCAAGTCCTGGCCATTGGGGCCAGCTGTTACAAAAGTTGTTGTTTAGCTTCATGGACTGTGGCTAGAGACAGCATCTGACTTCCTGCAAGTTGGCCTGGTAGCCAACTGACTTCCTAGGTTGGTTATTATAGATTTCTACAGGGTTTGGTATCCTGGGCAGGTTGCTGCAGGCTGTGGGCCAGAGTTTTATTTTTTATGTGTGCTCTGGCTGTGGTCCATTTATCCATTCAGGCTCTCAGTGGCGTTGCACAAAGCTGGAGGTAGAACTTGACTCTAAAGCCAGCAGCAGGGAAAACTGAAATTTCTGAAGGTGCAGAAGCTCAGACCGGATTATATCATTTCATGTGTCAAGCACCAAAGCAGCAATGAGGCTTGAGTATAAGCATCAAGTCCTCCCACTAAGCCCCCCTCCCAGGCAATTGCTGTTGATGTTGGGTCTGAGGGCTATGCTCTCTGAGACCCACTCCCACACTGTGGCCAGGTGGCTTCTGAGACCCTGGAGTGCTCAGCACGGTGGAGGGAACCCTTTCTCCCTCGGGTGGTAATTGCTCTGTGATTTATTCATAAAGAGGGCACTCTATACTTGCCATGCCAGGCAGAGGCATCTGAAAATATCCGCAGACTATAAGCATGTAAAACGTGCACCCCATCTTTCTTTCCATCTGAATAAGTTGGTCTGATAGTCCAAATTCCTGGAACCAAGAAAGCAAGCAGGGGAAGCTGTTTTTCCAGGGATGTGCTTGATATCGAAAGACTGTGTTATTGAGTAAGAATATGCCACAAGAAAAAGGTGGGGTTTAGGAATATTGAAGAGAAAGTTCCTAGTCTCACTGTTCCTGTCTTCTTTCTCTTTAAGTATCAGCCTTTTTTTAAAGCCTTGTATTTTAAACTTTGGTCTACTATGCATGTACTCAGTTGCGCAATCATGTCTGACTCTTTGCAATCCTGTGAACTATAGCCCACCAGGCTCCTCTCTCTATGGGATTTTCCCAGCAAGAATACTGGAGTTGGGGTTGCCATTTCCCACTGTAGGGGATCATTCCGACGCAGGTATCAAACCCACGACCCCTACATCTGCTGTTCTTTACCACTGGCTGGTTCTTTACCACTGAGCCACCTGGGAAGCCCCTACTTTGCATAAATTGTTCATAAAAGGTTACCAAATGATATAATGTTATCTCATCCCTGTGAAGTAGCTGGATCTATAGGAACAGGGTTTGTTGATAGGTTCAGGTAAACAGAATTTGTGCCCGGTGAAACTCCCACATGAAGAAGTGGGCATCAGGTAGATGTTTGGATGGGGTGGATGAGGGAGGGAAAGCTGGACCATCACGGTGCCATGAGAGGGGACAGCAAGTAAAAGTTATGGGTGTGGGGGTGGGAGGTAAGGACCACCTGGACATGCCAAATTGGAGTTGCCTGTCAGACATCTAAGTGGGGCTTGGGAGAGAGGTTTGGGCTGGAAATACATACTCGGCAGTCAGCACAGAAATGGTCATTGACCATCTCAGAGTGACTCCTTCAGTCCAGGTGCAGTGAAGGCTAGCATTAGAAGAAGAGCTGAAAGCCTGGAACTGCGCCCTGAGAAACATGCTTGTAATGCAGGTCAAGCAAAAGGACCTGCCAAGAATACAGAGATGTATCCAGAAGAGCAGAAGGGGCCAAGAGTTGGAAACCAGGAGGGGTGTTTACAGATTATGAAGGAAAAGACTTGATATATATATATATATATATAATTGATTCACTGTGCTGTACACTTGAAATTAACACAACCTTGTAAATTAATTATACTTCAACTTAAGAAAAGTATGAATTGTTTTAATTTGTATTATGATAGAGATGAGAAAGCTGACTAGGAAATATAGGATCTTTAGGTAGTTAATTTGGAGTGACCCGAGCCTTAGAATTTCCTTTTCAAACACAAAGCTCTCTAGTTCCTTCCTTGTGAAGGATCTGAATTTAATCTCCCTTTCTTGCAAATAATAGTCACATGTGCTTTTATTTGTTTAGGAATAGCCTTTCTGCCAAGACACCTGTGGCTTACAGGAGCTGACTTCTCTTGTGATGGTTCATGATGCTTCTTTTATCCTGAGTATCTGCCTAGACACGTGGGTGATCTATCCTTCCTGCTGCAAAACCTAGCGCCTCTCTCCTTCCAAGAATTCCCAAGAGCTCAGGACCCCAGGGATTGTGCATCAATCTGTAACCCACACACTGGACCCCAACTGCCTCCTCCACCTTTAGGGGCATCACTGCTGTCATGATCCCATTCCCTGTACGCATGTGATCTGCTCCTTGTCTTGGGTACAGTAACCCCAATGAACTGTTAATGCATCTAGAGAATTCCATTGTTTGATGCTCCAAAATGCCCGTCACTTCACCTTGATCCCTTTCTAAAGACACTCAATCTTCCTATGGCCTCATAGAGTGCTCTGCTGGCTTTTTTCTGAGATCACGTTGCTGAGGTCTGTTTTCTCTGATCCTTTGTGATACAGGAACCAGTCAAATGGGACAGATCTTGTCCATGAGGTCACACTTCTCTTATTGTAAAGACTCTCTGAAGAGCTCACCTCCCTTGTATTATTGATTGGATTAAAACCAATAGTTATTACCTCTTTTCACCTTGTTAAAAAAATCTGCTACATCTCAAAGCAGAGAAGATCACCATATTACCTGAAGACATAACCCAGCTCCCTTCAGTACGGCTCATCCTGTTGGCTACTGACCAGGAGTCAATGACTTTGACCCACTGTAGCTTTTCCTCCAGTGTCTTCATCTGGGACCTTCTCCTTAGAATGTAGGGGCATTCTTACATGAAATAGTGTACTCCAGTCTTCAGGGACTGCCAGGGATACCACCTTCATTGATCGCCAAATTTGTCCTCTAATGAGAGAAGCATTTTGTGCAAAGTTGGCACAAAGGAAGCAACAATCACAACCACTACCGCTAAAACAACAGCCAACAAGGGTCAAAGGCTGATGTTTCATTATGTGTAGCTGCTCCATTCATTAAGCAAACGTGTAGAGGCTGCTTTGACTTTGGGCAACAGGGGTAGGATGATGAATGAGATGTGGTCTGTCCCTCAAGATGCTTCCAAACTAGAGGGAGAGGTGCCAGCTGCAAGCTCTCTGAACTGCTGGGCAAGTACCAGAGCAGCTCAGTCATCCTTTGCCTCATAGTGTCAGTGCCCCACAATGTCGGGGTAGAGGCACTGAGCTCGACCATAAAAATGAAGGGAAGTTTGAAAAACAAAGAGAAGGATCTCAGAAAGACCATGGTTGCTCAGGACATTGGGAGGGAAGGGTCAGGGGTCAGTTAGGCAAACTACCTGAGGGTTACATGTTTTAGTGGCTTAGGCTTCATGTTAAGGAATTTTATATTTCCTGTGAACAAATGAGTACCACTTAAACATTTTTAAAGCAGAAAGTGATAAAAAAAATTAGCCTTGTGTTGCTCATGTTGTGGTTGTTCTATGTTTTTCTGGTGTTGTTTATATACTTTGGGGCTGCCTGCCTTAGATCTTAAATCACTAGGCAGCAGAGCTGGACACTTGTGATGGTTTATGCAGGGCTTCGTACACCATCAAGCACTGAGGTGTGCTTTATTAATATCCTTTGATGGTTACTTCTGGAACTAGATAATCTCAGAGGTTCCTCTTAATTCTGAATCCTATAAGTCTAAGTGGTTAGCTGTTCACCATCGTATTAGTCAGAGCTCTCCAGAACAGAACCAATAGGAGATTGGAAAAACAGATAGGTAGAAGAATAGATAAGGTATCTCTTTATTTATGTTCAAATTTCTATTCATTTGGCTGGGCTGGGTCTTATTGGCAGCATGTGGGATCTTCAATCTTTGTTGTGGCATACAGGATCTTTAGTTGTGGCATGGGAACTCTTACTTGTGAGGTCTAGTTCCCTGACTAGGGATCCAACCCAGGACCCCTGCATTGGGAGAGCAGAGTCTTAGCCACTGGACCAGCAGGGAAGTCCCAAGAGATTTATTTTAAGGAATTGGGTCATGCAGTTGCGGACGTTGATAAGTCTAAAATCTGCAGAGCGGGCGAGCAGCCTGGAGACCCAGAGAAGAAATCACGCAGCTCAGGTCTGAGGCTGTCTGCTGGCAGAATTCCCTCTTGCTCAGGAAAGTCAATCTTTCATTCTATGCAAACCTTCACCTGATTGGATAAGGCCCACCCACATTATGGAGGGCACTTTGCTTTACTTGGTCCACCAATCTTAATGTTATTTCATCCCAAAACACCCTTCCAGCATAGCATCTGACCATTATTTGGGCACCGTGGCCCAGTCAAGTTGACACATAAAACAATTAACACAGCTACCTAAATGTAAAGAACAGCCATATTATGTCGATTTCATTTTATGTAAAAAAATAAAATTACTATATTTTGAGATTGAATTGGAGACATTGGTAGTGTATCGCTTGTATCTAGTTCATGTTGTAGATGAGTGAAATAAATAGTTGTGGGTATTTTTTTTTCCCCTTTGGCTGCACCATATGATATGTGGGATCTTAGTTCCCTAACCAAGGATCAGACCAATGCCCTCTGCATTGGAATCACGTAGTCTTAACCACTGGACCACCATGGAAATCCTAGTTGTGGGTATTTTTTATGAGATTGAATTTCCTGATAAAATGAAACCGTGTATTTCTCCCATGTCGATGCAGTCCATCATGCTACACTTGGAGAGCCCAGAATACAGGGATGATGATAACATAGTGTCCTTGCCATTTTGGAAACTGTTCAAAAAACAAGTAACACCAATTGTGAATACAGAGAACTTTTGCTTTAAAATAGCACCCAACTGGTGAGCCCTGTACAACCTTTTTTGTAAACACGCTAAAATGCTTGGAAAACCAGAGGGAGAGCGCTTTCATTAACTGTGAAACTTAGTATTTATGCTCAAGCTATTGCCATTGATTTTGGTGTAGCCAGAGCCTGTACTAACAAACAAATTTACAGCCTTCGTGTTTTCAGTCTTTAAAAGACAAAGAAAGAAGATAATAACAGAATGAGTGAATTACCCATCCTATCCAAAATAATAGGGCAAGGATAACAAACATGAGGATAGTAGGGGGAAAACTTGTCAATGAACATAAGAGGAGAAATCAGTTCATTTGCAAACAAAAGCAATTGAATTCCAAACTAAATTCAGGACACATAACCACAGTTTGGCAAATTTTTTTTCACATTTGATCACAAATTTACCATATGATCCAGCAATGTTTAGGTATCCAGTCAAGAGAAATGAAAACATGTACCCATACAAAGATTTACATACAAATGCTTTTAGCATTTTCTTCACAGACGGTGATGTAGACAGACTGCAAGCAAGACTGCCACCTGAGAGGAGGCTAGAATTGTGGGTGTGCCCTTCCATTACCTTCTGTTTGTATTCCTTTAGTGGAGTTCCCAGCTCCACCCACGCTCCAAGGAGGAAGAGAATACATGAGCATGGAAGGCAGGGTCACGAGGGGTCACTGCGGAATCGATCACCTTACCTGTCTCCTTAATGAAGTACTCCCTTATTATCACTTCACCCCATCTATTCCCATTCCTATCTTTCTATCCCCTCATCTCTTTTACCTCCAGAGGACATGCCAGTCTCCTGGCATTCTTGTACGTATTTGCATGCGGTGTGTGTTCTCTTTCTCCCATGCTGGAATGGAAGCTCCACATACCATGACCTTTCTAGTTTACTGTTGTATTCCCAACTCTTCTAAAAGTGCCCGATAAGCCATAGGTACTTAATAGTTGTGCCTGAATGAATGCAAATAAAGGCAAGATATTTTTAGAAGAAGAATAGCATCATGGAAACTCCATTCAGTGAAGACTAACTTGGCTACATGGGCAGGAGAGGAGAGACTGAAGGTGAGGGTCAGGTGGCCATTGCAGCATCCAAGTTTTGGGTCTGAAGTGAGTAGGAGCCCATGAAAAAACCAAAGGCATAGCAGAGGGAACCGACCTTTGTGGGTCAGTGGATGAAAAGAAGGGGCGAGAAGCCCCAGGAGGCGGAAGAGAAGGTCTGATGCTCTGAGAGGACCTCAGAACCTTCCCTCTCCATCCTTCACACCAGCTCCCTCCTCTTCCTCATTTCCTGAGGCCCAGCACCTAGGTGGGCTGCCGGCCACACTCTGTTGCTATGAGAGAGAAGGAAATTGATCACCATGGTGAGGGCCCTCATGCCTCACCGGAGTGGCCCTACCCATATCCGTCCCTCTGAAGACAGTGTGGGTCTGTGATAGGGAGAGCATCACAGCTTAATGAAGACATAAGCCCAGCGACAGTGAGGATGTCCCAGGCCAGCAGTCTGTGTGCAGTCAGCAGTGAACGTTTGCCACCTGTGCAGGAGAGGGCCAGAAGCACCATAAATTATTAGCAAAGCTTGATTTTGTACAAATGGATAATGATTTGAAATCATGATGGTGCCAAGCACTCAGCAGCCTGAAAGCTGTTCAGGGCCACTTTCTAATCGTGAACTCCCATCGTGCCCGAGAGAAGTGGATAAACGTGCCCAGAGTCCTGAAAAAATGCTTGGGGCCAGTTGAGCAGACAACTCCTGGGTCCGAAGGACCCAGACTGTGATCTAGGTCCTGGCTCTAGGTAGACATTCCCCCTTGGTCTGGTCATCTCTTTACTCCATGACTGGAGGGGTAGAGGCAGGAAGGGTCCAGGGAGTGAAAGATAAGAGCAGGTTTGCCTAGAGGAGGACCCTGGGTAGCCTGTTAACAATTCTGCATGTATTTCTTTCTAAATTTCTTCTCCCACTTCTAGAAAACTTTGCTTTGTGTATTTTAAGCTATGTTCTTTTTTTTCCTTTTCCCCAAGGAGTGTCTGAGAAATTCGTATTAAGAACAAGGGGTCAACAAAGCCAAAGGACCAGTGAATTACAGATGTGACTGTGAAAGTTTACTGACAGTCACAGGCAAACTCCATTCCAGAATATTACGCTGAAATTAGGGGAAAGTAATTTTCCTTACTTTTAAATAATTTTATTTATTTATTATTGGCTGTGCTGGGTCTTTATTTCTTTTCTCTGATTGCGGCAAGCAGGGGGCCACTCTCTAGTTGTGGTGTGTGATCTCATTGTGGTGACTTCTTTCATTGTGGATCAGAGGCTCTATGGTTTTAATGCTTAAATATTACTATATTATGTCATACTTTTAATCAAAATGATAAAGTTGTCAGATTTATAAACATGAAAAACAGTCAGTAAACTGATTTGACTTGGAAATCCCTTGTGCAAATATAAAATGCTATAGCTAATGATCTCAGGCCCCATGTTGGAGATTAAGTCTATCCCACAAATCTAGATGATAAAGATGCAAAATTATTTTGCACTTGCTAATATTCATATTGTCTCTTATAATCTGAAATATGTAACTCCTATGTAAAGTTAGAAGTCCAGCCTTCTCCTCCTTACCCACACACATGTTGTTTTTACATGTGCCAGCAGTTACATGATGGCAGCTCCCTCCTTTTCCCTACTGGAATGGTGTCAGAATAAACAGCTAAAACATAGGTTTAAGTAAGATTCAGAGACACAGAGTATAATAGGAAAATATCCAGGTTTCAACAGAAAATCTCTCGTCATACCAAGAGTCCGTAAGATCTTAAACTGATTGAGAAAAGACTCCAATTAGAAGACAGTGATTTTCAGAGTGGATTTAGAAAACATAACCCAATTATATGCCATCTGTAAGAAACTCACTTCAAATTTATCAGTACAGGCAGGTTGAAAGTAAAAGCATAGGAAAGGATATGTCACACAAAGATGAACTAAGACAAAGCAGGAGTAGCTACATTAGTACAAATAAAGTCATCTTCAAAGCCAAGCAAATTACCCAAGACGGACATACAATATATAACGATCAAAGGTCAATCCACCATGAAAACATAACAATCCTAAATGTGCACAGGCCAAACCACCAGATTGCAAAACAAGGGAAAGGAAAATTGGCAAAAATTGCAGGGAGAAATAGACAAATCTATAATTAAACTTGTAGATTTCAATACCTCTCTCTCAAAAATAGTCATAACAGCTAGAAGAAAGTCAGTAAGGATAGAGAAAGACTCACCAGCATACTCAACCAAGGTCATCTAATTGATGTTTATGAAATACTTGCCCTACAGGTGAATCCACATTCTTTTCAAGCACCCTATATGTAGCATGAAAAGATAAGCTACAGACTAGAAGAAAATATTTGCAAACTGTATGTCCACAAAGGACTGTATCTAGAATATATAGAGAACTCACAAAAGTCAAATAATCAAAAAACAAACACTCCAGTCAAGTCTCAAAAGAGTATTTCACTGAGGAAATGGCAAATAAGCACATGAAAAGATGCTCAACATCATTAGCCACTAATGTCATAAAACCACCCTTGAATCATGTCTTCATATTTTAAGTGATGTTTTGCATCCCACGGTTTGTAGTCATTAGCAATTTAAATGGTGTGCAAATGGTTATGCATTTTATAAATAGATGAAAATTCCCAAAGCTGGTCATCTTTCTTCTGACATTACTCTGGACATGAAAATAAACCCAGCTGTTCTTCACAGATATTACATGGTTCCTTGGGATATGAATTTTAAAAGTCTTGCTTTTCAATCTTCTATCACATTATGGTCATTTATGAAGATCACCAAAGACAATATTCTCATTTATCTTGCTCATTGAACATTTTAATACCTGCACTTGACCTTGGACTGACCCAAATAAAATGATTGAACTTATTTCTTTTCTTCCCAGTTCAAATCCCTGTTAAAATTCCTTATACTTAAATGAGCCCATAATGACAGAGAAACTGTATTTTGAATTCAAACACTGGACAAAAGTGATCTTGCTTACCAATGAAGATTTCTCTTTCTCAATCTTCCAAATCTCTAGTAACAACTGTAGCTTTCTTTAGTCTGTGTCATTATTGTACTGCCCCGTGTGTGTTCACTAAGCACCTCATTTTTTTTCTTTTTTGATCATGCCAAGTGGCATGTGGGATTTTAGTTTCCCAACAAGGGATTGACCCTGTGTCCCCTATACTGGGAGCTCAGAGTCTTAACCACTTGACCACCAGGGAAGTCCCAGTTTATATTCATTAAAAATGCCCTCATAGAGTCATAAATTAGTAAACCTCAGGAAGGAAAGACTTCTGGTCCTCATCTCTTTGTGACTTTGCAGACAGCTACGGAAAAAAAAAAAAAACATATTGAAATATTGATAAGTCATGTATGTGGAAGGAAAGAATGCTTGTCCTCTGGGGTCATAAGTTTTTTACAGGAAGTTTTTTAAGTTCTGCCTAAAACTCAGAGCAGGAAAAACATATTGAAAAAGCATGTAGCACATCACTAAATTGATGCAAATTTAATTTTTAAAGAACCCCTAGATTCTCTCCATCATCCTCACAGTTAGAATGTTCCTTATTTCATGATGGGTTGGTAAGGCTTTGGATCGTAAAACAGAGACAGTTTTACAGTTAATATTCACTTTGTTCAGAAATGTGATCAGTTATAAACGAGGAAATAGTAAAAGTGTGATCAGTTTCCTAGATACTTCAGAATTTTTCCCAATTTGTAGTCTTCAACATGACTTTAGACAAATAGTTATGTATTTACATACATGTGTTCAGTTCAGTTCAGTCACTCAGTCATGTCTGACTCTTTGTGACCCCATGGACTGCAGCACACCAGGCCTCCCTGTCCATCACCAACTCCCAGAGCTTACTCAAACTCATGTCCATTGAGTCGGTGATGCCAACCAACCATCTCATCTTCTGTCATCCCCTTCTCATCCAGCCTTCAACCTTTCCCAGCATCAGCATCTTTTCCAATGAGTCAGTTCTTTGCATAGGTGGTCAAGTATTGGACCTTCAGCTTCAGCATCAGTCCTTCTGATGAATATTCAGGACTGATTTCCTTTAGGATTGACTGGTTGGATCTCCTTGCAGTCCAAGGGACTCTCAAGAGTCTTCTCCACCACAGTTCAAAAGCATCAACTCTTCAGCGCTCAGCTTTCTTTACAGTCCAACTCTCACATCCATGCATGACTACTGGAAAAACCATAGCCTTGACTGCTGCTGCTAAGTCGCTTCAGTCGTGTCCGACTCTGTGCGACCCCACAGACGGCAGCCCACCAGGCTCCCCTGTCCCTGGGACTCTCCAGGCAAGAACACTGGAGTGGTTGCCATTTCCTTCTCCAATGCATGAAATTGAAAAGTGAAAGTGAAGTCACTCAGTCATGTCCAACCCTCAGCGACCCCATGGACTGCAGCCTTTCAGGCTCCTCCATCCATGGGATTTTCCAGGCAAGAGTACTGGAAAATCTTCATTCTACTTTGCTTTTTCCCAGACTCTCCATGTAGCCTTCCTTTCTTCTGACTGCTACAAAATGTCCCATTGCAGGCACATAAAATTTTACTCATCTACTTCTGTAGGTACATACATAAATGTTACCACCTGCTCTTTGCTGCCATCGACACTACTAATGTAGTTAGGAATGTATTACTATATCTTTATGAAGGTGGGTGCTACTGTTTCTGAGATGTCTACCAGGATAGAACTGCTAGATACAGTGGTATACATACCTCATTCCATTAGGCATTAAAAATTATTCTCCATTAAGGTCATATCCAGGGCTTCCCAGGTGACGCCAGTGGTAAAGAACCTGTTTGCCAATGCAGGAGATGTAAGAGACGTAGGTTCGATCCCTGGGTTGGGAAAACCCCTGGAGAAGGGAATGGCTATCCACTCCAGTATTCTTGCCTGGTTAATCCCGTGGACAGAGGAGCTTGGAGGGCTACAGTCTATGGGGCTGCAAAGAGACAGAACTACTGAGGCAACTTAGCATGCATGCACGGCCATATCGATTCATATTATCTTCAGCAGCATGTGAGGATTCCTGCAGCCTCTGATCACCCCTAGAACTGGATGTTATCCATCATTTAAAAAATGAGTAGAGTAATATTATTGCATTGTTGCTTTAATTTCTGCACCTCTAATTTCTAATGAATAGGAATCTGTCTTTAAATTCTTGCTAGCTCTTCAGCTTTTCACTTCTGTGAATTGCTTATTCATTTCCTTTACTTGTATTCTAAACGGTTCCCTGATTTTTTTCTATTTATTTTCATGAGTTTCTTAAGTGTGCCAGACATAAATCCTTTGTAAGTTTCTGAGGCTGGACAAGCTGTTTTCCCAGCTGTTGACATTGCTTTCTCAGTATTTCTACAATGCAGGATCATCTTCATGTACCGGTATTTGCAGAAAGATATGGGCTTCCCTGGTGGCTCGGGGGCAAAGAATCTGCCTGCCAATGCAGGAGACACGAATTTGATCCTTGGGTCAGGAAGATACCCTGGAGAAAGAAATGGCAATCCACTCCAGTATTCTTGCCTGGAGAATCCCATGGACAGAGAAGCCTGACAGGCAACCTACACTCCGTGAGGTTGCAAAAGAGTCAGACGCAACTAAGCGCCTAAACCAACACAGCAGCGTCATCTTGCTCTAGGATGCAGCTTGGGGCGGTGTCATGCCGAGTCAGATCCTTCAAGTCTTTACACTTGAGAGTGAAAATCACCACTCCAGGTGCAGGTTCACGCCTGTGCCATCAGCTCCAAAACCTTAAAGGAGGCATCATTTTCTGGAAACCGCTTCTGCTGTGCTGTGCCTCGCTTTGCACAATTCTTTTTTTTTTTTTTTTGTATTCAAGTTATTTTTTACTTTATTTTTTTTTAATTTTTATTTTTACTTTATTTTATGCACAATTCTTATGGAAGGAAGCTGGCAAGACCTAGGGCAAAGTTGGCTCAGGTACCACCTGGTCCCCAGCCATCTTCCAGTGGGAAGTAGGTGCCAAAGCCTGTCGATTTCTTCTCCCATCAGGCTTGTTCCAAGCAGGTGATGACAGAGGCTTATCTTGCTTCAGCTCCCAGCCTGACATGTAGTCAGAGCCCTTGCCCAACCCCAGGGTTAAAATGAAGGACTAGAGTATATAATTTTTTTAGTTTAATTTTTATTTTAAAATAAAAGTTGAATTGATTTACTAGAGTACATTCTTAACTTCTGGCATTGAAATCTTCTGCCAATTCTTTGGTACACACCTACACTGTTAAATGTTTTAAATGAAGGTATAACTCAAAGAGACTTCTCTGCTCCTTCTCTGTAATTTCCCCCCACGCTGCCTTCTAGCTTCGTTTCTCCTTTGCCCTCTTCAAAGGCACACAGTCAATTCTAACATTTTTTAAACATTGGGATATAATTGTTTTACAGTTTTGTGTTAGCTTCCGCTGTACAATGAAGTAAAGCAGCCATGTGCATACATATATCCCTCCCTCTGGGGCCTCCCTCCCATCCCGGCCTGTTATCCCTGACTTGCAGCTCATCACAGAGCACCCAGCTGAGCGTCCTGTGCTTTATAACAGGTTCTCGCTACCTCCTTTATACGTGGTAGTGCATATATGTCAGCCCAGCCTCCCCATTCATCCCACCCTCCCTTAAAGAAGAATTCTGATTTTTGAGGAAATAAACATGAAAAATGTGAATCATCAAAGCCTCCTGCTCTATTCCTTGCCCTGGCCTCCTTCCTATCTGTCCACCACCTCTCTACCCCAACCCCTCCTACTCCTCCCCATCTGGTGCTTTGCCCATTATCAGGTGTGAATACACCAATACAGCCTGGATACACCAGAGGGTAAAGGGTAAGAGGGAAGCAATAAGAGTGGGTTCACTGCATAATCTTTTTGTATGTTTGACTTAAAAACAAAAAGGGGAAGTGACAAGTTAAAGCTACTAGCAATCATGTCTGAGATTATCTGTGGATTTTAAATAAGCATGATCGCCATCATCCTCTAAGCAAGGTGTTTAATTTCTTACTTTCTCTTTTCTCCTTAGAGACATGTCCTTCAACATCTTCTTGGTGAGACTTTCCTGGGAAATCCAGGCTGGAGTTACCTCTTAAAAAGAGGTATATGTGTGTCAGTTCAGTTCAGTTCAGCGCATTTCAGTCGCTCAGTCGTGTCTGACTCTTTGCAACCCCATGAACCGCAGCACGCCAAGCCTCCCTGTCCAACACCAACTCCCAGAGTCCACCCAAACCTATGTCCATCTAGTCCATGATGCCATCCAACCATCTGATTCTCTGTCGTCACCTTCTCCTCCCACCCTCAATCTTTCCCAGCAGCAGGGTCTTTTCAAATGAGTCAGCTCTTCACATCAGGTGGCCAAAGTATTGGAGTTTTAGGTTCAACATCAGTCCTTCCAATGGACACCCAGGACTGATCTCCTTTAGGATGGACTGGTTGGATCTCCTTGCAGTCCAAGGGACTCTCAAGAGTCTTCTCCAATACCACGGTTCAAAAGCATCAATCCTTCGTCACTCAGCTTTCTTTATAGTCCACATCTTACATCCATACATGACTACTGGAAAAACCATAGCCTTAAGTAGACGGACCTTTGTTGGCAAAGTAATGGCTCTGCTTTTTAATATGCTGTCTAGGTTGGTCATAACTTTCCTTCCAAGGAGTAAGCATCTTTTAATTTCATGGCTGCAGTCACCATCTGCAGTGATTTTGGAGCCCAGAAAAATAAAGTCAGCCACTGTTTCCACTGTTTCCCCATCTATTTTCCATGAAGTGATGGGACTGGATGCCATGATCTTAGTTTTCTGAATGTTGAGCTTTAAGCAGTAGGCAATTATGGTGCAATGGGGTGAAATCTGGCCAGCCAAAATAGATTTTTTTAAGTCTTCTTAGCTCTTTGCAAGGCTGAATGAGAGCTGAATTCTTGATAATACTATCAAGATTCTAAAAGCATTCTGAATTTCCCAAAGTGCCAAATAAAAAGGACTCACTTCCTCCAATCTGTGACCTAAGATCCCTCTCTGATTTCTTAGGCTGGCCATTGTTATGGCTAATGGATTATTGGGATAAAAAAAGAATCCTCCACAGCCCTTCGAGGCTGACAGCAAGTCACCATCTGAGAAGGAATTGGGCTTTCTTTGTGAAAGAAGAGTTAAACAAGACATATCTTTGGAAAAGTCATGAGTTTTAAAATTTAATTTTCCTCCTTCAGACGGTTCCAAGACTTTAGGATTTTTGAGTCTGTAAAATGATTGAATGCCTTGCAACGCCAGACTACGCTAGACTCATTCACTACCGAAATTTTCTTTTTTGCTTTATTTCTTCAATACATTTTCAGGAGCTGGAATTCTGTTTCTCAACTCTGGATCTACATTACTAACCATTGTCTGGGAGATGGTGTGTGTTTTTCTTAACTAGAGTGTGTTGAATTCCCTTCTTCATAATTCCCTTATGTTGAAATGATTTTGACCATCACTCAGTTCATCAGAATGTGGTAGAATTAACAGTGTTTTCAAGATTAGCTTCAGAAAAGTCTGTCAGATAAAATAACAGGATGCCCAGTTGAATCTGAAGATCAGGTAAACAATCAATATTTTTGTATATCACAAGTACTACAAGGGATATACTTATACTAAAGTTATTTATTGTATATCTGAAATTTACATTTAACTTGTGTTCTGTCTTTTTATTTGCTATCTCTGGAAACCTAATTCCATATTTGGTAAGCTATACAGTAGACCAGGGGCCTCCCAGATGGCTCAGTGGTAAAAAATCCACCTGCCAAGCAGGAAACTCAGGTTTGATCCATGGGTCAGGAAGATCCCCGGGTGAAGGAACTGAGAGCCCACTCCAATATTCTTGCCTGGGAAATCCCATGGACAGAGGAGCCTGCAGGCTAGAGTCCATGGGTCTGCAAAGAGTGGGACATGACTAAACAGTAGCAACGACAGCAAGTTACACCTTGATTAGTCTCCTGATCACAGCTTTTAAACTTTTTTTTTTCCTAGCCAGTGCACTGTGTCTCTACAAAGGCAGAAGGAAGTTTGGGGGTATAGAAGACACAGGGGCTGGGACTCGGGCCATCTGCTGAATCTGGTCCTTCCCTGGTTTGTTATCTTTGAGCAAGATACATCAGCTCTCCTAGCCTATTTTTAAAAAATGTTATCTATTTATTTTGGGTTGTACTGGGTCTTAGTTGCTGCACACAAGCTTTCTCTATTTATGACAAGCCGGGGCTACTCTCTGTTTGAGGTTGTGGGCTTCCCAATGAGGTTGCTGCTCTTGCTGTGGATCAGAGCACAGGCTCTGGGGCTCATGGGCTTCAGTAGTTGTGGTGCCTAAGCTTGTGGAATCTTCCCAGGACAGGGATGGAACCCGTGTGCCCTGCATTGGCAGGTGGGCTCTTAACCACTGGACCATCAGGGAAGTCCCTACCCCATTTCTTCATCTACAGACTTGGGATTCGTTCTGTCTAGGTTTTCATAGGCCTCTTTTGGCCTCCTGAAGAAGGGAGGTGGGGCTCCTGTTGCTCCCTCTGCCTCTTCTACCCAAGAAGCTGCTCGTCAACTTCCCTGCCCTGCCCCCCGACCCATGTCCGCTTATACATTGCTTGGATAGAGACTGCGGGGCTTCAATTTAAAAACGAAAGTCACAAGCCATCAGTGCAGACATTCCCATGGATTCTCCCAGTTCTAAATATCGCAGGCGTAGTCTAAGGAACACTGCAGAGAAAAGGGGAGAGTGAAGCTCAAAGGTTGGAGAAAAACTCAAAATCAAGCAAGTGCTGATGTTGACCATCAGATTCTGCCCACAAAGTCTCATTTGGTCCTCTTTCCCATGAGCTTTATTTTCCTCTTGTGGGTATCATAGAACGTATTTCCTTTCCACACAGTGAAACATTTTGCCAAAAGTAGGTGCTCTGGGAATGCTAATGAAATTTTATGGAGAGGAGTTTGGGTCGAGGCTGGACAGAGAAAAGAGAATTTACAGGCTTCGCAGGACACAGCTTAGCGGGGCCTGAGACATTTTTCCAAATGGCATTTCCATGTCCAGGTTATTGAAGGCTTTGCTATCTCATCCACTAAGGACGTTTGCTGCCTTCTTTTGTCCACTCAATGCATTTTCAGGAGTTAGAACTTTATTTCTCAACCCTGGACCCACATTCCAATTTCCCAGGAAGCTTTTAAACAAATAAAAAGCTTTAAAACGAAACCAAAGCCGCGTTCCTACGGGATGTGATTTAATTGGTTCAAGGTGAGGTCTAGGCGTTAGGTATTTTTGGTGGTGGTTTAGCTGCATCCGACTTTTGTGACCCCACGGACCATAGCCTGCCAAGCTCCTCTGTCCATGGGATTTCCCCGGAAAGAACACTGGAGTGGGTTGCCAATCCCTTCTCCAAGTGATCTTCCTGACCCAGGGGTCGAACCCCGGTCTCCGGCATTGCAGGCACATTCTTACCAACTAAGCCACCAGGGAAGCGCAAAAGCTTCCATCTTCTTTTAAAGCAGTCCTGGCTGAGGAGCACCTGGGAGGCCTGCAGGTGTATCGTGGATGCCGAGGAGAAACCGCCAGCCTGCTCAATGTGCCCCATGGGAACCGCCCACTAACCCTTCCCTACTGAGATGGAGGAAAATGGCTTACTCAACACCAAGGCCAGCTGCAGCAATGTGTAGTGGGTTCTGTTCCTCCTCCTTTATATCATCGTGCTTTCTTTCCTGGTCATTCCATCTACACGCAAGCATGCTGACACCCAGTCAGCATGGGTTTGATCCCATGTCAAATTTCAACTGCAGCCAGAGTTCTCTGCTGTTTCTTAGTTTCAAGCTCAAGAGTTATCCAAACTTCAGTTTATATATCTTAACCTCCCAGTCTGTTTTTTCATTTTTCTTTTGCGTTTCATATCCACAAAAGAATAGATGAAATACATATGTAATGTATGAAGCCTCATAATGAAACAAATATTTATGATCCTGCCTCCAAATATAAGGTTATGATATAATGACACCAAGCTTGCTTCCCCTTTCAAAATATTTTGAAAGAAGTTGAATAGGTACAAAAAAATTATGTATAATATTGTGCCAGATAAAGAGACATGAAGAATAACAGGAAAGTGAGTATTCATGAATCTGCTCTCCTCTGAGATTCTATTTGTGTGTCCAACAGCCTCTTTGACATCTCACTTGGATACGTAATTTATTATAATATTAGCATGTGAAAAATATAATTCTTTGTTTTCCTAATCAGCTTCCCTGATGGCTCAGCAGTAAAGAATCTGTTTGCAATGGAGGAGACACAGGAGACCCAGGTTCAATCCCTGGGTCGGGAAGATCCCCTGGAGAAGGGAATGGCTATCCACTCCAGTATTCTTGCCTGGAGAATCCCATGGACAGAGGAACCTAGCAGGGTACAGTCCATGGGGTCGCAAAGAGTTGGACATGACTGAGCAACTGAGTAATATCCTTACCCACTACTTCCCTCCAAGTCTTTCCTTTCTCAGGAAATGGCAATTGCAGTCTACCAGTTACTTAAGCCCAAATGCTTGGAGCCATCCTCAAATCCTCTTTTTTCGTGTCTTTGGCAGATATATTACATCTATGGGGGATCCTATGAGCTCAGTCTTTGGATTCCATTCTGATTTGCCCATTTCTCACTTCCTCCACAATCATTCTAGTGAAAGCATCTTTCTGTCTTGCCTGGATCCTGTAAGAGTAGCCCTTTTAGTTTCTTTTTCCCCCTCCTCACTTGCCCTCTTTGCACTTTGCATTTCCACCCTAGTTAATTCTCTACACCCCAAAGAGAATGATCACTTAAAAGTATCTACCAGATAAGGCTCTCTCCTTCTCTAAGCCCTCCAGTGGCTTCCCATCACCCTACAATTCAAATCCAAGGCTCTACAGAACATGGAATCAGGCTCCCTTATCAACTCCATTCCCAACTCACTTTTTTTACCCACTCCACCCCGGCCACTCTGGCTCCTCTTCCTCAAATGCCAAACACGTTCCCACCTCAGTACCTTTGCATTTATCATTCTTTTCCCGTCAACATCAATGTTTACTCCCTAACCTCTGTCGGATTTTTATTTGAATATCTCCTTTTCAGAGAGGTCTCCCCTGATTGTCTTGTCTATACTAGTACATCCTGATATAGGCATTTTCAATATTGTTGTGTTCTAGGTTCCTATACCAGTGTCTGGTACCTAGCATGTGCTTACTAAATATTAGTTGAATGAATGAAAGTGACATGTTTCTTGCTGTTAAGGTCTTACAATGGACTTGAGGAAAGGAGTTACACATTCATTCTACTAATACTGATTAAGAATTTTGCTTTAAAGCAACATTACAGCTGATTCACACAGGAAAGAGGAATTCATCACAAATGTAGGACTATATCATAGAAGTCAGCATTTTGAAATGTCTCTGATAAATAGGATAAACCTGGACTTTTTTTGAGTTTTAAAACAAATTAAATATAAAATTTTAATTTCTTGACATATGGTTCCATTGATAGACTTTGATTTATTCCTCTCATTTTTTTCTATTTTCTTATCTATTATTTCTCTTTTCTCTTTCCTATATTTTAAAAGATTTTCAGGACTTCCCTGGTGGTCCAGAGGTTAAAAATCCTCCTTCCAATGCACGGAACATGACTTTGATCCCTGGTTGGGGAACTAAGATCTCACGTGCCACAACTACTGAGCTCATGTGCTCTGGAGCCTGCACGCCACCACTGGAGAGGAGCCCACCCATCACAATGAAGATCCCAAGTACCCCCACCTAAGACCTGACAATAAATAAATAAATATCTTTCAAAAGTTTTCATTTAGTTGTGATTTCATAGTTTCATCTTCCACTCCTCTCCACACACAAATAGTTTGGAAGATATATGTTCTATTTCTAATACTGTTACCTTTTAAGCACACAAATTTAGATGCAATATTTTTTCAATAGCTAAGTAATGCACTATCTACATCCTATTAATATGAAAAAGAAAAGCATTGTAACATGATTTAATTTACCTCATCCCTCTCTTCTTTTGCTACTTCTTCTATGATGTTACCTGTGATTTTTTTTTTAAGTTTTTTTGGTGTGGACCATTTTTTAATTCTTTATTGAATTTGTAACAATATTGCTTCTGCTTTTATTTTATGTTTTTGTTTTTTGACCACAAGGCATATGGGATCTTAGTTCCCTGACCAAGGATCAAACCAACACCCTCTGCATTGCAAGGTGAATTCTTAACCACTGGACCACCAGAGAATTCCTTCTCTGTGATTTTACTTTCATCCTGTGCTTGATTTGTTTTTACTTAAGTACTCTTGCCTGGAAAATCCCATGGACAGAGGAGCCTGGTGGGCTGCAGTTCATGGGGTCGCTAAGAGTCAGACACGACTGAATGACTTCATTTTGACTTTTCACTTTCATGCATTGGAGAAGGAAATGGCAAACCACTCCAGTGTTCTTGCCTGGAGAATCCCAGGGACAGGGGAGCCTGGTGGGTTGCCGTCTATGGGGGGTAGCACAGAGTCAGACACGACTGAAGTGACTTAGCAGCAGCAGGAGCAACAATGATTAATACTGATGCTAACTTTGTCTCTTTGTTACTATTCCTTATATCTCATAGCTTCCTCTTTTTTGAAAACATTTGTTTGACTAGAGTATGTTTTCCAATAACTTTTCAGAGAGAATTTGTGGTCAATAAACTTTATTCTTTCTGTGTGCACTGTCATCCTTGCTTCAGCCATGAGTCTGGCTAGTTTAGCTGGTTATAGAATTCGAGGCTCAAAGTCTTTCTCTTCAGACCTTTGGATTGATTTCTCCCATCACAGAGTTACCTGTGACATCTGGTACCCTTCTGACTGCCATCCTTCTGTGGGTGTGACTCACATTAACCACTTTCCAGCACTCATTCCACCTCTCTTCTTCCCAACACATAGGTTTTCTTTTGCACATTCACATTTGTGCCTCTTACTCCATGTGCTATGGATAAAGATGACCCTCCCCACACCCCACAGCTTCAGGGCCCTAGGTTGGCTTAAGCCAGTGATCACAGTGCATTCCTGCAAACTTCTTCATTGGTCCAGGTGTGGGGATATGTCAGTTTGGTTTTTTTTTGTTTTGACTGCACTGTTTCTTCACTGCCCTGCTCGGGCTTTCTCTAGTTGCAGTGAGTGGGGGCTACTGTCTAGTTGTGGTGTGTGGGTTTCTCATTACAGTGGCTTCTCCTCTTGCACTGCCTCATTAGCTGTGGTGCACAGGCTTAGCTGCGCCATGGCATGTGGAAATCTTCCTGGACCAGGAATCAAACCCATGTCCCCTGCATTAGCAGGTAGATTCTTAACCACTGGACCACCAGGAAAGTCTGGGAGTATATGTATTAAAGAAGTCTGCTAATCCTAATCTTGGTTAGAATCCAGAGATTCTAAAGAAAATGCTTGCTTTCTCTCTCCCTTTGTATAAACAAAGAAGCATGTAGCTCCAACTGAGATTGGCAGTCAATACAATAAGCCAGTCTTAGAAAAGAATTAATTCTGTGTATAGCAGAACAGAGATGAAAAGAAAGGGGATCTCTGGTGACATTATTGAGCTACTAAATCGACCAGCCTTTGAAAGCTGTCCCATTACTGGGCTTTCCTAAGAGGTGATAATACAACCTCTTTATTCCTTAAGCCTGTTTGTGCTTTCTACAATTTTTCATGAGATAAAACGTGTTCTAAGAAGTAACTCATGTTCTTTATGGAAGTTTTAGAAATATCTCCTGTACCCTTTGTATTCTGAAATACCATCACATAATGATTAGATCTCTTTCTTTCAGCTAGAATGTTCTTTTTTTATTCTCATGATTCATTTATTTTTTTTTTTAGTCATTAACAAGGCTTCATTAAACATTATGTACCAGGTAGTTTTATAATACACAGAGGGCACAGCAGTGCATGTAACAAACTCCACATTTTCATGGGGAGACTATACATAATAGATACAGTGTATAATATGTATAATAAAATTTAAATTATTCATAAGTACTGTGAATTGAAATAAAGCACAGTATGAAAATATATTGTGACTAGGCAAGGGATGTTGCTACTTTAGTGGTTAGAGGAGACTTCTCCTGAGAGGTGACATTTGAGTAGAGATATTAATAACTCGAGGGGTCATTTCACATGCCTGAAAAGAGTGTTCTTGGTAGAGTAATTAGCACGGTTTTGAGGCTGAAATCAGTTTTGTATGTTTAAGAAAAGAAAAGAGAACCAGTGTGATCAGAGCAAAGAGGACGGAGAGAAAGTGGTAGGAGAGATAGCCAACAGCTGACCAGAGGTCAGATCACTGAGGCTCATAAGCCATAGTGATGAGTTTAAATGTTAACATGAGCATCATGGAAAGCTATGGGTATAGACAGGAGTGAATGAACAGGGAAATAACAGTCTAGTTTTTATAAATTCTGTCAACTGTGTGATGAACTGACTATATACAGTACTTAACACTTAGTAGGAAGAGTTTGGTAGTTGAACAGTTGTGTCCAACTCTGCGACACATGGACTGTAGCCCACCAGGCTCCTCTATCTGTGATTCTATAGGCGAGAATACTGGAGTGGGTTGCCATTTCCTACTCCAGGGAATTTTCCTGATGCAGGGATTGAATCTGCATTTCCTGCATTGCAGGCAGACTCTTTACCACCAGAGACTTCAGTAGGAAGAGTGGAAGCATGAAATTGTTGGGAAGCTACTGCAGGTGGAAAATGCTGGATTTGATTTGCATGAGAGGGGCGGAGGTCATATGTAACTGAGCCTGGATACATTTGAAGTGGAGCTCACATGGTTTGCTGTGGCTAGTAAACATTGTGTGAGATGTGAACATGACATGTAAGAGGAAGAGACAAATTAAGGATGACTTTAGGAGCTTTGGTCTCAGCAAATGAGATGAAGCAATCATATTTACTGAGACAGGGGAGGTCCTTGGAGGGAAGGTGTGGTATAGGAGGGGATTCAAAGACAGATTTCAGATGTGTTATTTCACTTCTATGCAGAGGTGTTATATAGACTATTGAATGTATGAGGCTTGGTTTCAAGAGAGATTCAGCCTAGAGATACAAGTTTGGGAGTCATCAGCATAGAGGTGGTATTTAAAGCTATCAGACTGAACCCTACCATTGAAAGGGTGACTGTGAATACGAGAAGTCCCAGAGATGAAGCCTGCAACATCTAGAGATCATAAAAAAAAAAAATGAGCAAGCAAAACAGAGAGTGTTCAAGAGTGGCTGGAGGGAGACACTTGAGTCAGTGAATATGTACAAGTCATTTGAGGAGATTCTATAAAAAGCAGAGAAATGGGGATGGATGGAAGGATCTTAGAAGAGTTCTTGATTTCCTTAAGACGGAGGGCATTACAGACTGCTTGATGCTAATTTAGGTCTCCCTCTCGCTCCTAAAAATTATTTTCTCTTTATGGAACAAATGAGGAAATATTGATCAGATGGTACAAAGTTGCAGTTACATAAGATAAATAAGTCTAGAGAATCAATGTACAGCATGATGAATCTAGTTAATAATACCATATTAAATATACAAAATTTGCTAAGAGAATTGATTTCAGGCTCTCTCCTCACACATAAAGAATGGTATGTGAAGGCATGTTAATTAGCTTGACTATACTAACCACTTCACTGGTTACACATCAAGTCATTATGTTGTATACTTTAAATATAAACAATCTTTATTTTTAAAACCAACAACTGTTTGCCTCTTAGACAATGAGCACAGAAAATGATTTCCTCCCTTCAATTTTGTTTTCTCAACCTGAATTCAACATCTGTCCTCCAGGTCTCCAAACTTTCTATTATGACTTGTTTATTTTGGGGTAGTTTTGCCCAAATTCAAAGAGACTTTCTACCTCCATTGTCCAGTTCACTATTTTGTTCTTTGTATTTGTTATTTGACTTTTCACATCATGTATTAAGCTGATTTTTAAAAAATCAATGCTTATTTGTTTTTCCTTTCTAAGCTTAAAAAAAAACAATTTCTTCTTGTTTTTTGATGCAAAACCCTTTGAGACTGTTAATTATATCTGTTTAAGCCTTCCTCAGTTGTCCTAAAAGCTCAGGCTTTTGGCTATTTCTTGATTTCATTATTTGTCCCTCCCATTTGTGTCCTCTTCACATATTTGGTGACTTTTAAGTGCTTGCTCATTTTCCTGTTCCTGCACTTTCAGTTCTACAGGTAGAGCAGTTGGAAGGCATCACCCCAATATTTTTTTTCTTTTCTTTCTTTTATTTCCCCCAATGCAGCTTCAGGTAAGATTCTTAGAAATATCTCTATAGAGACAGTTCTTAAACCCTTTTCCATATGCTTTACAGAAGCATATAACTTTAATTTGCTGATACAATACTATCTTCCAAGCAGCTTGCAAACAAGATTCTTAGAAACATCTTCATAACAAATATTTACCACTCCAATTTTTGCAACAAGAGAAAATCTAAACAAACTGAGAAAAAACAGCTCTTGTAAGGTTCCTCAAAGAATTGTGGTCACAGGGCAAATGATTTTTTTTTTGCCTGGGAGAGAGAAGTGGATGAGAAGTGGATGCTGAGAATCATATCTTACCAGGAGCAGAAACTCAGGAACAGAAGCCTGCCAGGAGCCAGTACTAGTAGGAAAACTTAAACTCTAATTGATATTTGCAGGAGGCTCAGTGTGAACAAATTTGAGCATTCAAAACTCCAACGGCCCAGTCTTAGAAGGGCCCCTCCACTTTTATGTGTTTTACCTCCAAGAGCCCCATCAAGTTCTCTCTATGAAGATCCTGGAAAAATTCCTGTTTGTTTTCAGCAGGGGGGAAGGATAAACAGATATAATTAACAGGCTCCTCTGTCCATGGGATTTTGCAGGCAAGAATACTGGAGTGGGTTGCCATTTCCTTCTCCAGGGGATCTTCCCAAATCAGGGATTGAACCCACGTTCCTACATTGTGGGCAGATTCTTTACCATCTGAGCCACTGCAAACCCTTAAACTACGTACTAAAAGAACCACAAGGTCAGTTGTCCCTGCTGCTGCTACTGCTGCTAAGCCAATTCAGTCGTGTCTGACTCTGTGCCACCCCATAGATGGCAGCCCACCAGGCTCCCCCATCCCTAGGATTTTCCAGGCAAGAACACTGGAGTGGGTTGCCATTTCCTTTTCCAATGCATGAAAGTGAAAAGTGAAAGTGAAGTCACTCAGTAATACCCGACTCTTAGCAACCCCATGGACTGCAGCTTACCAGGCTCCTCCATCTATGGGATTTTCCAGGCAAGAGTACTGCAATGGGGTGCCATTACCTTCTCCAGCAGTCATCCCTAGGTGGGTTCAAACCTCGAACCTTTCAGTTAATAGCCGATAGCACTAACTGATTGCACCACAGAGACTCAACATACCCAATTCTGGCTCCCGTGGAAACTTCCTATCTCACCTAAGTGGGAAGAAGAAAGCTGAGGAGCCTTTGTGATGACAAGTGCTGGAACCCAGGCTCAGAAAAGACTGAGACCCAGTGGTAAGGTGGGAGAAAGCTTCCCGGCCCCCAGTGCCCTGCTGCCACCTCAACAGAGCTTCTCTGTATAAGAACAGTGGACTACAGTTAGAAGAATTGCAAGGCTGAAATCCAGTATCAGACAGGGAAGAGTGGCCACCACTGCAGATCCCATAGACATTAACAAGACAGTGAAAGAACATTATGAACCACTGTATCCTCACAGATTTAATAACTTAGATAAAATGAACTGATTCCTTGAACACAGTATATTGAGACTCACACAAGAAGAGAGATGATTCCTGCTCAGCTGTGTATGTGTGTGTATGTGTGTGTGGGAGGTGGGCAAGGGGGCGAGGAACAGCAGGGTTTTCCGATGGCTTCTCTTCTTTGCCTGGCAATTCCTGTCTCCTCTCTAGAGTCATCACCTGGACCATTTCCTGCCTCTCTGGCTCCAGGACGTTTGCCCATAAATGAATCTGAGGCAAAGGCTGCTGAGGCCACAGGTGAGAACAAGCAGGGGAGGAGATGGCTTCTCCACAAGCTCTCATTGACTGAGCTCACTCTCTCTGCAGCCTACGCTGCTCCACTTGGTGGACCAGACCTCTTGCAGACGTTCTCACGTGGGTATGTTTGGATTCTAATCTCTCTCTTATCTATTTTTAATTTTAAATTGTTTTAATTGTCCAATATTTCTGACTTACTCATGATACACTTTCTTTTTTATCACTCCTCATCATAGTTTTTGTTTTCTTTCTGTAGATCTCTTCGTCATTTAAAAAATTTCAGGTGGTACCAATGACACATACATATCTGAGTCTGCTGGTTTTATCTGATCTTATATCTGTTTTCTGAAAAAAAGTATCCTTGATGCAAGTAGAACACTTGGATTGTGATTTAGTAAGATATCCACTATTTCTTAACAAGCAGCCTATATTTTAATGGAAACTTTTATTGATTTTTCCATAAAAGTTCAAGTTTTTGCATAGTGGTTAAATATTCTTTGGGATTCTTCAGCTACCTCAGTTCATGAACTGCTTTAAAATCCTGCTTCTTTTAGGGATGAACAGTAGTCACACTTCCCCCAGCTGCTCGGTTCAGGATTACTCATACATTTTTTTTCCCTTTAAACACGACATCCGATTTCCAAAATAATTAGTCACAATTATTTTTCCTCTCTCCATATGCCTGTGTATAATGAGGTCTTCGAAAGGAAATAATCAAGTACATAAAAGGGTTATTGTCATTGTTTTCATATTATGACAGTTTAAAAATATTTGTTGCCTAAGAAAACACAACTCTCTGCTTTTGTCTCAATCTGTGCTTTTCAAGGTTAAAATACATATACAGTTGACTCTTGAACAATAGAGGTTTGAAATATGCGGGTCCCCTTACATTTAGGTTTTTAAAAATAATGCAGTACTATACAACATGGGGTTGGTTGAATCCATGGATGCGGAACTACTGATATAGAGGCACCTCATATACAGAGGGCTGACTATACCCAGATTTTTCAACTGAACAAAGGGCCTGCACTCCTAACCTCTGTGTTGTTCTAGGGCACAAAGAATTGAGATTTTTGTAATGTAATAAGAGCATTTTTCTAGGAAACATACATGTTCATTAACTTGTATTGCCATCCCACTCTTGAAGAGATCATAGCAAGAAAAAAGAGAAGGGGTTTCCCAATCTGCATCCAAAGAAGCTGAAATCATTGCGTTGTTTTTCTTACATTTGGCTAATTGCTGTCTTAAAGTTAACAACTGGGCATAGTGTTATAGCAGATAGATCATGGAACAATGAATTTGTCAAGCAAATGTGTTTAAACCTGGTGAGGACACATGATGCTGTGTATATCTGTAGTGATGTCAGCTTATTGGAAAGCCATGGCTTTCATTTATCATTGGAACCACATTGAAAAGGCATGGTAATGTGGGTCTGGGTCACAGCCTTTGCTCCCTGCGCTGCTAAACCAAGGTCAGGGCACACTTGCCCCTGTGAGTTACCCTCACCTCCCTACTCTCCACCCTGTGCCTCTGGTCACAGTAGAAGCTTTCTGCTCTCACATACTTTGTCAATGACCTATAAAATCAAAGAACCCTGGCTCCACATCTGTATATACAATTTCAATGAGCTCTTCACATGAACAATGCTTTTATTGTTCAGCTAAAGCTGCTTTTGTTCCAATAGTAATTGGCATGAGGCACACACTAACTTTCCCTTCCTTAGATTGCTTGGCAGGATTTGGTCGAATTTCCTTCTTTTTTTTAAATAAATTTTTATGTATTATTTATTTTTGGCTGCACTGGTCTTGGTTGCTACGTAGGCTTTCTCTAGTTGTTGAGAGTTGGGGCCACTCTCTAGTTATGGTGTGTGGGCTTCTCATTGAGGTGGCCTCTCTTGTTGTGGAGCGCAGGCTCTAGGGCACAAGGGTTTAGTAGTTGGGACATTCAGGCTTAGTTGCCCCATGGCATGTGAAATCTTCCCAGAACAGAGAACTGAACCCATGTCCCCTGCACTGGCGGGAAGACTCTTAACCACTGGACTACCAGAGAAGTCTCAGGATTTGGTCAGATTTTAACTAGGGTCTTCCATGAAGCCTCAGATCCATCCAGGTGGCAGGCTGGTGAAAAGATGATGCAAACTGCATGTCATCTGAATGCAGACTTGGAACAGAGGCACCCAATTTGTCCAATATTGTTGCCAGGGTGGGAAAGGTTATACGAAGGAAGCATAAAATATTGCCAGGAAGTGTTTCTGAGGGTGCCTGAAGCCAGTGTCAAGACATTTTTCTAGCAGAATCAATTTTCAGTTACTTTTTAATTTAAATGTATAGGATGCCCAATGTTCATTCATAACTAAGACAAGACACCAGGGATCCAGGTGCAGAACTTGACACTGGGAAGTTTCCAATCACAGAAGTGCTTTTCCGCACAGAGCTGAGGTCTTTGTCCCTGAGGAGAGAATGGGATGATCCAGGTCTGGGCTATGCACTAAATTTAATCCAACAAAGATTTATTAAGTGCCCACCTTGTACCAGGCTTGATGTGAAACGCTGAGAATATATCAGCAAACACAACAGACAAAATCCTTGCTCTCAAGGAAGTTCTATTTCTGTGACTAAACTATTGTAAAGAAGACACCTTTGCTGGGAGGTTGCTGGAGTGTTTGAAAGGCAGCAAGGAGTTCCCTGTAACTGCTGATCAGTGAGCCATGCCTAAAGAGAGGAAATAATGAGATCAGAGAGAGCAGAAGGCTTGGGGGTTATGGTAAGGTTCTTCAGTTTTTCACTCTGAAGCAAAAACCATTGGAAATTTCCAAGCAGTATTTCCAATACTATTTATTGTAATAGTATTATTCTGAATGCTGTGTTGGTAATGGATGCTAAGGAGTAGAGGGTAAGGATAAAATCAGGGAGAGTAATTAGTAGATTATTGCAATCGTGAAGAAAGGAGGCCATAGGCGAAGTGAGTAGTAGAAATTGTAAGAAAGTAGCAGTACTCTTGCCTGGAAAATCCCATGGATGGAGGAGCCTGGTGGGCTACAGTCCATGGGGTCACTAAGAGTTGGACACGACTGAACAAATTCACTTTCACTTTTCACTTTCATGCATTGGAGAAGGAAATGGCAACCCACTCCAGTGTTTTTGCCAGGAGAATCCCAGGAACGGGGGAGCATGGTGGGCTGCCGTCTATGGGGTCGCACAGTCGGACACGACTGAAGCAGCTTAGCAGCAGCAGCAGCAGCACTAATCTGACTTCCTCATGGTTTGGATGTGGGGTATGAGGGAAAGACAGGTTTCAAGAATGACTTCAAGGATTTTGGCCTGAGTCAATAGGAGGGTGAATCAGCTGTTAATTGAGAGGGAAAGACTATAGGAAGTAAATTTCATGATGGAGGGGAAGATTGGGCTTTGATCTATTTCTATATATGTTAATCTTGAGATACCCATTAGACATTCATGGGAAGATGGCCGTTGGAGAGGTCTGGGCTTGAGATACGTATGTCAGAATGTCAGATGGGTGAGAAAATCACTTCTCTCTTTCACTCCTTTCAGAAGGGAAATTATGCTTTTCTCCTCAAGTTCTTAAGCCATGCTTTCCAGCACCACCACCAGGCTGCCCCCAGGCTGAAAGTTCACCTGTTCTATGATTTAGAAGAGTTACCAAGTTTTGTTTTGATGTTTTTGTCCATCCTAAGTACTGGGTGTTCTGCATTTCCTGTAGTCAAGATGAGCATCTAATCAATGGATGGATCTACTATGCATGGATCCCTGAATAGCTATTCAATTTGCTTGAGCAGTAACAACAAGCAGATAACTTCTCCTTTGTAGCTTAAGAAGCATAGAAGGAAGATACTATCAGAGACATATGGCAACATTTAATTGTAGGTCTCCTGATGGACACTACAGCATAAAAGATAATATCTACTTCAAGATGAATTTGCCAGAGTTGAATGAAACAATGTATATGAGTGTATCTTGTGAATTATTGCACAAATGTGAAAGAGAAAGGATAGCTTAAGAGAATGCATCTCCTTTTACCGATAATCTTAGAAATAAAATTATTGGATCCAGGTCTCAAAACTATTTAGCTGCAGTGAAATTCCATAGGCAACATCTCCTGACTTTTAGCTCCATGCTTCTTCTCCTTCTTCCAATTTTCAAACGGAAAATTTAAACACACACAACAGTCCTTGTGTCTTACTTAGAGCAAGCCTCAGTGCACATTGCTTCACTGCACGGTACAAAGGAGTAGCTGGTAATCAGAACAAAGAATTCACATCACATTTTGAAGAAAGTTAAGTCAATTTGCCAAGTAGACAGCTGGCATATTGAAATAAGTGTATGAGTAAAAAGTGTCAAATGAGTGTTTTTGATTGCACAAAGAGATTTGAAGATGTTTGGGAAGATGCCATGATGACACAGTGCTGCTCAAAGTGACCTTGTGTACATTCTTACACTGCAACTCACATCAAAACCTTGACTGGTTCAATTGTCCTATGAACTTTAACAGTGATGCCCAAAGCAATACAGGCAAATAAAGATGCAAACCAACTACGTAGAAAAAGGTCAGTTGTACGGAAAATACACCAGCATGTGGTTGTGGAAAGAATACTGCCACTGGAGTTCAAAACTTGGTTCTAGAACTAAGTTCTCATCCTGAGCAGGTGCATTACCTGAGACTCCCCTAGCACCAACTGCAAAAAATGTGAGTTGCATAAGGTGAATATACAAGGCTTGAGCATTCTATGATACTCTGGGGACAAAGAAAGATTGTGTCTTTCATCAGGGTCAATGGTGAAAAAATATGACTATAGATTGTGTGATGGTTGATTTTGTGTCAACTTGGCAGACATGAGGTGCCCAGATACTCAGTCAAACATTATTCTGGGTGTTTCTGTGAGGACATTTTTGGATGAGTTTAGCACTTAAATTAGTACACTGAGCGAGGCAGATTGACCTCCATAAAGTGGGTGGGCCTTGTCCAATCAGCTGAAGGCCTGTGTAAAACAAAAGGCTAACTCTCCCCCTTGTAAGGGAGAATTCTTCAGCCTGACAGCCTTTGGATTCAAGCTGGTCATCTGCTCTGCACATTTTGGAGTTACCAGCCTTCAAAATTGCATGAACCTCTTCTTTTCATGTGTCTTTCACAAACTCTTGGGGAAATGCCCAGAGATGAAGCAAAAGATTTTTAGTTAATTATTTTTGAACATGATCTGAAAGCTAAATTGACAGTGCCTTAGAGATTCCAGAAAATAGGTGTAGCAAAATTGTTAAATGATTCAATGTTTATTTGTTTCCTTGACATAATATATTGTTTATGTAGATTTTACTCTCTACCATCAAATAGTCCAGGAGAATCATTACGTAAAAAGTGAAGCATCTGGGAGATTTTATGCAATAGAAAAACACTGTGCCATGGCCCACTGATTCACTTCTGTCTCCTGACAATTCTCCAAAACTGAGTGAATATTTGACACACACAAAAAAACACTCAAAGCAAAAGCAAAACCCCAAACTGATTTCACTTCAGCTTAATCAACCACATTTTAACCAGAGTTTGCTCCAAATGAGTTTTGACTGTTTTCCAAACCCTGAGCCACACTACGTGAAGAAAGATCATCATCACAGAAGATATTGAAAAGTTTGTGCTATAGATTCTAAGAACCATTTCAAAAGTAGAATTCTGAAAATTTTTTGAGCAATAACAATAGGAATTGACAGAGTAACTGCTTCAGGGGTGACACTGAAGGAAATAGCACTTATTTGGTCTATATGCTATATATACATATTGAATGGAATTGAAGTTGCTCAGTCGTGTCCGACTCTTTGTGATCCCACGGACTGCAGCCTACCAGGCTCCTCCATCCATGGGATTTTCCAGGCAATAGTACTGGAGTGGATTGCCATTTCCTTCTCCTATATATATATATATATACACATATAGGCTCTCTCAAAACGTGACCTTAAGTCACTATGTTTTTATGTCTGCTTTGTTGTAAAAACAGACCTGAGGGTTTACAACAGTGAGTAACAGTAATGAAGATAGGATCTTTGTACGAGATTCATCCCAGTGGGCATGAAACAGCAAAACCCCAGGGAGGCAGTATGTGAAAATCAGTAGCTGAACAGGACCCTGTGGTGCCTTCCTGGAGCAGACCCCTCCCACCATGTGCTGCCTCGTGTCTGTAAAGAAACTTCAGCCCCGTAGGCCTTTCCAAGTTCCAAAGAGTGAATTTAGTCATAGAGGTACAGAGAGAAAGGAAAACAGTCAAGCAAGACAAAATAATAATAGTTTAGCCATTAAACAAAATCAAAGACCTTTAGTTCCATCTTAAGGATTAAAGATAATATTCTGAGCATGTCTGAGCTGTTTTGCAGATATCAAAACTCCCACCAGGTGGAAAGAGTTAATTTTATGTTCCCGAAAGCACGGAGAGCTTCCCAGCTGGTGCTAGTGGTGAAGAACTCGCTCGCCAGTGCAGGCGACGCAAAAGATGCTAGCTCAGTCCCTGTGTCGGTAAGATGCCTGGAGTAGGAAAAGGTGCCCCACTCCAGTATTCTCGCCTGGAAAATTCCATGGGTAGAGGAGCCTGGTGGGCTACAAAGAGTCACAGCTGAACAACTGAGCACACACACACAAGCACGTGGATTCCAGATCATTTGGAAGTGATGATGATGTTTGATGATGCTGACTCCCAATTATCTCACCACCAACCAATCAAAAGAATTTCCATGAGTTGATCACCACCCCATCCTGTCCCTCTGCTCTGTCTTTAAAAACCTTTCCCTGAAAGCCTTGGGGGAGTTCAGGCCTCTTAAGCACTCGCTACCTGGACCCCTTCCTTGGCTCTGGGCCAGTGGACCCAGATTTGGTCAGTAAGAGCAGGGTCCTAGTGCCTCAGTATGGAGCAGTGTTAATGATTTTAAGTAAAGGAGTATGTTTCTCAAGTGACACCCAAGTTATAAATTCTTCCCCTTCCACTAGCAGCCTTGGGACTTCTTGACTACTTCCCATAGAGATGAGAGAGACTTGTCGCAGAAAACTGGGTCAGATATAGAACAGAAATAGATGGGGATCTTGCAATGCAATTAACCACAGAAGCAGTACTTGAAAGTCTAAATGTTCAGTAATTGCACAAATTCTCTCAGAAATCTCAGTGATTAATTGGCATATAGGCAAGGACACCTGATTGATCAGAAGAGATGGACTTGTGAGGTTTAGTGGGAAATGCGGACTGGAGTAGAGTTCAGAAAAGGATTCTGGAAGCATGCGCCAAAGGAAGAGCCTTGGACCAGATCATCTTCCTGGACAATCTTGGCTGAGGGTTTCATCAGTGCCTAATAACACATGACACAGGGTCATAACGTAAAATATTTTAACTTTATATCTATATCTATATCTATATCTATATCTATATATCTATATCTGGAGAAGGCAATGGCAACCCACTCCAGTGTTCTTGCCTGGAGAATCCCATGGACAGAGGAGCCTGGCAGGCTATAGTCCATGGGGTCGCAAAGGGTCAGACATGACTGAATGACTAAACAAACAAAAAATATATATTGTATATATTTAAATGTCTGCTACTCCATTATAAAAGCTCATTGCCTTTATTTTTAAAAATTAAGAAGAATTTTCTCCAGCTGCTCTGGGTCTTCGTTGCTGCTTGCAGGCCTCCTCTAGCTTCAGTGAGTGGTGACTACTCCTCCTTGCGGCGCTCGGGCCTCTCATTGCAGTGCCTGCTTCTTGCGGAGCACGGGCTCTAGGCACGTGGGTTTCAGTGGCTGCAGCACATGACTCTAGAGTGCTGACTCAGTAATTGTGGTCCAGGGGCTAAGTTGCTCCACAGCAAGCTGAATCTTCCCAAACCAGCGGTGGAACCTGTGTTCCCTGTATTGACAGGTGGACTCCCATCCACCATACCACCAGGGAAGTCTGGTGTGTGTGTGTGTGTGTGTGTGTGTGTGTGTGTGTGTGTGTGTGTGTGTGTGTGTATTTGGATGTATATATGTGTGTGTTATATCCTCCAATTAACTGTTTTGTCATCCTCAAGCTACCCTTCTTTTCCTCGCCTCTATAAGGTCTAGAATAACGAGAACCCCTTTTGCTACTTTCAGATGTTCCAAATTCAGGCGGGCCCAGGAGACAAGGGCAGAAGCATGGAGGTGGCTGAGTGAGAAGCGCCCCTTGTGGTGGAGCGCATGAAGAGGACTGAAGGCTACTCTGGTGTGCTCCTCCAGCTGGGACCTCAAGACTGTCAGAGGTGATACAGCCGTGAGAGCCAGTGGGACCCAGACGGGAGGACGAAGTTGCCTTCTTCTCTTTTATCTATTTCTTTTCCAGAAATCAGAGCCAAGAAAGACAGGACCGCTGTGGCCTTGAAGCTACCCTGGGTGATGCTTCTGCTTGTGAAGCAACTTTAAGAAAATTCTCTGGGACAGTTCTAACTGTAAATCCTTCTCAAGGTTATCTTTCTTTCCAGAGCCTGACCTTCTCCTTCACCTCTGGATTTGCATTCTGAGAGTATGATATGCAGAACTTTCTCTACACCTGCCCTAGAGCAGGATGAATCTATTGCCAATTCTGCGCAACTCCCAGCAACTCAGAGTTCAACTCTGAAAATAAGTTCTGCTCACAGTGTTGGCTTTACATCAGTCACCGAAATGCCATGTCCTTGTTAGAGGAAAGCTACTCTGAGGAATAGAGCTTCCCAGGGGGTGCAGTGGTAGAGAATCCATCTGCCAGTGCAAGAGGTGCAAGAGATGCAGGTTGGGAAGATCCCCTGGAGGAGGAAATGGCAGCACCCACTCCAGTATTCTTGCCTGGAAAATTCCATGGATAAAGGAGTCACAGTCCGTGGATCACAAAGGGTCAGACGTGAGTAAGTGACTGAGCATGCACGCACTCTGAGAAATTCCATTGAGCCCTGGTTCCATAGAGCTGAGAATCTGTGACCCAGAGTGAAATGCAAACCCAGCACTAAGTTTTGCGACTTTCTGACTAGTGTTAATTTGCATCATTTGCATCAACTGATTACTAACTCTCAGCATTTCCATCTAGACTATGGACATAAAGACACATTGCATAAAAATCAGTTAAAGTGTGTGAAGATAATTAATAAGACTAAAGATTGGGTTAGGCTTCAATAGTATGTGAACCAAGAACTTTCAGATGTTCAAGCTGGATTTAGAAAAGACAGAGGAACCAGACATCAAATTGCCAACCCCCACTGGATCATAGAAAAAGCAAGAGAGTTCCAGAAAAACACCTACTTCTGCTTTATTGACTATGCCAAAGCCTTTGACTGTGTAGATCACAACAAACTGTGGAAAATTCTTAAAGAAATGGGAATACCAGACCACCTAACCTGCCTCCTGAGAAATCTGTATGCAGGTCAGGAAGCAACAGTTAGAAACATACGTGGAACAATGGACTGGTTCCAAATTGGGAAAGAGTACACCAAGGCTGTATATTGTCACCCTGCTTATTTAACTTCTATGCAGAGTACATCATGTGAAATATTGGGCTGGATGAAGCACAAGCTGGAATCAGAATTGCCAGGAGAAATATCAATAACCTCAGATATTCAGATGACACCACCCTTATGGCAGAAAGTGAAGAGGAACTAAAGAGTCTCTTGATGAAAGTGAAAGAGAAGAGTGAAAAAACTGGCTTGAAACTCAACATTCAAAAAACAAATATCATGGCATCTGGTCCCATCACTTAATGGCAAATAGATGGGGAAACAGTGGAAACAGTGTCAGACTTTATCTTGGGGGGCTCCAAAATCACTGCAGATGGTGACTGCAACCATGAAATTAAAGGATGCTTGCTCTTTGGAAGGAAAGTTATGACCAACCTAGACAGCATATTAAAATACAGAGACATTATTTTGCTGACAAATGTCCATATAGCTAAAGCTGATTTTTCCAGGAGCCATGTATGGATGTGAAAGTTGGACCATAAAGAAAGCTGAGTGCTAAAGAATTGATGTTTTTGAACTGTGGTGTTGGAGAAGACCCTTCAGAGTCCCTTGGACTGCAAGAAGATCTAACCAGTCCATCCTAAAGGAAATATTCATTGGAAGGACTGATGCTGAAGCTGAAGTTCTAATACTTTGGCCACCTGATGCGAAGAACTGACTCATTGGAAAAGACCCTAATGCTGGGAAAGACTGAAGGCAAGAGGAGAAAGGGACGACAGAGGATGAGACGGTTGGATGGCATCACTGATGTGACAGACGTAAGTTTGAGCAACCTCCGGAAATTGGAGATGGACAGAGAAGCCTGGCATGCTGCAGTCCATGGGGTCGCAAAAAGCCAGACATGACTGAGTGACTGAACTGAACTGACTGAAAGGTTGCGCTCAATGTCCATGAATTCCACCTTGAGCTCTGCAGGGAAGGTGTGATTGCCCCCAGGCAATTTGTTTACTCTCCAGAAATAAGTCTTTTTCTCTATAAGATAGTGGGTTATTCAGTCCATTGAAAGATCTTAATTATTCAGAAGCTAATCATTCTGCCTCTGCACTGTCTTGGTTATTCTTCCTCTTGACTGACTGTGTCTGGCGGTCTTTTCCCTCCTGCTTAGAAGAGTAGGTCACAAATTTTCCATTCTGTCCTCAATGATGAAAAGAAAATTGGCATTTGTAATCATTTCCCCTCTTTGCCAACTTCCTGAGTAGTGGGGAAACTTCAACCAGCCCACTAACAGCAAATCTGTCTTTTCCAGTTTAAAAGGTCTCCATTCTTATTAAAACAATTTCTTTCACAATTCTATACCTTCTCCTTCTCCTCCAAGGAAATATTTAGACAGTGTTGACAGCTAAGTGTGTCCCAGAAGGAATATTTATGGAGTTTGGGAAAGACATGTATACACTGCTATATTTAAAATTTAACCAGCAAAGACCTACTGTTTAGCACAGGGAACTCTGCTCAACGTTATGTGGCAGCCTGGATGGGAAGGGAGTTTGTGGGAGAATGGATACACGTGTATGCATTACTGAGGCCCTCTGCGGTTCACCTGAAACTATCACGACATTGTTAATCTGCTATATTCCAGTATAAAATTAAAAGTGTTTAAAAAGTGTCCCAGATCCACAAAGGATCGTCTGGATTCATTCTGGTCTCTGTTGTGGAATAGTTGGCTGGGCTGGAACTAATATCTTCTGAAGTGCAAGTAATCCCTTTAGCCTTTTGGTGTGTGACGTCATCCATTGCCTCTGACCACTGGCCTGCCTTGCTCCTAACCATTGGGAGTCCCTTCTATAGTGGTCTTGTCTGATAGACCTGAGGACTGTGCCAATCCTGTGGTCTTCTCAGCAGTAGGACAGGTGGCCAGTATTGGAAAGGAAAGGGCTCATGCACTTTCTCTCTTTCTCCTTTATCTGAAAGTATTAATAGCTCCCAAGTCTGGAAGTACCACATATGCTTTCTCCCCAGCTTCTCACTGGCTGTCAGAAGTACCAAAGGCATGCTACCTCCCCTACTAGGAACCCACAGCCTGTCTTTCTTCTGCCCAGGGAAATATGCCAGGAGCCCTGATGCCCTTGGTGTCCCCTAGACTCGCCAAGAAGTGTCTGCAACAACTGGACCTCACTCTCGGAGATGTAGCCTCAACTCTGGGACAAGTGGAAACCTTGACTTTCGACTTCTTTGGCCTCTCTCATCTCCCACAATCCAGATGGGAGGTTCCCTTCTTCTTCAGTCTGGGCAAGACTTCCCTGACAACACACTCTCCTCATCCTGAGGTGTTGTCAGCCCCCACCCCCACTCCAGAGCTTTAGCTAAATGGCTACCAGAGAATAGTTGTTTACAGAAAGAGAAATCTGAAACACACTGGTTCAAGTTATTGCCAGGTCATTCCTACCATAGGCTTCCTAGGTGGCACTAGTGGTAAAGAATCCATCTGCCAATGCAATCGATGCAAGAGATCCCCGGGTTGGGAAGATCCCCTGGAGTAGGAGCCCCACTCCAGTGTTCTTGCCTAGGAAAGCCCATGGACAGAGGAGCCGGGGGAGCTACAGGCCATGGGGTTGCAAAAAGTTGGACAGGACTGAGCAACTAAGCACACATCTTTACGACACCAAATCTCTATCAGATAGACAAGGAAAGAGGAAAAGAGATAAGAACCGGAAATTATTTGCTAGCAGGTCTGTTGACTGATTTGATGAGATGTAAATTAAAACTTGGTTTAAGTGAATGAGTGAATGGTTGTGGGGGGCTAAATCTCACAGCCTGCAACTGAGTTTGGCTAATATCGAACATCCTGGGTGCTGCAACTAAGACCCAGCACTGTCAGATAAATACAGATTTTTTAAAAAGAAATCATGATTAAATAGATCCTTGGTAGCCTGGAAGATGACTCATCAATGATGGTGTCAAGGAAGTGAGAGCAGACATGGAGAAACAGGTGTGCCTATGTTGATCCACGCCCTGGATTTAAGCGGATTCAGCCCCCACTGAGACCATGCTTCAGTGACACTGGAAAATCCCTCCTTAGCAATGCTCCTAATTCCTGTTATTTGCCCAGACACCCTCCTGGTTTTCTGTGTGAAGCCACTGACATTTGAGTTTTTGACCTCACGGTTCTGCATCTTAACTTCAGAAACCTGCCTTGGTTCTCTTCCTAGGGAGCTCCCTTTTGGTCCTCTTCTCTGACACTCAAGAAGCTTTTCTCTCCAGGGCATGCCTTTGCTTTCACCCACTTATTCCTGTGCACAGGAGTAGGAACCTCCTCTCCATGCTCTGCTGGCTGGACCAGCTGCCTTGCCTTCTGGCAATTGTAAGAATGGAAAATATTAGAGTCAAGTGCCGCTCAACTTCAGCAGTGGCAAACTATCTCCAATGAAATAAACTTCAGACATTCTTGCCAGCCTCCTAACAACCCAGAAGTTTTGAATAAACAAGTAGAAAACACATACAAAACTCAAATCACTTTGCATAGAATCATAAAAAAGAAAATTGGAATAGGTCTTAAAATCCTCTATGACAATGCTCCTTTTTGTTTAAGAGGACACTTAAAAGATGTTCTGGAAGTTAATGAAATTTCCGCCTAAGATTATATGGCTATTAATCATGTGTCATAGCAAACATGTGATGATGCAAGACTGAATTTAATAACCCTGCGTGTTGCAGGATGTGGTCACATAGCCCTCAGTGGTCGCAGCTAAGTCCACTAAGATGCAATCCATCTCTCTGGAAGCACATTTAGCTACAGTTATATACCAGAGACTGCTCGGTGTTACTACCGTATGACCCACCAATTCTACTCCTGGGCATGTATCTGGAAAAGACAGAAATGCTAATTCAAAAAGATCCACGCACCCCAGTGTTCATAACAGCACTATCAGCCAAGACATGAGATCCACGCACCCCAGTGTTCATAACAGCACTATCAGCCAAGACATGCAAGCAACCTGAATGACCGTCAAAAGACAGCTGGCTTAAGAGGGTGTGGTACATAAATACAGTGGAATAATTGCATTCAACCCTAAAAAAAGAACAAAATATTGCCATTCACAGCAACATGGACGGACTCAAGACAATATTAAACTTAGTGAAGTAAGTCAGAGAGAGGAAGACAAATAACATACGGTATCACTTACCTGTGGTGATTATTAAATTATTATTAAAAAATAATAAAATGAAAGTGTTAGTCGCTTATTTGTGTCCGACTCTTTGCAACCTCATGGACAGGAGCCCACAAGGCTTCTCTGCCTATGGAACTTTCTATGCAAGAATACTTGGGTGGGTAGCCATTCCCTTCTCCAGAGGATCTTCCTGTCCAAGGGATCAAACCTAGATCTCTCGCATTGCAGGCAGACTGTTTACCATCTGAGCCCCCCGGGAAGCCCCACTGGGAGGAATGGGTGGATAAATTAGGAGTTTGAGATTAATGGATCCAAACTATTATACATAAAATAGATAAGCAATAAAGACTTACCATAGAGCATCTTGTAATAATCTATAATGGAAAATAATCTAAAAAATGTATACATATAACTGAATCACTTTGCTGTGCACCTGAAACTAATACAATATTGCAAATCAGCTCCACTCCAATAAACGAGAAGAGGAGAACATGATGTACTAGAATCAAGTGTATGCCTACTTGCCGTCTAGGTAGTGTGTCCTTGTGTGTAGGGACTCTGCTTTATTCATGCCCAGTGCTGTGTTTGACAGGAGTCAGTGTTAAGTGAGGACTTGGTAATTTGAACTGGATGCAAGGAGTCAGTAACTCAGCTCTGCTTGGAAGGCTCAGATTCCTGAGGTTTATAGGTCATCTTCAGGTCTGTGAATTTCTTTAATGAAACTCAAAATCATACGTATGCATATTTGTGACTCATACACAACCTCCCAGACCCTCCAGGAAGATATCTCAGTGCTTGGCAGCAGAATCTCAAAGAAGTTAAAGGGTCAGTGTACCAGAAGAAAAAACTGCTGTGCTGAGTGCATTTATTGCCAATTTCCCCCCAAGTCTTGACCTCCCTGGAGGGGTATGTAGGCCTGAGCAGAAAGAAACTGGAAATGCTCCAAACAGAGCTCTGGCGTCACTGAAGGGAATGAAATGGTTTCAAGGGATCATGATGGAGTGGATGAAACTTCCCAGGACCTATCAGATAACAAAACAAACATAAATCATAAACATAGCCAAGAGCAGGAGGCACTGGGGTCAGGCACCTATATCCTGACCAGTGGGGCTGTGGGAAAATACTTACAGCTTCTCTTATGCTTTTTTTCCCCAATGTAGGTGTTTTTTCTTTTAACTCCACATGACAATCCTTTCTCAATGAAGAATTATGGCAAATAAAATAAAAGAGTTGAAGAATCGATGAATCGATGAAGAATTATTCGAAATAAAACAAGAGTTGAATAGAGTTCAAAATGTAGGTGACTTATTTGCTTAGACTGATGAATGTAGATCTAGGCTTTAAGCTGTCCATCCACAGAAAAGGCTTCTTTGGAAATCAGGAGATCTAGACACTGAGGGTGCTTAAGCAGAGACTAGGTTTCACCCTCTTAGAGATGCCACGAAAGAGATTTCTTACTGAAAAGGCAGCAGAAGTGGCTGATTACTCAAGTCTTTCCCCAAAACTTATTTACTTAGCTGTTAGGAATCTCACATTGATTATCTGTGCATATAGAGGGCAAAGTCACAAAATATATATACTTAAAGAACTTTTATTTGCGGGCTTTGCTCTTGAAGTCAGTTTCCTGTACCTACCAGTATCTGTTTTGGATTGGTTTAATCCCCAAAAGCCCATGTACACTGACAGTAGTCGACAATTCTGATATACGCTGAGTGACAGGCAGGAATCAGCCAAGAGTTTTAAATCTGAAGCAGGAAAAAGTGCATGTCCAGGTGATCAGTAATCTGTTAGGAATGGAGGGAGGGGCATAGTCATAAGTTCTTAAAACTGGGGCCATGGGTTTATTTCCATTTCATTAGCATGTGCTAGGTCGCTTCAGTTGTGTCCGAATCTTTGTGACCCCATGAACTGTAGCCCCCCAGGCTCCTCTGTCTGTGGGATTCTCCAGGAAAGAATATTGGAGTGGGTTGCCATGCCCTTCTCCAGGGGATCTTCCCAAACCAGGGATCAAACCTACCTCTCTCACATTTCCTTAGTGGCAGGCAGGTTCTTTACCACTAGCACCACCTGGGAAGCCCCATTTAATTGGCAGTACAGGAAACCATCACTTCCTCCTCCAAATTCTTACAGAGCTCTGTGTCTAACTCAAGCACCTTGTACTTTTTTTTTTTAGCTTTTTGTTTGTTTGTTTGTTCATTCCGTTCTTTTTTAATTGGAGAATAAATGCTTTACAATATTGTATTGGTTTCCGCCATACATCAACATGAAATAGTCATGGGCACATACGTTTCCCCTCCCTTCTGAAACCCCTCCCTCTAGGGTTGTCAAAGAGCACTGGGTTGAGCTCCCCCTGTCACACAGCAATTCCCACCTGCTATCTAATTTACGTGTGGTAATGTCTATTTTTCCATGCTATTCTCTTAATTCATCCCACCCTCTCCTTTCCACTGTGATTTGTCCCCTACTGCTTTGCCATTCGTTGAGAGCAGACCTTTCAACTTTATATCATTCAGAGTGCTTGAAAATCTTGGACAAGATACAAGTGGGTTATGTTTCGGTTGAAAGTAATCTTTTTTTTTTCCCTTTGGTTTTCTGCAATTGAACAAATGTACAAGATGTAGGAACTCTGTTGTTGTCCAGTCACTAAGTGGTGTCCAACTCTGTGAGACCCCATGGACTGTAGCCCACCAGGCTCCTCTGTCCACGGAATTTTCTAGGCAAGAACACTGGAGCAGGCTGCCATTTCCTACTCCAGGGGATCTTCCCGACCCGGGGGTTGAACCTGCATTTCCTGCATTGGCAGGCGCATTCTTTACCACTGAATTATCAGGGGAGCCCTGCAGGGACTCTGTAGCTAAAAGGAAATACAGGGCAAAGTAGAAGGCGAGAAGAGAACCGCTGAATTTGTGCTGGTGCCCTGTATTTGCCAAGGCAAGCAAGTCAAGATAGTGCTGCTATGTTGCACAGACAAAGAAACTCTGGAATGTCCACAGGTTAGTGCATGTACAAAGTTTATGCTTATTTTTATTTTAATACAAGTAAAATTTTTCTTTTTGCTCATGAAATGATCAAAAGGGATATTGCTGTTTGGATAGCTCTCCAAGATAGCTCTTCTTCAACTGGACCCTCAGAGACGCAGGCATCTTGTACCTGGTGGCACCATCATTCCTTAGCACCAAAGCAAAAAGGGAACGCATGACGTATTTCTCAAGAAATTGTAAGGGTCAAGTCTGGAAGTAGCGCATGCAACATCTATCTACATGTCATTGAAAAGAATGTACCAGATGGCCTCACTTTTTAAAAACTTGTGTTTGTTTATTTATTTATTTTGGGCTCTGCTGAGTCTTTGTTGCTGCACAGGCTTTGCTCTAGCTGTTACCAAGTGGAAGCTACTCTCTAGCTGTGGTGCATGGGTTTCTGACTGTAGGTTTCTCTCACTGAGGAGCATGAGCTCTAGGGCGCACGGGCTTCCATACAGTAACTGCAGTACCCTGGCTTAGTTGCTCTGTGGCATGTGAAATCTTCCTGGCCCAGTGCTTGAAGCCATGTCTCCTGCAACGGCAGGTGGATTCTTTACCACTGCACCACTAGGGAAGCCCCAAGATGGCCTCACTTTTAAGAGAGGCTGAGCTAGGTTGTCTTTCTAGATGCCCATGCTAGGGCACATAGAGCAGATGAAAAAGGTTTGGTAAACACTGTCTCTGCCATAGTGATCATGTACCCATTTCATCACTTCACGAGCATCTAGAATGTGCTTCCTTCAGGGAAACAACTGAAAGTCTCGACAGGTCACTGCTTATAGTTCCACATCCAAGATCTCCCTGTGATGTATTGATTCTTCAATTTTCCTCTTCCTCAAATTCAAATGTGACTGTTTAAAGCAAACTTTGACTAGACAGTTAAATTATCTGGTTCCCCACTGGCACTCAAGATACAGTGGTTGAATAGGGACAGGACAGCAGGGACACATACTTCCTGGAGAAAAAGGAAGGGTGAGTAATAAACAGAAGTCATGGGTCCGTAACAGCAATGAGGTCCTATAGAGCGGGCATTGGGATGGCTTTCTACTCTAGTGGGGAGAGGGAGGGAAAATGCTTTGCTCAGCCCCCAAAATTCTGCTCTTTAGGAGGGAATGCTTTGTCCTTTATTCCCCACGGCACTGGGCTCAGCCTTTGGGCGAGTTCATTCTTTCCAGTTCTCCTTCCTGGCTGTGGCTGAAATCAGGTTTAAGGATGATGAGGTCTGTAAAGCTTTTCCAGGCTATTTCTGTCCTTGGGTCCGAGCCTGAAGGTTGTAGCAAGCGGGTAAGAGTCAAAAGCATTTTTAGTTGAAACTTGTGCTTTGAGTATGATTGTATTCAAAAATGATCTCTTGTCTCCCACTTCGTACTATGTGCCCTTAACTATGCCCAGAATTGTTTCCTGAATATAGTTTTCATGTCTCCCTTGCATGTCAGCTTCTTTACCCACATCCTTCCCTGTCTCAACTTGATGGCATCTATCTTGAGGCTCTCAGAGTTGGGTATGTATGTGTGAATGCTAAATCACTTCAGTCGTGTCCAACTCTTTGTGACCCTATGGACTGTAGCCCACCAGGCTCCTCTGTCCATGGGATTCTCCAGGCAAGAATCCTAGAGTGGGTTTCCATGCCCTCCTCCAGGGGATCTTCCTGACCCAGGGATTGAACTCAGGCCTCTTGCGGCTGCTGTGTTGCAGGCCGATCCTTTACCGCTGAGCCACTGAGGAAGCCCAGAGTTGGGAGTACCACATATGTTAATATAAGAAGATTCACTTGATCTTCTTTTCCCAGAGCCTCTAAAGTCTCATTTCTTCTTCTCTGGAATGTAGCAGCAATTGGCTTTCCTAGTCCTGTAGGCTCCAAATTTCTAGACTGCATCTGTTTTTTCTATTCTATTTATAAAAATCAACTTTCTCTCTTGAGTTCATCTCTTCCTATAATGCCTTGCCAAACACAGATGACAGTAGCTAATGCAGAGGAACACTTTGAAACAACTAGCATTGTCTTACTACAGTAAAAATGTCAAAATATATATCTTCGCTGAACAGAGCAAACATCTGTGGGTTTAAAGGCATCATTGCCTACTTCACATTGTACCACATTAGACATCTACTCCTTCTGCCTGCTATCAGTTAATCCAATAACAGGATTCACTTAATCATTGAACTATAGGAGAAATAAATAGAAAACATGACCCTTATATTAAAGAATGTTATCATTTATAGGGGCAAGACGAAACAAATACAGCATGCGTGGTACCTGGCCATCCTCCCATCCATCCATCCATTCATTCTATCTGTCTATTTATCTACCCACCCATCTATCACTTTGCGAGCGTGCTCAGTTGTGTCCGACTCTTTGCCACCCCAAGGACTATAGCCCACCAGGCTTCTCTAGCCATGGGATTTTCCAGGCAAGAATACTGGAGTGAATTGCTGTTTTCTTCTCCAGGGTGTCTTCCCAACCCAGGGACTAACCTGCATCCCCTGTGCCTCCTGCGTTGGCAGGCAGATTCTTCACCATTGCGCCACATCCATCACTATCTGTTATCTATCTATGTGTGTGCGTGTGCTAAGTTGTGTCCGACTCTGTGATCTTTTGGACTATAGTCCACCGGGCTCCTCGGTCCATGGGATTTTCCAGGCAAGAATACTGGAGTGGGTTGTCACTTCCTTCTCCATGACCCAGGGATCGAACCCGCGTCTCCTGTGCCTCTGGCACTGCAGGTGAATTCTTTACTGCTTGAGCCATCAGGGAAGCCCTTATCTGTGTATGTATGTATGTATCGTCTACCAAAAGTGAACTATATATTTTCCTTATCAGAGACATATATCACAGTGACTACATTCTCTGAACCAAAAATTAGGACATTTTTCTTCGACAATAGAGAGTTTTTTGAGAACAATGTAACAGAATGCTTAAAATCAAGACTAACTCAGAAAATCTAGGACATTTTATTGCTACACATACTATCTGGGTTGAAAAATTAGAATTGTAGAAAGACCGAAAGTTAGAGCCTCAGAGGAGATAGACTGGGAGGAAATTCATCATAGAAGTCACACCCCCGGCAATCTTATAATCTAGTCTTAACCTGGAAATGGGAACTAAGAGGAACAAAAAGTGAGAATAAATTTTGAAAACTGTGTGCAATACATTCCTCACATATCTTACCATCCAATTATAGTCTTTTCCTTCATTTACAGTTTTTTTCTTATTCATTTAGCAAATCTTTTTTTTTGGTTGTTGTTTTTTAGCAGACCCTAAAGGAGATCAGCCCTGGGATTTCTTTGGAAGGAATGATGCTAAAGCTGAAACTCCAGTACTCTGGCCACCTCATGCGGAGAGTTGACTCATTGGAAAAGACTGTGATGCTGGGAGGGATTAGGGGCAGAACGAGAAGGGGACGACAGAGGATGAGATGGCTGGATGGCATCACTGTCTCGATGGACATGAGTCTGAGTGAACTCCGGGAGTTGGTGATAGACAGAGAGGCCTGGCGTGCTGCGATTCATGGGGTCGCAAAGAGTCGGACACGACTGAGCAACTGAACTGAACTGAACTGAACTGAACAGGCATTATGCTGGATATAAAGGTCACAATGAGAGCAAAGTAATCTCTGCCTCTTTTAACTTTGAGCCAGTGGAGGAGAGAGGTTTTAGTCAAATAATCATGTGAATTAACAGGTAAAAATACAGCTCTGATAAGGGTTATAAAGGCAATTATAGAGTATTAAAGTGTTGTATAGAAAGGATTTAATCCAGTTTGGGAGGTTCAGAAAAGTCTTTCTGGAGAGAAAGAGTCTGAGTCACAGACAGGACTGTTGAAGGATCTGAAAAGGTAGGGGCGGTGGAGGTGGATAGGGCTTTCCAGGCAGAGAAGTGTCTTGTGCAACACCCTGGAAGAAAGTGAAAGTGTTAGTCACTCAGTCGTGTCTGACTCTTTGAGACCCCTTGGACAGTAGCCTTCTAGGCTCCTCTGTCCATGGAATTCTCCAGGCAAACATACCGGAGTGGGTTGTCATTTTCTACTCCAAGAGATCTTCTCGACCCAGGGATGGAATCCAGGTCTTCCGCACTGCAGGCATATTCTTTCCCATCGGAGCCTTCAGGGCAGCTGGAGCACATGACGTACATTTGTTTCATGGGCTCTAAGAGGCTGCTGTGGATGGAGAACAGACACAGAGCATGTGGCAAGGTGCAGCCTGGGTGGGGCAGGATCAAGATCTCCAACCTAAAGAAGTGAGATGCCATTGAACCCTTTTACAGAAGAGAGGGGCAGGGTCCATCTGGCCCTTGAAATCATTATTCTGGCTCAGAGTTCGCCAGCAGTGGACGTGGGAAGACCAGTTAGGTCTCCGCAGGCCTGGAACGTGATGGTGGCTTTGCTTACAAAGCCCTTTGTATGTGACGCTGTCCACCTCCCCACGCTATTGTAGCTTCCCTGTTCAGAGTGCCCTCCAGACAGGTTGGCGTCTCATGCCTCCAGGCCTCTGAACTCAGCGCTTCTTCCTTTCCGAATGCTGTTGCTTTCCACTTCCTATTCTTTCCTCTTCTTCTCTCTCTTCCTTTTCTATCCTTTCCATCTCCTGTCCTCCTCCTCCTTCATTTTCTCCTCATCTTTCCTCTTCTCCTTCTTCTTCCTCTCCTGCTCCTCCTCTTTATCCCTTCTCCTAATTTTTATTCATTTCTCAAAACTACTTTGTGTTCTCTTTAATCTAAGAAGCCTTTATGACATCTCCCTGATGCTCCATTTCCTTCTCTACTCTTCTCCCAGTACTGACTCAAAAGTCCCTCCTGCATGCTTCCATAGAGTCTTGCACACATCAATCATGGCCTCTGTTGCACTATATTTCAGTTGCTTATTTATTTGCTTGTTTGTGTTTATTATACCATGGGTACATTAACGGAAGAAAATGTTTCATTTGTATTACTAGCTTCTATCACAAAACCTTGCACAAGGTATGCATAAAATAAATGTTTAATTAACTGCAAATGTTTAATTAACTGCAAAAATTAATATATCTTAATATCATAAATATTTCAAGGTACTTGGACTTTTTGTGAAGAATACATCTTTCTCATATCAAAAAGCATACTTTCAGTAAAGTAATGTTTAAAAGTTAATGAGATCAATTTTTTCTACTGATTTAGAAATTAAACTCTAGAAACATATTTACAGAATATACTCCTGATGAATAAACAGCAGTTGGTTAGTTTGACGTGTAACACACCAGCCATTATGATGAACTTACTAGCTGAGGTTTTATCATGGGCAGAAAATGAAAAATACATAACCTCATTCAGGTGAAAAAATTAGTAGGATTTCTTCTGACACAGCATGTGGATATACAGATTGCTACTGTTGTTAACGCTAGTCTCAGAACTGAAGTCATTTATAAATGAATAAACTGTTGACTAAACACAATGAAGCCAGCACACAATTATCTCCATCCCTGACCTCTTTCCTTCACATTAGCCCAGAAGTCAAAGGGGAGTCAGCGGAAGAAAAAAAAAAAAAAAAGAATCTTAAAATAGCAAACTTATGAGGGTAGCTTGATAAAAACTGTTCGCTTTAATATAAACACATGCTGCTTTAGAAAAATAAAAGAAAACAACGAGCTATAAGACATAAGGGCAGTGGCGGCAGTGGCAGTCGCTGTCGTGTCCGACTCTGTGCGACCCCACAGACGGCAGCCCACCAGGCTCCTCTGTCCACGGGATTCTCCAGGCAAGAATACTGGGGTGGGTTGCCATGCCCTCCTCCAAAGGATCTTCCCAACCCATGGATCCAACCCTGCTCTCCTACACTACAGGTAGATTCTTTACCATCCGAGCTACAGGAAAGTCCAAAAATATCCATAGATATCTATTAAAGTGTGTATTTGTTGTTGTTGGACATGCTAAGTTGTGTCCAACTCTCTGTGATCCCATGGAATGCAGTGTGCCAGGCTTCCCTGTCCTTCACTATCTCCCAGAATTTGCTCAAACTCATGTCTATTGACAGTGATGCTATCTAACCATCTCATCCTCTGTTGCCCCCTTCTCCTCCTGCCCTCAATCTTCCCAGCATCAGGGTCTTTTCCAATGAGTCAACTCTTCACATCAGGTGGCCAAAGTACTGGAGCTTCAGCTTTAGCATCAGTCCTTCCCATGAATATTCAGGGTTGATATTCTTTAGGACTGATTAGTTTTATCTCCTATAGCCCAAGGGACTCTCAAGAGTCATCTCCAGCACCACAATTCAAAAGCATCAATTCTTCAGTTCTCAGACTTCTTTATAATCCAACTGTCACATCCATACATGGCTACTGGATAAACCATACCTTTGACTACACAGACTTTGTTGGCAAAGTGATGTCTCTGCTAAAAATACGTATAGATATATCTATAAATAGATATAGGAAGATGGCACATTCAGTTAGGATGTACCAGGTCTTGGCAGATCAATATTTTCACTGCAACAACTTGAAAAATAAATGCTGTAAACATAGCAGAGACCTGTGGAAGAACAATGATTAGGTGAATTTGTATTCCAGAGAAGCAAAACTCTTCTGAGGTGAGCTAATAGCTCTCAACTGTTCTCCCCCCAGGGGTATTTGCCAATTTGGGGTGAAAGCTGAAAATTGAAAATGGCCTTGAAAGAGAGTCTCTGCCAAAGACTGATGAAATCAGTAAAACCTTTAGTGATTTAGCAGAGTTGGAGGACAAATTGGAAACTCAGAGCCAGGTCAAGAGCTTCTAAGGCAAAAGGAACCTTAACATAGTCTCGTGGGGGAATTAAGCAATAAAGACCCAATAGGAGAAAGGTCCTGTCTAAAGATCAACAGCAATCTTTCTTTAAGGTATTTAACAGTTTTTAAAAATGCATGAAGGAGAGGCTGGGGGTCTGGGTTGGGAATCTCTGAAGAGCAGAAGTAGATTTTCTGCAGTCTTCTATAACTCAGGAGATTAATACCTGCCAAGGCAGCCAGGAGAAGCCACCCCACGTCCGAGACCAGCAGCGGCGGCAGGGAGGAGAACGCCATGTCCAAGGAGCGGTGGCTGCACGGGTGCAGGATGGCCTAGAGGAGCTATCCCACGCTGAAGGTCAGGAAGGGCAGTGGTGAGGAAATACCCCTCGTCCAAGATAAGGAGCAGTGGCTGCGCTTTGCTGGAGCAGCCGTGAAGAGATACCCCACATCCAAGGTAACAGAAACCCAAGTAAGATGGTAGGTGTTGCAAGAGGGCATCAGAGGGCACACACACTGAAACCATACTCACAGAAAACTAGTCAATCTAATCATACTAGGACCACAGCTTTGTTTAACTCAATGAAACCAAGCCATGCCTGCAGGGCAACCCAAGACGGGCAGGTCATGGTGGAGAGGTCTGACAGAATGTGGTCCACTGGAGAAGAGAATGGCAAAACACTTCAGTATTCTTTCCTTGAGAACCCTATCAACAGTATGAAAAGGCAAAATGATAGGATACTGAAAGAGGAACTCCCTAGGTCAGTAGATGCCCAACACGCTACTGGAGATCAATGGAGAAATAACTCCAGAAAGGATGAAGGGATGGAGCCAAAGCAAAAACAATACCCAGCTGTGGATGTCACTGGTGATAGAAGCAAGGTCTGATGCTGTAAAGAGCAATATTGCATAGGAACCTGGAGTGTCAGGTCCATGAATCAAGGCAAATTGGAAGTGGTCAAACTTGACGTGGCAAGAGTGAACGTCGACATTCTAGAAATCAGTGAACTAAAATGGACTGGAATGGGTGAATTTAACTCAGATGACCATTATATCTACTACTGCAGTCAGGAATCCCTCAGAAGAAACAGAGTAGCCATCAAGGTCAACAAAAGAGTCTGAAATGCAGTACTTGGATGCAATCTCAAAAACGACAGAATGATCTCTGTTCGTCTCCAAGGCAAACCATTCAATATCACAGTAATCCAAGTCTATGCCCCAACCAGTAACGCTGAAGAAGCTGAAGTTGAACGGTTTTATGAAGACCTACAAGACCTTTCAGAACTAACACCCCAAGAAGACGTCCTTTTCATTATAGGGGACTGGAATGCAAAAGTAGGAAGGCAAGAAACACCTGGAGTAACAGGCAAATTTGGCCTTGGAATGCGGAATGAAGCAGGGCAAAGACTAATAGAGTTTTGCCAAGAAAATGCACTGGTCATAGAAAACGCCCTCTTCCAACAATACAAGAGAAGACTCGACACATGGACATCACCAGATGATCAACACTGAAATCAGACTGATTATATTCTTTGCAGCCAAAGATGGAGAAGCTCTATACAGTCAACAAAAACAAGACCAGAAGCTGACTGTGGCTCAGATCATGAACTCCTTATTACCAAATTCAGACTCAAATTGAAGAAAGTAGGGAAAACCACTAGACCATTCAGGTATAACCTAAATCAAATCCCTTATGATTATACAGTGGAAGTGAGAAATAGACTAGGGACTAGATCTGATAGATAGAGTGCCTGATGAACTATGGACTGAGGTTCGTGACACTGTACAGGAGACAGGAATCAAGACCATCCCCATGGAAAAGAAATGCAAAAAAGCAAAATGGCTGTCTGAGGAGGCCTTACAAATAGCTGTGAAAAGAAGAGAGGCGAAAAGCAAAGGAGAAAAGGAAAGACATAAGCATCTGAATGCAGAGTTCCAAAGAATAGCAAGAAGAGATAAGAAAGCCTTCCTCAGCGATCAATGCAAAGAAACAGAGGAAAACAACAGAATGGGAAAGACTAGAGATCTCTTCAAGAAAATTAGAGATACCAAGGGAACATTTCATGCAAAGATGGGCTCGATAAAGGACAGAAATGGTCTGGACCTAACAGAAGCAGAAGATATTAAGAAGAGGTGGCAAGAATACACAGAAGAACTGTACAAAAAAGATCTTCACGACCCAGATAATCATGATGGTATGATCACTCATCTAGAGCCAGACATCCTGGAACGTGAAGTCAAGTGGGCCTTAGAAAGCATCATTACGAACAAAGCTAGTGGAGGTGATGGAACTCCAGTTGAGCTGTTACAAATCCTGGAAGATGATGCTGTGAAAGTGCTGCACTCAATATGCCAGGAAATTTGGAAAACTCAGCAGTGGCCTCAGGACTGGAAAAGGTCAGTTTTCATTCCAATCCCAAAGAAAGGCAATGCCAAAGAATGCTCAAACTACCGCACAATTGCACTCATCTCACATGCTAGTAAAGTAATGCTCAAAATTCTCCAAGCCAGGCTTCAGCAATACGTGAACTGTGAACTTCCTGATGTTCAAGCTGGTTTCAGAAAAGGCAGAGGAACCAGAGATCAAATTGCGAACATCCGCTGGATCATCGAAAAAGCAAGAGACTTCCAGAAAAACATCTATTTCTGCTTTATTGACTATGGCAAAGCCTTTGACTGTGTGGATCACAATAAACTGTCTCCTCCCGGCCGCCACTGACCTTGGACGTGGGGTAGTCCTCCTGGCCGCTGCCCCTGTCCTTGCACTTGGGGTAACTCTCGGCCGCGCTTAGCGCACCGGGCCACAGCTGCCTGCATAGAGTACCTTAATGTTGGAGCTAACCAACAAGGACTTTAAAATAACCATGATTCCTGTGTTAAAGAATCACCAAGAAGCCTTTAAAAATGTTTATGTGCAATCCATACCCCCAAGTTTCTTATTGAGAAATCTTCAGAGAGTCTTAGAAATTAGTATTTTTAAAATACTCAAGTTCTGATGCATTATAGTATGAGGATGGTAGTTCACTGCTCATGTGTACCAGCCTCATCAAAGATGTTCATTAAAATGCACATTCCCAGGCTTGGTGTGGGGAAATCCCCCACCATGAATACAGTATGAGAATCTATATTTTGTTTTACTTTGTTGTTGCTGTTCAGTTGCTAAGTCATGACCCCATGGATTACAGCATGCCAGGCTTCTCTGTCCTTCACTATCTCCTGGAGTTTGCTCAAACTCATGTCCAATTTATTTTATTTTTCTTCCAGTTGTATTGAGATATAACTGACATACCACATTGTGTAAGTTTAAGGTGTATAGCATAATGATTCAACATATGTATACATTGCAAAATGATAGAATTTACTCGTAGCAACTTTCAAATACATCATACAGCATTCGTATGTAGAGTTATCATATAGTTGGTATCTAGAGTTATCATGTAGTTCATTACATCCCCAGTACTTATTTATCTTACAACTGGAAGTTTGTAACTTTTGACCAACTACACTCAATTTCTATACCTCCCATCCCTCTGGCAACAACACATCTAATATTTTTTATTAATATGAGTTTGCCTTCTTTAGATTCCACATGTACGTGAGATCATACAGTGTTTACTTTCTCTGTCTGACTTACTCAACTTAGCATATGGACCCTCAAGGTCCATCCATTTATTGTAAATAGCAGAATTTTTTTTTCTTTTTTAGGGTTGAATAAATATTAAAAATTATATATATTATATATATACATATATATGTATATATCTCTCAAGAAGCTGTTCCTACTTCTAGGAGTTTTATTGTTTAGATCTCATATTTAAGTTTTCAATCCATTAGCATCTGAAGTGATTCTGAAGAATGATAAAGTTTCAGAACTACCAGTATAAAGGATTTATAAAAATTCCTACCTTTGCTTTTTTAATGATTCTAGATGTTACAGATCTTGTATCAGGATCTAACTTACATTCTTGGAGTAGCCAAAGGTCCTGCACACACTGCCTTGTAAATGTTATATTGCTAACTAACCCCACATGTTCACGCAAAGTTCTTAGGCTCTCTCGGTGGACAGTGTTAGCCAATGAAAGATTTTAGATGAGCCAATGGAAAGGTAGTAACCTATAACCCAGCTATTATGGTATAATAAAAGTAACTTATACCATAGGGCACCATACATGTATACAGCTATTAAACAAACAATATTTATTAATAAGTGTACATAAAAAATTTACAAGTCCTATTCTCTAAGTTAAATGAACTTGCAGCATTCTGTTTTTTTTAGTTGCTCTGACCACACCTGACACTCACTCTAGGCAGAAAGATGATGTTCTTTTCACTTGTTTTAAATTAATTAATTAATTAATTTATTTGGCTGCACTGGGTCTTGTGGCACATGGTATCTTCAGTTTTCATCGAGGCACGAAGGATATTTAGTTGTGCCATGTGAATTCAAATTTGTGGCATGTGGGATCTAGTTTCCCGACCAGGGATCAAACCTGGGTGCCCAGCATTAGGAGCCCACAGTCTTAGCCACTGGACCAGGGAAATCTTAGAAGGATGGTATTCTTGAGTAGAATTTCTTTATCTTTTTATTTGCCATTTGTTATTGCCATAGGGCAACTCTAAAACCTTGTACCCATTGGCTGGAAGAAGGATGGCAAACCTTGGATAGCATCTCTAAGGAGAAAGTTTACAAATCCTGTATAACCAGTTGATGCAAAGGTGGAGATGATCTCTGAGATATCGTATCCAGTCCACATATCTTAAATGCCATCATTTCCCCATGTGAGCCCATTCCCAACACATGTCACGCCATTGAAAATGAAGTGTTAGTTGCTCAGTAGTGTCCGACTCTGACCTCATGGACTGTATCCTGCCAGCCTTCTTTGTCCATGGGATTCTGCAGGCAAAAATACAGGGGTGGGTAACCACTCTCTTCTCCAGATGATCTTCCTGATCCTGGGAGTTGAACTTGGGTCTGTTGCATTGCGGGCAGATTCTTTACCCTCTGAGCCACCAGGAAAGCCTGTTATGCTATTGAACAAGCCAATAATTTCACCAGTGATAACTCATTTCTGACAGTCATTGTGCTATAAAGCAAAGCTTCAGGTATTGATTGACACATGGTTAACAGGAAAGCCCATAGCGGGGCTTTTACGCTGTTATGCTGGTGGACCACACCTCACTGGAAGGGTAGATTGTTGGCCCTGATGTCCAAGAGGCAGTGCATGTATGGTGTCACACCACACAGGCTGAAGTATGTATGTGAGCTACATATTTCCAAATGAGATTTTAAGAGGACTGCTCACAGAGGTGAGAGTGCTGAAGGATAAGGAGATAAAAGAGGTGCCCAGAATACTTGGTGAGTTGGGGGCAGTGATTGCAGTGACTGACAAAATCACTGTCCCCAAACACCCAGAAATGTCATGGCAATGACTGCATCTGGCAGGTGGCAACATGACAGAAGTGACAATAATTGTTACTGTTCCCATTTATTGAGTACTAAACCCAGGCTTTCAGTTCAGTTTGGTTTAGTCGCTAAGTCATGTCTGACGCTTTGTGACACCAGGGACTGCTCTACACTGTGCTCAGCTCTTAATATACTTGAATTTAATCTTCATAGTAACTATTTGAGGTTGATATACAATAAATGAAGCTTGAGGGAGTCAAATAAGGTCCACAAGTTATCTAGTTGGTGTGTGAAACTGCTATTTAAGTCATTTTTATCTGACTCTAAATCCCATGATATTTATTTTGTAAAAGGAGGAGAATGATGCGGCTTAGCAGCTGCACATGTAAAAATTATGTAAATGATTTAGGCAATAAACCGAGACATGAGTCAACAGTGTGATGTGACTGTCAAAAATAAAATTATTTCAACCTTTGACTGCATTGCTAATAATGATAGCTTATGTATTTTAAGTGTTGGCCCTGGCCATGTTGCTAGGCCCTATTCTAGATACTTTACATGTATTAATTCATTTTATCTTCACCACAATATTACAAGGTTATCTTCTTTATATGGAGGGAATGGAGGCTCTGATCAAAGACCTTGCCAAGGGTTACAGTAGCCAGAATGTGGTTACCAAATGAGGAGAGACACCTGTCTTCTTCTGGCCGTGCCCAGATCTTTCCTTGTGCCTATAAAAGCAAGGTGGAGAATTCTGAGTTCATGAAACTTTGCTTCTTATTTACATGAGTGGTTCTTAGCGTGCTTAGAGTCCATCCAGGGAATCCAGGGAACACGGAGAGTTCCATGCTTACACTCACAGGTAATAATTCAGAATCAGCACTTTAAACAACCTTCCTGAGTGATTCCAACATCAGGTGAACTCTGAGGATACCCTAGGAACACCAGTTCAAGACAAGCTTAAGATGAGATAGTTCAGGTACAAGGGTAAAAAAGGTTGTCCCATTTCTCAAAAGAAGGCACTAAGAAGTAACCCTTCACACAAGAACACACACACAGAGACAGAGAGAGACAGAGGCAGAGAAGTGCCTTATTCCTAAGCCACCTCCCCACACACAGAGATTAACAAGTATGTACAAGAATATTGATTTTTTAAATTTATAAACCTGATATTACTTGTTACTTTATTTATAATGGCTTTGTTGCTTTTATGACCATAGCAGTCATAAAAATTAAAATACATCCAGTAAAAATAATCTTTTAGAAGAATATTATAACACTGAAAAGCTGAAAAATCTAATTTTTTCAGTTAATAGACTGTTTTAGAGCAATTTTAGGTTCACAGTAAAATTCTGAGAAAGTAGAGTCCCCAAATTCCTGCCACCCCCCACATACACACACAGCCTCCCCACCAATATTAACATCCTGCTTTAGTATGATATGCTTATTACAGTCAGGGAACTGACCCTGACATATCATTATCAACCGAAGCTGATACATTAGGGTTTACATCAAGGTTAGCTCTTGGTGTTGCATTGATATAATCTATGGATTTTGACAAACGTATAATGACAGTTATCCACCATTATAATATCATTATCAACCAAAGTTGATACATTAGGGTTTACATCAAGGTTAGCTCTTGGTGTTGCATTGATACAATCTATGGATTTTGACAAACGTATAATGACAGTTATCCACCATTATAATATCATACAGAAGAGTTTCACTGCCCTAAAAATCCCCCATGCTCACTCATTCATCCCTCCTCTTCCAATTTATCCCTACACACACCAGGACCCCCTGGTAATCAATTATCTTTTTACTGTCTCCATAACTTTGTCTCTTTCACAATGGCCTATAATTGGAATCATATACTATATACCCCTTCATATTGGCTTCTTTCACTTGGCAATACACACTTAAGGATCCTTCATGTCTTTTCATGACTTGATAGTTCACTAGTTTTTGTCACCGAATAATATTCCAGTATATGAATATACCACCCTTTACCCATCACCTATTGGAGAACATCTTGTTTGTTTCCATATTTTGGCAATTATGACTAAAGCTTCTGTAAATATATGTGTGAACTTAAGTTTTCAACTCAATGCAGATAAATATCAACCTGTACAATTGCTAGATTACATGGTGAGAAGATATTTGGTTGTGCAAGAGACTGCAAAACTGTCTTCCAAAGTGGCCATACCATTTGCATTTCCACCAGCAATGAAAGAGAGTTCCTGATGCTCCACATCCTTGTCAGCATTTGATGTTGTCAGTATTTTGAATTATATCCATTCTAGTAAGTGTGTAGTGGTATCTTACTCATCGTTTTAGCTTGCAGTCCCCTAGTGGAATATGATGTTGAGCATCATTTCATATGTTTTTTGATGGCCTGTATATCATCTTTGGTGATATATTTGTGCAGATATCTTTCCAATTTTTAAATTGGATTGTTAATTTTCTTATAGTTGAGTTCAAGAGTTCTTATTTATTCTAGTTATTTATTTATCTTATTTATTCCAGTTCTTTATCAAATATTTCTTTTGCAGATATTTTCTGTAAGGCTGTGGCTTATCATCTTATGATCTTGACAGTGTCTTTTGAAGAGCAGAACTTTTTACTTTTAATGAAGTCCAATTTACCAATTTTTTCTATCATGGAAGATACGTATATTTAAAAAGACATCACCAAATTCAAAGTTATCTAGATTTTCTCCTATATTATATTCTAGAATTTTTCATTTTTTATTAGGTCTATGATCATTTTTTTCTTCAAGTGGATGTCTAGTTGTTCTAACACCATTTATTGAAAACACTAGCCTTTCTCCAGGCTTCTCTTGTGGGTCAGCTGGTAAAGACTACACTGGCAATGCAGGAGACCTGGGTTGGATCCCTGGGTTGGGAAGATCCCCTGGAGAAGGGAAAGGCTACCCACTCCAGTATTCTGGCCTGGAGAATTCCCTGGACTACAGTCCATGGGGTCACAAAGAGTCAGACACCACTCAGTGATTTTCACTTTCACTTTTATCCTTTCGCCATTGAATTGACTTTGCTCATTTGTCACAGATCAGTTGACCGTAATTGTGTGACTGTTTCTGGGCTCTCTGTTCCATTCCAGTTATCTGTTTGTTTATTCTTTCCTCAGTACCATACTGTATTGCTTACTGCCGCTTTATAGTAAGTCTTGAAGCGCTGTAGTGTTAATCTTCCAACTTTGTTCTTGTCTATTCTGGGTCTTTTGCCTCTTCATATGAACTTTTGAAGCACTTAGCTGATAGCCACAAAATAACTTGCTGAGGATTTGATTGGGATTACACTGAATCTATATGTTAAGTTGGAGAGAACTACATCCTAAATATACTGAATCTTTCTACAAATGAACCTGAACTCTCTCTCCATTTATTTAGTTCATCTCTGATTTCTTTCCTCAGAGTTTTGCGGTTTTCCTCATATAAATCTCAATACCTATTATGTTCAATTTATACCTGAGTACTTCATTTTTGTGAGCCAATGTAGGTGGTATTACATTTTCAATTTCAAATTACAGTGGTTTATTGCTTGTATATGGGAAGTTGATTGACTTCTGTACATTCACTTTGAATCCTGCAATCTTGCTATAATTCATATCTGTTTCAGGTCAAGTTTTGGTTGATTTTTTGAGGTTTTCTACCTAGGTGATCATGTCATCTGTGAACAAAGAGTAGTTTTATTTCCTTCTTCCCAATAGATAAACTTTTAAATTTCCTTTTCTTATCTAATAGCATTAGCTAGGACTTGCAGTAGAATATTAAAGAGGAGTGCTGAGACATCCTTGCCATGCTCCTAACCTAAGGAAGTTTGTAGTTTCTTTCCATTTGGTATGATGCTAACTGCAGGTTTTTGAAGATGTCTTTTATAATGTGAGGAAGCCCTCTCTATTCCTAATTTGCTAAGACACAATATAATTTTAATATAAAAAAGTACCAAAAGCAGTGTGTACAGTTCCATCCTGATTTTGTGAAAAAGGTATTTTGCATTGATTAAAAAAAAAAGAGTGGAAAAATCTGTGGACTACTTAATTCAAAGTAGTCCTTTTGGGCTGAAAATTGGGTATTTTCTTCTCTACCTATTTCTGTATTTTCTAAATTCTTCAGAATGAACCTATATGTATTTTTTTTACAACAGAAAAATAGCATTATGAAAACTGATTAGGTGTTCCAGAAAGAATGATTTGCAGACAGAAGAAAAAAAAATTAGAAGCTAAATAAAGTAGAAATCTAAGAAGAGAGAACTGATTTAGTAACAGGGTCAGCACGAGAATGTAAGCTCTCTGAGGGTCAGGGGTGACCGAAGGATGCCCACAGCACAATAAATCAAGTCTCAGCTTTGACTATGAAATGCCATTTATGCATCTGGCATTCTGAGCATGATTTTGGTGGGTTTGGAACCAGGTTTCTGTCTTTCCAAGTAGTTTTTGCTCATTATTTTAGAATGAGGAAAGAGAAAGAGAGATTGAAACTGAACTGAACTACTGAATCAGGAACAGAATGATGTGATAGGTCCTAAGAGAGGGGAGGAGGAGCGCGCCCCTAGCCCCAAGGTTGCGGGGCGGAGCGCGGGCGGCTGGTGCGGGCTCCGGAGCCCCGCGCACACGTGGGCGGCGGGAAGGGGGCAGCAGCGCCCCCGCCTGGTTCCCGCGTTTGGGGGCCAGCACCTCCGGTCCGCCCAGGTGCCTCGAGAGCGCATACCGCCGCCGGCGCTCTCTGGGATCGGGGGCTCCGGCGCCTGCCGTGTGCCCGGGGTGTTGGCGGCGGCTACAGCCAAGGGGCGCCTCGCTGGCACTGCCCTGCGGCCAGCGGGCTGCAGCGAGCCCCGCGGACCGGCTGGAGCCGGGCTGAGCCGCCGCGCCCGCATCGCGCCGCACACCGCCGAGGCTTTCGCGGACCGCGCTCCCGGGCGGCGTGGGGTCCCTCCCCGGGCCTCGCGCCCACCTTCCCAGGGGCCGCGGCCGCGGGCAGCTCGGGCCCGCGGCCCCTCAGCCTCAAGTCTGGGAGCTCCCGGCCCTACTCTGACATTGCCTATGGGGATCCGAGAGTTTCCTGGCAGCGCACCCAGGGGCAAAGGCATCGCCATGTGAGTAGCGCCCCGGGTGCGGGCGTGCGAGCGGGCGGCGGGGTGGCTCTCGGCAGCCGGGACACGAGCAGTCTGAAGCTGGGGAGGGGGCGGCGCGCGCGGCGGGGCTGTTTGGGAAGTTCAGGGCATCCTCTCCCTCGCCACTCGCCCCTACCTGCTCTGCCCCGCAGCGCCCAGTGCCGGGCTCCGGAGACGGGACCCGACGCCCAGGCTGCCGAGGGAGCTGGCGGGGGCGGGGGTGTAAGGAGGCGGCGGTGGAGCGGGGAAGGGCCGCACCTGCCCGTAGAGGGCCCCGGGCTGCGCCCAGCTCGCCCTGGGATCTCACCCACATTCTCCCCCGCCCCTTCTGTCCCCCCCCACTACCAATCTGCCCGCGGCCTCAGTGGCATGAGGAGGTCACCGGACGTCAGCCCCCGGAGACTGTCAGACATCAGCCCCCAGCTCCGGCAGCTCAAATACTTGGTGGTGGACGAGGCGATTAAGGAGGATCTGAAATGGTCGCGCTCGGTGGAGGACCTCACCAGCGGGCCCGTGGGGCTCACGTCCATCGAGGAGCGGATTCTGCGCATCACCGGCTACTACGGCTACCAGCCCTGGGCGACGAGCTACAAAAGTAAGACACCCGCCGCCCCTCCCGCCCGGCCCCATTTTCCTGGTCCGCTGGCGCATCTGCCTTGCAGTTGGCTCAGCAGTCTCCGGGAGCGCGCCCAGGCACGAGTCCAGCCCCTCCCTGCTGTCCTGCCCGCACACACAGACCCAGGTTTGCAAGTTTTAGGAAGAGGCCTGGAGACGGTTCTCTCGGACCTTTAAGAATTTCTGATCCGTTTTCTTAACACCCTCTCTCCTTCCCACAGACATCTCTCTCTTTATCCCCTTGCACTTGAGGTGTCACAGGGGATTGGAAACTCAGTGTATTCTTGTCCTGTGTGGCTTCTCTGTGGATCCGGAAGTGTTAGCTGCCCCAGGTTGGGTCTCAGCTGGCTTAGTGAGAAACCGCAGACTCGGCACGCCTGGATTTTAACTCTTCCCTGGATCTCTTAGGCCTGATGTTGCAGGAATTATTGGGGTCTTCGTTTTAGATTTCTTTCATTCCCTTTGTCCTCAGTTTGGAGGTTGCCTATGGATCATTCTAGCGATTGGCATTTGGTCCTTGAGAGAATGGCTGGTGCCAGGTGGAGCAGCTGAAACTTTTCTATGCCAGTGGCTTCAGCTGATGGCTTTGGCAATGCTGTGATCAGTTTATACAGAGATAACCTGTGTGATCAGGACTAATTTGGTGGGGGTTTCTTTCTCTCATTTGGAAGAGAGAAGTTGGCTACAACGAACTCTGGAACCTATAACTGTAAATCATAATTTGGTGATTCCATCACTGTTGTCCACAAGCAGAAAGAGAGCCATTTACCACCTCAGTCAGTCCAAGAAATTAGTATTGCTTCATTCCATTTGTAATCGAGACTGATAGCTTAATGATTCTGAGATGTGGTTTTATCCTTCAGTACTTTAAATTGGACCATATTTTATCAGTCTTCAGGGAAAAAAAATCAGGCTTTTGTAAATTAATCATATTGAGTTCTAAAAACATGTCTACCTTTAGTTTTTCCCTAAAACCCTTGGTTCCAAGCCAAAGGTCAGTGGTATGCTGGGGGTTAGCTAGTAACTTTTAAGTTATGTGCAGGAGGAAGCATATGATTTTATAATGTTTTATTTCATTCCCTTACTTGTTTTTAAAGGATGAGAGTGATTGCATTTAACTCCGTATCAATCTTTAAAAGGGCATCTGCGTCTCCTCCAATCTCCTGCTGCTAATGCTAGAACTGTAGCTGATAAATGGGCTTTGGATCACAGAAGGAAGGACCAAGTTTCCTTTTCAGCTGAGAAACACTGGGTATAGGATAAGAGAATGGAAACCCATTGGAAACGATTTCTCTTATAGATAAGGGTAGGACTCTCAGTTTCTATTTCTGCTTTCTAAATTTCTATTAGACATTGTCTCTTTCTTATTGCTGTTTTCAGCTCTCTTAATAAGAAATTAGAATTGTCTAAATAAAGACAATTGTACAAATTATAACCTTCCTAGCATTGTCTATTTAGGCCCTGAAGTCGTAAGATTTATCATTGTAATTCTATTTGTGACTGGTCCCGTGTGCTTTGTAGAAATTTCCACCAAGGCTCATGACTCTGGGTGTCGGTGGGGAGCTTACAGCAGTGACTGATTGTGTTTGGTACAAATACAGTTAATAATTAAGGCAGGGAAAAGACCATATGGAAAATGAGTCTCTTGTACCACCAGCGGTATTCTTAAATACCTTCTCTGAGGCTTCATTGAAAGAGTAAATGTCAGGGGATGAGGCTACAGTGATCATTGTGATAAGAAAATCACTTTACTGCACCCTCTATTCCTGTGAAGATTCTTCTTTATTCCAAGAGAGCTCCGTTTTACTAAAATGCTTGAGGTGACAACTGACATTTTGATGAATTAATTGGATTTTGAGTTTAAATTTAGAGAAGCTCATGTTTTATTAATGTAGCCAAGTACGTTTTAGGGCAGTCCTTTGGCTGTTTTCCACTTCTACCCAAGTAGGAAAAAAAAGAAAATAAAGGTTTATCTGTCTGTTGGTATCAGTGAGTTATTTTGTTGGTTAATAATTACACTCAACAAACTGGAAGCGATGATGATTACAAAATACTCTTCTCAGGGCATCAAGAGCAAGTTAGGGAATGTTCCAAGCCTTATCCTTGATATTATGACGTCACCTTTGATTCATCTTCAAAGTGGCTTCTCTGTGTCCCCACTGAGGGAGCTGACAGTGAGGGTGTCTGGGTCAGTGGAGAGTGTAAGTAAGCTGCCTTTATAGCAGCAGATATTATTGATTGACCAAGTATTCATTGTTGTCCTCTTAATTTTTAGACTTTGTTCCTCAGTCGTGTCTAACTCTTTGCTACCCCATGCACTATCCAGTCTATGGAATTCTCCAGGCTGTGGGATTCTACTGGAGTGGGTAGACTTTCCCTTCCCCAGGGCATCTTCCCTTCCCAGGGATCGCACCAGGATCTCCCGCATCGCAGGTGGGTTCTTTACCAACTGAGCTATCAGGGAAGCCCTTGTTTGGGGCAGTGAAGATAAATGAGGTAATTGGGAACAGTGCAGGAATAATCTTTGCTCAAGACTCTGAGCCCAATCAACGAGATGAACAAATTTCCCTGTGGACAAGGAACTTTTTGTGAAGAATTGTTTTTTTAAAAAAAATCCTAAAGGCCCCTGGGTCTGAGAGGGATGGTTTGTATGTAACATTCAGTGATGATGACCAGGAGATTTGTAAGTTCATGTTAACGCATGTAAGAATTAAGATTTAAATTTAAAAAAAAAAAAAAAAAGAGAGAGAATTAAGCTGTAAGCTGGTGGAAGGGTGGGATTCCTCTTTTCAGTAGCCACAGTCCTCCGATTACATTCTCTGTTTCTGAACAAAAATACTGCTGGACAGTATTCTTAAGGGTGCCTTCCCTGGTGGCTCAGACAGTAAAGAGTCTGCCTGCCAAGCAGGAGACTCAGGTTTAATCTCTGCATTGGAAAGATCCCCTGGAGAAGGGAATGGCTACCCACTGCAGTATTCTTGCCTGGAGAATTCCATGGACAGAGGAACCTGGTGGAGTACAGTCCATGGGGTTGCAAACAATTGGACACGACTGAGTAACTAACACTTTTCACTTTCATTCTTAGAAAGTCCTTGGCTTCCCAGTTGTAAGTGTATCCAGAGCCCAGAAGGCATGTGGTCCAAAGTAGTTGCTCAGTTAATGCTTGTTGAACAAGGGAGTGGATACGACCTGAAACATTGACCTCTGAGTGAGAAAACCTTTGAACGTACATCATAATGCTTTGTATTGTTTAGTTCTTTATGCTCATTTATGTTAGCTTGGAATTTGCTTTGCCCTTTCCTTATTCTTCCATGGTGAGTGCCATCTTTGGCTTTCTGAACCATAGACTAGACTTGAATCCTTTTTTTTAAGTGGCTTTAGTTTATTCTAATAGAGCAGTTGCATTGACTGATTTTATAGAGTTAAAATAATCTTGCATGCCTATGGCAAACCCTCATGATTTTTTTTAAATTGAAGTATAGTTGATTTAAAATGTATTAGTTTCCTGTGTACCACAAAGTGATTCAGTTATACAGACATCCCTTTTCATTCTCTTTTCCATTATGGTTTATTACAGGATATTGAATATGATTCCCTGTGCTATATAGTAGGACCTTGTTGTCTAGCCATCCGATATATAACAGTTTGTATCTGCTAATCCCAAATTCCCAATCTGTCCCTCCTTCACCTGCATCCATCTTGGCAACCACAATAGACCAGAATTCTTTTTTTTCTTAATTTATTTATTTTTAACTGAAGGATAATAACAATGTTGTGTTGGTTTTTGCTGTACATCCACATGGATCAGTCATAGGGATACATGTGGACCAGAATGCTTCTTTTGTTTTTATGGAAATTCTGACTTTTACTTGAAATATGGTCCTTGCCACAGTGGGCCAGAATTCTTGATGGCATGCTTTCATTTAACCCAGGGATTCTCATCTTCAGTGCTGCTGACACTTGGTAACTGAATAATCCTTTATTATGGGGGGGGGGCAGGGAACATCTTGTGCATAGAAGGGTGTTTAGCCGCATCCCTGGCCTGTGACAATAGGTACACCCTTCCCCCCAGCTGTGACAACCGAAAGTGTTTCCAAACAATGCCAGATGTTTCATGGAGAGGTGAAGAGTCCTCATTTAGCCTCACTCCAAATTTCTGCTGCAAGTGAACTGTCTTACCTGGAGCAGTAGCAGGCCTGCCTTCTCAATTCTTGGCCTTCTCTTCCTTCTTCCTAGACTGCGTCTTGTGTTTCCAGGAGGGGCCAGGCTAAAATAAACCACCTTCTGCAAAGAACTGGTTGCTTCTGCAGCTAACGTGATTCTGTACCCACTCATGTAAATTGATACCCTGTAGAAAGTGCTCGAGAATTCAGAACAGTTTGGATAGCTTTTCACTGTTTAAAATTGTTGTTAGAGTATAGTTGCTTTACAGTGTTATATGAGTTTCTACTTTATAGTGAAGTGAATCAGCTATATGTGTATATATATCCCCTCTTTTGGGGAGTTCCTTCCCATTTAGGTCGCCACAGAGCACTGAGTAGAGTCCCCTGTGCTATACAATAGGTACTCATTAGCTATCTATTTTATACATAGTATCAATAGTGTGTATATGTCAAGGCCAATTTCCCAGTTCATCTGATCCCTCCCTTTACTGCCTTTGTGTCCATACCTTTGTTCTCTGTTTCTGTTGTGCAAATCAGATCATCTATACCATTTTTCTATATAGGAATGTAGGACAGCTTTTCTAGTGACTTCCTTTCCGCTCCCACCAGGGCCACAGCAGAAGAGGAATGGCCAGCTGGACTCTCTTCTGCCTCCCTCTTCCTTTCATAATTCTCTGGGATAGACACCAGTTGGGGAGGAGATGACTGTGGAGGGCAGAGGGAGAACCAGAGTCCAGGAATGAGCCATCCTAAAGATGGACAGTGAGGCCCCAGGCCCTGGATGCTGTGGGGGACTGGCCACATTTGGCTATAGAATGATTGAAGTAGTGGAGCTTGGAGATCTCAGATGGAGGTTCTTACGCAGGATAGAAGAGCATCTATAAATGTTCCTTTATTTTCACTTATTCCTTTAGCAAAGTTTTACTTATTCATTTTAATTTGGCTGTGCTAGGTCTTAGTTGCAGCACTTGGAATTTTTGATCTTTGTTGCTGTATGTGGAATCTTTAGTTGAGCCTGTGGGGTCTAGTTCCCCAACCAGGATCAAACCCAGGCGTTGGGAGAATGGAGTCTTAGCCACTGGACCACCAAGGAAATCACTCATTTAGCAAAGTTTTTGAGAGCATTTACTCCATGCCAGCATACACAGATCAGAGTTGGGAGAAGATGTTCACAGCCGAGATATGTCCTTGTCAAGAAATAGAAATCCACAAATACTTACATCTAGAAAATAGACACATTATTTACATTTTAGCAGGGATGTGTTACTTTGCAAAAGGTTTCCCTAAAGGGTGTTTTCCAATAGTGAGCTCACAGCATTTTCAAGTAAACAAATTTTCTAGGAATAGCTTGTGGAGAGGTCATGTTTATTGCTTAAAATGAAGTACACTTGTCTCCTGAGCGCACTTAACACTCCGTGTAGTGTGCATGGTGCTGGTGTATGTGAATATTAATACAAATAATTTAAAAAATTGGGATATAGTTACTTTACAATGTTATGTTGGTTTCTGCTGTACAATAAAGTGAATCAGCTATGTGTGTACATACATCCCCTCCCTCTTGGAGCTTGCTCCCACCTCATCCCGTCTCTCCAGGTCATCCCAGAGCACAGAGCTGAGCTCCCTCTGTTACACGGGAGCTTCCCACTAGTTCAAAGTCCATTTTTATGTCGGCCTCTCTTTTCCTGCCCTGCAAATAGATTCATCTGTACCATTTTTCTAGATTCCACAGATAGCTGTTAATAATGACATTTGTTTTTGTCTTCCTGACTTACTTCACTCTGTATGACAGATTCTGGGTCCATCCACATCTCTGCAAATGGCACAGTTTTGTCCCTTTCTATGGCTGAATAATATTCCATTGTAGATCTGTCTGTCTATGCCACATCTTCTTTGTCCATTGATTTTTTAAAAAATGCTGATGAGTGTAGTTTTAAGTCATTTGTAGAGCAGAGGGTAGGCAAGTCCCAAATGAACACCACATCTCTGGTCCATCCTGGCCTGCCATTGACTGCTTGAATCAAGACTCAGAGCATGTGGAATACTGAGCAAAACCCAGTTTTTCTGGGGGGAGGTTTTGTAGCTTAAGGTAGAAAATGCGGGGCATTGAATTACTCACCTAGTGACAAGGGAAAAGCATGTTTTTCCTTGTTTTCAGGGTCCTTTAGTTTTCAAATGTTAGGAAGGGTTTCTATAAGTGGAGAGGGAGAGTTTTTTGGAGACGGACAGTCTTTCTACTCACTCTGCCCTTTCAGACTGGTGCATGAGTAGAGGTTGCTGATGTTGTTTCCAGTGATAACTGGAACAGTGGCTCATAGTATAATTGAATTCATAGTGAGCAACTTCTGTTTGATCCTCCCAAAATAGTAAAGGTCAGGTCAGCAATTCAAAAACGACCCACTTGGAAGAGATGTATAATTTGGTTGTAAAAGGTTATTTTACAGTGGAGCTTGGCATATGAAATTGTAGATTGGAAAGACTTTTTATGTATTCTGCTTCATATTCTTTTCCCTTATGGTTCATTACAGGATATTGAATTGAGTTCCCTGTGCTATATAGTAGGACCTTGCTTATTCATTTTATTTATAACAGTTTGCATCTTCTAATCCGAAACTCCTAAACCATCCCTTCCGCCACAACCATGAAGTCTGTTCTCTGTGTCTGTGAATCTGATTCAGTTTTGTAGATAAGTTCATTTCTGTCCTATTTCGATTCCACATATAAGTGAGATCATATGGTATTTGTCTTTTTCTTCCTGACTCACTTCACTTAGTATGACAGTCTCTAGGTCGGCCTATGTTCCTGCAAATGGCATTATAGATGGAAAAGATTTTAAAGGAAAAAAAGTTGGAGGGAAGGAATAAAGCATAACATTTTCTAACGTCTCAGAGAGTCCGTTTTATTCCTGAATATGAATACATGCTAACAATTTAGTAAGTACTTTTCTGAGATTAGGCAGGATTAAAATGCAGCATGATTCTTTTTTAAGAGAACATGTTTGTCTCCAGGACACTTCGATCGTCCGTCAGTCGTTGGTTATAAACCATTTGCTAATCGTCCAAATTCTCACTCCAGGAAAACCTAGTCTTCCTGGCCATAGGAGAGGCTTGGGCAAGGAGATTTCTCACTGTTCTTCGTAAGTCTATCCTGAGTCTCTACAAAGTGCGTGCTGCTGCTGCTGCTGCTAAGTTGCTTCAGTTGTGTCCAACTCTGTGCGACCCCATAGACGGCAGCCCACCAGGCTCCCCTGTCCCTGGGATTCTCCAGGCAAGAACACTGGAGTGGGTTGCCATTTCCTTCTCCAATGCATGAAAGTGAAAAGTGAAAGTGAAGTCTCTCAGTCGTGTCCGACTCCTAGCAACCCCATGGACTGCAGCCCACCAGGCTCCTCCGTCCATGGGATTTTCCAGGCAAGAGTACTGGAGTGGGGTGCCACCGCCTTCTCCAACAAAGTGCCTAGTCTAAAAGAAATCACTCCAGCGGTGAGTGTTTCTCCTTTCCTTAAGTGGCTGGAAAAAATCAGGTGAGTTGTGTTAAAAAATGAATCCACGTGTGTATGAGCTGTTGAACTCTGTGAAGTGTTTCAGTGAGTTGATAAGTATGCTGATTGAATTGTAGCCCCTCAGGAAGGAGGGAACAACCACAATATTTTCTGTGTTGTTGGGAGAAATGGAGGGAATGAAGTCCGCCCCAGGAGCTGCCCTCTTGTCTCAGCAGTGTCAGTGCTGACCAGTTATTCATCTCTTCCAGCCTCTGTTTTCTTATCTACAAAATGGGGGCAAATATAACTGTTTTCCAGGATGGTTTTGAGAATTAAATGAAATAACGTGTATCTAGCATCAAGCCCTTTGCCTGGCATCCAGAAATGTGCCTGTATTTCCATTTATTCATTTTGAAAACTTTTAAAATTTTATTTTATTTTTGGCTGCACTGGGTCTCCATTGCTGTGCGGGGGCTTTCTCTAGTTGCGGCGAGCGGGAGCTGCTCTCTAGTTGGGGTGCACGGGCTTCTTACTGCAACGGCTTCTCTTCTTGTGGAGCACAGGCTGCAGTGGAGCAGTTGCAGCTCACGGGCTCTAGAGCACGGACTTACTTGTTCCACAGCATGTGGAATCTTCCTGAGCCAGGGATTAAGCCTGTGTCGCCTGCACTGGCCAGCAGATTCTTAACCACTGGATCACCAGGTTAGTCCCTTGCAAACTTTTCTAACATCTGAAAGTTCCAGAATATAAGTTATGGGAGACAGAATTCTTGCCTTAAAATCTCCCAGACTGGAGAAAGGGGCAAGTGAAATAATAGGGTGTGATAAAGCTTGGCGTTGGAGCGGTAAGTTTCAGATCAGAAGCTGGAGGAGTAAGAAACCACAGGAAGTAGGTGGAGGGAAGAGCTGCATTTTGGGCAAAGGGATGGTGTATGCACAGCAGTGCACATGAGCTGTTATTGGGAGGTCACCCAGCTCGGCTGGGACACAGCATCGCAGAAATGTACAAGATGAAGCTGGACTGTGAGCAGAAACTGACCCTGTTCTCTGGTCATCTGCTGTGTGTCGCCAGAAGGGCCACAGATGCACAGATGCCCCCTCACTCATCCAGGGCCCAAGCTAAGCGTCACTTCTTCCAGGGAGCTGCCTTGACCGTGTGGGATGTGGTGAGGTATCCTTGCTGGGACTCCTGTGAGGCTGTCGCTTCCCTTACGTGTTATCATGGCTAGCTTAATCGTGTGTCTGAAATGTACAGATGGAAAGCTGTGCAAGGGCAAGGCTCATCACTGGGTCTCCAGTCCTCAGTGTGGCTCGTGGAACATAGAACTGTCATGATTCTATTCCCAGATCACAGAGGATCTCTGGCACCTCAGTCGATAAACATTCATTAAATGTACTAGCGAGAGGCCATTTAGACGCACACAGAAGTAGTTCCATCTCCATTTCTGTGGGGTCTTCCAGGATTATCCTGCACAGAACTCTTCTACTTGTGTTCCTCTGTCAAGATTCGGGACGCCCACTGCTTGGTCACCTAAGTACACTGGTATGCAGGCGCACTCCCAGGCTCATGCCAGAGTGCTTTGCCTCGTTCCGACAACTTCACGTTAGAAACGATTTGGAAGAATTGAAAAGGAAGAAGAGGAAATGGGTCACTGGAATTTAAAACATGTTCTAGAGGCAAGATGTAAATATGGGGGGAGAGAGAGGTGAATCAGGAAAATGGCATGTCTTTATGAGAAAAGTTGGAGTGGACACTGTTGGGAATATCTTCCCAGCTCAGCCTGACCCCTGACCCCTGCGACTGCCCTGCACTATGTCTTCAGGGCGGGCCCTTAGCGTCATCTTCCTCCTGGACACTGTGGATCAGATGGGAGTGGACCCTTGAGCCCAGGTCCCTGTATCAGTTTCTCCTTCCTGGAATTTGAGATTGAAACCAGGAGATTGTGATCTAGTTGGCGTGGTCTTTTAAGTGGAGGAGAAGCCGAGAGAGAGCCATTCTGGCTTTTGTGTGGCTAGAGAGACAGAGAAAGCTGGTCCACATAGAGGGAAGAATAAGGCAGGTGTGTAAGCAACCCAGAGAGAGCCTTGATATTTTCCTGCACCCCATGCTGAGTACCATGTCCCTGTACGGTCAAGATCTTGTTATAGCTCCTCCTCCAAGCACCAGGAGACACCTTCCTGTGAAGTGAGCAGAAGCTAAGTTTTGTCCCATGCAACTGTGGACTCCTGGCTTAAGATTCTTAAGCCATTTCTGCTCGGGCCCATGTAGGACACAACAAGGATGTACATATCAAATAATTTTCATTGGAAATAAGAAATCACTTCCTGACTGCTGAGATGACAAAGGCATTGGAGCCTCCGTCACTGGAGAGCTTCCGAAAGAGGGGAACACCTAGCAAGCCCAGCACACACACACACACACACACACACACACACACACACACACACACCCCATGTCTTTTGGCTCAATTCATTGGTGACTGTGCGTTGATCAGTAGAGTGATACCAGTTTTGTTTTCTTATCTTATTGCAAAGCCTTTAAAGGGATTGGACAGTTAGGAATCTGGTCAATTTTTTAAAATATTTATTTATTTGGCTCTGTTAGGTCTCAGTTGCAGCGCACAGGATCTGTGTCATGTGATACAGGATCCGTGGTTTGTGGGATCTTCGTTCCCAGGCAGGAATCAAACCCATGTCCCCTGTATTGAATTCTTAACCGCTGGACCACCAAGGAAGTCCCAGGAATCTGGCCAGTTTTTTTGGTTAATGATGGTGGCACATTTTTCTCTCATGCAGCTGCAGGTCGCCTTAATTTATGACAACATTTGAGAGGGTAGGAAATAAATTGCTCCTCTCAGGTGGTTTGCAGCTGAGAAGGCTTGAAGCTGTTAATGGACTCCTGAGGCAGAGAAATTTTCAGTAACTTCTCAGAACCATTTTCTGGTTTTGACACATGTTTTCTGTGATATTCACATTTGCTCCTTGTCATTCTGTTATGTATCATCCATAGTACTTGGCTAGATAAGAATCTCTTAGGATTATTTTTATCCTTCTTTATCATCTACTTTGTACCCATGTAGTGTTAGAAAAGCTTGCATATATCCTCAGAGTTTTTTTCAATAGGGTCAAAAGAAATGATGACTTCTTTCAGAATGATGACTTTGCTTTCTTAGTTTTCTTTTTATAGAGTTTGCTCATTTTCAGTGAACATATATTAAGATGCCCTGTTCTTAAAAAAAAGGAATATAATTATGATTGTAGGTATGAAATGTTTGGGTTTTGTGCTGTATTCTCCTCATGCCGTGCGTGTGTGGGAGTTTAAGAAACACTCTTTAGTGACAAGCGCATTATGTTGGCAAATAATTCAGAGGAAGGACTTTAACTTCTGTCCTCTATAAAGTTCTTTGAAAAGAAAGAATGAAATCGTTTGAAGACTATTTAAATGCCATAACCCAGAACAGCAGATTTCAAGGGTTTATCCAAACTCTTTTCTTTTAAGTCAACATTTTGTTTTATTAAATATTCAACATAAGCATCTCGGTAGGTGTATCTGATTTCATGCCATAGGTGTGTTTTCAGTTCCATGAAGGTTTTGTAATTTAAATTTATTCTAGAAACACAAATGTATTCTAAAAAAATGGGTACTGGTGCCTATATCATTGTGTTTGTTCTATCTGAAACCTGCATGGGTCTTGTGTTTCTCTCAGAATACATGGAAGGTTTTCGGTGTGGTGGCTGGGAAGGTGGAGAAAAGAACGCTTTCCAACCAGACCCCACTGCCACCATGCTCCCTCTTGAGCAGCCCGTGGGCCAGGCAGGGACTTCAGAAAATCACTGCAGGGAATTTCATATACCGCTCATGGGAAGGTTCGTTGGTCAGTGATTTGGTAACAGATCAAACAGTGGAACTTACTGTGAATATATATTCATTTAATCATTAATCCATTCATTCATTTTTTTCATCCAGTCACTCACTTACTCACTCTTTCGTTTATTCAGACATCAAATAGTTCACTGCTTCTAATGGGCAGTAAATATATTTACTTCTTAGATAAGCTGTACTAAATATATGGCGTATTACCTATTTCCTAGAAAACGATTGAATTGAGAAACCAGGCAGACATATCCTAGTCCATGAAGTTACATACTTTTCTTGTTTAGGGCCATCCCACAAGTGGGCGCCATGTTTCTTTCTGGTGCTTCCATAGCTAAATATCTTGGGGTATTTTGGATCAGATATTTTGGATCAGGTCTGAACCTCAGGAAAGCTCTTTTTCTCTTTCTTTGGAAACTAGTTGTCTGCTGCTGTAGTGAGAGTTCTGATTTGTTCATTTGTTGTAGCCCAGCCATGAAACATAGATTTCTTTTTTGTGTACTCCTGCAGCAGCGAGGAGTTTTGACTGAGTAGATGAGATTAAGCGACTAAGCCTGCACGTCTTCCCTAATGTTTTCTGTTGCGGGCATTCAGTTTCTTTCCAGTTTTGAACAAAGCTTGCCTGAGATCTGAGATGTTTTTCTTCCTCTAACTTGAGCCCTACCAGAAATAGCAGTGGACAGACTGGAATTCAGGGGAGTTGAGATTTACGTCCAGCTCTATGTGTTCTTGCCTGCCTGGCTGTCTGTGGTTACTATGCTGTTTCTCTAGTTCCTGTAAGAGAAAATCCTCAAGGATGGGATATTTCCAAGTGGCAGCTCTACTTTTATAAGTTAACAAAAATCAAAACATCTGATTAATGTGACTGTTATTTTGAATATATATATGTATATTATTGAAGTATAGTCAATTTACACTGTTGTGATAGTTTCAGGTGAACAGCCGAGTGATTCAGTCTTACATATATATGCGTGTGTATATATATATATATATATATTTTTTTTTTTTTCCCCTCAGATTCTTTTCCCTTATAGGCAATTACAAAACATTGTAAACATACTTTACCTAGCTCCCTGTGCTATACAGTAGATCCTTGCTGGCTACCTTTTTTATGCATAGTGGGATGTTTATGTCAATCCTAAGCCCCCTATCTATTCCCATGTCCCGCCCCACTGCTCTATATCTGTGGCTCTGTCTCTGTTCTGTAAGTTCATCTGCATCATATTTTTTTAGATTCCACATATGAGTGATACACAGTATTTGTCTTTGTCTGGCTTCCTTTTCTCAGTGTGATAATCTCTAGATTCATCCACGTTGCTGCAAATGACATAATTTCATTCTTTTTTCAGGGTGAGTAATATTCCACTGTGTGTACATACCGCATCTTTATCCTTTCATCTCAGATGGACATCTGAGTTGTTTCCAAGGCTTGTAAATAGTGCTGCCATGAACACTGGGGTGCATGTGTCTTTTTGAATTATGGCTTTCTCCAGATATATGCCCAGGAGTGGGATTGCTGGGTCATGAAAGTGAAAGTGTTAGTCGTTCAATCATGCTGACTCTTTGCAACTCTGTGAACTGTAGCTTGTGAGGCTCCTTTGTCCATGAAATTCTCCAGACAAGAATGCTGGAGTGGGTAGCCATTCCCTTCTCCAGGGGATCTTCCCTATCCAGGGATCAAACCCTGCTCTCCTGCATTGCAGGTAGATAGTTTAGCATGTGAGCCACCAGGGCAGCCCTTGCTGAGCCATATGGTAATTCTGTTTTCAGTTTTTTAAGGAACCTCCATACAATTCTCCATAATGGCTGCACCAATTTTCACTCTTACTAACAGTATAGTAGGGTTCCTTTTTCTCCACATTCTCCCCAGCATTTGTTATTTGTAGACTTTTTGATGATGGCCATTGTGACCAGTGTGAGGTGATCCTGGGATCACTTTTCCATGTGCGGATGAATCTAAGTCTCAGAGGTGTGAGTTAAAATCTAGGATGAGGCTGGGTTGTCAAAGGACAGTGTCTTATTCACTCCTCCCTTCCTATCTTGCTTGCCTCCTTTGAATTCCACCTTCTCTTGGAGCTGAGCACATGCAAATCTCATCATGGAGAGAAGGCTGTACATCTTTGAAACTGATGCTTCCTAATGGTCAGCAAGTGCCATCACTCAAATCAATTCCTAGGGACTGAAGCTGAATCCAGCTTCTGTACCCCAACACCAAATTAAGTCTTGGATATAGTTTGGGTAAAGTAGAAAACAATAACTTTATTGTTTTGCAAGGCAAGGGGGTCCACAGTGGGTTAGTGCCCTCAAAACTGTGTGTCTGACCTGGAGGGGCTAGTGAGAGTTTTATAGAAATGGCTCAAAGAGCATAATCAGCTTGTGGTCATTTTTCTGATTGGTTGATGGTGAGATAAGTGGGAGTCAGCATCAACCTTCTGGTTCCAATGGGTCTGGGGTCTCTGTGCTTATAGGCAGCGTATGGTTAACTTCTCCCACATCTTTGGGGTGTCAGTATCTGCAAAACAGCTCAAAGGTATGGTTATGTGTATCCCTTGAGGGGGAACCCATACTCTGCCCCGGGGCTGCAATGTTGTTTCTTAACTATTCCTCCCTGTATGGGCATCCCTTCTTTTCCCTGAGTAGCAACCGTTGAACCTGCACCTTGGAACTCAGGGAAGGTCTAGGAGGCTGAATGAAGCCTATTCTAGAAATGCGCATCAGTTCAGTTCAGTTGCTCAGTCACGTCTGACTCTGCAACTCCATGGACTATAGCTTGCCAGGCTTCCCTATCCATCACCAACTCCTGGAGCTTGCTTAAACTCATGTCCATTGAGTTGGTGATGCTTTCCAACCATCTCATCCTCTGTCATCCCCTTTTCCTCCTGCCTTCAATCTTTCCCAGCATCAGGGTCTTCCAGTGAGTCAGTTCTTTGCATCAGATCACTAAAGTATTGGAGCTTCAGTCCAATGAATACTCAGGACTGATTTCCTTTAGGATTGACAGGTTTGTTCTTGCAGTCCAAGGGACTCTCAAGAGTCTTCTCCAATACCATAGTTCAGAAGCATCAATTCTTTGGTGCTCAGCTGTCTTTCTAGTCCAACTCTCACATCTATACATGAATACAGGAAAAACCATAGCTTTGACTAGATGGACCTTTGTTGGCAAAGTAGTGTCTCTGCTTTTGAATATGCTATCTAGGTTGGTCATAACTTTCCTTCCAAGGAGTAAGCATCTTTTAATTTCATGGCTGCAGTCACCATCTGCAGTGATTTTGGAGCCCAAGAAAAATAAAGTCTCTCACTGTTTCCATTGTTTCCCCATCTATTTGCCATGAAGTGATGAGACTGGATGCCCTGATCTTTTTTTTTGCATGTTGAGTTTTAACCTAGCTTTTTCACTCTTCTCTTTCACTTTCATCAAGAGACTCTTTAGTTCCTCATTGCTTTCTGCCGTCAGGGTGGTGTCATCTGCATATCTGAGGTTATTGATATTTCTCCCAGAAATCTTGATTCCAGCTTGTGCTTTATCCAGCCTGACATTTCGCATGGTGTAGTCTGTATAGAAGTTAAATAAGCAGGGTGACAATATACAGCCTTGATGTACTCCTTTCCTAATTTGGAGCCAGTCCATTGTTTCATGTCTGGTTCTAAATGTTGCTTCTTGACCTGCATACAGGTTTCTCAGGAGGCAAGTAAGGTAGTCTGGTATTCCCATCTTTTGAAGAATTTTCCACAGTTTGTTGTGATCCACACAGTCAAAGGCTTTGGCATATAAAGCAAAAGTAGATGTTCTTCTGGAACTCTCTTGCTTTTTCAATGATCCAACAGATGTTGACAATTTGATCTCTGGTTCCTCTACCTTTTCTAAAACCAGCTTGAACATCTGGAAGTTCACAGTTCATGTACTATTGAAGCCGGGCTTGGAGAATTTCATTGCTTTACTAGTGTGTGAGATGAGTGCAATTCTGCAGTAGTTTGAGCATTCTTTGGCATTGCCTTTCTTTGGGATTAGAATGAAAACTGACCTTTTTCAGTCCTGTGGCCACTGCTGAGTTTTCCAAATTTGCTGGCATATTGAGTACAGCACTTTCACAGCATCATCTTTTAGGATTTGAAATAGCTCAACCGGAATTCCATCACCTCCACTAGCTTTGTGATTCTTCCTAAGCCCCATTTGACTTTGCACTCCAGGATGTCTGGCTCTAGGTGAGTGATCACACCATTGTGATTATCTGGGTCATGAAGGTCTGTTTGGTACAGTTCTTCTGTGTATTCTTGCCACCTGTTCTTAATATCTTCTGCTTCTGTTAGGTCTATACCATTTCTGTCCTTTTTTGTGCCCATCTTTGCATGAAATGTTCCCTTGGTATCTCTAATTTTCTTGAAGAAATCTCTAGTCTTTCCCATTCTATTGTTTTCCTCTATTACTTTGCATTGATCACTGAGGAAGGCTTTCGTATCTCTCCTTGCTATTCTTTGGAACTCTGCATTCAGATGGGTATATCTTTCCTTTCTCCTTTGCCTTTAATGTCTCTTCTTTCTCAGCTATCTGTAAGGCCTTCTCAGACAACCATTTTGCTTTTTTGTGTTTCTTTTTCTTGGGGATGATCTTGATCACTGCCTCCTGTACAATGTCATGAACCTCTGTACAGAGTTCTTCAGTCACTCTTATCAGATCTAATCCCTTGAATCTATTTGTGACTTCCACTGTATAATCCCAAGGGATTTGATTTAGGTCATACCTGAATGGTCTAGTGGTTTTCCCTACTTTCTTCAATTTAAGTCTGAATTTGGCAATAAGGAGTTCATGATCTGAGCCACAGTCAGCTCCTGGTCTTGTTTTTCCTGACCTTATTGAGCTTCTCCATCTTTAGCTGCAAAGAATATAATTAACCTGATTTCAATGTTGACCATCTGGTGATGTCCATGTGTAGAGTCTTCTCTTATGTTGTTGGAAGAGAGTGTTTGCTATGACTAGTGTGTTCTCGTGGCAAAACTCTGTTAGCCTTTGCCCAGCTTCATTTTGGGCTCCATGGCCAAATTTGCTTTACTCCAGGTATCTCTTGACTTCCTACTTTTGCATTCCAGTCCCCTGTGATGAAAGGACATCTGTTTAGGGTGTTAGTTCTGGAAGGTCTTTTAGGTCATCATAAATCGTTCAACTTCAGCATTACTGGTTGGGGCATAGGCTTGGATTACTGTGATATTGAATGGTTTGCCTGGAAATGACTGCAGTCCATCGGGTCACTAAGAGTCAGACACGACTGACTGACTTCACTTTCACTTTTCACTTTCATGCATTGAAGAAGGAAATGGCAACCCATTCCAGTGTTCTTGCCAGGAGAATCCTAGGGACGGGGGAGCCTGGTGGACTGCCGTCTGTGGGGTTGCACAGAGTCAGACATGACTAAAGTGACTTAGCAGCAGCAGTAGCTGGAAACGAACAGAGATTATTCTGTTCAATTCTGTGCAATTTGAGATTGCACCCAATTACTGCATTTTGCACTCTTTTGTTAACTATGAGGGCCACTGCTTTTCTTCTAAGGGATTCTTGCCCTCAGTAGTGGATATAATGGTCATCTGAATTAAATTCACCCATTGCAGTCCATTTTAGTTCACTGATTCCTAGAATGTCGACGTTCACTCTTGCCATCTCCTGTTGACCACTTCCAGTTTGCCTTGATTCATGAACCTAACATTCCAGGTTCCTATGCAATATTGTTCTTTACAGCATCGGACTTTACCTCCATCACCAGTCACATCTACAGCTGGGTGTTGTTTTTGCTTTGGCTCTGTCTCTTCATTCTTTCTGGAAATGTGCATATACATGTGCTAAGTTGCTTCAGTCACGTCAGACTCTGTGTGACCCTATGGACTGTACTCCCCCAGGCTCCTCTCTCCATGGGGATTCTCCAGGCAAGAATACTGGAGTAAGTTGCCATATACTCCTCCAGGGGATCTTCCCAACCCAGGGATCAAACACACATCTCTTATGTCTCCTGCATTGGCAGGTGGGTTCTTTACCACTAGTACCACCCGAGAAGCCCAATCTAGAAATGGGAGACACAGAAAAGCTTTTGTGCTGAGGAGCTCTACAGGCTCCTGCTCAAGTTTATTTACTCAGGTATAATATTACTTATGCCTCTAAATGAATGCATTTAATTGGAGACATTATTTTAAATTATGGGGGTCGTCCTGTGAAAAAGGTCTTCCCTGATAGCTCAGTTGGTTAAGAATCTGCCTTCAATGCAGGAGACCCTGGTTCAATTCCTGGGTCAGGAAGATCCACTGGAGAAGGGATAGGATATCCACTCCAGTATTCTTGGTCTTCCCTTGTGGCTCAGCTGGTAAATAATCTGCCTGCAATGTGAGAGAGCTGGGTTCGAAACCTGGGTTGGGAAGATCCCCTGCAGAAGGGAAAGGCTACCCACTCCAGTATTCTGGCCTGGAGAATTCCATGGACTGTATCACCCTTGGGTTTGCAAAGAGTTGGAGATGACTGAGCAACTTTCACTTTCACCTTTTGATAAAAGGGAAGATCTTGTTATGAATAACAGAAAGAGAGACTCTTTTGGAATCCCCAGTGAAACGGAGAAAGCAGAAATGCTGCAGTATTAAGAGCAAGTTTCCTTGAGCTGAGAGTGGAAAGGATTGATTGGTTTCAGAATCAAGTCTGCACAAGGTCAGAGGAAGAGCACTGAGTGGGAGGCAAGAGTGGGATTTGAATTTCGAACAGTTTTTATAAGAAGAAGCATGTGTGAAGGTGCTAAGCTGAGGGGGGAGAGGTGACAAGTACCTTGCAATGCTCTGTGACCATCTTTGTAGTTGTCTCAGATGAATATTGACACTCATTTCCACTGGATGCACATCCAAGAGGGGAATGTCAGGTTGTGGTGTCATGGCGGACAAGCCTGAAGGTGATCCCCAGTGATGTCTGCCTCAGAAGTCTAGCCCTTGAGTAATTGCCTCTTTTTGAGTGTGGGTGGGACCTGTGACTTGGTTTTAGCCAATAGAATATGGCAGGTGGTGGGATATCCTTTCCATGGTCGTGTTGTGTTACATGAGATTCCACCTTGCCAGCAAACTCCCTTTAGATCTTTTGTCTCCAGCCTTGATGAAACCGTGGGCCATGTTTTGGAGGCCTGTATGACAAAGAACTGCGGGTGGCCTTTAATACTTGAGGGTGGCCTCTCGCCACCAAAAAACTGAAGCTGTTAGCTCTATAATCATAGGGAGCTGAAGGCTGCCCAACAGCCATACAAGCAGAAAAGTAAATCCTTCCCTGGTTGAGCCTTTTGATGAGAACCAGTCCTGCCAACATCTTGCCTTCAGCTTCCTGTTTAGAGGGGAAAGAAGAATAATGTGATAACGCAGGGCTTCCCAGGTGGTTCAGGGCTAAAGAATCTGCCTGCCAAACAAGATACACTGGAGATACAGGTTCAGTCCTGGAGTTGGGAAGATGCTCTGGAGAAGGAAATGGTAATCACTGGAGTATACTTGCCTGAAAAAGCCAGTGGACAGAGGCACCTGACAGGCTACAGTCCATAGGATCACAAAGAGTCAGACATGACTGAATGGTCAAGCAGGCACAGATGCAGGCTACCACAAGGGTAAAGAAATGAATTAGGCATTAAGGGAGACCTGAAGGCTGGGCTTGGTTCTGCCATTTACCGACTGGGTCTCATTGTCCTGGTCCCTCACCCAGCCTGGCCATTCTTTAGTTTTTATGTTCAAAGAATGGACTTGGTGGGACTTCCCTGGTGGTCCAATGGTTAAGAATCTGCGCTTCCAATGCAGGGTACATGGGTTGATCCCAGGTCTGGGAATAAGATCTGTCACGCTGCATGGTGTGGCCAACAATTTGAAAAATAATAATACATTTAAAAAGAAAGAACTGATTTGGCAAGATTACCTCCTGAACCCCCACCAGCCTAGAATTTTGATGAGTCTTAGATTTATCCACAGTATCAGAGGAGGCCATCTATTCTAAAAATGAGAGATTGTTTTAAAAAAATAGAAAATTAGGAGGCTAGACAAATCTGGGTCCTATCTAGCAAATCAGCCCCATCTGAATCATTTCATCTGTTTGTATGAGCTGACGCCCTGCTACTGAGTCACTGGAAAGGGAAACACATGGATGAAAGAGTTCCTTTTCATTCCACTACTTTTTCTCATTTTTTTTGGTACATCAACCAAAGATATATTGACTGAATATTCTTTGATTAATTATGCTGAACACTCAACCATGGGAGAGTGTTTGCATTTCACAGCTTGGAAAATAAGAGAAATAACGGTTCTAATTCACCTCTTAGAGAAAATGAGGATTTCCTATTGAACCACAGGAGTACCTACCTGGTCCTGGGTTACACCTTTTAGGCGGCTAAAAGGGTGACCAAGAGACTTAACATGGCTTTCACTGTGTTGTTTCTATAAGACTGTTATAGGGCTTTGAATAAATTCCTTGCAGCTTTTGTGATGAGCAGCTCTGCAGAGTTCTTCTTGGAGGTGAGATAGAAAAATAGAAATGGAGAAACTTGGAGTGGTTGTCGAGAGGACCATCTTTGAGGAGTTGCCCCTTTAAGAGAAATTGATAAGGAAACTCATGCTCCCCAGGCAGAAAGTGCTTTATTTTTCCTCTGGCTGATCCTCCTCCCCGGAAGCAGTTTATCAAGTGTCAGATGAGGAAGGACCCAGCTGTTCCTAGTCTTCAAGGGCAGCAGGAGTTTCCTTTGATTTTTTGCATTCAAGTGAGCTGTGGTTGGTCTCTTGATTTTTTTTTTTTCCCCTCACTGCAAAGAGGTGCTTTAACTTCCCACCTGGCCAGCTGTGGATGCCAGAAGTCTGGATCAAGGACTGTTGAACAATCCATTCACAGAACCCTTGTACTTTTAAGTGATTCTCCAAGACCCTGTGAGGTTGATGAGCTTTGCAAAAGAGGATTATTACAACATACTATATGATTCCATTTATATGAAGTTCAAAAGCTGACAAAACTAATCTGTGGCGGTAAAGGTCAGGGGAGTGGTTACAGTTGGGGTTTATGGACTGGAAAAGACGTTAGGGAGCCCTTCTTCATGATGTGGTGGAAATACTCTATGTGGGAATCTGGGGGCCAGGGTATATGCATGTAAAAGGATGCAGACATGTAAAAATGTATCAAGTAGTTTGCCCTATATGTTCTAACAACTAAAAATCTCTTTATAAAAGATGGTCACTGGGGGAGCGGACTGCTCTATGTAGAGACATTGGTCCCTGGATGGATCAGGTTGTTTGAGGAGGATGATAACCATCTAGGACCTTGCGCAAACTCTAGGACCTGTGGGAATCAGAACTTAAAATTAGAACTCTGGCTCCTCTGTGGTCCTCGGCATGGTTCCACTGAAGTTGCGAATAGCAGGATGTGTCTAAACTGTAATCCCACTTGTTTTGGACATCTAGATGTTTGTAAATAAAAGCAGACCTCATTTTCCCCTTTTTTGAAGGAAGGCCACCTTTCTTCTCTTTTTGCAAAGTAAACTCAGATTTCAATACTGTGTTAGTGTAGTGGAAGTTCTGAAGAAATGTGTGCTTAAAGAAAACCAAAGGGGGCTTCCCCAGCAGTCCAGTAGTTAACAATCTGCTGCCAGTGCAGGGGACACGGATTCCTTCCCTGGTCCCGAAACTAACATCCCACTGGCTGCAACTGCTGAGCCTGCACTCTTCAACTAGAGAGAAGCCTGTATGCGGCAACCAACACCCGATGCAGCCAAATAAATAGGTAAATATTTTTTAAAGCCAAAGAAAGGAAGCCACAAGTTTTGGCTCTTCAGGTAATGACAAGATCATAGCAAAAATAATTGGGACTTTGGATATAATCCTTTGTGCCATTCTTTACCGGTATTTTACTGCTTACTAGTTTTCCCCCAGAAGATGACCAGGGAGGCAGAAGAATGGTGATGTATAGATTGCTTCTCTTAGAAGTTTTATCCATGATAATTGGAAGTTTTTATAAAAGAAACAGCTAGAGCTAAGACCTGAGGATTCTCTTTGTTTAAATTTCCGTGCTTCACAATAGAGGATGAGATGGTTGGATGGCATCACCAATTCAGTTGACATGAGTTCGAGCAAGGACAGGGAAACCTGGTGTCCATGGGGTCACAGAGTCAGACACGACTGAGCGACGGAACAACAACAGTTACAAACTTACTGTTGACTGTAATTTGGGGTACCATTCTCTCTGTGGATTTTGGTCTTCAGAAAATTGCAGCTGCAAAGCATACATGTGGCCTCTCCACCCGTTACCAAATGAATCAGGTCCCACTGCTTACTGCTTACAAAATTAATCCTCACAGATGTTGATAGAAAGGAAAAGTCCTTTAATCAGAATGTCAGCAATCTGGGGAGATGGTGGATGCAACGTCCCCAGAAACCACCTTTGAAGATTCTGCTCAGCTATGAAAGGTTTTAAAGGGGAATAGGGAAGTAACCTCAGTGAATCATACAGATGGGAGGTCAGAGTCCTCAGCGTCACCCACTGCACGCAGGCTTGTCGACTTCTTGTGATTTTTCCTCTAGAAGCTGTCCACACACTTTGTTCATGAGATTCCTGAAGGGGGAGTTAGGGAATTGATCTGGTCATCTGTTCGTTACTTATGTTTCATTTCTGTTTTACTTCTTTGACCTACTAAAAGAACTGACAAGTTAGGCAAGTATTGTGTGATGAAAAGATTTTAAAGGTATGCTTGGGCGGGGGAGAGATGAGTACAGCATGGGGGTGCCTGGTTTAAAAGTTAGTTACCATATAGCTTTGCTAAAGTGACGAGAGAAGGGGCTTCTTGCTGATGTTTGTCGTTGTTCAGTTGCTAAGTCGTCTCTGACTCTGTGACCCCATGGACTGTAACCCCCAGGCTCCTCTGTCCATGGGATTCTCCAGGCAAGAATACTGGAGTGGGTTGCCATCTCCCTTCTCCAAGGATTGAACCTGAGTCTCCCTCGACTCCTGTGTTAGCCGGTGGATTCCTTACCCCTGTGCCATCAGGGAATCCTGCTGATGGTGGTTTCCTGCAAAGAACTGCTGACAAGCCTGTGATTTTTTTTTTTTTTTTTTGTAAAGTGTGAAATAGACTTAATATAGAGGGGGCTTCCCATGCGGTGCTAGTGGTAAAGAATCTGCCTGCCAGTGCAGAAGCTGCAGGAGACACGGGTTTGATCCCTGGGTTGGGAAGATTCCCCTGGAGTAGGAAATGGCAACCCGTTCCAGTATTCTTGCCTGGAGGACCCCATGGACAGAAGAGCCTGGCAGACTGCAGTCCATGGGGTTGCAGAGAGTTGGACAGGGGTGAATGACTGAACAACTGACAGCAAGTGAGTGATGCTTAATAAATCTGCTTAGAACCACACTTTAAATACCAGTCTCTACATGCTAATAAGAAGGATGATATAGGATATCAATAGTTTGACTAAGAAGGTGATGTATGTCTTTAGGGTTAGATATGTCCAGGTCTCAAAACGGGTGTGTGTTTTATCTTATGAATTCAAGTGGCCTCTATCCATGTGAGCTTCCCTAAGTAAAGTTTTGGAGAAAAGTGAAGGCCTTAGGGATCTATATCCAGATCCTCATTTTCCAAGATATTTTTGTTGCTAGTGTTTCCATTACATTAGCTTCCAGATCTTTTCTGTGCACTTGAGTTCCTTGTTCTTTTTTTTTTTTTTTTGAGTTCCTTATTCTTAAAAGAACTCTTTACAAACTCACCCATGTAGTTCAGATAATTACCTTGATAATAACTTGTCAGCTACATGGGTTATACTATTGAACTGTAAAACCTTATACACATTTAACTTGCTTTAAAAAGCTGTCAATAGATAAGAAAATATTAAAATTTTACCAGATATATTTTAACAAGTTATTTTTAAAGTTTTTATTTTATATTGGAGTATAGTTGATTGACAATGTTGTGTTAGTTTTGAGTGAACAACAAAGTGATTTGTTGTTCATACATACTTTTATATGTATACATATATCTTCTTTTTTCAGACTCTTTTCCCATATAAGTTATTACAGAGTATTGAGTAGAGTTCCCTGGGCTATATACTAGGTCCTCATTCAAATGAGCTATTATACAAAGACATTCTTATTGAAGTAAAATATCCATAATTAAATGACTGCAAGTTTTAAGTGTACGGCTTGATGAATGAATTTTTACAAAAATGAATAGACTTGCGTTTCCTGCATCCATATCAAGAAACAGAATACTACAAGCTGTTTATTTTTGACACTTACATGGGAGTGTTCCTTACTTAACTTTAAAGTGGTCAAAAAGGCCATAAGCTTTCATTCTGTTACAAATGTAGCTTCCTACAGAGGTGAAAGATGTTTCAGTGAAAATAAGGAAGCTGTGTCTAGCACTGGTGTTGTTGTAATGATCAGGGTGTTTTTTATACCTTCTAATATGAGCATCATGGGAAAAGTGGGATCTCATCATGCTTGGAAGCTCTTGGAAGCTCCAGGTTTGCTTGATAATTTTAATGTCCCTTTGGAAGAACTGTCTTCAAGGCAGATTTCTCTGCTGAAATTCGCATCTGTTCATGCATGTTTGTCCACCTGTTCTATTAGATGCCTCAACATTTTAATCATAGTTATTGAAACAGAGTTCCAGGTGGTGCAGCAGTAAAGAACCCACCTGCCAATGCAGGAGACAAGACACCCAGGTTTGAGCCCCGGGTCAGGAAGATCCTCCGGAAATGGCAACCCATTCCAGTACTCTTGCCTGGAAAATTTCATGGATAGAGGAACCTGATGGGCTACAGTTCATGGGGTTGCAAAGAGTCAGACACAACTGAGCATGCACTCAGGCACTCCTCTTTGATAGAACCAATGTCTGGTGGTCTTTGTGTCTGCTTTTATTGATTGCTTTGTTTCTTGACGGTGGTGGTTTAGTTGCTAAGTCGTGTCCGACTCTTGTGACCCCACGCCTGTAGCCTGCCAGGCTCCTCTGTCCATGGGATTCTTTGTCCATGGGACCCAGGGATGGGTCCATTTTAACCTTTTCCCTTCCCCCTGCAGGAGTGGCGGTGGATCTTTGCTTATAACCTGGGGTCAAGATGATTTTTTACTTCACCCCTAGAGCAAGCTGGCTTTGTTCCTACTCCTACGCTATAAGCAAGAGATTGTTTTTCTTGGTGCTGAGATAAGAGAGTCTGTGGCCCAGTGGCTTTAGACTTCGCTTTGTATAAGGGAAGAGTTGGGCAACAAGGACCTATTGTATAGCACATGGAATTCTACTCAATGTTATGTGATAGCCTGGATAGGACAGGGATTTGGAGAAGAAAGGATACATGTATTTGCATGGCTGAGTCCCTTCACTGTTCACCTGAAACCACCATAGCATTGTTAATCGGCCATACCCCAATACAAAATAAAAAGTTTAAAGTTTAGAAAAGAAGAAAAGTGTTGGGAAAGTGAACAGCCTTCCTGCCACGAGCCTTTGCTACCCTGAGAGGCTCTGTCCCTGGCCTTCCCCTAGTTCTTCTAGAGAACTACTTGGTGAGAGTGAAAGTGAAAATCGCTCAGTCGCATCTGACCCTTTGTGACCCCATGGAGTGTATAGTCCATGGAATTCTCCAGGCCAGTATACTGGAGTGGGTGGGAAGGCTTAGGAAATAAACTGAGACTCCCAGCTTTTCCAGATTGATGCACTGGTCTATACTTTTCCTTTAAGACTTTATTAAACATTTAGCTGGTCTCTTCTTACCCAGTGGTATGCAAGCCTTCTCTTTCTTCCATGCTCTGCTAAAAAATGAAACAGGTGCTGTTTTCATCTCAACTTGGAGGCACTTGTCACATTTTGGAATTTAGTTTATTTGTTTGCTACCTCTGCTCTCTGCTAGGCTCAATAAATACTATAATTTGTTCATTATCCAGCTCTTTGTTGTTGTTTATGTAATGTTCTCTTGAATCTTTCTACATTTTAAGAGAAATAGAACTTGGTTTTAAGTCAATATTAATTATGTATTTGTCTTTGGTGTTGGTAAGCATTTCACCAACATACCAAGAGATAAGAGAAGGTAAATAGTTATTACACAATGAAATCCTTCCTCCTTAGTTGCTGTGACCTCTCTGTGGTCCCTAGCATTAACCTAGTGAAACGGAGATGAATCTTAGAAACACTATTGCCTTTTGATAGTTGTTTCTAAAAGTGAAGCAGACAAAGTGGCCTCTCCAGCTCAGGTCAAAGGAATGTTTCCTGGTTCACCTAGAGCCAGACATCCTGCAATGTGAAGTCAAATGGGCTTTAGGAAGCATCACTACGAACAAAGCTAGTGGAGGTGATGGAATTCCAGTTGAGCTATTTCAAATCCTGAAAGATGATGCTGTGAAAGTACTGCACTCAATATGCCAGCAAATTTGGAAAACTCAGCAGTGGCCACAGGACCAAAAAAGGTCAGTTTTCATTCCAATCCCAAAGAAAGGCAATGCCAAAGAATGCTCAAACTACTGTTCAGTTGTACACATCTCACATGCTAGTAAAGTAATGCTCAAAATTCTCCAAGCCAGGCTTCAGCAATACGTGAACCGTGAACTTCCTGATGTTCAAGCTGGTTTTTAAAAAGGCAGAGGAACCAGAAATCAAATTGCCAACATCCGCTGGATCATCAAAAAAGCAAGAATGTTTCAGAAAAACATCTATTTCTGCTTTATTGACTATGCCAAAGCCTTTGACTGTGTAGATCACAATAATCTGTGGAAAATTCTGAAAGAGATGGGAATACCATACCACCTGACCTGCCTCTTGAGAAACCTAGATGCAGGTCAGGAAGCAACAGTTAGAAATGGACACAGAACAACAGACTGGTTCCAAATAGAAAAAGGAGTACGTCAAGGCTGTATATTGTCATGCTGTTTATTTAACTTCTATGCAGAGTACATCATGAGAAACGCTGGACTGGAGGAAGCACAAGCTGGAATCAAGATTTCTGGGAGAAGTATCAATAATCTCAGATATGCAGATAACACCACCCTTATGGCAGAAAGTGAACTAAAAAGCCTCTTGATGAAAGTGAAAGAGGAGAGAGAAAAGTTGGCTTAAAGCTCAACATTCAGAAAATGAAGATTATGGCATCCGGTCCCATCACTTCATGGGAAATAGATGGGGAAACAGTGGAAACAGTGTCAGACTTTATTTTTGGGGGCTCCAAAATCACTGCAGATGGTGATTGCAGCCATGAAATTAAAAGACGCTTACTCCTTGATAGGAAAGTTATGACCAACCTAGACAGCATATTGAAAAGTAGAGACATTACTTTGTCAACAAAGGTCCATCTACTCAAGGCTATGGTTTTTCCAGTGGTCATGTATATCTGTGAGAGTTGGACGATAAAGAAAGCTGAGCACTAAAGAATTGATGCTTTTGAACTGTGGTATTGGAGAAGACTCTTGAGAATCCCTTGGACTGCAAGGAGATCAGTCCTGGGTGTTCATTGGTAGGACTGATGTTGAAGCTGAAATTCCAATACTTTGGCCACCTGATGTGAAGAGCTGACTCATTTGAAAAGACCCTGATTCTGGGAAAGATTGAGGGTAGGAGGAGAAGGGGACGACAGAGGATGAGATGGTTGGATGGCATCATCGACTCAATGGACATGGGTTTGGGTGGACTCCAGGAGTTGGTGTTGGACAGGGAGGCCTGGCGTGCTGCAGTTCATGGGGTTGCAAAGAGTCGGACATGACTGTGCGACTGAACTGAGCTGAACTGATTCAGTGAGTTTTCATAGGTTACCTACTGTCTTGTCTGTGCCATATTTTTGCCACATCTTATAGTCTGTTCCTGTCATTATCAAAACCTACATCTCAGAACAAGATAGGAAGCTGGGAGAGGAGCATTTGTTACTTCCCTTCCTGATTACCATCCAGGGTCTTGTTATAGATTCTGGCATTTTGTGATAACAGGACCTGCCACTTAGCCCTGAATGATCACCACCTCTCCTCCTATCCACCCCCAGGAATCCAGCAGTTCACATTGACCCTAGATGCCTCCCTACATCAAAACTCCCCCAAGTTTCATAGAAAGGGCACAAGATAAAGAACCCCACCTTCAGGCAGTAGGAGGCAGGGAAAAGCCTTTAAGTGAATCGGAATGCCATGCATGTGAGGTCTTTGCCTTGGAAAGTGATGTCTTTGATAAAGATTTTAGCCAAAATACCAAAGAAGCTGAATGTAAACCACATGAGTAAAGAAGGTTTAGAATATCCACTCTTAAAAATTCAAGATGCGATACATCTCTGATTAAAAAAAAGAAAAAGGTAAGGGGAACAATTATCCAAAGCTGTCTGGCTGTAGACCTCTGCCCCAGTAAGAATAACCCCAGTCCATCTGATTCTCTCTCTGTTTATGCTTTCCCAATATTATGGAAATTGAGACTTTTCTTATGAATTTTAAGATATCAGTTATTTTATATTACTAAAGTGCCCTATCAGTTCAGTTCAGTTGCTCAGTCATGTCCAACTCTTTGCGACCCCATGGACTGCAGCACTCCAGGCTTCCCTGTCCATTAGAAGCTCCCAGAGCTTGCTCAAACTCATGTCCACCAAGTTGGTGATGCCATCCAACCATCTCATCCTCTGTTGTCCCCTTCCTCTCCTCTAGTGCCCTTTTGTGGATAGAAAAGATGCTGGGAAAGATCGAAGGCCAAAGAGGAGGGTGGCAGATGATGAAATGGTTAGAAAGCATCACCTATTCAATGGACATGACCTTGAACAAATTCTGGGAGATAGTGGAGGACAGGGAAGTCTGGGGTGCTGCAGTTTATGGAGTTGCAAAGAGTCAGACATAATTTAGTGACTGAACAACAAAGTATCCCTTAGAGCACTTCAGTTGAAATCGTCTAATGTTCTGAAGAATAAGTTTTAGATACTCTGATAAAGGCAGAGAAGAGCTTTTGAAGTGTTTGGGAAAGAGAAGTGATGGGATCATATTTGCATTTTAGAAAATTCATTTTTAATCAGAAGGGAGATTGGACTGAGAAGCCTGGTTGGGAAGCTAAATTCTATAATATAGGCAAAAGACAATAACCATCACAACTAAGGCTGGGTCAGTGGGATGCAGAAGTTAGGATAAAAGCCAGGGTAACTGGGAGTCGATGTGATGGACTTCAGTCAGAGCATTGGTGAAAGGGATGAGGAGAGGCTGATGCTCATATTGCTGACTTGGGTAACTGGGTGATCTTCACGTAGTGATGGCCATTGATTAGTTGGAGGTAGTTTCCAGAAGTCATAAGACAGCTTTGGGTTGAATCTTGTTATGGGTGACTGGAGATGTTGATAAGTGAAGTTTATCGCTGCCATTGCCCTGTGGATGAGTTGGTGTTCTTAGTCAGAAGAAATCGATATCCGGTCTGTTGTATGCTGTGTGCTTAGTCCGTCAGTCTTGTCCGACTCTTGTGACTGTACTTCGCGGACTATAGCCCGCCAGGCTCCTCTGTCCACGGGATTCTCCAGGCAAGAATACTGGAATGGGTTGCCATGCCATCCTCTAGGGGATCTTCACAACCCACGTATCAAATCTGGGTGTTCTTCATTGCAGGTGGATTCTGAGCCATCTGAGCCACCAGGGAAGCCCAGGAATACTTAAGTAGGTACCCTGTCCTTTCTCCAGGGGAACTTCCTGACCTAGGAATTGACAGGGCATCTCTTGTGTTGCAGGCAGATTCTTTACCAGCTGAGCTACTGGGGAAGCCCATCTTAGTCATAGGTAAAAAGGCACTTTCTGGAAGAGCACTGAAGACTCATGTAAACTGCGAGTGATCAAATCATCAAACTGGAGAAACGAATGTGGTGCTGGGACTCCGGATACTAGGAAGCAGAGACCAGAGCAAAATTCTTACCAAAGAAGAAGGCCTGTAATTGATCAATCTCATCTTGCTTTACTTGCTCAAGACTTACAGGCATTTGATTGGCTGAATCTGGGTCAGGGGATTGTCTTCTGGCTGTACCAGGAGGTAGTATGTTGAAGAATCCTCTGCCCATAGCTTAGATGGTTGGAAGCCACAGCAAGGGCAAGCTCAGAATATTACCTTCTCCAAAGATGATAGGCAGTGATAATTTCCCCCCAAATGGATTTTGGGATACTCATAGAGGGGATGGATCTCAGAAAACAGCAACAAGGTCATTATAACTAAGGAAAGTGTAGCCAGTGAGGAAAGAATGCCTAAAACATGGTGGATGGGTGGATGGTTGGGTTGATGGGTGAATGGATGGACGGATGGTTGTACAGATATATGGATATAAAGGAACTCATGTAGGCAACTGCAGAGTCAGAAAGACCAAAGGAGAACAATAAAATAGGCTCAAGGAAGCAAGGCAAGGAGAAAGTGATAGGAAGGTAGGACTGGTCAGTAACTTTAAATGAAATGTAGCAGTTAAGTAAGATGAGGACAATAGGATATTTGTTTGGTTTATGTTCAATCAATAAGTCATATCCGACCCTTTGTGGCCCTGTGAACTGCGGCACACCAGGCTTCCCTGTCCTTCACTGTCTCCCAGAGTTTGCTCAAACTCATATCCATGGAGTTTGGTTTATCCTTGGATGATTACTCTCTGAGCACCCACTCACTGTTATTGACTGTAGGATTTGGAATGGCAAGCATATCCATGCTTCCCAATCTTTCTTAGGATGCTTCGGTCTCTTTCAAGTTAACAGGCTCTAAAATTGGAAGCTAGCGCTTGGAACACCGAGCTAAGTGCATAAATCCTACTTCGTGTCTAGTTGATTTTGGTAACAGTGCATTGTTGTGAACTTGGCGAATCTCGCTTTTCAAAGAGGAGTTGAGGTCTCAGGTTGGGTTGGAAATATCTCCATAAGACGGGGTAATAATGACAAACACGTGTCACAGAGAGTTGAGGAGCGTCACTGCCACAGCTGGGAGATGCCAGAGTGCCTGACTCACAGTCACACTCAGTCCTGTCCTGACACTGCAGGTTCACTGATGGGAGAATCACTTACAGAAATCACAATGTGAATGCCACTTAGAAGGGTGGTTCTTCACTTAGGCTCTCCTGGGACAGAACATCTTTTGAAGCAAGGCAGAGCATGACATTCAGGGAGGAAGATGAAGCTGAGAAGATGGGAAAACCATCAAAAGCTTAGAGGTAAAACACCACAGTGGCCCTTGTTCCCATATTTTAAAATATTTTTTTAAGTGTCAAAGTATTCTGATAAATTTAAGCAATGTACACAAATGATTACCATGTACATCAAATAATTACCATGCCTAATTTTCTGAAACTACTATAGAGAGGTGCCTGCATGCTAAGTCACTCAGTTGTGTCTGACTCTGCAATCCCATGGACTGTAGCCCACCAGGCTCTTCTGTCCATGGGATTTCCCAGGCAAGAATACTGGAGGGGGCTGCCATTTCCTACTTCGAGGGATCCTTCTGACCCAGGGATCAAATCCTTGTCTCTTGCGTCTCCTGCATTGGCAGGCGGATTCTTTACCACTGGGAAGCCCCACTCTGGAGAGGTAACTCCTGTTTATATACTGATGTGAGTATCATCTCATTTATCATAGGCATTCATACTCAAATACATCCATTCACACCTGTATGTTTTTTAGAATGGGATTATAATTTGCACATTGTTTGCAGTTTGCTTTTTGTTCACATAATAATGCACACGAGCACACACACACTATTGTGGATATCTTTCAATGCTGCTGCTGCTGCTGCTGCTGCTAAGTCGCTTCAGTCGTGTCCCACTCTGTGCGACCCCAGAGACGGCAGCCCACCAGGCTCCCCCGTCCCTGGGATTCTCAAGGCAAGAGCACTGGAGTGGGTTGCCATTTCCTTCTCCAATGCATGAAAGTGAAGAGTGAAAGTGAAGTCACTCAGTCATGTCCGACTCTTTGTGACCCCATGGACTGCAGCCTACCAGGCTCCTCTGTCCATGGGATTTTCCAGGCAAGAGTACTGGAGTGGGGTGCCATCACTTTCTCCCATCTTTCAATGCTAGTGCCTGTCAACTATATGACGAAATGGCTGTACGTAACTATTGGGCTTGAGAGGAAGAGGCACAGACAAAGGCAAAGAGATACAGCGACGCCTACACAGAGATCAGGAATGAAACGTGATTTAAGTGGTTTGGCTGATCCTGCTTGCCTGCTGCTCCATCCACTCTCCCTGCAGTAGGCCTTGGGCCATGCATTCTAGCTGCGTGCCCTTGGCCACACTGAGCACAAAATCTCCCTTCCTCAGAATCCCTAAGCAGGATTCCTAAGCACCGACCAAATCCTGCCTTTCCTCCTCACCTGAAGAAACAGAAATCAGAGATAATTTTGACTAAATCAAACCTCTTTCATACATAAGGTATGTCATTCTGGTTCCCCTGTTTGCAGGGGACTGTCATTGATTTAAGCCTCTTGCTGGTGAAGGACAATGAAGTTGTTTCCAGCTTTTTACTATTAGTATTAAAATTTCTGCAGTCACTGTCCTGGCACACATGTGGATTTGTCTTTGATGTTTGCGTGAGATCGATGTTTAGAAACACAATTACGAGGTTGAAAGGAATGCACATTAATATTACCAATAAGATGTTCTTGCTGTGGAATGCCTTCCAGAAAGCATGTACTGATTTTCTGTGTGCCTCCAGAAAGGCAGGGACCATCTTGCTGTGCATTTTTGTACCTCAGCAGCTGGCACAATAGTTGACACATGGTCTGCACTCACAGCATCGTTGTGGAATAATCAATCAATCAATTAAAGCTTTGTGGGTTTCAAAAAACCAATTATGCTACAACTTGTACTAGCTGTCCATGACGATGCCCAATTCCTCGGGCATAGATAGGCCATACCTTCTTTTTTTTTCCTTTTCCCTCTAGTTCCCATCACCAAGACTCCCTTGACTGGCTGCCACACCGTGCATTTAGCGTAGGTGGTTGGAGCGGTTAAGGGAATGAGCTGTTCTCTTTCAAGGCACCTCACATGGCTGTAGCCAAGGTACCGAGTCCCTGTGAACGTGCATTTCTCTCATTTTTGTTACTGTGGTCTTTCGGTCCCTTGGTAATTCCACTTGATATTTTCCATTATTCGCTGCACATCAGGGTGCTTTTCAGAAAACCATTTAATCAGAGCTGTTGTGATCTTACATCATAGCTTTGTAACTGGTGTAAGTATAAGATTAAAAAATCTCGTAACAAAATTTTCTGGGAAGAGATGTGTCTTCAAAGCTACTGTAGGAAAATCATTGCTGAATTATTATTAATGTGAATAATTATTTATTTAATAATTATTAACTTAATGATGTTCTCCATGAGACCAACCCCACTTGAGGACCCTCCAGAAAGGTGGGGGTCATCTTACTGTGCACTTTTGTACCCCTGCAGCTGAAACAGTGTTTGACACATGGTCTGTGTTCACAGCATCTTTGTAGAATAAATTAGCCAATCAGTTAAAGCTTTTTGGATTTCGAAAAACCGATTATGCTACAGCTTGGACACCGAAATGACTGTCCTGGCTACACGGTGGTCAAGCTGAGATCCATCCCTACTTATACCAGTGCTGCCAGTGCTCAGACTATTTTTAGAACCCCTTGAAGGGAATTTCCTTGATAAGTTGCATCAAAAGCATACTTTTCTTTTGATTATCCTTGGGAAGGCAGATCAGTAATCTTTGGGGCTAGATTTTTTTGTACAACTGCATTGGGGTATAGTTAGTATTCAGAAAACTACACACACTTAATATGTACAATTTGATGAGTTTGGGTATATGCATATAGCCACAAAATAATCCCCTCATCAAGACACTGAACTTAATCCATCACCCCCAAAAGTTTCCTTGTGTCTCTTTGTTTTGTGATAAGAACATTTATATATTTTTTTAATCTCTTGGACCACGAGGCATGTGGGATCTTAGTTTCACAACCAGACATCAAACCTGTGGCCGCTGCATTGGCAGCCTGGAGTCTTAACCATTGAACCACCAAGGAAATCCCTTCTCTTAAATTTTTAAGTGCACAGCACAGTATTATTAACCATAGGTACTGTATTGTACAGCAGACCTCTAGAACTTACTTATCTTCTGTAACTGAAACTTTCCTTTCCCTCGTCAGCTCTCAGCAACCTCCATTCTACTCTCTGCTTCGTTAGTACTGTTTTAGTTTCTTCATACAAGTGAAATGTATAGTATATGTCTTTCTGTGTCTGGCTTATTTCAGTTTGGAGAAAGAAATGGCAACCCAGTCCAGTATTCTTGCCTGGAAAGTTCCATGGACGGAGGAACCAGGCAGGCTACAGTCCATGGGGTCGCGAACAATCGGACATGACTGAACAACTAACACTGTTTCACTTATCATAATGTTCTCCAAGTTCATCTGTGTAGCTGCAGTTGGCGGGATTTCCTGTTTCCACAGAAGCCACCATATGGAAACAACCCAAGTGTCCATTGACAGGAGAATGGAGGCTAAATTTTGTTTTAGAAAATAGCCAGACATTGTCCTGAATTATCCAGAGATAATTCACAACCAAGATAATCACGATGGTGTGATCACTCACCTAGAGCCAAACATCCTGGAATGGAAAGTCAAATGGGCCTTAGAAAGCATCACTACGAACAAAGCTAGTGGAGGTGATAGAATTCCAGTTGAGCTATTTCAAATCCTCAAAGATGATGCTGTGAAAGTACTGCACTCAATATGCCAGCACATTTCGAAAACTCAGCAGTGGCCGCAGGACTGGAAAAGGTCAGTTGTCATTCCAATCCCAAAGAAAGGCAATGCCAAAGAATGCTCAAACTACCGCACAATTGCACTCATCTCACACGCTAGTAAAGTGATGCTCAAAATTCTCCAAGCCAGGCTTCAGCAATACGTGACCACGAACTTCCTGATGTTCAAGCTGGTTTTAGAAAAGGCAGAGGAACTGGAGATCAAATTGCCAACATCCGCTGAATCATCAAAAAAGCAAGAGAGTTCCAGAGAAACATCTGCTTCTGCTTTATTGACTATGCCAAAGCCTGTGACTGTGTGGATCACAATAAACTGTGGAAAATTCTTCAAGAGATGGGAATACCAGACCACCTGACCTGCCTCTTGAGAAATCTGTATGCAAGTCAGGAAGCAACAGTTAGAACTGGACATGGAACAACAGACTGGTTCCAAATAGGAAAAGGAGTACATCAAGGCTGTATATTGTCACCCTGCTTATTTAACTTCTATGCAGAGTACATCATGAGAAATGCTGGCTGGAAGAAGTACAAGCTGGAATCAAGATTGCCGGGAGAAATATCAATAACCTCAGATATGCAGATGACACCACCCTTATGGCAGAAAGTGAACTAAAAAGCCTCTTGATGAAAGTGAAAGAGGAGAGTGAAAAAGTTGGCTTAAAGCTCAACATTCAGCAAACAAAAATCATAGCATCTGACCCCATCACTTCATGAGAAATAGATGGGGAAACAGTGGAAACAGTGTCAGACTTTATTTTTGGGGGCTCCAAAATCACTGCAGGTGGTGATTGCAGCCATGAAATTAAAAGACACTTGCTGCTTGCAAGGAAAGTTATGACCAACCTAGATAGCATATTGAAAAGCAGAGACATTACTTTGCCAACAAAGGTCCTCCTGCAGCCATGAAATTAAAAGACACTTGCTGCTTGCAAGGAAAGTTATGACCAACTTAGATAGCATATTGAAAAGCAGAGACATTACTTTGCCAACAAAGGTCCATCTAGTCAAGGCTATGGTTTTACCAGTGGTCATGTATGGATGTGAGAGTTGGACTGTGAGGAAAGCTGAGCGCCGAAGAATTGATGCTTTTGAACTGTGGTGTTGGAGAAGACTCTTGAGAGTCCCTTGGACTGCAAGGAGATCTAACCAGTCCATTCTAAAGGAGATCAGTTCTGGGTGTTCTTTGGAAGGACTGATGCTAAAGCTGAAACTCCAATACTTTGGCTACCTCATGCAAAGAGTTGACTCATTGGAAAAGACTCTGATGCTGGGAGGGATTGGGAGCAGGAGGAGAAGGGGACAACAGAGGATGAGATGGCTGGATGGCATCACCGAATCAATGGACGTTAGTTTGAGTGAACTCCGGGAGTTGGTGATGGACAGGGAGGCCTGATGTGCTGCAGTTCATGGGTTTGCAAAGAGTTAGACATGACTGAGCAACTGAACTGAACTGAACTGAATTCAGGTGATAAAAATGGGAGAACATAGTGGATAATGCTCTGTGACATTTGAAACAAACCTCACTTATAAAGCAAGAAGACTGTCTCATTTGGAGCCTGTAGACCTCTATCAGTCATTAATAGCCCAAGGGGAATTTACTAGTGTTCTGAGTGAAAACTGGTGAAATAATCTTTTTCACAGATACTTTCCCAATTTAAAGAGTAAAATTGCACATGACTTTTCGATAGTCTCATTAAATTCTTAATTATTTTGTTAGTAAAGCTCAGTTAGCCAATAACGCAAATCAGGTTTGGTTAACAAAATGAAAGTAGATTGGCCTAATATGTTTATGTGTCATTTTCCAGTTGTTATTTCTACTAAGTTTGCACTTTGCTTTGTTTTTATCCCTGATATTAAAAAAACAAACAAATAAGTAGTGCAATGCTGGTTCATCAGAGTGAGGAAGCATGGATGAAAGAGTAACGTAAATATTATAATTTAGGATAATCTGAATTTGAAGAATGCAGAAGATTCCAGCGCAAATATTTATTTGTTTATTTTTGGCTGCACTGGGTCTTCACTGCTGCATTGAGGACTTTCTCTACTTGCAGAGAGTGGGGGCCACTCTTTGGTGCCGTGCACAGGCTTCTCATTGCAGTGGCTTCTCTTGTTGCAGAGCACGGACCCTAGGGTGCTTGAAATTCAGGAGCTGTGGCACGTGGGCTTAGTTACCTTGTGGTAAAGTGGACTCTTCCAGACCATGGATCAAACCTGTGTACCCTGTGCTCGCAGGCAGGTTCTTAACCACCGGACCACCAGGGAGATCCTGCAGTGCAAATACAGAACAGGTCTGTATGGGCTGGCTCATGAATGCATATTACTGTGATAACTTTGCATAAGACAGTGAAAGGAAAAGTATTAAAAACTGAACCTTGATGAATAGCTAACAGTTGAAGTTTGCTGGATAACCAATTTATTTGTCTCTGGGCACAAGTGTGTTCTGATAAAACTTTACAAATCTTGAGATACACATTTTTTTTTAATTCAGCATTAGTTTTAATTTTTTTCTTAATCTGGGGGGAAGTTTCTTCCAGTTTTTTTTTTCCTTTTTATAGCTTCCTGAGTTGAACACTTGCTTCATCTACTTCTATACTCGATTCTGTTTTAAAATATGTATTTAAGGGGCTAAGTACCAGTCTGTGTTTTGCTCTGTGGTGCTTATATGGGCATTCAGCTGTAAATATTTCCCAATTTCCGCTGTGGTTTCCAATGTTCACTTTAGTTTCCGGGTCAAGGCTTTCACACTGAGTAGGAAGAATGACACCTTGAACCTCACGTCTGGGGAAGAGCAGATTCCAGTCTTTAGGGTTGATTCTGTTGATGCCCACAGTCTGGGGCAGACATCCAGAGTCTGTTGTTGGTCAGTTTCAAGTGAAGTTCACTGACCTGTTTTAATAAATCAGCCCTTTCCAGAGAAGCACAGGATGCATTTTTTTTCCCCCACTGTAAGAGGGTTGACTGTTGTTGCTAATGGCAGAGAAGAGATCCAAGCTACGGAAGGAAGCATTCATCATTAGTGGCCTCCTCATGGCAGAAACAGGTACAAGTTGTACCCTTGTCAAGAAGCTTATAAAACCAGCAGCAACGTTCGTGGTAAATTACGGCTTTGCGATTGTGCAGAGAACAGGAGGAATATGGCAGAATCCCTTAGTAAAGGGCACTGTTGACAGTTGGGTGCTGTCAGTTGCATCTGACTGGAGGAACAGTTGCTATTGCTTGTGCATCGTTGCCGAGGTATTTTGCTTTGACTGGGATGAAACTATGGATATGCTCACATGTGGGAGGGGCAGAAGCTTGGTGGGACATGTGTTTTCTGTTCGTAATTGAAAATCTAGGGGCTTCCCTCGCAGTCCAGTGGTTAAGACTCTGTACTTCCAATGCAAGCGGTGTGGGTTCTGTCCCTGGTTGGGGAACTAAGATCCCATATGCTGCATGGCACAGTGAAAAAATAAGAAAAAAAAAGAAAGAAAATCTATACAGTCTATACAAGGAGAAGAGTTTCTGGTGGAGGATAAATTAGGAGTTTGGGATTAAAATACCCAGTGTGGTGCAGTGCTCAGTGCTCAACTGGGTCTGACTCTGTGTGACCCCGCAGACTGTGGCCCGCTGGGCTTGTCTGTCCGTGAGATTTCCCAGGCAAGAATACTGGAGTGGGTTGCCATTTCCTCCTCCAGAGGATCTTTCCTGACCCAGGGATTCAACCTGTGTCTCTTGAGTTTCCTGCATTGGCAGGCAGAGTCTAGCTCACTGCACTGCCTGGAAGGCCCCTCTGTATATGTAGCAGATAACTAATAAGGACCTGCTGTATAGTGCAGGGTGCTGTGCTTGGTATCTTGTAATAACCCATAATGGAAGAGAAGGTAAAAGAGAGTATATATGTGTGTGTATGTGTGTGTGTGTGTGTATGTCTGAGTCACTTTGCAGTAACATCTGAAATTAACACAACATTGTAAATCAACTGTACCTCAATAAAAATTTAAAAAAAGAAGGACTTTCCATTTGGTTAATGATTATGCTGTGAACACTGATGCAGACCAGGAAATGACTCAGGGTCGTTTCTGATGGAAACCATTGACACGTGCAAGCAGAAAGGGCACTGCTACGTAAATAAAGCCAGTGCCCACGATGGCTAGGCTGCGTTGCAGCGTCATTCACACAGCACAGACCCTGGTCCCCAGAATGCCTCTGGAATGTGATTCAGCAAGAGGGAAAGAGTGAAAATTACCAGTTCGGTTACACTGACAGTCAGTGTACTTCCTTTCAGATGAGGTTTAGGAAGAAATAGGAGGCAGGTACAAAGCCGTTCTTCTACAATGAGGGCTGGGCTGTTCATCGAAAATACCACTGACACAGGCAGCGTGGGTGGTTTTGAGACTGTCTCAGAGTGGTCCGAAGCATTGTGGGTAAAAGCTCTTAACCTTTAGTGTTTTCAACTGATTAGATCTTTTAAAGGAGAAGGCAATGGCAACCCACTCCAGTATTCTTGCCTGCAAAATTCCATGGAAAGAGGAGCCTGGTGGGCTATAGTCTGTGGGGTTGCAAAGGGTCAGACACAACTGAGTGACTGAGCATGCACACAGCACAGAGCTTTAAAAAATTACAATGACATCACTTACTCAGTTGACATGAGTTTGAGCGAACTCTGGGAGATGGTGCATTTTTCTTTCGCAAGACGGCTTTGGCTATTCGAGGTCTTTTGTGTTACCATACAAATTAAACTTTTTTTGTTCTAGTTCTGTGAAAAATGCCATTGGCCCTTTGAGAGGGATTACTTTGAATCTGCAGATTGCCTTGGGTAGTCATTTTTGACCAGTGATTCTTCCCATCCAAAGGTCGTCTTCAGTCTCTTTCATCAGTGTCTTAGGGTTTTCAGAGTACAGGTCTTTTGCCTCCCTAGGTAGGTTTATTCCAGTTATTTATTCTTTTTGTATTGATGATAAATGGGGATTGTTTCCTTAATTTCTCTTTCTGATGTTTGTTGTTAATGTGTAGAAATGCAACAGATTTCTGTGCATTAATTTTGTATCCTCAGTATTCTTTAATAACCTATATGGGAAGGGACTCGGAAAAGGTCTTCCACTTGCAGACAGGTGTAAACAAGGAGCAAGATGGCTTATTCTCAGGGCTGAGAGTCACATAAGGAGAAATCTTGGTTTGCCATTATCTAAATTTGTTCTTCCTCCGGTGCCATCTTCGGTCCTGTTTGTTGGGTTTTCCTGTTAATCTCTGTGGTTTGCATTGAGATCGATGTCCTGGGAAGTCAGGGACTCGAATGAGCAGCATAGTAGTGAAAATGTAAAGGAAGAATTTATGGCAGAGGATTATAGGTGAGGCAAGAAGAGGAGGAAAGTGAAGTCAAGTCGCTTCACTAATAGGCTTGCCTGCTTGAAAACAAATACAGCCCCAATTTAGATGTTTTCTGTGATGGGAGGAGCTGGCTGAACTGGCCTGAGGACAACCAGCTGGTGGTGGAACCAGCTTTAGAGCCCTCAATCCTCATTTCAGGCCCCTTTGCATTAGCATTAAAGTGACTCTCATCCAGAAATTCTTCCCTTCACCCCACTCTGTCCTGTAGACCTGCTGATGGCTGACTTGTTTTCTCATAATCTGATTTTCAGGATAAACTGGATGAAAGCTAAGAATATCTAACATTGGGGAACCGAAGCTGCTGCTCTTGATGGGGCATCCCCGAGCCAGATGTTGGAAAGGATGGGGGTACTGTAAGACCCAAAGGGCACACAGCAGTCTTGGCAGAGATGTGAAGGATGTTCTTCACAAGCAAAGGTAGCCTGTAGTCAGACCTGGTTGGAAACAGTCTGTTACTCCCAGGTTGGTTTTCTCAGACACCTCTGTGCATAAGGTATGAAAGCCTGTGAGCGTCAGCATTTTTGGACACAAAAGCCAGCCATCTATTTCCATCATATTGATCAGTTCTCAGAGGGAACATTCAACTGAGGAAAATAATAATAAAAAGAAAAAAACTAGAAAATGAACATCAGTCAAAAAATGTCTCTTTCCCTCCCTCCCTTTTTATGTTAAATGATACCTCAAGCCAAAAACTGCACAGAAAACAAGTTTTTCTCAGGGGGGAAAAGATCTTAAGAGCATCCTCTATCATGCTCTATCCCTTTGCCTTGCATTATCCTCACTGGACTTTGCCCTTGAAGTTGCCCTTGATGTTATGTATTTTTATTCGTTTATCTGTGTCTGCCATCCCTCAGTGGAAGCTTTGGTTTGTTCCCTGCAGTATCTTCAGTATCTAGAATACTGTCCAATTTTAAGGACACTGTGAACAAACCTAACTGTTAAAATAATAAGCTCTAATGATGAGATGTTTTTTATTTTGTTGAAATATGGTTGATTTATATTATATTCTGTTATTAATAATTTATGCTATACAAAATAGTGATTCAGTTATGCACACATGTGTGTATAAATATCCTTTTTCATATTCTTTTCCATTATGGTTTATCAGAGGATAGTGAATATAGTTTCCTGTACAGTACAGTAGGACCTGGTTGCTTATCCATTCTCTATATAGTAGTTTGTATCTGCTAACCCCCAAATCCCAATCCATCCCTCCCCCACCTCTCTTCCCCCTTGACAACTACAAGTCTGTCCTCTGTGTCTGTGAGTCCATTGCTGTTTTATAAATAAGTTCATTTGCATCATATTTAGATTCCATATATAAGCGGTGTCATATGATATTTGTCTTTCTCTTTCTCACTTACTTCACTTAGTATGATAATCTCTAGTTACATCTGTGTTGCTGCAAATGGAATTATTTTATTCTTTTTTATGGCTGAGTAGTATTCCATTGTATATGCGTATCTTCTTTATTCTTTCTAGGTTGTTTCCCATGTTTTGGCTATTGTGAATAATGATGCTATGAACATAGGGGCACATGTATCTTTTTGAATTATAGTTTTTTCTGGATATATGCCTAAGAGTGGGGTTGTTGGCTCATATACTAGCTCTGTGTTTAGTGTTTTGAGGAATCTCCGTACTGTTTTCCATAGTGCCTGTACCAGTTTTTATTCCCACCAGCAGTGTTGGAGGGTTTTCCTTTAGGAAATATTTCTAATAGACACATTTCTCCCTGGGAAGTTGGAGGTGGGAGGGGGAGAGGCCATGGGAGCAGATTTCTCAGAGAAATGCTTTCCAGGTACAGTGTCCACCCTTGTCCTCAGCTATATATGATGCCATGTCTCTTAGGTCAGGCGTATCTAGCTGTGGTAGATCAGGGCTTTAAAAAAATAGAGTTCTAAAGGTCAAGGCCTCCATTAGCTCAAGCCAGAGGTGTAAGGTATTTCCTGCTGCAGCATGCCCCAGTTATCTGAGCAGGGACTTTGGGAGGGGCTGCTTCTTTAGGAAAACACTCCATTGCACATGATTCAGATCCCCTGTTTCATAGAAACAGTGAACTCTCAAACTTCAGGAGAACAGGAGTTGTTAGGGCCATCATTTCCAAGAAGATGGGTAATCAAGAAGGGCAGCTCCATCACACGAGACAAGCTGGCCTTGCTTCAGTCTTCTCCACACCATACGGCTCTGGGATTATACACCGCGAGACTCTTGAAGGGATGAGGCAAACAGAATCACAAAAAAACCCTGGACTGCATGTCAGGAGACCTGGGTTCTGATCCTGTCTGTGCTCATTCAGGGTCTGACCTGGAGCAGGTCACCTGGCTTCACTGTCTCTATTACATAGTATAGTGTGGTTGGGGAACAAAGACATCTAAATGATGAACAAAAAGGAGAGAATGAAAACATGATTGTTAAAGTGCTAAGGGGGAAACAGAAGAGATGGTGGAGCTTCAGGGAGCTCTGAGGCTGAGGTAGTCAGACAAAGCTTCAGGGATCATTGAGATGAATCTGGAAGGCTGGGTCCATTCTGGTGGACAACGCAGAGGAAATCTCAGGTTGTGTGTGTCCATGCTCAGTCGCTCAGTCACGTTCGACTCTTTGTGACCCCGTGATGGTAGCCCACCAGGCTCCTCTGCTCATGGAATTTTCCAGGCAGGAATGCTGGAGTGGGTTGCTGTTTCCTCCTCCAGGGGATCCTCCTGACCCAGAGGTGGGATCTGTTATCTCCAGCTTCTCCAGTATTGGCAGGTGGATTCTTTACTACTGTGCCACCTGGGTATCAGTCTCAGGTTAGAGAAAGATAAAAGTTTGGAATCCAGATTCTAGGTAAGTTAAGAGGGCAGTGATTAGAGCATCCTTGTGAAAGCCAGTGTACTGTGAAGCAGGGTGGAGAAAAGTAATTCTAGGCAGAGAATCTGTAGTTAACGTGGAGAAGGCTTTACACTTCAGAGTGAGCCCTTGAAAAACTATTGAATAGCTAATACATTTACATAGCTCAAAATTTTTTTGTTTAAATTTATATTAATTTTTATTGAAGTATAGTTGATTCACAAAATTGTGTTAGTTTCTTGTGTAGAGCAAAGCAACACATATACATATGTACATTTTTCATATTCTTTTCAATTGTGGTTTATTACAGAATATTGAATATATTTCCCTATACTATACTGAATGGCCTTGATTTTTTTATGTTTTATGTATAGTAATTTGTACTTCACATAGCTCAAAATTTTAAAGGAACAAAAAAATATATAATACTATTAATGTTACCTGATGTTTATTTATCCTACCAGAGAGATGGATTATGTTTATATCACACACACACACACACACAAATAGCGGTACTTATATCCATACATAATTAATCTCCTCATTCATTTTTATAGCTATATCATATTCCACTGTATAATGGAACCACAATCTGTTTAACCAGCCCTTACTGAAGAACAGTTGGACCATTTCCAATCTTAACACAAACAAGCCTGCAAAGAATAGACAGTACACCCTCTGTTCCCATTTTTATGAGTATGTCTGTAAGATGTATTGCTAGAAGTTAAATTGCTGGTCAAACAGTATCCATTGGTGGTGTTGATAGATATCTGCAAATTTTTCTCAGTAAAGGTTACATCGATTGGCACTCCTACCAGAAATGAATGAGTGTGCTTCCTCTCCTACCATTGTCAAAGCAGTGATATCTAACTGATCTTTGACAGTCTGATGGAAATGCAGAAACTTTGGTGGAATTTAATGTTCTTTCCTCCTTTGATGATTGAATTTAAGTATCTTTTTATATATTTAAGAGCTATTTGAATTTCCTTTTCTGGGAGTTCTTTCTTTATATTCATTGCCCTTTCAGTCAATTGCCTTTTAAAAATTTGATTTATAGACATTATTATAAATACATATCAGATGTGTTATGGTATTTAAAAAGCTCCCAAATTCCATGCAGCTTTTCCCATCAGGAGGTGAAGTCTTGTTTCTCCATGCCTTGAATCGGGGCTAGTTTTGTGACTTGCTCAGACCAGTAGATTGTGGAAGGATGATACTGTGTGACTTTTTGAGCAAGGCTTCAAGAGAATGTCTCTGTCATCCCTTGCCACCTTGAGAGGGCTAGGTAAAGAAGTCGAGCTAGCTTCTCAAGGATGAGAAATTACAAGGTACTGCCAACTATGAGGCCCTTGGGTGAGGTCACCTTGGGCCATCCAGCCAGTCTCCCCAGCAGCTGACTATGACTGTGTATAAGTGAACTCAGACTAGCAAAAGGACTGCTCAGCTGAGCCCAGCCTGAACTGCCAACTCAAGGAAAGCAAGCAAACAAATGGTTAATGCTCAAGTCATTAATTTGTGGGCTTTCCCACTCTTTCTTCCCTGAGAAAGATAACCAAAACCAAAACAGTATTAATTTGTAATAAAAACTATAATTAATTTTCTGAGTTGATCATTTGTTTTTTTTACTATGTTTTGGTGCTTTGACCATGAAAACTTTTTTACATAGTCAAATTTACCAGTCCTTTTTTTGTTTCTTGGCTTCTGGGTTATGTGTGTTAATTTAACTAGAAAGGCTTCTTTCACTCAGTGTTTTAAAAAGCAGGCGCCTCTGCTTTCTCCTTGTAATTTATTTATCTATGTTACTTTTAAATGTTGGACCTATTAGGGATGTTTTGTGTTGAGAGTGTCACATTGTGACGTTGTCAGGGGTTGTGACATTGGTGTTCTCTTCCATTTCTTTTTTCTTTTCTTTTTAAAAGGGTGAATTACTTTTTATTTTTGGCTGCACTGTGCGGCATGTGGGATCTTAGTGCCGTGACCAAGGACTGAACCTGAACCCTCTGCATTAGAAGCATGGAGTTAACCACTGGACCACCAGGGAAGGGCCTCTTTTCCATTTTTAAAATTCCCTACATTTGTTTTAGTTTCATACTCTTGTAGTCAAATGAATCTGAGGCTCACTGACAGTCCTTGTGCTAGCTGTTCCGTCTTTTACTGCTTGCGATTTGTCCTCTGGTGTATTCTTCTGGAAGGAATGATGAGGACATAACCTCAGTGAGGCTAGGTATTCCTTTCTTTGCTTGAGGATCGTGTAGTTGTGGGCCCCCTGGGTCCTAGCATTGAACGTTCTGTGGAGAGATCTGAGTTTACCCTAAGTTCTGGTTCTCTCTTGTAAGTGACTGACTATCTTTTGCCTGACTATCCAAAGAGTTTCTTTTTTTCTCTCTTTCTTTGAAATACGATAATTTTACTACATCTTATAGTTGACTCTTCTGTGTCAATTTTTCATGGGGCGTGTTGTAACCTTTCAGCATGTAGATTCAAGTCTTCTTACATATAAAATGTATCTTTTGGTATTTATTCTGCCCCTTATTCCAGTGTTCATCCTCAGGGACTGCAGTTGTATGTATGTCGGCTGTCCTTTGCCTGTCTCACATTTGTCATTTTCTTGCTAATCACATTAAACTCTTCCCGTATTTTTTTTTCCACTTTGCTTGATTTTTCATTTCTAACCTCTATTACTTGTACTTTTATCCATAGTCCTTCCTTGTGTTTCTCACCATTTTCCATGTATTTCTGTCATAGTTATTTTTTTCTTCTGCTTCTTTCCTGATCTCAAAGATACAATTTCTTCAGAGACGTTCTTACTTCATTTTCTTGTAAATGCATGGGAAATAGTCACATTTTCCATCTATTCCAGTGGAAACTCTTTCCTGTAACTATCCTTTATCTGCCACTTGCTTTTTCTATGCCTGTTCTCTCTTTTTTTTTTTTTTTATTACTTGTCATGGAAGTGGTGACTTTCTCCTATAACAGTTGTGGGGAGCTGTGAGTGAAGGAGCTGTGGGAGCCGGACAGCTGGGAATTCCTGATGATCCTGGGATGTGTTTAAATTCATTTTGATCTCATTTCTCCCTCCTACCTAATAGGGCTAAGTGGTGTGGTTTTTCACAGTAAAGTGTCTCTCTTCTGCACCGCAGCCACAGGGGTAAACTGCCTGCCTCCTGCACACAGACTGCTTCCTGGGTTTTCTCCCTGGGCCTTGCCCTGTTTCCACACCTGGCCCAGTGCCTGCCACACGGCACACATTGCTGCAGCACCCGGAGCCTTTAGGTTTGGCACCTCAGAAAATGCTTCTTCACTTTGAGGATGATGCCTTTTCAGTTGTTTTTAACCTTTAGCCTCTGGTACTTCTCTCTTATCCCTCTCACATGGACCCCCATTGACACAGGCTTTCCACTAGTCTTTGGAAAGACTTTGGGGGTTTTAATGCTTAGTTTCACCAAAGGGAGCCACTTTTGGATGACTTCCAATAAAATTGGAAAATATTGACTTTGTATTAACCAAAACAGTGGTCCTTCCAAGTGGAGGGGGAACTGTTCAAAGAAGATCTTAATGCAGTGGATAACCACAATGGTGTGGTCAGTCACCCAGAAATAGCCATTCTGGAGTGTGAAATCAAGTGGGCTTTAGGAAGCACTGCTGTCAGTAAAGCTAGTGGATGCAATGGAATTCCAGTAGAGCTATTCAAAACCCTAGAAGATGATGCTGTCAAAGTGTTGCACTCAATATGTCAACAAATCTTGAAGACCCATCAGTGGTCACAGGACAGGGAAAGGTCAGTCCTCATCCCCGTTCCCAAGAAGGGCAGTACTAAAGAATGTGCTCCCCATTGGACAGTTTCACTCATCTCCCATGCTAGTAAGGTCATGCTAAAAATCTTGCATGCTAGCCTTCAGCATTACATGAACCAAGAGCTTCCAGATATCCAATCTAGGTTTAGAAAAGACAGAGGAACCAGAGATCAAACTGCCAACATTTTCTTGGTTATAGATAAAGCAAGGGAATTCGAGAAAAACATCTATCTCTGTTTCATTGACTATGCTAAAGCCTTTGACTGTGTGGATCATAACAAACTGTGGAAAGCTCTTAAAGAGATGGAAATATCAGACCATCTTATCTGTCTCCTGAAAAACCTATATGTGGGTCAAGAAGCAACAGTTAGAACCCTGTATGTAACAACTGATTGGTTCAGTATTGAGAAAGGAGTGCAACAGGGCTGTCTGTTGTCACCCTGTTTATTTAAGCTATACTGGCTGGAGGAAGCACAAGTTGGAATAAAGACTGCCGGGAGAAATATCAGTAACCTCAGATATGCAGATGACACCACCCTTATGGTAGAAAGTGAAGAAGAACTAAAGAGCCTCTTGATGAAAGTGAAAGAGGAGAGTGAAAAAGTTGGCTTAAAGCTCAACATTCAGAAAACTAAGATCATGGCATCTGGTCCCATCACTTCATGGCAAATAGACGGGGAAACAGTGGCTGACTTTATTTTTCTGGGCTCCAAAATCACTGCAGATGGTGATTGCAGCCATGAAATTAAAAGACGCTTACTCCTTGGAAGGAAAGTAATGATCAACCTAGACAACATACTAAAAAGCAGAGACATTACTTTGCCAACAAAGGTCTGTCTAGTCAAGGCTATGGTTTTTCCAGTGGTCATGTATGGATGTGAGAGTTGGACTATAAAGAAAGCTGAGCACCGAAGAATTGATGCTTTTGAACTGTGGTGTTGGAGAAGACCCTTGAGAGTCCCTTGGACTGCAAGGAGATCCAACCAGTCCATCCTAAAGGAGATCAGTCCTGGGTGTTCATTGAAAGGACTGATGTTGAAGCTGAAATTCCAATTCTTCAGCCACCTGATGTGAAGAGCTGACTCATTTGAAAAGACCCTGATGCTGGGAAAGATTGAGGGCAGGAGGAGAAGGGGACGATGAGGATGAGATGGTTGGATGGCATCACCGACTCAATGAACATGGGTTTGAATGGACTCTAGGAGTTGGTGATGGACAGGGAGGCCTGGCGTGCTGCGGTTCATGGGGTCGCAAAGAGTTGGACACGACTGAGCGACTGAACTGAACTGAGCACATCGTGAGAAATGCTGGGCTGGATGAGTTACAAGCTGGAATCAAGATAGGCGGGAGAAACATCAACAACCTCAGATATGCGGATGATACCACTCTATGGCAGAAAGTGAAGAGGAACTAAAGAACCTCTTGATGAGGCTGAAGAAGGAGAGTGAAAAAGCCGGCTTAAAACTGAATATTAAGAAAGCTAAGATCGTGGCATCTGGCCCCATTAGTTCATGAAGGGCAAAGGTGGAAGGGCAAAGGTGGAAGCAGTGACGTGTTTCCTCTTCTTGGCTCTGCAATCGCTGCGGTTGGTGACTGCAGCCACGAGATCAGAAGACAACTGCTTCTTGGCAGAAAAGGTATGACAGACCTAGGCAGTGTTCTAAAAAGCAGAGACATCACTCTGCTGACAAAGGTCTGTATAGTCAAGGCTGTGGTCTTCCCAGTGGTCATGTACAGTTATGAGGGCAGGCCCACAAAGAAGGCAGAAGGCCAAAGAATCGATGCCTTTGAACTGTGGTGCTAGAGAAGACTCCTGAGGGTCCCTTGGACAGCAAGGAGATCAAACTAGTCAGTCGTAAAGAAGTCAACCCTGACTACTCATTGGAAAGACTGATGCTGAAGCTGAAGCTGTGGTATTTTTGTCATCTGATGTGAAGAGCTGACTGCCTGAAAAAGTTCCTGATGCTGGGAAAGACTGAGGGCTGAAGGAGAAGAGGGAATCAGAGGATGAGATGGCTGAGTGGTACCACCAGTGCAATGAACATGAACTTGGGCAAACTCTGGGATATGGAGAGGAACAAGGAGGCCTGGTGTCCTGCAGTCCATGGGGTCTCAAAGAGTTGGACACGACTGGGTAATTGAACAACAACACGTGGAGGGCTTTGCCCTTTAGCCCGTGATGATGGATAGCTGTTAGAATTCTTGAATAGTGAAACAAAATGGAGGAAAAGCCTAAGGATTAACATCATGGATGGATTGCAGAGGATCCGTTCAAATTAAGAAGTATTAGAGCCTGGGCAAGAACCCTGAAATCTAAGGTACCATCCAGGTGTGAAACAACAATGGGCTGAACCGAACCAGCGATGATAGAATTGCCAAGGAAAGAAAAATACAAGAAATGGTGAGATAGAAACATCAATAATCCTTGGATGGTATATTAGATTTGATGGGGAAGGATGAGTTAAGAATGATTTCAAGTTTGAAACTAAGTGAGAAGTAGAATAAATCAGTCTGTGGACTGATCGTTGGGATTTCACTGAGACTTAGTATTTTCGATAAAACAAATAAGATTACCCTCTGAGAGTGAACTGAATGTCAACACAAAAGTAATGGTCGTGGAGCTGTACAGTCACCTTAAGATGATAGATTGGAGAGACACAGATGCCCTTCAGTTGCATTCCAGAGGAGTGGAGTCTTGGTGGACCCCCCATCATGGCTCCATTGGCATAGCCATCCTTGTGGAGGATGTTGGTGCCCTGTGCTGCCTTGGCTGATGGGATCTGTCTCCACAGGAGCGAGATTTAGGAGCCAGGTGACACCTGCATGAATCCAGGTGATAAGGAATCCATGAGGTTTCACAGTCTAGGAAGAGAGAGAAAATCAGCAACTAAAGATAGCTCTTTTTGAAGCAATGATATTTACAGAATGATAGGAAGAAGAGTACCTGGATCAGAACCAAATCAGAGAGTCAGGAACAGTATTAGAAAGGTGCAGCATCCAAAAGGAAAAGAGTACAAACAACCGGAGCCACAATCATGATAGGTGATAAGCCCATTATATTTCTTCAGTGCTAGGCTTCGTCTGAATGCAGCTCCAAAGCTGAAGCTTCTTTTAATAAAAGACTCTGAAATTCTGACAACATAAGTTGTGCCAGAAAGAAGTAGGGGCAGGGACCGGATAGAAAGCCCTTCCCTACATCATGCAGAAGTTAGGTCAGAGGAAGAGAGTATCAGGGAAGAGGTAGAATAAGTTTCAGAAAACTGATGGTCAGCCTTTGTGGCTGCCCTGTCTTTGCACTCATCTCACACGCTAGTAAAGTAATGCTCAAAATTCCCCAAGCCAGGCTTCAGCAATATGTGAACCATGAACTTCCAGATGTTCAAGCTGGTTTTAGAAAAGGCAGAGGAACAAGAGATCAAATTGCCAACATCCGCTGGAAAAAGCAAGAGAGTTCCAGAAAAACATCTATTTCTGCTTTATTGACTATGCCAAAGCCTTTGACTGTGTGGATCACAATAATCTGTGGAAAATTCTGAAAGAGATGGGAATACCAGACTACCTGACCTGCCTCTTGAGAAACCTATATGCAGGTCAGGAAGCCACAGTTAGTACTGGACATGGAACAACAGACTGGTTCCAAATAGGAAGAGGAGTACGTCAAGGCTGTATGTTGTCACCCTGCTTTTTTAACTTCTATGCAGAGTACATCATGAGAAACACTGGCTGGAAGAAGCACAAGCTGTAATCAAGATTGCCGGGAGAAATATCAATAACCTCAGATATGCAGATGACACCACCCTTATGGCAGAAAGTGAAGAGGAGCTAAAAAGCCTCTTGATGAGAGTGAAAGAGGAGAGTGAAAAACTTGGCTTAAAGCTCAACATTCAGTAAACGAAGATCATGGCATCTGGTCCCATCACTTCATGGGAAATAGATGGGGAAACAGTGGAAACAGTGTCTGACTTTATTTTGGGGGGCTCCAAAATCACTGCAGATGGTGATTGCAGCCATGAAATTAAAAGACGCTTGCTGCTTGCAAGGAAAGTTATGACCAACCTAGATAGCATATTGAAAAGCAGAGACATTACTTTGCCAACAAAGGTCCGTCTAGCAAGGCTATGGTTTTACCAGTGATCAGTATGGATGCGAGAGTTGGACTGTGAAGAAAGCTGAGCTCCGAAGAATTGATGCTTTTGAACTGTGGTGTTGGAGAAGACTCCTGAGAGTCCCTTGGACAGCAAGGAGATCCAACCAGTCCATCCTAAAGGAGATCAGTCCTGGGTATTCATTGGAAGGACTGATGCTAAAGCTGAAACTCCAATATTTTGGCCACCTCATGCGAAGAGTTGATTCATTGGAAAAGACTCTGATGCTGGGAGGGATTGGGGGCAGGAGGAGAAGGGGACGACAGAGGATGAGATGGCTGGATGGCGTCACTTACTCGATGGACATGAGTTTGAGTGAACTCCGGGAGATGGTGATGGACAGGGAGGCCTGGCGTGCTGCGATTCATGGGGTCGCAAAGAGTCGGACACGACTGAGTGACTGAACTGAACTGAACTTAACTGTCTTTTTTACATTATAGGCAAGCAATGCAATCTCTAAGCATCCTTTGTAGCTTAAGGTGGCCGCCCTTGTTTTGGGTAATGAAATAAATATTCATGGAAATGCCTGGGAAAGGAGTCCCTTACTGAATAAAAAGAAGCCTTTCTTAGAGAAAGTGCTGTGTGTCCTTTGGCCTCCCACCTCTGCCCTGCTGAGATCTGAATGCACTGCAGTAACCTTCTTGCAACTATGAGGATGAAAGCTCACTGGGAACGATGTAGACCAGGAAGGTGGAAGCAGTCTGGGTCTTGGCTGATATTTGTAGACAGTCAGACCAGCCTGAGACCGTGAATCTCCAACCTTCTCCCTACCTGAGAACAATTGACCACATCTGTTTCAGCCAGTGTTGGCTGGCTTTCTGTAATTTGCAACTGAATTCGCTTTTAACTGAGACAGATATCCTGTGCTCAATTGCAGGAAGAAAGATTTAAGTTCAGTCAAGAAGGCCTTTCTGTTGACTGGGGTACTTCAACCATGGGATGGACTTCCTTTATCTTTTTCTCTGAAACAGCTCTTCCTTCCTGTAACTCCCGCCTTGTACCCTTACTGGGTGAATGTCCCCTGCAGCTGCTATCTGTTCAGCCAGGTCAGAAACGAGGAGTCAACCTTGCTTCATCCTCCTACAACTCATGTATCTAATTGGTGGAGAACTTAGGTTGAATTATGTCTGTAACGTTTGCAAGGTTGTGAGGGAACATATACACGTGACGATGACATATTTGAAGCATGTGACATTACTTTCATGTCACCACATTGTCCCCTTTCTTGCTGCCTTGGTCCAGGCTCTTTCCATCTCTGTGTGTACAACTAAAGGGCATTTCTTACTGTCTCCCAGCCTCTAACCCTTCACGTTAATGTTAAGTGACTAGCTATAATGCACGTCTGTTCCAGTTACATCTCTACTTAAAAATCCCACAGAGTATGTCTCTACAACCCAAACCCTTAAGTTGGTTTAAAAGTTAAAAGTTGAGTATAACTGTTCCTATTGCCCTGAAATTGGCGACAGAGTCCATATTTTAAACAAAGTCAGTAAACACTGGGGCCAGAACACCCCACTCGCCCACATGCAAGCAACCAGGTGTCACTAAAGAAGCAACAGAAATGGCCTTGCTACAATTGCATCCCCTGCCACCAACTCCAGTTATACAGAGAGAGGACCAGGCTGTGCCTTTTGGATGCAGCTGTTATTGGCTGGGGGAAGGACGGTATTTGTGCTGAGACTTCCCTCTCCTCCTTGGGTTCTTCCTCTCTGTCGATGCCAGAGAGGAGAGAAGTGCCAGTAGAAGAGGAAGGTGGACATCTATTTTTGCGCTGGGCCAATTTGAGCAGGAAAAAGAGTTAGAAAGATGCGGCAGGGAGAGAGGGCAGTAGGGAGCAGCCCCCATGCACCATTAGTGTAGCTGATGATGTGTGAGTTTTCCTTGGAAGGTCAGTAGACATGAGACCTCTTGCCAGGACCCCACCCAAGAGGCTGCCTGCCAGGGAGGAGACTCCGGCAGTAAGCAGCTGTGGATGAAATGCCTGGGAGGATGGAGCATGGAAGAGATGGAACAGAAGCCTTAACTCCCCCATCAGGGATATATGTAGTTGCTGGGGACCCCACCCAGGCACCCCACTGCAGAGGTAGCATGTGGATGGCTTTAACCACTTCACTTAGCCATGTGGCTAACCAAGAATGGGTGGCAATGGTCCTCAGTTGAATGAAAGGGCCTGTGTGAAGGACCAGGAGGCTCAGAGGGTCAGGGGGAGGGGTGTAAGAGATCCCCCATCCCCACTCCAAGACTTCCAGTCCACAGTCTAGCCTCCTGAGGGGGTAGAGACTGTATCAGGTATGACATTAGGAGTTTAAAGCTGGACTAGTACTGGGTGTTCATTGGAAGGACTAATGTTGAGGCTGAAACTCCAATACTTTGGCCACCTGATGCGAAGAGCTGACTCATTGGAAAAGACCCTGATGCTGGGAAAGATTGAGGGCAGGAGGAGAAGGGGACGACAGAGTGAGATGGTTGGATGGCATCATTGATTTGATGGACATGGGTTTGGGGAGTCTCCGGGAGTGGGTGATGGACAGGGAGGCCTGGCGTGCTGCAGTTCATGGGGTCGCAAAGAGTCGGACATGACTGAGTGACTGGACTGAACTGAACTGAACTGAGTACACTAGTACCCTAATTAAGAGAGTTGTTGTTCAGTCACTAAGTCGTGCCCTACTTTTTGTGACTGCATGGAATGCAGCTCACCAGGCCCCTCTGTCCTTCACTGTCTCCCAGAGTTTGCTCAAATTCATGTCCATTGAGTCTGTGATGCTATCTAACCATCTCATCCTCTGCCGTCCCCTTCTCCTTTTGCCTTCAGTCTTTCGCAGCATCAAGGTCTTCTCCAATGAGTTGGTTCTTCGCATCAGGTGGCCAAAGTATTGGAGCTTCAGCATCAGTCTTTATCAGACTTAACTTTCACACATCCACAGCTGAGCATCATTTCTGCTTTGTCCAAACCACTTCATTTTTTTCTGGAGCTATTGATAATTGCCCTCTGCTCTTCCCCAGTACCATACTGGACACCTTCTAACCTGCTCTTCTTCTGTTGTCCTATCTTTTTGCCTTTTTATGCTGCTAATGAGGTTCCTGTGGCAAGAATACTGGAGTGGCTTGCCATGTCTTCCTCCAGTGGACCATGTTTTGTTAGAACTGTTTACTATGACCCGTCTGTCTTGGGTGACCCTTCAAGGCTTGGCTCATAGCTTCACTGAGTTATGTAAGCCCCTTTGACATGACAAGACTGTGATCTGGGAAGGGGAATTAAAGGAGGCTGAGGGTAGAGGAAGATTAGGCCCATAGCTACGAGTGGCAGGTGGAAGAGAAACCACTGTGTCTTCAGTCCACTAGCTGATGTTCTCTGTCCTGCTGGATCTGGACTTGTCCCCCTCTGGCCTCATCCTTTGCTTTTTTCAGGATACCTTGACCCCATGGACTGTAGCCTGACCAGGCTCCCCTGTCCATGGAGATTTTCCAGGCAAGAATACTGGAGTGGGTTGCCATTTCCTCCTCCAGGGGATCTTCCTGACCCAGGGATCGAACCCAGTTCTCCCGCACTGCAGGTAGACGCTTTACTGTTCGAGTCACCAGGGAAGTTGATACCTTATATTCTAGCCTTACTAAATAGTGTGAAGTGTTCTAGGCATTTCTGTTATCTATTGCTGTATAGCAAACCACGTCTAAGCTACGTGGCATAAAAGCAACCACCATTTGACCAGTTCATGGCTTACAGGCTGACTGAGCTCTGCCGATCAGTTCTTCTGCTGGTAGTTCTCGAGTCTTGTGGTTGTGGTCAGGTGGCAGCTAGGGAGCTGGGGAGACCGGATCTCTTCTAGTTTTGGGACCTTTCACTCCATGTGACCTCTTCATGGAGCTTCTCCATGTGGTTACTCCAGTATCCCAAGGGAGGCAATAGAAGCTACCTCTTAGAGGCTAGCTCAGGATGGGCACAGCATCCCTGCTGCTGAACTCCTCACGCTGAAGACTCTACTATTGTATATTTCTGATTTTTGGCTTGTGATGCTCCTTCTAACCGATACATCCTATCTGGTCCCTGAGTCTGCTCTGAATAACATGTATCAACTCAGTCTGGGTCTGATAACCTCTTGTGCCCTGAACATAGATTTTGTTTCCTTGCCACTTCTTTCCTGATTAGACTATGAACTCCCAGATGTCCTGAATTTCTCACTCTGGTTTCATTAGTGCTAGCAAGAGGGACTAGTGGACTTACTGCAGGCAGGTAATAGGTGTTGAATGAATGAGTGAGTGAACTCATTCATACCTTTGAGGACTATTCCAGTAGGGGAGACATGACCATCATAAGGACTTAATTAATTTGGTTATTTTTGGTTGTGCTGGGTCTTTGTTGTTGCATGTGGGCTTTCTCTGGATGTGGTAAGTGGTGGGGGTGGGGGTGGGGGGATGCCACGCTTCATTGCAGTGCTCAGGCTTCTCATTGTGGTAGCTTGTCTTGTTGCCAAGCACGGGCTCTAGAATGTTGTACAGGTTTCAGTAGTCGGGTCTCCTGGTTTCTAGAGCTTGGGCTCTAGTTGTGGTGCACCAGTTTAGTTACTCCGAAGCAATATGGGATCTTCTTGGGCTAGGAACCTGTGTCTCCTGCATTGGCAAGTGGATTCTTAAAAACTACACTATCAGGGAAGTCCCCATCAAAGGATTTTTATATGACATACTTTTGCATTTTTGGTCAAGTGACACTTGAGGTCCTTTCCAACTTAAAGATTTTGTGCATCTTGGTTAAAAAAGAGTTTCAAAGCAAGAGTGAGACAATCTAATACATATGATAATGCATGAGGGTATTTTTAAAATTACAGAAAGCAAAGTGTTCTGTGATTGTTAATTTCATTATACCCATTGATAGCTGTATCCTAGGGTATAAGTCCAAGGTTACCCCAGAATTTTTGGAGGGGAGAGAGTTAAAGATTAGTTCCAAGTTACAAAATATAAAATAAGAAAATACATGCAAGTTCTTTCAAACTCACTCACGTTTTACTTGACCTTTGAAGACTCAACAACACATGAGTTACTGCCCTAGCCCTTACCCTTTTTTCCATGGTAGAAAATAGAAAAACATTTCAAACAACTGTTTATATTATTTTTTTACTTCTGAACTGTGGATATGATCAGGTACCTCCAAAATGAATAAAAACAATGAAAAAAAAAAGCAAAACCCTTTGCTTCCCACGGGAACATGGTTTACTTTCCATTTGCTAAACATCCCTAGAGGCTATTATAAAATTGTACACATTTGAATGATTTTTAATGGCATAAACGTTACTCTTATTTTCTAATGCCTTATTCCCCAGTATAAAGTATTTATGCATACTTAAATATATACGGTATACAGTAGTTATACATCATAGTTTCTTATCACTTGTTCAGTTTGTTTCTTTTTTTTAAAAGAAGGCAGCTTAGTGTTATCAGCAGTTCCAGCATTGGATGGTTTGACAGCAAGATATTTCAGAATACTTAAGGACTTTTTGCCTGCAGCTAGAAAAGAAAAGAAAAAAAAAAAAAAACGCAATAAGTACACATAATGGAAACCTCTCCCCAATGGCCTTTTCATTTCCTCTCAGCCCAGGGGAAAGTATTTGACTGGGGAGCAGAAATAGGGAGGGTTTGCAGCCAGCAGTATTAAAGGGCAAGAAAAGATATGATTTTTTTCAGTAACAGGTCACCCTGGGGAACTAATGGTGATTTGATTGCTCTAAGTACGATGAGTGTCAGTCAGATTTTAAGACTAAATGAGCAGAAAAACTGTGAGCTTTAAAAGTTTCTGGAATGATGGAACTTTGTTGCTGGAGGAGACCCGACAGATGGATCTTTCTCGTGTTCAGTGACTCCACCAGCGCTGTTTTGTTGGTGATGGGGCTAGAACCACGCTTCTCACCTGTGCTTGCATCTTGCAGTCACCTGGGAGTTCCAAGGCCTAGATCCACCTCAGACAATCTGATTAAATTTGTCAGGGGGTGACCTGCACACTGGGACCTCACCGCCAACCTTTCTTTGCAGTTTGGTTTTCCAACATGGTCCATTCTGTGCAGGATTTTGTGGCTGGTGGGATGTATGTTTTTTCCCTTCATACAGACACTTGTTGGCTTCCGTATCCCACTTTCTTTCTTTCTTTTTTGATTGATTTGATTTCTATATCCATTGTGAAATAAAACCTCAAAAAATACCACATTCTTTTTATAACATATTTATTTCCTAATAATATAAATGACTTGCCTATTTTGTGATCTATGCGGAGAAACTCTGTTTTGTTTGAGAGAGTTCCCTTACAATGCCAAAAATACTTCATAGTTGTTAACATCTATGATGTTAACATCATCTATGATGATTCAGTTAACATCATTCCTACCATAACAAAAGCAATTTAAGTGTTACAGAAAATATTCTATTTAGCACAAATCTGATTATAGACTGATCACTGAGGCTGTAGAGGGAGGACTTTCAATAACTCATTCATTCAGAAACACTTACTGGGGGTCTGTAATGTGTCAGGTGTTGTGCTAAGTACACATAAGCTTACTACCAATGACACCCATGGGCTGGATGGGGAAGAGAGATGCAAAATTTCATTTCAGAGATGAAACTCTGTTGAGTCCGTATCCCATTTTCTTCTTCTTACAGATTCACCTCGTGGTCTCAGACCTGAACAAGATGGTCAAAATTGAGATCACAGTCAGTCTTTCTGGGTGTGGGTCCCCTACTCATATCAGCCTGTGTATCTGGCGTACTAATTGGTCCCTGCAGCTTGAGTGAGGCCATGTCCACTGGCTCTCCTGTCCTCACCTGTGTGAACAGCCATAACTTCTCCCTACTTTCCCCTCACTTGTGACCTTGCCAGGAGATGACAGGGTGCAAAAGCTCTTCTCTGATCTTCAGGTGAGGCAGTTAAACTCCTGTCTTTTTTTTTCCTTTATATTCTGATATAGAGGACCACTTTTCTCCCCAGGCAGGTAACCTCATGTCACTTTAAAACCCAGAATTTAGAGTTGGAAAGGACTTTGAAGGTTATTGGTTTCTTGCTGGCTGAAGTCCTCTCTCTTTATGCCTGGCAGATGGCTCTGCAGGTTGGACTTGGATGCCCACAGGGAGAGAAGTCGTTTCTCCCACTCCAGCTCATTCAGCTGTGGATGATGCTAGTTATCAGTGTTCCTTCCTAGGTTAGATCATTTCTCACGTTATCCTGGCAGATTCTCCTTGGTATCAATTTCGCTTGGTGTCCTAGTTCACTCTCTCCTGGGGGAAGGCAGGCATGGAGGAGTGACCGGAACAGAGGCCTCCTGCTGGCATCCCCTTAAGGCTACACTGGGCTGATTGACAAGCTGTAAGTTCCTTTGACCTTGACATTTAGTACAGTAAGTCCCCTACGTATGAACGAGTTCTGTTCCAGCAGTGTATTCATAAGTCGAATTTGTTTGTAAGTTCAATGAACTTAGCCTAGGTATCCAGCTAACACAATTGGCTACATAGCACTGCTCTGTAATAGGCCTGGGAAGATCTCCTAGAGTAGGAAATGACAACCCATTCCAGTATCTTGTCTGGAAAATTCCATGGGTAGAGGGATCTGGCTGTCTATAGTACATGGAGTTGCAAAGAGTCAGACAGGGCTGAGTACACACTCATAATAGATTTATAATATTTTTCATACAAATAATACATTAAAAAACACAAGAAATAAAACATTTTTAATCTTAGTACAGTACCTTGGACAGCACAGTAGTACAGTACAATAGCTGGCATGCAGGGGTGGGCATTGAGTGAATAAGCAAGAACAGTTACTGCCTGGAGGAGGGAGATGAGGTGGAAGATGGTAGAGCTGAAGGACAGTCAGCAGTAGGCGATGGAGAGCAAGCTGCAGCTTCACTCGTGCCTGACATTGATGGCACAGGCTCTGGTTCCTTGCTAGATTCAATGCTATCTACTGTCTTGAAACAACAATCCAGTGACGCGTGTTCGCATCTTTGAAAGTTCGCAACCTGAGGGTTCGTAGGTAGGGGACTCACTGCAACTCCTGTTCTCCATCTGTCTGGCCTGGGAGTAACAACTACTTCCTATCCCAGGTCTGGGATGCTAGGTTATTGGAGGGAGACCTGTGCCCATCAGGGCCTCCACCTGCCTGTATCCTGGACCAGAGTGAGATTTTAAATGGTTGTATTATAATTGCTTATCCATGGTCTTATTGCTGGAAATTTAGTGTTTTTCCTCTCCAGTGCTCTTACGGTATCAGTAGCATTGTGTTCAATATCCATGCCCATGAATCTTTGGGAATTTTTTTTTGGCGGGGGGGCAGAGGGGAATGTGTTTATTGCGTTCCTGCTGAGCCTGAAGCTGCTGATGAGTTATTAGCAAAGAGTTCGTAGTGAAATGAATTGAGCCCTTTGGTAGTTTCTGCAGAGGGTCAGATTTGGTATTTTACCCTGTACATCTGTTTGTGTATATTTTCTACCTTGAGGAGTTGCTTCTTTTGACATTTCACAGACAACGCAGCCCTTCATTACTGAAGAAGGCGACACTGCCAAAAATTCATCCTTGAGCATACAGCAGTTAACGTCTCAGACAGAACCCAGACATCACATTTTCAAGATGTTCTCAGACCTCTCCAGCTCATTCCTTTTCATACTTGAGCCTTGTGGCTAAGGCCCTGGAAGAGGAATATTGCATCTGGGGGCCTGGCAGTGACGAATTCATCACCAGTGCTCTCACAGGCCTCGTAACAGAGAATGCTATGAGTTGCATAGCAAAGTAGCTCAGCATTTCGAAAGAGTTACAGTGACTTTTGTGCATAACTGCAGTCTCTTCCAGCAGTGATGGGGATGTCTGTAATCCTCAGCTGTAAGCCCCCCTGGGGCAGAGAGACAGATATTAGGCAGATGGCATTTCTAGTTCTCTGTGGCCATCTCCACTTTTGCTCTTGCAAACTTGCATTGGTATCATTGGGACTTCACTCTTTACATCTATTTTAAAAAGCTTAGAAAAATTTTTTACATGTTTTGGCCATGTGGCTTCTTAGATCCCCAGCCAGAGATTGAACCCATGCTCCTACATTGGAAGTGCAAAGTCTTAGCCACTGGACCACCAGGGAAGTTCCTTTCTCCACATCTTAAGTGATGGACAACTCAGCTCATAACAGTGGCTTTCACGTACTTGACCCATTTCGCCACCCTCTCTCTCCCCAGTGTGGAGAGTCTTTTGCGATGGTGAGGGTTTCTGCCGCCTGCTTGGGCACCTTTTAATTCAGGTCAGCTCTTATCATGGGAGGCTGCCAGAAAAAGCCTAGAATTTCATAGGCTAACATAGGCACCTTGCAAGCTATCTGGCTGTATAGGTCTGGGAGGTGACGGTCTTATTTATCATGCTAGTGACTAACCTAGATCCCTGTCAGAGCATCTTACTGCGAGGCTTTAAGTCAGTCATTTACAGTAACCCAGTAGCTGGTATTCAGTTGCTCAGTTGTGTCCACCTCTTTGCGGCCCCATTGACTGCAGCATACCAGGCTTCCCTGTCCTTCACTATCTTCTGGAGTTTGCTCAAACTCATGTCCATTGAGTTGGTGATGCCATTCAACCATTTCATCCTCTTTCACCCCTTTCTCTTCCTGCCTTTGATCTTTCCCAGCATCAGGTGTCTAAAGTGTTGGAGCTTCAGCATCAGTCCTTCCAATAAATATTTGTGGTTGATTTTCTTTAGGATTGACTGGTTTGATCTCCTTGCAGTCCAAGGGGTTCTCTCAAGAGTCTTCTCCAGCACCACAGTTCAAAAGCATTAGTTCTTAAGTGCTCAGCCTTCTTTATGGTCCAACTCTCATATCCATACATGACTACTGGAAAAATCACAGCTTTGACAATAAGGACCTTTGTCAGCGAGGTGATGTCTCTGCTTTTTAATACGCTGTCTAGGTTTGTCATCACTTTTCTTTCAAGGAGCAAGTATTTTCTAATTTCATGGCTGCAGTCACCTTCCACAGTGATTTTGGAGCCCAAGAAAATAAAGTCTGTCACCGTTTCCATTTTTTCCCCATCTATTTGCTGTGAAGTGATGGGACTGGATGCCATGATCTTAGTTTTTTGAATGTTGAGTTTTAAGCCAGCTTTTTCCACTCTCTCTTTCGTCTTCATCAAAAGGCTCTTTAGTTCCTGTTTGCCTTCTGCCTTTAGGTGGTATCATCTGCGTATCTAAGGTTATTGACATTTCTCTCAACAGTCTTGATTCTAGCTTATGAGTGATAGAACCCAGCTTTTCACATGATGTACTCATGGGCATTTCTGCATGCTTTAATATGTAGAAATGTTATTCTAATATGTATAGCACCTAACACTGCATGTAAGTTAAATAAGCAGGGCAACAATATACAGCTTTGATGCACTCCTTTCCTAATTTGGAACCAGTCCATTGTGCCATGTCTGATTGTAACTGTTGCTTCATGCCCTGCATACAGGTTTCTCAGGAATACCTTATATTTGGACTAGAGTTTGCTTTCTAGGTCAGCTTCAGACAGTCTGGATTTGAAACCTCATTTCTTCTGAAATCAGATTGGCTAATATCTGAGTGAACCTGAACCCCAGATATGGGCTTCGCTACTGAGGCTTTGCCCATGACCCAGAGCAGGTTGAAAGAACTGCCATCATTTCTGAAGAGCTCATGGACTTCCCTGGTGGTCTAGTGGCTAAGGCTCCGCACTCCTAATGCAGGTGATCCGGGTTTGATCCCTGGTCAGGGAACTAGATCCCACATGCTGCAATTAAATATCCCGCGTACCCAGCACAGCCAAATAAATAAGTCAAAGAATTCAGCACAAGCTAATGCCACTCTCTGTATAAATACTGCAGTTAGAACTTTTTGAAGTGTTCCTGGACACATCCGCATCTCTAAAATCTCCTAACATTCCAAGATGTTCCCCCACCCAACCCCAGCTTTCACATCTAGCAAACTAGGCTCCAGCTCTGTGAGCGGAGAGATTTGCCTTGGACCATACTTGGACCACTGTGAACTCTTTAATGTTTTATTAAAGGGTGGAAATCATCTTTTTCATCTCCCACTAGTCAGGAGGCAGATGTGGGATGTGGCCTGAAACAGGCACATGATTCTTAGAAGCTGCCACCGGCTGTTCTTTCTGAAGTAGCCAGAAGTTGAATGAAGGCTCTGGTCCACGTGTTCATTCATCCAAAAGTACTCACTGGAGCCTCCTAAGTGCTAGGCATGTTGGCAACACTGAGGACCTGATCGTGCATGAGGCAACGTGGAGTGAGTCCAGTGACAGATGGTAGTGTAAATAAGGGAGGATTTTGCTTCCAGAACCAAGGGCAGTGCTGTGTGGGAAGCAGAGCAGAGTAATGAGACTAACCAGAGTCCTGCTTTGGCTCCTGTGTTCAGAGAAGCATGTCCAAGGAGCTGACGTTCAAGTCGAAACCTGGACGATGAGAGAAGTCAGCTGGACCAAGGGTTAGAGGACGTGTTCCAGACAGAGGGACCAGCACGTGAAACAGCTGCACAAGGGAGAGCTGCATGATGCGATCCTGATGTTGGGCCTTGTTCTGTGCTCGTGAGCTCCTCCCAGCCTGGTTGCCACCGTAGCTTGTCCTGCCTTTGCTCCGACCATGATGTTCCCCCAGTGAGGATATGATAACCCTCCACTGCCGTGGAGAATTCAGAGGACCATGCCATCATTAGAGTGGCTTAGAGTACACCACTCTATTGTACAAATGAAAGGAAATTGATCTGCCACCAAGATTTTTATTAGTAAAATTGTCCCCAGCCCTCTACTCTACTGGTATCACCAGACTGATATTGCTGTTGGACTCTGAACACTGGAGGCCTGAAGAAATATAATACTGAGACTGGAATTGTTTTTGATAAGATCTTTATCTACAATCTGATTTCTTTTAAACTCCTAATTCAGACTCTAAGCCTGGGGTCCTTGTGAAACTATGCAACTAAAGAAGTTTTCCAAGAGCTCATAATTTTAGTAGATGCTGGCTGTTCAAAAATGTAACTCAAAGACAGGAGACACTAAAGATATATTCTTTAGTGTGGTTACTTGTTCTTGGAATCTGCATTAAGATGTTTAAGCAACTTTGTAAGCTTACAGCTTGAGGGCTGAGCACCTTATTCTTCCCTCCTGGTTCTCACCCCTTCATCCCGTCCCTTCCCTTCACCCTGGATGAGAACTGTGTCTGGCTTCTAACCAATACAGTGCGGCAGACATGATGCGCTCTTGCTCCTGTGGTTATGTTACATTATATAAGGCTCTCCTAGTCTGTTTTGCTAGCAGACACTGGAGAGGCTCTCGTTGCTGATGTGATGAATCAAGGGCTCATATTGAGAAGTGCACGTGACAAGAAACCACAGGTGACCTCTAGGAGTCGAGGACAGCCTCCCACCAGGTACAACCTCAAGGAAATAAAATCTACCTGTAACCAGAGTGAGCTTGGGAGTGGATTCTCATCCAGCCGGATCTTCAGATGAGAACACAGACCTTCATACCAGATTGATTACCACAGAAGATTCCTTTCAGCTGTGTCCAGATTCCTGACCCATAGAACTGTGCTAAGAAATGTGTAAATCTTTAACTCTGTTAATTTGTTATGTAGTAGCAGGAAAAGATGGGAAGTTTTCTTTTTTTTCCTCCCCTATCATTTAAAAAATATTTATTTGGCTGCACTGGATCTTAGTTGTGGCACACAGGATGTTTTTTTGGTTTTGGCCTGTGGGATCTTAGCTCCCTGACTAGGGATAGAACCTGGAATTGGGAGTGCAGAGTCTTAGCCACTGTACCTCCAGGGAAGTCCCAGATGGTGAAGTTTTCAATAAGCAGAAATGGATCTGGACTCTGTCAGATCTAATCTGGATGGGGATGCCCACTTACTACCAGTTCTTGGCCAGCTAAATAGCCTCAAGAATGTCCACTTCAGTAAATTCTAACAGTTCTTTGAAAAAGTAATAAAAGTAGAGAAACAATTTCCGGGACTCTTAGAACCAGAAATCCATTCAAAGAATGACTTTAGTGTTTCCTAAGTCATAGAAAACCTTCCTCTTCTCACATGCTAATTTTGCTAAGGGTCAAATACAGGTTTATGGGGGTGGTTCTCAGAATTTGGTAGAAAAGCAAAGGAAACTCATGATTGTTTTTCAGTTCCTTTGTTTTCTTTGGAGAGAAATCATCAAGGCAGGCCTAGATTAAGCAAGTATCAACAGACCCTCCAGCCCTGTATGATGGAGTGTGGAATTGGCTTTCCTGGATTAAAAGCTCCTTTCCATCAGTAGGATTTACCTAGGGCAGTGACTCAGCTTTCTGGTCTATACTTTCAAAGTAGAGTTGCCAACTTTAGCACATAAACATATAGGACACCCAGGTGTGTTTGAATTTCAGATCAACAATAAATCATGTCTTAGTATAATTTTGTGTCAGATATTTCATGACACATCCTTATTCTGAAAAAAAAAAATTGTTGATCTAAAATTCAAATTTTGCCAAGCATCTTATATTTGATATGGCAATCCTATTGTAAAGGTATTTCATTTGAAATTCAGAGCCCTGCATCAGAAATATATTTTAGGCACTCTTTAAGAAGCACCATTCCATTTTAAAGGCTGCTGTAAAAAATGAAACGGGATCATTGGTAAGGAATTCTAGGCATCCATATGTAGATTGAATTTTGTTATATTAGATAAAACAATAATTTTTTAGATAGACTACTTGACTAATGGAGTATCCTGAATGTTAACAGTTGGGAAGCTCATAATACTTGTTCCTCAATCTTTGTTTCCAGAAGAAGAAAATGTAAAATTTGACATTAAACTTCAGTATGTGTATTACCACATTCTTTACAATATGGGAACCTTATTTTAATGATCATGTTTATGGTAATCCTTTAATGTGGTAGCATCTCAGGAGCAGAGACACTATAGAACCCAAGCAAAAGAAATTTTATACTAGAAACGTCATGCAGGGTGACTTTTCATTAAAATAATTCTTTTCCAAGCAAATTTAAGTGAGTCTGAAAAACTCTAGCCCATGCCTCCGTAAGTTTTTCTGCTCTGGAGTATTGAAAGGCTCTGCTCTGGAGTATTTATTTATTTTGAAGCCTGACATAGATTTAATTACTATTGAAAAAAAACAAGTTCTCTGATGTTTTAATGTTAAATTATGTCTGATTTTAAAAGGGGAAAAAAAGAAAAACTTGGCTTCCAAATGGAAACTAGAATTTCACCACTGAACCGAAAGCTTTAGGAATATAGAGTGTGTTTTTTCCCTGGACTGCTGTACAGAGGACAGTAAGTCTTCTACGTATGAACCTTCAGATTGAGAACTTTCAAAGATGCAAATATGCACCTGGTTCCAGCAGGGAACCAGAACCTGGGCTATCAGCGTCAGGCCTGAGTGAAACTGCAGGTTGCCCTTCTTCTCCTATTGCTGACTGTCCTTTAGCGCCACCATCTCCCACCTCCTCTCTCTCCTCCAGTCAGTAATTCTTCTTGCCTGTTCACTCAGTGCCAGCCCCTGTATGCCAGCTGTTGTACTGTACTACTGGACTTTTCAAGGTGCTATCCTGTAAGATTAAAAATGTCTTTTTTATTTTTTGTGTTTGTTAATGTATTATTTGTGTGAAAGTATTACAAACCTATTACAGTACAGTATTGTATAGCCAATTGTGTTAGTTGGGTAGCTAGGCTAACTGTTGGACTTATAAACAAATTGGACTTACAAACACCAGGGACAGAATTCCTTCGTATGTAGGGGACTTACTGTGCACAAACTAGGTGGCTTAAAATAGCAGAAATTTATTGTCTCATCCATCTGGTGGCTAGAAGACAAATCAAGGTGTCAATAGCATTGGTTCTTTCTAGAGGCTCTGAGAAGAATCTACCCCAGTCCCTGGGGGTTGCCAGCAATCCTTGGTGGTCCTCAGCTTCAGATGCCCCACTCCAGCCCTGACTCCCTCTTCCTGTCTTCTTATGAGGACACTAGGCATGTGGGATTAGGGGCCCACTCTACTCTGATATGTCCTTATCTTCGATAATTCATCTGCAGAATGATCCTCTCTCCAAATAAGATCACATTCTGAGGTCCTGGGGGTTAAACGGACCTCAACCTGTCTTTCTTGGGGTCATATTTCAACTTATCATCTAGGGTGATCATGTTACAACCTGAGAATACCTACAAATGTTGTGACATTTTCCCTCCTTTTTACAGTTCTCGAGTTTTCAGATGGCTGTGTGTGTGGCTTTCCCATGCTGTTTTGATAGATTTCCCATGGAATGTTTACCTTTCCATAAATGCAGTCAATTCAAAGGAGCTGGGGACTTCCCTAGTGGTCCAGTGACCAAGACTCTGTGTTCCCAATGCTGGGAACACAGGTTTGATCCCTGGTCAGGAAACTAGATCCTACATGCCCCAACTAAAATGCAGCACAGCCAAATAAGCAAGAATAAATAAATAAGTAAAAGCTCATGTAGTTTTCATAACAAGCCTGTGATACAGGTGCTATGAGCAGTGGCATCCCCCTTTTAAAAAATTCAGAGGGGGTATAGGGAGGACTGGTTTTCAGTGAACCACTCTCTCCTACGCTAGGACAGAGTTCCTTGTGGCTGTTGTGTGTGTGGTCATTAGCGGCACTGCCTGTGGAGAGGTGATGTGGTTTCTATCCAGAGGCCAGGCTCAAAGGCTGACCTAGACACCTGTATAGTCAAGTCCCCCAGGGTGACTGTTCTCTTGCTCTCTGTACATCCCCTGCTTGGACAGGCCATGCTTCACCCATACCCCACTCCCATGACTGACCTTCCTGATCAGTTAATGCCCCCTGCTTCACCTAGTGATGATTCTAATCTTTAGATTGGAATGCCTCTACCATGTTAGCTTGTCAAAGGGGCAGTGCAGGAACTTCCCTGGTGGTCCAGCGGTTAAGACTCTGCATTTCCAAGGCAAGGGGCCTGGGTTGAATCCCTGTTTGGGGAATTAGAATCCCACATACTGGTGGTGTGGCCAAAAACAATAACAGCAACAAAAATTGTTACTCAAAGGGGTGAAGAGGAGCTTGCTTCTCTGCTGGTTTTCCTGGTAACCAATGAGCCAGTCGGACATCACATCCCCCATAACTGTGAGGCAGAAATTGCTAGGCAGTCAGTGTAGGACTCTGAGACCTCAGTCTTATTTTCATTCAATAAACATCTCGTTCCATTTTAACCTGAAGCTCTACCCTTTGTCCTGAATTCCTGGAGTGTGTCCTTGGTCTGATAAATTATCAGCACTCAGATCCAGAGGAGGCAGTAATTAACTTCTGTACCATGTGCCTGAGGGAAAAACAATTGGTGACTGTTAATTTTTAGCCCATACATCTGGTCCATTGTAAAGTGGCCAGGGGGCATGAAAAAGGGTGACGACTTAATCCAAGAATCAAGAGAAGCCATAAAGATGTTAAGTTAAACATCTTGACCTTTAAACTAATTGGTTAAAAATGACGTATCTTAATGAGAGGAGCCAACCGAAAATGTACAGATTAATACTGGTAAGGATATAAACTTCTGTAAGTCTTCCTTAGGGGGACTCTTTACTCCCTCTCAGTGGTCTATGTTGAGAGCTTTGTACTTTCCTTCTCCTTAGTAAATCCTATTTGCTTGAGTGTTTGTGTGTTCCTGAAGTTCATTCTTCAGCTCTGTGTGCAAGAACTCTGATTCCCGTTTCAACTGGTAACCTCCCCGTATCCCCAGTAGCAAAGATTTCTCAGCTCTGCCTGCTATCCACTGCACACAGTGGGGCGTCTCTCCAGGACCTGGCTTCAGACCTGTAAGGTCTTCCATTCATTAAACCACTGATGCCTCTGCTGCTGACTCCAGGCTCTTTCTTTGCTCTTGAGGCTGGGCAAGCACAGGACTTGCAAGCCTGTGGCTGCTTTCCAGCTGCCCTTTTCCCTCCCTTCTCCTCCCGAGTGCCCTTCCTGCCTGTCCGTGGCCACCTCCTGCCTTCCCTCTTGATGTCCCTCCACCCCCTGTTTGACAGTGGGAGACAGATTAACTGGGTGAGGTTTCTCTCTGCAGCATCCCTGATTCTTCATAGAAAAAAAGGTCACATGAAAGCCACAACTAATTAGCTCCTGAGTGTGGGCTACAGTATGCCCCTAGTGTCAGAAGGCAAGTTCTCTTTAATGACTGTTGACAGAGACCTGAAATAGTCCCTTAAGAAAGATAGGCATCTATTTTCTCTCATTTAATGTGAGTTCCAAAATACACGGTTCAAGGATAATGAGTTGGTGCTAAAACTGAGAAAGACCCTGTGGGACTCCTGGGCATGGAAGCCTTTCTGTCCTCCATTCCTTGTTTGTAGGGAGCAGACTGCAGGTTCCATGACCTTCCCTGAGCTCCAAAAGGAAAATACCCAGTCACTAATCAGGGAAGGGGTGGGATGTAGAGACAAGGGAGGGGCAGCCACGAGGCAGTAGTGAAGGCTTGGAGCAGGGTCATGGTTCTACCTCAGGAAATACACATGACAGTTTCTTTGAGCTATTGGATGCTGGAGCTGAAGCTCTATTACTTTGGCCACCTGATACAAAGAGCCAACTCATTGGAAAAGACCGTGATGCTGGGAAAGGTTGAAAGCCAGAAAAGAAGGGGCCCTCAGAGGACGGGATGGTTGGGTGGCATCACCGACTCAGTGGACACGAGTTTGAGGATGCTCCAGGTGATGGTGAGGACAGGTAAACCTGACATGCTGTAGTCCATGAGGTCTCAAAGAGTCAGACTGAGTGACTGAACAGTAACAACAAATGGAAGATGTTAGCATTCTTCATTCCAGAGAAAGACCACCTGAGGCCAGATTAAAGGAGTACAGGCCCTGCACACACCATAATCTTATCAGCAGCCCCATCCTTGAACCATTGGTATAAAACTTCTCACCAAATCCTCCTGGGTTGGGATGACCCAAGCCAGATGCATCCTCCTTTGCCTGGAAAAGCAATAAAGCTATTCTTTTCTACTTCACCCAAAACTCTGTCTCCGAGATTTGATTTGGCATAATGCACAGAGCCCAAGCTTTTGGCATCAGTGCCGTGAGACCGTCAGAGAATCAGGCTCCTCTTTCTTTTTTGCTCCATCCTTCTGTTATCAAGTCATGGAACCTGTAGTCGAGGCAGGAGGAATGAATGGGTGGGGGAGGGGACTCTCTCCTCCCTGAGGTTGACCCCATTATGGAGCTCTCCTGGGCTTCTCCCAATCTCATTGGACCCCCACACCCCTACCCTTGACACAGGAGGCTTAAAAATGTATCTGAGTGGAGCAGGTTGCTACCTTTCAACAGAGTGGGGGTCCTGTTAGTGAGAAGAGGGAAGTGGAAGTGATGGGAAGACAGTGGAGAAGACCCACTTCTCCAGGGAAGACCCCTGGACACCAGCAGTTCCACAGACCTCAGTCTTTTCCTGTCTGCTGAGTGGGCACCATAGGTAGAACTTACTAGGGGGCATTGGAAAGGGCTCAGTAAGGAACACTCAGTAAGAGCTTTCAAAGAAGCTCTGTACTTCTGGGTTATGTGATCCAAAGAAAGATAAGACCTGTGGCCTCAGGATGAACCACACTGCAGGTCTCATACAAACCCAGTTTAGGTGTGATTTAGTTGAGGCTGAAATGATTGAAGTCTCTGGAGCTTTGGGGATGGAGTTGAAATTATTTTGCATGTGAGAAAGATGTGAATTTTCAGGGGACAAAGGCAGAGTGTTTTGGGCCAGATTGTGCCCTCTCCTGAATTCACACAATGAAGTCCTAACCCCCAGTATCTTGGGATTTGACTGTATCTGGAAATGAGGTCTTTAAAGAGGGAATTAGGTTGAAATGAAGTTACTATTAAATTAGTGTGGGGCCTAATTTAATCCATCTGTTGTCCTTAGAAGAGGAATTTGGACTATTCAGTTCAGTCGCTCAGTCACGTCTGACTCTGTGATCCCATGGACTGCAGCACACCAGGCTTTCCTGTCCTTCACCATCTCCTGGAGCTTGCTCAAACTCTTGTCCATTGAGTCAGTAATTTGTACTATAGTCAACTCCTAAACCTGCCTGATAATCCAGCAGGGCTTGTTCAGTGGCACATAATAGCAAAGTGGTTTTGCTGTTCTCTTTATGTCCATGGCCGTCCTCTTCACTCATCTCTAGACCCTGGTTCAGAGACAGTATGTCTAAATTCGGGGCATTTCTGGATGCAGAAGGTTATTATACTAAGCTAATGTATGGAATTTGACTGCTGAGCCCATTTAGATAACACCACTGTCTGTGGCACCTTCTCCAATCACAGACTTGTCCAGCTGTCTGCAGGAAGAGTTAGATGCCCGGAAAGAAGAGATACCCCTTTCCCATACCCACAATTCTCTCTGACCAAGACTCAACATCATTACCAAGAGGAAGGACCATTTCCAAGAATCACTGGCAAATAGAAGTTCAATGTATCATCTGGTGACGGCAATGAAAGAATGGAGGAGAAAAGTCGTCATTCAGGTGCAATCCTATGATAATGAGTAGGGTTATCAAAAGATGTCCAGGTCTCTTCTGCTCGTTCCCTCGTTGTAAGCAAGGAGGCCACAGTTAGTCCCAGAGCAGGCCTCATCAGTGTGGGTACCGGCTGGGTGAGAAGAGACCCAGGGCCGTCCTGGAGAGGACAAAGCATCCACATATACCCTGCGTGTGCAGGTCTGTCACCTGATGGGAATGGATATTCCCCACTGCCCCAGTGGCTTGGGGGGGAGGTTCCTCTGGCCACACAGGCCCCACCCAGAGTAGGTGGTGTTCAGGGAGCAGTGACCCTGAATGCTCCCAGCAGCCCTCACTCTCCTCCCAGCCATGGCTCGAGATGGTTGGGGGAAGTATCTGAAGCAGTGTATTCAGTTTGGCCATTAACTGCCAACATGTTGGCTCCGAATGTGTGACCGAGCACGTGTGATGGAGGCAGCGTGGTGATTGGTTAAGCCCAGGAACTTCCGCATTTGACTGCCAGGCTTCAGATCCTGCCTCGCTTGCCTCAGGATTATACTGGTGAACTGTCTGAATCTTAAACAGCATGTGCGTGCTAAGTCACTTCAGTCGTGTCTGACTATTGGTGACTCTATGGACCATTACCCTGCAGGCTCCTCTGTCCATGGAATTTTCGAGGCAGGAATGCTGGAGTGGGTTGCCATGTTCTCCTCCCGGGGATCGTCCTGACCCAGGGATTGAGCCTGCATCTCCTACGTCTGCTGCATTGGCAGGTGGGTTCTTTACCACTAGCACCACCTGGGAAGCCCCTTAAAGACCATAACATGTGCAAAAGCATTTTACACAATGACACGTTATAAACAGTGTGAGCTCTGTTACGGTTTTACTTCCCCCTTTTTTCAAGGAGGGGATAAAAATGAACGTAGTGAATTAGGGCACGGTTGGGTTGGAGTTCCAGCTCTGCCCCGCTGTGCTGGTTGACCTTCTCTACATCTCAGCTTCATTGTCTTGAACTTGTGGGTGATGCTAATGACTATATCATGGTTGTTGAGAGAAGTAAATGGGCCAGATATGCAGGACATGGTGAGCTCAAGAAATCATGTGCATCCCCATCACCACCATCGCCACCACCATCCACATCATCACCACTGTCATCATCATCATCACCATTGTCGTCACCATCATCATTGTCATCGTCACAACAGACTTTCAGGAGAGGACAGGATGGACAGGGACAACTTTTTTCTTGTTTCTCTGTTTAGCCATATTACTTGGGTTATGGAATGAGGCATCTTGGTGACGTACACGCCTGGTATAATTGCATCATCACTAAACTCTGATGGTTAGCTGTTGCTGCCTTGTCTTAGAGATGAGAGAAGTAAGATTCAGCAACTTCATTAAGTTGTAGAGAGCCCTGCCCCACCGTTCTCTGAGCAGCCCCAACACCTTGGCTTCCATTGTGACTGCAGGACAGACCTTAGACTTGTCTCCACGTCCAGATCTCACCACCCTTGTCCCTGGCAATGAATGGATGTCCCCCAGGGACTGAAGACTTTGTTTCCATGGGTCACAATACAGTTGTGTGCCTCAAGGGCCGCATCTCCAGGCCCCTTTGTCATCAGAGACATGTGACTCTAGTGTCTCCTGGGAAGTCTGAAATACCATCCTATCGTGGTGCTGAAACTGACCATTTTCAAGAGTCCCAGAGCGGGAAGCAGAGCTGTGGGACTTGAGGTCACAGTTGGGGCACCTCCAGCTGTGGGGAGGTGCCATGGAGAAGTGAGCAGTTACTAGGAGAAGTGACAGATGGTCACTATCCTCCAAGCAGTGGTCCAGGGGACCACCTCTGTGTTTGTGAGGTGGACAGCCAATTCTGCCAACCTGCACATGGTGGGGTCCAGTCTGACACTGCACAAAAGGGCCTGCCAGCAAGTATTCAAATGTTAATCGTCTTCTCTTATATGCCAAGGTAGTGGGAGGAGTTGAGGATTCACATTCCTGTTTGGAATGTGGGTTTCCTGCTATTGAGAAGCTTATAAGACAGAAGGGAGGCTGAGCACAATGGACGTGGTTGTAATGCAGACAGGGAAGCCCAAAGGGTGGAGCACGGGCTGTCGCGCCCACGTGGATGGGGAACCAAGGTGAGTCCTCTTCTCCTCTGGGATGTGGAAGGGGGGTGAGTTCCAGTGCACATAGGCAAGCTGTCTTGGTGGCAGAGCTAGGGTAGTTTTTGCTTTGGCCCTTTTCAAAAACTGTTTAAAAATTTTTTTGTTTGTTTGTTTTTTAAGCCACCCTGTGCCCATGTGGGATCTTAGTTCCCTGAGGTGAGGTGAGGTGAGGTGAGGTGAAGTCGCTCAGTCGTGTCCGACTCTTTGCGACCCTGTGGACTGTAGCCCACCAGGCTCCTCTGTCCATGGGATTCTCCAGGCAAGAATACTGGAGTGGGTTGCCATTTCCTTCTCCAGGGGATCTTCCCGACCCAGGGATCGAACCCAGGTCTCCTGCATTGGAGGCAGACGCTTTAACCTCTGAGCCAACCAGGGATCAAATCCAACCCATTCTCCCTTAACTGGAAACATAGAATCTTAACCACTGTACTGCTCAGGAAGTCCTGCTTATTTTTTTGAAAACAAGTACTGATGGTCTTTTTTATTACATGGCTGGTGCAAAATTTCTCAGTAGTCTGATTACAGACCTGGCTAGACAGTCTACTCTGAAAAAACATTTTAATCCTTCTAGCACCTTTTTACTGATTTTCGATTATTTTCCAGGCCTCTGGCTAAACTAAAGTCCTTGCTGATGACTCGATGTGTTTGCTCATTATAGAGATTGTCTGATGGCACTGTTCTCTTAGAAAGTTAATTTTTCAGGAAGAAACTAAACCTAGAGGCAGGGATTATAACTGCAGGATATAGTTCCATTTGGTTTCTAATAAAGCTAATTTTATTGGTGACCTGTCACCAAGTTGGGTTCTTCCTCTTTACACAAAATTGGGGTGCCTCAGAGTGGTTCAGCCCTTCTATTTAACCTAACATCCCCCTTTACTCGCTTTCCCAGTGGCTCAGTGGTAAAGAATCCAGCTGCAATACAGGAGCCACAGAAGATGCAGGTTCAATTCCTGGGTCAGGACGATCCTCTGGAGGAAGAAACGGCAACCCACTCCAATATTCTTGCAGGGAAAAATCCCATGGACAGGGGAACCAAACGGGTTACAGTCCATGGGGTTGCAGAGTCAGACACGACTGAGCACAGCACACCCCCTTTACTCAGCGTTCAGTTTTTTTTTGGCCACACCAAACAGCATGAGGGATCTTAAGTTCCCCAACCAGGGATCGAACCTATGCCCTCTGCAGTGGAATTGTAGAGTCTTAACCTCTGGACTACCAGGGCAGTCCCCTCAGTGTTCAGTTCTAATAAAAATGTACATGCACTTTCTGTTTCTTATTGCTTTGCTCTCCTTGACTCCTGGAATCACTTCTCATGTATTTTGAGCACTGACTTTATGTTTTCCACCAACACATCAGTGACTGTAACAGATTAAACATCTAGCAAAGGCCCCTAAGTTTCCTCAGAAACCACAGTTTAGTTCCTTCTGTGTCTCTGAATAATGTGATAACATAAGTCAGGACATTTACCATGCACAAGAAATGTAGACCATAATTGTTTGAGATTATATTTGAGGAGACATACTGTATAAAATGGAGAAGGCAATGGCACCCCACTCCAGTACTCTTGCCTGGAAAATCCCATGGATGGAGGAGCCTGGTAGGCTGCAGTCCATGGGGTCGCTAAGAGTCGGACACGACTGAGTGACTTCACTTTCACTTTTCACTTTCATGCACTGGAGAAGGAAATGGCAACCCACTCCAGTGTTCTTGCCTGGAGAATCCCAGGGATGGGGAAGCCTGGTGGGCTGCCATCTATGGGGTTGCACAGAGTGTATATTTTAAAAGAAGACTTCCCAGGTGGCTCAGTGGTGAAGAATTCGCCTCCCAATGCAGGAGACACGGGTTTGATCTCTGGTCCAGGAAGATCCCACTTTATGCAAAGCAGCTAGGCCTGTGCACCATAACTATTGACCCTGTGCTCTAGAGCCTGGGAGCCGCAACTACTGAAGCCTGCAAGCTCTAGAGCCCGTGCTCTGCAACAGGAGAAGCCACTATAGTGAGAGGTCTGCACACCGCAACTAGATAGTAGCCCCACTCACTGCAACTGGCGAGTACAGAGCAACGAAGCCTGCAGAGCAATGAAGACCCAGCATAACCAAATAAATTATTAATTAAAAAAAATTAAAACAAGAGTGGTAGAGCCATCTGTGTCATCAGATACTAATGTTTGCATTACAAGATGCAAATGCATCAGAGAGGAGGATGGTGGGACTTCCTTGGGGTCTTGGAAAATCTTATCACTTAGTATCCATGCCATACCCGCCTCTGGGAAGCTAGAATAACCTTTGCAGGTTACAGTCCTGTGCATCTGGAGGATGGTGTGCTGGAACTCAGTGAAGACAGGTTTCTCTCTCTCCCATTTGACCATGGTGCCAGCAAGGGCCACCAATTCTGTTCATTAGTGATGGACTTGGTGTTAGTTGTTCAGTTCGCTAAGTCATGTCTGACTCTTTGTGACTCTGTGGACTGAAGCATGCCAGGCTTCCCTGTCCTTCACTATCTCCTGGAGTTCACTAAGATTCATGTCAATGAGTCGGTGATGCTATCTAACCATCTAATCCTCTGCTGCCCCCTTCTCCTTTTGCCTTCAATGTTTCCCAGCATCAGGGTCTTTTCCGATGAGTCAGCTCTTTGCATCAGGTGGCCATAGTATTGGAGCTTCTGCTTCAGCATCAGTCCTTCCAATGAATATTCAGGGTTGATCTCCTTTAGGATTCAGAGTTGGTAATGGAACTCAGAAAGAGTTCAGCCATGGAATGGTCCAAGACTCTTCCTTCTGAGCTGCCATGGGCAGGATGATGGTTGGAAGGTGAACCACAAGCCACCCATTCAGCCAGAAACTTGAGCAGATACATGAAAGATTGGGAATTCCTACAGACAAGCTCAGGTGTTTTTTGGGGGGTACAGGTTGCTAGAAGGAAGGTGAGTTTTGGCATCTTTTATACCGGGATATCCCAGCTTCTGCTTTGTGTATGGTAATCTCCTCTCATTCCAATAAGAATTTGGGATGTATGTGGATAAAAGAGATGAATGTGTTGTTTGCATAGTGTGGAGTGTCAGAGTCATGAGAAAGGGAAGAAAACCAGATAACTGTGAGAGCTCAGGTCATTAACATAAAGGGCAGAAAAGAAAATATCTTGGTTGTGTGATTTTTCTTGCCTTAAAAAAAGAGAAGGGGGAAGAACAAGATTGTGGAGGAGGAGGTGGAGGTGGAGGTGGAGTACATTTCTCTCCACAGATACATCAGGAATACACCTTCAGACACAGAAGTGCATGCAGAACACCAGCTGAGAGCGGACAGGAGTACCTGACCAGAGGAAAGAATATATAGACCCACGCAAAACTAGGTAGGAGGAAGGAACTGGGGGGAGAAACAGGGGTGTTAGTAGGACTGAACCTGCTCTCGGCAGATGGGGAAATGGAAGCAGGGGTCCGATCCCCACATCGGGGCAATTGTCTGAGTCAGAGGAGAAACATTTAAGGCTGAGAGTGAAACAGCTGATCTGTGGCAGCCTAAATGGAATGAGAATCAGACAGTCCTTGCCGCAGCCATACATACTCTGGACAGGGAGACAGGCCCCCTGGAAGGCGCAGCAGCTGGGAGCTGGAGTTTAGGGATTGTGGAGCAATCCCAGGGTGAGGGCTGCTGTTCACTGCAGAGAGGTGGATTGAGGGGATGTGAGGGAGGAGACTGTGATGGGAAATACCTGTGGAGGAAAGCCGAGCAAGCCATGGAAGCAAGGTGATACTGCTAAGTCATGCGTAGTGGGTGGAGCCATCACCATAGCCTGTCTCTCCCCCACACCAGCATCGGCAGCTGAACAATAGAGAGGCTGGCCCATCAAATGCCTGATGCACTGAGCTACAGAGCAGAACCCCACCCAGAGTGCTCCTTTAAGTGCCTGATGTGCAGGACCCCAGCCATGGGGCCCCTCTATGTGCCTAATGTGCCAAACAACAGAGAAGGACCCCAGGCAAGGGAGCCCTCTAAGTGCCTGAACTGGTGGAATTTTGGAGAAAGATTGACCAAAGAGGCCTTCTGATCGCCAGCTACAAGAGGCTTGATAAAAGACTGATAGGGCCATAACTCCTGTGGCAGAGGTAGTCTGTGTCCCTGCACACTTGGCGCCACCAGAGTCCCTGCAAGCCAAGCAGCTGGGCCACCTTCACAATCAACTGTCACTGGGGCAGAGCTGCCATAGGCAGAAAATGTCTTGCATCTATGCGTGCAGGGTCCCTTCAGTAGTGTCCGACTCTTTGCGACCCTGTATGACCAAGATTACTGTACCTGGCAAGGATCTCATTCAAAATTGATGGATAAATCAAAAGCTTTTCAGACAAGCAAACGTTAAGAGAATTCAGCACCAGCAAAGCAGCTTTACAACAAATGTTTAAGGGACTTCTATGGTCAAGAAATACAAGAGAAGAAAAAAGATCTACAAGATCAATCCCAAACAATTAAGAAAATGGTAGTAGAAACAAATAGATCGATAATTACTTTAAATGTAAATGGATTAAATGCTCTAACCAAAAGACACCGGCTGGCTGAATGGATACAAAAACAAGACCCATATATATGCTGTCTACAAGAAACCCACTTCAGGTCTAAAGACACATATAGACTGAAAGTGAAAGGATGGAAAAATATATTTCATGCAAATGGGAAGCAAAAGAAAGCTGGAGTAACAATCCTCATATCAGACAAAATAGAACTTAAATAATATTACAAGAAATAAGGAAAGACAGTACATAATGATCAAAATATCAATCAAAGAGGAAGACATAACAATTGTAAATATCTATGCAACCAACATGTTGATGCTTTTGAACTGTGTTGTTGGAGAAGACTCTTGAGAGTCCCTTGAACTGCAAGGAGATCCAACCAGTCCATCCTAAAGATCAGTCCTGAGTGTTCATTAGAAGGACTGATGTTGAAGCTGAAACTCCCAATACTTTGGCCACCTGATGCAAAGAGCTGACTCATTTGAAAAGACCCTGATGCTGTGAAAGATTGAAGGAGGGAAGAAAAGAGGATAACAGAGGATGAAATGGTTGGATGGCGTCACTGACTCAATGGACATGAGTTTGAGTAAACTCCAGGAGTTGGTGACGGACAGGGAGGCCTGGCGTGCTGCAGTCCATGGGGTCACAAAGAGTTAGACGTGACTGAGCAACTGGATTGAACTGATGCACCCAACATAGGAGCACCTCAGTACGTAAGACAAACACTAACAGACATAAAGGGGGAAATTGACAGTAACACAATAAGACATTAACACCCCACTCACACCAGTGGACAGATCATCAAAACAGAAAATGAATAAGGAAACACAAGTCTTAAATGATACATTAGATGAGATGGATCTCATTGATATCTTTAGGACATTCCATCCAAATGCAGAAGAATACACCTTCTTCTTAAGTGCACATGGAACATTGTCCAGGATAGACCACATCTTGGGTCACAAATCAAACCTCAATAAATTTAAGAAAATTGACATCATATCAAGCATCTTCTCAACCAAACGCTGTGAGACTAGATATCAATTACAAGAAAACACATGGAGATTAAACAACACGCTTCAAAATAACCAACAGGTTACTGATGAAATCAAAAGGGAAATCAAAACATTTCTAGAAACAAATGACAATGAAAACACAACTCAAAACCTATCGGGTGCAACAAAAGCAGTTCTAAGAGGGAAGTTTATAGCAAATCCTACCTCAAGAAACAGGAAAAACATTGAATAGACAACCTAACTTTATACCTAAAACAACTGGAAAAAGAAGAACAAAAATAAAAATAACCCAAAATTAGTAGAAGGAAAGAAATTATAAAAATCCAAACAGAAATAAATGAAAAAGAAATGACAGAAACAATAGTAAAGATTAATAAAACTAAAAGCTTGTTCTTTGAGAAGAAAAACAAAATTGATAAACCTTAGCCAGACTCATCAAGAACAAAAGAGGGAAGAATAAAATCAACAAAATTAGAAATGAAAAAGGAGAAGTTACAACAGATAATTCAGAAATACAAAGGATTAAAAGAGGCTACTATGAACATCTATATGGCAATAAAATAGATAACCTGGACAAATGGACATTCTTAGAAAAGTTCAGTCTTCCAAGGCTGAACCAGGAAGAAATAGAAATTATAAACAACCCAATTACAAGCACTGAAATTGAAGCTGTGACCAAAATCTCCCAAAATACAAAAGCCTAGGGCCAGATGGCTTCACAGGAGAATTCTGTCAAATATTTAGAGATGAGCTAATGCCTATCCTTCTAAAACTCTTTCAAAAATATTGCACGGGAAGGAACACTTCCAAACTCATTCTATGAGGCCACCATCACCCTGATACCAAACCAGACAAAGACAACACAAGCAGAGAAAACTTATCAGACCAATATCACTGATGTTATCATCTATGTTAGATGCAAAAATCCTCAACAGAATTATAGCAAACAGAATTCAGCAACACATCAAAAAGCTCATACACCATGATCAAATTGGGTTTATTCCAGGGATGCAAGGATTCTTCAATATATGCAATTCAATCAATATGATACACCATATTAACAATTTGAAAGAGAAAAACCATATGGTTATCTCAATAGATGCAGAAAAAGCCTTTGACAAAATTCAGCACCCACTTATGATTAAAACTCTTCAAAAAATAGACATAGAAGGAACCTCCCTGGACATAGAAGGAAGCTCCCTCAACATAGTAAAGGCCATATATGATAAGCCTACAGCAAACATTATTCTCAATGGTGAAAAACTGAAAGCATTCCCCCTAAGATCAGGAACAAGACAAGGGTGTCCACTTTCGCCACTATTATTCAACATAGTTCTGAAAGTCATTGCTACATCAATCAGAGAAGAAAAAGAAATAAAAGGAATCTAGATCAGAAAAGAAGAAGTAAAGCTCTCACTGCTTGCAGATGACATGATACTGTACATAGAAAACCCTAAAGATAGTATCAGAAAATTACTAGAGCTAATCAGTGAATTTAGCAAAATTTAGCAAAGTTGCAGGATACAAAATGAGTACACAGAAATCACTTGCACTTCTATATACTAACAATGAAAAATCAGAAAGAGAAATTAAGGACTCAATCCTGTTTACCATTGCAACAAAATAATTAAATATCTAGGAGTAAACTTACCTAAGAAGACAAAAGAACTGTACACAGAAAATTATAAGACACTCATGAAAGAAATCAAAGATGACATAAACAGATGGAGAGATATTCCATGTTCCTGGGTAGGAAGAATCAATATTGTGAAAATGGCTATACTACCAAACACAATCTACAGATTCAATGCAATCCCTATCAAATTACCAATACTGGAAATAGAACTGCCTTATGACCCAGCAATCCCACTGCTGGGCATACACACCGAGGAAACCAGAATTGAAAGAGACACGTGTACCCCAATGTTCATCGCAGCACTGTTTATAATAGCCAGGACATGGAAGCAACCTAGATGTCCATCAGCAGATGAATGGATAAGAAATCTGTGGTACATATATACAATGGAGTATTACTCAGCCATTAAAAAGAAAACATTTGAATCAGTTCTAATGAGGTAGATGAAACTGGAGCCAATTATACAGAGTGAAGTAAGCCAGAAAGAAAAACACCAATAGAGTATACTAACACATATATATGGAATTTAGAAAGATGGCAATGATAACCCTGTATGCAAGACAGCAAAAGAGACACAGATGTATAGAACAGTCTTTTGGACTCTATGGGAGAGGGAGAGGGTGGGATGATTTGGGAGAATGGCATTAAAACATGTATAATATCATGTAAGAAACAAATCGCCCATCTAGGTTCAATGCAGGATACAGGATGCTTGGGGCTGGTGCACTGGGATGACCCAGAGGGATGGTATGGGGAGGGAGGTGGGAGGGGGGTTCAGGATGGGGAACATGTGTACACCCGTGGTGGATTCATGTCGATGTATGGCAAAACCAATACAGTATTGTAAAGTAAAGTAAAATTTAAAAAATTACCAATGGCATTTTTCACAGAACTAGAACAAAAAATTTCACAATTCATATGGAAACACAAAAGACCCAGAATAGCCAAAGCAGTCTTGAGAAAGAAGATGGAGCTGGAGGAATCAACCTTCCTGACTTCAGATTATACCACAAAGCTACAGTCATCATGACAGTCATCAAGACAGTAAGGCACAAAAACAGAACTATAGACCAATGGAACCAGATAGAAAGCCCAGAAATACACCCATGCACCTATGGGTTCCTTATTTTTTACAAAGGAGGCAAGAATATACAATGGGGCAAAGACAGCCTCTTCAATAAACGGTGCTGGGAAAACGGGACAGCTACGTGTAAAAGAATGAAATTAGAACACTTCCTAACACCATACACAAAGATAAACTCAAAATAATGCAAGACCAGAAACTATAAAACTCTTAGAGGAAATCATAGGCAGAACACTTGATGACATAAATTAAAGCAAGATCCTCTATGACCAACCTCCTAGACTAACGGAAATAAAACCAGAAGTAAACAAGTGGGACCTGATTAAACATAAAAGCTTTTACACCACAAAGGAAACTCTAAGCAAGGTGAAAAGACAGCCCTCGGAGTGGGAGAAAATAATAGCAACTGAAACAACTGACAAAGGATTAATTTCCAAATATACAAGCAGCTCATACAACTCAATGCCAGAAAAACAAACAACCCAATCAAAAAGTGGGAAAAAGACCTAAACAGACATTTCTCCAAAGAAGACACACAGATGGCTAACAAATACATGAAAAGATGCTCAACATCCCTCATTATTAGAGAAATGCAAATCGAAACCACAATGTGATATCACCTCACCCTGGTCAGCATGGCCATCATCAAAAAGTCTACAAACAGTAAGTGCTGGAGAGGGTGTGGAGAAAAGGGAAAGCTCTTGCACTGTTGGTGGGAATGAAAATTGATACAGCCACTATGGAAGACATTATAGAGATTCCTTAAAAAACTAAGAATAAAGGCACCACATGACCCAGCAATCCTACTCCTCTGCATATACCCTGAGGAAACCAAAATTGAAAAAGACACACTTATCCCACTGTTCACTGCAGCGCTATTTACAATATCTAGAACGTGGAAGCAACCTAGATGTCCATTGACAGGTGAATGGATATAGAAGTTATGGTACATCTATATGATGGAATATTACTCATCCATAAAAAGGAATGCACTTGAGTCAGTTCTGATGAGGTGGATGAACCTAGGACCTATTATACAGGGTGAAGTGAGTCAGAAAGAGAAAGAGAAATATCGTATTCTAACACATATATAAGGAATCTAGAAAAATGGTACTGAAGAATTTATTTACAGGGCAGCAGTGGAGAAACAGACATAGAGAATAGACTTATGGATGTGGGGAGAGGGGAGGAGAGGGTGAGATGTATGGAAAGAGTAACATGGAAACTTACATTACCATACGTAGAATAGGGAGCCAACGGGAATTTGCTGTGTGGCTCAGGAAACTCAGACAGGGGCTCTGTATCAACCTAGAGGGGTGGGATGGGGAGGGAGACGGGAGGCAGGTTCAAAAGGGAGGGGATATATGTATATGCCTATGGCTGATTCATGTTGAGGTTTGACAGAAAACAACAAAATCCTGTAAAGCAATTATCCTTCAATAAAAATTTTTAAAAAGAGAAGGGGAAGGGAGAGGAAGAGAAAAACAGTAATCCTTCAAAATCTATTGTTATGGCACATATTTTTAAAGTAGCTTGGCTTCTTCTTATAAAATATGTCTCGTAGAAAAGTTTGAAACTGCATATAAACAAAAAAAAGTAGAAATCATCACTAATCCTACTACCCAGTATTAAAAACAGTTGGCATCTTATTGCATTGAAAACTTTGCATCTTTTTCTTTTAAACTTTTTATTATGGAAAATTTCAGGCTTAAGGCAGAAATAGAAAGCAAAGTAGTGTCATGTATCAGACATGAAGCAATTACCAGTGTTCTGCTGTGCTCTGACAGCTTTTTAAGCTCCAGACTATAACTTGCACCTCTCGTTTTCTCTATCTATATCCTATTGTGAGTTTATTTTTACCCCAGGTCATTGAAAATTATTTTTTGAAAACATAATGTGCAATGTTGTGCCTTATTTCATGTTATATGCATGCATGCTAAGTTGCTTCAGTTGTGTCTGACGCTGTGACCCCATGAACTGTAACCCACCAGGCTCCTCTGTCCATGGGATTCTCCAGGCAAGAATAATGGAGCGGGTTTCCATGCCCTCCTCCAGGAGATCTTGCAAACCCAGGGATTGAACCCATGTCTCTTATGTCTCCTCCATTGGCAGGTGGGTTCTTTACCACTAGCTCCATGTGGGAAGCCCATTTCATGCTGTGGTTGGCATTAAATTTAAAAAACAAGTTATCAACCAGATGTGATCCTGGTAACATTTTGACAATTGATCTGACTGTGTATTTACAGCAAATTCAGGAGCCAGCTCCCTGTGACCTTTCTCGAAGCATCCTTATTAAAGGCAAAGGTGATAACCTTCAGTTCTGGCCTGGCAGACAGGATCCTGTGCATGTCCTGTAGTTAGCTCAGCTGTGTCCCACCCAGCTGTTCCCTGCGGGTCTGAGAGCTGGGCTTCGACCTGGCATCTGGGGGCCAGGTGTCACTCTGGGCTTGTGTTTTGCAGCCTTACATATTTACAAGAATCCCTTTCTCTTCCCACAATAGCTGTCTTTTGGAAGTAAATTTTATTACTAGGTTGAGCAGGTCATCCACCTCCATATATGCCTATGGAATTAGAAAGCTGAAGCTTTGGCTTGAGAGGAGAAAATTCACAGTGAAGACAGACCTTTGTAATCACAGCTCCTAGGTAGAAGAAGCACAGGTTTCTTTGGCTGTCTCACCTTTTGACACGCCAGGGCACCTGGTTCTGTTGTCGCCTGATGGGAGAAGGAGGGAGGTACACTACACAATAGGCTCCCTTCTGGTGGGTTTCTTTTTCTGCTGCAATAATGACCTGCCTGCATGAGGGCTACTCGCTATTGTATATTTCAGGCACTATTGCTTTGTGTTGATAACAACACTAATATCATCATCATTCATGAAGCATTTTTGGCCAATTGCTTGCCGAAGTTATGGCATCAAGCCTGTCCTGGGCTTTATGTAGCAGTTCAGTTCCTCGATCACTGAGTGCCCCCTGTTTTGCAGGCACTGCTCTAAGCTCTGGATGCAGGTACAGGTCTTATCACACTAGGCAAATTCTGCAATGGTCAAGCCAGGATGTTTAGGCTGGGTCAGTGAATGCTGTCCATTTCACAGTGAAAATGAGAAGGGAGGCTGATGACCTCAGTTAGGAGGAAGTGACAGTCCATGTGCCTTATGCAGGTTCAGAGATGAGAAATGATAAATGCTAGTGACTCTCAGGTCCCCTTCTTGGCTGTAAGTCAGCAGTCCCACGAGATGTCCATATGTCTCCTCAGGGTTCCTGCACATGTCTGAGATGTCTCAGCCTCTAGGCTGATCACAGAGGCTAGAGGCTAGCAGGTGTTGACCATCCAATAAGATAAACCTCTGAGTAAAGAGAGAGGTGGAGAAGGATGGGGGTCAGGACAGAGCAGAGGAACTGGGCACACGGTGGCTGGCTGGAGGTGCCCAGCACACCTCAGTCCTTGTTGGCCACTATCAACCCACCTGACGCCCTCCCATAGAGATCAGAGGTGGCTTTGGTATTTAGAACCACTGCTTCCTTCATCAGTGCAGAAATGGCAGCCTTCCTATTTTGCAAAGAAGCCTTGCTTTAAAAAAAATATGTAAGGGAGTGATGGGATGAGTGGCCAGGCTCTGTATAGAATACGGATAGAATAGTCTTCAGAAGGACCCGATTGTTATCTAAAGCCGTCCTTTAGCGCAAGACAGTGAGACACAAAATGACTGTAAATAGTTAGGCTTCCTGGACAAAACCTTGGTGATGTGGGGACTGCAGATGCACAGAGATCAGAGGCCCCGTGAGGACTCAGGGTGCCTGAGCATGGGTTCGTGAATTTTCTCTATCACTGCTCAGCTCTCGAGGTCTTGCCTCCTTGATCTGTCCATGAGTCAGTGTGGTGTCTGTGATGTTTATGGGACATCACCTCTGTTGATTTCATGCAAGAGGAAGAGGGAAGAGAGCCAATCTGAGTGATGTGGTTAGTAAGAAATAAAGTGAGCTGTGTGATTCAAGGTCAGGATCACAGAGCGTGGTCTTGAGGACTTGGATTTGAATCCTGACCCACCTGCTCCACCCTCCACCATCTCCAGGAAGATCTGACCTCCAAGCCTCAGTGTTCTCATTTGTAAAGTGACGAAAGCAATCCCATGTGGACATCAAGTCTTGCTGTCCGATGGAGGTTAAGGAGATTTTTAACTCCCCAATGATTAGAAAAGTGATTGGAGTCAAAAAGCCCAGAGGAATAATGTCAGCAAGCATATGGTGAATTATTCAGGCCACACAGGACCCAAGCCTATCAGGGTGATAGGAAGGGAAAGGTCACTGTGTCCTACTGTCTGGCAGCCTGTCTTTGCTCCCTCACTTTGACAAATGACCTTGGTTGGCTCATTCATCTTGCAGAGGCCTGACCCTGAAGCACAGCTTGTGCTCTGCGCCTAGACATGCTGTCTGGTTGTTGGCGAGCTGGGGTGAGGTAACCGCAGAGAGGAGCTGCTTGGCTGGATGCACTGAGATGCTGACTGTCAGGCTTTGTTTGTGGGGGGTGATGATGCATCTAACCGGGTCGCCATGCGTTCTGCACAGGCCATGCCATCTGACCTGAAAGGATAATGTGAAGATTGAAGGAGTCTCATGGACCAGGTCTTGTTTATAGTTTGACAGGTGAGAAATCTAGTATCAGCAGAGTCTGTGTGGTCACCATCAACTTCAGCTGACCTGGTGAGGCTGAGATGGGCTCACCGAGCAAGGGGAACTGTCACCTCCTCACCTGGTTCCCACCAGCTGTACCTTCTGCCACGGAACTGGGCTTCCTGGTGGGGACGGAGAGGGCTGTGTGTGTGTGAGTTTCTGCTTTGTGCTTTCATGTACCTTCCATTTAAACCTCGCAGCAGCCCCATAGGAACATATGATTTGACCTTAAGGATGGGTAGGACTTTGCCCGTTAGAGGAAATGTAGGAGGCATTACAGAGCCTCGATTCAACCAGTATTTCTTTGTTTCTTTTTAAATTAATTAATTTATTTTAATTGGAGGATAATTACTTTACAATATTGTGGTGGGTTTTGCCACTCATTGACATGAATTACCCAGGGTGCACACGTGTCCCCTATCCTGAACCCCCCTTCCCACCTCCCTCCCCACCCCATCCCTCTGGGTTGTCCCAGTGCACTGGCTTTGAGTGCCCTGCTTCATGCATCAACCTTGCCCTGGTCATCTATTGTAATATACATGTTTCAATGCTATTCTCTCAAATCATCCCACCCTCACCGTCTCCCACAGAGTCTGAAAGTCTGTTCTTTACATCTGTGTCTCTTGCTGCCTTGCATATGGAATCGCTACTGTCTTCCTGAAGTCCACAGGAAAGGAAAGTGAAGTCACTCAGTCATGTCCGACTCTTTGCGGCCTCATGGACTGTAGCCTACCAGGCTCCTCTGTCCATGGGATTTTCCAGGCAATAGTACTGGAGTGGATTGCCATTTCCTCCTCTAGGGGATCTTCCCGACCCAGGGATTGAACCCAGGTCTCCCACATTGTAGACACTTTACCATCTGAGCCACCAGGGAAGTCCTCCCAAAGTCCATATTATATGCATTAATATACTATATTGGTATTTTTCTGTCTGATTTACTTCACTTCGTATAATCGGCTCCAGTTTCATCCACCTCATTAGAACTGACTCAAATGCATTCTTTTTTATAGCTGAGTAGTGTTCCTTTGTGTATATGTAGCACAACTTCCTTTTCCATCCATCTGCCAGTGGACGTCTAGGTTGCTTCCATGTCCTGGCTATTGTAAATGGTGCTGCAGTAAACACTGGGGTCCATGTGTCTCTTTCACTTCTGGTTTCCTTGGTGAGTATGCCCAGCAGTGGGACTGCTGGGTCGTATGGCAGTTCTATTTCCAGATTTTTAAGGAATCTCCACACTGTTCTCCATAGTGGCTATACTAGTTTGCATTCCTACCAACAGTGTTAAGAGGTTTCCCCTTTCTCCACACCATCTCCAGCATTTATTGTTTGTAGACTTTTTGATGGCGGCCTTTCCAACCAATGTGAGATGATACCTCATTGTGGTTTTAATTTGCATTTCTCTAATAACGAATGATGTTGAACATCTTTTCATGTGTGTATTAGCCTCTATCTCCCTCCTCCCTTTTCTGTTCTCTATATAACACCATATTTTGTTTATTTTTTAGATTTTTTTTGATGTGGACCATTTTTAAAGTCTTTATTGAATTTGTTACAATATTGCTTCTATTTCTTGTTTTGATTTTTCGGCTTCTAGGCATGTGGGATTTCAGCTCCCTGACCAGAGATTGAACCTGCATCCCCTTCATTGGAAGGCAAAGTCTTAACTACTGGACCCCCAGGGAAGTCCCAGCCAGTATTTATTTTGTACTCAACACCTACCAGACCCTGTGTTGGGTTCTAGATATCTAAGAATGCCCAGCCTGGACCTCAGAAGGGGAACTCAGAGGTAGAATAAATAAATCAGTGGCCCACTGAGACTTGGCCTTGATCTCATTCCTCCACATCATGCTACACACCACCCTCCCCGCCCACCTCCCAAAAGCCTGTGACTCCTAAGCCTGCATCCCCTGCAGATATTTTCTGACCCTTCTGAGAGGAGGCAAGGACATGACTGAAGATTGAGGGCAGGCAGTAGATTCTCAGCTTATTTCAGCCTAGAATTTCCAAATGGAATGAAATTACATTTTCATCATCTGACCTATGTGAAAGCAAATTTTTTCATAATGCCTATGATTTGGGGTAATATACTGAAATCAGCTGGAAATTTGAGTTTCCTTCAAATTGTGTCATCAACTGTATTAATGATAATTCTCATTATCTTCAAGTGGTAGGAACTGGCATTCATTCACTGGGCGCTTAGTTTGTGCCAAGCATTGTTTTAGCATCCTTTTATGCATTAGCAAATTTAATCCTCACAACAAATCTAGTAGGTTATGTTATTCCCTCCATTTTAAAAGTGAAGAAAGTCAAGCACAGATGAGTTATTTTTTTTTCTGTCTCCTAAACTCACGCAGTTAGAAAGTGGTAGAGATAAGATTTGAACCCAGTCAGTCTGGGGAATCTGTCCTATCTTCTTTTAGGTCTGGCTGGAGATAAATTTAAGAATAGAGAAGCACTTTATGTAATCACTTATATGTGGAATCTAAAAAACAAAACAAGTTAGTGAATATGACTGTGAAGAAACAGTCTTGCCGATATAGAGAACAAACTAGTGGTTACCAGTAAGGAGTCGGGGGGCAGCATAGGGGTAGAAGATTAAGAGGTACAGGCTACTATGTATAAAATAAATAAGTTATAAAGATGTATAGTACAACACAGGCAATGTAGCCAATATTTTAAAATAACTATAAATGGAGTATACATTTAAAAATTGTGAGTCACTATGTTGTAAAACCTGAAACTTAAGTAATATTGTACATTAACTATACCTCAGTTGTAAAAAAGAATATTTATTACCTCGCTCTAAATATTGAAATTGACAAACGTCAAGAAAATGTAACATGCAAAGCAGTATTTTAAAATAAAATTTTATTTTATTGAAAAACATATCATTTAAAACAACATAAAATTTAAAAACATATCCTTTAAAATAATGTAAATTTTATTACTGTAGCCTTTGGAAAAAGGCTGTTCTGAGAATTTTGTCATTCCCATATTTTTATATTAATTTTTTTCTTTTGTTAATGTATAGTCATTATAGATGATCCTGGGTATTTTGCATATCTTACTTGGCAGGATGAAATGGTGGAGAGCATAGTTTTTAAAAAATTTTTATTGGCGTATAGTTGATTTATAGTATTGTGTTAATTTCTGCTGTACAGCAAAATGACTCAGTTATACACACGTATTCTGTTCCATTATGACTTATCACAGGATATTGAATACAGTTCCCTGGGCTGTACAGTGGGATCTTGTCGTTTGTCCATCCTGTGTACAATAGTTTACATCTGCTAATCCTAAACTCCCAAGTCCGTCCCTCCCTCACACACCCCCTCTTGGCAATTACAGTCTGTTCTCTGTTTGTGAGTCTGTTTTTGTTCCATAGATATGTTTATTCGTATCTATTTTAGATTCCACATATAGGTGATATCATATGGTATTTGTCTTTCTTTTCTGGCTGACTTTACTTGGTATGATAATCTCTAGGTCCAGATGACATTATTTCGTTCTTTTTGTGGCTGAGTGATCTTCCATTGTATATATATGCCACACCTTTATCCATTCATCTGTCAGTAGACTCTTAGCTTGCTTCCACGTCTTGGCTATTTTAATAGTGCTGCTATGGACACTGGGGTGCTCATATCTTTTTGAATTAGAGTTTTCATCTTTTCTGGATATATACCCAGGAGTGGGATTACTGGATGATATAGTAGTTCTAATTTTAGTTTTTTTAAGGAATCTCCATACTATTCTCCACAGTGGCTCCACCAATTTATATTCCCAACAACAGTGTCCACTTCAGTTCAGTTCGGTCGCTCAGTTGTGTCTGACTCTTTGTGACCCCATGAATCGCGGCATGCCAGGCCTCCCTGTCCATCACCAACTCCTGGAGTTCACTCAGACTCACGCCCATCGAGTCAGTGATGCCATCCAGCCATCTCATCCTCTGTCGTACCCTTCTCCTGCCCCCAATCCCTCCCAGCATCTTTTCCAATGAGTCAACTCTTCGCATGAGGTGGCCACAGTACTGGAGTTTCAGCTTTAGCATCATTCCTTCCAAAGAACACCCAGGGCTGATCTCCTTTAGAATGGACTGGTTGAACAGTGTAAGAGGTCTGTTTTCATGGAGAGCATATATTGATATCCAACACTTTGGGAGAAATTTGGTCTTGGAAAATCAAGCCCATCACTAGGGCTAAGATTGGTATACCAGAAATCAAAAGAAATAATACACTGAATTTTTATTACAGTAATTATATTCAATAAAGTTGCTGCAAATACTGAGTCAGTGAATACTGAACTGTGTTCCCAGGGAAAATATAATATTAGGGTCCTGAGAGCCTCAGGTCACATTTTGATTTATCCATCAATACATAACCTGGTTTTATGTGGGTTTCTCTTATTTAATGCATATATAACCTTATTTAATGCATATCATTTATTCATTAACACTGAACTCATAGCTAACAACCCTGTATCTCATGCCTGAATAAAGCTTATCTACCATGTTTTTTCCCCCATAAGGCACATCACAGCCTTTTGTATTTCAATTCAGTTCAGTTCAGTTGCCCAGTCATGTCTGACTGTTTGTGACCCTATGGACTGCAGCATGCCAGGCCTCCCTGTCCATCACTAACCAACTCCTGGAGCTTGCTCAAACTCACGTCCATAGAGTTGGTGATACCATCCACACATCTAATCTTCTGTCATCCCCTTCTCCTGCTTTCAATCTTTCCCAGCATCAGGATCTATTCCAATGAGTCAGTTCTTCGCATCAGGTGGCCAAAGTATTGGAGCTTCAGCTTCACCATCAGTCCTTCCAATGAATATTCAGGACTGATTTCCTTTAGGATTGACTGCTTTGATCTCCTTGCAGTCCAAGGGACTCTCAAGAGTCTTCTCCAACACTATAGTTCAAAACACCAGACACCTCTTCAGCATCATTCTGGGAGCCATTTTGAATAGCAAAATCACCATTAAAAAACACAAAAATTTGAAAAATGTGGTACCCAGTAGTGGATCACTACTGAGAACTCCTGAGAAACAGGAAAGTGGAGGGTCCTCTTTTTCATCCACAGCTGGGAACGTGAACCTTGGATGATTCAATCTTTTGCCCTCTCCATGTTCGTGCCCACCAGTGACCCTAAAACCTGCAGGTATTGATCTGGAGGTTACATATACATTTTAGTAAGTAGGCAAATTTACAAATCTGTAATCTGCAAATAATAAGGATGGACTCTATTTTGATGCAGTATTTTACAGGATTGAATTTTCGTGTTAGTTGCTCAATGATGTCCGACCCTTTGCAACCCCATGGAGTGTAGCCGACCAGGCTCCTCTGCCCTTGGGATTCTCTAGGCAATACTGGATTGGGTTGCCATTTCCTTCTCCCATTTTAAAGAATTAAACTTAGTGCCAAAAAATCCAGGGTGAATAAAATAGAAAAATTTAGGTCAAGAGAGGATTAGTTTAAATGAGTTTTCTTCTTGCCCAGACTCCTGTGTCTCCTGTGGCCCCTGCTTACCCTGTCCCTGACCATCTCCAGGGTCCCTGCCAGGCCCTCCAAGATGCCCAGGCCATCTTGATCATGTCCCCATCCTCATCCTGCCTTGAGTTTGTTTATGCCTAAAGAACCATGATAGGGTTGCCTCTGGGGGTGTCTGAATAACTTACCGTGCCTCCTGAGCCCTCATAAATGTGAAAAATCTTGCTAAAAAGTCATTACAGGTGTGAACCAATATTCCCTTGATGTAAATTGAGATGCACTGGGATGTAAGGTCATCTTACTTAGTCTGAGCACTTGGTTCTGATCATGTCTACCCAGAGGTACTAGTGCTTCCTGCTGGTTGAACCCAAACTCAGCACATCCTTGGGAGCACGCTTAATCTGATGATAAAGCCTATGTCCTTACCCCACCCACGGGCCTGCCAGTTTCCAGTTTGACCCACATCCTCCACAGCCCTGTTCTGTGCACCCAGTTGCTTGCCAGGGATGCTGTTTCCCCTCTGAGCTCACAGTTTCCCTCCCTACATTCACTCTGCTTGACTGTCTTTGGTGGTGATTTAGTCGCTAAGTCGTGTCTGACTCTTGCGACCCCATGGACTGTAGCCTGCCAGTCTCCTCTGTCCATGGGATTCTCCAGGCAGGAAAACTGGAGTGGGTTGCCATTTCCTTCTCCAGGGGATCTTCCCAACCCAGGGATCAAACCTGGGTCTCCTGCATTGCAGGCAGACTCTTTATCAAGAGTCTGACTGTCTTTATGTGTGTGTGTAAATATATACTTACTTATGGCTATGCTGGGTCTGTTGCTGCACATGGTCTTTCTCTAGTTGTGATGCATGGGGTTCTCACTGAGATGACTTCTCTTGTTGCAAAGCATAAGCTCTATGGAGTGCAGGCTTCAGGAGCTGCAGCTTGTGGGCTGGTAGTTGCGGTTCACGGGCTCTAGAGCACAGACTCAGTACTTGTGATTCACGGGCTTAGGTGCTCTGCAGCATGTGGGATCTTCCCGGATCAGGAATCAAACCCATGTCTCCAGCACTGGCAAGCGGATTCTTTACCACTGATCCTCCAGGGAAGGAAACCCTGTCTTGACCTTTTTATTTTGAAATAATTAAAGATGGACAGGAAGATGCAGAAAAAGATCTTGTATACCCTTTGTTCAGTATACCGTGTCGGAAACATCATGCATAACTGTGGTACAGTATCACAACCAGGACATGGACATTGGTACCATCCATAGACCTTAATTAGATCTCAGCAGTTTCACATATGGAGAAGGCAATGGCATCCCACTCTAGGACTCTTGCCTAGAAAATCCCATGGACAGAGGCACCTGCTAGGCTGCAGTCCATGGGGTCGCGAAGAGTCGGACATGACTGAGCGACTTCACTTTCACTTTTCACTTTCATGCATTGGAGAAGGAAATGGCAACCCACTCCAGTGTTCTTGCCTGGAGAATCCCAGGGACGGGGGAGCCTGGTGGGCTGCCGTCTATGGGGTCGCACAGAGTCGGACACGACAGAAGCAACTTAGAAGCAGCAGCAGCAGCAGCAGTTTTCCATATACTTGTGTGTGTGTGTGTGTGTATTTGTGAATGCTCAGAAATGCAGTTGCTGGATTCTGTGGCAAATATGTCTGATTGTTTACTACCAAAGCATTTTCCAGAGTGGCTGTGTCATTTTATACGTCCAGTATCAATGTGCAAGTGATCAGATTTCTTTGCATTCTCAACAGCATTTGGTATTGTCGCCTTTTTATTTTTGATAGATGTTCTAATAGGTATTTAGCAATGCTCATCATGGCTTTCCTTTGTGTTTTCCTAATGACAAATGATGAACATCTTCTCATGTGCTTAGTTGCCATTCAGATATCCTCTTTGATGAAGTGTGTTCATCTCTTTTGTCCATTTTCTAAATGGATTGTTTTCTTTCTTTCTGTTTACTTGATCACTTTGAGAGCTCTTTCTATATTCTAGATATGAGTCAGTCACCTACATTCATTTCTATTGACAGCTGAGCAAGGCATTGACCCAGAACCTGGGGATTCAGTGATGAACAGATGTCTTTGTTCTGCCCACAGAGAGCTTCTACTCTCGTGAGGAGGGAGACATTAACAACTGTTTACACAGTAGGGATTTTTAGCCATGGTCGTGAGGACTGTGACAGTGAACTGTGGTGCCTGAGAACAAGGACTGGCTAAGATAGACGTCACCTGACCAGGGGGTCAGGGCGTCCAGGAGCTGATCTGAGATCTGAAGGAGAAGGAGGTCTCCTGGAACAACTGTGAGTAGGGTAGGTGGGCGTGGAGTTGCCTGCAGGCATCCACGTGGCTCTACATGCATCCTACCGTGCTCTTTCTGGGAGCTGAGTTTTAGTCTTTGATTAGGAAATGCATACATGGCAGTAAAGAAAGCCCAGAACTATGTCTTCCTTCACCTCTTGAGATTAGCTCTCTCTCCCCACTCTCTGTCTGTAACTTCTCAGCCATCGGAAAGTACATTGCAAATTTTTCACCATCATGAAACTCATCATATTAAAATAAAAAATTTGACAACGGCCTGATCAGCCAAAAGAGCTCCTATTTGTTCCTCTTGTGACCTGATCTTGATTGAACTTGGGAGTAAGTGCCCTAGTACAAGGGTAAGGTGATAATTTCATTTAGAACATAACTGGATTTATAAATATTATAGTAGCCCTCATGCACATTTAATGTTTGAAACTTGAGTAATTTTACCAAACATCTAGAATCTAATTCTGTCCAGTACCTCCTTAGAAGTATAGTGAGCTTCAAGAGTATAAAATGTGAAGATCTTTGATTTTGATGCATGCTATTTCTTAACTTATCCTGTAAGACTTGCTCACAAAGTGTTCTCTTCTTTGTTTCCATGGTTGCTGACTTTATACTTCCCTTGTTAGCAATCTTTGCCAGCTAGCTCCTCTAGAAACCACTTCATCAACAGGATTTAAGACAGTCTGGATTCAATATACATAGTTTCAAAAGTGAAAACCCCACTGGTTCCCTCACAGTCATAAGCAATATATAGGGCCCATTTCTCTCAGTTGGAATTTCTGTTGTTGTTGCAGTTCAGCTGCTAAGTCATGTCCGACTCTTTGCTACCCCATGGACTGCAGCATGCCAGACTTCCCTGTCCTTCACTGTCTCCTGGAGATTGCTGCAACTCATGTCCACTGAATTAGTGATGCATCCAACCATTTCATCCTCTGTCATCCCCTTCTCCTCCTGCCCTCAGTCCTTCCCAGCATCAGGGTCTTTTCCAATGAGTTGGCTCTTCATATCAGGTGGCCAAAGTATTGGAGCTTCAGCTTCAGCATCAGTCCTTCCAATGAATATTCAGGGTAGATTTCCTTTTAAGATTGACTGGTTTCATTTCTTTGAGTTAAAGGCACTCTCAAGAGTCTTCTATTGCACCACAATTTGAAAGCATCAGTTCTTTGGTGACAGCGTTCCTTATGTTCCAACTCTCATATCTGTACATGACTACTGGAAAAACCGTAGTTTTGACTATACGGACCTTTGTCAGCAAAATGATGTCTCTGCTTTTTAATACACTGTCTAGGTTTGAAATTTTGGAAGCAAATGAAAGAGTCCCAGAGGTAGAATATCTAAGCATTTGTGGATTTCCCATAGATTTGGAGACAGTGCTTCTTGAGCCGAAATCAGACCACATTATAGCCTGACACCAGGACACAGTACAGGCAGACTTTGGAGGTCCTGTGGGCTGGGTCCCAGACCGTCTCAATAAAATGAACCTTGCGGTAAAGTGAGTCACAGGAATTTTTGGTTTAATGCATATAAAAGTTAAGTTTACACTCTACTATTGTCTATTAAGTGTACAATAGCATTATGTCTAAAACAGTACATGCTTTAATTAAAAATACGTTATTGCTAAAAATGCTGCCTCCTGACAATGTAGGGTTGCCACAAACCTTCAATTTGTATAAAATAATACCTGTAAATGCAACAAGTTGAGGTGCAGTAAAAGGAGATATGTTTGTAGAATCATCACTGTGACAGAAAGTTAAGGAAAGGGGGTGCCCGCACTCAAGACGCTTGACTTGCCCCTCACTATTGCCCCGATGCAGCCTGCATTGCCTCCCTGCTCCCTTTGCTCCGGCTCTTCCCGCTTCACATGGTCATCAAGAGAAAGCAGATCAAGAGCAGGTCCCCAGGTGCTTGGTGGCCAGGCAGTGGTGCTGTCTCCTGAGGTTGGGAGGTTCCGATTGCTCCATGATGCACTCTCCTGAGCAGATACACCGTGGGCATTTCTCTGGGTCCCTGCTGTGTCTCTGTAGAACTAGGAAGAAACCCAAGAAGAGCAACCTGTGTTTTGAAAAGTGTACAATGCAATGAAAGACTGTTAGTGACGCTGGTGCTCCTGATATGAGCCCCCACTCAAAGGCGCTTGAGAGATAGGAAGAACTGCTGGGAGTTCACCCAGCCGCTTTCTGAGCACGTCAATAAGACCCCCAGTGACATGTGACATCATGTCTTCTGATGTCAGAGGAGCCTCCCCTGCTGAGAAACAATAACATTTACCGAACATCACACAGAGGAAAAATCGACCCAGGGAGGCTTTTCATGTGCTTTCTCTTTGTGCTCCATGAGGATTCTTTCCGTCATGTCAGTTAAATATTACATTAATCATGCACTCATTTTTGCTTCTCTCTGGTCTTCCCACCGTGATCGAATTTGTCTTGGAAGAATCAACTGCTTCCAAACATAGACATATGGAAGACTGATAAGTCTGTATCTTCATAATACTTCATGTGGGTGGTGCTTTTGAGACCCAGAGTTTTTCCTCCGCCTTGCTCTCCTTACAATCGCTGGTACATCATGTAAGTTAATGGGAGTGTGTGCTCAGCACAGCCCTTCAGCAATCTGCTGTTCTGTAGACATTCTAGGGGTACTTTATTAGGACATTTTAAATGACTGTGTTGGGTAATTCTCTAAGCTAAAATCATGCATAAAAGTATGAGGCAGAGAATATTGAAACCATAGCCCCTCCTTCATCTATGTGTGGGCACAGACCCAGAACTGTGCTTGGAGAAAAACTTCTGCCTGCAGGAACCCGTTACAGAGGCGAATGGACTTTTAATCAGACAAATGTTCTCGGTTTGCCTTCTAAGTATCTTCCATGTCAGTATAGCAGAGTGGTTGAAACTCTAAGCAGTGGAGCCATGCTGTGTGGGTTACAACTCTGTTTTTTACTGTTTCCTAAATGGATAACCTTGGGCAAGTCACTCATGATCTGTAAGCCTTAGTATCCTGGTCTGAAAATGGGTCATATAATAATAACACTTTACTCTTTGGGTTGTGGGGATTGTTGTTGTTTTTCAGTTGCTCAGTTGTGTCCAACTCTTTGTGACCCCATGGACTGCAGCATGCCAGGCTTGGTGTCCTCTAACACACACTGACCCCAGGTTCTGGGGAAGATGTGGTTTTGGAGACAGTCCTGTGTGCTTGAATTAATCCTCTCGCAACAAAAAAGAGGCAGGGAAATTCAAAAGGAGACTCTTCTCATGACTACAGATAACAACCTACTAAAAACTTCAAATAAATCATATCTTTATCCTGCTATAAATTCTACCCAAACTGTAGCTCTTCGTTCATGTGTGTGTGTGTGTACACATGCCTGTGTGTGAGTAACAATGTGCTGTCATTGTCCAGTCGCTCAGTCGTGTCCGACTCTGTGACCCCATGGACTGCAGCACCCCAGGCTTCCCTGTCCTTCACCGTCTCCAGAGCTTGCTCACACTCACGTCCATTGAGTCGATGATGCCATCCAACCACCTCATACTGTGTTGTCCCCTTCTCCTCTGCTTTCAGTCTTTCTCAGCATCAGGGTCTTTTCCGAAGAGTTGACTCTTCGAATCAGGTGGCCAGAGTATTGGAGCTTCAGCTTCAGCATCAGTCCTTCCAATGAATATTCAGGACTGATTTCCTTTAGGATTGACTGGTTGGATCTCCTTGCAGTCCAAGGGACTCTCAAGAATCTTCTCCCACATCACGGTTCAAAAGCATCAGTTCTTCAGCGTTCAGCCTTCTTTGTCATCTATCTCTCACATCCATACATGACCACTGGAAAAACCACAGTTTTGCCTAGATGGACCTTTGTAGACAAAGTAATGTCTCTGCTTTTTAATATGCTGTCTAGGTTTGTCATAGCTTTTCTTCCAAGGAAGAAGTGTCTTTTAATTTCATGGCTGAAGTCACCATCTGCAGTGATTTTGGAACCCAAGAAAATAAAGTCTCTCACTGTTTCCATTATTTCCCCATCTATTTACCATGAAGTGATGGGACCAGGTGCCATGATCTTCATTTTATGAATGTTGAGTTTTAAGCCAGCTTGTTCACTCTTCTCTCTCACTTTCATCAAGAGGCATTCTCTTTCACTTTCTGCCGTAATGGTGGTATCATCTGCATATCTGAGGTTATTGATATTTCTCCCAGCAATCTTGATTCCATTTCATGCTTCATTCAGCCCAGCATTTCACATGACGTACTCTGCGTATAAGTTAAATAAGCAGGGTGACAATATACAGCCTTGACATACTCCTTTCCCAATTTGGAACCAGTCCGTTGTTCCATGTCCAGTTCTAACTCTTGCTTCTTGACCTGCATACAGGTTTCACAGGAGACCGGTGGAAAGTAAATGTCTGAAAAGTGCTTTGAATACAAGATGTGTGCAGTATACATTAGCTATTATGCTTTCTATGGCCCTTAATATTCTTTTTGTTTTTCTTTGGATGTTAAAAATCCATGTAGTTTTTTTTCTTCTTTTTAAAAAATTAATTAATTTTAATTGGAGGCTAATTACTTTACAATATTGTAGTGGCTTTCACCGTATATTGACACGAATCAGCCACGGGTGTACACATGTCCCCCATCCTGAAGTATTTTGAGGTTTATGTTGCACCCACTGTCTTTCCACCCCAAGTTTCCCACTTATGAGAGGCAGCTGCTTTCAACTCCTACTTCCATTCTGAAGATTTTTTTCTAGTGTTTAAAATGGCTAGTTAATTTCCAAATATAAAAAATAAGCTTAGCTTTCATAGTCCTCACATCCTCTATGTATTAAATCAGTATTTAGTGTAGCTTTTGTGTTGTTGGCTATTATATACAGATGTCTGAGTCGTCTTGCGCAGTATGGTCTATTTTCTTTTTCCCTTGAAGTTTACCATTGAATAATTTAATAGTTCCTTGGTTTTTGTTAATGTATTACTAACTGAACTCACAGTCTCCAACAGACATGAAAACCTCGCCTTAATGAGTTCAGACGTCTGGAACATCTCTTTGTTTTCTTTCTTATAGACTTCTCTTCCAGAGTCCTTTTTTTCGCTCCAGCCTGGACTGATTACTCTCCAGGCCTCTTGGACTTCTCCGTATCATCATTACCTTTCTATATTGGACCCCATGTTTTCTGGGCTCATTTCCTCCCCTTTCTTTGTTTTCTTCCTTATTTTGTTGAACCATGTCCTTTAGTAAGCTTCTTGAGAAATCATATAAGATTGATATAATTTTTGTGAATCTGCCTTTGTGTGAACCTCTTCTTGACTAAAAGCTTTTTGCTGAGGATAAAATTCTAGGTAGCAAAGCATTTTCTGTCTGAATTTTGAAGGCATTTTCTATTGTGTTCTAGTTGGATTGCAGTGTTGCTATTGGGATGTCTGAGAGTATTCTGACACTCCCATCCTTTGATTTTTTTTTTTTTTGAAGTACAGTTGATTTACAATATGTTGGTTCAAGTGTACAGCAAAGTGATTCAGCTATGCACACACACACACACACACACACACACACACACTCGTATGTATATACTCCATACTTTGATTTTGATCTACCTTGTCTCTCTGGAAGCTTTTGAGGTATTACTTTTATCTCTTATCCTTTGACACCATACAATAATATGTCTTAGTTGTAAGATTTTTAAGAATAATTTTTGCTGGGCACCTGGTAGAATATTTCAGTCTAGAAAGTTACGTTCTTTCATATTTGGGATATCTCTTAATAGTATTTCTTTGATAATTTCTCCTCCTTTAATTTTTCCATTTTTCTCCTTTTGAGCCACCTTAACTCAGCTGTTGGACCTCCTGGATTATATTTATAATTCAATCTTTTAACATTTTATCTCATTTTCTGAATATCTATCTTTTATGGAGATTTCTCCAAAATTGTCTTTTAACTTTTATATTAATTTCTTTTCTTCTGATACCATATTTTAATTTTAAAAAGCTCTTTTATATTGTTGCTTCAGTTTCTTCCCATTTCTCAAAAGTTTTGAAGATTTGTAATTATAGAGATAGTTTTTAAGTTTTAATAGTTTTGTAATAGCTTTTAAGTTTTAATAGTTTTAATCGATGCTTCCTACATCAATCCTATTTCTTCTAAATGCCTTTCTTTGTTGGTTTCATTTGATTTCTGTCTTTTATGTCAGAATATTTCCTCTCATGTCTGATGATTTTTGCAAGACAGAGGCACAGAAAGGCTGTATGGGTGCTCCAGGTGCAAGGGTCATATTTTTTCAGTGGTGAATTTCATTTTAGAAGCAAATAAGTACACTGCATGTACCCTTCCTTTCAGAAGTGTGTACATGCGTACATACTCAGTTGATAAGTCATGTCTGACCTTTGTGACTTCATGGACTGTAGCCCACCAGGCTCCTTTCTCCATGGGGTTTTCCAGGCAAGAATGCTGGAATGGGTAGCCACTTCCTCCTCCAGGAAATCTTCCTGACCCGGGAGTCTGATCCATGTCTCCTGCATTGGCAGGTGGATTCTTTACCATCTAAGTCACCTGGGAGGCCACCTTTAGAAGTGCTCAGTGCTAATAAAGATGGAGCTTGTAAGAGGTCCTGTCACTCAAACATCTCCAGCTTACTCCCCACCACACTTTGTTTGGTCTGCTGAGTCAATTGCCATTTATCCATCAGCTGTTCTGCTTCTAAAATTATGTGGCTGTCTCTTGACTGTTATGCATTTCTTTCCCATTCTCTCTGTGCTTGTGGACTTTTGCCTTCATTACACTGTTATTATTATTTAGGTGTGATTTCCAGAGACACTGAGGTTAAACAGGGATTTACTCTGCCATGTCTTATCAGAAGTCTCCTCTTAAAAAACCCAAAGAATTTCAGACCTGCTCTTTGATTGTCACAGCGGGGCTGTCGAGATGACTGGAAGCAGAGGGTGTCGTGGTCTAGGGCGGTGGTCTCCAAGGGTGGAAATCATACTAGTAGCATTAGGAAGATATCAGAATTTCCATTTATATTTTTTTTGAAAGAAGCTTTTAACGTTTATTTTATTCATTTATTTGGCTGCACTGGGTCTCAGCTGTAGTACGTCGGGTCTTCGATTATCGTTGTGGCTCGTGGGATCTTTAGCTGAAGCATGTGGACTCTTAGTACTTGCGGCATATGGGGTCTAGTTCCCTGCACCAGGGACTGAACCTGGGATCCCTGCCTTGGAAGCGCAGTGTCTTAGCTACTGCACAACCAGTAAATAATGTTTGGTAAAGGAATCCACCGTGGACAATTCAGGTACGGAGCTGTTCTTACAGGAGTCTGGACATGTGGGTGCTGTGGCAGGGTTGGGGATTGTGGGAGCAGTCTTAGGGCATGTGGGCTGGGCCAGGGCAACGGAGAGAAGACAATTAGGGCACGTGGGCTGGGCCAGGGCAACGGAGAGAAGACAAGGAAGGCGAGTGAGAGGGTGGCTCGTATGGGCTCCTGTGGAAGCGCTGAGGATACTCCCTATGTCGTTGCTTCCACTGCTGTAGAGGCATTTGCTCACTGATACACCTTGTCATTCAAGCACATTTGACACGACTGTTTCTTGTCTGCCGCATCCTTTGCTGTTCACACGGGGAGTTCTTTGCTCATCAAAGCCTGCCACTAACTTCAAAGGACAGAAAAAGAAAGTCCAAAGGATACAGTTGATCCTATCAGCCAACTCCAGTGAGTACAGCTGCATCTGTCTTTCTGGAGCAGACTCAGCCTTGGAAGAGGAAGAAATGTGTTCACTAGAAGTGCTTCCAATTTTAACCTCGTGAGGAACTTGCTTAGAAGCCCCAGCTCACTACAGGTCATAGGTGTATTATAATAGGTTGACCTAAAGTCTCTTAAATCTGAAAGGCATCCTTTGTCAGGGTATGGATTTTTCCCCTGCAAATAGCTATTCTTATTTAATCATAGAGATTGAGAGCTAAGACGGAGGGCTTTCCAGATGGCTCGGTGGTAAAGAATCTGCCTGAAGTGTAGGAGACCTGAGTTTGATCCCTGGGCCAGGAAGATCCTCTGGAAGAAGAAATGGCAACCCTCTTCAGTATTTTTGCCTGGAAAGTCAAAAGAGTAGTGTGGCTGGCTACAGTCCATGAGGTGGCAGAAGAGTCAGACATGACTTAGCAACCAGATAATGACAACAAGAAGCTCTTTGAGAGGTTCTCTGCTTTAACACCCTCACTTCAAAAGTAAGGAAACAAAAACCCAGGCCACTAAATGACTCATCTAGGATCACGTGGCTCAGTGCGGGGTAGAGTCGAGACCAGAGCCAGTCTTTTGAAATCTGATCCAGTGTTCATTCTCAAAAACACACCAGCTCCTGAAAAGCTCTGGTCCTGGGCCTCGAATCTGCGTGGAGTTCACGTGCACTGGGGATTCTGCCCCTGTTCTCAGCTTAGCTGATACCTGGGGAATGATGAGTGATTCTGCGGAAAACCGTGGCCCCTAATTGTACCTCTCAGGAAGTACAGATGACTCAGCTGCCCAACCGGCTGCCTGCTGAAATGAATCAGAGTGAAGCATTTGGAGCATTTTCATTGTGTGAAAAGACTGTCAGTTGCCTGGTTACCAGAGTGACAAATACAAAGTAATTGTACTTCTCTGTGGCTGTGGGAGGAGGGTATTTAACTGTCACCATGAATTTGGAGAAGTGGAGTAAAAGGCCACATCCCTGATAGATGGAAAACATTTGCTACTTTCGGTGGTTTGTCTTACCACGGTATCAGCCACCTGTCCACAGCACCATGCAGAAACAGGGCTGGTGAGGGACAGGTCAGTGGAGAATTTAGTAGTAACACTGTTCATAATGATGATAGATGAACTTAGGCCTCACTAGGGACCAATACTTTGGCCACTGGATGTGAAGAGCCAAATCACGGGAAAGGATCCTGATGCTGGGAAAGATTGAAGGGAAAAGGAGAAGGGGGTGGCAGAGGATGAGACAGATAGTATCACCAACTCAATGAACATGAATCTGAGCAAACTCTGGGAGATAGTGAAGGACAGGGAAGCCTGGTGTGCTACAGTCCATGGGATCACAAAGAGTTGGACATGACTTAGCAATTGAACAACACCACCTCTATGGACCAGGCCTGGTGCCAAGTCCCGGACCTTTGAAACTTCATAAGAGCATTTTGATGCATGTATTCTTAGAATCCACATGTCACAGATGAGAAAACTGAGGATGAGGAAGGTTATCAAAGGTGGCAGACATCAGAAGCAGAAAGAATTTATATTTAGGTTGATATAACTCCGGAGTGTAGACTCTTAACTACAATACTATTCAGCATCTCTATAAACACAGCAGACTGTGGTATGTATTAGTTATTCCTAGTGGGCCCATGGCCCATTTTCTGAGACCACTTGGCATTGGTTAAGTTGTGATCCAGACAGAAGCAATCTGCCTTACTCCTTCTTGTCTTGCATTTGAAGAGCCTGAGCAGCCCCAGGGGGAATTCATCAGGTTTCTTCAGCCTTCTTTCTCCTCTTTCCATGATGCAGGCAAGTATTACGACTGGGGAGGCTTTCCAGCATAAATTTAAAAGTATCCCATGGGAACCAAGTGACTGGATTGTAGTCCAGGCTCAACCATTAACCCCCATGTGACTTTAGAAAAGGCAGTTCTCTAGGCCTCAATTTCTTTATCTCTAAAATGCAAGATTTTCAAAGAGGTGATTTCTCAGCTTCTAGCTCTGGAAAAAATCCTCCCAGTATAAAAGTATGTCAAAACTAACAGGAAGTATGCAGGCTCTGCGGACAGCTCACCTTGGTCTGGGTCCCTGCACTTTCCAGTTTCCAATTGTGTGCTCTTGTGCGGATTTCTCAATTTCCACAAACCTCAGGTGTCACATTTGTAAGAATAGAGTGGTCTACCTCATAGAGTCATTGGGAGGATTAATTAAACAAGCTAATATGCATAGCACAGTGCCAACCATACAGTAAATATCCAGTAAATATTAGGCATTTTCACCGTCACCATCAGCCTCGTTATCATCACTAGCACCATCAGCACCGTTATCATCATCGTTATCACGTCTCCACTTATCATCACCGTCACCATCATATCACCACCATCATCACCACTATCATTGTTTTCATCATCACCATCATTATCATCGTCGTCATCACTATCATCATCACTCATGGACGATGTGGAATAAAAATCGTCTAGAACTCAATACTAAAAATATAGTAAACCATTTTCATACACACACTTTTTTTCTCTACAGGATAGAGCCGGATGCAAAGGTTAGTGTAGTAAGGCTTTGCAACTAGTATTTCTGAGTGATAATAGAGGATGATTTGATGAGAAAGAGAAGGAGGGAGAGTCAGGCAGTGAGTAACAACAGGATTGGAAGCAGTGGGAATAGGAACCGGGAGCCCCCGGTAAGAAGGGTGCGGCTGTGCCTGGCTGGAGCAGCAGCCTGCGTATACATGAGTGCCATTTATTTGAGATGAAATGCCCCGACCCTCCACTTGTGTGAAGACTGATTGCTGATCTTTGAAGAGGAGGCTACTTTGATCTCTGATAAAGCCAGCCAGGCAGTCATCATCTGAGTCACTTTTAAATACTTTTTGATGCCCTGACAATGGAGGCTTTTTTTAGACAAGTCTCAGAGTACCAACACCAGAAGAAAGAGGAAGGTAAAGGCTCCCTGCTGATCCCTTGTAAGTTGCATATGTATACCTGGAAGCAGCTGATCATGCCATTGCTCACACGCTTGCCAGCCTCAAAGTCCAGAAGTGAGGGGAGGGGCCTCGTCTGTGACCATATCCCTCCCCTGGCAAGGAAGCCGGGCTGGGATGTAGGAGTTACTGCTGGCAGGCGGGACCTTGCCTCTGCTGACATCCAACATCTGCAGCCTCTTGGGAAAGCCCCATCATTGCACATTTTTCTAGCGAGTCTTTTTGGGCACGTTAGGAATAGCACAGCTTGAGAGAAGAGGAAGGTGAACGAAGTTTTCCTTATCTGGACTCTGTTCTGGCCTGTACAGAGTTGTAGCTAACTAGAATTGCGCTGTCTTCACCTGCGGGCATTTTATTGCCATCTTTGAACAGATGGAACATTTTATCAGTGTTACACGTGCTGTTCTAAGGCTCGGATCAAGTGTGAATTTGGAATGATAGTTCAGCTGAGAAACAGCTAAGACAGCTCCTCTGCAGGGACAAGGAATCAGTGGGCTCCCTAGGGCACTCACACTGGTTATCAACACGTTCCCTCTCTGGCATGTGCTGCCACAGGAATTTGTTGGCTCGTGAGGTGAGGTGAACATCTCAGTGCCCTGAACTGTGTTCATCCACTTTCAGGGTGGCTGAGGACACCCCCTTCTACAGTGATTAGTTCAGACTCACCATTACTGGGACCCCTTGCTGAGTGGGACTTCTCTGCATCCTCTCATTTGATACTAACAGCAGGCAGGTAATCCTATACTCTTTTAATAAGGTGAGCAAATGGAAGCTTGACTTTGTTAGGAAGCTTGCCAAAACTTGGTTAATGGGTAGAATGAGATGTGACGTCATATGGGGTGATCCTGCAATCCAGGCTCATATGTCTAAGCTCTCCTGCCTTGATGGGTGTGGTTCTGCTCCTCTGGGTCATGATTATTCCTAATTTTGGGGGGCTACAGGATTTTGTTCAGTGAAGTGTAAAGGCTATATGTTTTAAAACGTAAACTCACAATACAGCTTGTAAATGTTAGGCATCCAGAGAGCAAGATTCACACTTATGTTCAGTTACGTAGTTTCTCAGGGATATCTGTTCCTCGGGAAGCCCTCAAACTTCATATACAGAACCAGGAGATGTTTTTTATCACTCTCCACTTTAGCTACTGGGGAAGGACACGATTCCATCCTATATAAAGCAGTCTGTCTGCAGCAAAGCTCTATTAAGCCTTTTCTATGAACGAAGTGCTGATTGAGGCTCACTGCATCAGTAAGAAAACAGCAGAGGAAGATAAATTGCTCCCAGGCTAAATGCATGGGTTGCTACCCTCTCTCCTGACTGCTGCACAGGGATGCATTTTGCCAAAACTTGTGCCCTTGCGGTGCCTCTTTTGATATGTGGGACTCCCTCCCCCCACTACCCTTTTTTTTTGTTTCTGTAATAAAAGATGACCCTTGCCTTTGGGGAACGCATGGCCTAGTGGACAGACAGATGGCATCAAAAGAGCAATTGTGAGTAAGTACAGTTTAAAAGATACTGTATCAGTCTGGTCCAGTCAGGAGATGGAAACCACAAAGTGATTTCAGCAGGGAGTTTAACGTAATCAGTTTTTAAGCTGGGTTGGCAGCGTAACAAGAAGGTGTTAGAGAGCTCTACAGGGTACCTCAGGGCTGAGGGAGACTACCCAGGAAAGGACAAACTTGGATGGAGCCCCCTCCCTGGGGCCAGGGGGCTCACCCCACTGGAGAAGGTTTGAGAGCATTGCCAGGGCTAGAGGTGGTTTGCAAAAAACAGCTCTCCAGGGCACAGGCATATGGAGCTTGCATGGTGTGCACAGGAGTGGGGGCATGAGGGTTAGTGGGGGGCGTGGGGCACCCAGTGTCTGAGTGGGCAGGGCCACAGGAGACTGACCTCCTGAATGGGGGCAGGTGGGTATAGGGAGTCAGGGCTCTGGTGCAGGTGAGTCTTCAGGTCCATGCAAAAGAGGTCCCCAGGTGAGCCAGTGCCAAGAGGTTGCAGGGGGGACCTCGAGTTCTGGGGTGTGCCTGGAACAGAGTACCTCAACCCTCCATGTACTCATGGTCACATTGCTGGCCAAAGGGGCAGCCCTGGAATCAGACAGAGAAGTCTTAGCATCCTCCACTGAGAAAGCTTCATCTTGTGCTCATTGCAGCAGACGGATAGTTAAATGAATCCATTCCGCCCATTATCAAGGAGCAGAGGAAGGGGAAATTTGGAACTGAGCAGTCATACCTGGCCTAGCTGTCTGGCCATTCATTCAGGGCCAGCCTGGCAGTGACATTTGAGAGGAACCTCAGAACGCGCTGGGCACCTCCTCCAGTGCGGTGGGGCTTTGCCCTCCTTGCCTGTCTGCCGCAGTCTTTCTGACTCTCCATGTGGCTAGACTCTGTCATGTGACTCAGAAGAGCAGGGAGGGGCTCTTTCTTAACAGTCTTTTTCGAAAGACCTTCAGCGAATGGTCTTTAGTTTCATGGTTCTGCCATCCTACAGCCCCCGATGCTTCCGTATCTTCCTGCTGTCCACAGGGGAAGGGACTGGATACTCAGTCAAATCTTTGAGTCTTTCGGTGACCCAGCTGCTACCAGCCTCTGAGTGTCTGTCACCAACCCTCCCTCTTGGCTTTGCTTCCAGCCAGACCAAACAGCTTTGGGGTTTCCCAGGACACCATTGCTCATCCTGCGCCTTGTCGTTGTCCTGGTGTTTGTTCCCACGTGACTTGTCTTTTGTGTTTCATCCCTTGTGTCACTCCGTCTTCCAGCCTCTCTGCATCCATCTGTCCTCATAGTGAACCGCTGCTCCTTTCTGTTCCGCGCATGCTCCGTCCTTCCTCCACCGGAACACTGATTCTTTTCTTTTCCTTTTTTTCTCTGCTCCTTCACTTCCTTCTTTGATTTTGTGGAATATCATATTCTCAGTTGGAATGCACAGCTGCTCATGTGTTCATATTTGCTTTAAGTCTATCTTTAATGAAAAACTAAGACGTTAAGGCCTTCCCAGGTCGCACCAGTGGTAAAGGACCCACCTGCCAATGCAGGTAGGTGTAAGAGACATAGGTTCGACCCCTGGATTGGGAAGATCCCCTGGAGGAGGGCATGGCAACCCACTCCAGTATTCTTGCCTGGAGAATCCCATGGACAGAGGAGCTTGCTGGGCTATAATCCATAGGGTTGCAAAGAGTCAGACATGACTGAAGCAACTTAGCACACATGGGTAGATAAGTATATCCACAAACATCATATATTACTCTTCTGTGTCTTTACATTTTATTTATTTTATTAAATTTATTAATATTAGTTTCATTATATTTTATTAAAATTTAATTTTAATTTTTATAAATTTTGCTATTAACTTTAATACCATAGTAGAAACATTGTTTATAAATTTTGCTATTAACTTTAATACCATAGTAGAAACATTGTTCTATAATTTCATTTTTCTCCTCCATGTTTTGATTGTATGATCTGCCCATGTTGACATATATAATGTTGGTCCACTCATGTAAACTGCTCCTATGGTATTCTGTGCTATGAATATGCCACAATTCAGCCATTCCCCAGTGGAGGTGGTTTCCATGCCTTGTATATTTCAGTTACCAAATTGTTAGTCATATATGTTGCAATTGTGACAACATTTAATTATAATTCATATAGCTCTTCTTCCTCTACTAGGCTGTAAACTCTTTCAGAGCAGAAATCATGTTTGACTTTGGTCTCTGTCCCCCACATTTAATGAATATTATACCCGATGGAGAATAGGTGCAAAACACTTCCTTGTTGAAATTCTGAAATGTCACTGGGGGATAATGTGGAGGGCTCCTCAGAGAAGGTGGTCTGCCTGACTAGTAGTGACTTTCTACCTGGGAAAGTATTTCTCCCAGAAAATCCTTTGAGATTATAGAGAACTGTTGCCTAATAGAACTTTCTGCAGTAATGAAAGGGTTTTATATCTGTACTGCCCAGCTCAGTAGTCACTGGTTATATGTGACTACTGAACACTTGAAAAATGGGCTAGTTTTTGAGAAACTGAATTTTAAATTTAATTTCATTTTAATTAAATAGCCACAAATGTCTAGTGGCTATAGTATTGGATAGTTTTAGAAGCAGGCTTTATAGAAATGTCTAATCACAGAAACAAATACTGCTTGGTATTGCTTATATGTAGAATCTAAAAAGCCTGGAATTTCTCTGGTGGTCAATTGGTTAAGACTCTGCATTTTCAGTTCAGGGGACATGGGCTTAATTACAGATCAAAGAACTAAAATCCCACATTCTGTGCAGTGTGGCCAAAAATAATTTTTTAAAAAAAGCTAAACTTGGAAAAGCAGAGAGTAGAATGGTTGTTGTCGGGGGAGGGGGACAGGGTGGTATGAGAAATAGGGTTATATTGGTCAGAAGGAAGAAGTTTCAGTTCTGTAGGCTAAGTTTTACAGATCTGATAAACAACATGATGACTATAGTTAATAGTACAATATTGGATTCTTGAAATTTGCTAACAGAGTAGATCTTAAGTGTCCTCAACACACACACAATGGTCACTATATGAGGTGATAAAATGTTATTAATTTGATTGTGGGGCTTCTCTTGTGGCTCAGCTGGTAAAGAATCTGCCTGCAATGCAGGAGACTTGAGTTCGATCCCCTGGGTTGGGAAGATCCCTGGAAATGGAAAGGCTACCCACTCCAGTATTCTGGCCTGGAGAGTTCCATGGACTGTATAGTCCACAGGGTCACAAAATGTCGGACATGACTGAGCAGCTTATTCATTTCATCACGTACACATATAACAAAACATCACTGATTAACTCCAGGCTGGTAGGGACCCAATATGCTACTGGAGAAGAGTAGATAAATAACTCCAGAAAGAATGAAGAGATGGAGCCAAAGCAAAAATAGCGCTCAGTTGTGGATATGACTTGTGATGGAAGTAAAGTCCAAAGATGTAAAAAACAATATTGCATATCGGAACCTGTAATGTTAGGTCCATGAATCAAGGTAAATTAGAAATGGTCAAACAGGAGATGGCAAGAGTGAATACTGACATTTTAGGAATCAGTGAACCAGTGGACCGGAATTGGCAAATTTAATTCCATTATATCTACTACTGTGGGCAAGAATCCCTTAGAAGAAAAAGAGTAGCCCTCATAATCAACAAAAGGGTCTGAAAGGCCATAGTTGGGTGCAGTCTCAAAAGCGACAGAATGTACTCTATTCATCCCCGAGGCAAACCATTCAATATCACAGTAATCCAAGTCTGTGCCCCAACCACTAATGCTGAAAGCTGAAGTTGAAAAGTTCTATGAGGACCTACAAGACCTTCTAAAACTAATACCAAAAAAAAGATGTCCTTTTCATCATACAGAACTGGAATGCAAAAGTAGGAAATAAAGAGGTACCTGGAGTCACAGGCATGTTACTGTTTGACCTTGGAATACAAAATGAAGCAGGGAAAAGGCTAACAGAGTTTTGCCAAGAGAACACACTGGTCATTGCAAACACTCTCTTCCAACAACACAAGAGAAGACTCTACACGTGAACATCAGCAGATGGTCAATACCAAAATCAGGTTGATTATATTCTTTGCAACCAAAGATGGAGAAGCTCTACACAGTCAGCAAAAAACAGACTGGGAGCTGACTGTGGCTCAGATCATGAACTCCTTATTGCAAAATTCAGATGTAAATTGAAGAAAGTAGGGAAAACACTAGATCATTCAGGTATGAATGATCAAATCCTTTGCAATTATACAGTGGAAGTGACAAACAGATTCAAAGGATTAGATCTAATAGAGTGCCTGAATAACTATGGATTAAGGTTCATGACACTGTACAGGAGCCAGTGATCAAAACCATCCCCAAGAAATAGAAATGCAAAAAGGCAAAATGGTTGTATGAGAAGGTCTTACAAATAGCTGAGAAAAGAAGAGAAGTGAAAAGCAAAGGAGAAAAGGAAAGATATAGCTATCTGAATGCAGAGTTCCAAAGAATAGCAAGGAGAGATAAGAAAGCCTCCCTCAATAATCAATGCAAAGAAACAGAGGAAAACAATAGAATGGGAAAGACTAGAGATCTCTTCAAGAAAATCAGAGATACTAAGGGACCATTTCATGCAAAGATGGGCATAATAAAGGACAGAAATGGTATGGACATAACAGAAGCAGAAAATATTAAGAAGAGGTGGCAAGAATACACAGAAAAACTACACAAAAAAACCTTAATGACCCAGGTAACCATGATCAGTTCAGTTCATGGACTGCAGCACGCCAGGCCTCCCAGTCCATCACCAATTCCCACAGTTTACTCAAACTCATGTCCGTTGAGTCGGTGATGCCATCCAACCATCTCATCCTCTGTTGTCCCCTTCTCCTCCCACCTTAAATCTTTCCTAGCATCAGGGTCTTCTCTAATGGGTCAGTTGTTTGCATCAGGTGGCCAAAGTAGTGGAGTTTCAGCTTTAACATCAGTCTTTCCAGTGAACACTCAGGATTGATCTCCTTTAGGATGGACTGGTTGGATCTCTTTGCAGTCCAAGGGACTCTTAGAGTCTTCTCCAGCACCACAGTTCAAAAGCATCAGTTCTTCAGTGCTCAGCTTTCTTTATACTCCAAATCTCGCATCCATACATGCCTACTGGAAAAAACCATAGCCTTGACTAGACAGACCTTTGTTGGCAAAGTAATGTCTCTGCTTTTAAATATGCTATCTGGGTTTGACATAGCGTGTCTTCCAAGGAGCAAGCTTCTTTTAATTTCATGGCTGCAGGCACCATCTGCAGTGATTTTGGAGCCCCCAAAAATGAAGTCTGCCACCATTTCCACTGTTTCCTCATCTATTTGCCATGAAGTGATGAGACCAGATGCCATGATCTTAGTTTTCTGAATGTTGAGCTTTAAGCCAACTTTTTCACTGTCTTCTTTCACTTTCATCAAGAGGCTCTTTAGTTCCTTTTCACTTTCTGCCATAAGGGTGGTGTCATCTGTATATCTGAGGTTATTGATATTTCTCCCAGAAATCTTGATTCCAGCTTGTGCTTCATCCAGCCCAGCATTTCTCATGATGTACTCTGCATATAAGTTAAATAACCAGGGTGATAATATACAGCCCTGACATACTCGTTTTCCTGTTTGGAACCAGTCTGTTGTTCCATGTCCAGTTCTAACTGTTGCTTCCTGACCTGCATACAGATTTCTCAAGAGGCAGGTCAGGTGGTCTGGTATTCCCATCTCTTTCAGAATTTTCCACAGTTTATTGTGATCCACACAGTCAAAGGCTTTGGCATAGTCAATAAAGCAGAAATAGACATTTTTCTGGGACATTCTTGCTTTTTCAATGATCAAGCAGATGTTGGCAATTTGTTCTCTGGTTCCTCTGCCTTTTGTAAAACCAGCTTGAGCATCTGGAAGTTCACAGTTCATGTATTGTTGAAGCCTGGTTTGGTAACCACGATGGTGTGTGATAACTCACCTAGAGCCAGACATCCTGGAATGTGAAGTCAAGTGGGCCTTAGAAAGCATCACTACAAACAAAACTAGTGGAAGTGATGGAACTCCAGCTGAGCTATTTCAAATCCTAAAAGATGATGCTGTGAAAGTGCTGCACTCAATATGCCAGCAAATTTGGAAAACTCAGCAGAGGCCACAGGACTGGAAAAGGTCAGTTTTCATTCCATCCCAAACAAAGGCAATGCCAAAGAATGTTCAGACTAACACACAGTTGCACTCATCTCACACGCTAGGAAAGTGATGCTCAAATTTCTCCAAATGAGGCTTCAACAGTATGTGAGCTGAGAACTTCCAAATGTTCAAGCTGAATTTAGAAAAGGCATAAGAACCAGAGATCTAATTGCCAGCATCTGTTCAATCACACAAAAAGCAAGAGAATTCTAGAAAAACATCTACTACTGTTTCATTGACTATGCTAAAGATGTTGACTGTGTGGATCACGACAAATTGTGGGAAATTCTTAAAGAGATGGGAATACCAGACCACTTTCCTGCCTCTTGAGAAAGCCATATGCAAGTCAAGAAGCAACAGTTAGAACCAGACATGGAATAACAGACTGGTTCCAAATTGGGAAAGGAGTACGTCGAGGCTATATATATATATATATATATATATATATATATATATATATATATCACCCTGCTTATTTATCATGTGAAATGCCAGGCTGGATGAAGCACAAGCTAGAATCAAGATTGGTGGGAGAAATATCAATAACCTCAGATATGCAGATGACACCACCCTTATGGCAGAAAGTGAAGAAGAACTAAAGAGCCTCTTGATGAAAGTGAAAGAGGAGAGGGAAGAAGCTGGCTTAAAACTCAACATTCAAAAAACTCAGATCATTGCATCTGGTCCCATCACTTCATGGCAAATAGATGGGGAAACAATGGAAACAGTGACAGACTCTATCTTCTTAGGCTTCAAAATCACTGTGGATGGTGACTGAATCCATGAAATTAAAAGACGCTTGCTCCTTGGAAGAAAAGCTATGACCAACCTAGACAGCATATTAAAAAGCAGAGACATTACTTTGCCAGCAAAAGTCCATCTAGGTAAAGCTATGGTTTTTCCAGTAGTCATGTCTGCATATGAGATCGGACCATAAAGAAAAGTGAGCACCGAAGAACTGATGTTTTTAAACTGTGATGTTGGAGAAGACTCTTGAGAGTCCCTTAGACTGCAAGGAAATCAAACTGGTCAGTCCTACAGGAAATCAATCCTGAATATTCATTGGAAGGACTGACGCTGAAGCTGAAACTCCAATATTTTGGCCACCTTATGCGAAGAGCTGACTCATTTGTGATCACAAAGGCCCTGATGAGGGGAAAGATTGAAGAGAGGAGGAGCTGGAGATGACAGAGGATGAGATGGTTGGATGACATTACCTACTTGATGGACATGAGTTTCAGAAGCGCTGGGATTTGGTGATGGACAGGGAAACCTGGTGTGCTACAGTCCACGAGGTTGCTAAGAGTAAGACATGATTGAGTGACTGAACTGAACTGAAAAAAAATCACATTCTACGCTTAAACGTAAACAATTTTTGCTTGTAGTTATACCTCAGTAGAATTGGAAAAAAGATGAATGAAAATTTAAAGTCTAATATCTGCTGATAGTGAAAAAGACAGTGTTTTTTGTCAGTGTGTCCTTCAGTGATCATTTTGAATGAATAATGATGAGGAGTTTGCCAGATAATTAGCAAGTGTCAGTCTATGGGTGCCAGAGGTTTCCTTCATCTGTAAAATGGTATCTCTGATGCCTGCCTTCTAGGATTATTTTAGAGGCAAATTCTTTTAGCCTGGCATCTATTAAAGATGGCAGCTGTTTATCTTCATGTTATTGCATTATTATCTTACTATAGATTTGGATGTGACTTTTGGTTCCTGGCCTCAGGTCTGCTGAGGGAAGGCAGATGAGGTGGATGTGAGCCATGGCACCCCCATTGATCTGAGCTATGTTCCCACACAAGTTGGGGTGATCTGTTTTTCCACTCTGCACCCTGCGTACCCTCTGGCTTAGAGTGTGTTTCCCAGATTATTTTGGCACCAATTCTTTTTTACTTATTTATTTTTATTGAAGTAAAATCAATTTATGATCTATGAGCAATTAATTATTTGTACCACAAAGTGATCCAGCCATATATACATATATACATTCTTTTCTCTTTATATTCTGTATGATCATTATGGTTTATCCAGGATATTGAATATTATCATTCAGTTCAGTTCAGTTCAGTCACTCAGTCGTGTCCGACTCTTTGCGACCCCATGAATCGCAGCACGCCAGGCCTCCCTGTCCATCACCAACTCCTGGAGTTCACTCAAACTCGTGTCCATCGAGTCGGTGATGCCATCCAGCCATCTCATCCTCTGTCGTCCCCTTCTCCTACTGCCCCCAATCCCTCCCAGCATCAGAGTCTTTTCCAATGAGTCAACTCTTCACATGAGGTGGCCAAAGTACTGGAGTTTCAGCTTTAGCATCATTCCTTCCAAAGAAATCCCAGGGCTGATCTCCTTCAGAATGGACTGGTTGGATCTCCTTGCAGTCCAAGGGACTCTCAAGAGTCTTCTCCAACACCACAGTTCAAAAGCATCCATTCTTCGGCACTCAGCCTTCTTCACAGTCCAACTCTCACATCCATACATGACCACTGGAAAAACCATCTAGCCTTGACTAGATGGACCTTAGTCAGCAAAGTAATGTCTCTGCTTTTGAATACTCTGTCTAGGTTGATCATAACTTTCCTTCCAAGGAGTAAGCGTCTTTTAATTTCATGGCTGCAGTCACCATCTGCAGTGATTTTGGAGCCCCCCAAAATAAAGTCTGACACTGTTTCCACTGTTTCCCCATCTATTTCCCATGAAGTGATGGGACTAGATGCCATGATCTTCGTTTTCTGAATGTTGAGCTTTAGGCCAACTTTTTCACTCACCTCTTTCGCTTTCATCAAGAGGCTTTTTAGTTCCTCTTCAATTTCTGCCATAAGGTGGTGTCATCTGCATATCTGAAGTGATTGATGTTTCTCCCAGCAATCTTGATTCCAGCTTGTGCTTCTTCCAGTCCAGTGTTTCTCATGATGTACTCTGCATAGAAGTTAAATAAGCAGGGTGACAATACACAGCCCTGACGCACTCCTTTTCCTGTTTGGAACTAGTCTGTTGTTCCATGTCCAGTTCTAACTGTTGCTTATCATTGTTGTATAGCAAAATGATTCAGCTATACATATAGGCGCCTTCTTCTTTGTTTACACTCTTTTCCATTATGGTTTGTCACAGGATATTGGCTATAGTCCCCTGTGCTATGTTTACAGTAGGACCTTGTTGTATCCATTCTATGTATTGTAGTTTTCATCTGCTAAGCCCAGACTCCCCCTCCATCCTTCCCCGTTGGCAGCTACAGACTCTACATCTGTGATTCTGTTTCTGTTTCATAAATTCGTTCATTTGCGTCCTATTTTAGGTTCCACATATAAGTGATATCATATAGTAATTGCCTGTCTGTCTGACTTACTTTAACATCTTCCCTGGAGGCGCAGATGGTAAAAAGTTTGCCTGCAATGCCTGAGACCTGGGTTCGATCCCTGGGTCAGGAAGATCCCCTGGAGCAGGGAATGGCAACCCACTCCAGTATTCTTACCTGAAAAATCCCATGGATGGAGGAGCCTGGCTGGCTACAGTCCACGGGATCACAAAGAGTTGGACACGACTGACTTGCTTTACTTAGCATGATCATCTCTGGTTGCGTCCATGTTGCTGCAAGTGGCATTATTTCCTCCTCTTTGGTGGCTGAGTAGGACTCCACTGGCTATACTCCACATTTCCGTATCCATTCTTCCATCAGTGGACATTTAGTTTGTTTCCATGCCTTGGCTACTGTGATCAGTGCTGCTGTGAACATCGGGGCTTAGCACCAATTCTGGATGCCCATTCATGGCGGAGATTCTGGACACTCTTCCTCTCCTCAGCCTTCTTTTTGAAGGATTTCAAGACTTGTCACCCTGTATCCCTCTGCTGCTTGTCTGCAGTGCCTGCCCTGCCCTGGCTGCCACAGTGCCATCTCTCTCCTGCCTACTGAGACTCAGTCCCCCACTGCCCAGCTTGGAGGCTGCCTCATGTGCTCCCTTCCCACGCTCATTCACGCCTCTGTGTGTGTTTGTCCTGCCTCACAGCATTTGCATTTGCATACATTTCTAGACTTTAAATTCCATGAAAACAGATGTCTTTCTGTGTTCCTCACAGTATCACCATTCCAAACCCAGAAGATCATTGCAGCACTATTTACAATAGCCAGTACATGGAAACCACCTAAATGTCCAATGACAGATGAATGGAGACAGAATATATGGTACACAGATATATATAATGGATTTCAGAAAGGCAGAGGAACCAGAGATCAAATTGCCAACATCCCCTGGGTCACAGAAAAAGCAAGAGAATTCCTGAAAAACATCTACTTCTGCTTCATTGACTATGCTAAAGCCTTCGACTGTGTGGATCACAACAAATTATGGAAAATTCTTAAAGAGGTGGGAATACCAGACCACCTTAACCTACCTCCTGAGAAACCTGTGTGTAGGTCACGAACCAACAGTTAGAAACGGACATGAAACAACGGACTGGATCCAAATAGGGAAAGGAGTACATCAAGGCTATATATTGTCATCCTGCTTATTTAACTTATATACAGAGTACATCATTCGAAATGCCAGGCTGGATGAAGCACAACCTGGAATCAAGATTGTCGGGAGAAATATCAATAACCTCAGATATGAAGATGACACCACCCTTATGGCAGAAAGCGAAGAACTAAAAAGCCTCTTGATGAAAGTGAAAGAGGAGAGTGAAAAAGCTGGCTTAAAACTCAGCATTAAAAAAACAAAGATCATGGCATCTGGTCCCGTCACTTCATGGCAAATAGATGGGGAAACAGTGGAAACAGTGACAGACTTTATTTTCTTGGGCTCCAAAATCACTATGAATGGTGACTGCAGCCATGAAATTAAAAGACATTTGTTTCTTGGAAGAAAAGCTATGACCAACCTAGACAGCATATTAAAAAGCAGAGACATTACTTTGCCAGCAAAGGTCTGTCTAGTCAAAGCTATGATTTTTCCAGTAGTCATGTATGGATGTGAGAGTTGAAACTTAAAGAAAGCTGAGCACCAAAGAATTGATGCTTTTGAACTGTGATGTTGGAGGAGACTCCTGAGAGTCCCTTGAAAGTTCCTTGCAAGGAAATCAAACCAATCAATCCTAAAGGAAATCAGTCCTGAATATTCATTGGAAGGACTGATGGCTGAAGTTGAAGTTCCAATAGTTTGGCTACCTAATTCAAAGAGCTGACTCATTAGAAAAGACCCTGATGCTGGGAAAGATTGAGGGCAGGAGGAGAAGGGGACGACAGAGGATGAGATGGTTTGACGGCATCACTGACTCAATGGACCTGAGTTTGAGCAAGCTCTGGGAGTTGGTGATGGAGAGGGAAGCCTGGTGTGCTGCAGTCCATGGGGTCATAAAGAGTTGGACACGACTGAGTGACTGAAGTTAACTACTCAGCCATAAAAAAAGAACAGAGCAGGGTCATTTGTAGAGATGTGGATGGACCAAGAGTCTGTCATACAGAGTGAAGTAAGGCGGAACGAGTAAAACAAGTATCGTATGGATGGAATAAAACATATGTGTGTAATCTGGAAAACTGGTACAGATGAACCTATTTCCAAGGCAGGAATAGAGATGCAGATACAGAGAACGGACACGTGGGCATGGGGGAAATGGGAGAGGGGGACAGATTGGGAGCCTGGGATTGGCATATACACACCACCAGGTGTAAAATAGACAACTAGTGTGAAACTGCTATAACGCACAGGAAGCTTAGCTCAAGCGGTGCTCTGTGAGGACCTAGAGGGGGCGGTTGGGGTGGTGGGTGAGAGGTCTTAAGAGGGACGGGATATATGTACACATATGGCTGCTTCACTGTACAGCAGAAACTAACACAACGTTGTAAAACAATTATATTCCAATTTTAAAAAATTTAAAAATGAATGAATAAATCAGTGGGAATAGTTCAGTATTTATAATATGATTCTCCTTTTAAACTAGTCCTTTTATCTTGAGAATAACCCCGGGCACTCACTCACAATGGGACCATCTTCCCAGGAAAGCCCTTTGTTTATAAAATCACAAAATATACTCTCTTCATCACAAGAACTTTAATCTCTGTGTAATTAAGATATTTGAAAATTTTTAAAGTGAACACTGCCAGAGAATGGCCAAGGTTCTAACTCAGTGAGGAATTCATATATGGATTTAGAAGAAATTTGGACTGCTCTCATTTCTTTGGGGAAAAAGCAGCTTCCTGTTCTTGGAATAATAAGCATGTGTGCTATGCTTAGTCACTCAGTCGTGTCCGACTCTGCGACCCCATGGACTGTAGACCCCCATGCTCTGGCCGTGGGGATTCTCCAGGCAAGAATACTGGAGTGGGTTGCCATGCCCTCCTCTGAAGGATCTTCCCAACCCAGGGTTCTAACCCAGGTCTCCCACATTGCAGGCAGATTCTTTACCATCTGAATAGGTAGCTAATTAGAAGTGAAGTTTGACTTAGAAGCTAAAAATGGAATTAAAGTCTTTGCCGTTCAGTTTGATTTAGATTTTGGTTTGTTGTCATTAGTGTGAAAATAGCCTAGTCTTGTTCCCAATTTTAGGTGTAGCAGGGGACACACTACTGGTTAGCAAGGCTGTCTGAAATTGAGTGTATTCATGACATCCTGATATGCGTGGCCTGGTCCTCTGTGCCGTAGAGAGTTGTTAAGAGAGACACAGGAACACCCATCACGTCAAACGGGAGACAGTCTTATGAGTCATTACTGTGTCTGAGGATGCTACTGATTTCTGAATTAGAGTCCAACAGCAACCGTGGAGTGCCCCTCTGTGACCAAGAAAGGTAATGGAACGGAAGCTAAGAAAGCTCTGCATTCACTGCGAATGGAAATTTAAAAATCTTGCTTTCTGATTTTTAGAGTGGAAAATGAATTAGCACATTATCGAACTTAAAAACGAGGCTTCTCAGTTGGACCTTTGTCAGAGCCTCCGAGGAAGGGGCAGGCCAGAATAGATGAGTTGTCGGGGAAGTTAATTTCTTTATTCGGGGGCGGGGGGGTGAGCTCTGCTTCCTTGGGCAGTTGTTGCTGTAACTGGCATCAAGACAGGATGGCTGCCACTGCGTGACAGGGACAGTGACATTCCCCTCGAGGGCTAATTCTTTAATTTAGGGAGAGACAAAGAAAAGGAGCAAGTCTAAAGCCAGGAGGCAGGAGCTCAGGGAATTTGATCCTCACAGGGGCTGGCTTCTTGAAAATAAAATCCAGACTGGGGAGTTGGACCCTAACATGTGCGACCACATGAGAAAGCCTTAGATAAAGCCATTTGCTTTTGGGGTGATGCTCATGGTTGGCCTGTTGGAGCAAGATGAACAGCAAGGCAGAAATCTGCAACCTCAAAGGGTTTGCATTTTCAGAGACGGAATCTTATTTGGTGACATATCAGGAACCTTAAATGAGTTTGTGATCATTTTTCTTAATATGATGAGGAAGCCAGTAATGGGCGAAGCAGTGGTACTTCTCTCCTCGTACACCGCTTGATAAACAAACAGTATTTTCTGGATGAAGTGAAGTGAAAGTCGCTCAGTCGTGTCCGACTCTTTGTGACCCCATGACTGTATAGTCCATGGAATTCTCCAGGCCAGAATACTGGAGTGGGTAGCCTTTCCCTTCTCAACCCAGGGGATCTTCCCAACCCAAGGGTCGAACCCAGGTCTCCCGCATTGCAGGTAAATTCTTTACCAGCTGAGCCGCAAGGGAAGCCCCACTTTCTGGATAAGCTCCAGAAAATATAGCTAAGGCAATATTGCATTCTGTTTATCATACCACAGATACTAGAAATTGGATTTCCAATACTGAGTGGCTCTTGACATCATTTTTGCCAGTCTTGCCTTTGAAAGTTTTCATTTATTTTGTGCTTTATAAGACTCCAGCTGTCTTTCTCTCAATACAGTAAGTCCCCTACATATGAAGGAGTTCCATTCCAAGAGCGGGCTCATAAGTCCAGTTTGTTGATAAGTCCAACAAAGTTAGCCTAGGTACCCAACTAATCCAGGTGGGCTAGCAGTAAAGAACCTGCTTGCCAGCGTAGGAGGCGTAAGAGACTCGGGTTCCATCCCTGTGTCAGAGAGATCCCCTGGAGGCATGGCAACCCACTCCAGTATTCTTGCCTGGAGAATCCCCTGGAGAGAGGAGCCTGGCTGGCTATGGTCCACAGGGTCGCACAGATTCAGACACAACTGCAGGGACTTAGCACGAGCACCCAACTAACACAATTGGCTGTATAGCGCTTTACTATAATAGGTTTATAATACTTTTTGCACAAATAATAATAGAAAACAAACACAAAAAATAAACATTTTAATTTTTTATTTAAAAAAATCATAATTTCTTTGGTTGAATAGAATAAGAAAAAATTACCATGGCTTTCTTAAAACCATTCAGTACATTTATATGAATGCCCACATTTTCATGAAAATGGAGATAAGTGGACATTCTTAATATAGTATAGAGATAAAACACTCCTGGAGAAAAATTAACAAAAAGTTAATTGTTAAGAAAACATTTTTAATCTTATAGTACAGTACCTTGAAAACTACAGTGATACTAGTTACATTGCTGCTGCTTTTACACTTGCTTCTGGACATCCTGGGCTTAAACTAAAGATACTGTTCTACTGTACTCTGTTCAGTACTCTACAGTGAAATACGCAAAAACACAACCACTTGTAGAGGATGTATGCACTTGACGGTGTATGCCAAACGCGTGAGTCTGTGATTGGACGTGCAAACGCACACGTGCATCTTTGAAAGTTCGCAACTTGAAGCTTCGTATGTAGGGGACTTACTGTAGTTCCTCCGTTTCCTCACAGTGACCCTGGAAGATAAGTGGGTTGGGTACCATTCCCATCTTTACACTCAAGAGAACTGAAGCTTACAGAGGTTATCACAAGTCTGACTGGTGCAGCAGAGAGAATATTGCAGTTTGTGGTCAGTTTTCTCTAGGTCCCAAAGTTTAAGAAATCTTTTCCCTATTCAGTGGAAAAGAAAAGTGTAGCGAGGAAGATAGCAGAATCAGAGTAGTTATATTCTGCGTACGGCTATCTGTACTGAATGTCGTGAATCGAACCTGTGATTCCCCATCTTGGGGGAAATAAGCCCTGAGTGGTTGTCCATTTTGGTGGATCCATCATCTGCCTTGCTGACTGTCATCATCAAGCTGTCCTAAATTCCTAAAGGTTTGGTGAGTGCAGTGGAAGGATGGAAAACCAGTTGAAATGAATTGGCTCCAAGTGCTGAGAAGCAGTCATTCACTCTTCCTGTAGGAGGACCAGCCTCTGCCTGGGGCCCAGTTGTGCTTCTCGCTGTAGGGTTTGCAGTCTGTCACCAATGGCGCTGAATGAAAAGATAATTTTGCATCTCTCCCTTTTACTCATGTAAGATTTTTATTTGAGAGTAGTTGTAGATTTACAGAAAGATTGTGTAGTACACAGAGTTCTCATGGACCCAAGTTCTCCTATGATTAATATCATATGTTAATGTCATACATTAGTCACAGTGATCAACCAGTAGAGATAATTTATTAAGTCCATGCTTTATTCATGTTTCCTTAGTTCCACTCAAATGTCCTTTTTCTGTCCTGGGATCCCATCCAGGACACATCATTACCTTTAGTTGTCATGTCTCCTTAAGACTCTTCTTGGCTGTGACAGTTTCTCAGAATCTCCTTGTTTCTGGGCACCTGGACAGGTGAGGAGGATGAGGGAGGGGTTTGTAAACCATCCCTCAGTGTGGGTATGTCCAGTGTTTTTCTCATGGTTAGACTGGAATTGTGGGTTTGGAGAAGAGCATACAGGCCATTCTCATGACACCATGTTCAAGAGGAAGGGCCGGCCACTGCCATGGCTTCACTCTGTGGATACTGACCTAGGTCACCTGGCTCAGGTAGTGTTATCAGGATTCTTCTCCGCAGAGTTGCCCCTCCCCCCATCTCGGTACCATCCTCTTTGGCAGGACATCACCACGCTTAGCCCTCGCATCAGGAGTCGGGGACTGTGGTCTGCTTTGTTAAAGGATGGAGAGTCTACATAAATCATTTGGATTTCTTCTGAAAGGGAGAATTGTCTCTCTTCCCCTTTTTGTTTATTTATTCAATCAGTTAGGTAAGTCAGAGTGGACTCAGACATTTATTTTATCCTTTGGGTTACTGTCCAGGACTCTTCGTTTGCTCACCCAGATTGTTTCCCCTGGTCCATCAGGAGCTCCTTCATGTGGCCTCTGAGTCATTTTGACTCACCTCAGTCTTGTGGGTGGGATTTTTGTTGTTGTTGTTTTGTTTTGAGCATGTCCTTCCTTCTGGCTACTACAGGAGGCTTCAGGCACATTTTTTGTGTTTCCTGCTGCTGCTGCTGTTGCTAAGTCACTTCAGTCATGTCCGACTCTGTGCAACCCCATAGACGGCAGCCCACCAGGCTCCCCCATCCCTGAGATTCTCCAGGCAAGAACACTGGAGTGGGTTGCCATTTCCTTCTCCAATGCATGAAAGTGAAAAGTGAAAGTGAAGTCGCTGTCGTGTCCGATTCTTCTCGACCCCATGGACTGTAGCCTAGCAGGCTCCTCCGCCCATGGGATTTTCCAGGCAAGAGTACTGGAGTGGGGTGCCATTACCCCTTTAAAGGCCCTGTCTCCAAATACAGTCATGTTGGGAGCTGGGCTTCAATGTATGGATGGGGGTAGGATGGGGGAGATGGGCACCAACTGGCTTTTAACAGGGCTACAGAGAATTAAGAAGTAGCCCCGAGATTCACATGATTCATAGGAACAATGTTTTCCAATCCACATTTATTTCCTATTTTTTTGGTCTGGTTTACCAGACTAGATATCTAGAGAAATGATGGGAAAATACACCTTCCTGTCATCAAGGCATTCGTTAGGTATTTTAGTTTCCTGCCCTAGTCCTCAAATCAGCCATTTCTGTAAGGAGTCCTCATTCTTTTTATTTTTAAGTTTATTTTTCAATATTTATGTGCCAGGTGTTGGTTGCGGCATGCAGGATCTTTTTAACTGAAGCATGTGAACTCTTAGTTGCAAAATGTGGGATCAAGTTCCATGACCAGGGATCGAACCTGGGCCTCCTTCATTGAGAGTGTGGAGTCTTAGCCATTGAACCGCCAGGGAAGTCCTCCTAATTCCTTTTATTGGAGAATAGTGTTAGAAACGGGCTTCTCTGGTAGCTCAGCTAGTAAAGCATCTGCCTGCACTGCAGGATATCCCGGTTCGATTCCTGGGTCAGGAAGATCCCTTGGAGAGGGGATTGGCTACCCACTTCAGTATTCATGGGCTTCCCTGGTGGCTCAGATGGCAAAGAATCTGTCTGCAATGTGGGAGACCTGGATTCGATCCCTGGGTTGGGAAGATCCCCTGGAGAAGGAAATGGCAATGCATTCCAGTATTCTTGCTTGGAGAATTCCACTGACAGAGGAGCCTGGTGGATACAGTCCATGAGGCTGCACAAAGCACTGGACACGACTGAGTGACTAAGCACAGCACAGCAGTGTAGAAACCAGGGTGAGTGGGAGAAGAACACACGCGTAGATGTGTCTTAACGCCCCATAACAGGCCAGTTCCTTGATTCTGTTAGACTTGAACAGGTATCCTCAGTCCTTCAGAAGAAAGGGAGCTGAAGCATTTTCCTGGTTCTTCTCTTGGATTCGAGAGGAAGGAGACGTGTGAATCCCCTGGCACCAGCCCTTTCTCTCCTCCAGTCATGAGACTGAGACCAAGGATATCTCTCTTCTGGAGCCTCTCTTCCCCCTTAGAGAACATTTGTGTGAACCAGATATTATGATACAGATCCTTATAAATGCAGCTAAACTTACAGGAACAAGGGGACAAGTGAGAAGTAAGGCTCTCCTAAAAATCTAGACCACATGGCGGTTGGTATTAATTCACCAGTGTCACAGACACTAAGAACAAACGGTTGACTTGCTCGCAGATCAAACTCTCTATCCCTGTACTTCTCAAGTTTAAGAAATGGACAGACCTCTTTTAATGGGAGAGAAAATTCTTATAAACACCCTGTGTTTTTTTTTTTTTAATCGGTATAAACCTGAAAGCCACTCACTGTTACCACCCAGAGCCATCTGAGTTCCACATACCATGCGTGGTGGGTGACTCAGTTTTCCCCACCTTACTCTACTTAATCTACCAAAACAGAACAAACACTAGAACAAAGCCCTTGAAGACACCATTCACTCATTCTGTCTACAGATATTTAGTGACGGAAACCTGGGATACATCAATGAAGAAACAAGTCAGTTTCTTGTTTATCTCCTTGTTCAGTTAGAGTTTATCTCCTGAACCAGGCATTGGCAGACTATAGAAAGTGGACATTTTCATCTTTGTGGGCCCTACAATCTCTGTCAAAATGATCCACTTCTGTCATTTTGGCCTCAAGCAGTCACAGATGCTAGACCTGTGGACAGGTGGGTGTGGCTGTGTTCCAATAAAACTTTATTTAAAACCACAAGTGGTGGGCCACATTTGCTTGGAGGGCTATATGGCTGGACCTCTCTTCCAGACAGTAAGCAATAAACCTAATAAGGAGATAAGATATAGCCAGCAGATCATATGTTTTCTCGAGAAAACACTGGGCAGAGGAAAGAGGATTGGAAGTGCTGAGGGGCTGAGGGTGGTGCTTTTATGTAGAATCAGAAGGGGATGTCTGAGTAAAGTTTTGGAGGTGAATAAGCCATGTGGTGTCATGAAAGAAGCGTGTTGTGGGCAGAGGGAAGAATCGAGCAAAGTCCCATCCATGAGGAGGCCTGTTGTGATGGAGATGGCCAGCATAGCTGTAGTAGAAGGAGGGAAGGGGAGAAGTGGGCACTGAGATCAGAGAGGGAGGCTCAGGCGCCAGGAGAGGGGGCCTTTTACCCTGAGTGAGATGGGAGCTGCTGTAGGTATGGACTGGCCTCTGTGTATGTGACTGTCCTCTTGCGTGTCATGCTTGCTTTGATGCCATTGCTCTCAGCAAGCTCTTAAAGCAACTGGCAAAGAAGAAGCACAGCTTGAAATCCACTAGGTCGCGAACGCAGACGTGAATGGTGCACTTTGAAGCTTTTGATGAACAGGTGATCTGAATACACTTTCTTTAACATTTTAAAGATTATCACAAGAATAAAACTATAAAAATGTTTAAACTCTACCATAAAGAATTCACAGATTCCCCAGGAATATGTCTGTGGGGCCTGTTTGATCCTGTAACATGTTTTCTTTCTTTTTTTAAACTGAAATGTAGTTGATTTACAGTGTTTCAGGTGTACACCAAAGTGATTGTCATCTATATCTGTGTATCTAGCTCTTTTTCAGACTCTTTTCCATAGATTATTATAAGGTATCAAATATAGTTCCCTGAGCTACACAGTAAATCCTTATTGCCTATCTGTTTTATATATAGTAGTTTGTATCTGCTAATCCCAAACTCCTAATTTATTCTCCTCCTTCCCCTTTGGTAACCAAAAGTTTGTTTTCTATGTCTGTGAGTCTGTTTCTGACTTGTATATAGATTCTGTTGTATTATTCTTTTAGATTCAACATATAAGTAATGCCGTATAGTATTTGTCTATCATACTAAGTGCAGTAAGTCAGACTGAGAAAATCTCTAGGTCCGTCCACGTTGCTGCCAATGGCACAGTCTCATTCCTTTTTATGGCTGAGTAACTGTCCATCACTTACATGTAACACATCTTCTTTGTCCATCCCTCTGTCGAGGGCCACAGGTTGCTCCCATGTCTTGTCTATCGTACACAGTTCTTCAGTGAACACTGGGATGCATGTATCTTAACATGCCTTCTCACATGTGGTTTTATGACCAATTCAGTTTGAAGGTGAGAGGCATTCTCAGATTAGAACTAAATGGAAGAACAGATTTAAGGAAAGACCAGGTTTAATCGATAAAAACCGATAATTGAGAATTATCAAGAATTATTTTCTCTGTGTTCCGGATTCCAGAGTTCTTGGAGCAGATGCCAGGGGCTGTGGTTGCTTTTGAACTGGAGAGTGCCTGGGAATGTCCTTTCTTCTCTCCATCCTGTCCTTTCTCACTCACCTATGCCGCTCCTTCTCCAGAGCAGCTTTCTGTTCATAGATCTCATGCTGATGATGCTGTAAATGCCAATGGAGAACATGCCAATTCCAGGGGCAGAGTCAGGATGGCACGTGCTGTCAGGAGCCAGGTGTCCTGAAGCCAGATATTTCAGGCACTTGTTCATCATGCACCATCCATTGTGTTTTCCCTGAAAGTGTCCCCTTTTAGGCCAGTATGTTCTGAGCTAAAGGGGCATGTTTCCACCTTTTTCCCTGCTCTTCTCTCCTCTCCATCCTCTGGGTGAGAGCCATTTGTTAGTGAAGATTCCCCTTTGCTCTGGACCACAGAAAGCCAGTCCTTTCTTAGCTTTGTGTTAACGCACTTTGTTCATTTCCTTCCCCCTGTCCCCCTCTCCCCGACTCCCCTTGCTTGGACCTCCACAGCACTTAGATGGGATAGGTGCTGAGGAAATTTCTAGCATATCCTGGAGGAGTGGCTGGCACTGCCTTCCTTGCCTGCTCCTGAGTGTTCCTGAGGATGGCCCTGGTGTCTGAAGCCACTGCTGGCCACCACTCAGAACCCGGAGGGTCCTTCTGTCACATCTGCTCCCAGCCACCTCCAGACTGAGGCTCCAGGCTCCTGAAATCTGCCTGGTAAATTTCTCTTCCGTTTCTGATGGACAGGATGGGGAGGGAAGAGGAAGAAACCCTTCATATAGTTATAGGTTGATTCTTGCTTTTCCTTTTTCTCTTTTTTTAATGGAGGTAAAAGGGTAAAAGTTTGATTTTAAATATCACATTCCTTACCTACGCTGTTTCCATAAGGTACATATTCTAAACAGTATTTGTTTTTGTTTTAACATCATTGTTAATTATGTCCTTCTGAAATTCACTGAAACATGGGTCTCTATCTCTATGAGTGCCTGCACTCCTGTCTGTTGAACATAAGCACAGCAGAAATACTGCATTTCATTTTTGAAGGAAAGGCAGGCGTTTGAATAGCAAGTGGTACAGGCTTCCTCTCCTCTATTTTTCAGATGTGTTTCGCAAAACACTCCCGCTTTCCAAGCTGAATGCCACGGGCAACTCTGTGTTTGCAGATGCTTGTGGAATTTAATTTTCTTAGATACTTGTTATCAATTTAGTTCACGTTCACGTTGATTCAAGTGCAGTGCTCATAATTCCATTCAGTTAGTGGCTGTTCCCATCCCAGTTTTGGAGGCAAGCATGCAATCATCAAGGGCTCCTCTACACCAGGCTTTTCTTTTAATTTACTTATCTCAGTCTAAAATTGCTTTCTGCCTTTTTGATCAGGGCAAAGAAAATCAACACTCACTCCCCAGTCTGCCTCCGGGGGAGTGGAATGTACATCCCAGCTGCCTTCTCCAGCTTTGCTGAATAATTATTAATATACACATAAGCACCAGAATTGTGCAGTTTACTGAAAAGGCCCTTTTAGGAGTTCAGCTCCATGAAGAATCACTTTACTCAGAGAGATTTATGTTAATTTCTTATTTGAGACAGTTCACAGAAACTGCTGCCCTTCAAAAATTAGTCTTCAGAGACTTCCCTGGTGGTTCAGTGACTGACTCCACACTTTCAGTGCAGGAGACCTAGTTTTGATCCCTGGTCAGGGAATTAGATCCCGTATGCCACAACTGAGAGAGCAAGTGCTATAACTAAAGATCCTGCATGCTGCAGCTAAGACCTGAAGCAGCCAAATAAATAAATATTTTTTTTAATTAGTCTTCATTGTGAGAAATTGGTAAGAACTTGGGAGTTACCCTAATGAGCTGAGATGATTGCCACAAATGTTTGTCTGTTTAAGAGTTTGCTTATAGATATGGTCAACTCTGTGAATTGTGTATATATGGTCTGAGGTGCTTTTCTTCTTTTACATCCAGAAAGAAGGATGTAGCTACCTTTGACCGCCTTTCTGCTCCCTGGTACTGGCAGTGGTTTAGTCGCTAAGTCATGTCCAACTCTTTGCAACCCCATAGACTGTAGCCTGCCAGAGCAGACTCCTCTGTCCATGGGATTTTCCAGGCAAGAACACTGGAGTGGGTTGCCATTTCCTCCTCCAGGGGACCTTTCCAACCCAGGGGTCGAATCTGGGTCTCCTGCATTGGCAGGAGGATTCTCTACTGCGGAGCCAACCTGGGAGGCCTATTCCAAAAATTCTTCTCAGATCCTATGAGTCAAATAGCTATCAAACTCCTCCAGGCCCACTCTCTCTCAATCCATTCTATTTTTTTCACACTCTGTGCTGTGAATGAAGGGGCCCAGGAATGAAAGGGTGCTAGATCAAAACTAGTCTATTTCCTGATGGGCTAGTAAAGAGAAAGAATTACTTCAGAGCCCCTGAAGTTTCACATACATTGATGACCTTTAGCCAGCTTTCTCAGTCAGGGCTGACTTCGGCTGGTGTAAGGGACTTCAACCAAGGCATCATGGAAAGAATTCATGGGAAAAAGGAACCTACATTGAGCAGGGCATGGAAGACAGGGTCTATTTTTCAAGTTCCGACTGAAATTGAGCATTTCCTTCATTCGGATGTTGGCAAACACTACAGTGGAAAGCACAGCAGCTGTGACTTTGTCACCATAGAAATAACATTTTCATATCATGTTATATTAGTTGAAAACATTTTTGTACTAATCAGTACTTCAAAATTAGATTCTTTAGGGGGACCTCTGCAAGATCTCATATTGTCGAATGCATTAATAAATAAGTGCTTGCCAGGGTCCAGCCCCAGTGGATCCAGGGAATTCGAAGCAGGGATGGCGTTGGCGAGGAAAAAACTTATTATTTATTTATAAATATAAGATTAGATTAGGAAGAAATAGTGTAGTAGGAAAATTTAGTGGAGAAAAGAGGCTGAATACTTGGTTTACGTGGAAAGCCAATAAAGTTCCAGACAAGGAGCTTGCACCATCTACGTTAGGCCACCGGCGTCCTCTTGAATAGCGGAGGGTGCCCCACCTTGGGCTCCCTCTCTTACGGATCTTAGAAGCCGGGGCAAGTAAGTAGACGTGGCAAGCCTGCACACCCCAGATGGGAATTCAGCCTGAAATTAGAGTAAAGAGGAGACACGGGGGAAACCAGTCCTTCCAATGACTGGCCCGGCCTCTATTGTCTAGAAAGGCCTTTTATACCTTTTTGATTGTACATAGAGATCAGTGGGTAATACAGAATTATGCAGCGTTAGCAGCCCAGACTCTTATCAAAACCAGGCTTTTCTCTCTGCATACCTAGTTGTATACACAAGTCTTAGGTGATTTACATCATCTTCCGGCCAAAAGGGCCAATTAACATTTTACACCCTTTTTTCTGATAAAGGTTTGTCAACCAGAAGACTTATTTGTGTTGTTCTTCTCAAAGTCTGGTGCCACTCTCAGAAAACACTAAATAAAGTTACATTCTTACATAGCAAAGATACAGCAATTTATAACAAGTAAAAGGAGTACATTGATTTATAACAAAAGAAAAGTAATTAACTCAAGATTCTAGTGTTGCTAACATCAAAACTATTATATATCTTTTTCCATATCGCATTTACATTGATTAACATCCTCCCAGGTGCCTAAAAGATAAGGAATATGGAGGCTTGGCAGCAATCATTGAGTCAACAGTGAAATCCATCACCAATATGATTTTTGGCTCTTTAGAAAAGGCTCTGTATCTTTAAGATGTTTTCAAGCTTTGTGCTTCTCGCAGTTGGGGGGCTGTAAGCAATTCACCAGCTGTAAGAGGTCGGGGGAACCTGTTAGGCAAGCTAGAGAGTTATCAGAGGGGGTTTTAAGCCGAGACATTCTTTTGCAGGAGACTGAAGCCCTAAATTAACTTTTTCCAGAGAGTGTCAGAAAAGTAGAAAAACGCAATACAATAAGGCAGGCAGATTCTTATTTTCGGGGGGCACATGCTCAGGAAATATCAGGGGGAAAACCTGAGGCCTGACTCACCTTGCCCATCAGGCCTCTGCCGCATGACCTTGTCACGGGTGGGATTCCTCACGCTGGCTCCCGGCAAGTGCATATGTGATTGTGCCTGAGAACTTTTAATGAATTTGATCAGTGAATTTCAATAAAATGAGTTGCTTTCTTTTAAGAGGTTAAAAACATTATTCTGGAAAGGAGTCTATAGGCTGGCTTGCCAAAGGATTCTGTGGCATGAGAGGTTAAGAAGCTCTGGTTTGGTGTCTCTGCAGCCACTCACCAGTCTCTGTCCCCAGGAGGCATGGGAAGGTGGGTGGCAGGCATTGTACCGAGAGGATCCATGTGTGGACTCTGGAATGAGACTGACTGGATTTGGATCCCAGCCCCTACAGTTATTGGCTCTGTGATTACCGTGGGTAAGTCACTTAACCCCAGTAAACCTCATTTTCTCAACTCCAGAATCTTGGTGATAAAAGTCCACACCTATAGAGTTACCAGTGCGTGCATGCTTAGTCACTCAGTCGTGTCTGGCTGTTTTGCGACCCCATGGACTGCAGCCCCCTAGGCACCTCTGTCCATGGGATTCTCCAGGCAAGAATACCGGAGTGGGTCACCATTCCCTTCTCCAGGGGATTTTCCTGACTTGGAGATCAGACTCGCTTCTCTTGCATTGGCAGGCAGGTTCTTTTACCACTGAACCACCTGGAAAGCCTTTTGATCCAGGCATCTCTGTCTAAAATTCATTTTGGCCTACCTTTCCTTGACATAGAACTTGTCTTGGCAGTGTGATCCAGAGTGTCATTTGGGAGATTTTGAATTGTTTCTGTAGATTTATTTAAGCATCTTTCTTCCCTAAAATAATTCCTTTATTGATGACAGTGATTGCATGCTACCTTTCTGGAGAGGGGTCGATTTTGTGCATCCATTCCATTGGTAATTCGGGGAATAGCAGCTAGATATTTGAAGACGAAAGAAGATCAAAATCACCTTCCATCTGGTTCATGTTCCAGCTGGACCAGGTGGGAGCAGGCTTCAGTTTGGCCCAGAGGAACCGCACAGCACACTTCTGCCAGAACCGGAATCAAGACCAAATAACGGAGAGGTATGTTTCACAAGTCTAAGAGGAAACTTGTTGGTTGGTAACTCCTTCATCAGAATGTGTGAACTGATTAATCCCTAGCTCCTGGCACTTACAGATTTCACAACTGTAATTTTAGCCATCAAATCCAGCAGGAGTTCCTAAATACTTCAGGTGAATTCTCTAATATGATATATTTCCATTTTCATTGTAGTAAAGTGCTCTCTTTGTACTTGGAAAGTGAAAATGAAAGTTTAGTCGCTCAGTCGTGTCCGACTCTTTGTGATCCCATAGACTGTAGCCTACCAGGCTCCTCCACCCATTGCATTTTCCAAGCAAGAGTACTGGAGTGGGTTGCCATTTCCTTCTGCAGGGGATCTTCCCAACCCAGGGATCGAACCTGGGTCTCCCAGGTTGTAGGCAGACGCTTTACCGTCTGAGCCACCAGGGAAGTCCTAAATTCATGGGCAGAAACAGGCTGTTATAAAGTCCTTGTTCCTCCTGAGGTTAAAAATCAAATATTCAAGCAGTAGAAAACCTTTTCCTTTCTTTTCCTCCCTCCCTTCCTTCCACTTCTCTTTAGATTGTGCATTATCTGTATTCTGAATTGGCAATAAAAGGATTAGCTCGCTAGAAGTTTGTTTGAATTTAGACAACTCTTCAGAAGTTCATTCTTTCTCTTTCAGTAACTCCTAAGAATATTAGGTTAATAAAAGAGTCTCAGTTCAGTTCAGGTCAGTCACTCAGTCATGTCTGACTCTCTGTGACCCCATGAACCGCAGCACGCCAGGCCTCCCTGTCCAACACCAACTCTTGGAGTTTACTCAAACTCATGTCCATTGAATCAGTGATGCCATCCAACCATCTCATCCTCTGTCGTCCCCTTCTCCTCTCGCCTTCAATCTTTCCCAGCATCAGGGTCTTTTCAAATGAGTCAGCACTTCACATCAGGTGGCCCAAGTACTGGAGTTTCAGCGTCGACATCAGTCCTTCCAATGAATATTCAGGACTGATTTCCTTTAGGATGGACTGGTTGGATCTCCTTGTTGTCCAAGGGACTCTGAAGAGTCTTCTCCAACACCACAGTTCAAAAGCGTCAATTCTTTGGTGCCCAGCTTTCTTTATAGTCCAACTCTCACATCCATGCATGACCACTGGAAAAACCATAGCCTTGACTAGATGGACTTTTGTTGACAAAGTAATGTCTCTGCTTTTGAATATGCTGTCTAGGTTGGTCATAACTTTCCTTCCAAGGAGTAAGCGTCTTTTAATTTCATGGCTGCAGTCACCATCTGCAGTGATTTTGGAGCCCAAAAAAATAAAGTCTGACACTGTTTCCCCATCTATTTCCCATGAAGTGATGGGACCTGATGCCATGATCTTAGTTTTCTGAATGTTAAGATTTAAGCCAACTTTTTCACTCTCTTCTTTCACTTTCATCAAGAGGCTCTTTAGTTCTTCTTCACTTTCTGCCATAAGGGTGATGTCATCTGCATATCTGAGGTTATTGATATTTCCCCCAGCAGTCTTGATTCCAGCCTGTGCTTCATCCAGCCCAGCGTTTCTCATGATGTACTCTGCATATAAGTTAAATAAGCAGGGTGACAGTATACAGCCTTGACGTACTCCTTTTCCTATTTGGAACCAGTCTGTTGTTCCATGTCCAGTTCTAACTGTTGCTTCCTGATCTGCATACAGGTTTCTCAAGAGGCAGATCAGGTGGTCTGGTATTCACACATCATTTAGGCTATTGTTCTTGGTTAGGTGTTTCCCATCTTAGGACCACCTGTAATATTCATTTTCACAAGCTTTTATCTCAAAAAAAGGAAAAAAAAAAAGATGCTACTGGTGACATGTGGTGTGACTAGATTCAGATTTATGCAGAGAGTATGTTTTGTACCTAGCTTCTCTCCCATAAGGCAACTTCCCTCCTATGAGGCCGTCTGTGGTGGGTGCAAGCTTGGTTCTTGTTTATTTACTTAGCTGTGTCTGGTCTTAGCTGTGGCATGCGGGATCTTTCAGTTGCAGCTTCCAAACTCTTAGATACAGTGTGTGGCAGCTAGTTTCCTCACCAGGGTTCAAACCTGGGTCCACTGCATTCGGAGCGGAGTCTTAGCCATTGGAACCACCAGGGAAGGCCCAGGGTTGATCCTTTTGTTAAGCGTGATTATTAGTTCTGAGCTCAGGCATTTCTGAGAAGCGCTTCTAAAGATGCTGTTGTTGTTCACTATTCTCAAAAAGGCCCATGGAGGACATCAAAATATTTTGCACATAAGATAATTCAGTTAAGCATTTATGAATGATCTGCCAAAAGAAATATCTAGTGGTAGGCCTTTCTGAAGGAGATCAGCCCTGAGATTTCTTTGGAGGGAATGATGCTGAAGCTGAAACTCCAGTACTCTGGCCACCTTCTGCGAAGAGTTGACTCATTGTAAAAGACTCTGATGCTGGGAGGGATTGGGGGCAGGAGGAGAAGGGGACGACCGAGGATGAGATGACTGGATGGCATCACTCACTCGATGGACGTGAATCTGAGTGAACTTTGGGAGTTGGTGATGGACAGGGAGGCCTGGCGTGCTGCGATTCATGGGGTCGCAAAGAGTCGGACACGACTGAGCGACTGAACTGAACTGAACTGAGGCCTTTCTGAGTCTGGCTCTTTCTTAGGTGCTGAAAACACAGTCCCCACCCAAAGGTAGCTCAGCCAGTGGAGGTGTCAAGGAAGTAAACACCTTGATACATTACAGTGCAAAAGAGGGGCTTGGGAGACAGCAGAGCAGGACTGAACACCCCACCTTGGAGGAAAGTCAGAGAAGTTTCCTCTGTTAGAGGAGTTGTCTGCATTGAGTCTTGAAGATAATGAGGAATTATTTTAGCAGGGAAGAGGGATGGAGAGGGGGAAAGGGAGTTCTAAAAGAGGCAGCCAATGGGGAAATAGAGTTGGGACAGAAATATGCAGATAAGCCTGGAGTGTCTTCTTATGCTAAGGACAGGAGCTGAGGAGGTACTTAAAATAATGGAAGTTTAGCGTAGGGGCACTGCTCTAAGCAGAGCAGTGACATGATTGGTTTTGTGTTTCAGTGGATCTGGTAGTGATGTAGAGAATGGAATACAGAGTATTAGGTCAGCCATAGGTAGACCAGAAAGCTGTTTGCTCACCTAAGTAGAGAAAAGTGAGGCCTGAACTAATGTGGTCACAGATGATGGACAGAAAGGAACACATGTGAGCGATATTAAAGAAATACACTTGGTAAAACTTGGTGACCAGTTTTTTGAATGAAGAGAAAGAAATTTAGTCTGTTCATTTCTTATTTCATTTAACAGAGATTTATTGGGAGCCATTCATGTTTTAGCAGTAAGCAGTAGGAAGGGCTTCCCAAGTAGCGCTAGTGGTAAAGAACCTGCCTGCTAATGCCTGAGACGCGGTTTGATCCCTAGGTCAGGAAGATGCCCTGGAGGGCATGGCAACTCACTCCAGAATTCTTTCCTGGAGAATCCCATGGACAGAGGAGCCTGGTGGGCTACGAACCTTAGGGTCAAAGAGTCAGACACAACTGAAGCGACTTAGCATGCATGTGCAAAAGAAAAAAGCTAATGTTCCCGCACTCAGAGAGTGCATTCTAAGGGGGAGAGACAAATGATAAAAGAATAAGCTAATGCAAAAGCAAGATACTTTCAGAGTGAAAGCGAGCGGGTTGACCAGTAAGCAGCATCAGGTTGCAGGCGGGAAGGAGAGAATGTCTGCAGGCGCCCCGGAAAGTGCTACAGCTACTGTGATGGTAGCCTCCAGTGCTTATGGCTTACTATACTAGACTTTGGCTTCTTACTCCCATCACTGTCTGACATGAGTTCAGTGGGTCTACTTGGTCCTTCTCCTCCATGTTCCTTAGAGATCCATGCTTCTTCCATCTTGAACCAAACACCTTTGGCCTGTGATCTCCATGCAAGGGAAGGAGGAATATTTTTCCAAACCTGGAAATGACGCATGTCACTTTCACATAATTTCACTGGCCAAAATCCAGTACCGTGCTCCCAGCCTAACTGCAAAGGAGACTAAAGTGTGCAGTGTAATCATGCTTGTCCAGAAAGAGAAAATGAGATTTGAGGGCAGATACTCAGCTATCCATCTAGGCTAGCTATCTGTCTGTCTTATCTGTCTGTCTGTCCATTCATCCATCCATCATCTGTCTACGTGGGCACACACAGCAGATTTAAATGACAAAAGCAAACTGTAGCATGTTTCACAGTTGTTCCTCACAAATACTTTCCTAGTCTTGTGCACGTTTTGTTGCAGAAGTTTTGTGTGCAAACCAAAGCAGCATTATGGCTTATTTGAAGATGAATGTGACTGTATTCTGTTACAACTAATGATTCCGCTGAACCCTGTTTCAGTATAAGTACAACATGCTCAGCACAGTGCAAAAACATATAGGTGTTCAATAATTGTATTGATGAGTAGATCCTTAGATGGGTTGGATGATGAGTGGACTGAACAAATCAAAAATCATTTTTGCTGTTTTGGAAGAGTTAATTTACTTCCTCTGCCATGAGTGATGTTAATATAGAGTTCTCTCAAATGGCTGCTTTTAATCAGTTTCCCATCACTTGCAACAAGAATTCAGTGCACATAGGCCTTTAACACTTTATTTTACTTGGCTCTTTAGAGTGGATTGAGTACTGTTCCCCTAAAATTCATGTCCACTTGGAACTACAGAGTGTGCTCTTATTTGGAAATAAGATCTCTGCAGTTATGGATAATTAAGGATCTTGAGATGAAATCATCCTGGATTTAGTGTAGACCCTATATTTAGTGACTAGTGTCTTTATAGGAAGAGGACACAGAGAAGGTCAAGTGACAAAGGAGGCAGAGATTGAAGTCTTGCAGCTACAACCCAAGGACTTCTGGGAACAGTAGAAGCCAGGACGGGTGTGGACAGATCCCAGTGTTGCAGAAGCCAGTCCCTCAAGAGACCAAGCACCACACCCAGAGAGCTGGAGAACTTAGGTTTACTGCACTGGCAGGTCCAGAGGAGTTGACCCTTCCAGCTCTGAGCCGGGACAAAGAAGTTACAGAGTTTTTATAGACAGTGCATGGCTCCAGACTTCAGTGGGCAGCGCTGACTGTTCATAGGCTGATTCAAACTTGGGGTCTCCTGAACTTGGGAACAGCTGTTAGGACACAGCAGGGGGGATGCCTAACCTTTACACAAACAAACATGATTAAGCAGGATTGCAGGGTCTGGGTAATTGACAAGGGTGAGTGAGTTTCAGCTCCTAGCATTGTAGCAAGTATCTGTCTTCCGGAAACTATGTAACTTACATGACTTTGCAAGGAGCTAGCTGAGTCGCAGAAGCAAAAGGAGCATGAGGTTGTTTCGGCTGGGTGCAAGTTTTAAAATTTTCTTCTTCAATACCTGCTCCTGATGCCCCTCAAATCTTATATGGCATCAACCTTTTGATCTTCTTGGCTCAGGGGCCAATAACTTTTCAGGGCTAGGAGGTGTGTGATGACCCTCTTGTCCACAACAGCCTCAGATAGGCTGGAAATTGTCCTCATGAATAATGGCAAAAGGCAAGGTAAGAGGAAGCAGGTCCCAAGGAGGAGTAGGACTATTCCTACTAGAGCTTTGAATCTTTCTAGATAAGAAAACCATCCCCCAGATACCTCTCTGGGATTCCATCCCTTCCAAGTCTGGACTGGGACATGAGCTATGTCAGTTATCTGTCTGGTTATTTCTTCTAAAACCTTTCCCTTATCATCTATCTGTAGGCAACGGTTACTAAGATTGAACTTTCCACAGATGCACTTTTCTGCAGCCAGTAAAGTAATCTAGGGCTAGGTGATTTTGATAAATAACATTACACATCCTGGTTTGTTGTTCTGCCAATAAATCAAGAGCCTTGGCCGTTTCATTAGTAATAATTTCAGTCACCACCTGGAACCAGATAATTCTGTTAAGCATGTAAATTGGGGTTTGGTAGCCCCAGGACCCATCTTCTGCCCACGTGGCTGACATGTAATTGTCGGATTATGCATTCAGGAGGCCATTTGTCATCTTTCCAGTCTCCAATCTGTAGAGATCTGTGCTTTTTGGTGGGGCCTCTGTCTTTATAAACTAGGATTCCCAATGATTCACCTTTGGCTAGGGGGAGTGGAAAAAGGAGGGACAGATAGTCCCCAACACCCATGCCCCCGACCAGTTGGCTGGCAAAACTGAATTATGTGTTAGTCCCGCAAGTCCAATATAATCCTTCTGGATCTGACCAATGGCCTTCAGTGGACAAATCATCCCATTGGGTCTTTAAATCAGGGAAGCTTGTTAGAGAGTGAGGATTAGGTTCTGTATAGTTTGGGCTTCCCCACCAACCATAAGTATGAGTAGCTGTATTATAATGCTTTTGGCCAAAACAAGTGAGGTTTCCTACTGGAACACTGAATGATGGGCCCCACCTTGCCGGGCAGTTTTTGCTGATTATGGAAGTCTTTAAATGCCAAATTCTGACCCTGGTCTGCTTGAATTTTCCTGAGTTATAAAAGGGTCTCTGGGGATCTAATTCTTTAGCTTCCCAGAGCTATTGGTCTCCCATATTAGTTCCCACACACACATAGCAAGAAATAACCATTAAAGTCTGGGCTATGGTCTTTGCTAGGGCTAGGAACAGATTTTCAGTCTTGGCTGAAATTGGAGGGGGGGCCACTTTCCATCTCTTCATAAAAGGAATGGAAGAGCCTGTATGTGGAAACCCAGAGTGGAACAGAAATGCTCTGGAATATCAATGCAGTTCCTAGGTCAATACCTCTCCCATTAATATAGATGCCGATTTGGTGACCCTTTCTCCATCTTGGGTCTCTGGGGTTGAAAACCGTGAAAGTGACTGGGCTCCATGTCTCTGACTTAATTTGGGACCAACAGTTCCCTTTTGGAGTGCTACTTTGTCCTTATTCTCCCAGGTCGCCTCTGTATTTTCCCAGGTTGCACATCTGATGTGGGCCGAGGTCCAGCAGCGATTCCAGTTGCCTTCATAACACCCAGTGTTATGGGATGCCGGGTTACCCATATATTTGTCATCAAATGAATGTTCTCATTCACTGTGATGAGCCCCTGCAATTTAGAAGGCTGGGGTTTTGTCGGCAGCAGCGCACACGGCACAGTGCACCGACACCGGTGTTCCAAAGCCGTGATTTGCGTCCTGTTCATCAGGAGCCTTCCTTCGAGGTGGCAAACTGCTAACCAGTTTTCATTGGGGGTGGAACCGGGGGTCAAAACAAATATATTGGCCTTCTTGTTGACAATTAGAATAGGTTGTTTTATCATGTACACAAGTTACTTGACCTCTTCTTGGTAAGAGAAGTGAGTATGGTAAAGCAAGGTCTACGTGACCCTCTGATTTGACCTAGTCATGTGAATGCATGGAATACACGTGGGGTCTGTTTTACTTTCTAATACACTACAGCTTAGCTGGATATAAACCACTATTACACAAAACATTTGATTCCACTTAACGATCCCACTACCTTTAGGTAGATTGTAATCAAGGTGACCTTTTGTATCTGACCCACAGAAAGCATCAAGGCCAGTGGAATAACCTGTCCCCATTTGGCAGGGTGTCATTGTAACCTTGACTCTCCGATGTCCCTAGTTGAAGAAGGGAAGGTGGTGGGGGGCGGAGGGGTGGTGATGGTCTGATCCAGTAGTGATTACAAGAGGCACCTAATAAGGATGATACTCCCCACTACGACGAGATAGCAGACAGCTAATAGCAGCTTCTGACCCAAATTCCAGTCCTGGTGTGTGGCTGAAGCTAGTTCTATAGCAAAGAGCATGGCAGTAATGCCCATCAGGGAAGGGGCCAGGGGTGACCATGGAAGCCCATTTACATCCAATAACCGGATTCTCAAGCTTCCACTGTGTGTTGACCAGCCAACTGCTGGGATGCGGCTGGAGCAGGGCTGTCAAACCCTCAAGCTCCAGCTGTGCCTTGACTAGCCAGCTCCTAGAGTGACTAGCCGTCGCTTTTGGACCCAGACTTGGAGTGGGTTCTCGGGGTCTTGAGCTGCTTTCCAGATGGTCCTTGTCATGGGGAGCTGCTGCTGTCCTGCCTCTGGTGTGGTGGATCCAGGGGGTGACACCTGTAACTTCAACAGCAGCAGAGGTTGCCAGGACGACCGTATGGGGGCCTGTCCAGACTGGCCGAAGTGGCTCCTCTTTCCAGTCTTTGCCCTGCACCTTGTCTCCTGGCTGATAAGGATGAACTCAGTTCCCAAAGAAACGGGAGTCCTTCCTAAGGTTTCTCAGGTGATATGGTGGAAGACTTCTCCCAGGGCCTGAAGGTGTCAGGACATCTCCAGGTCAGCTAGTTGTTGGGGTTCTCCCTTGAACTTTCCTATCACTGGGGGTGGTCTCCCGTATAAGATCTCAAAGGGAGGATAGCCTGAGGACCTTGGGGTGCGTCGAGGAAGGCTAGGGGTAGCATGTAACTGGGCCTACTGACAAAGCTTAGCTAACGTAGTCTTGTGGCTCCAATTCATGCGCTCAGCTTTCCCAGAGTTTTGTGGCCTATAAGCAGTATGGAGCTTCCATTTGACTCCTAGTGTCTTGGACAAAGTCTGGATTATCTCAGACACAAAGGCTGGCCTGTTGTCGGACCCTATGGAGAGAGGTAGCCCATATCTCAGGATCATGTCTCTTGGTAGGACCTTGGCCACCTCTCATGCCCGTTCAGTGCACATGGGGTAGGCCTCAGCCAGCCCATCCTGAGTAGGTGCAGACTACCACAAGTAAATTCTTACAGCCCCTGTAGGGCTTGACTTCAGTAAAGTCCACTTCTAGATCTTCAAAGGGCAGTGTCCCAGCTGTCTGCAACCCTGGGCTGGGTCTTGGTCCTTGGCTGGCATTGTTTTGCGCACAAGTCACTCATCTAGCATTGATCTCAGCACACAGGGTTGGGAGCTTAGGAATGAAGTAGTAACAGCTCAGTAAACTTTCCAGCTTAGTTTTCCCTAAGTGAGTTGTCTCACGGTGCTGTTTCACCAGCCGGATTGCTATATTGCTGGGGACAAAGAGTCTTTGGTCTAGAAGCTTCCACCAGCCCTCTTTTCCTTTTGTTCCTCCCACATCCAAAGCCCATTGATCTTCTTCCTTGGTATATCTCAGGGATGGAGACAGTTCTGGTGCCAAGAGGACCTTAGAGATTGGCTCAGGGCCCACTGTGGGACTCGGTTGGGTTGGTTGGGCTGCCAGCTCCTTGGCTGCCTAGTCGGCCAACCAGTTCCCTTTGTTGACTGGATCAGTTCCTCTTTGATGGCCTTTGCACTTGATGACTGCCACTTGGGAAGGCTTCCATACTGCCTCTAACAGCTGAAGGATTTCTTTGCTTTTGATATCCTCTCCCTCTGCGGCCAGTAGCCCCTTTCCTTATTAATAGCTCCATGAACATGTAAAGTAGCAAAGGCACACCTTGAGTCAGTTGTAGATGTTAACTCTCTTTCCTTCGGCGTGCCTTCGCACCTGGATGAGTGCCCACGGCTCACCCCGTTGTGCTGACCACCCTTGTGGCAAGGCCTCAGCCGTTACTATCTCATCCATTGTCATTATTGCATAGCCTGCTTTGCATTGTCCATCCTGGATGAAACTGCTTCCGTCAGTAAATAGTTCCAGTTCCAGGTTCTGGAGGGGAGTGTCCATCAGGTCTGGCCTGCTCAAATAAATTTCATCTATGACCTCCTTGCAGTTATGATTGGGGGTTGCCATCTCTGTAGGTAAGTAGGTGCTGGGATTCAGCATCCACACAGTCTCTAGGCAGACCCGTGGATTTTCGCAAAGCAGTCCCTGATAGTGAGTCCTGGTATTGGTCAGCCACTTGTGCCCCTGGCTGTTCATCAGCACAGGAACAGCATGGGAACTTTTACATATACATTTTGTCCCAGCGTAAGTTTACCTGCTTCTCTGACCAGGACCACAGTGGCAGCCAATGCCCAGAGACACGGCAGCCATCCCGCAGCCACAGGATCCAGTTTGGATAGGTATGTGGCCAGGCGCTGCCATGGCCCAACTGTTTGTCTGAGGACCCCAGTGCAGTGTGATTTTTCTCATGCACGAAGAGGTTAAAGTCCCATGTCACATCTGGCAGCCCTGATGCTGGAGCGCTGGTCAAGAGTCTCTTTATCTCCTTGAAGACCCCCATTCTAGGGGGTCCTTGCCAGACCCTACTGTGGTGTTGAACAATGGTTTGGCAATTTCAGAAAAGCCCAGTGTCCAGATCTGGCAGAATCCGGCATCTCTGAGGAACTCACAGACTTCTTTCTTGGTGCTTGGCTGAAGTATTGAACAGATGGTTCGCTTCCTCTCATGTCCGAACCCCTGAGGCCCTTTTGAAATGAGAAACCCAAGGTACTTGACCTCCTGTCTGCAGATCTGAGGCTTTTTCCATGACACCTTGCACCCTGTGGAGGAGAGTAGAGCCAATAAGGCTTTAGTATCTTTCCAGCAGTCCCCTTGGGTGGGACTGGCTAGCATCAGTTCATCTGCATCCTGGAATAAGGTGCAGTTCAAAGTTTCTCTTGGGAAGGCAGCAAGATCTGCAGCCAGGGCTTAACCAAACAGGGTAGGTGAGTTCTTAAAGCTTTGCGGCAGTCGGGTCCAAGTCAGCTGTGTCCATCTCCCAGTGTATGGGTCTTCCCACTCAAAGACAAACATGGGCTGGCTGGCTGGTAGCTGGAGACAGAAGGCGTCCTTGAAATCAAGGCAGGTGAGCCAGCTTGCTTGGCCAGGTAAGAGGCTCAGGAGGGTGTAAGGGTTTTGGACCACTGGATGAACACTGATCACTACGTTGTTGACAGTGTGGAAGTCCTGGACGGGGTGATAATTGTTCCCTCCCGGCTTCTTAACGAATAAGAGCAGAGTGTTCCAGGGAGACTGACAATCAGAATTTCAGCATCGCGTCAGTGTTGGATGTGGTCCCGAATTCCCAGGTGTGCCTCCCATGGTACTGGGTTAGGGTTAGGGTTAGGGTTAGAGTGGCCCCTGGCCTCAGATTGACCACCATGGGCTCATGGGTTTTGGACAAACCTGGGGACCCCTTCTCTGCCAGGACAGCAGAAAACTCTTTAAGCAGGCTGGTTGAATTTGTGTGTTCTCTCTTGGAAGAATAGAGGTGCCATTCATCTTCTCTGGGCACAGTCACAGCCATCATCAGAGCCCATTGACTCCCCAGGGTGAGGCTCGTGGGCTCCCTGGGAGCAAAGGTGATCTGCACCCCAAGCTTTGTCAGCAAGTCTCTTCTCAGCAAGGGAATGGGGTACTCCCGTAAGTACAGGAATTCATGAGTCACTAGATGGCCCCCTGGCTGGCATGAGCAGGCCTTGCAAAATGAGCAAGCAGTCCTGTCCCCAGTGGCCCGGACAGAAGTTGCTGTTCGACCTGTGAGGGGAGCCACAGGTCTGGTCACCACAGAGTGGTCAGCTCTGGTGTCCACCATAAAAGTTATTGATTGGCCCCCTACTTTCATTGCGACTGTAGGCTCCCTGGGGGTCCAGAATCAGGGACCCTGGTCCTCCTTAGTCTGAGTCTGCTCTGGCCAGGCCAGTAAGATCTTGGACCACTGGCCCAGGCTGGTACCTTTCTCTGCTGGGTTGATCAAACTTCTCTGACCCTTCAGACGCCCCTCTGTGATAGGGGCCTTCATCCTTCCCGTGTCCAGCCCCTTTGCAGTAGGCGCACTGGTCGTGATGTCGTGTGGGTCTCTTGACATCCCCTTTTCGCAGGGAGCAGTCTTGTTTCACAGGACTTGGGCTCCTCAGCATGGCAGCCAGCACGGATACTTGCTTCATTCGCTTGTCACCCATCTTTGGGGCTTCTCGGTCGGGGTTTACAAACACCTTGTTTGCAACCTCCAGCAGCTGAGTGGCGTTTGTTCCTGTGAAGCCCTCAAGCTTCTGGAGCTCACGGCAGATGTCAGCGTAAGACTGAGCCGTGGGCGCTGTGTTGACCATGCGTTGGCTCTCTCGTGCTTCAGTGTTGAAAGGGGTGTACACCCAGGACGCCTGGCACAGTCTCCCATAGAACTCCATGGGCGATTCACCTGGCTTCTGGTGCGCCTCTATGGCCTTGGACATATTGGTTGGTTTTCTGGCTCCTTCTCTCAGTCAGGCCCTGCAACAGGGCTTGCCAGTACTTGTTGAGGGAGTGCTTCCCATCCAGGGCGTTGAAGTCCCAGTTGGGCCAAACGTCCAGTGCAACCCGCAGGGCGTTGGCTGCAGGGTCTACTGTACCAGCTGGTGCGGGCCCTTGGAGCCATCGCGGAGCCTCTGACAGGCTGCAGCAGCATTCCTCAGTGTTGAAGAGAGCCAGGAGGAGGTGGCGACAGTCATCGCAGGTAGCGAGGAAGAGACTCAGTAGGTCAATCACTGCCTGTGGTTTTTCCGAGCAGGATGGAGTGTGGTGCTTCCAGTTCAGGAGGTTAGTAAAAGGGTTGGTAATAAAAGACTCGGTGTCCTGGCTGGACAGAGCCATCCTCATTAATCTGGGGAGGGCCTCGGGTCTCTCGTAAGGGCATCTGCAGGGCTGTGGGCTGTTGGGCTGGTTGGCTGGCCGAGCAAAGTTGCAGCAGGCTCAGAGGGCGCTCTGGACTTGGAGGCGGTGGAGACACAGATGGTGGGGGGCTGTCCAGTAAAGGGTGAAGGGGCTGAACGGCAACTGGCAGAGCAATTGGAATGTAAGGCAGAGGCACAGGGTTGGGGGGGGCTCTTCTTTGGGGTACCCTTGGTGGATAACCTTTGCTGGCTTTTCTTTGCCTTTTCTCAGAACTGGTAGGGCCACAAAGATCCTACACTTTCCCTGCCTGTTTCGCAGAACCGAACCCAAAGGGGTAGCTGATCAGCGATTTGTAACCAGGAGTCTACGTATGGAAACTGGTCTGGGTGCCTGGGGGTCCCTGTCACCACTCGGTATACAGCTCTGACCACAAGAAGGTCTTTGGCAGGCCATCCCACCCTGAAGGTGGCCATTCACACAGGATACAGATCTTTCCCGAGGTCATCTTAACCCCAGTCTCCAGAAACCTTTCTTAAAGTTTTTTCAGCATACAATCTAAAACCATTGGCTTAGAAGAACTCCTCCTCCGCCCATGTTGACAAATAAAATCCACCACTCTGACCAGGAATGAGAGGGTTGCGCATGGGAAGGGCCTTGTCTAGGGCCTTATATTCTAGGTAGCACTGACATCACCACTCCTGGAAGGCCCAGGATTCCCAGACAGCAGAATTACGAGTCTCAGGGAGACAGGACTGAACGGAGGACATCCCTTGTAATGGGATTCTCAGAGGAATAACTTCAGGTGGGGCTCCGGAGGCGGTGTGGGGTGACTGACCCTCTCAAGGGCACTGAGCAGGCGGGGAGAGCAGTATACATGCTCCTCACCTAGGTGAAGGGCCTGAAATGCTTGGGGAATCAGGGGATTACGCAGGAATGCTGACGAAGGTAGCCTCGTAATGAGAATCCACAAGCGTGCAGGAGCACGTCCGAGTGTATTACTCCACATGGGCTGGTTCAGGGGACCAAGAGAGAGGGAGGTACAGATCAGTTTGGCAGAAGGGGCACGTTTTTCAAGGGAGATCTAATTTCTCAATAAGTCAGCTCAAAGAGTCAGCTGATGGGAGGGGAGAGTGAGCCTTAAAAATTTTAAGAAAATAATTTCGGTCCTAGGACTAAGGGCTGTTTGAACATACACAATTTTAAATCAAATTGGTGACCAATTGTCCCCCTCCCCGGTGGAGCGAAGACAAATAAGGGTGGGTGCTCCCTTATTTGAGGAGACGATTCAGGTGCCCACCTGGCCATGTCCCTGTGGGGAACTGAAGCACCTCTTAGCTTTGGTGGGTGAGTATAAATCCCTGACCCGAATCTGACTCGCAGGGAGGGACTGAGTCCCCCAGAGACAGACACCGCCTTGAGCCATAAGAGGTCGTCATGTCCTCAGACTCTGTAGCCACGAAGGCTGCCAAGCCCCACAGTCGCCCTGGATCGAGGACGAACCATTCAGACCAGAATGGACCAGAGTTTATCACAGAGCCTCGCTCTCTGGGAAGCTCCCTAACTGGTGGTCTTCTTACTGAAGACCTTAGGAGACCAGACCTAACTGGGTTCTGTGCCCCAGGGCCTTACCTTATCCTGTGACCATTCCTGGTGACTTGGTTCGTCCCTCCAATGAGTCAGTCAGGGCTTGGCCGTCCGGAGAGTCGGAACAACAGTCCAAGAGAGAACCCGGGAAGCCATCAGGGTGCGCGCCTCCTTGTTCAATCAGAGTTCCTCTGCTCCGGCCTGGCCAAGCCACCAGTCAGGCAGCTCAAGGGGCCAGCATGGTTGGCATCTCGCTGGGGCCTCCAGAAATGTTGCAGAAGTCGGTCTGTGGAGAAACCAGGCACCACACTTGAGCTGGAGAACTCAGGTTTATGACCCTGGCTGGCCTAGAGGAGTTAACACTTCCCCCTCTGAGCCCCCAACGAAGGAGTTACAGAGTTTTTATAGATAGTGCATGACACCAGGCTTTAGTGGCAGTGCTGACTGTGAATAGGCTGGTTCAAACTAGGGGTCTTGCATGCACGGACACAGCAGGGGGATGTTTGACCTCTAACACAAACAAACATGGTTAAGCAGGATTACAGGGTCTGGGTAATTGACAAGGGTGAGTGAAGTAAGTTTCAAGGCCTAACACTGTTGTAAGTTTCTGTTTTCCTGAAACTATGTAACTTAAAACTATGTAACTTACATGATTTTCAAGGAGCACCCCACTCCAGTACTCTTGCCTGGAAAATCCCATGGACGGAGGAGCCTGGTAGGCTGCAGTCCATGGGGTTGCTAAGAGTCAGACGCGACTGAGCGACTTCACTTTCACTTTTCACTTTCATGCATTGGAGAAGGAAATGGCAACCCGCTCCAGTGTTCTTGCCTGGAGAATCCCAGGGACGGGGGAGCCTGGTAGGCTACTGTCCATGGGGTCGCACAGAGTCGGACGCGACTGAAGCGACTTAGCAGCAGCAGCAGCAGCTGCTGAGTTGCAGAAGCAGAAGAAACTTGAGGTTCTTTCTAGCTGGGTGCAAGTTTTTAAATTTTCCCCTTCACCAGAAGGAACCAGCCTTGCTACCACCCGATTTTGGACTTTTCACCTCTTTCACAGAATAAATACAGGATACACTACTGTTGTTTTGAGCTCTCTCATTTGTGACAAATTGCTGTGACAGTCCTAGAAAACTGATACACTCCTTGATCAACCACTGGAATATTTCTTTTTTCTCAAAAAGTATTTACTTATGATTTCATGTGCGGAAATTCTTTTATTTTTGAGAAGGGGACGACAGAGGATGAGATGGCTGGATGGCATCACCGATTTGATAGACGTGGGTTTGAGTGAACTCCGGGAGTTGGTGATGGACAGGGAGGCCTGGCATGCTGCAATTCATGGGGTCGCAAAGAGTCAGACACGACTGAGCGACTGAACTGAACTGAACTGAACCTGGCCACAGCATAGGCATGATTCTTTCAGTTTTGGCCAAGTAAAGCCTTTGCACCCATCTACTCAGGGGGACTTTTGTGAAACTGTCTTCCCTTGGGTTACATTAACATTGTACCCTGGAAGTCATTCTTTAGATGCTCCATATTAAGGAGAAAGAGAAACCTCCTAGACCCTTGATCACTGCTTCTCATGATTCAGGGGAAAGTGTCCTGGTCAGTGCCCTCTGAGCTCAAGCCATCATCTTTCTGGATATGTGTGTCCACCTTGACGTTTTGATCCAGTCCGAGAATATAGAGCCAGGCCAGCTGCCTGGTATGTCCCCTGTCTTATCCCTGGAGTTTAGAGACTCTGCTTTTATCCAGCAAACATCTGTCCCCAACAGTCCGAAGAAATGGTGTGTGGTAAAAGGCACAGTGAATAGTTCATTTGGACCTCCGGTGTGGATCATCACCAAGTCATTTATATCCAAATTAACGTGTGATTTACCGTGATTGTAAGAAAACACTGAGAGATGGTGTCACAGTCATTAACACACCTTGATGACATGGTATATATTTTGTACTATTCCATGACTTTATTGCATCTCTAAAGAGAGGCTCATGTAGTTACAAGATAAAAAAGGAATCTGTGATCATTGTCTTTAAAGTGTAAAAGATTGGTAGTTGGCTTAAAGCTCAACATTCAGAAAACTAAGATCATGAAATCCGGTCCCATCACTTTATGGGAAATAAATGGGGAAACAGTGGAAACAGTGACTGACTTTATTTTTCTGGGCTCCAAAAGCACTGTAGATGGTGATTGCGGCCATGAAATTAAAAGACGCTTACTCCTTGGAAGGAAAGTTATGACCAACCTAGACAGCATATTAAAAAGCAGAGATATTACTTTGTCAACAATGGTCCATCTAGTCAAGGCTATGGTTTTTCCAGTAGTCATGTATGGATGTGAGAGTTGGACTATAAAGAAAGCTGAGCACCAAAGAACTGATGCATTTGAACTGTGGTGTTGGAGAAGACTCTTGAGAGTCCCTTGGACTGCAAGGAGATCCAACCAGTCCATCCTAAAGGAGATCAGCCCTGGGTGTTCATTGGAAGGACTGATGTTGAAGCTGAAACTCCAATACTTTGGCTACCTGATGCAAAGAGTTGACTCATTGGAAAAGACCCTGATGCTTGGAGGGATTGGGGGCAGGAGGAGAAGGGGACGACAGAAGATGAGATGGCTGGATGGCATCACTGACTCAATGCACACGAGTTTGGGTGAATTCCAGGAGTTAGTGATGGACAGGGAGGCCTGGCATGCTGTAGTTCATGGGGTTGCAAAGAGTCGGACACGACTGAGTGACTGAACTGAATTGAACTACTGATGTAAAAAGAATCAAAGGAATAAAAAGACACTGTGTGACAGCCATAATCAGTTTCTTCTACTGGAGAAAAAAATAATTGTGTGTCTTTTTTAATACAGTGCTAATTTTAAAATAACCCTATATTGTATGAGCAACATAACCACATTACAGAATATGGAAATGAAAGAAAACGTATCCATAATCCCAGTATTCTAATACAGTTGTTTTTTTAACTTGCCTGTATTTCCTTCCAGGTTTTATTCTCTATATGTTTTGTATAGTTAATGTAATTTTTTCCTTCTTTGTTATTTACTTTTTGGAGTCTATTCTATTTTTATGAAAGTGCAGTGGGTGTACATAGTAACTAATAGATGAAATCTTACAAAAGAGTGCTATGAAAGAGCAATCATTTTCCACCTTCCTTCACCCACCTCTAGTCTGAAGCCCAACTGGAAACTTCTTAACTATTTTGATTTTTACTATATCTAGTAATTACTTCCACCAGTCCAAATAATATGCATACAACTGTATTTATTTTTATTCTGAAGTATTTTAAATACATCAAAAGGTATAATACAAAAGACAGCATAACTACCACCCAGCTCTATTGAATACTGTCTTACTGTACCTTACTTCAGTCTTTTAAGAAAAAAATTGTTGCAAACTTATACCCACATAATCCCCACCCCCAGATCCCATCACTTTGTCTCTTCTCTCCAGGGAGTAACTTGGACCTTGCACTTAATATTCATCTTTCCCATGTGTGCTTTTCACATCAGCAATTCTCAAACATGTTGATCTCATAATTCCTTTGCATTCTTAAAATTTATTGAGGGCCCCCAAATATTTCATGTGGAATGTTGCTATGCAGATTTATAGTGTTTGAAACAAAGACTGAGAAATTTTATAAACATTTATTAATTTATTTAAGACAGTAATAAACTCATTACCCATGAGCATAAATAACACTTCTATGAAAAATAACTACTTTTCCAAAGCAAAAGAAGAGTGAAGTGTTTTACATTTTGCAAGTTTATGTCTGGCTTAATAAAAGGCAACTGGATCTCATATTTGCTTCTACATTCAGTTACTGACACATTCACGTGCTTCGTGTCCTGTACCTTCCTGATGGAATAAGAGTGAAAAGGTGTTAGTATGATATGAAAATAGTTTTGACATCACAGAACTCCTTTCTAAGGTTTCAGAGGCCCTTTGAGAACCACTGTTTTGTGTCATCAGATAAATATAGCCACCAACTATATAAAATTATCCTGTTGATTTTCAGACTTTGTGTATTTTGTGTTGTGCTGTACGTATCATTGTGAAATTTGCTCTATTATTCTTTCCACGTGGTGTTTTAATATTTATGAACTTGCAACACAAGCTTAAATGAGTTTAACAGTTTTATCATACATATATAAATCTATGAATACTAGGTACTTTTCCTAGTGTCCAGGAGTCTCTGGCAGAGGTGTGGGTCGGCGGTGGCCTGCTGCAGGGTCGAGGGCATTGAGTGCAGGAGTGCATGGGACCTTTTGGGAGGGAACACATCCCCGCCCACGAACAGAAAATTGGATTAAAGATTTGCTGAGCATGGCCCTACCCATGAGAGCAAGACCCAGTTTCCTCCTCAGTCAGTCTTTCCCATCAGGAAGCTTCCATAAGCCTCTTCTTATCCCTCAGAGGGCAGATAGAATGAAAACCACAATCACAGAAAACTAGTCAAACTGATCACATGGACCACAGCCTTGTCTAACTCAGTGAAACTATGAGCCATGCCATGTAGGGCCAGCCACCCAAGATGGACGGGTCATGGTGGAGAGTTCTGATAAAACGTGGTCCACTGGAGAGGGGAATGGCAAACCACTTCAGTGTTCTTGCCTTGAGAACCCCATGACCAGTATGAAAAGGCAAAAAGATAGGACACTGAAAGATAAACTCCCCAGGTTGGTAGGTGTCCAATATGCTACTAGAGATCAGTGGAGAAATAACTCCAGAAAGAATGAAGGGATGGAGCCAAAGCAAAAACAACGCCCAGTTGTGGATGTGATGGTGATGGAAGTAAAGTCCAATGCTATAAAGAGGAATATTGCATAGGAACCTGGAATGTTAGGTCCATGGATCAAGGTAAATTGGAAGTGATCAAACAGGAGATGGCAAGAGTGAACATTGACATTTTAGGAATCGGTGAATTAAAATGGACTGGAATGGGTGAATTTAATTCAGATGACCATTGTATCTACTACTGTGGGCAAGAATCCCTTAGAAGAAATGGAGTAGCCCTAAATGGGCTTGGGTGATATCTCAAAAATGACAGAATGATCTCTGTTCGTTTCAAAGGCAAACCACTCAGTATCACAGTAGTGCAAGTATATGCCCTGACAAGTAATGTTGAAGAAGCTGAAGTTAAACGGTCCTGTGAGGACCTACAAGACCTTCTAGAACTAACACCCAAAAAGGATGTCCTTTTTGTTACCGGGGACTAGAATGCAAAAGTAGGAAGTCAAGAGATACCTGGAGTAACAGGCAAATTTGGCCTTAGAGTACAAAACAAAGCAGGACGAAGGCTAACAGAGTTCTGCCAAGAGAATGCACTGGTCATAGAAAACACCCTCTTCCAACAACACAAGAGAAGACTCTATGCATGGACATCACCAGATGGTCAATACCTAAATCAGATTGATTATATTCTTTGCAGCCAAAGATGGAGAAGCTCTATATAGTCAGCAAAAACAAGACCAGGGGCTGACTGTGGCGCAGATCATGAACTCCTTATTGCAAAATTCAGACTTAAAATGAAGAAAGGGAAAACCACTAGACCATTCAGGCATGATCTAAATCAAACCCTTTGTGATTATACAGTGGAAGTGACAAACAGATTCAAGGGATTAGATCTGATAGACAGTGCCTGAAGAACTATGGATGAAGGTTTGTGACATTTTACAGGAGGCAGTGATCAAGACCGTCCCCAAGAAAAAGAAATGCAAAAAGGCAAAATGGTTGTCTGAGGAGGCATTACAAATAGCTGAGAAGAGAAGTTAAAGGCAAAGGAGAAAGGAAAGATATACCCATCTAAATGCGGAGTTCCAAAGAATAGCAAGGAGGGGTAAGAAAGCCTTCCTCAGTGATCAGTGTAAAGAAATAGAGGAAAGCAATAAAATGGGAAAGACTAGAGATCTCTTCAAGAAAATTAGAGCTACCAAGGGAACATTTCATGCAAAGATGGGCACAATAAAGGACAGAAATGGTCTGGACCTAACAGAAGCAGAAGATATTAAGAAGAGGTGGCAAGAATACACAGAAGAACTATACAAAAAAGATCTTTGTAACCCAGATAACCATGATGGTGTGATCACTCATCTAGAGCCAGACACACTGTAATGTGAAGTCAAGTGGGCCTTAGGAAGGACCACTACAAACAAAGCTAGTGGAAGTGATAGAATTCCAGTGGAGCTGTTTCAAATCCTAAAAGATGATGCTGTGAAAATGCTACACTCAATGTGCCAGAAAATTTGGAAAACTCAGCAGTGGCCACAGGACTGGAAAAGGTCAGTTTTCATTCCAGTCCCTAAGAAAGGCAATGCCAAAGAATATTCAAACTCCCCGCACAATTGCGCTCATCTCACATGCTAGCAAAGTAATGCTCAAAATTCTCCAATCTAGGCTTCAACAGTACATGAACCAAGAACTTCCAGATGTTCAAGCTGGATTTAGGAAAGGCAGAGAAACCAGAGATCAAATTGTCAACATCTGTTGGATCGTTGAAAACGCAGGAGAGTTCCAGAAAAACATCTATTTCTGTTTTATTGACTACGCTAAAGCCTTTGACTGTGGATCACAGTGAACTGTGGAAAATTCTTCAAGAGATGAGAATACCAGGCCACCTTACCTGCCGCCCGAGAAATCTGTATGCAGGGCAAAAAGCAACAGTTAGAACTGGACATGGAACAACAGACTGGTTCCAAATTGGGAAAGGAGTACATCAAGGCTGTATATTGTCACCCTGCTTATTTAACTTCTATGCAGAGTATATCGTGCAAAATGTCTGGCTGGATGAAGCACAAGCTGGAACCAAGATTGCTGGGAGAAATAGCATTAATCTCAGATGTGCAAATGACAGCAGAAAGCGAAGAACTAAAGAGCCTCTCGATGAAAGTGAAAGAGGAGAGTGAAAACGCTGGTTTAAAGCTCAACATTCAAAAAACAAAGATCATGGCATCCGGTCCCATCACTTCATGGCAAATAGATGGGGAAGCAATGGAAATAGTGAGAGACTTTATTTTCCTGGGCTCCAAAATCATTGCAGATGGTGACTGCAGCTATGAAATGAAAAGACACTTGCGCTTTGGAAGAAAGCTATGACCAACTTAGACAGCATATTAAAAAAGCAGAGACATTACTTTGCCAACAAAGGTCCATCTAGTCAAAGCTATGATTTTTCCAATAGTCATTTATGGATGTGAGAGTTGGACTATAAAGAAAGCTGAGCACCGAAGATGCTTTTGAACTGTGGTGTTGGAGAAGACTCTTGAGAGTCCCTTGGACTGCAAGGAGATCCACCCAGTCTACCCTAAGGGAAATCAGCCCAGAATATTCGTTTGAAGGACTGATGCTGAAGCTGAAGGTCCTATACTTTGGCCACCTGATGTGAAGAACTGACTCATTGGAAAAGACCCTGATACTGGGAAGGATGCTGAAGGCGGGAGGAGAAGGGGATGCTGAAGGCGGGAGAAGGGGATGACAGAGGATGCGACGGTTGGATGGCATCACTGACTCGATAGACATGAGTTTGATTAACCCAGGAGTTGAAGATGGACAGGGAAGCCTGGCATGCTGCAGCCCACGGGGTTGCAAAAAGTCGGAAACAACTGAGTGACTGAACTGAGCTTCCTAGTCTGGGTAGATATTTGGATTGTTTTTAGTTTCTTCCCTGTTACCAAGAAAGTTGCAATGAATATCCTTGTCATCTTGTGAGGTTTTGTAGCAAATGGAGCTAGATGGAGAATCTTTCTGCTGAAAAGATTGTGTACCTTTGATTTTTCTAGATAATTGCTAAATTGTTCTCCAAAGTAGCTGTGCAAATTTATACACCGACTGGATGTATTAGAGTTCCTGCTGTTCTACAAGATTAACACGTTGCATTCAGATTTTCAGTTTTGGGCCAGTTTGATAAACATACATTTGTATTTCATTACCATTTTAATTTGTATTTCTTGGATTATTAACACATTTCTATTTCAGTTTCTTCATCTCTGCATTTCCTGTACATTTCCTTTGCCTGTTTTTTATCAGTTTAGTGTTTTTTTAAATAATTATTTTCCTACAAATTTATCAGAGCTCTTCATAAATTCTGATTCCTAATTCTCTGCTGACTGTATGGATGGTAAATATCATGTTTTTAAACCATTTTTATTGAAGTATAGTTAGTTTGTAATTTTGTGTTAGCTTCAAGTGTGCAACAAAGTGATTTAGCTATATATATATTCCTTTTCAAATTCTTTTCTATTATAGGTTATTATAAGACATTGAATACAGCTTCCTGTGAGGAACAGAGAGCTCTAGCATGCTGCAGTCCATGGGGTCACAAAGAGTCAGACATGATTTAGTGCCTGACAACAACAACAACATTTATATTTATGAGTACTTTCATGTACGGCTTATCAATACATATTTGTTGTCTAAGAAATACTTTTCCCTGAAATTATTAAAGTACTCTTCTAGATATTTTGAAAAAGCTAAACAGTTCTTGGCCATGAATTGAACCATAATGTTGACGTTACCACAACTGAATTTGTCTCTTTGTTTATTCTCAGATTTTAGTGTGTACAAAGAGCTAGAAAGGTATGGTTATACTTGCAGGTCAAAATATTAATGTCACTAGACTTGGCATGTTATTAGTACAAGTGTAGGCTGACAGAGGGGAGTGTGGAAGAGGAAGCAAAGACTAGGAACTCGAATGTCCTCATCCTAAGTACTGGGGTTTTACCAAGTTCTAAGGTCTTTTGTAGCTGTTAATGTCCCACAGCTAAAGTCATCATGATTCTGTTCCACGATTGTAAGCAAGTCCCCCAGAAGGTTGTGTTACATAACAAAACAGCAATACTCCCTCAGGGACCCATGGCTCACCCTGACATACTTAATCACATGTAATATCTTTCCGTATAGTAGTGGTGCTGTGGCTAATTATATTTCCTTTATGTAATTAATTCCATAGGATTTTAATGTGTCCTCTTAAAACACAAAATTTGTTTGACTTTACTGTCTTAAAATAAAAAAAAAATACCATGTCCAAACCAATCCCAGGATTAATCATATACAGTTTAGGTAGTATAGTATCTGGAGATACGAATTACCTATTACCAGAGTTTCTCCTCTACAGCAACACATTACACTGAGGCATTCTGGTGCATTTATTCCTGATAGTTTAGGAAGCAGATACTCAAAGCCAGAGTGGGATATTAAGAACCCTGAAGTATCAGAACACTGAAGCCGTTATTATTCTATTTTATTTTGGAATTACTTAAAAAGAAGACAATGAAAAACAACGCCAGTTGCCTCAAGTAACTTGAAAACAACGAAATATGAAGAATATCTGTGACGAGAGGGGGAATATTAGCACAGTTAGTGTGTGCCTTTGAAAGGATTGCTTGCAGGTGCTCGCAGTTGTGGGTGTGTGGAAGGAGAAAGTGCAAAGGATTTGAGATCTGCTGATGAAATGTGCTTCTTTTTTAAAAAAAATTTGACTTCTGGGTTGACTTTTGCATTTTCAAGTCTAGGAAGGTTTAGGACTTGAGGATGGAAAATTGAATTTTATAGTTATCTCCTTTCATTGTTGTTGTTTTAGAATAAGGTTTATTTTTCATAACATGAGTCGGCTGTGAGTGGTATAAAATAAAATCATGTCCTCCTTTGGTGGGCATGTAAATTTTAACGTAAAGGTACGACCTTTTGGAAATGAAGCATTTTTGATCTTTTGGCTTGACCACAGCTTAACAACTGTTCATTTCCTGCAGTTCTGCACAAATATCTCTTCATAGTTCCAAAATTGACCATTTGTTTAGAAGAATAAGAGTTTAGCTGAGTGTGCTGCCGTTTCAGAAAATGCAGTGAATGAAAAGTTAAAATCAAAGCAAATTAATACAGTCAAAATGCTCCATCTGTGGGGTCTAGAAATTTCATAAAACAGGGAGTTAGATGATTGTGAGGTCGGTGAAATGACCTGGATTAGCTGGCCCCTGCAGCAAGCCAGTGGTGGCAGTCAGGGTCTTGTGAGAGCCAAATCCATCCCCTCTGGACTTAGTCTTGGCGCCACCTGGTGGCAGCATTCCACTTCTGCTTCACCATCAGTGGGAATGACTGGGGATCATGTCGCTGGCTGGTTAAGGGCTGAGAAGCATTACCAGGTCCCCAAGACTTTTCTCATCATTGCAGCTGTCAGTCTGTCCTCTACTGCAGCTCCCGTCGCACTCCTGCAGTCTGCAAGGGTTTCAAATCTGCCTCCCCTATCCCCACCTCTCTGACTTCTTGTGGTCTCACCCTCTCCTTGCCATGCTGGCCTCCTCACCATTTCTTGGCCCCTCTAGACTTGCTGGTTGGGACTCCACACAGCAGCAGGAAGTCCAGGAATCCGCATGGAAGGACCCTGGAGATGCAGAAATCCACCTTCCTGGGCCTTCCCAATTGTGAAAATAGGGTCGCCTTTGATCATGCTCTTGGTCTCATCCTCCCTCTGCACTTCCTCGCCATCTCCCCACAAAGATAAAAACTGTAGTCCCTGCCTCGCTTTTTACAAAGGAGTTGGATACAGGCAAAGAATGGAAGCTCTTCTCCATCCCTGCACACACACAGGCACACACACACACACACAGGCGTGCACACACACACGCACACAGATTGTATTGAGATATGTATTATCACAGGTTTTATTGTACCTTTCCATGGGAATCATTAGGGACTGCATATAAGTTAATTTTTGTATAAATAAACTTGGCCCCTTAAAACGCCAAAAGTTTTATCAATAATTTATAATGAAACTTCTTAAAAATATGTACCATTCTATCCTGCTTTCTTACAACTTGTGTTATCAAAGCTCACTGCTATGATCATCATTTGTCATAGCCTGTTTTAATGAAGATGTATTGCAGGGGCCATTGTGATTTCTTGACCTACATCTACAAATGACCACTGACTTTTAAGATTCTTGACATTCCAATTTAGGTTTCTATAATTGCTTCATTTATTCTTCTTGCTCTGAAACTTTCACCTGGCTAGTTTGGTCACACTCAGCATACTCACCTTTAACAAACAATGTCTGTTAACGATTCTGATTTGCTGCATTTGAATATTATATCATAGGCTGAAAAGCCAAATAAAAACCTTACTAGACTTTAAAAAAATGTATTGGAGTATAGCTGATTTACAATGTTGTGTTAGTTTTAGGTGTACAGCACAGTGATTCCATTTGTGTGTGTGTGTGCGTGTGTATGCATGCATGCATGCTAAGTCGCTTCAGTTGTGTCCAGCTCTGTGCAACCCTGTGAACTGTAGCCCAGTCCATATTCCAAATATTGTGTCCTGGTTTCAGATCACGGCTACTGATTTCTGGCTTAGAGAACATGATCAGCACATTCATATTCGTCCTCTCTCCCGTAGTCAAATATAACAGAATGCTGAGTATGTTCTCATTTTCTTTTTAACATGGGAGATGGTTTGCATGTGTATTTTACCTAATCAAGTCCATCGCATTGTTCTAATGACCCACAGGAGTTAACATCTGTTTCTGTTTTTCCCTATGTAAAGGACTTCTTTGTTTTCTGTAGATTTTGTATAATGTCATGATTGGCATCCGTTTTACGTTACTGCATGACCAGTCAGGTGCCTGTAGCAATTTCATGGGATGGCTACTTTAAAATTTAGAGCCGTTAGTGGTCCTCTTACTCTTCTAGATTTTCACATGGAGCTACCATTGGAAGTACCGGTGCTTATGAAACACAGCACAGCCTCCACCTGCCTTCTGTCTGTAGAAAAACTTTCGCCAAAGAATAAGTTTAACCAAAGAAGGGAGAAAATGCGGAAGCAAAGGAAAACAGTCAAACAGGACAAAATAATCACAGTTTAGTCATTAAGTAGGAGAGGGCAATGGCACCCCTCTCCAGGACTCTTGCCTGGAAAATCCCATGGGCGGAGGAGCCTGGTAGGCTGCAGTCCATGGGGTCACTAAGAGTCGGACACGACTGAGCGACTTCACTTTCACTTTTTACTTTCATGCATTGGAGAAGGAAATGGCAACCCACTCCAGTGTTCTTGCCTGGAGAATCCCGGGGACGGGAGAGCCTGGTGGGCTGCCGTCTATGGGGTCGCACAGGGTCGGACATGACTGAAGCGACTTAGCAGCAGCAGCAGCAGCAGCAGCAGCAGCAGCAGTCATTAAGTAAAGTCAGGGACCTTTAGCTCCACCTCAAGGGCTATAGGTCATGTAAATACTAAAACCCCTACCACATGGAAGAAGTTAACTACCTGGTGACCAGACTTAGCCATGATATAAGCTGCCACAATTCCAAGAACTGGCCTCAAAGGAAAGAAAACACATCCACCCTTGAACTGAAGATTACCTGTACTCAAAACAATCAAGATGATGCCGGTCAGACCACGGTGTGACCAGTTTCGAGATGACTGTAGGGGCTGACTGTGCTGTTTCTGCACGTAGCCCCTCCCTCTGCCTATACACCCGTGAAACTCCCAGAAATGTTCATCCCCACTGACTGTTGGTAGAGAGTTGGCCTTTGGACACGGATCCTCCCTCCCCACCAGTTGCCAGGTGCTGGAAATGAAGTCAACTTGCCTTGGCACTAACCTTGCATCTTGAACACTGGCTTTGAGCATCAAACAATCAGACACCACTTCCGAAGGTGTGTACTGAACCTTCATTTTAGGAGGTGGGGAAAAAGATGCAGAGAGGTCACCTGTCCTGTCCGACAGGAGGCCTGCCTCCAGGTGGGTGCTCCTCGTGACTGCCCCACAGTCTGTCTTGTTACGCACGTGGTGAATGACTTCCTTAAGCGGAGCCGGCGTGTGTCTGCCCCGAGTGTGGTGGGGCTCCGCAGTGACAGGGCGGGGCCTGGAAATGCACCTGGGTGGCAGCAGCGCGAGGCTCTCCTGGGCACCAGGTGCTGTCAGATGCTCTCTTTTCCCCACAAATACTCACCGAGAACCTGTGTGTCAGGCACTGTCCAGGGTGCTTAGACTATTCCTTCAAACAGAACAGTTGAAAATCTCTCTACCCTCGAACAGACTTCTGGTTGCCAAGGGGGAGAGAATGGAGGGATGGATTGGGAGTTTGAGGTAGGCAGATGCAAACTAATGTATCAGGTACAGATCTGAGAGTTGGACCATAAGGAAGGCTGAGCACCGAAGAATTGATGCTTTTGAACTCTGGTGCTGGAGAAGACTCTTGAGAGTCCCTTGGACAGCAAGGAGATCAAATCATTTCCCAGGTGCTGCTAGTGGTAAAGAACCCTCCTGCCAATGCAGGAGATGAAAGAGCTATGGGTTCAATCCCTGGGCTGGGAAGATCCCTTGGAGAAGGAAATGGCAACCCACTCTAGTATTCTTGCCTGGAGAATCCCATGGATGGAGGAGCCTGGTGGGCTGCAGTCCAAGGGGGTAGCAAAGAGTCGGACATGACTGAAGTGACTTAGCGTAAAGGAAATCAACCCTGAATATTCCTTAGAAGGACTGATGCTGAAGCTGAAGCTCCAATACTTTGGCTGCCTGATGCAAAGACCCAACTCATTGGAAAAGAACCTGTTGTTGGGAAAGATTGAGGGCAGGAGGAAACAGGGGCAACAGAGGATGAGATGGTTGCATAGAGTCACCAACTCCATGGGCATGAGTTTGAGCAAACTGTGGGAGATAGTGAAGGACGGGGAAGCCTAGTGTGCTGCAGTCCATGGGATTACGAAGAGTCGGACTTCACTTCGCGACTAAACAGCAACAATGGTGGATAAACAGCAAGGTCCTATGTTCAGTAGCCTGAGGTAAACCATAATGGGAAAGAAAAAATTATTTTTTAGTGCAAATGCCCTCATTGTGCTTATTTTAGAATCATTCTCAGAATGATTTATCTGTCCCATCGGGGCTCTCTGGGGGCAAAGACTACATCCATGTCACTCTGCAGTGTCCTGGCAGAGAGCCTGGGAGTCCACGGGTGGATGAACTTAACTTACCAAGTTCATCTGTTTCCAAATCTTTGCCATTTCTTTTACCACCAGTAAGACTAGAGCATCTATGGGACAAACGGAAATGATCCACGTAATAGACCTGGGTCTATCACTCCCACTGTGATGGTTGCAATAAATATATTTTTTCAGAATACTTATTAAATATCACATGTTACACAGAGCCGTGAGTATGGGATCTTTCACTGAGTCGGTACAGCCTTGAAAGGAAAGAAGCAGGATACTTTCAAAGATTTACAGCTGCTGAATCAAATATACTAGTAAAAGCAATAGAATGTCTAAGCCTGGTTTCCTCTCAAACTGTGTACTTCCTACTGGTATTTCTCATCAAGATGTCACTAATGGACATGGACCACCTTTTCTCCTCCTGGTGCTGGAGTCTAGTTGTTCAAATATGGGAATTAAAAGACTTTACTATCTCTAGTCAGTCAAGGTGCCTTCTATTCAAAGGGCACAGTTTTAAGCCCTGATTAGAAGGCTGAACCAGAAGGCTAATGAGAGTACAGTTGCTCCCACTCTGAATGCAAGAACTGATTACAGTGTGTGTCTGTGTATGTGTGCATGCTTAATCATGTCCAGGCTCCTCCATCCATGGAATTCTCCAGGCAATAATACTGAATTGAAGTGAAGTGAAGTGAAAGTCTCTCAATCGTGTCTGATTCTTTGCGACCCCATGGACTATACAGTCCATGGAATTCTCCAGGCCAGAATACTGGAGTGGGTAGCTGTTCCCTTCTCCAGGGGATCTTCCCTGCCCAGGGATCGAACCCAGGTCCTCCCACATTGCAGGTGGATTCCTTACCCTCTGGGTACTGAAGCGGGTTGCCATTTCCTTCTCCAGGGTATCTTCCCAACCCAGGGATTGAACCCACGTCACTTGCGTCTCCTGCATTGGCAGGCGGATTCTTCAGCAGCTGAGCCACAGGGGAGGCCCATGTATCTGAGGGGAAATAATTGTTTTCAGAGTCAGATGTATGTAAGTAATTACTGAAATTAATTCAACAGCAGGGGATGTCAGGGGCAGCTTGACTTTTATGTGTTGTTGCCAGCTCCAGGGACATGTAGACTAATAGTGCCAGTTTCTTTTGTATTTTCTCCAGCCTTGTCTGAGCAGCTCTGTTCTAAGTTTGCATTTATCTCCGAAGAAGCTGGCAGTTAATAAAAGGAGCTCGCATGGCCGCATGCTTCCATCCGTCTTTTTTTCAGATCCAGACATAGAGTTAGGGACAATTGCCTCTGCCTGTCCTTGAGCTCTTCATTCATTCTACAGATATTTTCTGTGCACCTGTCAGATATTGATGGATTTAATGCAACTAACAGTACAGGGTCCCTCTATGTTTAGCTTTTTAAGAAATCAAAACCTGTGTCCTTGGGGGCTGCACCATTTTGCATTTCCATTAGGAATGTATGAGAGTTGACATTTATCTAAATCTTTGCTTACACTTGTTATTTTCTGGGTTTTCTTTTGTTTTTTAAGAGAAAAAGAGCCACTTAGTAGGTGTGAGGTGATGTTTCACTGTGACTTTGATTTGCGAAGGCAATGGCACCCCACTCCAGGACTCTTGCCTGGAAAATCCCATGGATGGAGGAGCCTGCTGGGCTGCAGTCCATGGGGTCACTAAGAGTCAGACACGACCGAGCGACTTCACTTTCACTTTTCACTTTCCACTTTCATGCATTGGAGAAGGAAATGGCACCCCACTCCAGTGTTCATGCCTGGAGAATCCCAGGGATGGGGGAGCCTGGTGGGCTGCCATCTATGGGGTCGCACAGAGTTGGACACGACTGAAGTGACTTAGCAGTAGCAGCAAGGACTAAAATTATTGAGCACCTTTTCATATGCTTATTGGCAGCTTACTCAAATCCATTGTCCAGGGAACTCCTGCATGGTCCAGTGGTTAAGACTCCACCTTCCAATGCAGGAGACATGAGTTCAATCCCTGGTTGGGGAATTAAGATCCCATAATTGTTGTTGTTCGGGTGCTAAGTTGTGTCCTGCTCTTTGCGACCCCATGGACAGCAGCACACCAGGCTTCCCTGTCCTTCACTATCTCCTGGAGTTTGCTCACATTCATGTCCATTGTATTGGTGATGCTATCTAACCATCTCATCCTCTGCTGCCCTCTCGTCCTTTTGCCTCAGTCTTTCCCAGAATCAGGGTCATTTCCAATGAGTTAGCTCTTCATATCAAGCCAAAGTATTGGAGCCTCAGCTTCAGCATCAGTACTTCCAATGACTATTCAGGATTGATTTCTTTTAGGATTGACTGGTTTGATCTCATTGCTGTCCAAGGGACACTAAAGAGTCTTCTCCAGCACCACAGTTCGAAAGCATCACTTCTTTGGCACTCAGTCTTCTTTAAGGTCCAACTCTCACATCCGTACACAACTGACTATTGGAAAAACATAGCTTTGACTACATATGCCGTGAGTGGCAGCCAATAAATAAATGTTAAAAAAACTCTTTTGCGCATTTTTCAACTGTGTTCTTGTCTTTTTGTTGTTGAGTTGTATACATTCTGAATATTATACATTCTGAATATTAAACTCTTATCAGATACAAAAAAATATGTAAGATCCCTGCCCTGATGTGTGGTGGGAGAGACCCACTGAGCAGATGACCACGTGCTATGCTGGGGAGTGTTTCATACCATGAAGGAGAACAAAGCCATGTTTTGTGGGATGAGAAGGATGTGGAGTGGGAAGGGAACTGGCTGTCTTTTATGGGAATGGTCAGGGAAGAAACACGGATAGGATGGTAACTGAGCAGAAATTTGAGGGAAAGGCTGGGGGTATGTGGATATTGGGCAGTAAAGTTTTCCAGGTGAAGGGGAAGGGCAGTGCAACCCCCTGAGATGAGGCTGTGCTTGAAGTGAGTGAGGATCATGAGGAAGGTGACTGAGGCGGTGAAGTCTGGGAAGAGTGGCAGGATGCAGGTGAGAAGGAGTGAGGGGCCAGACACATCAGGCTTCGGAGGACCTTGTAAGGACCTCAGCTTGGTGGGGAAAGAGGGGAGACACTGGAAGGCTTTGGTTAGAAGAGTGTTGTGAACTAATGTAGGTTTTATAAGAATTACTTTGGTTGTTGGTCCGTGATGTGATCAGTCGTGTCTACATAATGAGGCCTCCATAAAAAGCCCACAAGGATGGATTTTGGAGAGCTTTTGGGGTGGTGAACACATGGAGGTGTGGGGAAAAGGACTTGTTCATAGAGAAGGTAGAAGCTCATGCCCTTTTTCTATACCTTGCTCTGTACATGTCTTGCCTATATGTGCTCCTGAGTTATCTCCTTTCATAATAAACCAATGATCTAGTGAGTTAAAAAAAAAATCACTTTGGTTGGTTCTATGGAAAATCAGATGGTAGGAGAACAAAGGTAGACTCTGGGAGACCTGAGGGGAGGAGAGGAGCTCCTAGACCCACCCAGGAGAGACCATGGCAGTGGTCTGGAGGTCTGCAGAGTGACTCCACCTACTGAGCTCTTTCATGTGCGTGTACTTTACCCACTGTTATGCCCAGTGTCCGAGTCCCCAAAACTGAGAGAATAAGACGTCCACAGCAATGCAAAAGCATAAAGGGGTTTATTGCTAGCTCGAGTTAGGGCCCAAGTCTCATCCAGCACAGTGGAATCTTGACGAGGGCCCCGAGCTCTAAATCACAGCTGCTTATATACAGGCGGTCTTTTGTCTCAGCAATAGTGTAGTTGGCGTGTGATGATTGACTCAACCTTGGGTCATCATGGTGATTGACTTAACCTTGGCATCATCAGGGGGGACCTTGGTGTCATTGGGGACCTTGGTGGGGCTTCCCAGAATTGTGACTCCTGCTTACAAGAACCTGAGGCTTAGGCCCAGTGTGGCCTGTCGAGCCTGTCATGGCTCAGGTCAGGTCCCAACATTCCCCCCTGTCTCTTGATCATATAGAGGAATCTTCCTCTATCTGAGGGTCCAGGGTGATTCATCTGGGTCCTATCGATGGGTGAGCTTCATCTTTAAAGGGTTGGAGGGATGTGGTGTCACCTTTCATTTTCTCTGGGCCTTTTCCTGTTCTTCCGGAGTGGCACAGCGCACGTGGTTACAGTGCACCCAAGGTCCAACACCGTCGACCTTCAGGGCAGTAGGGGTAGTAAGAACAACATAAGGGCCCTTCCACCTAGGCTCTAATGTCTTGATTTGATGCCGTTTGAGGGGGTATTACGTGCTCGGAAGAGAGCGAAGGGAAGGAGAGTCACCCAGTCCCCACCAGTCTCTATTGCCAGTTTTGCCAAAGTTTTTTTTAGAGTCCAATTCATTTTTTCTACCTGTCCTGAGCTCTGGGGATTGTATTCTCAATGTAGTTTTCATTTGGTCCCCAGAGCTAAGGCCAGTCCCTGAACAATTTGACTCACAAAAGCAGGTCCATTATCAGAGCCAATGGTTACCGGCAGCCCAAACCTAGGCACTATCTCTTTTAGGAGTTTTTTAGCTACCATTGTTGCTGTTTCCCTCTTAGTGGGATATGCTTCCATCCACCCAGAGAAAGTATCGACCAGAACTAACAGATAACGGTACCCATACTTGCCTGGCCTTACCTCTGTAAAATCTATCTCCCAGTGCTGTCCCGGCCTTTCTCCCCGGTACGTTATACCCGTGTGCTGTCCTTTTCCTGGTCTCATCATCTGGCACGCCTTACAGGCACGGACTATGTCTTGTATAGTTGCCTTTTGTCGGGGAAACCGCAGACGCGCTGTCTGTAAGAGTGCTAGAGTCTTTTTCTCTCCCAGATGGGTGGTCTGATGTAGGTGCGTGCAAAGGTGTTGACCCAAGTTAGCCGGAAGCAGCAAGTTGTCATTTTGGTCTCGATACCATCTGTCTTTGCCCTCCGGACAGTTGGCATTCTCTTGAATCCAGCTTAGATCGGAAGAGGAATACTCGGGGGTCGGGGGCAGGGTTCCCATTCCAGGGGGTGGCAATCCCGCAATCAATATGGGGGCTTTACAGTCTCTGGGGGCTGCTTGAGAATCCCTTTAATGGCATGGGGAGTGTAGACCAGGAGCTGTTGTCCATATGTTAACTTGTCAGCATCATGGACCAGGAGAGCAGTGGCTGCGATGATTCGGAGGCAGGGTGGCTGCCCCGCGGCCACTGGGTCCAGTCTTTTAGAGAGGTAGGCTACAGGTCGCTTCCAAGGCCCCCACTGCTGCATCAAGACTCTCTTTTCTACTCCCTGTTTTTTATCCACAAACAGTTGGAAGGGCTTAGACGGGTTAGGGAGAGCAAGGGCCAGGGCTTTTAGCAGAGCCTGCCAAAGTTCTTGAAATGCCTGTCTCATTGGCTCAGTCCAAGTCCACTTTTTACTCTCTTCGCTCCCTTCATATGATGGCTGGGCCTTTTTAGCAAACCCCAAGATCCGTAGCCTGCAATACCCAATAGTCCCAAGAAATTCTCTCACTTGACGAGAAGTAAGGACTGAGTATTGGGCCCCTGTGTCCACCATGAAGCTGACTGGTTTTTCTTCCACATGTATAGCTACCCAGGACTCGGGGAGGGGGACTGAGCCCTGACCCCCCCTAATTGTTATCATCTCCTGCATATAAGACGTGGGCCCCTGGGGAAGGTGCTTCTTCCCTGGTGGGCTTTTCCCCTGGTTGTTTTTTTTTTTTTTTAGGGCACTCTCTTCTCCAGTGTCCTCGCTTTTGACAATATGCATATTGGTCTTTTCTTAGTCTCTGTCTAACTTGTCTCTCGGCCTGACTTTACTAGTTCCCTGAGAATTAGCTCCTTGTCTCACCCCTGCAAAGAATATCTGGGCTAATTTTTTTTTGATTCCTGCGGTTTTCCTCAGCCTTGAACTTCCTCTTACCGTCTAACACGTTCTTTTCATTTCTCTGGAGTTTTTCTATGGTTAAAAACCCTCTCTGCTGCCCTCACCAGGTCTTGTATGGATTGTTCCCCAACCTCTCTATTTTTGCAGTTTTCTCTTGATATCTGGGGCTGCCTGATTTACAAACACTAGCACAACTGCCGCGCGTGACTCATCGGCCTGTGGGTCATGGGGATATATTGCCTAAAAGTTTCCATTAATCTCTCAAGGAAGGCTGCCGGGCTCTCTTCTGGCTCCTGTCTAACCAGATTTACCTTAGCCAAATTTGTTAGTTTCCTGGCTTTTAGAGTCTGGCGGTACACTCAGAGACGCTCCCTACCTTTAGCACGCTCGAAGTCCCATCGGGGCCGCGTCAGGGGGAATCTCTCATCAATCAGATTAGGTTGCGTTGTAGGTCCCCCATCTACCCCGGAACATTTTTCTGTGCTTCCGACAATATCTGTTTGCGTTCCTCTGTGGTGAAAAGCACTTGTAACAGCTGCTGACAATCATAGTGGAAAAGGGCCAGTATTGGTACATTTGTTCCCCGTCCGGGCGGGCTGGCCCTGCCCGAACAGGAAGCACCTGGACCGTGGAGGTGGGGGCTTCCGGGCTGTCCTCATCCGCCACATTTAGGGCTCCCCTAGTTCTTTCTCGAGTTCCCTGGGCGAGTTCTTTCTCGAGTTCCCTGGGTGGGGCCCCCCTCCTGGGTTGGGGCCAAGGGTTCGGTATCCCTTAGCATTCCTCCGGACGAGATCTGAGGTACCTGAGGGGGCAAAGGCGGATGCGCATAGCAGGGTGGGGAGAGATCAGTTTCTAGGTCAATTAGATTAGGATATAGTGAGGATTCCTGGAATACCGGCTTTACCCGGCCATTGCTCTCTTAGTATTTTTTTTTCTTCGGATGTTTTCATAACAAGTACCTGTGGGATAGACGAAGTGGGGGAAGGGGAAGTAAAGGGCTGGGGAATAAAAGGTCTCAGCCAGGCCGGTGGATTTTCTACCAAATCTTGTCAGACCAAAATATAGGGAGTTTGGTCTGGGTGTCCAGATGGGCCAGGAGTGAGCACTTTCTCTCTAATTGCTTGAATAATTGGCAGGCTGAAGGTTCCTTCTCATGGCCAGCCGACATCAAAGGCAGGCCACTTGGTGGAACAAAAAATCATTAGTTTGTTCTTCTTCATCAACACCGATAGATTTTGTGCTCTAGACTTAAAATCAGAAAAGTGGTCAGTCATAAGGGACAAAGGAGTAGAAGTTGCTTGCCCCATGATTACAGAGAAGAACATAGGAGACCAAATGAACACACAAAGATCAGAGACAATGCCGGCACTCACACAGACACGACAAACAGATAACAAATACACATCGGCCGAGAACACAGCACTAGGTCTTCCTGGGCCCCCCCTGAAACTTCTTTTCCCTTGAGATTATCTTACCAACAAGGTGTCCACGGAGCTGGCCACCTTCCCAGCACGATGCTGGGCCTGGGCCTTATGCCAGCTAGGTTTACTCCCTTTACAGAGCCAGCTGCCTTCCCAGCATGATGCTGGGCCTCAGCCTTATGCTGGACTTAACCAGACTTAACACTGGTGTTCAGATATCTTTCCTCCTAGTGAGGAAACCCCTTCTACCGGGAGAGTGTTATTCTTCCCAGTTAAAGGGATCCCGGACGAGCCCCCAAATGTTATGCCCAGTATCCAAGTCCCCAAAACTGAGAGAATAAGACATCCACAGCAATGCAAAAGCATAAAGGGGTTTATTGCTAGCTCGAGTTAGGGCCCAAGTCTCATCCAGCACAGTGGAATCTTGACGAGGGCCCCGAGCTCTAAATCACAGCTGCTTATATACCGGTGGTCTTTTGTCTCAGCAATAGTGTAGTTGGCGTGTGGTGATTGATTTAACCTTGGCGTCATCAGGGAGGACCTTGGTGTCACTGGGGACCTTGGTGTCATCGGGGACCTTGGTGGGGCTTCCCAGAATTATGACTCATGCTTACAAGAACCTAAGGCTTAGGCCTAGTGTGGCCTGTCGAGCCTGACATGGCTCAGGTCAGGTCCCAACACCCACCAGAATCCCAATCCCAGATGGGCAGGTGTGCTAACCATTACTTCTGCAGCCCTTCTATAGACCCTTGGCGTAGATGGATAAACAGAACAAGAGACACAGCAATGAGGAGGAGAAGGGAGGCCAGAGCAGAGACCTTGATCAAACCACCCAGCCCACGGATCATAATACCTTACCCTGACTTCTGGTTCCTTGCAAGATACTAGGGAATGTTTCTGAAATTCCCTGGATCAGATGGATTTAAATCACTTTATCTGGTAAATATATGTGATACTCTGCTTTGATTTCAGCTGGTGAGGGCCTGTTTTCCTGTGTGCCTCCATTACTTGATGTCTTTGGCCAGGCTTTCTGCTCTTGGTCTGGTCCAATAGAAAGCAGAACACACAGTCAATTCTGCACTCTCCAGGTCTGGACCCCTTGGGCAGGCTGACATTTGGCACCCCTTCAAAGCAGATCTGTCTGTATTCGTTCCATGAGACTAGGAGGGGTTGGTTTTTGTATTAATATACAAAACAGACTCATGTAATAATTCATGTTTGCCAGAGAAATATCCTTATAAAATTTGGTCATTTGCATCTCATTTCTCTGTGGTTCTTGTTCTCTCCTGTTTCTTCAGTCACTTTATGTACAAGACAACTTCTCAGGAAGTATTTTGAAGGGTTTTATATGTAAATAGCAAGAATCTTGTAGACATCATGACTTCATGCATTATTCAGTTCTAAGATTTCAACTTACTGCCTGCTGAGGGCTGAAATTAATTGCCTACATCACAAAAAATTCTTAAGAAGGAAAAATCAGGACAGAGCAGTGTTAAGAGAGTTAAGAGGGTTTGCTTGCTGTTTTGTTTCGTGTTTGTTTTAATTCCCCATGGAAGGTAATGCAATGTGTCACTTGTATAAGAATTCTGTTTGGAAACCTGAGTTAACAGGCATCCTTTTGTAAAATGTGTTCCAGTGATATTTTAGTTTACATAGAGATTTCCATCCCAGGGAGCCGAGCCTGGCCTCACTCATCTGTCTCCCCACCCTGAACAATCCCATAGTCTTTGGAAGCTTGTCTAAGGATTTAATGGGTTTTTAAATTTTTTTTATTGAAGTATAGTTGAACAGATGTAAGCTTATATATATACACAATATATAGAGAGAGACTAAATAAGCAACTAGCACAGTTCACTGTGCTACTATGTAGCTATACAGTGCTATACAGTAGCACAGGGAACTATATTCAATATTCTGTGATAAACCGTAATAAAAAAGAGTATATGTAAAAACGTATATATAAGGATTTTTTAAAAATCTCAAGTTACCTATTGGGCAGAAGAAGAAATAAGAAGACATTTTTCCGCTTTCCATTTCTTCTTTATCTTTTCTTCCTTAATTCCTCTGTCCATGGGATTTCTCAGGCAGGAATACTGGAGTGGGTTGCCATTTCCTACTCCACGCAATACTCCCGACCCAGGGATGGAACCCACGTCTCCTGCATTGCAGGTGGATTCTTTACCACTAGCACCACTGAATCTCTTTTAACTGGGTGTAGGATGACAAGTAAATATGAGACACAGATTCCTAAGCTGAATCGACTTAGTCCAAAAGCAAAAAACAACATATTCTTCCAGGCCTGGAACCAACTAAATTTTGCAGCCTCAGCATGGCTATAAGATGTGTTTCTGCTAATAGAATTGATGTATTATGAAAAGTTCCAAAGAACATACTTAGGTTGATGACAAGAAAGTTAGGAACAAGTGGAAGCAACCTCTTATTGACTGAATGGAACCCCCAGCTTCCAGACTTTATCCCAGGCTTCTCAACTCCATGTGTGTTGTTGGAGTCAGAGGAGTTACATGTTACTAGAATCACACAGAAATGAGACGGGAAATGGGTATATCCATTCCTCTGTCAATGGACATTTAGATTGCCTCCATGTCTTGTCTTGGAGTTCAGTTCAGTTCAGTCACTCAGTTGTGTCCGACTCTTTGCGACGCCGTGAATCGCAGCATGCCAGGCCTCCCTGTCCATCACCAACTCCCACAGTTCACTCAGACTCACGTCCATCGAGTCCGTGATGCCATCCAGCCATCTCATCTTCTGTCGTCCCCTTCTCCTCCTGCCCCCAATCCCTCCCAGCATCAGAGTCTTTTCCAATGAGTCAACTCTTCGCATGAGGTGGCCAAAGTACTGGAGTTTCAGCTTTAGCATCATTCCTTCCAAAGAAATCCCAGGGCTGATCTCCTTTAGGATGGACTGGTTGGATCTCCTTGCAGTCCAAGGGACTCTCAAGAGTCTTCTCCAACACCACAGTTCAAAAGCATCAATTCTTCGGCACTCAGCTTTCTTCACTGTCCAGCTCTCACATCCATACATGACCACTGGAAAAACCATAGCCTTGACTAGATGGACATTTGTTGGCAAAGTAATATCTCTGCTTTTGAATATGCTATCTTGGTTGGTCATAACTTTTCTTCCAAGGAGTAAGCGTCTTTTAATTTCATGGCTGCTGTCACCATCTGCAGTGATTTTTGAGCCCAAAATAAATAAAGTCTGACACTGTTTCCCCATCTATTTCCCATGAAGTGATGGGAGCTGATGCCATGATCTTTGTTTTCTGAATGTTGAACTTTAAGCCAACTTTTTCACTCTCCACTTTCACTTTCATCAAGAGGCATTTGAGTTCCTCTTCACTTTCTGCCATAAGGGTGGTGTCATCTGCATATCTGAGGTGATTGATATTTCTCCCGGCAATCTTGATTCCAGCTTGTGCTTCTTCCAGCCCAGCATTTCTCATGATGTACTCTGCATATAAATGGAAACTCACTCCAGTATTTTTACCTGGAAAATTCCATGGACTGGAGAGCCTGGGGGGCTCTCTGTGTCACCAAGAGTTGGACGCAACTGAGCACACGTGTGCACGCTTGTCTTGTCTATTGTGAACAGTGCTGAAACGAACATGGGGGTGCATGTCTCTTTTCAATTGGTTTTCTCTGATATATGTCCAGGAGTGGGATTGCTGGATTATGTGCATGACAAGATCTGCTTGTCCTTCTTACTGGTTGGACATCTCATCTTCAAATGGGAGCACCTTCTGGGCTTGTTTTTGGAGGAATCTTATTTCCCTGACCAGGGATCAAAACCAACCCCCTGTGTTGGCTGCATGGAGTCTTAATCACTGGGCCACCAGGAAGTCCCATATGGGGCGGGAGGGCTCACCTTCACAAAGACCGAAGGGCCTCCTTAGAAGTGGGCATTCCAGAATCAGCCTAAGTCCTTTATGCAAATGGCAGGAGCTCTGGAAGGCAGACTAAGAACACCAGTATCGTCGGGTTTCTTACTCCCTCTTACAGAAGAGCCCCAGTTCTGTACTCACAGTGGAGATTTGCCTAGAATGGGTCTAGAGAGTTTGTTGGCTTCTCCCATAAGCCTTTGGCAGAGGCACACCTTGTAGAGAAGTGAGGGGCAGTCATGGAGATTTCCCCAGCTTTTGATGATAGTTTTAAATTCCTTGTGCCCAGATCTTTGTGAACAACTTGGACCTTCAGTAATGCTGCATCTTAGGATTTTTGACTTGCAGATTTGGATAAGCATTCCCTCAACCATCCTTAAACTGTGTCTCCTATTTCCCTTCTGTTCTTAACTGGAATGGGATATTTTGTTTTGACTGGAGTCTGGGTCTATAAGGCAGCCAGTTTTGAGGTATAATTTGTACCCAGGCGAGCTTGTATCTGGATCTCAACATCCTTCCCATTAGATATTTGCTTTTAATTATGATTAGTTTGCTCCTTTTAAAATTTCACTTTGAGGTTTATTTATTTCTTTAATTTTTTTGCCTAGGCCACGTGGCATGTGGAATCTTATTTCCCTGACCAGGGATCAAAACCGACCCCCTGTATTGGCTGCATGGAGTCTTAATCACTGGGCCACCAGGAAGTCCCGTAGAGATTTGCTTTTGTTTGAAGGCAACAAAGGTCACAAGCCTTAGACTCCTGTCAATGACAGTGCCTTGAATATAGCCTCTTTTCTATGCCCCTGAACCATGGGAAACTCAGTGGTCGTATAATAAATTCCATGCCAGTTTTACTGATGTTTGGATGTTCTTGGGGGCGGGGGTTGTCTGTGTATGATGAGGGGCCCAGCGTAAGTCTATTTTGATTCTCACTGTGCTCTGGGGAGTTTCAGGGGCTGTCTGAGTTCAGCAGGGACACTGTCTAGTCCTTAACTGAGAAATCAGTTTGGAATAGTTTGGGAACACCTGTTCTATGGGTCAAAAACTGTCAGATATCAGCAATTATGTATGTTTTAATAAAAAGAGTATGAAATCATAAGGTATTTATTCATTTTTCTCTTACATTTCTATCGCAGTACCCTAACATGGTGACTGGTAAGATCGCTGGAGAAATGATTAGAGTGACTGAGTGAATGAATGAATTTGGTGCCTATTTGAATTGCTCGTGTCTAACTCAGGCTCTGCGTATGCTTCTGCATGCTGCATCCATATCCTTAAAATCAGAAGATGACCCTCATGACACCCGAACTGGCAAATGGCAAGCTGTCTCGCCTAGTTCAAGCATATAATGTGAGCTGATGAGTGGGCAGAATGAGTCAGGGGCTGGGTGTTGACATGAGATTATGAAGAGCTTGGGGAACCATGCTCAGGAGTTGCGACGTTAGTCTTTAGCCATCTGGGAATTATCTCTGGGCTTTGAAGCAGAGGAGTTGGCTGAACATATCTCTATTTTATTTTACTTTACCTTTTGATTGCAGTATAATTGCTTTACTCTGCTGTGTTAGTTTCTGCTGCTCAGCAAAGTAAACCGGCTATATATATATGTACATATATCCCCTCTTTTTTTGGATTTCCTTCCCATTTAGGGAAGCTCTGAGCATTTAGAGCACTGAGCAGAGTTCCCTGAGCTATACAGCAGGTTCTCATTAGTTATATATTTTATATATAGTAATGCATATTTGTCAGTCCTAATTGCCCAATTCATCCCCTCCTTCCTTTCCCCCTTGGTGTTCATACGTGTGTTCCCTACCTCTGTGTCTCTATTCCTGCCCTGGAGATAAATTCATCTGTACCATTTTTCTGGATTTCACGTAAGAGTTAATACATATTTGTTTTTCTCTTTCTTCACTCTGTATGACAGTCTCTGGGCCCATCCACATATCTCTCTTTTAAAAGAAAACAATTTTCTTAATTTAATGGGCAGAATGCTAATATTGAAAAGAGAACTGTATTTACCTCTAGGAAAGGGCTAATTTACGTGCATTCAATCCTTCCCATAACACAGTATAAGCTTGATTATATGTGATCGACAATTGCAGTTTGCCTGAATGTTGCATTTTCTTGGCTGGGATGTATTTATAGATCATAAAAGATTTATCTAGGTTGCACATACCTGAAGAGTGAGTAGCTGTTGCTGGTAAATGTCAGGACAATGAAGGTGGATGGTGTCTTTGGCGAGCCCACTTCAGGAAGGCGTTGTGGGCCACATTTAGAGACCCTGGCCCCAGTTCCGCCCCCTCAGCGGCTTTCCCCTGCTCAGCAGGCATTTCTCACCGGTTGTGGCAGCAGCGCCAAAATGTGAGCTGGACGCCCCGCAGGATGATCAGCCCGATTTCTCTGGCGGTAATAAGTTAGCCTTCCCTCTGATCGTTCCATTACTTTGTGAGCGTGCTGTGACCTGAAGGAACTTTCAGGAAGGGAAGGTGCTTGATAAGTAAAGGGACAGGTGAGAGGAAGTCCTCTCCTTTTCTACCCTCCTTTCTGGCCATGGGCCTCTCTGCCTCCACTGTTGCCTCCAAGCCTTTGGGTGGCTATGTTCACCTGGGGTGGGGAGAGGCATTCCTGTCTTATCCTCAGTCATTCAGAGTAAAGATTATTTCTGTTTTGCTTATTTATTTATTTTTGGCTGCACTGGGTCTTCATTGCTCTGCGGGGGCTTTCTCTAGTTAGGGTGAGCGGGGGCGATTCTCTAGTTGCTTCTCACTGCGGTGGCTTCTCTTGTTGCAGAGCATGGGGTCTAGGGTGGTCTCAGTGGTCGCAGCACACGAGCGTAGTTGCCCTCTCAGATCTTAGTTCCAGCGTGTGGGATCTTAGCTCCTGGACCAGGGATCGAACCCATGTCCCCTGTGTTGGCAGATAGATTCTTGACCACTGGACCACCAGGGAAGTCTCAGAATAAGGATTCCGTGCTCACCTTTAGAGCTTCCAGAAGTCTCCGATGCCATGTGCCCGCCCAGCCACATGGGACAATGACTAAACACTTGCTTGAGCTGGTGATGTACCTGTTAAGTGTTACCAGATGCTCAGTGCCCAGATTCAGAATGAAGTCGGCAATCCAAGGTTGCTCCATTATACTGGGGAAGAGGCATAGGGCTGCCCAGAGTTAAGGTCCTTCCCAATGTTGCTCAGGTAGTGAGTGAACAAGCCAGGCTGGGCCAGGGACTCTTGACCTGAGCTCACAGCTCTACTTCACTGTACATGCTTCATCCTCTTCCTCAGCAACAGTGTTGGTGAGCTTTTTTTTTTTTTTTTTCAATTTACTTGGGGCTTCCCTGGTGACTCGGACAGTAAAGAATCTGCCTGCAGTGCAGGAGACCCAGGTTCAATCCCTGGGTTGGAAAGATCCCTGGAGTAGGGCATGGAAGTGCACTCCAGTATTATCGCCTGGAGAATCTCATGGACAGAGGAGCCTGGTGGGCTGCAGGCCATAGGGTTGCAAAGAGTCGGATACAACATTTTATTGGACCACCTCTTCTGGAGTATTAAATGTTATCATTCCCGTATGTTACTGAATAGATTGTCATTACTGCAGGGGACATAACAGAGCTAGGGAAACTTTTCCTTGAGATTTAAACTCTGAAGGATATTCTCTTAGATTGGAGGATTTCCTTTCTGCCAGCTTACCTCTGTCTTGCTTTTATCTGCCAGTGTCTCTGCAGAAACATCAGTAGGATTTCATAAAAGCAGAGAAGTAAAGGATGGAGAGAGTTTTGAATGTCTTTCCAAGGGTGTCCCTTCTCTCCTCCATTGCCTCTGGGGCTCTCTTAAGCAGATGGTTATAGCCCTTCTTCCCCTAGGGTTTCTGGCGAATTCTGAGAACCCCAGGGGACCATGTTGTTACAGAAGAAGATGTTGGAACCAGCATGGAATGTGAAGATTTGACCTCTAGGTTGCAGATTGGTGTTTTGTTTGTTTTAATTTTTATTGTAAGATAGTTGATTTACAATATATTTTGTGTTAGTATTAGATGTAGAGAAAAGTGATTCAGTTATAAGCACACATATATACATTCTTTCTCAGATTCTTTTTCCATAGAAGGTATTACAGAGCACTGAGTAGAGTTCCCTGTGCTGTGCAGTAAGTCCTTGTTGATTATCTGTTTTATATACAGTAGTGTGTATGTTAGTCCCGGTCTCTTAATTTATCACTGCTCCCCACATTTACCCTTTGGTAAGGTAAGTTTGATTTTAAGATCTGTGAGTATGTTCAGTTCAGTTCAGTCACTCAGTCATGTCCGACTCTTTGTGACCCCATGAATTGCCAGGCCTCCCTGTCCATCACCAACTCCTAGAGTTCACTCAGACTCGAGTCCATTGAGTCAGTGATGCCATCCAGCCATCTCATCCTCTGTCGTCCCCTTCTCCTCCTGCCCCCAGTCCCTCCCAGCATCAGAGTCTTTTCCAATGAGTCAACTCTTCGCATGAGGTGGCCAAAGTACTGGAGTTTCAGCTTTAGCATCATTCCTTCCAAAGAAATCCCAGGACTGATCTCCTTCAGAATGGACTGGTTGGATCTCCTTGCAGTCCAAGGGACTCTCAAGAGTCTTCTCCAACACCACAGTTCAAAAGCATCAATTCTTCAGCGCTCAGCCTTCTTCACAGTCCAACTCTCACATCCATACACGACCACAGGAAAAACCATAGCCTTGACTAGACGGACCTTAGTCGGCAAAGTAATGTCTCTGCTTTTGAATATGCTATCTAGGTGGGTCATAACTTTTCTTCCAAGGAGTAAGCATCTTTTAATTTCATGGCTTCAGTCACCATCTGCAGTGATTTTGGAGCCCAAAAAATTGAGTCTGACACTGTTTCCACTGTTTCTCCATCTATTTCCCATGGGACCAGATGCCATGATCTTCGTTTTCTGAATGTTGAACTTTAAGCCAACTTCTTCACTCTCCTCTTTCACTTTCATCAAGAGGCTCTTTGGTTCCTTTTCACTTTCTGCCATAAGGGTGGTATCATCTGCATATCTGAGGTTATTGATATTTCCCCCAGAAATCTTGATTCCAGCTTGTGTTTCTTCCAGTCCAGCGTTTCTCATGATGTACTCTGCATATTAGTTAAATAAGCAGGGTGACAATAGACAGCCTTGATGTACTCCTTTTCCTATTTGGAACCAGTCTGTTGTTCCATGTCCAGTTCTAACTGTTGCTTCCTGGCCTGCATACAGATTTTTGAAGAGGCAGGTCAGGTGGTCTGGTATTCCCATCTCTTTCAGAATTTTCCACAGTTTATTGTGATCCACACAGTCAAAGGCTTTGGCATAGTCAATAAAGCAGAAATAAATGTTTTTCTCTTGCTTTTCCATGATCCAAAAAAAGTTTATTTGTATCATTTTCCTATTAGGTTCCACATATAAGTGATATCGTAAGGTGTTTGTCTTTCTCTGACTTTCGATGACCTCTAGGTCCATCCATGCTGCCTCAGGCGGCGTTATTCTGCTCATTTTCACGGCGGAGCAGTATTCCATGTGTATGTTTGCCACGTCTTCTGCATCCGTCCCTCTGTTGATGGGCACTTAGGTTGCTTCCATGTCTTGGCTAATGTGAACAGTGCCACAGCGAGCATAGGCATGCATGTATCTTTTCAAAATTATAGTTTTCTCTGGATATATGCCTAGGAGTGGGATTGCTGTATGATATGGTGCTTCTGTTTTTAGTTTTTTAAGGAACCTCCATACTATTTTCCATAGTGGCTGAACCAGCTTACATTCCCATCAACAGTGTAGGAGGGTTCCCTTTTCTCCACACGGTCTCCAGCATTTCTTGTTTGTAGACTTTTTGATGATGACTGTTCTGACCAGTGTGGGGTAATATTGCATTATGGAGTACTGCAAATAAAAATAAACATTAGTCACTGAGGAAACACATGTGGCCTCCGCTGGCAGAGCCTCCCCCACTGTCTGTCTTCAGTGGACCTGGTTTCATCCGTTTATGCTCCAGGGCAAATCCTCCAGCACTGGGTTCACATCCCTGTAAATGAAGTCAGGAGTCCTGGCTTGGCCTTACCACATAGAGTGTTGAGTGTTTGGGTTGTGGTAAACTCATTTAACATATTTTTTTTTAAAATGTTTGTCTTTGTGGCTTGCAGGATCTTAGTTCCCCAACCAGGGATTGAACCTGGGGCCCAGGCATGAAAGCACTGAGTCTTAGCCACTGGACCTCCAGGGAATTCCCTCTTTTAGCAGCTTTGGGCCTCAGTTTCCTAATTTGGGGGAAGTTTTTCAGGCTATTATGTGAAGACAGCATGAACTAATATATATGTCAGCCCTTGGAAACTGTAAAGACCAACCCATGTGGACATTAGGGATATTAGGGCGTTTTTTTAATATTTATTTGGCTGTGCCAGGTCTTAATTGTAGCTTGCAGGATTTTCAATCTTTGTTACTGCTTGTGACATCTAATTCCCTGACCAGGGATTGAACCTGAGGCCCTTGCATTGGGAGCGAGTCTTAGCCACTGGACAAGCAAGGAAGTCCCTCTCAGGGACCTTCGTGTGCAGTTCTGCACAGCATGTGTCCTGGCACCATCCCTTTGCCAGAACACAGATTTGAGAGCAAAGGCTTTATCTGTCCCAGTTTTGAGAGTTTCTGCTCCAAGATAACTTTCCTGACTTCTTCTCAATCCATTCTGATAACATAATGTATATATAAAAAGAGCTCAAATGAAAAAATGCTACAGACTGTCCACGATGATAACCCGACCTGGTTCTTACTGGTTCCCATCTCAAGGTGATTTTTCTCCAGCCTTTCTCTGTGCTTATTGTTAGTCATTTCATGGAGAGAGACCAAGCCTTTTCTTCCTGTTGTTTCTCCCCTAAAACTGCTTAAATATGCAGCAAACATCCCTGGATGACCAGCTCCTCCATGGAAGACCCCAGGAGGTCTTCAGCTATTCGCGTGCCTGGGATGGGGATGAGAAGTCACGTCTCCCATCGCCAGCCTCTCCAGCACACTTTCCACCCAGTTTAAGAGGGAGAAACCTTCCAGCTGAGGAAGAAGGAAGTAACCAGCCTCTTAGATGCACCCTGGGCAAGAGTAAGGACGCATTCCTCTGTGTTGGCCAGTTCCCCTGTGTGCATGTAGCAAGATGATACAAATGGGCAGAGGAGGGCAAGGGAAACTGGAACACTGCTGGAGGGGGCGTCTGCAGCTGCGGGATGTTTTTGCCAGATGCAGACACGTAAGCTGAGGCTGGTGCTCACTCTCCACCAACTCTGCAAACAGCGGACCACCCAGAAGACACACAGGCAGGTGGGGCAGCAGCGTTTCCGGGGCTCAGACCTGCAGCTGTGTGCGTTCAGCTGTCAGATCAGACTAATCAGACTGGGGTCTTCTGTGTCTCGTTTCCCACAGCGTAAACTTGCCTTTGCCACTCAGAGCTGAGTCTTTGCCCAGAGTTTGATTCCGTCTGTTAATACCAGCAACTTCAACTTGAGGGAGGTATTAGAAGCCTGTTATTTTTAAGACAAAAGAAGGAATCTATGCCAGTTCCTCCTCTGCCTCCATATTTAGAGGGAGGCCAACTAAATTATCCTCAGCTTTGGAATCCAACAGGAACTGGGAGAAAATTGACTTGCCTTTTAAATCCTCCAAATCCACACTTCGTGCAGTGAGTTGAAGCAGGGCATTAGATGTTAGAAGCACCAAGTGCTCATGGTTAAGTTTCTTAAAGCCAGCTCTGCATCAGAGGAGGGATGCCCTACAATTAGAGAGGCTGTTTAGATGCTACAGGCAGTTCTCAGCTGATGCCCAATTGTGTTAGTTGTTTCCATAGAAACAGTGTGCAACTGATGGTCATTTCTGGGGACACCACCTCCTAACCCTTAAAGCAGTTATGCACTGACCCAGAGGCCCACAGTTTAAGGGCCACTACTTATATGCAGAGTGCCTCATGAGAAACGCTGGGCTGCATGAAGCACAAGCTGGAATCAAGATTGCGGGGAGAAATATCAATAACCTCAGATATGCAGATGACACCACCCTTATGGCAGAAAGTGAAGAGGAAATAAAAAGCCTCTTGATGAAAGTGAAAGAGGAGAGTGAAAAAGTTGGCTTAAAGTTCAACATTCAGAAAACAAAGATCATGGCATCTGGTCCCATCACTTCATGGGAAATAGATGGGGAAACAGTGGAAACAGTGTCAGACTTTATTTTGGGGGGCTCCAAAATCACTGCAGATGGTGACTGCAGCCATGAAATTAAAAGACGCTTACTCCTTGGAAGGAAAGTTATGACCAACCAAGATAGCATATTCAAAAGCAGAGATATTACTTTGCCAACAAAGGTCTGTCTAGTCAAGGCTGTGGTTTTTCCACTGGTCATGTATGGATGTGAGAGTTGGGCTGTGAAGAAAGCTGAGCACTGAAGAATTGATGCTTTTGAACTGTGGTGTTGGAGAAGACTCTTGAGAGTCCCTTAGACTGCAAGGAGATCCAACCAGGCCATTCTGAAGGAGATCAGCCCTGGGATTTCTTTGGAGGGAATGATGCTGAAGCTGAAAATCCAGTACTTTGGCCACCTGATGTGAAGAGTTGACTCATTTGAAAAGACCCTGATGCTGGGAAAGATTGAGGGCAGGAGGAGAAGGGGATGACAGAGGATGAGATGGCTGGATGGCATCACCAACTCAATGGACATGGGTTTGGGTGGACTCCAAGAGTTGGTGATGGACCGGGAGGCCTGGCGTGCTGCAGTTCATGGGGTCACAAGGAGTCGGACATGACTGAGCAACTGAACCGAACCTGCTGCTCTAACTGGTCAGAAGGCCATTGTTGGTATTCCAACTTTCTTTTCACACCGTGCATTATGACTGCACTGTTATGCAGGTACTTGGCTGATTGGGGTTTTTCTATCTAATACTGTATCTTAAAACTTCATTCCTAAAAGGTCTAAATTATCAGTGGCATTACTCTTTTCAGGTTGCTGTCATTTTCCATGAATTTTTCTACTGAACCTGGAATTACCCCCAGATAATCGGGAGCAGGCCATCTAAGCTTAGGAAACTAGAGCGGGGTTGCGGGAAAGCACCAAGGGCTGAGGTGAAGTTAGTGGTCATTCACTACAAATAGACCAGCCATTTATGGCCGTGTGTATCAATAATAACCAAATAGAAGTTTTGCTTGGTGAATATGAATAAGGGAAAGGGGGTAGGTGGGAATATATCAGAGAACACGTACGTATGTTGAAGCTGGATGAGGAGTGGAGGGCAGGCATGAAAGGGGAACAGGGTGTAAGTTAGTTAAGATTGATGGACTCGAAGCCAAGAAAGGTGATATAACTTGACATCACATCACCTTTTTTTTGTTTTTATTCGCTCAAGAGATAAAATTCTATTGCCCTCGTGGTCTGGATTCAGGACATTTCCCAATATCATTGTGTGCTGTTCTACAGGTGATTTACACACTTGGAGACCATATGAATTTCTTGTTGTTGTTAAGTCGCTAAGTCGAGTCTGACTCTTTTGCAACCCCATGGACTATAGCCCACCAGGCTCCTCTGTTGATGGGATTTCCCAGGCAAGAGTGCTGGAGTGGGTTGCCATTTCCTTCTCCAGGGGATCTTCCTGACCCAGGGATTGAACCTGTATGTCCTGCATTGGTAGGTGGATTCTTTACCACTGAACCACCAGCAAAGCCCATATGAATGCCTTAGGCACACTTCATGTGAATGAGAAAGGATTGGAAGTGTCAGAACATGGGACTCGGCATTCTGAAGGGCAGCAGGTTGTCTTCATTGATAAGAACATGCCTGGAGCCCAGCTGCCTGGGGGCCAGCCATAGACCTGCCACTTACTTGCTGGAGGAATTTGGCAGGTTGTTCAGCGTCTCCACACTGCAGTCTTCTCATCTGTAAAGTGGGAATAGTAGCAATGTCTCTCATAGGGAGATGATGAGGAAGAAGGAGTTCACGTGTGTGGAGCACTTAGAAGTGTGCTTGGGAAAATCTAAAAAAGAGGGGATATATGGATACATACAGATGATCCATTTTGCTGTACAGTAGAAACTAACACAACATTGTAAAGCATCTATACTCCAATAAAGGTTAATTAAAAAGAAAAAAAGAAATGCACTTGGCACATCATGAATACTCAGGAAGTGTTAGCTATTAATCTTGTATCTCGGAGGATACTTTTATACCGTGAAGTGGGGGCTGGTTTATTCCTAATCCCATCTGACATACGTGGAACGTTCTGCTTAGTTTCCTCTTTGTCCTGTGTTGTCTCTACTTAGACAAAAAAAAGAGTTTTTAACCCAAACCAGGCTGGCAGAGGTGCAGCGTGCAGCTTCTATCGATGAGAGCAGGCCTTCGGCACCTTGTCTACTTGCTAACATTTGTTTGACAACCCAGATGTTCTGGGAATATTTCCTTTTGCCCTCTCAGTGTTCTCTGCACAGATGGTACTATCTGTGGGTCTTTCCTAAACTCGCTGGTCTCTTAAGAAATCAGAAAACCTTAGCAAAGCTCTTGCTTTTCTTGTGCCCCAACACCCTCTGGCCTCGCCCCCTCCCAGCCTCCCTGGAACTGCAGCCTTTCCTCTCTGTTTTGCTTCCGAGGAAGAAGCAATTGTAAAGATGCACCGGGAGAAGATTCTGAAAGAAAGATGCCCCCTCTGGCTCTGGTCCTCCTGAAGTCTCATCTCCTCCCCATCCCTTTTTTTAAAAGGGTAAATTTTATTTTGTAAATTAAATTTTTGTTGGAGTATAGTTGTTTCACAGTGTTGGGTTCGTTTCTGCTGCTCAGCAAAGTGAATCAGCCATATGTATACATATATCCCCTCTTTTTGGGGTTTCCTTTCCATTTAGGTCACCACAGTGTACTGAGTAGAGTTCTCTGTGCCGTACACTTGGTTCTCATTGGTTATCTGTTTTATAGGTAGTAGTGAATATATGTTAATCCCAGTCTCCCAGTTCATCCCACCCTCCTTCCCACTGCGGGGTCCACGTGTTTGTTCTCTACGTCTGTGTCTGTTTCTGCTGGAAACAGCCCCCCCACCCTGCTGTCCCAAGCATATTCAGACTCCTCCCCATTCATTCCATTGTCCATCCTTCCTCAGGACTTAGGCCTTATTACCTGTGGAACTGCAAAGGGTGTAGCTCCTTATCTATTTTGATAGGTTTGAGTCTCTCCATGTCCAGAAAGTCCTTATTTGTGGGACGTTTGAGGAACTACCACTCTGCATGGTTAGAACAGGGCCCTAGGACAGTGGTGGCAAGCAGGGCTGGAGAGGTAAATCGGAGGCACATCGTGAATCTGGATGTTCAGGTTTCACCGACGCTGGGATAGGACCTCACTCAGTTCTGTACCAAAGAAAGGCACTCTCACCAAGAGGGTGGTGGATGGAGCCTCTGCCATCCACCCTGGAGGGGATGGCAGAGTGGGGTCAGGGAACCCTCTTACAAAGCACTTCTGTGACCTAACATCACAGTGATGGAAACAACCACTTCCATTTCTTGAGCACCCACCTTGGAATACGCACTATACACAGAGTAAAAGGTCTCTCAGTCGTGTCTGACTCTTTGCAACCCAATGGACTGTAGCCCTCCTGGCTCCTCCATCCATGGGATTCTCCAGGCCAGAATACTGGAGTGAATTGCCATTTCCTTCTCCAGGGGATTTTCCCAACCCAGGGAGCAAACCCAGGTCTCCCGCATTGTAGGCAGATTTTTTACTGTCTGAGCCACCAGTAAATCCCCTGTATATGAACAAGTTCCATTCCAAGAGTGCATTTGTAAGTTCAATTTGTTCCTAAGTCCAAGAGAGTTAGCCTAGGTACCCACCTAACACAATCAACATTATAGTACTGTGCTATAATAGATTTATAATACTTTTCACACAAATAATACATAAAAGCGCACAAAAATAAAGATACCATTTTAAAACTTACAGTACAGTACCTTGAAAAGTACAGTAGTATAGTAGAACAGCTGGCATGCAAGGGCGGGCATCGAAGGAACAGGCAAGAAGAGTTACTGCCTGGAGGAGGGAGAGGAGGTGGGAGATGGTAGAGCTGAAGGATCGTCAGCGATAGGAGACGGAGGGCAGGGTGCAGTTTCACTTACGCCTGACAGCGACAGAATGCACGTTCTCATCTTTGAAAGTTGGCAGCTTGAAGGTTCGTATGCAGGAGACTTACGATATACCCCAGGACCTCATCCAAGCCTCGCAGTAGCCAAGGGCAGCAAATATCACCTTACGTTTTACAGAGGAAGCATCTGGGCTCAAAGAAATGAAGAGACGGCAGAGTCAGAGCCGAGACTTGAGTCAAAACCCCTTCCCTCTCCCCCCACTTCATACTACCTACCATAAATAACCTCCCCAGTCTGCGAGGTCAGTTATGGAACCTGAACTGAGTCAATGATCGTGGAATATGAGAGGAGGAGGTAAAATTCAGCTGACTTGGTGACTGGATTTGAGGAGGAAGAAAATGGAAAGGAATCCAGGATGACTCCCAGGGCTTGGGTGTGTCTGAGTAGTGAATACTGGTGTGATCTACAGATGTAGGCTGCTGCAGATAGTGCAGGTTTGGTTGGTTGGTTTTTCAGTCCTCAGTAATGTCAGACTCTTGGCGACCTCATGAACGGCAGCACGCCTAGCCTCCCCTTCCTTCACTGTCTCCCAGAGTTGGCTCAGACCCATGTCCATTGAGTCAGTGATGCCATCCAACCATCTCATCCTCTGTTGTCCCCTTCTTCTGCCCTCAATCTTTCCCAGCATCGGGGTCTTTTCCAGTGAGTTGGCTCTTTGCATCAGGTGACCAAAGTATTGGAGCTTCAGCTTCAGCATCAGTCCTTCCAATGAATATTCAGGGCTGATTTCCTGTAGGATTGACTGGTTGGATCTCCTTGCAGTCTAAGGGACTCTCAAGAGTCTTCAGAATCAGTTTGAAAGCATAAATTCTTCAGCACTCAGCCTTGTTTATGGTCCAACTCTCACATCTGTACATGACTACTGGAAGAACCATAGCTTTGAGTATACGGACCTTTGTCAGCAAAGTGATGTCTTTGCTTTTTAATATGCTGCCTAGGTTCATCATAGCTTTTCTTCCAAGAAGCAAGCATCTTTTAATTTCAAGGCTGCAGTCACCATCCAGTTATTTTGGCGCCCAAGAAAATAGAAATGACAATTTTGCAAACGTGAAGGAGATGAAGAAACTAATCGGTGCTTGCACATTCAAGGTACATGCCGGGACTTTCCTAGTGGTCCAGTGGTTACGAGCTTCTGGTGCAGGGGACACAGAATCAGTCTGTGGTTGGAGAACTAAGGTTGCACAAATCATGCAGCTTAGTCAAGGGAAAAAAAATCAAGGCATTTGGCAAGTGGAAGTGACGTGGTGATGGTGGTGGTGGTACAGGCAATATTATAAGGGCTGTGATGGAGGTGGTGGTGTTGATGTTGGATGTGTGGCTGATGGAAGTAGAAGCGAAGGAGGTTTTGGAGGTATGGTGATGGCCTTGGTGGTGGTGATGGTGATGAGGATGGTTGAAGGGGAGGTGGTTTGGGAGGTAGTGGTGATGGTGGTGCTGGGTGATGGTGAAGAGGATGGTGGAGGTTGAAGGGGAGGTGGTTTTGGTGGTGGGTGATGGTAGTGGAGGTAGTGGTGATGGTCATGGCAACTGCATAGAAGGAACAACAATGGAGTGGAGACAGATTGTTGACATCGTCATCATTTTTTCATCCTTTCCATTTTTCTGGTTGAGAGGGAAAAGTATGAACAGAGGAGGCAGAAATCATACCGTGCGCTACTGATTGAGTTGTGAGTCTGTTATGGACAGGCTAAAACTCAAGCTGCCAGAGTATACTTAGTAGTGGTTTCTGGGAAGCAACAAAGAACAGATATAATCATTTTGAGTAAGAATTCGGCTCTTCTTGACATAAACTTAGAGACACCTGAAAACGCAGTCGTATTTTGAAGCAGGTTTTGGCAAAATGCAGTGACTGCACCTTGGTTCGGAGACCGACGTGATGCGAGCACAGAGGTGCATTCTTTCCCAGCACACCTGCTTCCACGAAGATTCTCTTCTCCAGGCGGGAGGCATCTGCCCAGTGTGTGGACCAAACCGATGTCCAGTAACCCTTGGATGACCAAAGGAGCTAATGGGGAAATGTTGGCATGGAATGGAGAATGGGAACATTCTGCACCATTCAGTTGACATGAGTTTGTTATCACAAGCCTGATTTAGAAATAGTCACCAAGTTCACAGCCCAGAGCATCCTACAACTTTGCTAACAGAGTTAATAGAAAGATCTTAGAAGGTCAATGAGCTTTGCCTAACATTTGCTTTCCATAATATGCATCCATTGTAGGACATGTATTCTGAAGACCCAATGTATTCTGAATGATTGGTTGTGTGAACCTTATTTCTTAAATAAATATAAACTAGATTTTATGATGTTCGTAAAATGTGACAGCTGAGTGACGGTCAAGGGAAAGAAACAAAATCAAAACAAATACCATTATGAGCACCATTTCTATAAACAACAATTACCTTTGGGTCAAGATTCTGAATAAAACATTTCTGGAAAGAGCCAGACTTTCTCACATACTTGATTTCCCTCCAGCACCCCCCAAGGCAGTCCCTCAGCTTCTGTAATATCTCCAATAGCAGCTATTGGAGATGATCTTATTATGTATATGTACCCATAGCGCCCTCTCACTTTCTGTATCTTGTGCCTCAAGGGATATTTTTGTGTGAAACCCACTCTGAAAAGTGAAAGGGCACCCAGGAAGCTGGTGTTGCCTTTGAGACAGATAATCAAAGAGGGTTGGTGAGTTTTCCCCTTCAGAATCCCTGGGATATTTCTGGTCAGTTTCTCTACATATTTTCCAAGGAAATGTGCAGAATATTTCCTGAATCTGTTTGTTGTTATAATGAAACCAAACAGTCCTGGAACAACTTGATGTTCTAACTTGGAAATAAATAGAGTGAAAGTGTGGACGCACACAGGCACATTTCTACTCTGTGGGAGGGAGACGAGAATGGGGGGGAGGGGAAAGGTGGTCCTTTTATCTCCATTTAACTCAAAGTCAAATGTGGTCTTCCCGGGGATTCCCAGTTGGTGCCTTGTAAGGGGGATGGATCATGACTGTATTTCTTTCTGCAGAACCTGTAACTTCTGCCAGAAAGGGCAGTGTCAGGATAGAGCAGGGACCTGAGCTAAGCCACTTTGTCATTCATTCCCTTTGTTACATATCCTTATCTCTAAAGAGAGAGTTTTCCTAGAGCTCTTCTTTGAAAGTGAAAGTCCTGCCTGACTCTTTGCGACCCCATGGACTGTAGCCCACCAGGCTCCTCTGTGCATGAGATTCTCCAGGCAAGAATACTGGAGTGGGTAGCCATTCCCTTCTCCAGGGGACCTTCGTGACCTAGGGAATCCAACCCGGGTCTCCGAAATTGTAGGCAGATTCTTTACTGTCTGAGACACCGAGGAAACCCACAGAGCTCTTCTATGGTGGTGAGCAATCTCATCAGCCTCCTCTCTTATCCCTCTTCATTTCATCAAGTACGCTTCATCCTCTTGGGTCTTCTTTTAGTTCCTGAAACATGAGCAACTTCCCACCAAATGGTCTCCACCCATGCCTTGCCCACTGCTGGGAATGCTTTTTTGTCTAACTTTTTCATCTCAGATGAGCTAAGTCCTCCTACCCTGGTGGAACTCGGAGGAGACATCCATCCCTGAGCCACCGAAGCAGCCAGGTATGTCTTTTCACATCATTCCAGAAAGGTGTCGGAAGACCCATAGGTCTAATAATGGCAGACATTCTTCCTCCTTCAGCAACAATTGGGCAAAGGGTTTGATTTTTGTCGTGGCGCTATCTAGATAAGCTTAAAATTGGCCAAATGCATTTTCTGCCTCACATTCAAGAAGCCTGAAGCATAGATTGGGGGAGACCTGTTCTGCTCAGCAGAGAGGAGAATGGTTTATTCTCACACAACTATTCACTGGAGGAGTGCGTGCCATGCCACACGTAACTGACTGCCATGGTAGTTTCTGGGTTCAGCTTCCAGCCCTTCAGAGAGTAACAGGACGGGGGCCTTCCCCATTGGTCCAGTGGTTAAGAATTCGCCTTCCAAACCGGGGAGTGCAGGTTCAATCCCCGATGGAGGAGCTAAGGTCTCAAATGCATTGAGGCCAAAAAACCAAAACAGAAAGCCGAAGCAGTGTTGTAACAAACTTAATAAAAACTTTAAAGGAAGTATTGGTACTGAATTTAGAACATAAAGGATGGATCTATACATATAACTGAATCGTTTTGCTTATACCTGAAACTAATACGACATTGTAAACCTACTGTACTCTAAAATAAAAATTTTAAAAATGAAAAACGGTATTAGTACCAATGGTTACGTAGAATGAATTTACTCTTCACCTTTCCACATGGGAGAAAAAGAGGAACCTCATATCTTCCGTTTCCTGGGACTTCTTCAGAAAACAGACACTCTATCTGTTGAACAAAAACCTGAGAGTTTTTTAAAATTCTTATTTATTTGCATTTTTAAAAATTTTTATTGAAAGATAGTTGATTTACAGTGCTGTGTTAGTTTCAGCTGTACAGCAATGTGATTCAGTTTTATATATTTTTATTATTTTTTTACACTCTCTTCCATGATAGGTTATTTTGTATAGTTTTCTGTGCTATACAGTAGGTCCCTGTTGTTTATCTATTTTATATATAATAGTGTTCTTGCCTGGAGAATCCCAGGGACAGGGGAGCCTGGTGGGCTGCCGTCTATGGGGTCGCACAGAGTCAGACACGACTGAAGCGACTTAGCAGCAGCAGCAGCAGCAACAGTATGTATGAAAGCTCGAGTTTTTAAGTCATTGCATTCTTGGAAACTTGAGAGCAGGATCTCAGACCAGATTCATCTCTGGATTGATTTGTCAGAGGGGAGAAGACTTGCTCTTGTTGTTTATCTATTTCTTGTTTGGGAGAAGATAGGAAAACAAGGTTAGGGATGTGTCTTGGACTGTCTGAGCAGGGAAGGATACCGAAGGTCTTTTCCAGAAGAGCCCAGCCTTGTGCAAGATCCATCCTTTCAGCACACGTGCTCATTTCTTGGTCTGTAAACTGTCAACATTATTTCCTCCCCAGAGTGGATAAAAGATGAGTGAGTGAGGGTCTGGGCTGTGCCATGCTTCATTGTCTAGGAGGTGAGACTCAAACAGCTCTGAAAAGCACCGAAACCCCAAATGTTGCCGCCACCGTGACTGCTGCCAGTGACATGACATATCCGGGGCCCTCCATGCCCCCTCTCATTCCTTCTGCAATTACACAGCCCACTAAACACGCCCAGGAGCTGCCAAAGCAGCTGTCGACTTTCCACATGAAGATTCCAAACCGCAGCAGCTGAAGTCTGAACTTCTGCAAAAAGTACTTGGCAGGAAACTTCCACAGATGGCCCAACAAGCTCATTGATCTGCTTGTAACTGAAACAGAAGCCAAACACATGTGAGAGAAGGAAGAGTGAGCGGAGCAGAGCCTGGGAAACTCACTGAATCCACATCGTGCAAAGCAACATGTCCTTCTGCATACACATTCTAGTGCATTGAAAAACCAGCTGGAAATACACGTGTAAGATTAGACTCCCAGTAAACAGAAGGCAGGAGAAGGCAATGGCACCCCACTCCAGTACTCTTGCCTGGAAAATCCCATGGATGGAGGAGCCTGGTAGGCTGCAGTCCATGGGGTCGCCAAGAGTCAGACACGACTGAGTGACTTCACTTTCGCTTTTCACTTTCATGCATTGGAGAAGGACATGGCAACCCACACCAGTGTTCTTGCCTGGAGAATCCCAGGGACAGGGGAGCTTGGTCGGCTGCTGTCTATGGGGTCACACAGAGTTGGACACAACTGAAGCGACTTAGCAGCAGCAGCAGCAAACAGAAGGCAAGAATGGTGAATGTAGCTTGGGGTGACATTTGGAAGCCAGCCTTCTAGCTGACATGTGGGAGAGACACCAGTGCATTCAAGTTCAGTGTGCTTGTGCAAGTTTCCAAGGAAAGGTGACTCAAGAGAGGATGTGCATTCGTACTTCAATGACTCCCAAACCCTTCTCAATGTGTCCCTGATGTTGCCTGGGCAATTCTGCTTCATGATTATTCATGAGAGAAATGAACTGCGTCTGAGCATCTGCCTCTGATCACAGCTACATCTGGCCTTCAAGGCCACCCTCAGAGGCCAAGGATCGTGAAGCGTGGGTCATGGGCAGATGGGCTTTGGTTCAGGCTGTGGACCCTACCCAAGACTGTGAACCCTCTGGGCTGTGGTCCGTGAGCACCTGCAGAACACAAGCTGGGGAGTCATGCATGGATGGGTGAGCCTTTGTGGAAGCCCAGGTTTCCAGAGAAGTTCCAGCACCTTATTGGAGAAAAAAAAGAACAGTTTGGCTACTATGTGAATGTGTCAGCATCACCCATCCCCAGTGACAGCACACTTAGTCACAAGACACCCCGTGAGTTTTCCTGTGTGGGGAGGGGAGAGCCAGTGAGGAAGCCCAGCTTTCCCAACTGGGCAGGATGCTGCCACAGGGACTTATTTCTAGCTCTCACAGCATCCAGACTATTGAATTGGGAGCTCCATGACTGGGAGGAGGGGGCAGATTGGGAGAGCAGCGTATAAGATACCTGGAGGGCATTACAGGACATGGTTCCAGCTGACAGCATCCTTGGTTCCAGCAGGAAGCCAGCTCATGAGCCTGGGGAAAATCTCACCCCCAAATCCCCCCAGTTAGCCCGTGTGCAACCCCAACACACCATGTGCCAACCCACACCTCACCCACTCTGTGGCAGTTCCCAGTATGAGCTCCCCAGGACCATGGCAGAAAGTTGGACCAGTCTGCCCACAAGGGTGAAGCCACAAACTTGAATTGTAGTGCCACCTTCAGGAAGACACAGGAAAGGCGATCCACAGTCCACATTGTATGTACAGAAGGCTCTCGGGCTTAAGAATTCTGCCAGGAGAGGGAGCAGGAAGCTTGGGGAAGGTGTATGCATACAAGTCTGAGAAAGCCTCAGAATCTGGCAAAACTGATGGAAGGTATTTCTACCCTGAAAGGCACTTAGTAAAAACTAGAGGAAGTGAAAGGGAAAGTCTCTCAGTCATGTCCAACCCTTTGCGACCCCATGGACTGTAGCCCACCAGTCCATGGGATTCTCCAGGCCAGAATACTGGAGTGGGTACCCATTCCCTTCTCCAGGGATCTTCCCAAATGCTACCTCAAATATGCAGACAACACTGCAGAACTCCGAGGACCGTGAGAAAGCAAGGAAACGTGGCATCATCAGAAAGATCACCAGGATCTTCTAGTAACTGAGCCCCAAGACGTGGAGATCTGCAATTAACCTGATAAAAAATTAGATATAGCACTTTTACAGAAACTCACTGAGGTACAAGAAAGCACAGAAAGATGAGTCAGTGAAATCAGGAAAGCAGTACACAACCAAAATGAGAAATTTAACAAAGAGATAGAAATCAAAAAAAAAGAACCAGATTCCGGAGCTGAAGAATTCCATGAATGAAGTAAAAAATGCGACAGGAAGAATCAACATTACAGTAGATTAAATAGAAGAAAACAGCCAGTGAGACTGAGGAGAGGAGCCTGTTCAGGACTTCTTGGTGGTCCACTGGCTAAGACTCTGGCTTCCAATGCAGGGGACAGTGGGTTTGGTTCCTGGTTGTAGAACTAAGATCCCACGTGCGGCAGAGCAGCTAAGTCCACACAGAACTAGAGAGGCTGAGTGCTACAACGAGAAGCTCACCTGCTGCAGCAAAGACCCAACACAGCCTAATGATAATAATAAATATATTATTTTAAAATGAAGTGACTCTGTTTGAGGAGACAAAAGACAGAACGGGAGGAAAGAGTCTTCACCTATGTGTTCTGTCTTCTCCCATGTGATCTGTGAGACAGTGTTAAGAAAATCAATAGCTAAATCACTGAAGTTTCAGAAGAAGAGATAGAGAAGGAGGTAGAAGGATCATTTAAAGACATGATGGCTGAGTGCTTCCCAAACTAGCAAGAGATTTGGAATTCCAAGTTCATGAAGCTAAAAACCATCCTATTATTTCAAACCAAAGCCACCTTTTCTAAAACACATAATAATAAAAATGTCAAAAATCAAAGACCAAGAGAGAATCCTAAAGGCAGCAAGAGAAAAGCTTATAAAGTACGAGGAAACCACATTGGCTATCAGCAGATAGATCTCAGCAGAAACCTTACAAGCTGGGAGGGAGTGGGTATATGTATATTCCCAACCATGTGGCATATGTATAATATTAGTCATAAGAAAGAATGAAATAATTCCGTTTGCAGCAACACGGATGAACCCAGAGATGATCATATTACGTGAAGTAAGTCAGCCAGAGAAAGACAAATGTCATATGATATCACTCCTACATGGAATCTAAAGAAAAGATACAAATGAATTTATTTACAAAATAGAAATAAACTCACAGACATAGAAAACAAACTTATGGTTACCAAAGAGGGGAGGCAGGGGCAGGGATAAATTGGCAATTTGGGATTAAAAGATATATACTACTATATATAAAATAGATAAACAATAAGGACCTACTTTCTAGCACAGGGAACTATATTCAGTATCTTATAAAAAAACTAATGGAAAAGACAGCATATTCAAAAGCAGAGACATTACTTTGCCAGCAAAGGTCCCTCTAGCCAAGGCTATGGTTTTTCCAGTGGTCATGTATGGATTTGAGAGTTGTACCATAAAGAAAGCTGAGTGCAGAAGAATTGATGCTTTTGAACTTTTGTTCTGGAGAAGACTCTTGAGAGTCCCTTGGACTGCAAGGAGATCCAACCAGTCCTTCCTAAAGGAAATCAGTCCTGGTTGTTGATTGGAAGAACTGATGTTGAAGCTGAAAGTCCAATACTTTGGCCACCCGATTCGAAGAGCTGACTTATTGGAAAAGACCCTGATGCTGGGGAAGATTGAGGGCAGGAGGAGAAGGGGACGACAGAGGATGAGATGGCTAGGTGGCATGACCGACTCAGTGGACATGGTTTGGGTGAACTCCAGGAGTTGGTGATGGACAGGGAGGCCTGGTGTGCTGTGGTCCCTGGTGTCGCAGAGAATCGGACACGACTGAGCGACTGAACTGAACTGAGTGGAAAAGAATCTGAAAGCATATATTCTGGATCACTTTACTATACATCTAAACCACTGTACAGTTTTTTTAATAAATTAAATAAATAAATTCTCATATTGCTTAAGGATTTGTGAAAGAAAGTAACACTCCCTACTGAAGATCTCTTAGGGCAGGTAGGAATTTTACAGAGGGACTAGGTTAAAGCATCTGCCTGCAATGTGGGATACCTGGGTTCGATCCCTGGGTCGGGAAGATCCCCTGGAGAAGGAAATGGCAACCCACTCCAGTATTCTTGCCTGGAGAATCCCATGGACGGAGGAGTTTGGTGAGCTAGAGTCCACAGGTCGCAAAGAATTGGACACGACTGAGCGACTTCACTAACTAACACTAAGGAATAGAAAATGGGGCTTCCCAGGTGGCACTAGTGGTAAAGACCCCACCTGCCATGCAGGAGACCTCAGAGACACGGGTTCGATCCCTGGGTCAGGAAGATCCCCTGGAGGAGGAAATGGCAACCCACTCCAGTATTCTTGCCTGAAGAATTCCATGCACAGAGGAGCCTGGCGGGCTACAGTCAATGGGGTCACAAAGAGTCAGACACGACTGTAGCAACTTAGAATAAATGCATACTAAATTTTAATTATAATATACCCTGAAATGAAGTCTTTCTCCTTTCCTTGGCTTTAGTTCATGGCACATGGCGACTTGTAGGATACTTCTCACCGAAGTACGCAGACTGATGCAAGTGTTCTGTTGTCCTCCTTATGCAGTGATGCTCTGGTAGATATTTTACACCAAATCTCGAGGAGGGGAGGCGGAGCTCTTCTTGTAGCATTTGCCCATTTCTGTGGTTTCACTGCTGCCACACTGCTGTTTTCAGACTTCCAGAGTGACATCACCAGATGTGTGTTTGGGAGAAGATGTACATAATACTCTATGAGCCAGCAGGAGTTAGCCTGAAACATCACCACATACCATTAATAGATTTCTACTGTTTTTTGGAAATAACATGCGTGTTCATTGCTAATGGAAATATACTGAATTTTGCTTAAGTTTGGGGAGAAAAATTTGAAAATGTGCTCTTGAATTGTTTGAATTTCTGTGAAAGGCTTATAATTTTTTTAAAAAAAGATTGCATATGTGTTACTTTAGGTGTGAAAAAATGAAGGTAAATAAAACTACATATTCAACATGGTTGATTTATCTTTAATTATAAACTGACGTAATTAGGGGAGGTTCCATTTCAGAGGTTCCACGAAGGACTATTAGTTTAAGGGGAAAATTGCAGAATACTATGAGAGTTAAAATATTTGTGAGTCATGACTGATTCAGTTTTGTTATTCTGTTTTGGACAGAACCATCAATCTCTCCTTGGGTTCATGTACACTTGACATTAAAAATGATGCCCTTGTTTGTTGAGAATATAAATTTAATTGTTTTGAATCTGTTTTTTTTTTTTTTTTAATCAGCCTCAGAGCAAGAGATTTAAACACCTAGGAGAATTTTAGGTTGGCCTGAGAAGGGATGTTCTTTCTTGGACATTTGTGGGAGAATTGAAGAGAAATTTTTCATCAGGTAAATATAGACACAAGATGGTGCTAAAGGAGTGTCTTTTAAGCATGGTTCCTTTATTTTAAAACCGTATTTAGAAATGAGTAATTTTAAGATGTGATTTACATCGGTGTGTATGAGTGTTTAAGGATCTTTCAAGAGGAGATCAGTACTGAATTAATGCAAAAATGTGGTGGGAAAGAATTCATGAAGACTGTGAAGTGAACAGATCAATGTGAGGAGGGCAGGGGGGTTGCCTCTGTCCCCTTGACTTCTCTTCTCTCCAAAGAAGCGTATTCATCTTGCCTTCTCTTGCTTGTGGTCGACTAAGAGCTCAGGTTGGTATCTGCTCCAAGAAGGAAACTTGTTGGAATCTCCTGGAAGAACTTTAAAAAAAAAATCTGTATTTAGCCGCATGAGGTCTCAGTTGTGGCACTCGGGATCTTCATTATCTTATGCAGGGCGTGGTTTCTCTGCTTGTAGTCGCCCTGGGGCATGTGGGATTTTAGTTCAGCAAATTTGGAAAACTCAGCAGTGGCCACAGGACTGGAAAAGGTCAGTTTTCATTCCAATCCCAAAGAAAGGCAATGCCACAGAATGCTCAAACTACCACACTATTGCACTCATCTCACATGCTAGTAAAGTTAGTGCTCAAAATTCTCCAAGCCAGGCTTCAGCAATACGTGAACCATGAACTTCCAGATGTTCAAGGTGGTTTTAGAAAAGGCAGAAGAACCAGAAATCAAATTGCCAACATCCGCTGGATCATGGAAAAAGCAAGAGAGTTCCAGAAAAACATCTATTTCTGCTTTATTGACTATGCCAAAGCCTTTGACTGTGTGGATCACAGTAAACTGTGGAAAATTCTGAAAGAGATGGGAATACCAGACCACCTGACCTGCCTCTTGAGAAACCTGTATGCAGGTCAGGAAGCCACAGTTAGAACTGGACATGGAACAACAGACTGGTTCCAAATAGGAAAAGGAGTACGTCAAGGCTGTATATTCTCACTCTGCTTATTTAACTTCTATGCAGAGTACATCATGAGAAATGCTGGACTGGAAGAAACACAAGCTGGAATCAAGATTGCCAGGAGAAACATCAATAACCTCAGATATGCAGATAACACCACCCTTATGGCAGAAAGTGAAGAGGAACTAAAAAGCCTCTTGATGAAAGTGAAAGAGGAGAGTGAAAAAGTTGGCTTAAAGCTCAACATTCAGAAAACGAAGATCATGGCATCCGGTCCCATCACTTCATGGGAAATAGATGGGGAAACAGTGGAAACAGTATCAGACTTTATTTGGGGGGGCTCCAAAATCACTGCAGATGGTGATTGCAGCCATGAAATTAAAAGACGCTTACTCCTTGGAAGAAAAGTTATGACCAACCTAGATAGCATATTCAAAAGCAGAGACATTACTTTGCCAACAAAGGTCCATCTAGTCAAGGCTATGGTTTTTCCAGCGGTCATGTATGGATATGAGAGTTGGACTGTGAAGAAGGCTGAGCACTGAAGAATTGATGCTTTTGAACTGTGGTGTTGGAGAAGACTCTTGAGAGTCCCTTGGACTGCAAGGAGATCCAACCAGTCCATTCTGAAGGAGATCAGCCCTGGGATTTCTTTGGAAGGAATGATGATAAAGCTGAAACTCCAGGACTTTGGCCACCTCATGTGAAAAGTTGACTCATTGGAAAAGACTCTGATGCTGGGAGGGATTGTGGGCAGGAGGAGAAGGGGACGACAGAGGATGAGATGGCTGGATGGCATCAGGGACTCGATGGACGTGAGTCTGAGTGAACTCCGGGAGATGGTGATGAACAGGAAGGCCTGGCGTGCTGCGATTCATGGGGTCGCAGAGTCAGACACGACTGAGCGACTGAACTGAACTGAACTGAACCAGGGATCGAACCCACACCCCCTACAGATTCTTAACCATTGGACAACCAGGAAAGTGCCTCCTGGAAGAGCTTTAATCTGCAACATTTCTCTCTGCCTTGGGGAAGATTTCCTAGTCTGACCTCGCATCCCATCTTCATTCATTCATATCTCTGCCCTCTTTGCCCACTGCTGCCCCTAAGTCTGTCAATGTACAGAGATGCCTTCACCAGATGTAATCTGGTCCCTATGTGCCCTTACATATGCACTGCTCAGAGGACCAAAAGTCCTGGCTGCTTTCTTTTCTTCTTACTATTTTCTACATTATTTATTTATTTGGGGCTGCGCTGGGTCTTGGTTGCTGTGCATGGACTTTCTCTAGTTGCAGTGAGCGGGGGGGCCACTCTCTAGAACCTGAGTGGCCTGCCTTGACAGGCAAATTCTTAACCACTGGACCCCCAGGGAAGTTCCTTACTCTCATTTTAAAACTGAGGAAACTGAGACTCATGGAGGTCAAATGACCTTTGCCCAAAGTCACACACCGATACATGGCAGACCAGGGTGCCAGCTATTCTGGCAGAACAGTCAGGATTTTGATGTATCAGTTTGCTTTTCCTTTAATGAAAAGCCAGCATTGCTTATTTAGAGGAAGACCACAAACAGAGCTAAGGAGATCTGAGTGAATTGTCTCAACCACACCGTGTCAGTTGGCTTGGCTGCAAGGGAGCAGAAGCCAGGGTTGGCAGGAGCTCGCGACCCCTCTGGAAGCTTCTGCTTGGACCAGGCACGTGTTATGTCCACACACATCAGCTGCAGCACTCCTGACTGAGCTCAGGGCACTGGGAGGAGGCTGTCTGCTTCCCACACAGGATCCCAGGACAGGGCTGGGAGGTAGGAAGGGGCATGCGACCTCTGGCACAGTAATACAACCTACCTCTGTCCCCCAAAGCCTGTGCTGCCTGGGCCTTCAGCTCTAACCCAGTAGCATTGCCACAACCCAGTAGAGCCAAGTGTTAATGAAAACAAAATCTCTTAATTGCCACAATCTCATGGAGACATCAGGAGTGGAAAAATCAAATGCAACATGAAAAAATCTGACTTGTGACCATCTGTAGCTGACTAGTTATGAAAATGTTTAGAATAATGTCGTGTGTCACCTATGGTGTAGAAATGTCTCATGTTTATCAGCAGCATCACAAAAACTCTGGTGCAGGAGATGGGTCCTTTCTGCTGATCTGAAGCAGAAATGAAGCCCAGTCACCTCCTATGTGAGCCTGGTGTCTGACTGGTAGACCCTATCTGACTTGCACCCCTGGGAGATATAAAATCCTCTAGCCTCTTATATTAGGTGATTAACAATTATACTCACACAGCTAAACCAGCTAGTATTCTGGTGAGGGTGTGAACATAATAGTGATAATAACTAGAAGGTACAGATGAGCTGCTAAAAATAGCATCCTTGCCTATTCTATGAGAAGTAAACCTCCATCAGGCAGCAACATACATCAGATTTTTCTCCTTTGCACACCACCCCCCCACCAACAGTAATATAGTCCTCAGTGATTTAAAGAGCAAAGCGACTTTTTTCTCTTGGAATCTGACCGTAATTTGTGAGCTGCCTTTGTAAAAGCACCCTGGCTGGAAAGGTCCACTGGGCAACATCTCTGTTTCTTAGAGGTAAAATTGAAGCAACGAGAATGACTTGTGCCCTTATTACTACTGAATGGATCTTGAAATGCTCATTTCTTACAGAGTGAAAATAAATCCTCAATATCTTCTCTTAAAGCATTGGCAGTCAGTGATAACATGTCTATCATATAACTGTTTTAGAGTTCTCCACTCAAAATTAGAGTTAGCTTGGCAAGCTGCTTGGTCCCAGTGGGCTGGTTGCCTTAGGGCTGGGTCCCTCAGATGAGCTCCCTGCAGGAAGCCATCTGAGTATCTGACATCCGGGGGTTGATGGCGTGACAGGGGACAGAGCCCACAGCAGAGATGTGGTAAGCGCTGCACTGTCGTTGAGGTCAGGGAGCTTTCCTGCTGACGGTCTTCAGTGCTCACTTTACCCACAACTTTGATCGCTTACTGGATACCAACCAGTGCACTAGGCACTGAGGATTCAGAGACAAATAACGGAGCATCAGTGAAACCTCCCTGTGGCGCTGCTGGACAGTGCCCTGATGCTTTCTAGGCATTCAGCTCTCCTGGGTGGGGCAGCAGAGATAGCATTTTGTCCAAGACTCAGTTCTGTTCTTCAGTCGCTCAGTCATGTCTGCTTCTGTGCAACCCCATGGACTGCAGCACGCCAGGCCTCCCTGTCCTCTCCTATCTCCTGGAGCTTGCTCAAATTCATGTCCGTTGAGTCGATAATGCCATCCAACCATCTCATCCTCTGTTGCCCCTTCTCCTCCTATCCTCAGTCTTTCCCAGCATCAGGGTCTTTTCCAATGAATCAGCTCTTCGCATCAAGTGGCCAAAGGATTGGAATTTCAGCTTCAGCCTTTCCAATGAATGAATATTCAGGGTTGGTCTCCTTTAGGATTGACTGGTTTGGTCTCCTTACTGTCCAAAGGGACTTGGAAGAGTCTTCGCCAGCACCACAATACAAAAGCGTCAGTTCTTCAGTGCTCAGACTTCTTTGTGATCCAGCTCTCACATCCGTACATGACTACTGGAAAAACCATGGCTTGACTGTATGGACCTTTGTCCGCAAAGTGATGTCTCTGCTTTTTAACATGCTGTCTAAGTTTTTCATAGCTTTTCTTCCAAGGAGCAAGTGTCTTTTAATTTCATGGCTGCAGTCACCATCAGCAGTGATTTTGGAACCCAAGAAAAGACTCAGAATTTATCTTTATCAATCAAATGTCTTCCACCCAGTATTTCTGCTGAGCTTCCCCTACACACATTTGCACACATTTGAAGGTAAATAGAGAAGTCAGAGGATGAGATGTTTACTTGAGTAAACTCCAGGAGATGGAGGAGGACAGGGACGACTGAAGTGCTGCAGTCCACGGGGTCATAGAACCAGACACGACTGAGTGGCTGAACAGCAAGAGAAATCAGGCTTGACTTTTGTGGTCCTCTTCCCACATTAACCTGAGGACATGTTGCCCCCTAGAGGTTAAAATAAGTCATTACCTTGCAACACAGTCTCTGCTGCTGCTGCTGCTGCTGAGTCGCTTCAGTCTTGTCCGACTCTGTGCGACCCCAGAGACGGCAGCCCACCAGGCTCCCCCGTCCCTGGGATTCTCCAGGCAAGAACACTGGAGTGGGTTGCCATTTCCTTCTCCCACAGTCTTGTTTAGTAGCATTCCATTTTAGGTGAGGAAATAATGAAAACAAAGATGATGAAAATAGAGATGAAAATATTCTAGAGAAAGAATGAAGCTAAAGGAATTGTGGATCTGGAGATTCATAGTTCTGGTGATGGGGACCATGGGGGGTGTGTGTGTGTGTGTGCGTGCAGGTATACGATACACTCATCTTTGCTCAGCTCTGCTTTGGTTCATTAAATCACCCTGCTGATCTCCAAGTGGCAGTGCCCTGTGCCAGATTCTAGACATTGTGTTTTATAGCCTGTCACTTTTACTGAGATTTGGATGGGGGCTGTCTCAGAAAATAACTCGGTGTGCTTCCATAGCCTGCCTCGTGAATGATGAAGCCAACACTGCTTTCCTTTTACAGACCCACACCTGACCTGGCCACTTAGGTCCTTTCTCCTCCTTATTATCCTGCTTATATCAGTCAAGGTCACCCAGTGTATGGCGCAGTGACAAGTGACCCGCAAATCTCACGAGCTGGTAACAGTGTGGGCTTGTTTCTCACTTTAGCTGCACGTGCATTTTGGGCAGACTTCACTCTGACTCACATCACCTTTTTTTTTGGTTTACGTGTTTGTTTGTGGCTGCACCGGGCCTTTGTTTGTGCGTGAGGGCTCTCTCTAGTTGTGGCAAGTGGGGCCCACTCTCTAGTGGTGGTTCCTGGGCTTCTCACTGCAGTGGCCTCTCCTGTGCGGAGCATGGGCTCTAGACCTGCAGGCTGCAGTAGCTGCCGCTCCCAGGCCCTAGCGCTCAGCAGCCGCGGCACGCAGGCTCAGGTGTCTCGAGGCTCGTGGAGTCTTCCCGGACCAGGGATCAAACCCATGTCCCTGCATTAGCAGGCAGATTCCCAACCATTAGACCACCAGGCAAGTCCCACACCTGTCACGTTTCAATCAGGTGAGTGTTCTTGACTTCATGGACTCAGGAGGGGCACGTTCAGTTCCTTATTTGTGTCTGATATCCACCCACCCCATGCAGAGGCAGCTCATGTTTGGGCAGCGGGCTTTCCCAGCTCCTGACTAACCACCGCCTGTGAGACCCGCCGTGTCCTGACCACTCCCTTGTCTGCGCGTGTCCTTAATCCACCTTCTTTGATGCCAGCAGAGTTATTTTCCTAGAGAGCAGCTCTGTCACTTCCCTTAGGGAAGGCTTTTCCTCATAGGCATCACTCATGAATTATAGTTGAAATTACTTAAGAGGACTCTCCTGGCAGTCCAGTTTTTAAGAACCTGCCCTCCAGTGCAAGGGACATGGGTTCCGGTTGCTGAACTAAGATCCCACATGCTGTGGGGCCGCTAAGCCTGTGTGCCGCAACCACTGAGCCCACAATTAGAGAAGGCCCCAGTGCCGCAAGGAACAGACCTTGAGCCACAACAAAGGCCCAGTGCAGCCAAAATCAAATCAAATAAATAAATAAGTTCCAAAAACAAGTACTTAGCATGCTGCTCACAGCCATCTCAGATCTGGCAGTAACCTACCCCTCCATCTTCCTCCATAACAAACACAGCATCACTTACTCTAACTGCACAGAACCACTAGCCCCCCTGGGGACATAAAGGATATGATTAACAGTGTGGCCTCTGAAGCTGCACAGTTCCATGACCCTAGGCTTCTGGGTCAGCTGTTGAGTGGGGATCAGAGGGCGCACTTTTCAGGGCTCTGTGACTTCCAAGGGGCCAATGTGTGACAAGCTTATGCCTGGCTGATGCGGCGCTCGATTGATGGGGACTGTTGTTTCTGCTGCTGTGACTGGTTTTATTATTAGTATTTGCTTGGCTGTGCCATGTAGCATGTGGCTTCTTAGTTCCCTAACTAAGAAGGGATCGACCCAGCACCCCCTGCATTGGCAGCATGGAGTCTTGACCACTGGACCACGAGCAAAGCCCCTGTTACTACTATTTTAGATGAAGTATCTTTCAGATTCACCCATTTCAACCAAAGCCGCTTCCTTTGCCATCAAGACTTTTCCCTCCCCACCCACACCCAAGCTGTTGAAGTCCTCGTTATCTTTCTGCTTTAACTGTTTCTTTAGTAGATGCAACCGCAAACTCACATGCCATTGTAAGAAATGACACAGTGATCCCACACACCCTTGACCCAGGTTCTCCTGTGCTAGCATCTTACAAAACTATAGTCCAACCAGGAGACTGACCTTGGTACAATCCACTGATGTTAGTGTCAGCGATCTGACTTGTACTTGTGTGAGTGTGTGTGTTATTTTATCGCACGTATAAGTTCAAGGCTCCATCACAAGGGTGTCTCGCTGCGCTTCTATAGTTGCACCTCCACCTCCCTCCCCACCCCCCCTTCCCTAACCCCTGATGACCACTCGTCTGTCCTCCATCTCTATAATTTTGTCATTTCAAAAACGTGGAAGCATACAGTATGCAATATTCTGGGGTTGCCTTTTTTCTCTCAGCATAATTTCTGGGAGAATCATCCAAGTTGTGGGCATTCATAATTTTTCCCTTTTTATTGCTGCCTACTCATCTTTGAAGGCCTCCACAACACTATATCAGGGCCCCTGACTGGAATTAATCACGTGTTTTTTGCTCATGTATCACTCTTGAATACCTCTCTGTGATTTGAAGCTATTTAATAACCAGGTTTTGTATTTGCGTAACTCTTCAGGGTTTGAAAGGTACTTCTGTGTGCGTTATTTCACGTCGTTTTGTATAAATATCTCTTTCTGGTGCCTTTGTGCGCATCTTGATGCCATCAAGCTGTGCCCTCTCCTAGCTTTGTTAAAGTGAAAGGCAGCACCTCTCCTGGTGGCCCCCAGTGGTTGCTGATGTGAGTATCTTTCAGGCAGATTTTGTATGTGAAGTCGTCTCCTGACATGATTCAAGCAGACTGAATAATCCTGTCATTTTGGTGCAGCTAAAGGAGCAGTTGTTCCTGGTTCTGTGTAAAAGAAAATCATAGAACAAGATTGTTTTTTAAAAGTAAGGTGGTATCATCAATACACTGATCTAAAAGCCTCCTATGGGGGATGATAGCTTAGGTGTTGTGAAATGCAAGTGTTACCACAGTGAAAGCAGAGTATTCAAAGTAGGGTGCCCTAGACTTTCTTTAAAGGGAATAAATTGAACACCAGTTTAGAGCAGAAGAGATTTGTAGGTGTGGCGGTGTTCCTTTTCAGCATGAATTTGGAAAGATTGAAAGAGAGTGTCTGTTGCTCAGTTGTGGCTGACTCTTTCTGACTTCATGGACTGTAGCCTGCCAGGCTCCTCTATCCATGGAATTCTCCAGGCAAGAATAATAGAGCGGATTGTCATTCCCTTCTGCAGGGGATCTTCCTCACCCAGGGGTCAAACCCCGGTCTCCTGTTTGGCAGGCAGATCCTTTACCATTTGAGCCACCAGGAAAAGATTATATGTTGCCCAATAATGCACTGGAAGTGTCAAAATAAAAATCTACTTAAACATCACATATATTTAATACATACATACCTGCACACACACATTTATGGCTAAGGTCCTAACATGGCATGAGTCAGACATGCCTGGTGATTTGCAGCATACCTTTAAGAATCTTCTGTCCATTACTCCAACCAGAGGACCAGGGCACACTCTACAGGCCTGACATCAGGTTGGTGTCCCGAGGTGAGGGCTCAGAGGGGAGAGATGATTAACAGAAGTCAGAAGAGCCAAGAGGAAATGTTGGCCTGCTGTGTCCTCAACACTGCGAAAGCAATGTTGCAATGGAAGAAATGAGTTGACATCAAGATCATAAAGAAGAGTCAAATCTAGAAAGATCAGAAAGGAAGAGATTCAGAAACACGGTAGAAGTCAGGCAGGAATGCAGATTCACAGTAGGGCTGGGTCCTGCCCTTCAGTGACTCTAATCACCTGGCTGAGGAGCTTGCAGAGGCCAGCCCTGCAGGCCAGAGTGGTTGTGGATTGAGTTCTTCAGGAGAAGGCTGGTCACGGGGGCAGCACATACACAGGGTCTCCGAGGTGGAAGGTGTCGGTTCTGAAAGTCAGGACTCAAAAGGTGGGATGAGGGTTGAGAATCAAAGTAGATTTCACAGAGTGCTGGAGAAAAACTGGAAATGAATAAGAGCAGTGTTGGAGCCATGGCTGAGAACCGACTTCCACGGGGGAAATATACAAAGAGGAGGTGATACTTGAGCTTCATTTTGAAAAATAAATAGGGATCAAGTGAAAGGGGATTCTGGACAAAGAGCTTCCAAAAAGGCGATATGGAAAAGGCAGGTTATAGCTTATGTTCAGGGAGTTATAATAGTTCCTCGGTGTGGTCATGTGCGCCTGTCCCCTTACCCAAGATTTGAGTGTCTGGAGATAAAGGGTTGCAGCTTGCACCTTTTTTGCCTTGTCATAAAATTTAGTACATCTCAGTAGACTCATTTAGGGAATAGGCTCTAAAGGCAGCATGCAAGAGGTCAGAGTTGGTCCTTAAAAATCTCTGAAGTTGTCCATAAAATGCAGTGAATTCAACACAAACACATTATTCTCCTGCATTGGAAGAGATCAATATTTCTGCAGCTGAACACAGGGTGTAGTGGTGGATTTGCACCTATGCTCATCAGGCGAGGGGAGAAGTAAGCAACAGAGCAGAAGATGGTATTCGCAACATATATACCCTAAAAATTCAGAATATATAAGGAATCCTTTCAAATAAACAAGAAAAAGACAACCCGCTTGTGCTGACATGACCTAAAGATATCAACAAGCACTTTACAAAAGAGGAGCTCCATTGGTTAATACACATGAAATGGTGCCCAACCTTGCTGGTCATCAAGGAAGTACAAACTGAAACCAAAATGATACCCCAGTACCTCCATTCAATGGTCATAGTTTAAAAGAAAATAGTGGTACAGTATACCCGCAAACTACCAGACACCTGGGCAATAAAGACACAAATAAAAGGTGTACAAGGCTTTCAGTGAAAACCGTAGACATCGCTGAGAAATGCTAGATGGAGAAGGCCTAAGTAAATGGAAAGATACATCATGTCTATGTTATGACATCAATACTAAGATGTCAGTTCCCCACAGTTGCTCCATAGAGCTGGTGAAATTACAATCAAAGTTCTTGAGAACTTTTATTTAGAAATTGATAAACAGATTATAAAATGCATAGCAGAAAACCTAGTAGCAAAGAACAAGTTTAGAAAACTAGACCACTAGATTCTAAAAATTATGATGTTACACGGATTGAGAGAGTGAGGAATTGGTGTTAGGATAAACAAATAGACAAAGGAACACAGAGGTCGTAAATACAGCAGCTCCTGAAGCTGCTTGAGTTTTCCTGAAGATGCCAATGGCACAATAATATGGAAAAATGTAGCCTTTTCAATAAATGATATTGAAACTACTGAATACTCAATTGCAGAAAAAATAAACTTTGGCCTGTACCTCTCACCATAAACAAAAATTACTTCCAGATGAATCATTGCTCTAAAAAATAAAAATAAAAAACTCTCCTAAAAAGGATAGAAAAAATATCTTTATTACCTTGAGATAATATTTCTTAGAAGGGGCTTCGCTGGTGGCTCAGCAGTAAAGAATCCACCTGCAATGCAGGAGTCTCAGAAGACCCGGGTTCGATCCCTGGGTTGGGAAGATTCCCCTGGAGAATGGAATGGTAACCCACTCCAGTATTCTTGCCTGGAGAATCCCATGGGCAGAGGAGCCTGGTGGGGCGATCAATGGGGTCACAAAGAATCAGACATGACTGAAGCGACTTAGCATGCACGCAGTATTTCTTAGAAAGGATCCAAAAAGCCTAATAATGAAAGAAAAAACTGTTAAATTCATGTTAACAAATATAAAAACTTGAAACCTAGTAAGCAAAACCAGCCACAAGCTGCAAAACATATTTACGATGTGTGTATCTAAGCAAGAACTTTCCCGGTAGATAAATCATTCTTTCAAATTAGTGATAAAAGTTCAAATCACCTGATTTTTTTTGAATGGGCAGAAGACTTAATAGGCATTTTACAAAATAAATTACCCCAAATAGACAATAAGCATGTAAAAAATTGTTCAGCATCATTGCTCTCAGATGACGGGGTGTTAAAATTCCAGTTTCTAAGAAACAGACTCACAGACATAGAAAACAAATGTATGGTTACCAAAGGGGATACTGGGGAGGGGGGAGATAAATTAGGAGTTTGGGATTGACATGTACACACTGCTGCTACTGCTGCTGCTGCTAAGTTGCTTCAGTCGTGTCCAACTCTTAGCGACCCCATGGACTGCAGCCTACCAGGCTCCTCCATCCATGGGACTTTTCAGACAAAAGAGTACTGGAGTGGGACGCCATTGCCTGCTCCAACATGTACACACTACTATATATAACTGCACAGCACAGGGAACTCTACTCAGTATCTTATAATAACTATAATGGAAACGAATCTGAAAATATATATGAATATAAAAGTATATATAACTGAATCACTGTGCTGGACACCTGAAACGAACACGACGTTGTAAATTAACCATACCTCCATAAATCACAGTTTATACCACCTGAAGATTCTGTACCCAAATCCGGTGGTGGTGGTGGTGGTGTTTTTAATATATGTATACAATTGCCAAGCAATTAACTCAATTCTGACACTAGCTACCAAGTATCACACCCAACACATTTAGGGTTCAGTGCTACAAAGCTGCCCGCCAAACCTCCCACTTTAAAACACCAATCACAAGGCCATGTTGCACCCATGCTTCTGACCGACTGGCTGTAGACTGGAGGTTTCCACTACCTTCTCTAGGGTTTGATTAATTTGCTAGAGTGGTTCACAGAACTTAGAAAGATCACCAGTTTACATCCACACACACCCACTCAGTGATTTAAATTTTAAAAGGGTCGCAATCTCACATGTTGGGAAGGATGTGGAGCAAGTGAAACGCTCATACAACTGCTGTTGGGTGTGTCAGTTGGTACAGATACTTTGTAAAAAATGTGGGACAGTCTCACAGGTTGTGCCATGTTACGTTTATGTTTATATAGTTCAAAAAAGAGGCAAAATGAATCTTTGGTATTAGAAGTCCAGATATTGGTTAATTTGGGGATAAAGGAGGGAATAAAAATAAGTGCCGAGGTCCAGCCTCAGCAGAGTCCAGGGATATCCTCAGGATGGATGACGTCGGCGAATGAAGAAAGATAGAGAAAGAGATAAGGAAAGAACAACAAGGGGTGGCCAAGCTTCAGTGAGCGAGGCCCCTTTACTTTAGTCTTCTCAGGGCTTTTATACCCCGAGTTATACATACAGCAAGGTGAAAAATGCAGAGTCAACTCAACATTCCATCAGTAATAACTTTCATCAATATCAGATTCCTTCTTGTAAGAGTCTTATTTTCTGTACATCATCTTCTGTTCCGGAGGCCTGTTGATATTCCATGACCTCTTTTTGATAAATGTTGGTCAGCCAGAACAATAATCTTCCTTTAAAGTGTTTCTTCTTAAATTCTTAGCCTGCGTCACCCTGAAAGTACGGAGTTACATTTTTATGGAGCAAAGATTCAGCAGGTTACAGCAAAGAAAGAACTTATTAACTCAAAGTCTAATGTTGCTAATGTTAAAGCTGCTGCTTATTATTTCTATATCTTAATTATATGCATGCCCAGGAACACAATGGATAAGGGATGTGTGAACTTGGCAGCAAGCATAGGCTCAACAATTTTGCAAGAGTCTGGATAAACCTGCCAAGTAGGCTAGAACGCTAACAGAGGGTTTGAAACACTCCTTTCATGCCCAGGAGATTTATCAACTAGAGCCCTAAGTTAACTCTTTTGGTCAGGGACAGCCTCCTGCTAATGTCAGAAGAGCTGGTGAAAGACATAAAATAATAAGACAGACAGATTCTGGTTTGGGGGGTAGATGCTCGAGCAGGTCCAGGGGGTCCGTTGAGTCCTGAGGCCTTGCTCATCAGGACTCTTCCACATGACCTTGTCATGGGTCGGATGGCCCAGGGAGTCCCTCGAGCCCTGCATGACCTTGTCATGGGTGGGCTCTCCCGTGCTGGCTCCCGGCAGATAAGGACTACCAGGAAGATAATTTCTGGGTCCTTCCTGCTGTTTATATGCTTAGCATCTTTCATCTCTCTATGTTTGTGTTGTACTGGAATGAAAAGCTGATCAAGGGGACTTCCCTGGTGGTCCAGTGGTTAAGAATTCACCTGCCAGTGCAAGGGACACGGGTTTGATCCCTGGTCTGGGAAAATCCCACATGCTGAGGGGCACCTAAGCCCAGCGCTGCAACTACTGAGCCTGTGCTGTAGAGCCCATGCTCTGCAACAAGAGAAGCCGCCTCAATGAGAAGCTCACATACTGCAACTAAGGCGTATCCCCCGCTCACCACAACAAAGACCCAGCGCAGCCAAAATTAAATAAATTAATTTTTTTAAAGTTGATCAAGTGTTGTTATCTCTTTCAGATGTATTTAAGATTTTAGAAACAATGGGAAATAGTTGAATACTTGCATGTCTTATTTGCATATCTGTCTTTGCCGTTTTCCGCTATAAGGAAAGCTTCACCTTGGAGTGATAATCCATCCTCCCCCACCCAGCCCCACTCCTCCCCAGTCCTGTCTCAGCAGCTGCTATTCCCTTGCTTGACATCTTCGTGGAGTATTTATGGACACCGTGTAAATGAATAACTTAGGCCAAGGTCAGAAGCAAATCAGAGATGGAGCTAAGGTTGAAGACTATGGCTGCCATACCTCTGATGGGTCTAAGCTCACGGTTGTGGAGAGGAGTCAGCCCAACATCCATCAGCATGCATGTTGGCAATCCCATCATTTCCCAGCTAGAATCTGTAACAAATTCACCCGCAGCGTCTTCTTCCTTATCGGAGAGAGGAGTCTGGAGGGGAAGAGCTTTTAATAGACGCCAAACTAGAAAGCATTTGGCAGGTGGCTCTGTTCTCTGGGGCCAGGCACTTATTAGTCAGCCTAATTTAGAACAGATCACTCTTCTCTTTTTATAAATAACTGTTGATGCTCGGCAAATAATATGTAATAATAAGGTTCTCTTGTGCAAACAACGTTTTTGTTTATTCTAGACTATGGATCAGCTTGGGGGAGTGGGGCAGAGGAGAGGCTGTGTAGCTCTTTTCCCTCAATGCAGCTGAGACTGGGAACATCACAAACATTGCCTGAACACAGAGGTCAGAAGGGAAATATTTAGCAGGAGGGAAGTTTTGGAGCACATGGAGCATGAACTTCCTCTAACAAGGCGGAGGTCAGAGAAGACTGCTGTCCTGCCACCTACCTGTCTTTGTCTCTCCGTTTCCCTCTCTCTCTGGGTGTGTGTGTATTGTTACTTTCTGCTTATCACCAGATTAATTCATGCTCACTCGTATCCAAGTAAGACAAATGGAAAGAAGGCACCTACCCCTCATTGCTCAGAGCTTGTTTTTCCAGTGCCTCTTTCTGTATGCATTTGCTTTTAAAGAAAAATTTGCTGGTGTGCATCCTGTCTTTTAATTGCTTTCACTGCTGAAAAATATGTTAAAAATCTCTTCATATGGTGGCATAACCTGCTTCAACACCATTTGTATTGCTGCCTAATAAATTGCTAATTTAAATGGCCTCTTTTTGTTATATACGTTGGTTATTTAAACTATTTAGTTGCTCTGAGCAATGCTGTGATGAATATACATTGGTATACATCTATAATTGTTTTACCTAAGACAACTTCTGGAAGTGGATTTGTTGAAATCGAGAGATATGCAGATTTAAAATTTTTTTGGTCTGTATGGGCAAGAAGGCAATAATGGCACCCCACTCCAGTACTCTTGCCTGGAAAATCCCATGGACAGAGGAGCCTGGTAGGCTGCAGTCCATGGGGTCGCTGAGTCAGACTCAACTGAGCGACTTCACTTTCACTTTTCACTTTCATGCATTGGAGAAGGAAATGGCAACCCACTCCAGTGTTCTTGCCTGGAGAATCCCAGGGACGGGGGAGCCTGGTGGGCTGCCATCTATGGGGTCGCACAGAGTCGGACACGACTGAAGCAACTTAGCAGCAGCATGGGCAAGTTGACATCAAGGTTGTAATTCTTGCCTGCAGTCTGTGAGCAATTTCATTGCACTCTTGACAGTATTGTATACTAACATTTCATCTGATAGTTCTAATTTGATTTGATGGAGGAAACATTGTATGTTGTGATGTTGACCATAGTTTTCTGAATTAACTTTTCCAATCTTTTGTGAATTTTATCATGCTATTATATTTTCTATTATTAATAAGTTGGAGCTTTTACATATTAAGGATCTTATGCTACAAAATTTTTTCTTTATTTTGCATTTGTCTGTGAATTTTATTCACTGTGGTTTATCATGCTTAGAAAGGGTAATCCCATTCTAATATTATATGACTATTCACACAAATTTCTTTTAGAACTTTTATGTTTTAATTTTCATGCTAAGGTTCTAGTGATAGTTAACAGCTATTGAGTGCTAACTTTATGCTGAGTACTGTTGGGAGTGCTTTACATTTATGGAATCATTTAACCCTCCTTACTGTCTATGATGTCATTGAATCTTCCTTACTATCTATGAGGTAAGCTACTATTGTTGTGCCCATTGTATAGATGGGTAAACTGTGGCAGAGAATGATTAAGTAACTTATCTAGGGTCCAAAGCTAGTAATGAAGGTGGAACTTTAATATAGTAAGTCTAACTGTGCATAATATTCTCTCACCTTCAATTTTTTCCTGGTAGTGTCTTTTTAAAGAATTAGAACAACTTCCTTTTTTATTTACTAGAAACTCACCCCAAAATAGCTGGAATAATTTAGAAAGAATAAGATCATAAATTTCTGAAAGAATGAAAGTCCCTAAATCTACTCTACAACAAGAACAATGTAACTTTTTAAAAGACCCAGAGAAGTGAAATGTCACTTAGATTCCTGAGGCAGCTTTCCTTTGACTTATGTTTAAAGGCATCTGTTGCAAAGAGTCGGACACAGCTGAGTGACTTTCACTTTCATCATGCTGCTTCTCTTGTGGATCAGCTGGTAAAGAATTCGCCTGCAATTCGGGAGACCTGGGTTCGATCCCTGGGTTGGGAAGATCCCTTGGAAAAGGAAAAGGCTATCCACTCTAGTATTGTGGCCTGGAGTTGCAAAGAGTCGAACAGGACTGAGCGACTTTCGCTTTCACTTTAAAGGCATCTAGAGACCTGGATGAAGATTTTTCACTTGCTGGAGGACCAGTTCTATGGAGGAAGCATTCTTCACCAGAGGGTCCCCAGTTCTTCAGAATTCTAGTTCCCTGCAGCACATAAAACAGCAGAAAAATTTGACATGGGATTAGTATTGGAACATGGCTTCCCTGGTGTCTCAGCGGTAAAGAATTGACCTGCGATGCCGGAGACATAGTTTCCATCCCTGGGTTGGGAAGATCCCCTGGAGATGGAAATGGCAACCCACTCCAGTATTCTTGCCTTGGAAATGCCATGGACAGGCGAGCTGGGCAAGCTACAGTCCATGGGGTCGCAGGGGAGTTGAACTTAGTGACTAAACAACAAACACTGGAACTAGCACTTTGGCATTTTGTGATTTTCTGTTTTCTGCAGGAGGGTCTCAGTCCTGGCCCAGCTGATGAAGAGTTGAGTGAACATAGGACGCAGCCATTAAAAAAAGAACAAAATAATGCCATTTGCAGCAACATGGATGGACCTAGCGATGATCATTCTAAGTGAAGTCAGCCAGACAGAGAAGACAAATACCAGATGATGCCACTCATATGTGGAATCTAAAATATGATGCAAACAAACTTATTTACAAAACAGAAACAGATTCACAGAGATAGAGGAGAGACTTGAGGTTGCCGTGGCGGGGTGGGAGGAGGGGTGGACTGGTAGTTTGGGGTTAGCAGGTGCAGACTATTACTTATAGGATGGATAAATGACAAGGTCCTACTGTACAGCACAGGGAAGTATATTCAATATCCTGGGATAAACCATACTGGAAAAGAATATTTTTAAAACGTGTATATGTGTGTAACTGAGTCACTTTGCTATAGAGCAAAAATTAACACACCACTGTAAATCAACTATACTTCAATTAAAAAAAATAAATTTAAGAAAAGAGCTGAACTTAGGAAAAAGCAAAGCAGGCATTGGACAATGATATCAGGCATTTTCCAAGATAGGAATAAGACAGCAGCTGTCACCCTCTCTTCTGGTAAGTGACCTAATTATCAGTGGCTTAATTATCCTTTCTCTGAAACCCATTGCTTTTATGGATACAGAACACATTCAGTGCAATTCACAAGCGGAACAACTGCTTTGAGCAGGTCAGCATCTTCAGTGACCCTGGGAGACATGGATCCCATCTCATGGAGGAGGTAGGTGGGTATATACTCAGATGAGTCCAGATAGAGAGAATGGGATGAATATAAATAAGGGGAGAAAGCATAGCCCAGAATACATGAAGTGTATTTGACAGGAGAGAATAAACATGGCAAGATAAGTCAGCTTTTTAAGATCAGAGAGAGGGATTTTCCTGGTGGTGCAGTGGTTAAGAATCCATGCTTTGACCACAAGAAGTACAGGTTCAATCCCTGGTCAGGGAGCTAAGATCCTGTGTGCTTTGTGGTTCAGCTGAGAAAAAAAAATTCACAAAGAGCTCTGAAAGCCACACGAGAGCATAATTTATTTCATTTAAAAAATATTTACTGAGCAGCCACTGGATGGCAGGTACCATTCTGCCATCAAAGATATAACAGTGGGGGTAAAAAAAGGCCAAATTCCTACTCTTATGAAAAGTATTTTCTAGTTAAATATCAGGTAACATTAAGTACAATGAAGGAAAACAGGATAAAGAGAGACAGCTGCGGTCCTCAGCCTCAACCCTGTCTGCGTGCTGCAGTCTTCCAGGGAGGTTTAGAAAACAGTGATGCCCAGATCCTTGCCTGAAGACAAGGGGATTAAAACCTTCGGGATGGGCCCTGGCGGTGATATTTTCTAATGTCCAGCCCCGGTGAGAACCACCAAGTCAGAGAATGAGGACAGGGCCCTTCACTAGATGGGCTGGTCAGAGAGGGCCCCTCTATTTGAGCAGAGATGAGGCTGGATGAAAGGCCATCCTGTGGATGCTTGGAAAAGCTGTGTTGCCAGCATCCAGCTCCACACCCGGCACTTAGGAGGCATGAAGGAGTGAAGAGATGAATGGACAGACTGCATCAGTATATAGGATGATGTCAGTGAAGCTTTACTGGAGAGGATTAAATTAACTGGGCACCTCATGTTGGGGGTCACCAAGGTCACCCCAAGATTACAGTTTCCTAGGCGGCTCACTATTGAGTCCTACACAGGACTGAGGTTTCTTACAGAAAAATGATACAAAGGGAAAACCAGCAAAGGGGACAGGCACACTCTGCTAGATCTAGTGGAAACTGGCCGTGAGCTTCAGGGTGGTTTCCCTCTGTGGAGTCACGCAGGACACACTTAAGACCTGGAGGGTCAAGTGGCAACAATGCATGTGAAATGGCATCCCCCAAGGAAGCATGTGAGATGTAGCACCTGGGGTCTTTCTTAGGTGCTCGTCCTGTAGGCACTCTTGCCTGACACCAAGAATCCAGACTCCCAGAAGGAAAGTAGAAAGCAGAAAGTGTTGGGTAGAAACCACATGTTTGTGTTTTATCTGAAATCTGAGTCCCCAGATGCCAGCCTTTTTAAGGAGGGCCATCTTAGGCCTGCTGTGTTAATGCTTCTTCCACACGATGCCATCTACTGAGGGTCAGATGTTTCTCTGTGTTCTAGAACAACCCTGTGTAGTTCCCAGAGGGACCGTTTCTTGTAAGTTGTTTAAAAGTTTCACAAAACTAAAATCTGTTATGCATGGCTACATATAGGCTTGAGTTTTGCCTTCCATGAGATATTAGGACAATTTTGGGGAAATGTTAATATGTCACCTCTGACATCTAGTCCAGTTCAGAGCCCATTTCAGGTTCTTACGTAAGATGTAGAAAGCCCAAGTGGACAGCAAATCGTACTTATTCTTCCTGGAACAGTGCTATCTATTCCCCAAGTGTTAGTTGCTCAGTCATGTCCGACTCTTTGCAACCTCCTGGACCGTAGCCTGCCAGGCTCCTCTGTCCATGGGATTCTCCAGGCATGAATACTGGAGTGGGTTGCTATTTCCTTCTCCAGTGGGTCTTCCCAACCCAGGGATCGAGCCCCAGTCTCCTGTGACTCCTGCACTGCAGGTGGATTCTTTATCCATGGAGCCACCTCGTTGGGGAGTTAAGATCCCCCACGCCTCTGGCCCCAAACAACTAAAACATGAAGAGCAGGAACAATGCTGTAACAAATTCCATAATGACGTTTAGAATTGTTGCTGTTCAGTTGCTTAGTCTTGTTAAAATTGTTGCTGTTTAGTCGCTTAGTCTTGTTCAACTCTCTGTGATCCCGTGGACTGTAGCACACCAGACTTTAAAAATGGTCCACATCAAAATAATCTTTAAAAAATTCAGCAATGGAAACAACTTGATGTGTTGGCTTTCACATTCCCCCTCGTTCTCTAATTCAGATTCAGGGAGCACTACCGAGCCTCTTCGGTTTATCGAAAAACTAAGAATAATAAGATTGACCTTGTCTGTCTCACAGCCCTTCCCTGATTAGTTCGGCCCAGTGGCAATTTGATTTACACCTGGCGTTGTTGCCAAGGAGTCGCTGTTCTCCTGGGTTGACAAAATAATTCACTGCATGGTGAGCTCTTTAGAATCTTTGATGGGTGGACTTGAAACTTCAGAGAAAGAAGGATGACATGGAATGTGGCAGCTATTAATTGGACTAGATGAAATTTATCGCTGGACATTTTGCTCAGGGTGGCAATTCAATTACAGAGCAACCGTGTGGTGTCATGGACACCGTGTGTAGAGCAGTCAGTGAGGCTGAGCCTGCGAGAATGACAGTCAGCATGCTCTTGTTTGATATGCCTGTGGCATCTCCCCTGGCTGCTTCTTGGGTAATATATTACCAAAAGAAGGCTTCTAATAAATGAGGAAGTAAAACTCAAAATAATGACAGAGCCTTGTGAGCTGTTGAGTGCTGTCCTTTCTAAAGCCTTCCAGATGTTCCATCTGGTGTAGGTGGAGACCCAGGCACTGGACTCAGCACTCTCCATCCCTGGTCTCGTGCGATGAGTGAGTCACCTCACCCCTCTTTGTCCTTCCGTGGCTCCACAGTGCCTTTCAAATCAATTCCAAAGCAGTTCACAAGGCTCTTCATGCTTGCCAGCTCTTCTTTGAAGAAACCCCTCTTTGCATCAAGTTCCACCCATTGAACCACTTGCCAAGTCCTCTGTAATATCCAGACCATTGGCCATGGTGAGTCCTTGCCTGAACACCCCTCTCTAGCTCCTCCTCCCTCCTCCTAGCCCCAAAATAACACCTACTCATCCCTTAGCTGTTTACTGTTTATTATTTCCTCCCGGTGGCCATTCTCACCCTTCTGGGAGCCCCCACAGTGGCCCCTGTTCCCCTCTAGCCTTGCACTTGCTTCATCATATCGAGGTGATCTTTGTCCCCAGCAGACGTGAGCCAAGTCACATCAAAGACCGCACCTGCGTGAGCCAAGGCACGTCAAAGACTGCACCTGCGTGAGCCAAATCATGTCAAAGACCACACCTGCCTTTCCCACCACTCTGCCCCTCACTGCCTCCCGGGGAGCCTGGTCACGGTCATCCCTCAGCAACTATATATTGAGTGAAGGTAGATGATCATAAGGATAAGCTCATAATACTTGAGGAGGGCATGGCAAGCCACTCCCATATTCTTTCCCAGAGAATCCCATGGACAGAGGAGCCTGGAGGGCTACAGTCCATAGGGTCACAAAGAACCGGACATGACTGAAGTGATTTTGTCAAGTGCTGAGATTTAGCACTCGTGCACTGGAAGGAAGACTTAAGAAATGCTTATATTTGTAACTCTATTTCTGTTTTGAAGACAAGTTCATTTGCATCTTTTTAATTTAGATTCCACAGATAAGTGATATCATATATTTGTCTTTGTCTGACTTACAGATGTAGAAAACAAGCTGATAGTTCCCAGGGTATAAGGAAGGGTGAAGGGATGAGTTGGGACTGACATATACACACATATGCTACTGAATGGAACTTGGGATTCCATGATTTTGGAGCCCAGGATTAGAAAATCTGTCACTGCTTCCACTTTTTCCCCTTCTATTTGCCATGAAGTGATGGGACCAGATGCCATGATCTTAGTTTTTTGAATGTTGAGTTTTAAGCCAGCTTTTTCACCCTCTTATTTCACCTTCATCAAGAGGCTCTTTAGTTCCTCTTCACTATCTGCCATTAGAGTGACATCATATGAGGTTGTTGATATTTCTCCCGGCAATCTTGATTCCAGCTTGTGATTCATCCAGTCTGGCACTTTGCATGATGTACTCTGCATAGAAGTTAAGTAAGCAGGGTGACACACACAGCCTTGACGTACTCCTTTCCCAGTTTTGAGCCAGGCCATTGTTGCATGTCTGGTTCTAACTGTTGCTCCTTAACTGGCATACAGGTTTATATCAGGAGACAGGTAAGGTGGTCTGGTATTCCCACACGTTAAGGATTGTCCACAGTTTGTTGTGATCCACACAGTCAATGGCTTTAACGTAGTCAGTGAAGCAGAAGTAGATGTGTTTTCTGGGATTCCCTTGCTTTCTCTATGATCCAACGAATGTTGGCAATTTAAAGACCTACTGTAGAGCACAAGGAAATCTATTCAATACTCAGTAACGACCTATATGGGAAAAAGAATCTTACAAAGAGTGCAAGTATATATATGTATAACTGATCCACTTTGCTATACAGCAAAAACTAACATAACATTATAAATCAACTATATTCCAATAAAAATTTCTAAAAAAGAAATCTTTTAGGTGGTTCTGAGTGCCTGAAAGGGGCTCATGGACATAATTGAAATTGACATAAGTCTTATCAGTTCTGTTCTTCAGGGCTTCACTGAGGGCGTGAGGGACTTGCTGGGAGAGAATGAAAATCAGAGCTTAAAAAAAAAGGAAGACCTATTGGGTGGAGTGAACAGAGGGGCATTTTACCAAAGCTCACCTCTTGGCCCCAAAGGCTCATGGGATTATGCTGTTCAAAAACCAGGAAGGAGCTCACTCCATGGGCCTGAGCCCCCTGAGGAAGTCAGAGTAGACAGAAGCTTATCTCAGGACTGATGGGGAAAACGGAAATACCTGGAGGAAAATTTCTGGGTCCAGAGGCAGAGCGCTGGAATCAGCATAAACAGGAATCCCTTTTTAATCAAATGGGAATATTTGCTGCCTGATGGCACATGGGGAAGAACAATTTGGTCTTAAGAAGGAGTCTGGACTCCTGTGCTTTTGATAAAATTGTTATGTCAGCCTCAAAAAGAGAGTATGACACTTTGGCATGTGGGACCCTACGGCTGGAAGTCTTACAAATACAGTGTTTTCCAGAGCATGAAATGTGGCCCTTGGGGACTTCCCTGGTGGTCCAGTGGTTAAGAATCTGCCTTCCAATGCAGGGGATGCAGGTTTCATCCCTGGCAGGGAGCTAAGGTCCCACATGTCTCGGAACAGTTCAGCTGACTCACTTTGCTGTATACCTGAAACCAACACAACATTGTAAGTCGAATATATCCCAATAAAAATTGGGGGAAAAAGAAAGTTGGATAAAGTGACTTTCAAGTCATAAGCTTCTATAAGTCTTTTTTTTTCCCCAAAGTCCAATCTGAATGCTCAACCTTTCTTTACATTTTTCGTTGTTATGTGTTATTAAAGAGTTAGTGATGTTTTTTCGAGGATGATAATGTGCCTACTGATGGGAGATGTTTCAAGTGGCCATGATACTGTAACTGTGATATTTACATGAATGGTTTCCAACAGTAATTTAATCCAGAGAATTCCCTGACTCCTGTCCATCAGCTTGTCCCTCATGATTTCCTCCAAAAACCAAAAAAAAAAAAGAGGCATCCTTGATCTTGTGTGAATTCTGGGACATGCATTTCATATGCTCTTTTCTTCCTCTCCTCGAAGAACACCCCTGAGAGCTATGTTCTCGTGATTGATATTTCAAAAGGAATGTGAGCTGCCTCATATCACTGGCCAAAATCAGTGGAATCAGGAGCAGCCTTTTGGGATGAATAAAGACGGTTTCAAATATTTGTATAAGAAGTCACTGCAATCAAGAGAGAAACATTTACAATGTAAACAAGTAAATACTTTGTGTTTTGTCATGCACAATTGATTTTAACTGCCCAAAACAATCCAGTCTCCAGCAGACCGGGTGGTACCTGGAAATTCAATCCTTGTAGCAGTATAAGGATCAATAGTAAGCAGGTGGTGCAGGTGGCAATTTATGCCTTTCCCCAGAGAGATGCCTGATGCTCATTCTCTGCCATGGTAAGGTCTCAGGGCTGCCAGGTTTTCCCATACATCCTGACCCCATATGTGCTTTGACCCTTATATGGCCTTTTGAACCGGAAGTGAAACCTCTCTCTGATAGTATTTGCTCAACCAAACCCAACACTTGGAACAATGAAGTCTAGGGAAGGAGATTTATTCTTTCAAGTTTCAGCTAATTGCTTGATTTAAATTTTTCTCAAATGTAAGGGCTAATTATCTGTACTTCCTGAGGCAGGATATGTATGAATGGGAACTCATTGTAAATAAAGCAACCAATTTGTTTGTTTGTTTGTTTGTTTCCCCATTTCTTAAGGAGTAGCCAAATTTGATGACCCAGTTAGAGGGACAGACGATATTGATTTTGACTGCGAGGTAGGAAGGACTGGTGACTGGGCTTTCTCTGAGCTTCTCTGTGTCTCCAGACAGTGCTATACCACCATGTCATACATTTTTGCCAGGCCCATGGGTCTGTATTTTGTCTACTTTTATGCTGTCTAAGTATATTTAAAGACCTCTCTGAGGTCCCAACATTTTAAAAAAATGTGTATTCACCTTCTTTTTCATCCTTCTCCCCTCCCACATCTTACCTCATTGGATAATATCATCAGAATATATCCATTGAAATCTGCCACTGATTATCTAAAAGTTGACCAGGTGTGGAGAAGATTCCAAGCAGATGGTAGCAGTGACAGTGTAGCATTTCTGTCTGTGTCCATGACAAAAGATGGATAAAGAAGCATAGAATAGGTATTGATACAATACAGTGGAACATTACGCAACCATAAAAAATGAAATAATGCCATTTGCAGCAAGACGGATAAACCTAGAGGTTATCATACTAAGTGAAATATCCTACTAAGAGAAAGACAAATATCCTATGACATCACTTATATGTGGAATCTTAAAAAAATGATACTAATGAACTTATTTACAAAACAAACTCACATAGAAAAAAGTTTATGGTTACCAAGGGGAAAGGTGGAGAAGAAGGATAAATTGGGAGTTTGAGATTAACATATATAAAAAGTAGATAATCAGCAAAGGCCTACTTTATAACACAGAGAACTCTATTTGGTATTCTCTAATAACCTACATGGGGAAAGAATCTGAAAAAGAGGTGTATGTGTACGTATAACTAAACCACTTTTCAGGTGTGTTAGTACATCTGAAACTAACACAACGCTGTAAATCAATTCTTGTTGGTGTTCAGTTGCTAAGTTGTGTCCAGCTCTTTGTGACCCCAGGGACTGCAGCACGCCAGGCTTCCCTGCCCTTTACTGTCTCCCAGTTTGCTCAAGTTCATGTTCATTGAGTCAGTGGTGGACTATCTAACCGTCTCATCTTCTGCCGCCCTCTTCTCTCTTTGCCTTCAGTCTTTCCCAGCATCTGAGTCTTTTCCAATGAGTTGGTTCTTTGCATCAGGTGGCCAAAGTATTGGAGCTTCAGCTTCAGCATCAGTCCTTCCAATGAATATTCAGGGTTGATTTGCTTTAGGATTGACTGTTGAACTCCTTGCTGTCCAAGGGACTCTCAAGAGTCTTATCCAGCTCCACAATTTCAAAATCAAGCATACTCCAATGTAAAATTAAAATTAAATAACTAAGCAAAGACAGAAGCCCGTGAGAATTTGTAACAAAATGAAACAAAAAGATATCCCAGGATTCCAGAATACAAGCAGGTGGAGACGGATGATGAACAAGCCAGAGGTCCTGCCTGCTGGTGGCACCTGTGAGGGAGAGAAGGAAGGGATGGGCAGCTTGCTGATGAATGTGAGAACAAGAGGACTCCAAGTGGCCGACAGGTCACCTCTGGAAAGAGCAGACCATTTTAAGGACCTCTAACACAGGATCGGGTTTTGTTCTCTCTGATACCAGGTCAATGGAGGGGGCCCACGGCAAGACTGAAGGAGCTGGAGCCAGAGTCCTTGTGGGTGGGTGCTGGAGATGACCCCCTCACCAGACCTCCCTCCCAGGACAAAACTCACCAGCGGGGTACTGCTTAGGGGTCAAGATTGACCATGATGGGGATAAACAGGAAGGAAGAAGAGAGAAATTCCAGAAAATGGCTGGGAAAGGTGACGGAGCCAGGACAGCCCAGAGGCAAGTTGCCATCTATGTAAACTGTGCACAAAATAGAAGCCCTGCGGAGCTAGAGAAGCTTTCCCCAACCCCATCTCATTCTGAAAGTTCAGGGGAAAAAAAAACAATTTCACGTCAAAATGAACAGAAAAATTCTATAGTCAAATCCCATGCAGAGTTTAATTGTCAGAGAAAAAGAGGCTAAGGACCAGAATAAAACCCTTACACAATAAAATCGTGATGCCAAGACATGCCCAATAACAGTGTCACCTAAAATTTCAAAATAGTGGGAAATTATCTAAGACATGAAATAAACAACAGAATTAACCACAACCCAGAAGTGAGGTGAGACAACTCAGGAAAGAATTAGAAAAGAAAGGAAAAGTAACTTCAGAGATTAAGATCGATCTAGAAGGAACACAGAAACAAAAAGACATAACGTAATGGCTTAAAAGAAATAGAAGGTAAAAAAGGAAGTTGTAACAATGAAAAAGAAATGACTAGATGAAAAAAATTGTCTGTTGTAAGTGCTGAAGATGGACAAAAAGATCAAACATATGATTAATAGGAGTTGCTTAAGAAAAAACCCAAAGTGATGGGACGGAACAAATACTGAAAACTGTAATTCAAGAAAACTTTCCCAAAATAAAGACATATTGAAACTACATATGAAGTGAGCATAATGTGTATCTGAAAAGAATGACCTCAGAATAGCAACACTAAGACATCACCTTGTAAAACAACTGGATTTTAGAGATAAAGAAAATATATATTTAGACCATTAGGAAAAAAGAATACATAATTTTAAAGCAAAAGAAAAAGAGGTTATTATCAGTTTTCAAACAGCAATCCCAGAAGAAAATGGAATATCACATTTACCTACACAAGTGAAAAAAAAAGTGTGATCCAAGGGTTTTATATCGAGTATGAAGAACTCAGGGCATGTTGTTCCCATGAACATTTCCTGTGGAATCTTCTTGAACACTGTCTTCGGACAACCAAACAACTAGCGAGATGTTGACATAAGGGCTTGGAGTGTTAAGCCAAGTTGAGATGAGCTCAGTGTTGGGATGATGTTCTGACAGTGTAGGTAGAACCGTAGGGAGAATACACTGAGAACCTGGAATAGTATTTTCAGCACTTATGTGGGACGTTGTATCAGACTTATTCAGAGACTGTTGTGTGTGTTCTATTGGATAAAGCAAATGAATAATTGTGACAGACTGTATTTTAATTCGGTCATCCCCTGTAGCCTTTGAAAGCCCATATTCTGAATGTGCAAGATAGGAGATCAGGGACAGTAATGGACAGCAAATAAGAGCCCTGGAGTCTTGGACTTGAGTTGGAACTCACTATGAACTCAGCAGGTATTTCACAGATGTGTCTATTACCTGTCTCCATAGGAATATTTTCTAGTTCACTAGTTCAATATTTTCTAGAGTCACTTGCAAGGATTCTTGCAAGAATAGTTGATTCGAGGTCTTGACAGAAAATATACAGAATGAACCTGGGATCTCTTGGAATATCAGATAGTGAGGAAACTATCAGAAATCATGGGGTCAGACTTTCCTGGTGATGCAGTGCTTAAGACTCTGCCTTCCAATACAGTGGGGGCATGGGTTCAATCCCTCATCAGGGAACTTAAGGTCCAAAATTTAAAAAAAAAAAAAAAAAAAGAATCACAGGGTCATACTCAGTTTTCTCTAAGAGTATGAAAACTATAAATGGACTTATTTCATTATCTGTATAATAAAAATTTCACTGGCAAAGCATAAGACAAAACAGAAAGAAACCACAGGGCCATACAGGGGTACCAAAGCAAATTTAAGGAGGACAAATTTGATGTTTGACATCATCCCTTCACCCTCCAAATCTAAGTGGCTGTCATAATTAAAACTTTAAAAAATCAGATCTTTGTGAGATTTCCCTATACTTACTTTCATGTCAGCAAATTTTATTTGATATATGGGCATGAAATGCCATCATAAGCATTTTTAGTGTTTGGTATTCTAAAGATTTTAATTCAGCCTGTAGCCTGTCCAAGGGCTCTGATCCAGGGCTTAACAACCCCTGACTGCTGTAATGGCAAAAGACACCCACCAGGGAGCAGAATAAGCAAGTACAGGTAGAATTCATTTCTGTTTTTCTTTGTTTTATTGTTTTAAGACAGCTTTATTTCAGGGAGAAATGTTAGGGACAGATTGTCTAATGAATATTTATCTCATGACTTGATCCTTGTCCCCTTCTTTTAAAGGGTCTTGATAGATTTCCCTGCCCTTCTGAGTTAAAACTGCTATTTGCTATTATATGTTGAATCAGATAGTTAGCTGATCCCTAGGGTTTTTCAATTATGAGCCATACACACTCAAAACATCCAAGGTAAACAGTTGGAATTAAGTTAGAGTCATTTGATTGGAAGCAAGTTCCATCACTGTGTCGACTAAAAATTATAGTCAGAACCAGAAGGTAGAGACTTATTTTATTTGGTAGGAATGTTTAGGACTCCAAGCCTGGGAGACATCTCAGCAGCTCTGAGAAAACTGCTCCCAGGAGGCAGGAGTGGGAGTCAGGCTATATACAAGTTTGCAACAAAGGAAGCAGGCCGTCTTAACCTCAAAGATCAGGTATCAGTTAAGGCATTTAGCATTCTGTGGGTGGGAAGGTGGGAGCCTCTGGGCTCGCTGCACCTCGGCTGTCTGGGGCCAGTCCTGTTTCCTTGCTCAGCATGCTGCCTGAATCCCCCCAGCTCCTCAGCAATAGACTGCAGTTTGGGAGCCCTCATCCATGTCTGGAGGCCAGAAATCGCTGATGGCTGTGACGTTTCTTGTTTATTAATATGGCAGGAGGCATTGTCATTTCACAACTGATATTAACAAGTTTGAAAATCATTAGTTTCTCATTCTTTCACTGAGTCAGTTCTCAATTGTAAAGTTTTAAAGGATTTTCTTTATGTTGCTGCTGCTACTGCTGCTAAGTAGCTTCAGTCGTGTCTGACTCTGTGCGACCTCATAGACAGCAGCCCACCAGGCTCCTCTGTCCCTGGGATTCTCCAGGCAAGAACACTGGAGTGGGTTGCCATTTCCTTCTCTAATGCATGAAAGTGAAAAGTGAAAGTGAAGTCACTCCGTCGTGCCCAACTCTTAGTGACCCCATGGACTGCAGCCTACCGGGCTCCTCTGTCCATGGGATTTTCCAGGCAAGAGTACTGGAGTGGGGTACCATTGCCTACTGCCCACCAATTCCTCACTCATGTCCTTCCGGGTACTTTCCGAGGTCAGATCTCCACATCCGTGGAGTTCATTAACCATCTTAGATGCTATAATATTGTAGTGTTGCAGGAAGGGGGACCCCTTCCAGGGCCTGAACTGGGCTCTTATCTAACACTCCGAAATGAATTGTCTGAGGAGATACATGTGCTGACAAAGCAAGAGATTTTATTGGGAAAGGGCACCCAGGTGGAGAGCAGTAGGGTAAGGGAACCAAGGAGAACTGCTCTGCCGTGTGGCTCACAGTCTCGAGTTTTATGGTGATGGGATTAGTTTCCGGGTGGTCTTTGGCCAATCATTCTAATTCAGTCTTTCCTGGTGGCACACGCGTCACTCGGCCAAGATGGATGCTAGCAAGAGGGATTCTGGGAAGTGGACGGACACGTGGTGTCTCCTTTCGACCTTTCCCGAACTCTTCTGGTTGGTGGTGGCTTATTAGTTCCGTATTCCTTATCAGGATCTCTTGTCATAAAACAACTCATGCAAATGGTTTCTATGGTGCCTGGCCAGGGAGGGCGGGTTCAATCTGTGTGCTTCCCCTGACAGGAGTAGAGCTTCTTAGACTGTTTCCTATCCCAGGAAGCCCAGAGGAAATGAGCTCATGTGATTCACCGAGCTGGGCTGTCTGAAGAGTCTTCCCCTGCACCCCTTCAGCATCTGCAGCGGAGGGTGCTAACCTGGGGCTCCATCGAGGCACCTTGGGTCTGCATGCTGTTCTGCACCCTGCTTTGTCATGAGTACCAGGGGACGAAGAGCACACCTTCCTATCGGGGGAGGTTTTCATCCATCTCTTTAGAAACAACACCTAAAATTACGTGTTTTCAGAACTTCTTCAGATGAATCTGAGGCACAGCCTGATTCAGATCCTTGACCAAGCTGGAGGATGCTCTGAATCTCTTAGTTGGCAGGTAGACTGCTCACATGTTTATGTATACGCATGAGCACAGCTTTTCTGGCACTAAGAATCATGGTTTTCATCACACTCTCGAGAGCCTGCAGCCCACAAGGGGGCATGAACCATTGCTATATCAGAAGTGCCTCCATCATGGAGTCCTGATGTGACCGAGTCCACGCTCTGTCTGCTCACTGCACCAAAGGCCAATGAATCTGAAAAACAAGGTGTTGAGGCAAGGAATATGACTTTATCTGAAGAGCCCGCTGACCGAGAAGATGGCAAACTAATGTCTCAAAATAACCCTCTTGTCGGGTCTAGATGCCAGATTCTTTTATGGATTAGAGATGGGTAGGAGAGGTGAGGAAACAAAGTAAAAAAGTCCATTCATCTTGCAAATGTCTCCTAGAATGGCAAGCCTCAGGCAGAGGAATGTGCTAATTTCTTTCTTCGTGCTATCTGCAGGTGGACAGGGTTGTGGACAAAGGCACTTTAGCTTACTGGTCAGGCAGAAGGGCAGGATTCTCTGCCATTATGTATGATTATAATAACAAAGGCAATGGAAAGCAAGTCAAAGAAACAGTTGCAACATGGAATAAGAATTGACTTCTCCCTGCACTACTCACACCTCTGCAGGAGAACCAGTCACTGTGGTGGTGACGAAGTGCTTCTCTCTTCCATTCAGTTCTGCCCATTAAAATTTCACTGTGTTGTGCAGGACCCTTGAGTGGGCACAGGCTTCTGGTTAATAAAGGCTGTAGCTAAACAGGCAGTCTTAAACAAAACAAAACAAAACAACTATTTGGCTGCACCACATGGGATCTTCTTTGTAGCCCAAGGGCTCTAGAGCCCAGGCTCAGTAGTTGTGACCCATGCCATTTGGGATCCTCCCAGACCAGGGATCAAACCTATGTCCCTTGCATTGAAGGGTGGATTTTTTAACCACTGGACCACAGGGGAAGTCCCAACCAGGAACTTTTTAAAAATTATTATTAATTTTTTAATTGAAGGATAATTGCTTTACAGAATTTTGTTGTTTTCTCTCAAACCTCAACATGAATCAGCGTAGGTATACATATATCCCCTCCCTTTTGAACCTCCCTCCCGTCTCCCTCCCCATCCCACCCCTCTAGGTTGATACAGAGCCCCTGTCTGAGTTTCCTGAGCCACACAGCAAATTCCCGTTGGCTCCCTATTTTACATATGGTAATGTAAGTTTCCATGTTACTCTTTCCATACCTCTCACCCTCTCCTCCCCTCTCCCCATGTCCATAAGTCTGTTCTCTATGTCTGTTTCTCCATTGCTGCCCTGTACATAAGTTCTTCAGTACCGTTTTTCTAGATTCTGTATATATGTGTTAGAATACGGTATTTATCTTTCTGTTTCTGACTTACTTCACTTTGTATAATAGGTTCTAGGTCACTTTCACTTTTCACTTTCATGCATTGGAGAAGGAAGTGGCGACCTACTCCAGTGTTCTTGCCTGGAGAACCCCAGGGACGGGGGAGCCTGTTGGGCTGCCATCTGTGGGGTCACACAGAGTGGACACGACTGAAGCAACTTAGCAGCAGCAGCAGCAGCAGGTTCATCCACTTCATTAGAACTGACTCAAATGCATTCCTTTTTATGGCTGCGTAATATTCCATTGCGAATGCTTACCACAGCTTCTTTATCCATTCATCTGTCAATGGACATCTAGGTTGCTTCCATGTGCAAACAGGCGCTTTTAGAACCAGAAGGCGTGAAGAGGTTTGCGAGTCTCTTTAATGACCTAGCCTGCAGCATGCTCTTTGGGAGCTTGCCTGGCTCCAGAAGGTGCTCCGAGAAACTATTGAACATCCTCATGTCTGCATTTTATATTCTTTCAGTTGAGCGCTCATGTGCTTTGAGGAGTTGGCAGATTCTTGATTGTAATCAATCCATGAATATAAATGAGGTGCTAGCTTGGACAGTTTGGTAATGACGTTGATTGTGTCAGTAGCTGCCAGAAAGATAATGGTGATAAACTCCAGTTTTTGAGTGGCTTAGGCAGTCTAGAATCACAGCTTCATCCAGATTAATTTTTCTGTGACACACAGGATCTTGTCAGTCTTGGTTCTGCTGCTGCTGCTAAGTCGCTTCAGTCATGTCCGACTCTGTGCGACCCCATAGACAGCAGCCCACCAGGCTCCCGCATCCCTGGGATTCTCCAGGCAAGAACACTGGAGTGGGTTACCATTTCCTTCTCCAATGCATGAAAGTGAAAAGTGAAGGTGAAGTCGCTCAGTTGTGTCCGCCTCTTCGTGACCCCATGGACTGCAGCCTACCAGGCTCCTCTGTCCATGGGTTTTTCCAGGCAAGAGTCCTGGAGTGGGGTGCCATTGCCTTCTCTGGTCTTGGTTCTAAACTATGGCAAATACTGTTAAACAGCACTGAATTGCAGTGAATGTCATTTCTCTTCTCCTCCAGACAGCAGAGCTGTAGACCACTGTCTCTTCCTGTGAGCCAAAAAATGTCAGCATTAGAATGGACCAGGACAGTGGGAAGGACACAATTAACTAAGACACACCAGTGCCACCACCAGCCCTGATGAGAGAAAAAGCATGAATCTGTTAGAAAGACAGATGTCGAAATTCTAAATAAATGACTGGCAAATCTAACCCAGAAGTATATTAAAAAGAGGAATGTAGCATCAATCAGTAGGGCTAATCCAAACCCTAACCCTATCATTTCATATTAGGAAAGCTGTTCATGATCTATTCAGTACTAATGTGTTATCAGTGAGCTATTAACATGTATTAACATGAGCTATTCAATACTTATGTATTAACAATGAATATCCATATGATTCTCTTCTTAGATGCTTAAAAAGCATTCAGTGTAAGAACTGACTCCCGATTTTAACTAAAACAGTTCTCAGTAAACTAGAAATTAACAGATACCTCTTCCCTCCAGCAAAAATGTATGTCTGAGACCTAAGGCCCACACTGGGGGCATTTCTATTCCTGCTGAAGTAAAAAGCAGTCAAGGACACCCACTAGGATTGTCCTTATTTACTGTTATCCTGAAAACTCTGACCAGTATAGATAGGACACAGAAGTAAGAGCAAGGCGTTGGACAGGAAGCTGAAAGACTATAATTTGTGGACGGTAATGACTTCCCAGGTGGTGTTAGTGGTAAAGTGAAAAAGTGAAAGTCTCTCAGTCCTGCCCAACTCTTTGCGACCCCATGGACTGTAGCCTGCCAGCTCCTCTCTCCATGGGGAGTCTCCAGGACAGAATACTGGAGTGGGTTGCACACCCTCCTCCAGGGGATCTTCTCAACTCAGGGATCAAATCTCTGCCGACCAGTGCAGGAGATATAAGAGACACAGATTTGGCCCCTGGGTCAGGAAGATCCCCTGGAGGAGGAAATGGTAATCCACTCCAGCATTCTTGCCTGGAAAATTCCATGGACAGAGGAGCCTGCCAGGCTACAGTCCGTGGGATTGCAAAGAGTTGGGCATGACTGAGCATGCATGTACGTGCGCACGCACACACACACACACACACACACACACACACACACACACACACACACACACACACACACACACACACAATGAATCTCTACCTGGAAAAGCCAAGGGAATCAATAAAATCTGTTAGCGTATAAGGGTAGCTCACCTGGTAAAGAATCTGTCTGGAATGCAGGAGACCCCGGTTTGATTCCTGGGCCAGGAAGTTCCCCTGGAGAAGGGCATGACAACCTACTCCAGTATTCTTGCCTGGAGAATCCCCATGGACAGAGGAGCCTTGTGGGCTACCGTTCATGGCGTCACAAAAAGTCGGACACGACTGAGTGACTAAGCACACAACAGCATGATAGGCAGTGTAGTAATAAATATAGCTGATGGTGACATAAGAAATTTGAAAAAAATAAAATGTTTTCCTACTTACTAAAAATAACCAATAGGAAATACATTAATTCTAAATCCTATTCAAAGTAGACACATGTAAAATGTTCAAAATAAACTAAATCAGAAGAATGTAAGATCTATGACAAAACATGAATAAATAGGAAGTTTCTCACCCTTGTGTATCCGAAAGTGGGGTCCAGCTGCTCACCACTCAAAAGCCAATAAAGAGTCAAGGTTGGTGGGAAGGAAAATTTGCTTTATTTTGGCTGCTGGCAATTGAGGTGGGGGGAGAGCAGACGCCTGACCAAAGGCCAACTCCCCCTCCTTCCTGAGAGTCAGTGGGCAAGAGCTTTTATAGGTGTGGGGTGGGGTGGGTTAGGTGCAGAAACAGCGCAGTCAGCCTTGACAAGTCATCCTGAGATTGGTCATATGGTGGTCTGACGGGCGTCATCTTGATTGTTTTAGGTACAGTTAATCCTGAGTTCCAGGGTTGATTTGTTTCCTTTCCTTTGAAGCCAGTTCTTGGAATTGAGGCAGCTGATGTCATGGCTACAGTCTGGTGGTCATGTAGTTAACTTCTTCCACCTGGCAGGGGTTTCAGTATCTACAAGACAACTCACAGGAGATGGCTCAGAATATTACCTGTAGTCCTCGAGGAGGAGCTAAAGTCCTTAGCTTTGCTAATGACTGAACTATTAATTTGGTCTCTTTGACGGTTTTCCTTTGTTTCTGCATGTCCTCATTTCTCTGATTAAACTAAGTCTTTGGCTAAAGTTTTTCCACAGACAAAAGTCAGTCCGAGGATATGGTGGCAGGGCAAGGATGCAAGAGTCCTGCTCAGTTTCACTTGTGTTGCAAAATTCCATATTATACAGATGCTTACCAGAGTTAGTCTGATTTAAATACTGCTTGATTTATGGATTATCATCGGGTTTTTGCAGGGAGGAGCCTGAAAAACTATCAAAATTCACTTGAAAGCAAAAACAGAAGATAGTCAAGAAACTTTCAAGAGGGGAAAATGCTAAGGAGATATTTGCCTTAACGACTTTTCAAATATCTTTTATAAAATGCCACAATTGAAATATTGTGGTATTGTCTGAACATACATATTTTAATAGGATAGAAGATAGATTCATGAACAGGTCAGAATTAAAATAATGATAACAATTACTGAAAAAAATGCTAAGAAATGGATGGGTTTTTATTCAGAAATGAAAGAGAATGTTATTTCATTTGTTGTTCTTTAGTTGCTCTGTCGTGTCTGACTCTTTTGCGACCCTATGGATTGTAGCCTGCCAGGCTCCTCTGTCCATGGGATTTCCCAGGCAAGAATACTGTAGTGGGTTGCCATCCCCTACTGCAGGAGATCTTGTCTTCTCCAGGGAAGGTCTTCTTCCTGACCCAGGGATCAAATCTGTGTCTCCTGCATTAGCAGGCAGATTCTTTGCCAGTGAGTTAGTAACTCCAGGCGTTAGCAAAAGGGACCAGGGATGTGAGTGCAGGAAAGTCACGGAGATCAGATAGGGCCCGTGCAGCTTTCTGGGAGGACAGCAAGTGATAAGGCTCCGAGCCCTGTGTAAGGAGCCAGGTCTGCTGGCCTGAGGCTCTTTCCACGAATTTCCCTGGGGAACCCGGCGTGTGGAGATGGCTTCCTCTGGCCATGTTTGTGCTAATTAAGAGTGAGGGGTCCCACGTGTTGCTCCTCTTGGATGTCCATGTCATGCTGAGTGTAGTAGTACCTTGAGAAGGTAAGTAGCCATCAGAACGGTGACCTAGGTCTCGTGCTGAGCGTCTGTAAACTCCAGGTCCCTATCACAGCTGTCCTACCTGTTAGCAGGCAGTTTTGCTCCTTGGAGACTCCTCTGCCTTGCAGGTTGCTTTTGATGCCTTTGCCCCCGAAGATTGTCTTTATTTCTGAGGCTTCACGACATTTTGAACTTTCCTCAGTTTTTTTTTTTTTTTAACCCGGCAGTATTCAATATTTCTATCACAAATTGCCCCGTATAATTGGGTGCTGATGCAAATATATTCGTTCTCTCCTACACACCGAGGGGGGTTGGGAAAGTGGCGCATCTCTTAGCTGCTGGACGATGCTGATGCTCCGGAGGAAGTGGAGGAAAGCCAGGGGCTCAGGGTTGATTGCAGGCAGGATGGGGAAGGAAGACCAGAAGGAGACCTCCTGCAGGGCAGGGTCTGCTCCTCCGAGGGAGCAGGGTGAGGGTGAAAATGTGGCTTGGGGATGTGTGCGGGGAGCTGGATGCCTACTGCTCTGGTGATGGTGATGGGCAAGGAGAGCACAGGGACCAGTGAGAGGGATGCGCTTACAATTCCTGGAGGAAGGGTAGCCTGGAGCCTCTGTCCATTCTGTATGAAACCCCCTCATCTTGATAGATTTCCCAGAGGAAATTCTTTCTATAGGGGAGGAGACCAAGAACAGAACAGATTTTTCAGCTGACCCATCAAACACGCTGGACATATTTTTAAATGCAAGTCCTTTTCTCTCCCAAACCACCTCTGAACTGAACTCTGATTCTCCTCCAGCTCTGCCAGCCCTTCCTCCTGAAAGGGTCCCAGTGTCCTCTAAATCACTCATCTTCTCTTTGCTCAGCACCCAGGAGGGGAAGAGCTTATTCAGAAACTGTCAGCTTCTCTCAATTTTAAAAATCAAAGTAATATTCCTTCAGAAAAGAAAGAGGGAAAAGATCTCTCCTGTATAATGCAGAAGAAAAAAAGACTGATTAAAATGCAGGAGAAACTGTATGGAGAAGCGATCTCATTGGTAGAAACGTTCCTCTCTCTCTCCCCTCCCCTGTTTCTTTGTGTCTGTCCCTCATCCCTCCTTCCATCTCCCCTCCACCCCCAGCTGTGAGTGACAGCTGAGCCGCTCACCACCGCTGTTGCCCCAGGCACAGTCATTAGAACCCTGGTCATGCAGCTTACCCCAGCAGTCCGACTTTAAATACAGGTGCCCAGGCTTTTCCAGTTGTCATTTTCCCTTCTTGTTCAGCAGAAGACAGGGTTGCTTCATTCCTGCCAGCCCATCCCTGGTGGCAGAGATGAAGAAAGACTCCTTCTATCCGAATGGGACATCCAGCGGGCCAGTTCCCCTTTGCCCTCTGTAGGAACATCGCCAGCTTATTGCTGGCACTTTCTCAAGCACAATTGTGTTTAGCATCCCCGAGACACTGAGAAAGATATTTTGCTGACATTTTGCACGAGAAACTGTGATATTTTAAGACAGTCTTTTCTTTATTTTACAAAAATAACATCTTATAAAAAGTAGCAATGTCTTTCTGAAAAGGGCTCCTAATTTAAAAAATGAAAACAATCATAACTCCATCGTATTTTCTGTAAAGAGAAGAGCATCTGAGCTGTTGATAGAAACCCTCTGTGAGAAGCTGTGGCCCTCAGATACAACAACTAGGACGGCCTCCTGAGAGAGTTGCTGGCTTCATTTCGTGGCCAGCATATCTCTAGCCTCAATTTTAAAAAAAAAAAAGGCTTTATTTTTTAGAGCAGTTTTAGGCTCACAGTGAAATTAAGAGGGATTACAGCAAGTTCCTACATACCTGCTGTTCCCCATCATCACCCAAAGTGATGGCTTACCTTAGGTTCGCTACTGGTATTGTACATTCCGTGAGCTTGGACCAATGTGTGATGGTGCGTGTCTGCCACGATTGTGCCATAAGGAAGCCTTGATTTTAATACAAGGGAAAATAAGAAAGTCCATCTCCACAGCCAGCGGTTGCCCCGGCAGGGAGGGGTGCGCCGTCTTGGGTGGGATGCTGTGTGCCTGTCCCTCGTGGTTGGCGGCTTCTGTCCAGCAGGACAGGCTGGGATGGGGCCCAGGAATCTGAAGGGAGGATTGAGGGGCCCTGAGGCCGCAGTTCCTGAGCTTCTGTGACCCTCCAGGTTCCTCAGGGCAGAAGGGAGCAGGGGCCCCTCTGGCCTTGAGCAGCAGAGCATCATGTCAACGGCAGTTAGATCTGGGACCCTTGAACGATTTTGGATGAGGTGAGGCCTCTTGGCTCACACTAAGGCATTTTAAGGTCTTCTTTTAAAAATGCTTCATCTTGAGGTTCCTTTCTGAATTTGCATTTCTTCAGTGCTCTTGGTTTCATGGGATTAAAAAAATATCCCTAGGGGTCTTCCCTGGCTAGCCAGCGGTTAAGACTTTGAGTTTTACCTGCAAGAGGTGCAAATTTGATTCCCAGTCCAGGAGCTAACATCCCACAGGCTGTGCAGTACAGCCAAAAATAACAGAAGAAGAAATATCCCCAGACAAGCAGCAAAAATGTAAAAACTGCCTGGCTCCCCAGTCCAGTTGCATGCCCAAGGGAGACAGGATTTTAAAGGATTTTTCACCTCCCCTTACTGATGTCGGCTGCCCCTAGCCCATAGGAGGATCACTTAGGATTCTAGGTCACTCGGGGGTCCACCTAGAGATGGAGAGATGGCTCCTGTCCCCGGGAGTCGGACCCATTGCAGGGGCCCCATCAGGACCACATACCATTGCGACTAGAGGATTCCTCATCGTCCTCTCCCTCCAACTCAGACCCTGAGCGCATCCCTGACACTCTGCCAGCTGCTCGCTGCAACTGTGCTAGAATCACGATGAGAGTACTAGCTGACACTTTAGAGCTTCCTGCCTGGAGCTTTTCGTGTATCATTCCATCTCATGACATCCCCACAGCACTTCCCGGAGAAAAGTGTGACTGGCGTCAATGTTTTCCACGTGAGCCCTGTGGCTCAGAGAGGCAAAGGAAGTGCCCAAGGTTCCCATAGCTTGAAGGGCTGGAGCCCTGGTGGGAAGACACACCACCTCCAGGGAGCCCCTCAAGGATGCAGATGAGCAAGTACTATAAAGAGGTGCTGTCCATATCCACGTGTGGGTGAGTTTCTCATTGACATGTCAACCGAAACAGAACTATTTTGACACTTTTTTTTTTTAACTTTGCTTGCAAGGGCTCTTTGTTTTGGTGTGCAGGGCTTTCTCTAGTTGCAGCTTGAGGGCTCTAGAGTTCAAGGGCTCAGAAGTTGTGGCTTTCTAGTTGTGGCGCTTGGTCTTAGTTGCTCCGAGGCATGGGATCTTAGTTCCCTGACCAGGGATTCAACCCATGTCCCCTGCATTGACAGGTGGATTCTTAACCACTGGAACCACCAGAGAAGTCCCCTGACACAGACCTATTTTGATCCCTCTTGGCGTTCAGCTCCAGACTTCTAATGTCAAGAATAGTACTTGTAGTAGAGTCTTGCAACTACAGAACACCTTTAGCTTTTCAGAATGCTTTCACGTCCATTATAAAATAATAACCGTTTGAAGCAGGTCGGGCTGCCATCTGCAGCCCCCTTCCATATCCAGCAGAGGGGAAATGATGACTGAATATACCCCTTTTGCCAGGAAATCACATCGTTTATTTCCCTCCCACACACTACTCGGTGAGGTGGATGTCACTGATCAGATGAAAAATGTGGGGCATGTTAAGGCTAATTTGGCTAAGGTTCCGCAAAGAAGCTGACCTGCTGCCCAGCCCATGTTCTGTCCCCTAGTCCAGAGGACCACAGACTTTTTCTGGAAATGGTCAATATTTTAAGACTTTGTGGGCCATGTGGTTCCAGCTCTGCCATTGCAGCCCAGAGAGCAGCTGCTGACAGTAGCTAAGCAAGAAGGTATGGCCGTGTCTGATGAAGCTGTACTGACCAAGACAAATGGCAGACCAGACCCCGGTCCACACAGCTGTTTGGAGACAAGAACCGCTGATATAGCTGAACTTCCCTCAGGCCGTCCTAAAGCCATAGCCCCAGGGCCCTGACTTTTCAGCTAAAGGTTTGTTGCACCCTGGTGTCACTGAGCTTTTCAGAGAACCGGAGGTGGCCAGGGCGCTCCCTCTTGGTCCCTGCAAGTCACCCCACACGACCCAGCCAGGCTGCAGTCACCTCTCCAGGGACCTCAAGAGCCCTGTGTCCTTGTTTCCCGGAATGAATGAGGTGGAGGTGCCGAGCTGTGGCTCTGCCCGTCCTGGAAGTATTGGTGTCATCCTGGCTGCCGTGCCTCGGCATTCCAAGTGGACAGGACCGTTGGCCAGAAGGTCACTGTTATTTACAGCAGTGGCTCTCAATGACTCTTGGCGTGTGGAACACAGCGTCTGTGATTCCATTGCTGACTACCTGCCCAGAAATGCAGGGTGAAGGTTCAGGGCTGCAGTTCACCATTCCTGGTGGATGGTGAGGCTGGAACAGCTGTAGGGGGAGACTTTGGGGTCTCAGGAATCTGACCCACCCCTGGGGACTCTTTCCGATCAGATGACTTGAGGCTGGAGCAGACACACAGCCAAACCCCCCACCCCTGCCTGTTGAGGGGCTCAGGTGTGGTCCATACGGAGGAGGGGCACGACTGCCCACCTGCCTTCACTGGCTCAGGGGTCAGGGCTGTGGGTACTATACCTGCACACTTAGCATCAGGACCAGGGTTGGGTTTCTGGATGCCTTAAGCATAAAGGAAATTCTGATCGAGGACCAGAGGTGGTTCTTGGAATCCACAGAAGTATGAGACAGCCAGTCTAGGAGGGGAAATCAGGACCGCCATGATGCGTGACCCTCAGCGCAATGGCCACCTTCAGGAACCCAGCCCCACGACTCCTGGTCTGTGTGTCTCGGCTGGTGTTCCAGTCCCCAGCAGTAGGAAGTCGGCTGGCCTGGCTGTGATCAGGTGTCTCTCCTGGATCAGCAGCTAGAGCTGGTACTGATGTCCCTGTAGACAAGCCCCCAGGTGAGGCCCTTCCCCAGGAGGCATGGCTGCCTTTGGAGGGCTCCTTTCCTGCTGTGTCAGAGCTGTGGTCAGGGGGCTGGGCTCTCAGCCCAGCTCTGTAGCCAGTTAGTGATGTCGCCTTGGAACAGCTCTCCTCCAACCCCACTCAGTTTTCCCATCAGGGCCTCTGGGCTCTGGCATTTGGTAGCTGAAGGGGCACTGATCTCTGCCTGGAAGCTTTGTTGGACCCCCAAGCATTCCTGGCTATGACTGGCTGAGAGTAATGCCCTGGAAAGAGGCATCCATCCTGCTCCCTGGTACCTTGATAACCACAGGAACCACAGTCCCACTGCAGGAGGCAGCCACCCACCAGCTTCACGGAAAGTCCAGGCTCAGAGGCCGCTAGCCTTTGGTGCAGCGGATAACTGCAGAGCCCCACACATACCCAGTAAGGAAAGTGAAGCATGTTATCCCTGAGAGACACCTTGTTTGACATATGTTATCACTTTCTGTCATCAGCCTGTATATGTCTTCTCCAGCCCCGCCCTCAGTCTCTGTGATGGCTAATTTTTGTGTCTACTTGGCTAGGCATATTACTCAGGTCAAACACCAGTCTAGATGTTGCTGTGACTTTAAAAAAAAATTATTGATATACAGTTGATCAATAATGTATTAGTTTCAGGTGTACAGCAAACTAATTTAATTATGTGTATTTTTTATATACATGCATCAGTTCAGTTCAGTTCAGTTGCTCAGTCATGTCTGACTCTTTGCAGCCCCATGAACCACAGCACACCAGGCCTCCCTGCCCAACACCAACTCCCAGAGTTCACCCAAACCCATGTCCATTGTGTTGGTGATGCATCCAACCATCTCCTCCTCTGTCATCCCCTTCTCCTCCTGCCTTTAATCTTTCCCAGCATCAGGGTCTTTTCAAATGAGTCAGCCCTTCACATCAGGTGGCCAAAGTATTGGAGTTTCAGCTTCAACATCGGTCCTTCCAATGAACACCCAGGACTGATCTCCTTTAGGATGGACTGGTTGGAACTCCTTGCAGTCCAAGGGACTCTCAAGAGTCTTCTCCGACACCACAGCTCAAAAGCATCAATTCTTCGGCGCTCAGCTTTCTTTATAGTCCAACTCTCACATCCATACATGACTACTGGATGCATACATATATATATATATATTCTTTTTCAGGTTATTTTCCTTTATAGGTTATTACAAGACATTGAATATAGTTCCCTGTGCTATACAGTTAGTCCTTATTATTTGCCTGTTTTGTATAGAGAGGTGTGTATATGTTAACCCCAAACTCTTAATTTAAACCTCCCCCATCTCTTCCTCTTTGGTAACCATAACTTCGTTTTTTATGTCTGGGAGTCTGTTTCTGTTTTGTAAATAAGTTCATTTGTATCCTTTTTTAAGATTTAACATATAAATGCTATTATATGATATTTGTCTTTCTCTGACTTTACTTAGTATGATAATTCTAGGTCCATCCATGTTCCTATAAATGGCATTATTTCATTCTTTTTATGGCTGAGTAATATTCCATTTTGTATATGTACTACGTCTTTATCCATTCATCTGTTGATGGACATTTAGGTTCTTTCCATGTCTTGGCTGTTATAAATAGTGCTGCTATGAACATTGGGATACATATATTTTTCCAAATTATAGTTTTCTCCGGCTATTTGCCCAGGAGTGGGATTGCTGGATCATATGGTAACTCTGTTTTTAGTTTGTAAAGGAATCTCCATACGTTAAAGTTCTTTTTAGATGAGATTAACATTTAAATCAATAGACTTGGGGAAGAGCAGATCACCCTCCATGACATGGGTGGGCCCTATTAAACCAACTTAGAAGGTCTTAAGAGAAAAAAAATTGACCTCCTCCAGGAAAGTGGGGATTCTGCCTCCAGGTTGCCTTTAGACTCAAACTGTAGCACCAGCTTTCCCCGGTTGGCCGGCCTGCAGATTTTGGATGGGCCAGCCTCCACAATCACATGACCCAGTTCTTTAAAATACCTCTGGACAAATGTGAAGGCCCTGTGTTTCAGGCCCTGTACTGGGGACATCACCCGCATCCCCATCTCATTTCCTCCTCACCGGAGCCTTGTGAAGCCGGTGGCCTGCTCCGTTACTGAGGAGGACACTGAGGCTTCCAGAGGATAAACCATGTGCTGGGAATGGAGGTTGGTCAGGCTCAAGCTTAATAAAACTGATGCCTAAAGCAAAGCTGTTTCTCCCTCACCATGCCACCTTCCAAGTAGGGACTGAAGCCCAGGGACCAGCACAAAGGTGAAATTTCAGCCAGTGCAGATCATGCATTTTGGCCAGTGGTCCACAGGAGCCTTCCTGGTAGTTAAGCCACCAACTGTCAGGCAAACCCCAGGGTATAACGTGCCCATTCCCACAAACCCAGCCCCAGGTAGACAGCAGACCCCTCTCAGGCATCCACCCCTTCCTGGGCATAGAGACAAAAGTTCAGGCTCCCTTGGCATCCCCCATGCTCTCGCTGTAGCCCTGTGCGTGTCCTGGCCCCCAGGAGCCCCAGAATCCAGCTTCAGAGTTGCAGGATCCACAGCACGTACAGACCAAAAGCTGCGGAGGCATCTGGGCAGAGTTCAAGGAAGTGCATTTACAGCAAGTACTTACACTGTCAGTAAAGCATCACTTCCTTTCCTCCCAAGTCATTCTGACGCGGCCCTGCCTTGGGGACAGTTGCCCTCTGAGGATCTTGGCAAGCCAAACACGCCCTTGCTGGGTGATGCCAAGAGACAATTAAGAAATTTAATTTGCACATTCATGCTTAGCTCACTTCGGAGATCCTTCCGTACATCCTGTGATAATGTAAGTGGGTTAAGTATCTCACAGCTTCAAGACTCCTCATTTTGCGCAGTGGTTCTCAAACTGTGGCCCGGGTACCAGCAGCATCAGCATCTCCTGGCAGCTTGGTGGAAACACCCATTCCCAGTCCTCTCTTCCGACATCCTGAGTCAGAAACCTCCGGGATGGGGCCCAGGAATCTGAGTTGCAGTGTGCCTTCCAGGCGACTCTGATGGATGCCTCCCCAACGTAGCCACGTGCGGTGCTCATGGGATCACTGAGGGACATCTGGAGAGTAGTAACGCCTCAGCCCTGGCCTCAGAGGTCCTGCTTTCTTGATCTGGGGGGCACCTGGGCACAGCAGCCGTTCTCAGACTAGGCAATGTCTGTGAAATCACCTGGAAAACCTATTGTTGTTGTTCAGTTGCCAAGTCCTGTCCTACTCTTTGCCACCCTGTGGACTTCAGCATGCCAGGCTTCCCTGTCCTTCACTGTCTCCCGGAGTTTGCTCAGATTCATGTCTGTTCAGTTGGTGATGCCATCCAACCATCTCATCCTCTGTCACCTCTTCTCCTATAATGCATGTCTGTTCCATGGCTGGACCCTCAGGGATTCTGATTCTGTGCAGCAGGGCTTGTCCCAGGAATCTGCATTCAGAATATACTCCCTAGATGATTTTTGACATTGATGGTCTGCCAACCTTAATCTGAGAAACACAGGCTTCAAACACCCAGCTTGGGATTTCCCTAGTGGTCCAGTGGTTAAGAATCCATCTTCCAATGCAAGGGACGTGGCTCAATCCATGTTTGGGGAATGAAGATTACACATGCCACAGGGTAACTAAGCCGTCGAGTTGAGAGAAACCCCCACGCTGCCATGGAGACCCAGACCAGCCAAAAAAAAAGCACCCAGCTGTGCTTTATAGCCACTCTGATTCATAGAATACAGAACACGGATATATTCATTTCCTAGGGCTGCTGTAACAAAGAGCACAAATCTGGTGGCTTAAAACAAGAGGAGTTTGGGGTTTCACAATTCCAGAGGCCGGAAGTGAGCAGACAGAGTGTTAGGGCCACATTCTCCTCGGGGTCTTTAGAGGAGGAGTCTTGCTTATTTCTTCCTGTCTCTGGCCGCTCCAGGAGGTCCTTGACTTTCAGCCACGAAACTAGTCTCTGCCTCAGCCGAATCCCCCGTATCTCTCCCTCCGTGCGTCTCTGTGTCTCTCCTCCTCGTCTTAGAAAGATGCCACGATGGTTGGATTGGGGGTCTCCTGGCTCCAGCGTGATCTTAACTAATTGGCAACTTCAAGAACCCTACTTCTAAATCAAGTCACATTTTTTGGTCTGTTTTTCTTTGGGGCTTCCCAGATGGCTCAGTGGTAAAGAACCCGCCTGCCAATGCAGGAGACTTAAGAGATGCAGCTTCAGTCCCTGGGTGGGAAGCTCCCCTGGAGGAGCGCGTGGCAGCCCTCTCCAGTACTCTTGCCTGGAGAATCCCACGGACAGAGGAGCCTGGCGGGCTACAGCCCATGGGGGTGCAAAGATCTGGATGTGAGTGAGCACACGCACATAACTAAATATGTATATTATATATTATATAAATATGTATATATATATAAATATGTATGTTATACATATATTTTTTTTTCTTTTTCAGATTCTTTTCCTGTCTAGGTTATTACAGAATATTGAGTAGAGTCCCCTGCACTGTCAATAAGTCCTTGTTGATTATCTATTTAAGATATAACAGCGTGTATCTGTTAATCCCAAACTCCTAATTTACCTGCTCCCTTTCCCCTTCGGTAACCATAGGTTTGTTTGTGAGGTCTGTGAGTCTGTTTATGTTTTGTAAATAAATCCACTTTATCATCTTTTAGATTCTACATGTAAGTGATATCATGTGATACGTGCCCTTCTCTTTCTGACTTACTTCACTTAGGATGGGAATCATCTAGGTCCATGCTATAAATGGCATTATTTCATTTTTAATAGCTAAGGAGTGTTCCAGTATGCATGTCCCACATGCTCTTGATCCATTGCTCTATTGATGGACGTTCAGGTTGTTTCCATGTCTTGGCTATCGTGAATAGCGCCGCTATGAACCTAGAGTGCATGTATCCTTTTGAATTGGAGTTTTCTCTGGATATATGCCCATGAGTAGGATTTCTGGATCACATGGCCACTCCAGTTTTAGTTTTTTAAGGAACCTCCATACTGTCCTCCATCGTCTTCTATCAAGTCACATGTTGAGATGCTGACGGTTAAGATGTCAACATCTCTTTCTGGGGGACACAGTTCAGCCCCAACCATGGGCCAGGTCTGGGGGAACTCCAAATGCTCAGGTGCAGGAGGGAGTGGGAGAGGTGGGTGGAGTCTGAATGCTCCAGATTAAACGTGATTCATCCCTGCCTCCTGCCCAGGGCAGGGCCAGGAAAGCAGCGGCCACTGCCCTGGCAGACACTGGGCCGTCTGCACCCGGCTCTTCCGCCTTCTCTCCAGCCCCGTTTGCTCCATGTGAAATCTCTTGGCACTTATCTCCTCTCTGCAGAGCAGATAGCCCCGCCAGGCAAGAGAACAAAATGACACAGAGATCTTGTCTGGTTTGGCTTTTCTTGAACAACCCCAGGGCACTCAGGTGTCCAGGTCATCCGTGAGTGCAAGTTTGCAACCGACAGTGGCCTGTGTCCTGACCTTTCCTGACCGTGAGCCTCCATCCATACCGCTTCCTAACTTTCAAATTCCCACCTGCCCCGAATTCCCATCCTGATCAGAAACATCAGGATGTCTTGCACTGCGGTCCCAGCTATCATTCTCTAACGATTTATTTGAGACCATGAAGACTCACAGGATGTTGTGGAAATGGGATGAAGAGGACCCACGTACCGCATGTGTACCGTGAGCTAAGGATTCTAATGTCTAGCTTATCAAAGAGTGGGAATTCCAGTTCATCATCACATCAAGGGTAGGCGAATGGCTTCAACAGAAGCTGTGATCTTCTGTTCCCAACGTCAGAGCTCATGAATGAGAATCATGAAAATATCAAACATCTTCATGCTACCATTACCCGCCAGGCATGGTTCTGGCAGTGTATGTGTATATATGCTCAGTCGTGTCTGGCTCCATGGACTGTACCCCACCAGGGACTGTACCCTGTCCATGGGATTCTCCAGGCAAGAATACTGGAGAGGGCTGGCATGCCCTCCTCCAGGGAATCTTCCCAATGCAGAGGTTGAACCCATGTCTCCTGCACTGCGGGCAGATTCTTTACTGCTGAGCTATCAGGGAAGCCCACTGCCCACCGTAGGGCCAAACGGGGAAGGGTGGGATATTTGATATTACTCCAAAAGCAGTCATCATGAGGATTAGAAAGTCCTTGGGAACTTTCAGGATAAGACTTGGAATTTTTAAGTACATTTTGCCTTGACCAGGCTGGGCCCTGGTGGCTCAGAGGTTAAAGCATCTGCCTCCAATGAGGGAGACCCGGGTTCGATCCCTGGGTCGGGAAGATCCCCTGGAAAAGGAAATGGCAATCCACTCCAGTGTTCTTGCCTGGAGAATCCTATGGATGGAGAAGCCTAGTAGGTTACAGGTCACGGGGTCGCAGAGTGGGACACGACTGAGCGACTTCACCTTGCCTTGACCAAGGGCCATTCTGACCATAGTCCCTGCCTTTAGGAGCTGTGCAGTCACCTGCTAGGCCAGTAAAACTCTTTCTGTGAAAAACAAGGGCTTCCTCTTCACCCTGACAGATTCATCACTTCTGAGAGTAAGAAGATGGGCCTGTGAGTGGTTTCTCCCCCTGGACACTGAGCGAGGTGCCTGTGGGCACTGAAGAAGGGGAACTTCCCTTCTGTTCTCGTATCTACTGCTGGCATCTGTAACATTCCTGCCAAGTAGCACAGGGCTCTCCAGGTAATTAGAATGAGAGGCCTCTTCCAGACGTTGCTGGACTGGGTGGGGCTGGGGTGAGGCTTAGCCAGCAGAGGCTGGGTGGGTGCAGCCTCATCTGTGACGGCCTCAGATGGGATAGAACTAAGGCCGTGGTTTCAGTGAATAGAAGAATTTTAGGGAATGTTCCAATTAGGCTGCAGGTCCATATTCTTGACCCTTATCTTGATGAAGCTGACAGATGGGAACTTGAAAGTGTCTTAATGTGAAGAAAAAAAAAGACATAAGTTTTAAAAATCAAACCTTAATTGCTGGGACAGCAGGCTTGATTCAAATGCTCAGTTAATATCCATTTTCTTATCAGCACTGAATTGGAACACATCCAAGGAAGAATAAGTTATAAGCCCAGGGACATGGCATTAACACTTAAATTTTGACCAATTATGTTAAAAATAACTTCACAATTCAAGTTGAATTAAAGAAGAGGATAAGGGGAGGGGATATAGCGACGTGAAGCATGCCAGTTATCTGAGACAGATTGCAACGCCTCTTTGACTTCAGCAGTGGAATTCAGGAGTACTTCCTTAGAATTAATAGCTGGAAGAGGCATTGCGTGTGCGGGTTCAGTCACTCCCCTGGTGCAGGTGCAACCTGGGTGACTGCAGAGAGGTCCTGTGCTTCCGTTGCCATGGTGCCATGTTGCCATGGGAAGATGCCCTGTCCCTGTGCTGGCGATCTCCTTGTGGCACCAACTCTGCACGTCTGTGACAAGGATGTGGGACCAGTCAAGGCGGGTGCCTGGGGCCCCTGTTTACCCTGAGCTTATGCCAAGGGCAAGCAGAAGACTTCTGTCAAGATCCAAGACCCAGTGGAGGGCTTTCCTAATGGCTCAGTGGCATAGATTCTGTGTGCAAATGCAGGAGACATGGGTTAGATCCCTGATCCGGGATGACCCCACTTGCCTTGGAGTAACTGACTGAGTCTGTTCTCTCAAGCCTGGAAGCCGCAACTGCTGAAGCCCGCATAGCCCAGAGGCCATGCTCGGCAACAGGAGAAGACACTGTAGTGAGAAGCCCGACACCGCGGCTGGAGAGCAGCCCCCAGTCACCAAAGCTAGAGAAAGCACTCGCAACAGTGAAGACCCAGCACAGACAAAAATAAATCAAGATGTTTAATTATTTTAAAAAGACCCAGTGGAGGTGGAGTCCCTACAGGACTGCTAGGCCTCCCAACCCCGCTTTAGTGTATGTCAACCTGACCTTGTATCAGTGGATTAAAAAATGGGCAGTTGGAGGAATTCCCTGATGGTCCAGTGATTGAGACTCCATGCCAAGGGCCCAGCTTCAGTCCCTGGTCAGGGAACTAAAACTCCTCAAGCTGCACAGTGCAGCCAAAAAAACAAAATAAAACCAAAAAACCAGTCATTTCAGCTACTTTGGATGCATAATAGTTTATAAAATATATGTATATATATAATGTATGATGCATTATAATAGCTACTATTTATTGAGCACCTACTATGTGCCAAACATTGTTTATATTGATGTATTACAGACCCTATCTTTTTAAAAATTTATTTTATTGAAGTATAGTTGATTTATACTGTTGTGTTAATTTCTGCTGTACATCACTGTGATTCAGATATATATATATTTTTTCATATTGTTTTCCATTATGGTTTATCCCAAGATACTGAATACAGTTCCCTGTGCTATATAGTAGGACCTTGTGGTTTATCCATCCTACATATAATAGTTTGCATTTTCTAATCCCAAACTCCCAGTCCATCAGTCCTCCACCTCCCCTCCCCCATGGCAACTGTAAGTCTGTTCTCTAAGAACATTGTAGTCGCTAAGTCGTGTCTGACTCTTTGCGACCCCATGAACTGTAGCCCACCAGCCTCCTCTGTCCAAGAGATTTTCCAGGCAAGAATACTGGAGTGGGTTGCCATTCCCTCCTCCAAGGGATCTTCCCTACCCAGGGAATGATCCTGCGTTTCCTCCATCTCCTGCACTGCTGGAGAATTCTTTACTGCTGAGCTATAAGACATCCTCTTATTTAATCACTCCGATGTCTCTAGGAGAGAGGTGGTTATGGTCTTCATTTTTCACATGAGGAACCTGGAATTCAGAGCATCAGCCACCTGCCTGAGGCCAAGTACCAGGTGCTGAATCAGATTCCACTCCACTGCGTGCATGTATATGAATGTCTTAGCAGATGCAAAAGCTCAGACCTCCCAGTCAGAGGCCCTGTAGAAACCCTATCACTGAGGAAAGCTCAAAATGTCTGCAACCAGAAGGCTGTACGTTCTCCTTGATGAGCAGGAAGTTCTGGAAGATGTTTGTAGGAAACGTCATCCTTGATAACCGGTCAACGTGATTCAGGGAACAGCCCGATACCTGCCCACCAAGAGCAACATCCTCACCTGAGCCACATGGGGAAAGCTTTCACTATCAGGGACCATCAGGCAGAGAATGAGGGAGAGAAAGCTGAGATTCTTGTTCAAAAAATATTTCAGTCCCAATGGGAACTGAGAGAGATCTTATCACCTGATGGACCAGCACATTTGGAGGTGGATTTTGCTTCTGCTCACCATCCTGTATTTTGTTTTTGAGTGCGTGCTTAGTCATGTCCGACTCTTTACGACCCCATGGACTGTAGCCTGCCAGCCTCCTCTATGGGATTCTCCAGGCCAGAACACTGGAGTGGGTTGCCATTTCCTCCTCAGGGGATCTTTCTGACCCATGGATTGAACCTGCGTATCCTGCAGTGACAGGCAGATCCTTTACCGCTGAGCCACCTGGAGATCTCTTGTGAATTTCAGAATTTTCTTGGGCTCAGAAATGTGCCTACAGCTTCTGTATCTCAAGTGGAGATGTCACCATAGTTACCCTGTCCAATAAACTTTTTTCATTTCTATGCCTCTCATTTCCATATATTATTTTATTCAGATTTCTAATCAAGAAAGTTCCAGCAGTATCTACCCTGGGAAAATCCTCTTCAGTTTAATCAAAAAGAACACTCTGTATTAGCTATTTTATTCTCTCATCATGTTTAGAAGAAGGAGGACAGTTAGTTTCCATTCTTATCTGCTGGCTGTGTGCGTGCTCAGTTGTGTCCGACTTTTTGCATCTCATGGACTGTAGCTCCCCAGGTTTCTCTGTCCATGGAATTTTCCAGGCAAGAATATTGGATTGGGTTGCCATTTCCTCCTCCAGGGGATCTTTCTGACCCAGGGATCAAATCTGCATCTGCTATGTCTCTTGCACTGGCAGGTGGATTCTTTCCCACTGCCCCACCTGGGAAGCCATTCTTAAAAACCATCTTCGTTTCCTCTTGTGCATTACAGGCAGGAAGAAACGTTCCTTTACCTTTGGGTGGAGAAAAGGAGACGGGCAGGAGGAAGTCGGTAATTAGGGCCGCTCTGCAAGCCTGTTTATGTCATCCTGTCTTGGAAGAAAAGCTGAGTGCGTATCGGTTGGTTAGAAGGGAAGTCTGGGTAAGCCGGTGGTCTGAAACGCTGTCTCTGGATTCTAGGTGGCAAGAAGGCACGGCCAGAAACTCAGTGGTCCCCAGCACGGCCAGGTCAGGGCAAAGGGAAAAACCCCAGGACCAGCGCGGGAGTGTAGGAAAACAGGGATCAGACCCAGACACACACCACGTCCTCTTTTTATTCCCAGAGCAGCCTCTTCCTTCCTTCCTGTTTGAAGTCTCTCCCTCCCTTCACATCTGCCAGGCTCCTCTCTCCCAAGTGCAGCCCTGAGCCCATCCTTACCCTTCAAAGGATTCAGCCTTCAAAGGGCTTCCCAATAGCATGTGCTGGGTACCCATCCCCCATCCACCCCAGCCCTATAAGCCAGAGAGGTTAGAGGGGCTCAGAAGCAAAGTCTGACCCTTTTCTGTGATGCTGATGAATCTCCTTCCTGAAATGTGCTGAAGTTCTCCATGAGGCCCGTTCTACCAGGAGGCTCTGAGGACTTTATGTACACTTCTGCTTTGCCCACTCCAGTATTCTCGGGCTTCCTTTGTAGCTCAGCCGTTAAAGAATCTGCCTGCAATGCAGGAGGCCTGGGTTTGATTCCTAGGTTGGGAAGATCCCCCTGGAGAAGGGAAAGGCTACCCACCCCCCACTCCAGTATTCTGGCCTAGAGAATTCTATGGACTGTATAGTCCATGGGGTCACAAAGACTCGGACACGACTGAGTGACTTTCACTTCTGCTTTAGATGGTAGGTTTGTAGTCTTTGCCAAACGGGGGAGAGTTTCATGGCCGTTGCTGATGGCTAGTGATTTCAAGCATTTGAAGTAGATCATTTTTTAAACAGAATTGTTTTTTTGACTGAGCTGAATCTTCACTGCTGCACAGACTGCTCCCTAGCTGTGGCAAGCGAGGTCTGCTCTTGAGTTGAGGGACGCAGGCTCCTCGTAGTGGTGACTTCTCTTGTTGCGACAGCGCAGGCTCCAGGGCACGCTGGCTTCAGTAGCTGTGGTTCTTGGGCCCTAAAGGCCAGGGTCAGTAGTCATGGTGCACATCCTTAGCTGCCTGGCAGCACGTGGGGGATCTTCCTGGATCAGGGATGGAACCCAGGACTCCTGCATTGGCGGGCGGATTCTTTACCAGTGAGCCAACAAGGGAAGCCTGAAGTTAGTTCCTTTTTGAGAAAAGGAAGCTGGTCCATCTCTTCCTAAAGTGTCTGGATGCTACTCTCTTCTATGGAAAAGCCAGTTTCCAAGCAGGGATAAAGAGAAGATCTTTGCGATCTTTGTTGTGATAATGAGAAGAGAGTCAGTCCCAGGAAACCCGGGTTCCACTTGGGAAACCGGCAGCCCCCTCCTTGGCCATAAGTGTGCTGAATAAATTGGTCCCTCAGGCCTTCCCAGTTTCCACTGTTTTGAGAGAACAGCATCCCCATCAGAACAGACTGGAAAGTCCTTTCAGAAAGTCAGCCTGCATCAGAGCTCTGTGCACTCTGATGGCTCCCAGAAGAGCACCCAGCCGGGGAGCTGACAGGGAGCCCCTGAGCGGCCTTGTCTGTCCCAAACCATCTCCTTCAGAACCACTGCTGCTGAGCCTGGGCACCTGTGAGAAGCTCAGACTTCTGGGCCCCACCCCAGATGTACTGAATTAGAGCATCTGCAGCAGGTAATCAGGAACCTGCTTTAAAAATTCTCTCCAAACAGACCCGTGGTTGCTAGCAGGGAGGGGAACGGGGGAGGGAAGGATTGGGAGTTTAGGATTAGCAGATATAAACTATTACATATAGCATGGATAAATAGCAAGGTCCAACTGTATAGCACAGGGAACTATTTCAATATCCTGTAACAAACCTTAGTGGAAATGAATATGAAAATGAATATATATATATGTGTGTGTGTGTGTATGTATAACTGAATCACTCTGCTGAACAGGAGAAATTAACACAAAATTGTAAATCAAGTATACTTCTCTCCGGGTTCTTGTTATAGTCTCTAAACCCTGATAATTACTGTTTCAGGGGTTCCGAGTAAGCTTTTCCTCATACCAGAATGGCTCCATAGCTGGAATTCTGTCTTTGGAGGATTACCCTTGGGGATCTTGCGTGTTGGTTTGAATTTGGATCTTCTGAGTCTTCAGGTTGAATCAGAAGTGCTACTAGAGGGGAAGCACTTTCAGACCAGGTCCTAGTGACGCATCAGCCTCCACAGTGCCTGTGATATTCATGGTCTGGTACAGATTTTCTCTCTGGCAAGTCATGCTCTCACAACTGCAGTGGTTCCAGTTATGTTTTCTCTTGCAGTTCTCACAGCTAAAGCAGAAAATCAGTTCATGGCTAATTTATAGCCACACATCATTCAAGGCACACTTTTTTCATCAGACTTAACTCTTTCCAGAAACTAAATCCAGGCCCTGAGAATACTAAAATACCATTCTGGCAGCCTGTTTCAAAACAGGAATTCCAGCAGTGTTTGAGCAGTGCTAACATTTTAATAACAAGAGGACCATCCCCCAGTCCTTACAGAGTCACCTGAAAGGCGCTGGTCATTTGGATGAGCTTTTCCCAGTGTGTATAGTGACAGTCCACTGTGCACTTGGGATGCTTGTCACACGAAGCCTCCAGGTTGAGTGGGGAGAGGCAGTACCCAGCCCCCACCCCTGACATCTGCAGTCATTGACTGAGGGCATCAGAATCAACTCTTACTAGAATTGCACTTGGAATCAAACCTTACGATTTTTTAATGATAACTGACTGTTTTCAAGCAGCCTTCATATTGTTTCTATCATTGAACTTCACAGCAACCCTTTAAGATAGGAGAGTTGTCATTTTCTGTTTTTTAAATAGATTTTTATTTTAGAACAATCTTAAGCTCAGAGCAAAATTGAACAAAAAGCAGAGTTCCTATCTACTCCCTCCCCGACACATGTCGAACCTCCCCCATTATCAACATCCCCACCAGAGTGATACATTTGTTCCAGTCAGTGAGTCCATACTGGCACACCATAATCACCCAAAGTCCATCATTTACCTTGAGGTTCACTCTTGATGTTTGACATCCTGTTTAGACATTTGGACAAGTGTCCAATGACATGCGTCTGCCGTGTTAACATGCTGGCCTGAAGGTGCCCTGTATTCCACCTGTTCATTCTTCCTTCCCACAAACCGGCGGCAACCACTGATCTTTTCACTGCTCCACAATTTTTGCATTTTTTGGAATGCCCTACAGCTGAACTTCCGTCTCCTTTTGATGGACCTGGAAGCTGATGCCCAGAGATGTGTGTGACATGGTTAAGAACCTCAGTCTCAGGACTCCTAGACCCACGCTCCCTCCATGAACCGCTGCCTGTGCATTGCCTCAACTGTGATGACCTCAGACTCGAGTAGGATAGAATTAAGGCGATGGTTTCAGTGAGTAGAATTTTAGGGAATGTTCCAATTAGGCTGCAGGTCCATATTTTTTATTCTTATCTTGATGCAGCTGACAGATGGGAGCTTGAACGTATCTTAATGTGAAGAAAAATACAGACAATGTTTTAAAAATCAAACCTTAATTATTGGGACAGCAAGCTTAACTCAAATGCTCAGAAATGCTCAATTCATACCCACTTTCTTATCAGCACTGAGTTGGAACACATCCAAGGATGAATAAGTTTATGAGTCCAGGGACAAGGTATTAATACTTAAATTTTGACCAATTGTGTTAAAAATCACTTCATAATTCAAGTTCAATTAAAGAGAATAAGGGGAGGGATAGATAGCAGTGTGAAGCCTGCCAGCTGTCTGAGACAGACTGCAAAGCCTCTTTGACTTCAGCAGTGGGATTCAGAAATACTTAAAGGATGAATAGCTGGAAGAGGCATTGTGTGAGCGTGCTCAGTCACTTCAGCTGTGTCTGGCTCTGTGCGATCCTACGAACCCACCAGGCTCCTCTGTCCATGGGATTCTCCAGGCAAGAATACTGGAGTGGGCTGCCATCCCTCCTTCAGGGGATCTTCCCGACCCAGGGATTGAACCCGTGTCTCTTAGGTCTCCTGCGTTGGCAGGCGGGTTCTTCACCACTAGCACCACCTGGGAAACCCAGAAGAGGCATTGTTGGAGCACAAAGGAAACACATGCATCATTTTACTGGATGACATGAAATTCCCCTCCATAGTAGTGAGGAGGTGAAGCAGATTCTGAAAACTTGGATAGGAGGAGCCTGGATCATCCGAGTGTAAGTGAGTCTTCACTTCAAAGAACAGAAAGAAGCAACCTTGAAGAAAAGTGAACATGTGGGGGGCCAGCCAATGTATTTCATGGTATAAATTTACTTTTTTCCTCTTTCTTCCTTATTTTTTAAATTATGAAAGTATGATACCACATTTACAGGAGACCTGGAAAATACAGAACAAAAGTTACATATAGTTACCTATAGTTCCACTATATATTACAATTATTCTTAAGTAGATAAATTAAGATTTTTTATTTGGAGTTTCAATATCAAGCTCTCAAAAATTAATAGGTATACAGAAAAGTAGAAGGATATAGTGGTCCTGAAAAGCACCATTAACCAATTAAGATTTGTATAGTATTCACACAATAATAGTATAAGTTTGAGGCCATTCACAATACACTGCGGATGGTGACCGCAGCCATGAAATTCAAAGATGCTTGCTCCTTGGAAGAAAAGCTGTGACAAACCTAGACAGCATATGAAAAAGCAGAGACATCACCTTTCAGACAAAAGTCCGTATAGTTAAAGCTCTGGTCTTTCCAGTAGTCATGTACAGATATGAGAATTGGACCATAAAGAAGACTGAGGGCCGAAGAATTGATGCTTTTGAGCTGTGGTGTTGGAGAAGACTCTTGGGGTTCCCTTGGACAGCAAGAAAATCAAACCAGTCAATCCTAAAGGAAATCAACCCTGAATATTCATTGGAAGGACTGATGCTGAAGCTGAAGCCCCAATACTTTCGCCACCTGATGCGAAGAGCCCACTCATTGGAAAAGACCCTGATGCTGGGGGAGACTGAGGGCAGAAGGAGAAGGGGGCAACGGAGGATGAGATAGCTGGATAGCATCATCAACTCAATGAACATGAGCTTGAGCAAACTCCAGCAGATAGTGAAGGACAGTGGGGCCTGGCATGCTGCAGTCCGTGGGGTCACAAAGAGTCGGGCACGCCTTAACGCGTAAGCAGCAGCAGCTGTGCACCTCAGGTGTGTACTGAGCTGCATGGCACAGATGAGCCTAACTGCAGGGCCAATGAGATGCTGACACAGAAAACAGGTATATGGCTGGGGGCGTGGTGGGGCTTAGGAAGAGGCGGAAGGGGAGGGTGGGATGGACTGGAACTTAGGATTGACATACATACACTACCATGTGTAAATAAATAGCTAGTGGGAAGCTGGACGGGGAGTGGAGCTCAGTGCTCTGCGATGACCTAGAGGGATGGGATGGAGGTGGGGTGGGAGGGAGGAACAGGAGAGAGGGGATATATGTATACATACAGCTGATTCACTTCATTGTACACTGGAAACTAACAACATTGTACATTGCTGTACGTTTATAGAACTTCCCTGGTGGCTCAGACGGTAAAGCGTCTGCCTACAATGCGGGAAACCCGGGTTCAATCCCTGGGTCGGGAAGATCTCCTGGAGAAGGAAATGGCAACCCACTCCAGTATTCTTGCCTGGAAAACCCCACGGATGGAGGAGCCTGGTGGGCTACAGTCCATGGGATTGCAAAGAGTCGGACACGACTGAGCAACTTCACTTTCACTTTGTACGTTTATAGCATTGTAAAGCAATTGAAATGCTAAGTCATTTCAGTTGTGTCCAACTCTTGGCCACCCCATGGACCACAGCCCACTAGGCTCCTCTGTCCGTGGGATTCTCCAAGCAAGAATACTGAAGTGAGTTGCCATGCCCTCTTCCAGGGGATCTTACCGACCCAGGGATGGAACCCGTATCTCTTATGTCTCCTGTATTGCCAGATGGATTCTTTACTGCTGGCACCACGTGAAAAGTCCCAAAGCAACTATACTCCAATTGAAAAAAAACATGTGATGATGGCTCCTTTCACTCTATTACTGATGCTTTTATCCCTCTCTTGGCTTGAGCCACTCATGGAGTCCTGCTGGTTTTCATTTCCACTCTCTGGGAAACAAGACTTTCAACAAAGCCTCCTGTTTACATACTGTAGGCTCGGGGGCCATGTGACACTGTCTGGAGACAGCATTTGCCAAGAGGTCCCCATTAAGAGATGAGCGGAGGCCCTGGGGTAGGGTCACACAGTCCACTCAGCTGCCCGCAAGGCTGCCCGTTCACACTCCTGGTTTGTTGTAAAGCATCCTTCAAGCAGGGGATGGTCTCGCCCTGCTGAAGTCGCCCTCGTATGGTATTGACCAAGTCCTGGGTTTGGCTGCCATGGCTAAGTGACTTTGAATCGACCAACATTCCTTTATATGACGTGGTCAGCAAACAGAGAGTCAGTGTAGGGATGGGGCCAGGTCTCAGGGGAGTTGGTTGCACAGCAAGTTCCAAGCCAATGGCTGATTCAGCCCCCTACTCTGAGAAGTGGGAAAAGCAAGGCACCCTCTCCTGGTGCCGCTTCCTCCTCCCAGTCTTTTCAGATTCTCTCTGTGGGCCAGCCTGACACCTGTTCGATCTGAGAGAACCTGAACCCGGAGACTTGCTGTGTCCTGTGGCAGGTACGGAGGGTAGACATGCCATCAGGATCACTGGTGACAATTAAGACTCTTCCCCATCAGCCTGTTCACCTACATGCTGCTCTGTTGGCATAACTCACATCTGGGGAGTCTGCCGCTTCAGCCATTATTTTCAGTAACTGCGGAAATAGTGACTCACTGTGTGCAACGTGCTGGGCTAGGCGTTTGGTGAACATGCCTCACCTAATCCTCATGGCACCCTTTGCGAGGTCATAATCTCTGTTAATATCATGATAATAGGCACCGTGGCAGGGGGCCCAGGGGCAAGCCTGGCACTTGAGAAACAGAGGCTGTGCCTCTTCCCTTTCTCTCAGCTCCTGCTGTGCTCTCTGCTCTCTGGCCTGGCTCCTGTTCTTCCTTCTCTCTGGTTCCTCCTTCCTCCTCTTAGCTACTCCAGCTTTCCTACCCTTCCCCATGTGACCAGCTCTCCTGGCTCTGGACTCCAGGGAAATTTATCTGATACCCACAGCAACTCCTCTATCAGAAGGGGAAAATCAACCTTGTGTCCCTAGTTTCTCGACTCTGGAGCTCTTGTCACTATCCAGAGGCACCTCTTTAGGGGCCCCAGTTATCACCTGCTGACCCCACCTGTGTGAAAAGTTTTTAAATCAGATGCTGTACCTAAAGCTTCTGTAGGTAAACAGAGAACCAGCCAGGCTCGCCCATACAAGCACAGGGTTATCAGAAGGTGACTCAGGAGGGGAAGAGAGAGGATCCCAGACACAGAAAGTGAGGGTGAGCAGCTTCTGGATACACACAGGGTCAACGAGACCTGTTCAGGGCTTAGGAATAGACGTGAGCCCTTCCATAAGAAACACTGGGCATCTCCAGACTCTCTCTGTGATAGGGAGTGACTTTATTTCCCCAGGGCATCCCAATCCCAGAATGTTCCAATTCTGGTGACTTTCACCCCATTTCCCTGTTTCCTACCATGCCCAGCTCTGCAGAAGAGCAGTTAGAAAGACAGACAACAGGGAGCTCCCTGCAGCCCAATGGTTAGAACTCCGTGCTTCCTCTGCAAGGGGCATAGGTTCCATCCCTGATCGATCCCACATGCCTCGCAGCACAGCCAAAAGGGAAAAAAAAAAAAAAAAGACAACAGGTGTGTCTGCACACTTGGAAAGAGCATATTTGCCCGGAACCGCATAAGCAACCTTCCAGCCAGGTGCCTGATGAGCTGGAGACACTCCTTTCTGAGCGGGGGATAAAACAACAGCTCAGCATTCCTGCTTCTTAAAGCTGCACGAGGCTCTCAGCAGGGCAAGGAAGACCAACCACAAGGAAGTGGACCAGTGGGAAGGGAAGTAGCCAGAGATCGCACGTGGCCAGAACCCTTCCATTCTCTGCTGCTTCCTCCATCCTGTGGCTGTCCTGGCCAGGCCTTCCCAGGAGCATTTGCCAAGATGGCCTTTGTCAAAGAACTCAGAAACCATCCCGGTCCCCCACTCCTTCCCTCCAGCCTCCCCCAGCCACAGAACGATTCTGACTATTGCACCACAAATTAACCTCTTGCCTCACTGCCATCCCATTCCCCCTGTACAATGTCTTGATTCAAATTCGGCTTTATTCTACCCACTTTCCCCCATTTCTGGCTCCCAGCATGGCCCCAGCAAGGGGCAGAAGGAAATAAAGGGAAAATTTAATAATCCAGATTTATCGAGGCCTTGAAACCACGTGGGCTCGGTTCCTAGCTGAGAAACTTGTCAGTGTTATCTGAAACCCTGTCCCAGGCTTGAAGTCTTCAGAATGTCTGTCAAATAAGACGTAATGCTCAACTTTAGGTGGTGTATTTTTTTTTTCAGTCAACAAGTAAATGCTCAGTAAACATTCACTGAATCAAGGAATAAATGAGAGAAGGAGGAACAGCCTGGTGTGGGTCACCAGGTGGTGCAGGGAGAATGGAAGGCATTTGCTCCCCTATGGAGAATCCCAGGGTGGAGGGTGACAACTCAGTGGAGCCTGGGCTGTGCCTGCCCCAGAGAGCACTGACGTCCTCTAGAGCATCTGCAGAGAAGCTTCAGAATCTTCATTGACCTGGACTTCATATCATTGATTCCAGGAGTGAGAAGAACCAGATCGGGTTGTAATATGAGTGTATTTACAGTAAGCTGTTGTAATAAAAGACCAACAAGAAAAATACAGACAGCTGAACAACACCCACGTTTTTTTATTCTTAAAAGATTAAGTGTATTTACTCCTCTGATATCCCGTACACACCAAGGTCATCATTAACACTGAGCTGTTAGGAATGCCCTCCAGGTTTTCCCCTCACCTGTAGCACACTGTAAATATAAACACAGAAGGATGCATTGACACGTGAATACCAACTCACACCCCAGAGGCTCTGGAGAGACTTTTTGGTAGATTGTTAAACCTAGTGAGTATCAACTCTGGTTGCTCAGCGATCTCAGAGGAAAAAGAAAGGAAATATCTAGAACGGCCCTCAACCGATGTTTTCATGTCTCAATTAAGACCTTTTACTCAAGTAAGAAATGAATTCCTGTGAAGGTGCTTTGCTCATTTTCCTGTTGATTACCTGGATGAAGTGTTTCTGTTTAAGGATGAAACTGTTGCCAGGAAACTGATGGATGGGATTGCACTCCAGTCTCGTAGGTGCTGTGGAGCTGCTCTTAGCATCCCCTTTCTGAGCAAATGTATATTTTAACTTCATTTTTGGCTGGACTGGGTCTTCATTGCTATGTGAGGGCTTTCTCTAGTTGTGAGCGGGAGCTACTCTCGAGCACTCGGGCTCCTCGTTGCAATGGCTTGTCTTACCGTGGAGCATGGGCTCTGGCGTGGAGACTTCAGTAGCTGCAGCACGCCGCCTCTGGAGTGGGCTCAGTACTTGTGGCACATAGCCTTATTTGCCTCAAAGCATGTGGGATCTTACCAGACCAGGGATAGAACCCGTGTCCCCTGAATTGGCAGGAGGATTCTTAACCACACGGGACCAGCAGGGAGGCCCTGAGCAAATATTTTGCAAAAGCACATACCAGAAATCCTAATAGTTGAAGCTACGCTAGAATGAGTTTCCATATAGATGTCAAAGTACTGGACTTCACTTCTCTGTACCACTGCAGTCAGCCAGCCCAGGGGGGTTAACAGCTGTGGAAAACTGGGGCCATGTGGACATCAGAGTCTGAGGATCACAGTGAGCAGTGTAGAGTCCGTGTTTTAGCTGACTCACCATCCCCTTACTGATATGTACTCAAACCGTTCTCTGATGGCTCAGATGGTAAAGAATCTGCCCACCATGTGGGAGACTGGAGTTCGACCCCTGGACTGGGAAGATCCCCTGGAGAAGGGAATGGCTACCCGCTCCAGTATTCTTGCTGGAGAATTCCGTGGACAGAAGAGCCTGATGAGGTTGCAAAGAGTTGGACAAGACTGAGCAAGGAATTGCCTTGCACGTAGACAGTGGTACTGTAATCCCTGAACTGGATGGTCTAGAACTGTATGTCACTCGTGTGTGCTTAAACACACCTAGCAGTATGCAGAAGCTGGCTCATGCAAGCTCACCAGGGGCAATTGTACACATCTCCTTCCAGTTTCATGTTCAGTGACTTCACATTGATAACCTGAAATGGACCATAGAGTTGGGATTTCTGGGTAATAATATTAACAGTCTGTCAGTTACACAGAAGGTTCAACACAGAGTGATTATTCTGAATAAACACAGGATGATCACTCTGTGTTGAGCCTTCTGTGTAACTGACAGACTGTTCTAGTAGTGGCTGCACATTTTCCAGTGCTTCCAGCAGTGTAGGAGGTTTTCCTCTCGGTTTCTCCACATCCTCTCCAATCCTTGTTGTTGTCTGGCATTTTGGTTCTAGCCATCCAAATGAGTGTGAAGTAGTACCTCATTGCGGTTTTGATTTGCATTTCCATGAGGTCTGTTGATGCTGTGATTACGCTGTGAAAGTGCTGCACTCAATATGTCAGCAAATTTGGAAAACTCAGCAGTGGCCACAGGACTGGAAAAGGTCACAGGATTGGATTTCATTCCAATCCCAAAGAAAAGCAATGCCAAAGAATGCTCAAACTACCATACAGTTGCACTCATCTCACATGCTAGCAAAGTAATGCTCAAAATTCTCCGAGCTAGGCTTCAACAGTACGTGAACCAAGAACTTCCAGATTTAGAAGTTCAAGCTGGATTTAGAAAAGGCAGAGGAATCAGAGATCAAATTGCCAACATGCTTTGGATCATAGGAAAAGCAGAAGAATTCCAGAAAAACATCTATTTCTGCTTTGTTAGCTATGTCAAAGCTTTTGACTGTGTGGATCACAACAAACTGGAAAATTCTGAAAGAGATGGGAATACCAGACTGCCTTATGTGCCTCCTGAGAAATCTGTATGCAGGTCAAGAAGCAACAGTTAGAACCGGAAATGGAAAAACAGACTGGTTCCAAATTGGGAAAGGAGTACGTCAAGGCTGTATATTGTCATCCTGCTTACTCAACTTATATGCAAAGTACATCTTGCAAAATGCCAGGCTGGATGAAGCACAAGCTGGAATCAAGATTGCCAGGAGAAATATCAACAAACTCAGATATGCAGATGACACCACCGTTATGGCAGAAAGCGAAGAGGATCTAAAGAACCTCTTGATGAAAGTGAAAGAGGAGAGTGAAAAGCTGGCTTAAAACTCAACATTCAAAAAACTAAGATGATTGCATCTGGTCCCATCACTTCATGCCAAATAGATGGGGAAACAATGGGAACAGACACACTTTATTTTCTTGGGCTCCAAAATCACTGCAGATGGTGACTGCAGCCATGAAATTAAGACACTTGCTCCTTGGAAGAAAAGCTATGCCCAACCTAGACAGCATATTAAAAAGCAAAGACATTACTTTGCCACCAAAGTCCCGTCTAGTCAAAACTATGGTTCTTCCAGTAGTCATGTATGGATGTGAGATTTGGATTATAAAGAAAGTGAGCGCCAAAGAACTGATATTGGAGAAGACTCTTGAGGATCCCTTGGACAGCAAAGAGATCCACCTAGTCCATCCTAAAGGAAATCAGTCCATTCATTGGAAGGACTGATGCTGAAGCTGAAGCCCCAGTACTTTGGCCACCTGATGCAAAGAACTGACTCCTTGGAAAAGACCCTGACTCTGGGAAAGATTGAAGACAAGAGGAGATGGGGACGACAGAGGATGAGATGGGTGGATGGCATCACTGACTCGATGGACATGAGTTTGAGCACGCTCCAGGAGTTGGTGATGGACAGGGAAGCCTGGTGTGCTGGAGTCCATGGGGTCACAAAGGCAGACACGACTGAGCGACTGAACTGACCTGAGGTCTGTGGATGCTGTGCATCTTCTCATGTGCTTTCATTGGCCATTTGTATATCTTTTTTGGAGAAATGGATATTCAGATCTTTTGCCCTTCTTTCTTTTCATTTTTTAAAGATCTCATTGTTTTGAAGCAGTTTTTGGTTTGTAACAGAACTGAGAGTAAGGTACACATATTTTTTATACACCCTCGACCCTGATACATAAATAGTCTCCACTATCAACATCACTTATCAAGGTGGTCCATGTTTTACCAAGAATGAACCTACATGGACACATCATAATCACTCAAAGTCCATAGTTTACTTTCAGACTCACTCTTGGTACTGTATGTTCTATGGGTTTGGACCAATGCATATACCTATGTCCATCATTATAGTATGATCATATCTTTACTGCCTTAATAGTCCTCTGTACTCTGTATATTTATTTATCCCTGCTTCTAACAAACCCTGTCTCTGGCAACCACTGATCTTTTTTACCATCTCCAAGTTTTGCCTTTTCCATAATATCATATAGTTGGAATACTACCATAGGCCTTGTCACATCAGATCTTTCACTTACTAAGGTGCATTTAAGGTTCTTTTATGTCTTTTCATGGCTTGACAACTCATTTCTTTTAGCACAGAATAATATTCCTTTGTCTGTGAGGTCAAAGTGAAAGTTGCTCAGTCATGTCCAACTCTTTGTGACCCCATGGACTATAGCCTGCCAGGCTCTTCTATCCATGGAATTCTCCAGGCCAGAATACTGGAGTGAATAGCCTATCCCTTCTCCAGCAGATCTTCCTGACCCAGGAATCGAACCGAGGTCTCCTGCACTGCAGGTGGATTCTTTACCAGCTGAGCTACCAGGTAGTCCATTGTCTGGATCGACCACAATTTATAGACCCATTCACCTATAGAAATACATGTTGGTTGGCAATTATGAATTGCTATCAGTTCAGTTCAGTTGCTCAGTCATGTCCAACACTTTGCAACCCATGGACTGCAGCATGCCAGGCCTCCCTGTCCATCACCAACTCCCGGAGTTCACTCAAACTCATGATCATTGAGTCAGTGATGCCATCCAACCTCCTGCTTTCAATCTTTCCCAGCATCAGGGTCTTTTCAAATGAGTCAGCTCTTCGCATGAGGTGGCCAAAGTACTGGAGTTTCAGCTTTAGCATCATTCCTTCCAAAGAACACCCAGGACTGATCTCCTTTAGGATGGACTGGTTGGATCTCCTTGCAGTCCAAGGGACTCTCAAGAGTCTTCTCCAACACCACAGTTCAAAACCATCAATTCCTCGGCACTCACCTTTCTTTATAGTTCAACTCCCATATCCATACATGACCACTGGAAAAACCATAGCCTTGACCTGACGGACCTTTGTTGACAAAGGAATGTCTTTTTCTTTTTAATATTCTGTCTATGTTGGTCATAACTTTCCTTCCAAGGAGTAAATGCCTTTGAATTTCATGGCTGCAATCACCATCTGCAGTGATTTTGGAGCCCAGAAAAATAAAGTATAGCCACTGTTTCCACTGTTTCCCCATCTATTTGCCACAAAGTGATGGGACCAGATGCCATGATCTTCGTTTTCTGAATGTTGAGCTTTAAGCCAACTTTTTCACTCTCCTCTTTCACTTTCATCAAGAGGCTCTTTAGTTCTTCTTCACTTTCTGCCATAAGGGTGGTGTCACTTGCATATCTGAAGTTATTGATATTTCTCCTGGAAATTTGATTCCAGCTTGTGCTTCATCCAGCCCAGCGTTTCTCATGATGTAGTCTGCATATAAGTTAAATAAGCAGGATAACAATATACAGCCTTGACGTACTCCTTTCCCTATTTGGAACCAGTCTGGTGTTCCATGTCCAGTTCTAACTGTTGCTTCCTGACCTGCATACAGGTTTCTCAAGAGGCAAGTCAGGTGGTCTGGTATTCCCATCTCTTTCAGAATTTTCCAGTTTATTGTGATCCACACAGTCAAAGGCTTTGACATAGTCAATAAAGCAGAAATATATGTTTTTTCTGGAACTCTCTTGCTTTTTACATGATCCAGCGGATGTTGGCAATATGATCTCTGGTTCTTCTACCTTTTCTAAACCAGCTTGAACATCTGGAAGTTGATGGTTCACATACTGCTGAAGCCTGGCTTGCAGAATTTTGAGCATTACTTTACTAGCGTGTGAGATGAATGCAATCATATGGTAATTTGAGGATTCTTTGGCATTGCCTTTCTTTGGGATTGGAATGAAAACTGACCTTTTCCAGTCCTGTGGCCACTGCTGAGTTTTTCAAATTTGCTGGCATATTGAGTGCAGCACTTTCACAGCATCATTTTTCAGGATTTGAAATAGCTCAACCAGAATTCCATCACCTCCACTAGCTTTGTTCTAGGGATGCTTCCTAAGGCTCACTTGACTTCACATTCCAAGATGTCTGGCTCTAAATGAATGATCCCACCATTGTGATTATCTGGGTCGTGAAGATCTCTTTTGTACAATTCTTCTGTGTATTCTTGCCACCTCTTCTTAATATCTTCTGCTTCTGTTAGGTCCATACCATGGCTATTAACTGCTATAAACATCTATGTGCAGGTTTTAGTGTGGGCATAAGTTTTCAACTTCTTTTGGTAAATACCAAGAAGCATAATAGTTGGATCATATGGTAAGAGTATGTTCAGTTTTGAATGAAACTGCTTCCCAAAGCGGTGTACCATTTTGCATCCCCAAAACAATATGCGTTCCTGTTGTTCCACATCCTTGCCTGTGTTTCGTGTTGTCAGTGTTTCAGATTTTGGCTGTCCTAGTATGTGTGTATAGTGATATTTCATTGTCTTAATTTGCATTTCCCTGATGACATTCAATGTGGAGCATCTATTCACATGCTTATTTGCTGTCTGTGTGTCTTTTTGGTTGGTGATGTATTCTTTGGCCCATTTTTAAATCACCATTGCCTATTTTCTAGTGGAGTTGTCTTTTATTATTGAGTCATCAGAGTTCTTTACATATTTTGGATACTCATGCTCAGTTGCTTCGGTCGTGTCTGACTCTTTGTGACTCCATGGACTGGAGCCCTCCAGGCTCCTCTGTCCATTGGATTCTCCGGGCAAGAATCCTGGAGTGGGCTGCCATGCCCTCCTCCAGGGCATCTTCGTGTCCCAGAGACTGAACCCGTCTCTTACTTCCCCTGCATTGGCAGGTGGGTTCTTTCCTGTTAGCGCCACCTGGGGAGCCCCTATATTTTGGATACAAGTCCCTAGTCAGATATGTGGTCTGGGCATATTTTCTCCCCTTTCATTTGTTATCTTTTTGGTTTCTCAATGGTGAGAAGCATATGAGTTTGCTCTTTTTCCTTTGCCTATCTTTCTGACAAAAAGCCTTAACAGATGCTCTAATTCAGAAGTCCCCTACTTTTCTGACACCAGGGACCAGTTTCGTAGAAGACAGTTTTTCCACGGATGGAGGGTGGGTATGGTTTTCAGGATGACTCAAGCACATTACATTTATTGTGCTCTTTATGTCTATATTATTACATCGGCCCCACCTCAGACCATCAGGCATTAGATCCCTGAGGCTGAGGACTCTTGCAGTCTAATTCACCTGATTTCCCCTTGTGAAACCCCCTCTCCCAGAAAGCTTTCATGTGGAGCTAGGAAGCACTCACGTTGTCTTTTTTCTTAAGACCGAATTTTTTTTTTCCTAGAGGCACAACTTCCTTTTCTAAAAACGAGTCACTTTAAAGATGTTCTAATTTACCTGAATCTTGTCCAAAGTTTAAAACTGAAGTCCAAAAAAGAGTAGCCTCTTTATTTTACCTCCAGAGGAGTCTCTGAAATGCAGGCGGGTCCCATCCATCTCAAATGCTCTCGGCTTCCTAGCAGCAGCTGCAAGACAGACCTCATCATTCTGGCCGTTTGCACTTCTACTGGTATATTTAGGTTGTTTCTATTGAGTGTTCCCAGAATAGCCATAGGCTTTGGTTTCTCTGCATCCCTTTGAGCTTTATTCCTTCCTGGCCCAAATTAAGAGTGATGTACTAGGCGATTTCCAAAGCCCTTTCCACCTCGGAGGGTCTGTGTTCTTAATCACTGTCCGTGCTCTCCTTTGCCTGGGCACACAATGTCATCTGTAAGCCATACTCGGTGTAAGCAGGACTGAACTGTTGCCAAAATGCAGAAGAGGTCCCAGCTGTGAATCGGATTAGGCTCAAGCCCTCTGAATCCCAGTGCAATCCTATCATGCTCAATAGCTAAGTCGTGTCTGACTCTTTGCGACCCTATGGACTGCAGCCCACCGGGCTTCTCCGTCTATGGGCTTCTCCAGGCAAGAATACTGGAGAGGGTTGCCATGCCCTCTTCCAGGGGATCTTCCCCACCCAGGGATCGAACCTGCACCTCTTAGGTCTACCTGCATTGGCAGGCGGGTTCTCTACCACTAAGGCCACCTGGGACTGTTCAAATTCATAGAGAAGTTTCCTACAAATATATATTTGGGTGAAGACAAATTATGTTTACATATATCCTTTCTTGGCAGGGTTGTGGGCAAATATTTTGCAATGAAAGTGACTTTTTTATCACAGTTTATGCTAATGCCTTGAGTTACCTTTTTTGGGTGTTTTTGGGGTTTTTTTGCTTGTTATTTCCAGTTAGCTTTGAGGATAGTTGAGTTGAACCCTCTATGGTTTATTTTTCCCATCTTATGAATGATTCGAATAATGCTTCCAGGACCACAAATGAAGTGTACCTTAAATTCTGAGAATGCCACTACTGGGGACAGATTTTCCAGTTCCAGTCATCATGTCTGAGATGTTTTAGGCTGTTACTCATCCCAAATTAGAATTCTGCTATCAACAGAGTGTTTGATGCCAGCTCACTTTAAATAAGCAGTCAAGGTTAAAACAAAAATCAATGAGTGGCTCTTGTATTTCCCATAACCTGGACCCCAAACAGAACTGCACCAGGCTTGATTCTCACTGCCAAAAGTGGAGAATTCAATAACTTGAATGCAAGTGTCTGTGATGGTTTCCTTTTTTATTATTTTTACTTTTTTTAATTAAAAAATTCTATTGAAGTATCACTGGTTTACAGTGTTGGGTTAGTTTCTGCTGGACAGCAGAGTGATTCATATAAATATATTTTTTTCCATTCTTTTCCATTATGGTTTATCCCAGGATACTGAATATGTTAATAGTTCCCTGTGCTATACTGTAAGACCTTGCTGTGTATCCATCCTATATATAATAGTTTACATCTGCTAATCCCAAACTCCCACTGCTTTCCTCCTCCATCCGTCTCCTTCTTGGCAACCACAGTCTATTCTCTGTGTCTGTGAGCCTGTTTCTGTTTTTTAGATAAGCTCATTTGTGTTTCATTTTAGGTTACAAATATAAGCGCTATCCTATGGTGTCTTTCTCCTTCTGACTTATTCATTTGGTGTGATAATCTCTAAAGTCACCCACGTAGCTGCAGATGGCATTGTTTCACCCTTTGGGGGCTGAGTAGTATTCCACTGTATGTATGTGCCACACCTTCGTATCCGCTGATCTGTCGCTGAACGTTTAGGTTGTTTCCATGTCTTGGCTGTTGTAAATAGTGCTTCTGTGAACACGGGGGTGTATGCATCTTTTCGAATTACGGTTTTGTGTGATGGTCCCCTTTTGATACTGTGTTTTTGTTTCCATTTTTATAGTTTTACAAGAAGAGTGGGTTTAAAGGAGGGGTAGAGTGGAGACGGAAAGGGGCATGTTTTAGACGGCGTCCAAGAGAGAAAGGAAGCTTGAGAGAAAGGGCGATATTGAATCGTGTCACATTTTGTACATTTCAGCTTTTAGGAAGCAGAGAGAGCGGATCAGGCCAAATAAATCCAAGCTGGGAAGTATTTTAACAAGCAATAGGTAATGGGTATGGTGATGGACAGGGAGGCCCGGCGTGCTGCGATTCATGGGGTCACAAAGAGTCGGACACGACTGAGCGACTGAACTGAACTGAACTGAATGGGTACTTTGGCCACCTCATGCGAAGAGTTGAATCATTGGAAAAGACTCTGATGCTGGGAGGGATTGGGGGCAGGAGGAAAAGGGGATGACAGAGGATGAGATGGCTGGATGGCATCACTGACTTGGTGGACATGAGTTTGAGTGAACTTCAGGAGTTGGTGATGGACAGGGAGGCCTGGCGTGCTGCGATTCATGGGGTCACAAAGAGTCGGACATGACTGAGCGACTGAGCTGAACTGAACTGAACTGAATGGGTATACACAAATCCATTAATAAAAACTGTGTCTAATAATAACTTTTGCCCCTTGCCCTGAAGCTGAGGTGATGGGGCAGCAGGGAACCCAGCCAGGTGCAAGGAGACAGCCATCTTCCTATCCAAGATGGAAAGATTAGCCTTTCCATTAGCCTTCCAGCCGGCCCATTAGCCTTTCCACTCTTGTATACTCAAGGGTGGGCTTCCCTGGTGGCCCAGACAGTAAAGAATCATCTGCAATGCACAAGACCTGGATTTGATCCCTGGGTTGAGAAGACCCCCTGGAGAAGGAAATGGCAACCCACTCCAGTATTCTTACCTGGGAAATCCCACAGACAGAGGAGCCTGGCGGGCTACAGTCCTTGGGGTTGAAAAAGAGCCCAACACGGCTTAGAGACTAAACGGCATCAGTACTCAAGGGCGAAATCTAAACCTACATTGAAGCAGGAATAAAAAGATGAGGCGGAGAGAGGATGAGGAAGGATTTCACTAACATTGGAGCAAAGGCAGGAGCAGTCAGTCTAGGCAACTGGCCGCTGCTGAGCCCAGGAATGTGTGTTTGTCGCTTAGTTGTGTCCAGCTCTTTGGGACCCCGTGGACTGTAGCCCTCCAGGCTCCTCTGTCCGTGAAATTTTCTAGGCAAGAATACTGGAGTGGGTACCATTCCCTTCTCCAGGGGGCCTTCTCTACCCAGTGACTGAGCCCATGCCCCCGGCATCTCCTGCGTCGGTTCTTTACCACTAGCGCCACCTGGCAAGTCCCCAGGAGAGTACCATTCAGGTAAGAGGGGTTCAGTGTCTCTCGCCAGCTCAAGAGCTTCCAAGGTCTGTAATCCTTCTCGCCTGCAGGAAGAAGTCAGTGCTGTTCTTAGAGCACCTTTCTCATCCTCCCTTCCCTTTGCTCATTACTAGTATTATCTGACAATTTACACAGTAAGGATACAAAAAGGATGTGAGAAAGCAAAATATTTAGAATACCGAGAATGGAACTGTATATTTATTTTTGATGTTATAATAGACACTTCTACAAAGACAGAGGAACAATGGACCTCTTAAAAGCATGGACCTAAAAGTGTTTTCTATAAAAAGAATAGAAATTGTCTAAATATTTTGAAAGAAAAACCAGCCACACCATTATTTTATGCTCTCCTGCACATGAAGACTTTTCCTGTTTTTGTTAGCATTTTATCTGTTTACAAGAGACACATTTTTAGACCCTGAAGATTATTCTTAAGTATCAAAATTGGTTTCAACCCCACCCCATCCTCTACTGAACTGAACTTCTAAAAGCAGACAAAGTTCTCCTCTAGAGAAGTCTGGAGGAGAAAGGGAATGAATCACTATTTTTATTTTTGGTGGTGAGAGGAAGAAAGAGGGGGGAAAAGTGGTAGCCTCTTTAGTTTTTTATCCAGTGTGATAAGCTGTGTACACTGTTTTTCCTCTAGCACGTTCCCTATCTTATTGAATAACTTGTTTCATCAGGTGTGTTTTACACAGCTCTTTTGTGTAAATACACCATACTTTATTTCCTGTTTCCCTGTGGTTGAACACTTAGGTTGTTTCTAACTTTTTGCTGATTAAGAATAAAATTTGGATGAACATCCTTGTAATATATCTCTATTCACACCAGATGATTTCTTGGGAAGAATTCTTAAAGATGGAAATAGTGGGTAACAGACCAAAAAAAATTTTTATTTTGTAGGAATTTTAATAGATACTGCTAGCTTTCAGAAAGGGTCTATTTTTGCTCCCACCAGCAGTATATTGATTCAAAGATAATCATCTTAAAAGCAAAATGGGGACTGACAAAAATCCAAGAAGAAATTTTGACTAGGTAATTTCAAAGGTTCCCATTAACTAGCAAATTATGATTGTGTTGACATGCTGTGGCCAACCTAAACCAAACCTGGTGGTCTCACGAAGGAGTGCCCTGGACTGGTCACTAACCCATTGCCTCAAGTGTGCCCTTAAAACACTGAGAAGCTCATCTTTGTCAAAATGACAAGGAGTTACTTGTTTGAATATAGTTTTGGAATCCGGAAGACAGAAATACTCTAATACCAAGGAGCTAAGTTTAGGAACAACCATTTAGGGGCTTCCCTAGTGGCTCAGATGGTAAAGAATCTGCCTGCCGTGCGGGAGATCCAGGTTCTATCCCTGGGTCAGGAAGATCCTCTGGAGAAGGAAATGGCTACCCACTGCAGTATTATTGCCTGAAGAATTCCATGGACAGAGGAGCCTGGCGGGCTACAGTCCAGGGGTCGCAAAGAGTCGGACACAACTGAGCGACTAACACTGATGTGAGCATTGAACTCTCCAAACCCCACTGAAGCTTTAGGGACACCTCGAGGCTTGTCCCCTTACTCTACATTCACCAGTCATTTGGGAGAGAAAGGCTAACTGACTGCCTCAATCAGGAGTAGCAGAATGTAACCTCGAGACCTCTGGCCTTTTCTCACTTTTATCCAAAATCAATGGTAACATCTCTTTCAGCCTCCAAGCAAACAAGAGACTTGGTCTTCAGCAGGATTTTGGTTTGTTTGCTTTAAAAAAATGTGTGTTCCTCATGTCTGATTAAATTGGGGAACATCTTTTTACCTTTGCCCTGCACCAGCTCCTCTGGTGAGCCCTGCAACCAGATCCCCACATGCTCAGCACAAGCCAATAGATATCTCATGCAAAACAAGAAAGAAAAGGACAATTCTCACTGCTTTTTTGGGGGGAAGACACCGTTGTTTCTTTGGGGCACTTCAGACTTTTTGGCCAGTGGGTCCCTTGGTAGTGATCTCTGATGGGCAGAGTGGTCACGCTCCCTAGGGGAGTTGGCAGAGCTCCAGAGGACTTGGTCAGCTGTGCTCTGAGATGTGGCCTCAGTGTGTCATCCCACGGAGTGTCGCTGGTCAGAACTCACTGTCACGGAGCAGGAAGCACACCCCCAGAAACAGAATGTGCTCTTCATGAAAGACTTCCAGCAAAGCAATTGGAAAGAGAGTTCCAGAAGCAGGAAGGGCAGAGCCACGCTCTGGTCCCTTCCCTGCCAGGACCCCATCAGGGCCCCGCTTTCTGTGAAACCGAGACTGAGGTGGCAGAAACAGCCAGAAGCCAGGACGGGACATTAGAGCTTCTTTTTATTTTTTCTATCGTATTTCATATTTAGTTTTCTGCCTGGGCTGAGGGCATCCTTTATTTTTTTTTTTTAGTATCTATTCATTTATTTATTTTATTTTTTTGGCTGGCCAGGGGGCAAGGGGGTCTTTGTTGTGGCCCAAGGACTTTCTCTAGTTGCAGGGAGTGGGGCTGCTCTTGGTTGCAATGCGCAGGCTTCTCATTGCAACAGCTTCTCTGGGGCACAGGCTCTAAGGTGTGCAGGCTTCGGTAAGGGCAGCGTAGGGGCTCAGTAGTTTTGGCTGCCGGGCTCTAGAGTGCTGGCTCAGTAGACGTGCATGCAGGCTTAGTTGCTGCTGAGCATGTGGGATCTTCCTGGACAGGGATGGAACCCCTGTATCCTGCACAGATTCTTGAACTTTGGACTACCAAGGAAGCCCCTTGAGGGTTTCTAAAGAGAGAGAGCAACCTGGCCAAGAGTGAAGCCCTCTGCTGGGAGCAAAGTGGTCTGTTCTTTGGATGGAAGGAGAGGACCCCAATAGCCAGAGGAAAGTTCATCCTCAGTGGGAGGAAAGAGCCAGACCAAGACTTCAGAAAAGCCAGTCAGCGAGGAGGAGGATTTTAGGCACGGGAATTCCAGGGTCAGGTCAGCAGAGACACTTCCCAGGAGTTTTGCTTGGTGGGGTGGATGGTGGACCTGGAGCTGTGGGTTGAGGAAAGGGCAGGTAAAGGTGCTGTGTGGGTGAGGGGCGTGTAACAGCTGGGACTGGGAAAATGTGGTGGTGGGGGGGAGGAGGCATGACCCCCCTATGCCATCCCTACAGGGAAATGCAGACTCTGTGATTCTTGGAGGCCCCTGTTACTTTCATGATATATGGAGGGGCAGGACTCAGCCAGGCTTCAGGAGAGCTGAGCTGGTTCCTGGATCGCCCAGCCTACATGAGGGATCAAGAAGAGCCAGGTCCTCGGGAGAGGAAAGAAGTCACTGGGCATCAATGCTGCCCTGAAGAGCTCACAGGGCATTTGTGTTGCCTGAGATTCCTTGGACGAATGGGTGAGACTTCCCTGGTGGCTCAGACTGTAATGAATCTGCCTGCAATGCAGGAGACCCTGGGTTGATCCCTGGGACAGGAAGATTACCCAGAGAAGGGAATGGCAACCCACTCCAATATGCTTGCCTGGAGAATTCCATGGACAAAAGGAACCTGGTGGGATACAGTCCATGGGGTCCCAGAGTCAGGCATGACTAAGTGACTAACACGCGCTTTTCCTGATTCCTGAAGAAACTGTTTCTGGGACTGGTTCAGGACACCCATCCTGACAGAACTTGCCTCTTGCAGTCCTGCTGAATCTACTTCTCCGCAGTGAGTCTCTAGTCCATCTCAAGCTGGCAAGTTCCAGCTCTTTCTGCTCTGGTGATTCTTCATTCCTTCCCTCCATGATGCCTACAGAGGCTCTGTCTGTGGGCAAGATCTCTCTGTCAGGGCCTTCACAGCCCAACAGGGTAGGAGGAGAAGGCGGTGACAGAGGATGAGACGGTTGGATGGTATCATCGACTCAATGGGCATGAGTTTGAGCAAACTCCCGGAGATAGTGAAGGACAGTGAAGCCTGGCGTGCTACAGACCATGGGGTCGCAAAGAGGTGGACACAAATGAGCGATTGAACAACAAGAAGAAAGCTGAAAAGAGTATAAAAATAGCTGCAAGATAGGGCAGAGAGGATCACAGCCTCCAACGATACAAAGGGTGTTAAGAGCAGCTCCTGATCAGTCTGAGACATCAGAACTTCAGAACCTCTATCAGCCTCTCTTGGAGCCTGGTCCTCCCTAAACAGGATCTTGCCTGTGGGTCCTGACTGACACTTAGTAACTCAAAAGTGGAGAAATTTGGAACTTCGTTGATGGCTCTGTGGTTAAGACTCTGAACTTCCGATACAGGGGCCAAGGGTTCCATCCCTGGTTGGGGAACTAAGATCCCACAAAAATGGCAAAAAGAATGAATTCATTAATTGCTGCATACTTAAGGAAAAAAAGTGTGGGTGGCTCCTTCCCAAATCCACACATTTTTCCTCTTTTAAGCTGAGTCTAAGGCCAGTCCCTTTGTTTCACCCTTGGAAACAAACACCACCAAGGGATTCTGCCCGGGGTATTGATGGGGATCTGATGTAGGTCAGTCTCCTGGTCCCCACCCTTCAGGGGAGGAAGATCAGAGGGATCCGGCAGGAGGCCAGCTGTGGTCGATGAATCATCCGGAAAACGGCAGGCAGCTATTTCTGAGCCAAACGCCACCCGATCTGCCTCCTCACCTTGAGTCCAGTGTCCTGGTCTCCAGAGCGCTCCCTCTAAGCTGGAGCCAGTGAGGGGCAGAGAGCCCGGGCAAAAGCCAGCCAGCGCCTTAGTCACTCCTGTTACCTCATGGGCGGAAGGCATGGTCTGGGAGGAGGGCAAAGCCGACAGTTCTATAAAAGCTCTAAACTCTGGGTCTGTGGATACCCCCTCCCTCCCTCCCTCCTGCCTTCCTTGTTCCTTTCTGCCTGCTTTGAGCACCTGCTTTGTAAACCATATACTGTATCCAGCCCTGGAGATACAACAAACCAGGGGTGGCCCTTCCCCATGAAAGAACCTAGAGGGAGAGACTGAAAATAGTGCCCGGCGTGTGCTGAGCGCCTGCCATTTGCCACACACTGTTACAGCCACTCACCATGCATCAGCTCCTTTGTTGTTCACAACAGCACCATAAGGTATCTGCTCGTTTGATCTCACTTTTAGGATGAAATGGCTGAGCATGGAGAGACTGAGCAACTCACCCTAATGAAACCATATATAAGCAGGGCCCCCTTCCATACTGGCTCACAGTATTGGGAGGTCTTTGTGAAGCTGGTACATCCATTTCCCAAGGCGGAGGAGAACCATCATTTCTCTTTTTTTTTTATTGGGGTTCAGTTCAGTTCAGTTCAGTCACTCAGTTGTGTCCGACTCTTTGAGACACCATGAACCGCAGCATGCCAGGCCTCCCTGTCCATCACCAACTCCCGGAGTCTACCCAAACCCATGTCCATTGAGTCGGTCATGCCATCTAACCATCTCATCCTCTGTCGTCCTCTTCTCCTCCTGCCCTCAGTTTTTCCCAGCATCAGGGTCTTTTCCAGTGAGTCAGCTCTTTGCATCAGGTGGTCAGAGTACTGGAGTTTCATCTTCAACATCAGTCCTACCAAGAGCAGCCAAGACTGATCTCCTTTAGGATGGACTGGTTGTATCTCCTTGCAGTCCAAGGGACTCTTAAGAGTCTTCTCCAACACCACAGTGCAAAAGCATCGATTCTTTGGCACTCAGCTTTCTTTATAGTCCAACTCCCACATCCATACATGACCACTGGAAAAACCATAGCCTTGACTAGACAGACCTTTCTTGGCAAAGTAATGTCTTTGCTTTTTAATATTCTGTCTAGGTTGGTCATAACTTTCCTTCCAAGGAGCAAGAGTCTTTTAATTTCATAGCGGCAGTCACCATCTGCAGTGATTTTGGAGCCCAGAAAAATAAAGTCAGCCACTGTTTCCACTGTTTCCCCATCTATTTGCCATGAAGTGATGGGACCAGATGCCATGATCTTAGTTTTCTGAATGTTGAGCTTTAAGCCAACTTTTTCACTGTCCTATTTCACTTTCATCAAGAGGCTCTTTAGTTCCTCTTCACTTTCTGCCATAAGGGTGGTATCATCTGCATATCTGAGGTGATTGATATTTCTCCCGGCAATCTCGATTCCAGCTTGTGTTTCAGCCAGCCCACCGTTTCTCATGATGTACTCTGCATATAAGTTAAATAATCAAGGTGACAATATACAGCCTTGACGTACTCCTTTTCCTATTTGGAACCAGTCTGTTGTTCCATGTCCAGTTCTAACTGTTGCTTCCTGACCTGCATACAGATTTCTCAAGAGGCAGGTCAGGTGGTCTGGTATTCCCATCTCTTTCAGAATTTTCCACACTTCATGGTGATCACATAGTCAAAGGCTTTGGCATAGTCGATAAAGCAGAAATAGATGTTTTTCTGGAACTCTCTTGCTTTTTCCATGATCCAGCAGATGTTGGCAATTTGATCTCTTGTTCCTCTGCCTTTTCTAAAATATATACTTTATATATAAATATAGCTGATTAACAATTTTGTGATAGTTTTAGGTGAACGGCAAAGGGACTCAGCTATACATATACACTTACCCATTCTCCCCTAAATTCCCCTCCTGTCCAGGCTGGAGAACCATCATTTCTTGAATACCTGTTGGGAACTAGACATGGTGTGGTCCTTCTACACGCCTCATCTGTGCTGATACTCAGTTAGGACTCTGAAGTCCCCAGAGGGGGAACCCCAGGCTACTCCAGGTTTCCACCTAGGAGCCCCTACCCCCAGCCATGCTGCTTTTCGAGGATGTCTGCCCCCTGTTGTCTGCCACTGAGCAAGGACAAGCTCTTGACTGGGATCCATAGAGGAAGCTACCAGACATCCTGTTGCAGCCTCTGGGCACCCTCCATTGCTCGTCATGATCCCAGCTCTGGGCTCGGCATGACGACCGGGCCAGCTGGTGTCTAGTGGTCACGGAGCAGGCAAGGAGATGCCTGGACGGAATGTGTCTGGAAGCCCACTGGTGACATCCAGTGATCCTGCTTCTTGATGTCCTGCCCGGAGTTATCCAACCTTGACGTTCCTCCTTAGAGAAAGAGGAGAAATCCTAGCGGGACACCAGTGAGCCCAGGTTTGTTGGTAATACACCTCACCGAAGCAGAGAAGGGAGACGTGAAGACAGAGAAGGCTGCCCTGCACCTGCACTTGAAGTTCCTGACAAAGGTTGTCAGTTATTCCCGCCAGATCAGGGCAATGAGCTGCCCAGTGCGTGAGGGTTAATTTCTTTTAATCATTAGATTTCTTCTCCTTTGCAATGGTTGCTCCTCTCTGAAAGCGTCTGAATCCTGTAGACTGACTTATTTGGGTAAGAGTTCATTTCTGGTTCCTGGAGCTACTTTAAGTGATAATTTTGAAGCTTGCGTAACCACAGGAATAATCTGTTACTCTTCCTCCTTAATACTGTAAAGGACGCAGTGTTAAATACTTCAGAGTGAATTAATTGAAGTGGTCTGTTTTCTATCTGTTGAAAATCTTGACTGGATTTAAAATTTTTATTATTTATCTTGAACAGATTAAGTAAACGTTTTTGCATACAAAGAATGTTATTGTTAACAATATTTTTCAAATCACATGGATTATGACCCATGAGTGAAGTATAATCAAACCAACTTAGTTGATCACAATCAGTGGGTTGTTTTTTTTTTTTTTTGCAATGAAAGAACAGAATAGAACAAAATGAACAGGAAAAGAATAGCCAAAACATGATAAAAGGTATATTTTATTAAATATTAAAATCAGTTCTATATATTTGTCTATGTAAAACATATGCCTAATTTTTAAAATGATATGTAATTTACAAATAGTTGATTCTTCTTTTGTATTATACAACTTTATGAATTTTGACAAATGTAAATGTACTTCTAGCTTCATCCAAAAAGTGAGAAAACTACTTGTAGCAAAAATCTGCTTAACTAAGTGGAGATATTCACAAAGAATAAGATTCATTTAAGATCTTTGGAGACTCTGACATTGTTGTACCTAAAAAGATAATTTCACACACCACTGATTTTAAAGCCAAACAGCACCTTGGAGACTCTCCAGTCAATGGTTTTCAAAACTTTCTTTTTGCAGTGACAACAGTTTTTATAAGCCAGATCTACCATGGAACGCCAACAAGTAAGGTAGAGTTGCTTTGCACAGAGACCAAGAAGCAGTTTGAAAACCCTCTTGTGCCCAGATTAGGAAACTGAGGACAAAAGTGTCTGAGTGGCCACTCAAGGTTGGTCACTCCAGCTGGCAGGGCTGGAGTTCAGACTCAAGCTCTTGGCCGTTGTTCAAGGTCTTTTCCATGCTGTCTTGCATGGAAGCTCAAGAGAGTCATAAGTACAATTTAACCCCACAAAAGAGATTGGATGCCTCAGTTGAACTATCCTGTGAAAGTGTTTGTCGCTTCAGTCATGCCTGACGCTTTGCGAGCCCACGGACTGCAGCACGCTAGGCTCCTTTGTCCTTGGAATTCTTCAGGCAAGAACACCGGAGTGAGTTGCCATTCCCTTCCAGGAGATCTTTCCAGCCCAGGGATTGAATCCAGGTCTCCTGGATTGCAGGTGGATTCTTTACCATCTGAGCCACCAGGGAGGCCCTATATGTATCCACATACCAGCAGAGAGGAAGGAATAGGCCAGTGACCCCTGTGGATGGCAGAATCGTGAGTCTGCTCAGGAAGTCAGGTTAGGATATTTGGGCAGCATGAGTTATTTAGGGAAGCTGAAGCCTGAATGTAAGCCCAGAGCTGGGAACTCCATGCCAGGAGGAAGTGTGGTAGGCCTCCAGAATTTGAGGAATCGGCTGGGCCCTACATAGCACTTGCTTCGGGGTGATTCACCCCCAGTTTATCTGCCTCTTTCTTCCTAACAGGCCATGAGCAGCCCCCTACCTGTGGGCTGCAACTGAAATATAGCCACTTGGTGGTAGGAGAAACCAGCTGTTTCATCTCCTTCCTTTTCTGGGACCCCTCTTTCACTTTTTTCTCTTTGGTTATGCAAGTGGGAAGTGGGGCGATAGCAAGAAGGTTGTTAGGGGCAGGTCAGGGAGTATAAAAATCGGGTTTGTGGTGTGTAAATTCTGCATCAAAGGCTTGTTACCCTCATATCTATTCACTGAACTTACTTCAAACGCAAAGAGACCATCTACTTTCTTTTTTTCCCAGCTTTACACATTTGTTTACATTGCTTGAAGTATTCTGTTACATAAACACATGACAGTTGGCTCCTCTGTTGATAGACTTGGGTCATTTATAGTTTGTGGCTACACGGATCTCTGATACTATGGACACTTTTCTGTGTGTCTCCTGATGTTGTTGCTGTTGTTGATGTTCAGTTCCTAAGTCACGCCTGACTGTTTGTGACCCCATGGACTGTTGCACACTAGGCTCCTCTGTCCTCCACTGTCTCCGGAGTGAATGAATTTGCTCAGATTCATGTCTGTTGAGTCAATGTGCTATCTAGACATCTCATTCTATGCCATCCCCTTACCCTTCTGCTCTAAGTCTTTCCCAGCATCAGGGTCTTTTCCAGTGAGTCGGCTCTTCACATCAGGTGGCCAAAGTATCGGAGCTTCAGCTTCAGCATCAGTCCTTCCAATGAATATTCAGGGTTGATTTCCTCTAGGATTGACTGGTGTGATCTCTTTGCCTTCCAAGAGACTCTCGAGAATCTTCTCCAACACCACAGTTCAAAAGCACCTATATATTTCCCTAGGGGGAACCTGCTGTCCAACACAGGGAACTCAGCTTGGTGCTTCATGCTAACCTAGAGGGGTGGGATGGGAGGGGTTGGGAGGAGATTCAAGAGGGAGGAGATATATGTATACATATAACTGATTTACTTCATTGTACAGCAGTAATTCACACAGCAACACGGTAGAACAATCATACTGCAATTAAAAAAATAAAAGGAGAAACATGGAAGAAAACAAAAACAAAATAGAGCAGAGAAGCTAGGCTATCTATTCCTCGTGAGTACACCATACCAGGCTGTCACCAGCTGCCATTAAATATCCCACGTCCTCAACTGCATTGAGGGAAACAGAAAAACAAACGAGAGTGGGGTCAGAGCCAAAGAACACGCTTCTGTCAGAATAGCGGCCATCGGATGTCGAGCTGACGAAACGCTTGACTTTGATGAGTGAACCTTACATTTTTAGAAGATGGCAAGGAAGATCTGTTAATGAATACGACCTGGAAAATGTCATCCCAGATCTGCTTTCAGATTAATCCCTGTAATACTAAATCTAAGACAGGTGGATGCCCAATAATATCGTTGAGTTATTGGCTCCTACTCATACTCTCCAAAGGGACTTCCCAGGTGGCTCAGTGGTAAAGAATTTGCAATGCAGGAGACCCAGGTTCAAGACCCAAGGATTTTCCCTTGGGTGGGGAAAATCCCCTGGAGAAGGGAATGGCTACCCAGTCTGGTATTCTTGCCTGGAGAACCCCATGGACAGAGGAGCCTGCTGGGCTACAGTCCTTGGTGCTGCAAGAGTCAGACACGACTTAGTGACTAAACAAGAACATACCCTCCAGAAAAGAGGAGAGGTCAAGTGACCCATCCTCTGTCCTGGATATTTTTTATACAGAGTTGTTTCCACTGATATTTCAAGGATCATGTCTCTTTTTTGTTGTTGTTGAAAGAATTATTAGCACTTTTTTTCTTTTGGTAATTTGAGATTTGGGTGTTGAGTGGGAAACTTGGTGATTTTCTGGGTATCCCTGAATTAGATCATTATAGCCTACCTCCAGCATAGAGTTTTAAATTGTTTGAATTTTTAAGATACTGGTTTATACTCATACACCAGTTCACAGTTAACTTTCTAGAATACTTTTATGTATGTGAGTTTTTAAATATGCATCCCCATCACACCTTGGAGAAGGAAATGACAACCCAGTCCAGTATTCCTGCCTGGAGAATCCCCATCGACAAAGGAGCCTGGCAGGCTAGAGTTCTTGGGATTGAAAGGTTGTTGCTGAACGAAAAGAGGCCGGGATTCTTGGCCTCCGGAGAAGAATTCAATCCGGGGCCAGAGACGAGGCTTGATCGCTCAGAGCTTTTGTGTAATAAAGTTTTACTAAAGTACAAAGGAGACAGAGAAAGCTTCTGACATAGGCATCAGAAGGCAGCAGAAAGAGTACCCCCCTGCTAGTCTTCACCTGGGTGTTATATAGTCACTAGCAGTCTGTTAATGAAAGAAAGGAATGTCCCCTCACGCATAAGATGCATTTTGGGAGAATCTTGGCACCAGATGATTCATCCCAGGCCATAAATCGATTAACTTGAATCTTGTAGAAGGGCAGATTACCATACAAATAGTTTTGTTTACATAGATTAGGGGAACAATATCTGAGTATAACATACTGGTTTGTCAAGTAAATTCTGAGCCATTAAGCAGAACCAACTTGAAGACAGAGTTTGGGGTAAATGCATAGTACATTAACATAGCTTAAGACAAATATTTCTATAAGAAAAATGTATTGGTGAACTCAAGGTTTGAGAATAGTTAACTTCAGGTGAAACCAGGTATCATTATGGCAACACAGTATTTTAAGAGAAACCTCCTTTTAAATTTGTATAGAGAAGGAAAAAATATCGCTAGTTTGTTTCCTCCTGCTGCTTAAGAGAGATAAAAATGTCTGACACTTGCAGGCTATTTCCTCCATTTGGAGACCCCTGGCCTTCCTGCCTGTTACCCTCAGGATCACGCAGAGTTTACATGACTGAAGCGACTTAGCCTGCATGCATCACACCTACTCCCAAAAAGATGTGCACTGAGGAGTATCAGTGTTCCTATGGAAAGTAGCAGGGCCTCCTGATTTAAAAAGAAGTGGAGGGGGCTTCCCTGGTGCCCGGTGCTTAAGAATCCAAGCTTCCACTGCAGAGGGCATGGATTCCATCCCTGGCCAGGGAACTAAGATTCTGCAAGCTGGTGGTGTGGCAAAATAAATAAATAAACATAATATTTTTTAAAGGAGTGGAGGAAGCTTGTTTTTTATTTGAAACACAAGGTGAGGGAGCACACAGGCTGATAGAGTTGAATAGAGAAAAGCACTCAATGTTAAAACTAAGGGGAAGAAGTCAAGCACTGGTACCACACCACCTCTTTGATAAGCCGAGATCGAAAGCCGCAAGGAGCTGATGACCTCTTGGGTATCAAAGCGGCCTAGAGTGAAATTAATGGCAAGGGTATTCAGTAATGTTTAATTATCTATCATCAAAAAAGCAAGAGAGTTCCAGAAAAACATCCATTTCTGCTTTATCGACTATGCCAAAGCCTTTGACTGTGTGGATCACGATAAACTGTGGAAAATTCTGAAAGAGATGGGAATACCAGACCACCTGACCTGCCTCTTGAGAAACCTATATGCAGGTCAAGAAGCAACAGTTAGAACTGGACATGGAACAACAGACTGGTTCCAAATAGGAAAAGGAGTACGTCAAGGCTGTATATTGTCACCCTGCTTATTTAACTTATATGCAGAGTATATCATGATAAATGGTGGGCTGGCTGAAATACAAGCTGGAAGCAAGGTTGCCAGGAGAAATATCAATCACCTCAGATATGCAGATGACACCACCCTTATGGCAGAAAGTGAATTAAAGAGCCTCTTGATGAAAGTGAAAGAGGAGAGTGAAAAAGTTGGCTTAAAGCTCAACATTCAGAAAACTAAGATCATGGCATCTGGTCCCATCACTTCATGGCAAACAGATAGGGAAACAGTGGAAATCATGAGAGACTTTATCTTGGGGAGCTTCAAAATCACTGCAGGTGGTGATTGCAGCCATGAAATTAAAAGGCGTTTACTCCTTGGAAGGAAAGTTATGACTAACCTAGACAGCATATTAAAAAACAGAGACATTACTTTGCCAACAAAGGTCCATCTAGTCAAGGCTATGGTTTTTTCCAGTAGTCATGTATGGATGTGAGAGTTGGACTATAAAGAAAGGTTAGTGCCAAAGAATTGATGCTTTTGAACTGTGGTGTTGGAGAAGACTCTTGAGAGTCCCTTGGACTGTAAGGAGATCCAACCAGTCCATCCTAAAGGAGATCAGTCCTGGGTGTTCATTGGAAGGTCTGATGCTAAAGCTGAAATTCCAATACTTTGGCCACCTGATGCGAAGAGCTGACTCATTTGAAAAGACCCTGATGCTGGGAAAGATTGAGGGCAGGAGGAGAAGGGGATGACAGAAGATGAGATGGCTGGATGGCATCACCGACTCAATGGACATAACTTTGGGTAGGCTCCAGGAGTTGGTGTTGGACAGGGAGGGCTAGTGTGCTGCAGTCCGTGGGGTCACAAAGAGTTGGACACAACTGAGCAACTGAATTGAACTGAGTTATATATTTGAATTATACATGAGATTGCAATAAATAGAAAATAGTTACCTAAAAGGGCTTCCCAGGTGGCGCTAGGGGTAAAGAACCTGCTTGCCAGTACAGAAGACATAACAGATGTAGGTTCGATCCCTGGGTCATGAAAGATCCCCTGGAGGAGGGCATGGCAACCCACTCCAGTATTCTTACCTGGAGAATCCCATGGACAGAGGAGCCTGGTGGGCTACCGTCCATAGGATCACAAAGTGTTGGACACGACTGAAGCGACTTCGTGCGCACACATGCACAGATAACTAAAGAATCAGCTAGGCAGACACTTATTGGACATTTCGGTTGTGACCTGTACAGCACAATGCGTTTGGCAGTCCAAACAAGCATGAGCATGACGAGCTCTTCTAAAACCACAGTGAAATGAAAGGAAATGGATTACAGATTGCTGTGTCTCCCACCTCAGCTGGAATACTTACGTGGAATTTTTACATTTTATAACATAAGAGAATAGCATAGCAGTTGTAGGTGTAGGCTTTTGATTTGTTCAGAGTTGCTCAAGGGAGAAGGCAATGGCACCCCACTCCAGTACTCTTGCCTGGAAAATCCCACAGACGGAAGGGCCTGGTGGGCTGCAGTTCATGAGGTCCCTAGGAGTCGGACACGACTAAGCGACTTCACTTTCACTTTTCACTTTCATGCATTGGAGAAGGAAATGGCAACCCACTCCAGTGTTCTTGCCTGGAGAATCCCAGGGACGGGGGAGCCTGGTGGGCTGCCGTCTATGGGGTCGCACAGAGTCGGACACGACTGAAGCGACTTAGCAGCAGCAGCAGCTCAAGGGAAAAAATGGAGACACTGATGTAGAGAACGGATTTGTGGACACAGAGGGGAAAGTGTGGGACAAATGGAGAATGTATCAACATAGGTACAGTACCATGTGCAAAATAGATGGCTGGAGAGAATTTGCTGTCTAATACAGGGAGCCAAGCCTGATGCTCTAGGATGACCTGGGGGAGGGGGGTTGCAGGGAGGGGAGGGACTCTCAAGAGGGAAAGGATATGTATATAAAGGCTGATTCAAGTTGTTGTATGGCAGAAACCAACATAACATTGTAAAGCAATTTTCCTCCATTAAAAAATAAATAGAAAAATAAATAAATCCCTGCTCAGCTGGTTTGTATATTACCTGGGACATTTTAGTTCATTTCTCTTAGCCTCAGTTTCCCCATTTGTAAAACTAAGTAACAACAAATTTGCAGAGCTTTTGTGAGTAGAAAATGAAGTGATTTATGTAAAACATGGCACAGTACTTGATACATAGTGCTCATAAAGTGGGTAAGTTATGATGTGATGTTTATTTTATTTAGTTATTGTGTATATGGCAAATGTTGATTGATGAAACAACACATGGGAATATTTTGTTGAAAGGTCTTCTTTAATAGATGAGATTTTTCGAGTTTTTGGTTTGCTTTTTGTTTGTGCTTAATTTTTACAAAGAAGGGAATGGTTTATTGACTTACTGTGGTGTCATCTCTCTGAGAAGGCAATGGCACCCCACTCCAGTACTGCTGCCTGGAAAATCCCATGGACGGAGGAGCCTGGTGGGCTGCAGTCCATGGGGTCGCTGAGGGTCGGACACGACAGCGATTTCACTTTCACTTTTCACTTTCATGCATTGGAGAAGGAAATGGCAACCCACTCCAGTGTTCTTGCCTGGAGGATCCCAGGGACGGGGGAGCCTGGTGGGCTGCCATCTACGGGGTCGCACAGAGTTGGACATGACTGAAGCGACTTAGCAGCAGCAGCATCTCTAGAGTCCTGGGAACAAGGTCCGAGTAAGAGGCTCATAGTGTGAAGGCCACCACTAGAGGGCCTTCCCTTTGCTAGAGCAATGAGGCAGCGACCCTGGGAAGCCCTGGCTTTTTGGAGACCCAGCAGTCATACTGTTCATTTCAGGAGTTCTAGAGAGCAAGCAAATAACAAGAACCTTCCAAAAGCAACTGGTAGGAACCACTTCCACCAGAGATCTGGGAGCATGCAGATGGATGTCACCAGAGACACCTGGTAGGTTCCAGGCTAGGGAAACCGGATTGCTATAAGACCCCTCTCCACCTCTGCCATGCCACTGAGTTACCCTTATGGGGGATAAAAATGACATCGTAGAGTGGAACATCCACTTTGTGACAGGAAACCAGGTAGAGTGGGAGGTAAGGGCTTATCAATAACAACGAAACCCACCTGGAAGCAGCACGGAGCCTTCAGATTCCCAGCGGAGACTGAGAGCAAAACCGATGGCTGCGTGAATGAGATGCCCTTAAAGCCCTTCGAGGGACCACACAAGTCCTGCGCGTCCTTTCCACAAGGATGATGGCTGGGCACCTGTGATGATGCACTATCATGAGATAAACGTCCTGGGGACCGGGTAGTCACTCAGGGATCGCCCAGCCAGTGATGCAAGAGGTATGTCATTACTTTTAATCAAGCATCACTGGCCAGTAGCTTACAGGTGGGCCAGAGTAGAAGCAGTGAGACCAGGGCTTGCAGAGGCAAAAGCTGTGGCAGAAACCTAGAATCTGGGCCGAAATGAAGCTTTCCCTGCTTCCCAGGCAGTCGAACCTCTCAGGACTGGGGCACCAGGACAGGCGCAGAAGTCCCACGCCTTTGTTTTCTTGAGGCAGCCTTGCTTCTCTGGACTTGGCACCGTCCTCAAGAGGAAAAAGAGCTGTCCAGGGGATCAGGCAGAATAACGTGCCCCCAGACTTCCAAAGAAGTTAATGCCAGCCTGGGAAAGCTTTGCCTTTTTCTGACTCCTCTCGTAAACCAATACTTAAGGATTTTGCGCAGGGAGGAGGCTGACTCCCCATCCGAAGTCAGTAGCTCCCTGTTTAAACTTGTGAACCTCTGAGGCTAAGTTCTCAGGGCCTCGCCTTCCGTGCGCTGGTTTCAGCAAAGGACAGGGGCCGCCGGGGAGCTGCGGGCAGGCCCCCCGCCCGGACCGGAGGCAACCCTCGGGGCCGAGCTCCGAGGGAGGAAGCCGAGCTGCGGGGCTGGGCGGGCGGCCCGGGGCGGGGGCGGAGCAGGTGAGCCCGCGGGGTGGGAGCGGGGAGTGCACTTGTCCGTGACGTTGGAGTTTGCGGCAACCTCGGAACGGGAGGCTGTGCGCGCGGGTGCGGAGTGGGTGCGCTGCCGGCGACGATGCGCTCCGCGGGGCGGCCGCCGCAGTGAGCCCTGCGCGGCGACCGGAGCCCGGCCGGCGGCCCCGGGAGGCAGGGCCGGGGCGGCCAGCAGCTCGCGCTCCTCCCCGGAGGAGGCCAACGGGCCCGCGAGGCGCGCTCCAGCCGGCCCCAGGATGTAGGCGATCGGCGGCGGCGCTCCTGCAGGCTGACGGCTCATCATGAAGAAGCACTCGGCCCGGGTGGCCCCGCTCAGCGCCTGCAACAGTCCGGTCCTGACCCTCACCAAAGTGGAAGGTAACGGACCGGGGCGGCGGGGCCCGGAGCGGGGATCCTCGCACCCTGTTACCTGTGCCCCTGGGGCAGCGCCGCGCGCCTCCGGAGGTGGCGGCTCGGTTGCCCGGCTGCCCCGAGAGGCTGCGGGGAGCGGGCTGCGGGCTGCCCACCCGGCTGCCTCCTGTCCAGCACTTCAGCTCCTTCGAGGCCTGTCCGGAGTCCTCTGGGTTGGGAGCGTCACCCTCCCTCACCCCATCCCGCCCCCGGGCAGACCAGAGATATAGCTCAGAGAGGGCTGGCTGCCGCAGGCGGAGACATCCCGCCCAGCGCTCTGAGCCTTCCCCAGCCCACAAGCCAAGCGATGCCCCGCTCCGTGGCAGGCCCAGCAGGTGAGCGAAAAGCCACCAGCAGTCTGGAAAACGTTTCTTTCCCCCTACTCAGGGGATCTGAAGCAGAGACCATAGCGGCTCGGGAGAGCAACCTTACTCAGATCCAGCGGACACTCGGCTGGAGTAAAGAGGACCTTGCCTTTCTATGGGGGAAGGAGGAAAAACAGAGGGAGTCAGCCTCAGCCCCCAGCTCCTCCTCCCGGGAGGCCACGGTGGACTGGCTGAGTCTCCTTAGCCAGGTGAGGGCTGCGGAGGGACCGTCAGTGGGTTGAGGAAAGCAGACCCCTCCTTCTAGACTAAGGATCCCCGTGCAAACCTGGCTTCCCCTGTGACTGGAGCTTGGAGGTGGGACCTCTATGTGATGGTTTCTGAGGACCCTGTATTCCCTCCGGAGCTCTTGTTCGTTATGAGGAGAGAGGGAATTTGAGAGGGAGAGGAGGCTGGCAGGGCACCTGCCAGTCATCCTGGTACCATTGCCCCCATACTAGAGAGGAGGCCTCTGAGGCCCAGAAGGGTGGATGGACTTGTCCAAGACCTACAATGGGAAGTGGAGAAGCAGGAATGGAATCTCAGCTGTTGGAACCAAAGCCGTGCTTTTCAGAACATCACTTTGCACTAACCTGCAACTCAACAATTTCTTATATTCTACATATTTCTTAATACTTAACTATTTCTCCTTTCCTACCTTTAGAAGACTGTTGGGATTTTTTGTTTGTTTGTTTGTTTTATTCCTGCACATGGCTGTCTCTCCCGTCCCCCATCCCAATTTTAGGAAAGACTTGGTATGAGTGAGCCACACCTGAATTCAGTGCATTGCCTACCTCTGGGGTGGGGGTGAAAAAAAGTGAACGTGTTAGTCGCTCCATCGTGTCCTACTCTTTGCGACCCAATGGCCTGTAGCCCGCCACACTCCTCTGTCCATAGGATTCTCCAGGCAAGAGTACTGGAGTGGGTAGCTGTTCACCATTGCATATTCAAGCCTTCCTGAGGATCTCGCCCAAAGGTATAAGCAAGTTGGGGAGGGGAAGAGTTAGTTGTGTCCCTTGGGGAAGCTCGTTCGTGGGGTCTTCATGGGAAGTGGCTCTGTCTTCACTGATTAAGTCAAATCGGTCAACCCTGCTCTCTAGTTGTGGGGTACCTCCCCCAGGCAGCCCCCAGCCCACCTTGGGCAGAACACCTCCCAGGGGGCACTCGGAACCAGGCTGGGCATGAATGGTGAGGCCTCCAGAGCTGGGCACTGTGACCTCAGAGGTACTACAGAGGGCAAGGGTGACTTGCCAGGCACAGGCCCCCCTCCAGCCAGGCCTAGGGTTGGCCTCCAAGGAGTGAAGATGGGGATTCCCTCCCCCAAGTCCCTTAGGGCTACAACCAGGTGAGCCTTGAGCCTACTCTTCACATGGATGACCTAGCAGAGCCCAGGTTTGGTTTCTTAATTAACATTTGCACATAAATGTCTGTGGATAATGGGAAGTGTATTAAACTAAGAATCGGACAGCTCAGGGGATTAGACTCCCCCCTTGCAGTGTATAAATCATAAACACTGAGCCTCGGTTTCCTCAATTGTAGAACAGAACTAACAATCTACCTCAGGGGACTTTGGGAAATGAATGCAGTCAGGTCAGTAGGTAGGTAGGTGACAATACCTGGCACATGCCCATGCCTGGCACACAGTAGGTGCTTAATAAATGTCTGGCAATCCTCCAGTCACAGACTGTCTCACACCTTTGGTGAACCTTCTTGCTGCTCTCAAAAAGAGTACCTGTGTGGGGTATCTAGATGTTTTTGGAAGTATCTGGAAGCATCTGAAGAGTTCCAGTGATACCAGAAGACCTCCAGTTGCCTTTTTGTATAGGATACCTGTGTGAGTATCAGAAAAAGTCTGCAGGGCAGAGCTAATTAAACCTGCCCTGGGTATGCTAGACTTTCATGTAGCTCTTTCTGTCTGTCTGCTTTTCTTCCCTTGATATTTGTGTTCAGTTTGGTTTGGGGTCTATTTTTTGAAACCATTTGCATCTGTGTGCTTGTTTTGGAAGTGTTGAATCATTTTGTTTTGCCTTGGATGCACAAGATAAGGTGGTCCCCCTACTGTGGCTGTCTCTGTGTGGATGGCAGACAGGCTCCAGCGATGGAAGGCAGCTAGCAAAGAATATTTATTAGCTTGTGTGGTATGTCTTCTAAGGGGAGGCAAGAAAGCCCCAGCATGTGGTACATATAAAACCAAAATAGAAAATACAACTCTTGGTGGAACTCAAGCACAGGATGGTGGACAAGATGACTTCATTTACTCAACAAATACCTCCTCTGATCCTGCTCTGTGTCCCTGGAAGTGCGAATAGGAGCAATGAGACTTCATTCTTTGAAGGAAGTTTCAGCTGAGTGGGAAAGAGACCCATAGAAATGAATAGGCAATCCAGTGCAAGGTAGTAAACTCTGGTTCAGAGCTGAGGACAGAGAATTGCAGGTACACTGATAACTGGATAATCTGAGGAGGGGAAGGGGAAAGATCCTGAGGAGGAGGAAGAGGCCTTCCTGAGGAGGAGGAGGAGATGGGGGAGGCCTTCCTGAGGAGGAGGAGATGGGGGAGGCCTTCCTGAGGAGGAGGAGATGGGGGAGGCCTTCCTGAGGAGGAGGAGGAGGACTTCCTGAAGAGGAGAAGGGGGAGGAGGAGGCTTTCCTGAGGAGGGGGAGGAGGAGGCCTTCCTGAGGAGGAAGAAGAGGCCTTCCTGAGGAGGAGAAGGGGGAGAAGGACGGGGAGGAGAGGGAGGAGGCCATCCTAAAGAGGAGGAAGAGGCCTTTCTGAGGAGGAGGAGGAGGAGGAGGGGGAGGAGGGGGAGGCCTTCCTGAGGAGAAAGAAAAGAAGGAGAGGGAGGCCTTCCTGAGGAGGAGAAGGGGGAGGAGGAGGAGGAGGCTTTCCTGAGGAGGGGGAGGAGGAGGCCTTCCTGAGGAGGAAGAGGAGGCCTTCCTGAGGAGGAAGAAAAGAAGGAGAGGGAGGCCTTCCTGAGGAGGAAGAGGAGGCCTTCCTGAGGAGGAGGCCTTCCTAAGGAAGAGGAGGGGGAGGAGGAAGCCTTCCTGGGAAAGAAGATGAGGAGGAGGAGGTCTGCCTGAGGAGGAGGAGGAGGCCTTCCTGAGGGGGAGATTTTTCTGTGGAGGAAGTCTTCTGAGGTAGAGTCCTTGCTATTGAAGTGAGAAACCCTGTCAGGCAGGGAGGGGGTGGAGGCTGGTCCAGGCAGAGGGAAGGGTAAGTGCACAGGTCTTGCCAGAAAGCATGAGAAGGGGGCTGCGCCTGGGCTCTGGGAGAGGCCTGGGTCCGGGAGAGGTTGCGTCTTGAAAAGGGACTTCCAGCCCGGCTGATGGCATCTGTCCTGTCTGACGGCACACCTTGTCTTTTTTCATCTTCCTTTCCTGGCGTTCCCCCTGGACTCAGACACTGAATATTGATCAGTAACGCATCTTTACTTGGATTGTCTGTATTCACAACCAACTAATTCATGTTCAATAAAATTGCATTCAGTAGGAATTAATGGCTGAGAACAGGACAATAAACTCCCCCAGGAGGCCGCCATGGCCTGTGGACTGTACGTGGACTGGGTTTGGGGCCCACCTCTCCTGCTGAAGCAAGTGACTTTGGCTTGATGATTAAAGCTCTCTGGGAATCAGTTATTTCAAATGGAAATGAGGGTGATGATCTGTCTCTAATAATAATGAGAGTAACAGTTTCCTGCTAATGAGTGTTATCGATAGGTTGCAGGCACTTTGCTTGGGGAGATGGCTACATAATCTCTTTGCCTTCTAAAAGAAGCAAGCGTTATTACTGCAGTTTACAGTTGAGGAAACTGAGGCATCTGGGATTCACTCACAGAAGCTATGCAATGAGAAATCAAGGGTACTGTCAACTCCCTGGTAGTCCAGTGGTTAAGAATCCGTGCTTCCACCGCAGAAGGCCTGGATTCAATCCCTGGTCAGGGAACTAAGATCCTATAAGCTGCAGCATGGCCAATAAAAAGTTTTAGATAAAATTCTATTAGAAAAAAAAGGAAGAAGCAAGGGTGCCAGGCTACACAGGCATAGTTGCCTGGCACTTTGTACGTGCTCAGTGCCTATCTGCTCCCGTCACAGTGTGACTTGGGGGTCTGGACCACTGCTATGGCTCACAGGGCCCATTGTTGCTGTCACTACTGCCTCTGCTTCAGGTGGTCAGCCCATCTCAGCCTCCCCCAGCCTCGATCTGGCTCCTTTGTTTATTCGTTTATGACTGTGTTAGGTGTTTGTTGCGGGCGGGGCTTCTTGCTGTGGTGTGTTGCCCCGAGGCATGTGGGATCCTAGTTCTCCAACCAGGGATCGAACCCATGTCTCCTGCCTTGGAAGGTGGATTCTGAACCTCTCGACCACGAGGGAAGTCCCTCTGTTTTTTGTTTTTTTGAAAGATGGTTTCATTTATTTTACTTTTTGGCTGTGCTGAGTCTTTGTTGATTCTAAGGGTTTTTCCTACTTGCGATACACGGGCTTCTCATTGCGGTGACTTCTCTGGTTGTGGAGCCCGGGCTTCAGGGCATGTGGCTTCACTGGTTGTGTCTCCTGGGGTCTGGAGCCCAGGCTTAATAGTTGTGGTGCACGGGCCTTGTTACTCCGTGGCATGTCTGGTCTTCCCAGATCAGGGATCGAACCCGTGTCTCCTGCATTGGCAAGCTGATTTTTTATCACTGAGCCACCAGGGAAGCCACCTGCTTTGCTTTTTTTAAAGGACTAAGACTGTTATTCGGGGACATGCAGCCCTGAGGGTCAACCTTAGAAACCTCTTGTCTTGAGAAGTATACTGCCTAAGGGTTCCCGTGCCCAAAATGTTTCCTAGGTTGCATCGCTCTAGGCCTAAAACCTCAAGGACAAAAGTCACTCCTGAATTGATCCAGTGTGTTACCTAATATGTGCAAGAGAAGGAACCAGATATTACTGGAGATGCTAAGAGGAGCCAGTTATAATCCTTGACCCAAACAGGTGAGAAATGTCGCAAAGAAAGATTGCATGTTGGAAGGTAACTTTTCTCTTTGGTCGTGCCCCCTGCACGTGAGATCTTAGTCCCTCCACTGGGGATGGAACCTGGGCCCTCTACATTGAAAGTACAGTCTTAACCACTGGACTGCCGGGGAAATCCCTGAAGCTCACTTTCAGTGGGGACACAGATGGCAGCTCTTGTCGCTCTTACCCTTGCTTTGTCACGATGACGTAATCTAACAGGACACTGTTTCCTGCTGAGCCTGGATGTGGTCTCAGAACCTTTCTCATCACTGAACTCCAGGTGATGGTTATGTTTCCTTTCACACTGGTCTTTTGGGAGCATGATCGCAGCATCGTGGTAGAGGCCACGCCTCTGCCCTCTGCTGTCCTCGTGTGCTGTGCGTAGTTGCTCAGTTATGTCCAGCTCTTTGCGGGCCCCATGGACTGTAGCCTGCCAGGCTCCTCTGTCCATGGGGATTCTCCAGGCAAGAATATTGGACTGGGTTGCCATGCCCTCCTCCAGGGGATCTTCCCAACCCAGGGGTCAAACCCAGGTCTCCTGCATTGTAGGCGAATTATTTACTATATGAGCCGCTAGTGAAACCCTGGTGTCATAGGTGAAAGGCAAGAACATGGGGTTCCAGGCAGAGGCGGCCCTACGGACCAAGATGCAGAGTTAGGAGAGGGTAGCATTTGGCAGAGACCTGTGGGAGTCTGGTGGGGACAGAGCTTACATAGAAGTCAGGGGAAGAAGGTCCAAGGTCAAGGCTGGCCCCAGGCAAACTTGGAGGGCCTCTCGAATTCTGGGCCTGGGAGAGTAGACGGAAACTAGTAGGAAGAGGGAGGTGTGGAAGAGAAGGGAGACTGAATCTGGGATACATGGCTATGATGTTCAGAATGAACCATGAAGGTGATTTCACCAATCACAGTAAATATTTATAAAGGAATTAGAGTAGAATCAAATATAGTCAAGTATATCACAGGCTGAGCTGAAGTAGGAGGGCAGAGAGGGAGTCATCCAAGAGGACTCTAAAGATGAAGATGCTTTAAATTCCCTGGCAGTCCAGTGGTTAGGACTCTGCACTTCCACTTCAGAGGCACAGGTTCGATTCCTGGTCAGGGAACTACGATCCTGAAAGTTGAGTGACATGGCTCCCCCTAAAAAAATTAAATAAAAACAAATAAAGATTAAGATGTCATTGGCAGTCACAGCTAGGGAGACAGGGGACACGTCAAATTTAGATGAGACAAGAGTGAGGCCTTGGCAGCACCTTTGAGTGCAGGTGTTTGCGTGTAGGAGGCAAGGACCTGGGAGAAAGAGGTGGTGACGGCCCAGTGACAAATCAGGTGGGAGGTGGCATTGTGGGGATGAACGGGCTGGCCCAGAAGCCTGCTGGTCGCAGACGTTGGGGAGATGGAAGAGGCAGAACCCAGATCAAAGGGCATCGTGGAAATCCCAGGAAGAAAACCAAGAATGAGAAATCGTGCTGCAGTATCAAATAGGGCCAAAGGAAGCAGGTTTGGTTTTGTCTTTTGACCTCACTGTTCAGTTTGTGGAACTAGAACCCTCATCCTTGACAGTGAGAACACAGAGTCCTAACCTCTGGACCCCAGGACAGTTTTATAGAAACAATTTTGCTGGTCCACAAACCAGATTGCAAGGGGTGAGTGTTTGGCAAAGAAGAAAAGCAGAGGCCAGTAAAGCTGGTCAGTAAGAGAGGGGAGGGGAGTTAGGTTCTCTTTAGGGGAAAGGGGAGAGACTTGGGGAGATCGGGTCAAAGTGTTAGTCATTCACCTGTGTCCGACTCTTTGCAATGCTATGGACTGATGATAGCCCGCCAGGCTCCTTTGTCCATGAAATTCTCGAGGCAAGAATACTGGAGTGGGTAGCCATTCCCTTCTGCAGGGCATCTTCCCAGGCCAGGGATCGAACCTGCATCTCCTGGTTGGCAAGCAGATTTGTTATCACTGAGTCACCTGGGAAGCCCTAGGGAGAGCTGATGTTTCTGTAAATCGGAGGAAGGAGTTTAGTGCCGGGGCAGGTCTGGAGTTGCCCCAGGAGAGTATGATTAAGGCAGCAAAGACTGGAGGCAGAGGGGCTTGGGAGGACAGACCAGGCCAGAGAAGGGATGGTTAGCCTGGCAAGAAGGGAAGAGATGAGATCAAAGACCTTAGAAATGTCGGCTGCTGGGGAGGGAAGCCGAGGATCTGAGCTGATGACTTGGATCTTCTCTGTAATGTACGAAGTGGCACCATCTGCCAGAAATGATGGATGGAGATGAAGGCTCGCAGAGGTGAGAAAGAGTTCGGAGGAGCTGTGTGGGAGAGCCCAGGAGAGATATAACTCTTAAAAGCCTTTTTGGCAAGTGATCTATTCTCACTGGTTAAGACACCGTGTCACTGAAGGGGAGTGTGGAGGAAGAATGCCCTGTGGGCACAGGATGCTGGCATTTCATGTCCTGCTTCCCTACTAGCTAATTCTCACCTCCTGGAACCTGGGCTTCTCTTTTCTGAAAAGAAAGGGGATTAAAGTCGAGCTTCCTTGGCTGCTTCAGCAGAAGGAGTCTATGAGTCTAGTAAGTAGCTTACTCATTAGCAGGGACTGGTTTATCTAATGAAATCTCTTTACTATCAGAGAGCAAGACTGAGGGAACAAGACCCAGAGCAAGTCAGAAATTTGATGTGTGTGTGTGTGTGTGTGCGCACATGTATATAAGTGTGGATGTATGTGTGTGTGTGTGTGTGTGTGTGCGTGTGTGTGTGTCTTCATGCATGCTCAGTCCTGTCTGACTGTTTTGTGACCCCATGGACTGTAGCCCGCCAAGCTCCTCTGTCATGGATTCTCCAGGCAAGAAGACTGGTGTGGGTTGTCATTTCCTCCTCCAGGGGATCTTCCTGACCCAGGGATCGAACCCGAGTCACTTGTGCCTCCTGAACTGGCATGTGGATTCCTTACAACTGCACCACCTGGGAAGCCCCACGTGTGTGTGCACGCATGTGTGTGTATACGTGTGCTTGTGTGTGTGTGTGTTCTTGTGTGTGTGTGCATGCTTGTATTTATGTATATGTGTGTACATGTGTGCATGTGCGTGTGTGTGTTTCAGGGGTGGGATTTGGCATCTGGGCAGGAAGAAGAAGAAAAGTTAAATGAGTACTTAGATTCTATGAATCTTCAGCAGCAGGAAAGCAATGGACTCCAGACAATAGCCCCCCATGATGAGGGCACAGAAAGAGGTCTAGAAAGACCCCAAAGAGGAGTGTGCAAATTTCCAGCTTTGCCTGGAGCGGGCCTGGGTGTTTCCACAACAAAGCCTCTCTGCCTGGGATGTGCTCAGCCCATCACCCTCAGCCCAGGCAGAGGGGTGGAGCGAAGCCAAGGAGGACTTTTGATACCTTAAGCTGACTGCACTTGGGTCCTTGAGCAAGCACCCTCAGTCCTGCCTTAGAGATGGACGTTATATGACTCTTCTGAGAACCAGATGTTCTAGAAGGCAGTGCTCTTTGTGCATCAAGATGAGTTGTGTAACCACCTAGGCCACCAGTTAAAATATCGCCCTGTCTCCCCATTGGAGGGGGAGACTCCATGTGCCCCTTCTTTCCTGGGGGGCTGCGCTGCACACAGTCTGCCTTCCTGGAACCCCCGTCTCCCTGTGAGGCATGACAGCCTGACTCCCACCACACAGACTTGGGAGAAGAGGAGTGTGTACATAAGGTGGTATTTGTGTGCGGGTCCCAGCAGTGCAGGAGTATCCCCTGATCTTTCTGGGGTGAGTGCCTGCTGTGAACAGAAGCATGATGTGCCTGGGCAGGCAGTGGAACTCTGGAGGCTAACAGGCCACGACTGGCAGGTGCGGGGATTAAAACTGATCCCTTCGAGCCCAGGTGTCTTCAGACCACGGATCCAAACAGGCTCTTGCTCCCCTCCCAAGGTGGCCTCTTCCCTCCCCCAAGGCGCTAGGGCATTATCTCAAGCTTACCCGTATCCACTCACCTTCTCAGAAGTCGTGTTTGCTTTGAGCTGTGAACATTCCAGAATTATTTTAAATCCACTGCAAGAGGCAATGTGGTTTGGATATTGGGAGTTATTTGGGGACCCCTAAGGATGTGAGGAGTGGGGCAGAAAAGCCAGTCTGTTCTGAGGTGGTGATGATGGCCGGGGAGCAGGCCAGATTTGGGGCTGATTCAGACCAGCACTGCGGCCACGTGGAACTTCCAGTGAAGTTCCTTCTGCCAACTGGCTCCACCTCCTTTTAAAAAGCAGCCTTCCTTCACCTCCCAATTCTGTATCCACACTAGGGAAGTAATTTTGTTTTTTAAAAACAACTTTGCAGCTGCCATGTTGTCATCCATCTCTGCATGTTAATCTCCAGGAATTACAGTAAGTTCAGTTCAGTCGCTCAGTCGTGTCCGACTCTTTGCGACCCCGTGAATCGCAGCACGCCAGGCCTCCCTGTCCATCACCAACTCCTGGAGTTCACTCAGACTCACGTCCATCGAGTCCGTGATGCCATCCAGCCATCTCATCCTCTGTCATACCCTTTACCTCCTGCCCCCAATCCCTCCAAGCATCAGAGTCTTTTCCAATGAGTCAGCTCTTCGCATGAGGTGGCCAAAATACTGGAGCTTCAGCTTTAGCATCATTCCTTCCAAAGAAATCCCAGGGCTGATCTCCTTCAGAATGGACTGGTTGGATCTCCTTGCAGTCCAAGGGACTCTCAAGAGTCTTCTCCAACACCACAGTTCAAAAGCATCAATTCTTCGGCGCTTAGCTTTCTTCACAGTCCAACTCTCACATCCATACATGACCACTGGAAAAACCATAGCCTTGACTAGACGGACCTTTGTTGGCAAAATAATGTCTCTGCTTTTGAATATGCTATCTAGGTTGGTCATAACTTTTCTTCCAAGGAGTAAGCGTCTTTTAATTTCATGGCTGCATTCACCATCTGCAGTGATTTTGGAGCCACCAAAAATAAAATCTGACACTGTTTCCACTGTTTCCCCATTTATTTGCCATGAAGTTTTGGGACCAGATGCCATGATCTTCGTTTTCTGAATGTTGAGCTTTAAGCCAACTATTTCACTCTCTCACTTTCATCAAGAGGCTTTTTAGTTCCTCTTCACTTTCTGCCATAAGACTGGTGTCATCTGCATATCTGAGGTTATTGGTATTTCTCCTGGCAATTTTGATTCCAGCTTGTGCTTCTTCCAACCCAGCATTTCTCATGATGTACTCTGCATATAAGTTAAATAAGCAGGGTGACAATATACAGCCTTGACGTACTCCTTTTCCTGTTTGGAACCAGTCTGTTGTGCCATGTCCAGTTCTAACTGTTGCTTCCTGACCTGCATACAGGTTTCTCAAGGGCAGGTCAGGTGGTCTGGTATTCCCATCTCTTTCAGAATTTTCCACAGTTTATTGTGATCCACACAGTCAAAGGCTTTGGCATAGTCAATAAAGCAGAAATGGATGTTTTTCTGGAACTCTCTAGCTTTTTCCATGATCCATTGGATGTTGGCAATTTGATCTCTGGTTCCTCTGCCTTTTCTAAAACCAGCTTGAACATCTGGAAGTTCACGGTTCACGTATTGCTGAAGCCTGGCTTGGAGAATTTTGAGCATTACTTTACTAGCATGTGAGATGAGTGCAATTGTGTGGTAGTTTGAGCATTCTTTGGCATTGCCTTTCTTTGGGATTGGAATGAAAACTGACCTTTTCCAGTCCTGTGGCCACTGCTGAGTTATCCAAATTTGCTGGCATATTGAGTGCAGCACTTTCACAGCATCATCTTCCAGGATTTGAAAAAGCTCAACTGGAATTCCATCACCTCCACTAGCTTTGTTCATAGTGATGCTTTCTAAGGCCCACTAGACATTGAATTACAGCAAAGGCTTAAGCAATTCAGAGAAGTACCTGGTATTTCTAATGTAGTCATCCATGACAGTTCTTTCTTTCTTTTTTTAAAAAAATAAATCTTGTATTTTAGAATTGTTGTTGTTTAGTCGCTAAGTCATGTCTGACTCTTTTGCGACCCCATGGACTATAGCCTGCCAGGCTCCTCTCTCCAGGGATTTTTCAGGCAAGAACACTGGAGTGGGTTTCCATTTCCTTCTCCAGGAGACCTTCCCAACCCAGGGATCAAACACATGTCTCCTGCATTGCAGGTGGATTTTTTACCACTGAGCCACCAGGGATGCCCTATTTTATTTTTTTATTTTATTTTATTTTATTTTATTTTTTAGATTTAAAATGTTTTATTTTTTATTTTTTATTTTTTTTAAATTTTAAAATCTTTAATTCTTACATGCGTTCCCAAACATGAACCCCCTTCCCACCTCCCTCCCCATAACATCTCTCTGGGTCATCCCCATGCACCAGCTCCAAGCATACTGTATCCTGCATCAGACATAGACTGGATGCCCTATTTTAGAATAGTTTAGATTTACAGAAAAGTTGCAGAGATAGTACAGAGAGTTCTTAAATACTTCACATCCAATTTCTTCCATTATTAACATCTTCTATTGGTATGGTACATTTATCACAATTAATGAGCCAACATTGATGCATTATTATTAACTAAAATTCATATTTATTCAGATGTCTTTGGTTCTTACCTCCCATCTTTTTCTGTTCTAGGATGCTGTCTAGCATGCCATATCACGTGCCTCCTCAGTCTTCTCTTGGTTACGATGTGGTGGCATTTCTTCTAAGAGGTTATCACAATAAATACTCATCCACAGCTTGTCACCACTTCCTGCACAGGGAGGCTCTCGGTCTATGCCTCACACCTTCACAAACACAGTGCACTCCCCGCTGTAACACGCTCAGGTCAGTCTGCTCAGGCTGCCATGACAGAGTACCACCGCCTGGATGACTTAATAGACCATTTTCTCACTGTTCTGCAGGCTGGAAGTCCAAGACCAGCTTCAGTTTTAGTTCAGTCACTCAGTCGTGTCCGACTCTTTGCAACCCCATGGACCACAGCACACCAGGCCTCCCTGCCCATCACCAACTCCCAGAGTCTACCCAAACCCATGTCCATTGAGTCGGTGATGCCATCCATCCATCTCATCCTCTGTCGTCCCATTCTCCTCCCACCTTCAATCTTTCCCAGCATCAGGGTCTTTTCTAATGAGTCGATTTTTGCATCAGCTGGCCAAAGTATTGGAGTTTCAGCTTCAACATCAGTCCTTCCAATGAACACCCAGGACTGATCTCCTTTAGGATGGACTGGTTAGATCTCCTTGCAGTCCATGGGACTGTCAAGAGTCTTCTCCAACACCACAGTTCAAAAGCATCGATTCTTTGGCGCTCAGCTTTCTTCACAGTCCAACTCTCACATCCATACATGACCACTGGAAAAACCGTAGCCTTGACTAGACAGAACTTTGTTGGCAAAGTAATGTCTCTGCTTTTTAATATGCTGTCTAGGTTGGAGGAGGAAATGGCAACCCACTCCAGTGTTCTTGCCTGGAGAATCCCAGAGACGGGGGAGCCTGGGGGGCTGTCATCTCTGGGGTTGCACAGAGTCGGACATGACTGAAGTGACTTAGCAGGCTGGTCATAAGTTTCCTTCCAAGGAGTAAGCGTCTTTTGATTTCGTGGCTGCAATCACCAAGATCAAGTTGTAGGCCAAGTTGGCTTCTGGTGGAGGAGCTCTTCCTGGCTTATAGGCAGCCACTTCTTTGCTGTGTCCTTATGCAGCTCCTCTCTATGTGCACAGGAAGAGCTCCCTGCTGTCTCTCTTCCCATAATGCCACCAACACTATCAGATCAGGGCCCCACCCTTATGACCTTAGAGGCTTCAACTGCAAATGCAGCCGTTGGAAGTTACAGTCTTAATGTATAAATTGAAGGAGGACATAGACATTCAGCTCACAGAAGTCTTCATTTCATATTGGTGAACCCCAACCCAGAGTTCCATACACACTCAGGATGCTCCAAATTAAAAATAGAGTCTGTCCTTTTGAAAACTTAAAGCCCCTCTTTAGTGATCAGCAGATGTGACCAGGGTGGTCAGCACCGATCACTTCCAAAGGGAAGAATAAGGATGCTGTCCATTCCTCTGGATGCTTTGGGGCCAGATGGATGCTTGGAACTGCATTCAGCTCCCTCACTACTCTGTGACCTTGGGAGACTAACTGTGAGGCCCTCAGCTGTCCCACAAAGGAAAAAAAGTCATATTTTGCCAACATTAAGGCAAGTTTTGGAAACAGCTGTGTAATCTCCTGGCAGAGAGCATATACACTTATGTTTAACTGTCACTTGGGGAATTCCCTGGGGGTCCAGTGGTTAGGACTTCATGTTTTCACTGCCAAGGACCTGGGTTCAATTCCCTGGTTGGGGAACTAAGATCCTGCAAGCAGTGCAATTGCATGACCACACAGTCTGAAATAAATTTAAAAAAAAAAAAAAAAACAACTCATCACCTACCCTTTGCTTCCCCGTGCTCTCTTCTCCCTTACTCAGGGTCAGCTTTAATTATCTGTGGAGTCCATCTTTCCTGGGGCCCTTTGCCAGACAGGAGTGTGACTGATCCTTCATCATGCATGAATAATGGGAATATTTTCTGACCCAAAGGCCAGGAATACAAACAGAAGTTTGACAAGTGCAGGATATGTGACATCAGGATTGCTTTGGGGACACCCAGGGCCTGGGGTGGCTTTACACATGTGGCAGCCTTCTCTTCCCTCCCCCATTCTTGACCCCCGTTCCCCGCGAAACCATCTAAAAAACACACACGTAGAGCGAACCATGTCTTAAAAGGAACAGCCACACGTAGATTCCCCGCGAAACCATGTCTTAAAAGGAACAGCCACACGTAGATTCACTGCGAAACCATGTCTTAAAAGAACAGCACATAAAAACATCTAAAAGAAAGCACACGTAGATTAAACCATGTCTTAAAAGAACAGCCACACGTAATAAAATTTAAAAGACACGTGATGCAAATGTCTTAATGGCAGCCACGTAGATCATGGAAAGTAAAACAAAACCTGACACTGGCATATTTTGGGAGATGAATTACACTTGCAAATGACCATAAACAAAAGCTTTCTTCCAAGCTCCTGATTTTATAAAGGCGGTTTCGTTGGGTGACCAGGCCCTGAAAGGATATATGCGTCAGTGATCAGCAAATGGGGAAATCACTCATCAAGCCCTATTCCCAGGGCAATCCAGAGAAAGAAAAGGGTGGGGGCTCTGTTCCCAGAGCAACCATCAACTGTGTCTTGTGTGGGTCAATTGGAGACACTGACCCATCTACGACGTGGATACTGTAAACCCCAACACTTGGATGAACAAGCTCCCCTAGGAAAGGGTGTGTGTCTACCTTTTGCCTCACAGCTAGCTAGCAGCAGCTAAGTCGCTTCAGTCGTGTCTGACTCTGTGCGACCCCATAGATGGCAGCCCACCAGGCTCCCCCGTCCCTGGGATTCTCCAGGCAAGATCACTGGAGTGTGTTGCCATTTCCTTCTCCAATGTATGAAAGTGAAACGTGAAAGTGAAGTCGCTCAGTCGTGTCCAACCCTTAGCGACCCCATGGACTGCAGCCTACCAGGCTCCTCCGTCCATGGGAGTTTCCAGGCAAGAGTCCTGGAGTGGGGTGCCATTGCCTTCTCCTTATGCCTTACAGTACGTGTCAATAAATTGGCTAAAACTTGAGTCCATCTAAGAGAAACAAAAACATATCTGTACAAAGACTTAAAGTAAGTCCCCAACATACAAACAAGTTCTGTTCCGAGAGCGTGTTCTTAAGTCTGATTTTTTCCTAAGTTCAACAAAGTAAGCCCAGATACCCAACTTACACAATCTGCTATATTGTACTGTACTGTAATAGGCTTACAATACTTTTCACACAAACAATACATAAAAACAAATGAAGAAACATTTAACTTTACAGTACAGTACCCTGAAAAGCGCAGTAGTACAGTATAACAGCTGGCATACAGGGTCTGGCATCAAGTGAACAGGCAAGAGTTACTGCCTGGAGGAGGGGGTGGAGATGGGAGATGGTGGAGCTGAAGGATCATCAGCAGTAGGAGACGGGGGGCAAGCTGCAGTGTTCTCACTCCTGACATTGATGGAACACACGTTCACGTCTTTGAAAGTTTACAACTTGCAGGTTCATCGTAGGGGACTTACTGTATATATGAGTGTTCATAGCAGCGTAATTCACAGTAGCCAAAGAACTGGAAACTGTACCCTTGTCCATCAACTGATAACTGGATAAGCAAAATTTAGACTAGCCATATGCCCTACTATCCAGCTATAAAAAGAATGAACTCCTGCCGCATGCCAGGAGTGCCATGGAGGAACCTCAGATACATTATGCTGAGTGAAAAGATGCAAAAGCTGACAAATTTATATGAAAAAACCAGAGTAGGCAAATCTGTAGTGATAGAAGATTTGTGGTTGCCTGGGATGGAGGCAGGGGCCTGGGGAGTGACTTCAGAGCACACATGAGGACCCATTTTGAGATGGTGGAAGTGTTCTAAGACTGGATGGGGTGATAGATTCACGATTCTGTAGATTTACTAAGAATTGTGAATTGCACTTCTGAAACAAGTGAATTTTGCAGTTAGGAAAATTAGTCCTCAAAAAAAAGCTTTGAAAAATTAACCATGTAGGTCTTACTGATGGAGGTGTCATGGGACGGTCTCTTCTCCTGTTCTCTTCAGAATGATAACCCCTTCACTTCCAGGAGGCTGGGACCAGGCCAGCCTGTGGGTTATCCTTGAGTCCACCTCTGAGTCCCTTATCCCTAAGACAGTGACTCTTGCACTTTCTAAGTGCAGAACTTCCTGGCTACTTCTTCAGAGAAAGAGTCAACAAGCATCTGCTTTTTCTAGGGGACCTCAGAAAAGAAATATTTGTGTTCTGTCTCTCTCTTTTTGGCTGTGCTGGGTCTTTGTTACAGCGCGTGGACATTTCTCTAGTTGTAGAACACGGACTCTAGAGCCTGCGGGCTCAGTAGTTGTCAAGCAGAAGGCCAGTGGGATCTTAGTCCCCTGACCAGGGATTGAACCCACATCCCCGACATTGGAAGGTGGATTCTTAACCACTGCACCACTAGAGAAGTCACCGTTTGTGTTTTCTCAGAGGCTTGGAGGAGCCATTTTATGGGAATTTGAAGTTGACAGTGAGTGATTTTCCAATTGTTCTTGCTTTCTTGTTGGAGAAATGACTTTCACTAACTAAACCCATAAAGGCCCTCAATTCATAATTTTCTCAGCAAAAAACAATAGACACCTCATGGGACAGAGGACTTGCCTGGGTCCCAGGATGAGTTAGCCACGGAACCAGACCTCCAGGAGTTTCTTTCTGCTAGGTAGGAACACAGCCTGTAGGTACTGCTTGACTGAAGAGTGCAAATTTTTCTAGATCCCTTTTAAGAGAGAAGTATCAGATGTGATTTTGCAGGTAGGACTAATGTATGGTTCCAGCAAATTGCGTGACATGGAACACTGGCTCAAACAGTAAAGAGTCCACCTGCAATGCAGAAGACCTGGGTTCAGTCCCTGAGTTGAGAAGATCCCCTGGAGAAGGGACTGGCAATCCACTCTGTTAATTGATTATAATATATAATATTATAATAATTATTGGCTTCCCAGGTGATGTTAGTGGTAAAGAACCTACCTATCAGTGCAGGAGACTGAAGAGACATGGGTTCGACCCCTGGGTCAGGGAGACCCCTGGAGGAGGGCATGGCAACCCACTCAGGATTCTTACCTAGAAAATCCCATGGACAGAGGGGCCTGAAAGGCTATGGTCTGTAGCATCACAAAGAGTCAGACACGACTGAAGCAACTTAGCATGGATGAACACAGCTCAGGATGGAAGTTTACACACAGGTATGGTTATATCTTAGCGTGCCGTGGAATATGCATTGTGTGTAGGAGAACACTCTTCCTACACACACACATACTTTTCTCCAAAATGCTCAGTGGAAGTAGCTCCAGTGATGGTAATTGGGAAACGCCCACCTGTCCCCCGCTTGTTTCAAGTGACTCAAGTGGTGTACACAGGACGTGTAGAGACAACACAGCCAAAGGGTGATGCATGATGCCACAATGACCACATCTGTCAGTACAACCATGGGGTCAAAATATATCTTCTCCTTTGCACTGAGCCCAGAACCCTTGGATCAAGTGCAAGGTTAGGATGGCCAACTCAAGATCATAGAGGGCTTGTTAGTGGGAAGGGGGTCTTGGCGAGTGAGGATGACATAAAGAGTATTTTAGTTGTGTCGTCACGGTCAGAGGAGCTGAGACGGGACGCAGCATGAGGCTCATTCAGCCCTGATTTCTTTGTGACACTCTGCAGTGCCTCTTTCAGGGGTGATAAGGAGCGACAACAAACACTTGGTTACTTGTGTTGCTGTGACCACGAAGGCACTGGTACGGGGGAGTCACTGGTAATTTAGGAGGGGAGAGAAAATAAACCAGAATTTCTTGCACAGGAGTATACAAGAGGATTTTGAAAGGGGCGACTGGCCCCCTCGGTGTCATTCTTCCTTTCTGAAATCTAGCATCAGTTGGGCAGCTGCTGAAAATGACCTTGAGAACGGTAGCATGGGATGGGACGTGTTTGCTGCCTTTCAAATATGGGAGAATAAACACATCTGCTGACCAAATTCATTATGTCATTCTATCTTTATTCTTTAATTTTATCTGTTTGTTATGGACACTGGGGCATGTATAATGTATGTTTACTTCCTAGAAAAAGTAAATTCCAAAATCTGGATTTGCTAACGTCTCTTCTGCTAGCCTGGCAACTTCTCCTGCTGTGTATCTGGCCAGAGCAAGACTGGGCATTGCAGTGGCGCACGGCAGTGGGGGATTTCAGAGCTCACCGTCTTCCTCACCACTCTTGGGGCAGACCAGGTCCTGATCCTGATCTTTGCTTCTCTTGTTCTTCATCCTGTCTATCCTGCAATACCCAAGCCAAGCTTCTGCCTCCTCTGATCTTGCTGGGATCACGGCCACACTGGTGTCACTGTCTTCAGAGTTTGCCTTGCAGTCAAAATTTCTCCATCCATAATTGTTCTGTAGTTCTTTCATAGATCTCTTTTGTCACTCCCAGATAGACTGTAAGTTCCTGAAGAGCAGGATGCAGCCACGTTTTATATTTATTTATTGACCGCCAAAGTTCTTGGCACAGGGCAGACGCTTCGTCGTAACTTCCTAGCAGATTGAAACACTCCTAGGATGTTGCAGTATATGCAGCCCTGTGAGATTTAGAAACACTTGCTCTTATGCATCCGGTTAGATGACTGCTGGCCAAAAATACAGTAGAACCCCAGTTTTGTTGTGTGTGAATGTGTGTGTGTTGTGCAAAGATACAAATTTTGCTGGGGAAAATGTGGCAAAATGTCCAGTGATATCTCTAGGTACTAAGATTCGAATATGCAGTGCACTGTTTTTATTTATACTATGAAATACTTTTGTAATGATTCTGTAAAGAATATTTTTAGTTTACAGGAGGTAGGTCTAGTTTAAAAAAAGTATTAGGAATGAGTGAGGTAATGAAATTGGTGAGTGATTTATCACTATATGAGACTCCAGGCCATGAAATGGAAAGTTTGCAATGTATTGGGTTTGAATCCCTCTCATTCTTTATGGTCTATTCCCGTGTTTCCAAAAGTGTGTTCTAGGGGACCCCAGTCCTACCACAGGTATTATGTTGAAATAATATGGGAAGTACACATTCTCCAGCTGCCTTTTGGAAATCCACTACGTCTATTAGTCATGTAGCAAAAGAATCTGTTTCCCAAACTTCTGATCCTGGGATCCTTCTTTCGATAATACCGTACCTGTTAATTGCATTATACTTAGGGAAACATAGTTCTATCTTATTGTTTAATAACAGAGTGCAGAATGTCTTTATTTTGCTTGTGTATTATCAATATGCCCTGGTCAAATGAGCCAAGAGGTTAAAAAGTTGGATATAATTTCTTTAATCCAAATATATAAAGATATTTAAATAGTCCAGTCTTTTAAAAGAGAGATTTAATTTTACACTTTTTTTTTTGCTTTCATTCACTTTATTTTTTTTTTAAGATTTAAAATGTTTTATTTTTTATTTTTTTAAATTTTAAAATCTTTAATTCTTACATGCGTTCCCAAACATGAATTTTACCCTTTTTATGAGCTCAATTTGTTTTGTCTGTTTGGCTGTTTGTTTTTTTCCCCCTTGCGGCAGGTGGGATCTTTCCCATCCCGGGACTGAACCTGCGTCTTGTCCATTGGAAGGCAGAATCTTACCCACTGGACCACCAGGAAGTCCTAACAATATGACATGATTTGGTGATTTTTCCCTCATTGTAACACTGCATAGCATCAGTCATCGCTTCATTCTTTAAGTTTTCAAACTTAATTGGCAAAACTGGATGAACATGTTAGGAGCCTGAATTTTTTTTCAGCCTCCTCTAGGTTCTATTCTTAAATGGCCAGTTAATACTGTGAAACTGCATTTCCTTTCTATGTGGACATTTTTCCTTTCATCTCCATAATTATCTTCTTGGTATGAGTTTCTGATAGTTGATGCTGGTGGTCAAGGTATCTCCCAGCCCTAACACTGCTTGAACACTCAGCAGTGACGGGTTGCAGAGGCTCACCCCAAATGTCAGGGAGTTAGTGTATACGCTGAAACATGTGTGCTTCTGTCTGAAAATGGAAGTTGTAGGGATTCACTGTGAACAAAGACACAATGTCCTCGTGGAAGGGTATTAGGCAGAAGGAGAGGGATCTTCCTTGCTTTTGCGCCCTCTGCTTCTCCCCTCTCTGCAGCCCATGCCAGAAACACACAACTTGTTGGAAACTCAGAAATGGTCAAGCGTGTGGTTTTCCAAGTGCTTTCTGACTCAGATTTATGCACACATGAAAAGGAAGAGGAGGAGGGAGAATAAATATTAATAAAGCAGGCACAGAAGCATAATATGTTTACTAGATGGTGTCAAGGATTTGGGGTCAGTAAAGGACATTGTCTCTCCTTGGCCAGCTACAAAAGCTTTGGATTACCCTTGGCTAAAAGCGATACAACCCAGGACTTCCGTGGCAATCCAGTGATTGGACTCTGTGCTTTCACTGCTGAGGACCTGGATTCGATCCCTCGTCAGGAAATTAAGATCCCACAGGCTGCGTGGTGTGGCAAAAAAAAAACACAAAAGAGAGATACAGCCAGACTTAGCAATTAATGCTAGGATTAGCTAACACCTATATAATAGGCTGGAGTTTCCCAGATGACTCAGTGGTAAGGAATCTGCCTGCCAATGAAGGAGACGAGGGTTCGATCTCTGGGTCAGGAAGATCCCCAGGAGAAGGAAATAGCAGCCCACTCCAGTATTCTTGCCTGGGAAATCCCATGGATGGAGGAGCCTGGCAGGCTACAGTCCATGGGGGTCACAAAGAGTCGGACACGACTTAGCAACTAAATAATAACAACATATAATAGGCTACCTTGAATCAGGATTTTGCCTCATAGAATTATTATATTTCTGGGACTTTCCCTTGGTCCAGTGGCTAAGACATCACACTCCCAATTCAGGGACCTGGGTTCAATCCTTGCTGCTACAACTAGAGATCTCACATGCTATGTTGAAAGTTACCAAGATCTTGAGTGCCACAACTGGGATCTGGCATGGCCAAATAAGTAAATAAATATTTTAAAAAGAATTATTATATTTCAGACAGTATAATATATAAAACTTGGTTTCATAGTATTCAGTTCAGTTCAGTTCAGTCGCTCAGTCATGTCCGACTCTTTGCGACCCCATGAATCTCAGCATGCCAGGCCTCCCTGTCCATCACCAACTCCCGGAGTTCACTCAGACTCATGTCCATTGAGTCAGTGATGCCGTCCAGCCATCTCATCCTCTGTCGTCCCCTTCTCCTCCTGCCCCCAATCCCTCCCAGCATCAGAGTCTTTTCCAATGAGTCAACTCTTCGCATGAGGTGGCCAAAGTACTGGAGTTTCAGCTTTAGCAACATTCCTTCAAAAGAAATCCCAGGGCTGATCTCCTTCAGAATGGACTGGTTGGATCTCCTTGCAGTCCAAGGGACTCTCAAGAGTCTTCTCCAACACCACAGTTCAAAAGCATCAACTCTTTGGTGCTCAGCCTTCTTCACAGTCCAACTCTCACATCCATACATGACCACAGGAAAAACCATAGCCTTGACTAGACGGACCTTAGTTGGCAAAGTAATGTCTCTGCTTTTGAATATGCTGTCTAGGTTGGTCATAACTTTTCTTCCAAGGAGTAAGCGTCTTTTAATTTCATGGCTGCAGTCACCATCTGCAGTGATTTTGGAGCCCAAAAAAATAAAGTCTGACATTGTTTCCACTGTTTCCCCATCTATTTCCCATGAAGTGATGGGACCAGATGCCATGATCTTCGTTTTCTGAATGTTGAGCTTTAAGCCAACTTTTTCACTCTCCTCTTTCACTTTCATCAGGAGGCTTTTTAGTTCCTCCTCACTTTCTGCCATAAGGGTGGTGTCATCTGTGTATCTGAGGTTATTGATATTTCTCCTGGCAATCTTGATTCCAGCTTGTGTTTCTTCCAGTCCAGCGTTTCTCATGATGTACTCTGCATAGAAGTTAAATAAGCAGGGTGACATAGTATTAGAGCTATTGAAATTGCAATTAAGTTTAAACAGCTTCCATAGAGTACCATTTGACCCCAATATACTTTGTACCCATCTCCTGTACCACTGCAGGGTCTGCCATCTTTCAGCTGAGTGCCTGGCTGATCATATAAAAGGCAAGTAGGCCATCTCTTGGAAATTCACCCCCACCCATGGTCACACCTTACACAAGTTATGGTTCTGTTTAAATTTCCAGATGACTGACCTGCACACAATCATGAATGGAAACCAAACAGTGGAAGATAATGCCTTTTCCATTTTCTCATGGTCTGTGGGAACAGTGCTGCTGCATAGCCACACTCTGAGCTGCAGCCTGGCTTCCGGAAGTCACACGGTCCTCCAGCCGATCATCGGAGGGCTTTCAGAGCACCAGCTGCCAGAGACTGTGGTTTTTAAGTAACACTGCACAGTGGGACTGACAGCCATCAGCTAGGAGTCAGTAAGAGCAAATAGAGGAGTAAGAGGGTTGTTGTTCAGTGTCTCCTGCTGTATCTCTTTGCGACCCCATGGACTAGTGGGCCAGGCTTCCCTGTCCTTCACCATCTCCCAGAGTTTGCTCAAACTCATGTCCATTGAGTCAGTGATGCCATCCAACCATCTCATCCTCTTTCGTCCCCTTCTCCTCTTGCCCTCAGTCTTCCCTAGCATCAGGGTCTTTTCGGATGAGTGACAGATACCTTTTTTTTTTTTTTTTTTAGCCACACCCCACCGTCATGTGGGATCTTAGTTCTTGACCAGGGATCAAAGCCACATCCCCTACATTGGAAGGGCAGCATCTTAGCCACTGGATCACCAGGGAGGTTCCAGGACAATCTGTTTTTGCTCTCCATGGATGCTTTGCTCTTGGCATCCATGCCCTTAAGTGCCAGGCAAGGAGGAGCTTCTGTCACTGTAACAGAAGCTTCTAGAGGTCAAGGCCTATGACCTTCTCAGGAGGGAATCCCTAGCCCCTAGCACTGCCCACCGCTGGAGTTGCACATCAATCCCTGTGAGCTGAAATATTAGTGAAATATTTGGAAAAATATTTCAGCCACTCTGGGTTCTGGAGAAATGTTTCTGCTTCTCCAGGCGTGCACAGAGATCACCTGCTGAAATACACATTCAGATGCCAGGGTTCCTGAGATTCCGCATAGCCAGCAAGCTGGGGATGGTGCTGATGCTGCCAGCCCATGCCTGAACCATCTTTTGGGGTTCAAGCTTCTAGAGGATTCTAGAGGAGGAGTAGGACACGACTTGGCGATCAAACAATAGCAATTCTAGAGGACCAGAAAACCAGAGGCGACGTCTTCAAGTTTTGTTTCAGGAAGCTGTCTCCAGGCCCCCATTCCCCCCACCCGCCCCCCAACTCTCCTCCCCAGGGTGGCGATGAGAATGGCAGTGGGGGAGTCAGTTGCCCTCTTGGCATCCCTCCCACCCCAACCCTGTTCGGCCTGGCCGCGTGAAGGTGTGGAGGCCCCAGTTAACCTCTCCCTTCTCTGCCGCCAGGGGAGGAGCGCCCCCGGGACTCCCCGGGCCCGGCGGAGGCCCAGGCGCCGGCGGGGACCGAGGCCGGTGGGAGATCGAGCCGCCACTGCTGGAGATGCTCCCGCGCGCAGCTCAAGAAGATCTTCTGGGGTGTGGCGGTGGTGCTGTGCGTGTGCGCCTCCTGGGCGGGCGCCACGCAGCTCGCCAAGCTGACCTTCAGGAAGTTCGATGCTCCCTTCACCCTGACGTGGTTTGCCACCAACTGGAACTTTTTATTCTTCCCCTTGTACTACACGGGGCACATCTGCAAGTCAGCGGAGAAGCAGTCAGTGAAGCAGAGATACAGGTAGGCACCTGCCCTGGGATGCTGGCTCAGCAGGGGGCTGCTCTCCGGACCGCTGATGCTGCTGGGTGGGTGATGAGATGGGCCAGCAGACACCGTAGGGAGAAGTCACCGTGTCACTCGTTGTCTTAGTGGGGTTCCAGGACCGGAATTCATTCCTTTCAGAAGTGGTGATCACCCTTCCTCCGCCTCTAGCCCTTCACCCCAGGAATTCCTTTCTAGTAGGCGGGAGAAGGCAGCAGCTTCCAGAGATGGGCTGTGCTAAGTCCCCAGAAAGGGTAGAAACGGGAAAACTGTATGGCTCTGTCATCCTCCTCAGACTGGGCTGAGGATAGGCCCATGGAGCCAGGTGAGCTGGCTCCTCCCTGTAACTTAGCTTCTCCGCCCGCGGGTGCTCATGGCAAACACTTGATTGCTCATTTCCTCCCCCTGCAAGACATTTCCTCCTTTGATTACGTGGTTGGAGGCGGGTGTCTGAATATCTGGCCGTGTTGCCATCAAAGTCAAAGCATTGTCTGAACTTTGTTGACTGTATTTACGCATGCATATTTTCTCATTGAAATGACCTCCCTTTAAAAGAGGCCAGAAGTCCAGATGCCAGCCCTCTGCCACAATGTATAGCAGGGAGCCCCAACCTCCTCCAGAGTCAGATGCTTAGTGTTGGCCCTGGGTTATCAACTATGCCCATCCCTAGTTCTCATGGTCACCCAAAGCTGAGGTCCTCTGTGACTATGTCAAGGACCTTACTATTGGCCCAAATCAGATCTACTCAGGAAAAAAAAAAAAAAACAGGAAAGAATATTGGTCAAGGTGACCAGGTGGGTCTGGGGAATTTCTTTTTCATCAGCCTCAGAGGTGGAAAAAAATCTGGAAGTTGAGGGTTGTTCACTCCTTCACCACTGCCTGCTCTCCACCCCACCCCCTTACTTCCACGCCACCAAGCCCCCTGTACAGTCACTTGTCCCATTTACCATCTGGTTCAAACTTCAGCCCCGGTCTGAAAAAGTTGCAAGGTAGCCAAAAAACATCATTGAATTCAAGGCGTAAAGAGGTTTTAGGAATGAAGGTTACATGCTGATCAGAATTTTTTTCTGAGCTTCTACCATTTTGTCAATGTCAAATTCAACTTGGAGGTGTGAGGCGCCAAAGTTTTTGAATGTTCAGAGATAATTTGGACTGGCTCCTTTAAAAGGCCAAGTGGTAAGTCAGAGCACTCGTTCTAGAGAGGGAGCACTGGTGAGCTTTCAGTGACCAGCATCCCTTAGTGGAAAGGACTGGGAGCGAGTTCCGGAGACAGGCATGTGGCAGCCTGGAACCCAGAACCGGAGCCCAGGCCTGGGGCATTGTCAGTGTTGGCTGAAATCAGTGGCTTCATGGCCCAGCCAGAAATCACTCGAGAGGCACTTAATGTACCTCTTCTGAACAGCAGCTAAAAGCAGACTGAAACAGATTGGTTTAGAAACTTTAACAGAGCCCCAGATTGTCCCAAAGTCAAGAGAGAAATAATGGCCTGCTTTTAGTCGCAGGGAAAAGCAAATGTTCAGTAAATAATGCATTAATAGTAAAGCAGCCCTGAGTGTATTCAGTTTGTAATTAGGAGTTTGCCTTTCTTTAGACAGAGTAGGATAGTAAGCTGCTGCCTCTCGCAAAATGGATGTAGGTGCCCTTTCTTCATGGAGAATTGCCGGAGGGAAGATGAAATGGTCTTTCTCTGCTTTGTTCAAACATGTGGACTCAAAGAGGGCTTCCCTGAGAGGCAACACCAGCTACTGCCCTAAGCACGTGTCTTTAACATGACGCTCACCTTGGGACAAGGCTGGCATCACTGGCCATTTAGTGCAGGCCCAGCACCATTAATTAATTGTGCTGAAAACAACACAGGAGGAACCAGGCTCAGTTGGTTAAAAGGTCTACGGGGAAAAAAAAAAAAACGCAAGATCATTGAAGCAGATTAAACATAGAAAGATGTCACACCTTGATTTCAGCTTATGGTCTGCCTGTTAAAAATATTTGGGAAAAATCAGAAGAGAATCATAGTGATGATTATGTCAGCTGAAGAACAGTGGAGGGCAAGGGGCAAAACCATAACTTGATTAGAGAAGCCAGGTAAAATCTTGCCCAATTTCTGTGCTAAAGCTGAGCTCACCACTTTAAAAAAAAAATCTTTCTGGTTATAAATTGTGTTCTGCTTGTGTCTAAACAGAGCTGCTGATTTTACCAGTCGATGATTGGGCATGCCAGTTAATCTAGGCACCACTGGAGGAGTGAAAGAATATTCTTTTTCAGAAAAGGGAGAGGAAAATGTTAACATCACAGACTTTACCTAGAAACTCATGACTACGTCACATCTCAAACTGGGAGTTCTTTTTTTATTGGCTGTTTGTTTAAAATTATTAACATTTAGTTGATGTACAATATTATATAAGTTTTAGGTGTGCAGGCTAGTAATTCACAGTTTTTAGAGGCTATACTCCATTTATAGCTAATATAAAATATTGGCTGTTTCCCCGCATTATACTGTATATCCATGTAGTTTGTTTTATACCTAATAGTGAGGCCAAATCAGGCCTCCATACCCCAACACCAAATTAAATCTCAGAGGCAGAGTTTTGGGTGAAGTAGAAAAAAATAGCTTTATTGCTTTGCCAAGCAAAGAGGACCACAGCAGACTAATGCCCTCAGAACTGTGTGTCCTGACCTGGAGGGCGGGGTGAGGAGTTTCATCTTAACTGTTCAGAGAGGATGTGATCAGCTCACGGACGTTCTTCTGATGGGTTGATGGTGAGGAAAGTGGGAGTCAGCTTCATCAACCTTCTATTGTTCCAATGGGTCTGGGGTCTACATGCTTGTGGGCAGCACGCAGTTAACTTCTCCCACCTGGTGGGGGTTTCAGTATCTGCAGAATGGCTCAATCTTATTTTTCTGTGCATCCCTGGAGGGGAACCAGGACCCTGCCCCAAGGATGCACTCTGTCTGTTCCTTCCTCATCTCCGAATCCCCTCCCTTCCCTGATTAGCATCTATTTGAACCTGCTCTTTGGAACTCAGGGAAGGTCATGGAGGCTGAATGAAGCCTGTTTCCTGGAATCAAAACCTGGGGGTGTTGACTTAAAAAATAGTGACAACCTAAAAGTTGAGAGTTACGTTTTATTCAGTGGGGATTTTTAGGACTTCAGGGCTGGGAGACAGCATCTCAAGTAACCTGAGAGAACTGCTCCTAGGAGCCGGGGTGGGGGGTGGGAGTGGGAGGGAGGCGGGTGTGGGTAGTGTCAGGTTATATAGAAGTTTGCAACTAAGGGCAAGTAATCGGAACATCTAAAGTATTTTTGTGAATTAAAGAAAACCAGATATCCCAAGTTAAGGAATTTAGCACTTTTCTACAAGATGCAAGAGTCTGGGCTCACTGAAATCATTCCTTTCACATGCACCTCAGCTACCCTAGGGGCCATATCCTGTGTTTCTTCACACCGTGAGTTCCTCAGTGCTCACCACGGGGAGGGGCTGCAGCCTAGCAGCTGCCGGATTGTGCAGGCATTCCTCTCCTTCCCGAGTGCCCCAGAGGGCTGGAATCACTGGTAACTGTGACATCCTTGTTTACTGCTATACAGGAAATACTCCATTTCTCAGGGGATATAGAAAAGCTTTTGTGCCAGGAGCCCCATTGGGTCCTTTTTGGTATCAGTAATTTGTGCATTTTAATCCCCTATCACATTGGGAGCTCTTTAAACAGATATTAGGGTTCCCAGAAATCAAGGCAAACTGAAATCGCATCTTCCATGTTTGTACTTTTATTGAAATGAATGGAAAATCTGGAGTCAACTGAACAGATGTATCTGGGTGAAAGTTTCAGCAGGAAGCTGGGGAGAGAAGGAAAACGGTGAAGCTGGCCAGATAAGCCAGCTTTTCTAGTGGTTTTCAGGGAACAATCAGGTAGAAGTTTCTTTCCTTTTCAACCTCCCCGCTGAGGCTAGTTCCCCAACACGAGGCTAGAAAAGTCAGCCAAAGCACGGGGAGGAAATCATATATTGCCTCAAACCCTGAGCTGCTCAAACTCTGAGTCTCTGGGATCTTGTTGATGGGCCGATGATGATTCCGTAGGTCTGGATGGACGTGAGGTTCTGCTTTCTTAATGAGCTCCCAGGAGTTGCTGGTGCTGCTGGCCCACGGGCTGCCCTTGGACTGTCAAGGCCCTGGAGTTCTTGAATCTCAGTTACACAGGTTTTAAAATGCTGCTGATCTGCTGAAATGTGGGAAGCAGGACTCACCATACCATATCAATTGGCAGGGGACTCTCTTTGGGCCCCAAGGATGTTTGAGTCCTGCTAATCTGCTGCCATTTGCGAGGAAGAGGAGGCTCCTTGGGCAAGTCTTTTAAGCTCCAGGAGCCTCAGATGCTCGTTTGTAAACAGAGGATGATGACACAGGTACCACTGAGCACAAAAGATTGTTGTGTGATCAAATGAGACACCATGCCCTAACGGCTGTGAAATGCCATAAAAATGCCAGGAACTATCACTGTGTTGTGATATCCTCTATGTGGTACAAGGCAGCTAATAAAGTAAGCATGGGCTGCCTTGTACCCCATGGAGGATATCACAATACAGTGATAGTTCCTGGCATTTTTATGGTATTTCACAGCCTTTAGGATGAGTTGGCCTATTTAAACTGCAGGAGTGGGTCTGCCAGGACTGCCCACCCCTGCAGACTCATGCAGGTATTACACCTTGCAGAAATCAACTTGCAGGGACTTCCTGGTGGTGCATTGGTTAAGACTGCACTTCCAATGCATTAGGCATGGGTTTGATCTCTGGTTGGGGAACTAAGATCCCACATGACTCATAATGCAACCAAAATAAATAAATGAAAAGAAATCAGCATGCAGGTCTGCTGACTGCGCAAGGCATTCTAGAATGATCAGGCCTTCCTGATATCAGGCATTGTTCTCAAGAATTGGAGTGTGGGTGTGAAAACCTCCCAAACCCAGCTGTCCTGAATTTTCAGCCTCAAGCCTGTGGTCTCCGCAGTAACCTGCTATAAAAACTTCCTTCTTTCCGCAGATCATCAACATCCCCACCCTCACCATCCCTGTTTCTCACTGACAGCCAGCCACAGAGATGCCCTGAGGTGCTCAGTACTCAGGGAGGCTTCTGACCAGAGGGATGCATGTGGGTGCTGTGGAAACTGCAGGCGTGACCTGAGAGGGGGTTCAGCTCCCAGGAGTCCGTGTGAAGCCGGGCGCCAGAGGGAGGCACGCAGGGGAAACTATGTCAGGTTCATGACCCTGGAAAGACTGTCATGGGCAGGCATGGTGATGACATACAGCCTTCTAGCTTCTCTGACCCTGAGACACGTGGACGGTGTCTCTGATCCCAGAGGCCGCCACGGCAAGCAGGAATCAGCCAGAGCAGATCTGGGGCACTCGCAACCTTATCAGGTCTTTCAGGAATTTCTCCCAGTGGTGACCTCTTTTCATGAGCCAGCGCTAGAACCTTCTGCTAACATGGGGCTGCCAGAAAAGGGAACGATGCTGTTGGGGACCAGTGTTTCCTTCTGCCTTTTGTAGTTTCAGCTTTCTGGAAGACAGCCAGTTGACTCTGCTTCAGAAACACCCACAGACGTTCTGAGCCAGGAAAGGCGAGAACACGGTTTTCATGCCTCCTGTCTGTCTTCTGTCCCGAGGGGCCAGGTGTGTGCCCCTGGCTGGACAGACTTACGCAGGATCCACAAGGGGTCTTGCAGCTTTAATGTTCAAAGTCCAATGAGCAGGGTGTCCCAATCTGGAGGCCTGTGCCTTCTGGAAATGGTGACTGCACATCTTCCCAGGGACACAATTATCCATGGTCCCTGTCCTCAAGGAGCTCACATCCCTGGGAGAGTCCGATAGACAAGCGGATGAGGGTATGCGCAGGGGCCCCAGGGGAGAGGCCCAGGTACTTGGGTCCTGGGGCAGATGGGGGGGTTTCTTGGAGGAAATGACCAAGGAGCAGTCTCTTAGAAGACGAGCAGTTGGACCTGTAGGTGCTGAGTCCTGGGGGGTATGGGAATGCACTAAGGCTGGCGGAGAGCCTGGTGCCTGAGAAGCTCTGACCCTGTGTGGGAGGTGAGTGGGGGAGGTCAGGAGGAGGGGAGGGCAGTGGGGCAGACTGTGTGACTCCAGTGCATGCAGAGAGGTTTAGTTATGGTGTGAATGTTGGGAGAGGGTGGGGATGGCAGAAAAGTCATCAGGTTGGATCTTTAGCAATACAGTAAGTCTCCCACATGGGAACCTTCAAGGTGCAAACTTTCAAAGATGAGAACATGCCCAGCTATTGTGCTGTGCTACTGTATTCTTCAAGGCACTGTACTGTAGGATTGAAAATGTTTTCTTTATTTTCTGTGTTGTGTGTGTGTGTGTGTGTGTGTGTGTGTGTGTGTGTGTGTGAAAGTAAAGTTTGCTCAGTCATGTCCGACTCTTTGCGAGGCCATGGACTACACAGTCCATGGGATTCTCCAGGCCAGAATACTGGAGTGGGTAGCTGTTCCCTTCTCCAGGGAATCTTCCCGACCCAGGGATTGAACCCAGGTCTCCTGTATTGCAGGTGGATTCTTTACCAGTTGAACCTCCAGGGAAGCCCTGGTGTAAAGAGGTTTATTTGGTACTTCTGTGAGAGTCTTGTATTAGTTGGGTACCTCGGCTAACTTTGTTGGGCTTATGAACAAACTGGACTTAGAAACGTGCTGTCGTAACAGAACTTGTTCATACGTAGGGGGGCTTACTCTACCACTATCCCTCTGTCAAGGATAGGACTAAGGGCAAGTGGAGGCCAGGCCTGTTGAACAAGCACAAGCCCAATGTCTGTGTGTCAAGGATTTGACTGAAAAAAATTCACAGCATAAGAGCTGGGAATTATATTTTACTCAGCAGACATTCTAAGAACTTAAGCCTGGGATACAGCCTCTCAGCGCTAAAGAATAACTCTGAAGATGTATGAGAGGAACCAGAATATATAGGAGTTTTTGCAACAAAGACCAGATAGTCAGAACATCCAAAGATTGCCTTCATGCTTAGTTGCTCAGTCATGTCCTCTCTTTGCAACCCTATGGACTGTAGCCCGCCAGGCTCTTCTGACCATGGGATTTCCCAGGCAAGAATACTGGAATGGGTTGCCATTTCCTACTCCAAGGGTTCTTCCTAACCCAGGGATCAAACCCGTGTCTCTTGCATTAGCAGACAGATTCTTTACCACTGTGCCACCTGGAAAGCCCATTAAAAGATTACTGTTAATTAAAGAAAACCATAAATCTCAGAGTTAAGGAATTTAGCCCTTTCCTATGTATGGCAAGATGTAAGAGTCTGGGCTCTTTGAATTCATCCCTTTGTTGCAGCTCAGCTACCTGGGGCCAGTATCCTGTGCTTTCCCATCCTGAGTCCCTTCGGGGTGCAGGGTTGAGGGTGGCTTGGTGACGGGAATCCTGTTTGTTTCCATCCTGAGTCCCCTCCGTGCTCACTGTCGGGTGGCTCTAATACGACAGCTTGACGGTTGAAACATCCTTTGTTTACTGACATGGCAGGTGACATTTTTCATCCACGAGGCATGCGGGCATGTGTCAGTGACACAGATGTTGTTCCGGAACTTAGGAGCTCACATCCAAGTGGGAGAGATGCCCATATGAAAAACAGAATGGGGTGTAAGGAGGAGAAAGCAGGGCAGACTGTCTGGGCTGCAGCTTGAGTACAAGGACAGGCTTCAGTGGGAGCCTCTGAAAGTTTTTGAGTCCAGGGCCGATCCAATCAGAGCGGCTTTCAAAATTAAGAGTCTGAGTGCTAATTATATAACGGTACAGAACACGTGCCCATCTCATATCAGAGGCAGAATGATTCAGTATTACGGTTTTTGTTTGTTTGTTTGGAGTGCAGACCTTGAAGGCCGGGTCTTCTGCTGTGAATTGTCAGCTTCTCCTTCAGCTGAAAGCAACCTGTTAACGTTGGTGAAAAGCATTTCAGTGGTTATTTTCTTGTCTAACTCGGGCATTCTGGAAATTGGAGGGGTATCTTCTTTCCAGGAAACACTGATATGTGTTTTTCAGGCCCATGGTGAACATGAAGGCGTGGCCAAGGTTGCCCTAATTAGCGATGCCCCAGCACGCCCAGCCCTCCTGGCACGGTCGGGCCTCCCGCCTGGTGGGAGCTGATGGGCCTCCTTGCTCGCTTTTGCTTCCCTGAGCCCTGAACGTGCCGTGACCCGTTGCTGCCACCAACAGTTCTTCTCCAGAGGGCACCCTGGAAACAGGGCCACAGGGACCCCTCCATTCCAGGAAGACAGAGACAGCCCTTCACTCACGACACAAAATCCGCCAAGGGACTGCTGAGTGTCAGGCACTGTTCTGGCTGCTCTGGAAATAGCGGTGACCTAAGCAAATGAAAATCCCAGCCTTTGTGGAGCTTACCTCTTTGTTGGGAAGCAAACAAACAGAATAAGTCAGACGATGCTGAGTGCTCTGGAGAAAGATGGCGCAGGGCTGGAGTAGGAGTGCTGGGTGCAGAGGCATTGACGTCAGGCTGGGGACCCGTGTGTCTTTCTGGAGGCACTTGTGGTTACTCCAGCATCTCCCTACCCCATCCAGACCCAAATGCCTGGGTTAGCCCCGGTTACTCACTGATTCATTCATGCTTTATTCATTCCTACAGTAATGTACAGTTGTGACTATTCACTCTGACCATGCACTGTAGGGTGGTTCTGGGGAGGGGAGGTTCTGAGCACTTTGCTGCCCCTCAGGTGTCTAAAGCCCCAAAGATGAAGCCATCTTTGCAGCCCAGGATACTGGAGTCCAGTGGCAAGGGAGTCTGACCAGATTGACCTCTATGGGGTCCAACAGTCCTATGTGACCACCAGCTCCAGGGCCGGGGATGGAGGAGAGGGCAGGATATCCTGCCAGCAGTCATCTTTGGGGGGCTTTCCTGGTGGCTCAGCAGTAAAGACTACACCTGCAATGCAGGAGACATGGGTTTGATCCCTGGGTGGGGAAGATCCCCTGGAGGAGAGCTCAGCGACCCACTCCAGTATTCTTCCCTGGGAAATCCCGTGGACAGAGAAGCATGGCGGGCTCCAGTACATTGGGTCACGAGTCAGACACTACTTAGCAACTAAACAGAAGTACAACAGGCATCCTTTTGCCATCCGTCTTCCTCCTAACTTGAAGCAGTCTTATTTCCAATGAGTTTCCCATCTTATTTCTAAGAATAAGTTTCCCATCTAAGAATTATCCACCCCAAAAGCAACACGCTGCCTCCAGAGCCCTTGCAGTTGATGTTGTGGTTGTTGTTTGTTTTTTGTGACTGGTGTAGAGAAAATGGGCACAATATTTGGTAACTGTGGTTTTTCATTTAGCCTGTGTCTTCTGCTTGGTGGCAAATAACAGTAATTGTGCATAAATATCTTCAAGGGGGAAAGGGTAGGAATAAATCAGGAGGTTGGAATTAACAAATATACACTACTATAAATAAAATAGATAACCAACAAGGACCTACTATATAGCACAGGGAAGTCTACTTAATATTTGGTAATAACCTATATGGGAAAAGAATCTGAAAAAGAAGTGTGTGTGTGTGTGTGTGTGTGTGTGTGTGTGTAACTCAGTAACTGTGCTGTACACCTAAAACTAACACGATGTTGTAATTCAACTATACTTCAGTTGGGGCTTCCCCGGTGGCTCAGTAGTAAAGAATCTGCCAGCATTGCAGGAGACGTGGATTCGATTCCTGGGTCGGGAAGAGCCCCTGGAGGAGGGCATGGCAACCCACTCTAGTATTCTTGCCTGGAGAACTCCATGGACAGGGGAGCTTGGCAGGCTGCAGTCCATAGGATTGCAAAGGGTTGGACACGACTGAAACAGCTGAGCATGCACGCACATACTTCAATCAAAATAAAACATTTTAAAAAATAATCTTCATACCAGGAGACGCTGGTCAGGTTTGCTGCTGAGGCAGAGCTCCTTCCCCCTACAGACACACACACAGTCAGGTGAGCGTCAGAATCTATGGTGTAGGCACAGGACCGTCCATAGTCAATGCTCTGAATCTAAGATGTCATAATGGTCCCACTGTCAGCAGAGGCAGGAATGAGATGGGGGCGGCTGGTAAAGGCTTAGATAGTCTCTGCATGTTTTAAGACAGCGTCAGAAACATTCAGGGCTGTGTCAGTGGAGAAATGAAACACAGAGCATCATCCCTGTGCCCCCCGGGTTGTGACGCTGACCTCATGCCTTTATGCCACGTCCCCGCTGCCAGATCCCTGCTGCTCTATCCTGCCATCATGGTATTTGTAGTTTAGCTCACTTTGTTTCCCCTCGGGTGTCACCTCCACCCCACTTTCACATCTCAGTTCAACAGCTGCCAGCCTCATTGCAGAGGAGTTGAGTGACAACCGGGCACGTGCAAAGTGGAGTCCAGAACATCCAAGAGTGACTTTTCAGCTTTCACTAAGGCAAACAGGAAATCCTGTATTAGCTTCTGACCGCCTCTGTTCTCATGTACTTCAGTCACTGTTCAACCCGCAGTTACCGGAGGTCTCTGTTCAGCCTTGAACAGATATCAAGAGTTTGTCTTTGCAGTGTAGTTGTTTTTCGGGAGGTTATGCCCTTGTAATTTCAGAGCATGTCTAATTCAGCCGCAGCTGTGTGGTTTTTCTCAGGCAGTTTCATTGAAATTTTTCCAAAGGTTGACTCCAGTGTTCATATTTGTGGACTTGAAGAATGCTGGCCACTTAAATAATTGCCATAAGTGGGTGATTACGGCTCTTTGATGGTCAAGATACCCCAGGCTGGGTTTATTAATAAGAGATATCGTAACAGCGTTAGCACAAAGCACCAGGGTCACTGTGAATATTTGCAAGATCAGTATTAAAGGCATAAGAGGTGGAGAGCAGGGAATCTCCAGGTCCCAGAGGGAGATCTTCCAGGCAGTGGGTCTTGAGAGGCAGTTAACATTGTATGTCTTCCCTGTAGCTCAAGCAGTAAAGAATCTGCCTGCAATGCAGGCGATCCGGGTTTGATCCCTGGGTCGGAAAGATCCTCTGGAGAAGGGAATGGCAATCCACTCCAGTATTCTTGCCTGGAGAATCCCATAGACAGAGGAACCTGGCAGGGTACAGTCTGTGGGATCGCAAAGAATCGGACACAACTGAGTGACTAACACTACTGCTAACATTGTACAGGTCAGGCGATGGGAAAAGTCTCCTGTGCATTGCATGAGGGAAGGTGCAGAGGTATAAGCAGGTGTGTGGGGGTTGCAGGAAGAGGGGACACTGCTAGAAGCCACCAGGAGGCACAGACCCCTGCCATCCCACCAGCTCATGTCAAGCCATTTCTTGCTTTCCATGTGCTTCCTAATCAAAGAATCAAGACTAACAAGCCAGCTCACAGGTGCATTAGAATTTTGACATCTTACCGCATTTAGGAAAAAAGATACCTGCATGGAGATCTCAAAGATGAAAAAGGAACTTTGACGATTCTTTAACCCAAATCATCCATACTAGTCAGAGCGGCCACAGATGCTCAGAGGAAGGGCGTGAGACCTTTGTTGGCTTCAATCCCAGACCTCTCCAGAAATGCAGCTGCTGCTAAGTCACTTCAGTCATGTCCAACTCTGTGCGACCCCACAGACGGGGGCCCACCAGGCTCCCCCGTCCCTGGGATTCTCCAGGCAAGAACACTGGAGTGGGTTGCCATTTCCTTCTCCAATGCATGAAAGTGAAAAGTGAGAGTGAAGTCACTCATGCTAGCAGGGCATAAATGGTCAGTACTGTTTCCTCATAGGAAGGAATGTGGAGGCAGCACCGGACAGGATAGATGATGTAGGGGGACGGCGGAGAGGACGCTACCAGCCTATCTTGGAGCACTGGGATAAAATGATAAGAAGGTGGCTTGCCATTAGTCAGCTGATGTTTGAAACCCAGCTTTGCCTTTATTTGGCTATATTGCCATGATTTAGTAAACCAAAAGCTCTAAGCCTCGCTCCTTAGCTATAAAATGGAAACCCTAATTCCTGCTTCTGAGGGTTGCAATTGACAGTTCCCTTATTCCAGGCTCTCCTAGTTTCTGCAGAGATCTGGTGTTTGAACTGAACACAATTAAATATGCTAGTGTCTATAAAACCTCAAACCTCACCTGGTCCAGAGGTTTCTGACCCATCTTTGGCTGACTCCAAATGTGAATTTCCAAACTCACACAAATCCTGCCTCCTGCTCTCTGCAGATCGTAATATGATGGTGATGGTGATGATGGTAGTGATGGTGGTGATAATGGTGATGGTGATGGTGAGATGAAGGTGATGGTGATAATAGTGATGGCGATAAGGATGGTGATAATGAGGATGATAGTGATGGTGATGATGATGGTAAAGATGGTGATGATGGTGAGATGAAGATGATGTTAATAACGATGGTGATGATGATAAAGACGGTAATAATGAGGATGATAGTGATGGTGATGATAATAATGGTGATGATGACGGTGCTGATGGTGATGATGACGATGATGGTGATGGTGTTGGAAAACATTCCAGCCACACATTGACTGAGTCTTTCTCCTCCTGAGGATTCAGATAAGTCGTGTAGCCAGTGGGGAGCCCATGGCAGAGAGGACAGCTCCATGTCTTGTTATTATTTTGGCCTGTTGGAAAAGAGGCATTTCTTGGCAGAAGTGAGCTTTGAGACAAGTTTTGCCAGGAAAGGGGCAGAGAACTCATGTGGTCCATGCCACGGTCATGTCATCTAGAGTGATCTGAGGGTAAGACAGAAATGCAAGGTGATTCATATGTCTCGACGGCGGTGTCCTGTCAAACTCTTGATGTTATTTTTGGTTCATTGAAGCGAAAACAGAAAAGGGGGTGGAAATGCTGGTGCTGTGCGGATTGCTAAAGCGCCACCCTGCTCCACCCTCTTTCTCCTGCAGGCAGCACCCTAGCCTTGATGGCATGCGACGCAGAGCTGAATTGGAATGGCCACCCCTGACCCTGGGCACAGACATTATGATGGTTTGCAAATCCCTCACCTCGCTTCCTTCCCCATGTAGTATTTGCACACCTACTAGTGTGATCCTTGCACCAGGCCCCAAGGATGCAGAGAGGAACATGGCAGAGGGAAGGAATCCCAGGCACTGAAGTCCATCTGGTTCAGGTTCTCAGATCCACTGTTTACAAAGCCACATGATGAATCGCCACTACCCAGTGGTGACTTAAATGGGAAGGAAATCTTTAACAAAAAGGGGTTATACGGGTACATATACCTGACTCACATTGTTGTACAGAAGAAACTACCAAACATTGTAAAGCACTGTACTCCAGAAAAAGTTTTTAAGAATAGTAATATGAAAATCATATGACTAAAAAAATTCTGCATGACTCCGAAGTTTCATTTCTGTTCAGTGATCTGATATTGAACAATGGGCCAATAATGCCTATTTCCACAGGCTGGCTGTAGGATCAGGGTACTTGTTTGACCTTGACTGTTGATTGGGACTGAATTAACAGCGGTCACAGCTCCTCTCACTACTAGAACAATTACTGCTGGGGTGGTGGTGGTTAATTTACATTCTCTACCTTAACAGCCTTACTGCACGTGCCATACTTCTCTGAGCTATTTCACTTCTAACTGAGTCCCAGAGCGAAAAACTTTTGTGTGCATTCATTATCTCCTATATTATTTCATTACATGACATTCACTCCTCAGTTAGGAAATTGGGAACTTATGGGAAAAGCAATCACTGGAAATTGTTATGCCTGATTTTTTTGTGGTTCTAAACTTTATTCCTGTTATTTTTATATTCTTTTCCATTATTGTTTATCACAGGATATTGAATATAGTCCCCTGTGCTACACAGTAGGACCTAGTTGTTTATGCCTCTTAAATATAATAGCTTACATTTGCTAACCTGAGTCTCCCACTCCATCCCTCCCTCAGCCCCTTCCTCTTTGTATTATGCCTAATTTTTAAAGCAAAATCAAACCATATTCTCTTATATAGCCAGGGTCTATGCTGAGCACTTCCTGGAGTCAGCCTCCCCACTCCACCAAAACACTCATTTTTGGCCAGGCCGGGAGGCTTGTGGGAATCTTAGTTCCCTGACCAGGGATTGAACCTGGGCCTTTGGCAGTGAAAGTGCAGCGTCCTACCACTGGACCACCAGTTCAGTTCAGTTGCTCAGTCGTGTCCAACTCTTTGCGACCTCATGGACTCCAGCACACCAGGCCTCCCTGTCCATCACCAACTCCCGGAGTCTACCCATACTCATGTCCATTGAGTCGGTGATGCCATCCAACCATCTCATCCTCTGTCATCCCCTTCTCTTCCCACCCTCAATCTTTCCCAGCATCAGGGTCTTTTCAAATGAGTCAGCTCTTCACATCAGGTGGCCAAAGGATTGGAGTTTCAGCTTCAACAGCAGTCCTTCCAATGAGCACCCAGGACTGATCTCCTTTAGAATGGATTTGTTGGATCTCCTGCAGTCCAAGGGACTCTCAAGAGTCTTCTCCAACACCACAGTTCAAAAGCATTAATTCTTCATCACTCAGCACCAGGGAAAGACCCAAAACACGTTTTGTCTACTTCAAGTATGAACCAGAGCAGACCAGGCCCCCTTGGGCCAATGTTCCCCTCCACCCCAGGTCTGTCTGGGCCTGGGGTGCTTGGGTGCATGGCAGGGCTGGGAGCGGAGGGGAGTGAGTCCCCAGCTGAGGGTCCCTGAGAAACTTCAGGTGCCTTTCCCAGTGTGGACCCCTTTGTTCTAAGAGAGACTCCAGCGGTTGGTGGGTCTCCTGTACCTCAGAGCCCTTGAACCTGGCTCTGCCAAGGTCTTTGTCATTGAAAGTACATCTTGGTTTAGTGGCCACACTTCATACCATTTAGTTGAGTTTGTCACAAAAGATGACAAATCTAACTGCCTTTTTTGGATGTTTGTACAAATTCTATTCTCGTGCTTCCTGGACCTTTTAAAATAGAATTATAGTCATTTCATTTACCTCCTCAGCTGTTTTAAAAAACAAAATGATTTATGTACTTACTGTAACATTTCAGAGCACATCAGGATCCTTTCACGCTTTTCTTTTCTAAGTGCCTGACTTTATGACACTTACGTTGAATGAGTTACTCTCTACCATACATACATAATTAATTTATAGTGTAAACGAAATTAAAAGCACTGGAAACTAAAGCTCCCTCATTGCAGGAATATCTCATGAGGACCATTCTATGGAATATTTTCTTGTGCATTTCTCTAGGTTGTGGGGGGGTGGGTGGTGGAAATGCAAGTGAATTTTTTCAGTGATGAACTTTAGATGCTCCAAGAGGATGGAGACCGGCTTGTAAATATTTTGTTATGGATTAGTGTTGAGGCAGGAGGATTGGGTCTTTTCGGTGTTTTGTTGGTTGTCTTTCAAACGTTTGGTTTTATGAAAGTTAGGTGAAAGTTGGTGTGTTAAAGCCCAGCTTGGAGAGAACCCTTGTTTCTTGGTGAAGGTGTTTTCTCCTTCACCTAGAGAAGGAGATGGAATAGAGAGCAGATGGAATTGACAAGGCCGACTGAGGGGCATGTGCACACGTGCATTTTACAGGATCCTTCTGGGGGACTTGTGAGGCTTTGTACATCTTCCTTGGAGAGGAGGGACGGAGCCTCGTAAGCTTCCCGGCCACGTCCCCAGCTCTCCAGGGGAACCAAGTTCCTGGCAATTCATAGTCACTGGCACCGTGAAGCACTTTCAGATTATCCTGCAGCAGAGATAGGGACATCCATCACGAGGTCCCTGCTCTTCCTACCACACTGTGGGATTGTTGCCAGAAGAAGTATCTGGCTAGGAGCTATATCTCCCAGCCTCCCTCTGCATCTACATTGGGCCAAGGGATTTCCCCCAAAGGTGGTCAACAAAGGTAACTCAAGGGCGAGCAAACATTTCCCACCTTCTTCCCTGCCCCACTGACTGCCTGCACAGGATTCCCATGTTCTTAAAGATGGAAGAGCCTCTGGTTCCCAAATGTGACAAGTTTTTAAGTAAATTGAGGTTAAAACAAAACAAAAGACTGCCTAAGAAGAGCTGTCTCTACTCACTGTCTTCCTTGTTCTTCCTGAGTTCATTCTTGAACCCACTGCTTTTCATCCTCACCACTACTTGCAAATCCACCACTTGGTGAAAGTGGATCATGGCAAAACCGCGAGGGATCTCCACACCACCGATGGCAGTGATAAAAATCAGCCTTCATCTTGTACAGCCTGGATGGAACGGCACCAGTATCCTGCGGTCCTTTTTGAAATGCCAAGGGCAGAAACAGCATGATGTGCATACATTTTTGGCAAGGCAAATAGGAGAATCACCAAGTGGTAAAATTCCACCTGTCTTCCAACACCACGGATCAGTACTGAACTTCTCTTGTGCTCAGCCACTGAATCAGTGGGGTTGACACAGCCGTTGAGATGCTCAGTAGTACAGTCTTCATGTTTCTACCCCAGCCTGTAGAGCTGAAGTTCACCTGAAAACCTGTGTCATCCACCACATGCATTTCAGCATCCTCACTACCCAAAAGCTTCCGTGGAGTTATGTTTTTATTCTGAATACACCAAGCCCCCTATATATGAACAATTTCCATTCGGAGAGCACATTCATAAATCCAATTTGTTCGTAATTCCCACAACGTTAGCCTAGGTACCTAACTAACAAATCGGCTGTATAGTTCAGTCGCTCAGTCGTGTCCGACTCTTTGCAACCCCATGAATTGCAGCATGCCAGCCCTCCCTGTCCATCACCAACTCCTGGAGTTCACCCAAACTCATATCCATCGAGTCAGTAATGCCACCCAGCCATCTCATCCTCTGTTGTCCCCTTCTCCTCCTGCCCCCAATCCCTCCCAGCATCAGAGTCTTTTCTAATGAGTCAACTCTTCGCTTGAGGTGGCCAAAGTATTGGAGTTTCAGCTTTAGCATCAGTCCTTCCAATGAACACCCAGGACTGATATCCTTTAGAATGGACTGGTTGGATCTCCCTGCAGTCCAAGGGACTCTCAAGAGTCTTCTCCAACACCACAGTTCAAAACATCAATTCTTTGGCGCTTGGCCTTCTTCACAGTCCAACTCTCACATCCATACATGACCACTGGAAAAACTGTAGCCTTGACTAGACAGACCTTTGTTGGCAAAGTAATGTCTCTGCTTTTGAATATGCTGTCTAGGTTGGTCATAACTTTCCTTCCAAGGAGTAAGCGTCTTTTAATTTCATGGCTGCAGTCACCATCTGCCGTGATTTTGGAGCCCCAAAATATAAAGTCTGACACTGTTTCCACTGTTTCCCCATCTATTTCCCATGAAGTGATGGGACCAGATGCCATGATCTCCGTTTTCTGAATGTTGAGCTTTAAGCCAACTTTTTCACTCTCTTCTTTCACTTTCATCAAGAGGCTTTTTAGTTCCTCTTCACTTTCTGCCATTATACTGTAATAGGTATATAATACTTTTCACACAAATAGTACATAGAAAACAAACACAAAAAGTAAACATTTTTAATCTTATGGTACAGTACCTTGAAAAGTACATAGTGCGGTACAATAGCTGGCACTCCTTAGTACTGCCGGCTACATCACTGCTGCTTTTAGGCTTGCTTCCACGCATCTTGGACTTGAAATAAAGATCCTGTACTACTTTACTCGACATGTACAGTGAAGCACACAAAAGCACAGCCACTTGTAGAGGATGCATGCACGTGACGATGTGTGCCAGACACGTGAACTAACTTATCTGATTGGACTTGAGAACACATGTTCCTGTCTTTGAAAGTTTGCAACTTGAAGGTTTGTCCGTAGGGGACTTACTGTATAATAAAAATTGTAAAAGCATACCTGGACAGAAGATGTCAGTCCTTAAACACAAGGAGGGGGGTCTCACCTGCAGATCCCCAGCCCCTAACTCAGCCCCTGGCACAGAGCACACACTGGGTGCTGGTAGGAGAGAGGGCAGGAGGAGGAGGGGGTTACCAGTGGGGAGTGTCAGCTTGTCATTTGGCACATACGCTGTCACAGCTGATGCTGAGACCCGCTCTCAGAGGGCACTTGCCCCGGGGGGGCGGGGAAGGCGGCTCGGAGAGAGACGAGAGACCCTCTGTCCTTACAACAAGCCATGCCCCTTCCAGCCAGAATGACTGACTGACCCTATTCTGAAAGAGCTCTTTAAGGATGAAACAGTTTCAGAAAAAGCAGGGCTTGATTATCAGATATGTTTTGGAAGTTAGGTCTGAAATTAGGACACTCCAGTTCAGGGGATGCCCTTTAGCTGTCTGATTAAAGCCAGAGAAAAAAACCCATCCTCATGAAAGTTCAGTGTGGCATTTTGGTTAGGATTTCACATTCTTCGTTTTTTTGTTTTTTTGTTTTTTTGTTTTTGGTTTATAATCTTAAGTCTCTTTTATTTATTTTTTAAATATAAATTTATTTTAATTGGAGGTTAATTACTTTACAATATTGTATTGGTTTTGCCATACATCAACATGAATCCAGCAAAAGAGACACAGATGTATAGGATTTCACATTCTTTTAAAACTACATGCTCATCGCACCCCGAGGAGTTTAGAAGATTTGTGCATTCAGGGTCTTAAAGGTCCGGCAGATATTCTAACCTGCTGTGAGAGTTGAGACTTTATAGCTGTTTCAGTTACGGTCTCTGCTTAACAAGCTGCCCCTAACTGCCTGGTGTCAGCACCCCTCTGCTATGGTCTGCGGGTGAGGAATTCCAGCTGAGCACCAGGAGTGGATGTTGCCCGCTCTGTGATGTCAGCAGCGTCCACTGGGAAGATGTGCTGGGTAGGGGCTGCAGTCCTCTGGGGGTCTCCCAGTGTGTGGTGGTTGAGGCTGGCTCTCACCTGTTACCTCCACTGCGGCTGTCGACCTGCACACCTACACCTGCCCAGCCTCTGCAGGTAGCCTGGGCTTCCTTACAGCGTGGTGGCCCAGGGTAGTCAGAATGCTCCCACCGTGGCTAGGAGCCCTAATGTGCAGTGCCCCAGGGGAACAGGGCCTCGTTCCTTTTAGGACCTGGTCTCGGAAGCCACCGGGGATGTTTTCACTGCCCCTTTTTTCTGTCACAAGCCCACCCAGTTTCTTTTTATTGCTTATGTTTCTGGTTGCATAGGTTTTGTTGCTGTGTGTGGTCTTTCTCTAGTTGCAGCGAGCAGGGGCTGCCCTCTAGGCTTCTCCTTGCGGTGGCTTCTCTTGTTGCTGAGCACAAGCTCTAGGGTACATGGGCTCAGTACTTGTGGTTCAGGGGCTTGTTGCTCTGCGGCATGTGGGATCTTCCTGGACCAGAGAGGGAACCCGTATCCCCTGCATTGGCAGGCGGATTCTTAACCACTGGACCACCAGGGGAATCCCCATGCAGTTTCAAAGGGAACATAGACCCCACCTCTCAACTGGAGGATGGTGAGGTCCCTGGAGGAAGAGTGCCTAGAATGGAAGGTTTTGTTGCCACCACCTTTGAAGAATACACAACATCTGAAGCCAGTGTGGTGTGTGGAGGAGGGTGGTGGACACCCCTCTGTCAGAAAGAGCTGTGTCCGGGCCACCAAAGGCAGGCAGGAGCCTTGGGTGGGAGGCAGAGGGCCTGGTTCTGGAGGAGGATTCCATCAGGGAAGCAGCGAAGCCTCAAGGCATTTCTCTCCCCTGACCTGGGGAGACATCAGAGCCCCAACGCCCTCCTGACGCTGGTGGACATGACCTGACCAGCCATCCAGCCCATCTGGGCATCTGTGGGGTCTCCAGGTCAGATTCTGTTCCAGCTTCACCCCAGACATCTGCCACTGCCTCTGCCGTCTTCCTTCTTTGAGAATCAAAGCCTTTATCAGTAAAGCAGAAAACAATATCAACCTGGGTAGAGAGGGCTAACAAAAGTGATAATAACTGATTCAGTGAATGTCAAACTACTCCAAAACTGCTCAGTTACAGGAACAAACACATTGTGTGTTTACGGTCCGGGTATCACCTTGATGTCTTTTTCTGTACTGACTTTTCCCTTTCTAAAGATGTGAATTATTTTTATGCAAATAATGTAAGGATTGCAGTATTACAGGTCCCTGACAGCACAGGAATTTATAACTCAAGTCACGTCCTTTGATGCACTGGACCTGGCATTAACAAAAAACCCCACAGAAGATCAAAACAGCCACGTGCTGGATTAAAGCGTGAATAGGAAATTGCTCCCAGAAGCCTTAGGGATGGCAGAGCAGAGTATCCTTGCGGCTCTGTGGACTGAGAGCTGGGAGTCTCTCTGCCTGGTGTGTTCAAGTCAGGTGGTACAGGTGAGGGATTAGGTCAGACCACGTGCTGACCCAGGGGCCAGGGGGACACAGGAGAGGTGACAGACACCGCAGGATGTGGTAGTCTCGAAAGAGGGAAAACCATGGCTGAGTCCAAGACCTGGGAGTTCACGGGGCTGGAAACCAAAGTGTGGAACCAGATGGGATGAAGCGCAGGCAGTAAGCAGTTAGGGGCGTGGGTGTAGTGGGTGTTGAGTGCTGGGAAAAGAAGAAAGAAGGATGGGGCGGGGGGAGGGGGAAAGAAATATAACAGTTCTTTTACAATAGTAATATTTATTTCCATTTAAGCTTTGGCACATCTTTTTTTTTCTGGCCACGCTATGAGGCATGCAGGATCTTGGTTCCCTGACCAGGAATCGAACCTGAGCCCCCTGCAGTGAAATCATAGAGTCCTAACCACTGGACCACCTAGGAAGTCCCATAACAATGGTTTTAAACTTCGTTGTTTGATAGATTAGTTAGTTGGTTGGCTGGCTAATTGATTGGGCAATTGGGCAGTTGATTGGTTGGCTAGTTAGTTTTTGGTTTGGGGGTATTTAGCATAGAAATACTTTCTTCTAATTAAAAAAAAGATCACTCAGGTAAATGCTAGATAGAAAAAAAGATTCAAGAATCGCTGCTCCACTATCCCACATCTCAGTCCATAGGTGATGTTGACACTTCAGCCCAGAAAGATAATGGATATCATAGGTGTCCCCAGCAGAGGGACTCAGGCAGATCTGGTGCTTATTGTCTTGAGTCTGTGTCCCCCAGAATGCGTTCCCCAAATGTGAGGGGTGCAGAGTGTTCATTAGGCTTCTGTGGGCAGATCCATTGGTGAAACGCATGGTGTTTAAGGCCAGTAATTCTTGGTCTTGAAGTGTTAACACACACTGGAACCTTACAGGTGACATGGAATATGGGCTGTCTCCCACCACAGCCCTTTTTCTACTGAATGTAACACGTGCTAATATTCTGGGAGGTATGTTTTTGAAGATAATTTTTAAAATAATTATTCCAAATAGAAGGAAAAGAAATAGATTGAATTCTTAACAAAAAAGAGATGCAGAACGTGGCAGTTGGGAGGAAAGAGGAGAGCATTTGGCTGAGACAGAAGGAAGCAGAGGCGGAGAGCAGAGCAGCTGGCCGTGGTCCCCAGCAGAGGGAGGCCAGAGACGGATCCTGCTTTGTAGAGGTGACAATGCCAGCCAACTCCAGCGGAAACACAAGAGCAGTTGGATATTCTTGACCATCATTGGATGCCTCATTAAGCCAGACTTTGGTCCTCTGATAAATCTTGGATCTTCTTTAGAAATATTTCATTGCTCAAGGAAATAACTAGGAATGGTGTTATCTGACCAATAAGGAAAAGCAACTTAGTGAGTGACAATTTCAGGGACACAAGAGAAAGTGGGACTTCCCTGGTGGTCCAGGGGTTAAGACTCTGCACTTCCACTGCAGGGGCTCGGGTTCCGTCTCTGGTCAGGGAACTAACATCCCACATTCTGTGTGGAATGGCCAAAAAAAAAATTTTAAAACAGTGTAATATTAACAATATATATATAAATAAAATCTTAAAAAGAGAAAGTGACCATGTCATACTAAAGTTTGTGAAAGGGAAACACGTATTTATAGACGTGGAGAGACCTTAAAATGAGAGATCCTCTGGGTTTGACCCTTTGGCACTGTGGGCTAGTAATGGGAATAACAACCAGATGGAAGCTATATGGAGGAAAGGAGCCCATTTACAAGCTCCACCAAAACAAGCTGAAATCCCTAGCAATAAACAGAACAACTTTTATAGTACCTCTATGAAGAAGACTTCAAAACTCGGGAGACTCAACAACATAAAAATGTCGGTCCTCCCTACGTTAATTTCTGAGTGTAATGGTATCCAAATTAAAGCACCAAAAGGTTTGTTTTAGAAAATGGACCAAAAAATCCCACTAAGGGGAACTCGCTGTTCTAGAGGTGAAAACCTGATAGGAGGCCATGTTTTGGAGGAATTAAAGCAGGGTGATGCTGCCACACGATTAGAGGACTGAGCAAGCCTCAGAACATCACAAGTAGACCTGGATACATGAAGAGTGTTAGTATGTGATAAATGTTCTGTTTCATGTCAGTGAAGGAAAGATGAACCACTTAATAAGTGATGTTGGGACAATTGGGAAGCCATCTAGGAAAAAAAATAAATTTGACTACTCTAAGCCTAGATAAACTCCAAATGGAATTTAATTGTAAAACTTAAAATATTATGAGTGCTGGATAAAATATGAGGTAATCCTTCTATTGGCTTTCCAGATGGCTCAGTGGTAAAGAATCTGCCTGCGATGCCGGAGACCCGGGTTCAATCCCTGGGTCAGGAAGATTACATAGAGAAGGAAATGGCTACCCACTTCAGTATCCTTGCCTGGGAAATCCCATGGACAGAGAAGCCTGGCTGGCTACAGTCCATGGGGTCGCAAAGAGTTGGAGACAACTCAGCAACTAAACAAAAGCAACAGTACATCTTTTTATAACTTTTATTGTTCTTCTCACTTTGATTCAAAGTCTAGAAATCATCAAAGAAAAGTTGAACAAATTATAAATAAAACTACATTTTAAAAAAGTTTAAAGACTGCAGCTTGGCAAAAAAAATAATAATCACCATAAACAAAGTGAGAAAAACAAACTGATAAGTTGGGGGAAATGGTTGCAATTCATTTAATAGACCAAAGAGTTAAGTTCTCTAATAAATAGCTTTTATAAATCAATATAAAAATGACCAACAACTCAATAGGAAAATGTACAAAAGATGTAAGAAGTAGTTCATAGGACAGGAAATTAAAATAGCTTATGAATGAATGAAAAATTGTGAGAGAAAAGCAAATAATTAAAACTGGTACCTTTTTTTTACCTAATTGATAATATGCTGTGTTGGTAAAACTGTAAGAAACAGGTACTTTACTACTTTGCTGGTGAGGTGTAAATTAATAAACCTTACTTAGGGCAATTTTTGTAGTAGTACCTACCACAATCACAAATGCATATCCACTTTGACCTAGGACTTCAGCTCTAGTAATTTATGTTGCAAGATATACAAGATAGCCTGGATCATGAAGTATAAACAAGGTAACTTTGCAGCATTGTTTGTAATTAACTAAAGATTAGAGACAGTCTCAAATATTCATCAGTTAGAGGCTGGCTAATGAGTTTATGGTACAGGCTTACAGTGGATGCTACTCAGCTGTCAATAGAGGATACTTGCAGCCAGTGTCAGCTAAAACCACTTCCCATCCCATTTGGACCCATCTTCCACCTTTCTGACCTCAGTTCCCATCCTCTACTCTTATACATTCCATAAAATACCAGTAAAATCATGAATATAAAAATCACAAGTGTTGAATGAACAAGACACTTAAAGTTTTCACAGATACTAGCCCTACTTCTCTCTGCCAACGTGCTGAGAACAGCTATGACTCATACCGCAAAGATGGAGCAGTTTAATGGTACCCCATGTAAGGAAAGGCAGGCGGCATTCTCACATGCTGTGGTGGGAGGATAGATTGATACAATAGTTTTGGGGGTCAATTTGACAATGTCTATTAAAGTTTTAAATGCCCATTAACCCACCTATTTCTACTTCGAGAAATTTATCTGTCGACATCTGTGTATATAAGGATGCTCACTGTTTGCTTTACGCTTGGCCTCAGGTTTTTGGGTCCGTGTTGAATGGCAGTCAGAAACCAGGTTCTAATGACTGCTTCTGTCAGGGGCTCCTCTTCTTATCTTCAATGCAGGCTTGTCTGTGGCTGTTATTACCACCACATGACTGTTTTATAGCAATAGAAGAAATATCGACCACTGGTCAGTCAGTAAAAAAGAAGGACCCCACAGATAGAAACCAAAGCCTGTTACCCCAAACGCAATCATGACTTCTTTCAGACCATGGCCTAGAACATTAGTTTTGCAGTGATGATAATTGAATGCCCAGAGTGTTAAACTCATCTCATGAACATAGCCAAGAGTGTATTCTCATCATGAGTGTATTCTGTTTAACCTAAGTAACCAAAGAAATTTACTAAAGTAAAATTAACTGAAAAGCATAGATTTTTACTTAAAGAAAAAAAAGAAACAGGCAAAAAGTAAAAGGCTAGCAGAGACAGGGGAAGCATGGAGTACATGGTGGTTTCAAAATATTACCCGCCCACCCTTGGAGGTCAATTTTCCTCCCCTTAAGAATGGGTTGGACGTAATGATTCATACTGCTAAGTGAAAGAAACGATTCATACAGCTGATACTGTGACTCCAACTCTATGAGGTTCTGTGAAAGGCAAAACTATAGGCAGAGTGAAAACAGGTCGGTGATAGAGGGGGAGCTGCTGTTGTTGCTGTGTATTTGCTCAGATATATCCAACTTTTTGCAACCCCATGGACTGTAGCCTGCCAGACTCCTCTGTGGGATTTCCCAGGCAAGCATACTTGAGAGAGTTGCCATTTCCTTCTCCAGCGGATCTTCCTGACCCCAGGATTGTTTGCTCTGACTCTACAAAATAATTTGAGAATTTGTGCGTTAATAAGGAGTGCATGTACAGTGATTATATAAGAGGTTAACCATTGCTCACATTTGGGAAAGCCTGGTAAGGCCTATAAAGGAAACTGTTTGTACTATCTTTGCAACTTTTCTCTAAATCTAAAATTAGTTCAAAATAAAGTGGTTAAAAAAAAAAAAAGTACATCTTGGACTTCTCAGGTGGCACTAGTGGTAGAGAAGCCTCCTGCCAATGCTGGAGACATAAGAGACGTGGGTTCAATCCCTGGGTTGGGAAGATCCCCTGGAGGAGGGCATGGCAACCCACTCCAGTATTCTTGCCTGGAGAATCCCATGGACGGAGGAGCCTGGTGGGCTACAGTCCATGGGGTCACAAAGAGTCGGACACGACTGAAGTGACTTAGCACACAGCGTGCAAAAGCCCTAGTCCAGTGGCTGGTATGGGGTTGGGCTTTCGGGTCTGGGTCTTCCTACAGGAGACGGAAACAGCTCCACTTCCTTCCAGGGTCCTCAGGGCGCCCTCGGCCTCTGATTCTGGCAGAATCAGGACCTGAGTGTACCAAATGAAGCCTCTTTCCTGCCCATCCCATCAGCATGTTTCCTGTGGGTAAACTGACCTGCAGCAGCTTCCAGATGACACAAGGCTGGTTCCAGAATGAGGTTCTGCTTGTGGCCTCAGGGCAGATACCAAGACCCAGGGCTCTGTTCCCTACCTTCTCCTTCTCGCTTCCCCCCTGACACAGGCCCCAGATGGTGGTTCCTGGAACTCCATCTGCCTTAGGGAAACAGGACTGTTTGTGTTCTAACATTCAGTTAGCCAGAGAGAGATGAGTTTTTGTTAGGCAAACAGCTAGTTGACTAATGGATCTGGCCTTGGAACAAGAGCAGGCTGCGTACGTGTCTAGGTTGTTAGAGTTCTGGGTTACGGTTCGTATTTGGAGCAGGTGTGCCTGTGGTCATGGGGCTCTGCATTTGGTTACCTTGCTAATGGGATCAGACACATACACACAGGATTGCTGATGAAAGGGAAGAGTTGCTATGTACAGTAACTCAGATGATTGACCCTGGTAACCCGGCTGCACCAGCTGCTGTGCGGATCAGAGATGCTCTGAGAAAGGGGCTTGCAAAGGCAGAGAGAAACCCTGGGAGTCAACAGTGAGAGTTGGGAAAGATTCCATTCTGATGAGAGTGAGGGCTAGGGATGTTTAAAAGGGAAATTTTTAAAAGAAGGATGTCCAAGAGAACTGGAAGAATTTTAAAGGGAAGCAGACATTTCTAGTGAGAATTTTAACTCTTAGAAAGAATAGTTTCCTATGCAAGAAAAGTTCTCTCTTCTGCCTCTTTTGTGAAACTTTAAGTAAAATTTATCCTGCTTCCCAGGTGGTGCAGTAGTAAAGAATCCGCCGCCAATGCAGGAGATTTAGGAGACATGGATTCGATCCCTGGGTCAGGAAAATTCCCTGGAAGAGGAAATGGCGACCCACTCCAGTGTTCTTGCCTGGAAAATCCCATCGACAGAGGGACCTGGCGGGCTACAGTCCATAGGGTCACAAAGAGTCGGACATGACTGTTGAGACTTGGCACATCCTGCTTAATCCTCTGTTCTGGGCTCTGTTGCTCTGGGAAGGGGCAAGAATCCAGAGCTTGAGGTGAGCCTTGAACCCAGCATTAACCTTGGGGACACGTACCCCACCCTCAGATCAGGAGCTTCCATCCTGACAGCCCTAGGCGGCTCAGGGGCTCAGCGATGAAGTGAGGATTGGTTAGGTTGATGACATTAAAATTAAGAGTATCTTGGGACTTCCCTGGGATTCCACTGGTTAAGAATCCTTCTTCCAGTGCAGGGGGCACAGGTTCGATCCCTGGTTGGGGAACTAAGACCCCACCATATGCTACATGTTATGCCAAAAAAGAAAAAAAAATTAAGAATATCTTTCAGAAAAAGACACCATACACTGGGAGAAAAGATTTGCAATGCAAATTACTGACAAAGAGTTAATATCCTGAGGGCCACCAGCTATGATCCTCTCTGAGCTCTCCCCCACCCCAGCGAGCCCAGCTCTGTCTCCTCAAGAACCTCACTCCAGCAGCTGCCTTCACTCCCTCCTGCTCATCACTGTGACCTCTTGTTAGAACATTCCCATCAGCTAACCATAATATAGTAGCTCCAAGAATTTGCAAAATCCCCTTGCCCCAGGGCCGCCTCATTAATCTCTGAATAGAGAGAAGCTCCCCTGCAGAGCAGTCTTTACTGGTTGTCTCCTTTCTCTCTTAACCCCACAGTCACTGAGGGGCCCTGATCAGAGCAGATGTGCCAAGTCCAGAGTCACTCTCACTTCCGGTCTCCCCTCACGTGGCCACACCCTCCTTCTGGAGACACTGTCTTCCCCCGACTCCTGGGACCCCACACTCTCTGTGTCAGCCCCCAGTCCTCCCTGGCTCTTCTCCGTCCTCGCTGACCTCTGAACTGTCCAGGGCCTCCAAGCCCTGCCCTCTGCCTTTGACTCCCGATTCTGCGCCTCTGCTCTTGGTTTCTCTCCTTTCTAGAGGTCTGTCTGCCTGTATCTGCAGAGCTCAGCCAGGTCTCCACTCAGATGTCCCTCTTCCAGTGAGGCCTCTCCTAATCCTAGAGCTCAGCACTCACTGTCTCTGTCTCTGCTCTCTTTCCTCCGCAGTACTTAAGAGCAGCTAGTCCACTCTTTTATTTACATGAGTGTTTGCTTGTGTCCTCTCTCTTTTAGGATGTATGTTGACTTTGCTCACTGTCATCACCCAGAACCTAGAATAGTACCTTGCAGAGAATACACGTTTGATTTGTATATTGGGGGATCAGGTGTGGGGGCTGTTTATTTTGCCTTCAAGTTTGAAAGATGTTTTTACTGGATATAGAATTTTTATCTTTCAGTATCTTAAAGATGTCTCTCCAGGGACTTCCCTGGTCGTCCAGTGGTTAAGACTCTACAGCTCTACCCGCAGGGGGCACAGGTTCTATCCCTGGTCAGGGAACTAAGATCCTGTATGCTGTACCAGATGGCCAAAAAGAAAAACAAACCAACATGAGGTCTGTCAAAGTTAGACAGACCTTTGTTTGAGGCTCAAGCTCCACTACGTATGAGCTATCCTAATTTGGCAGTTTATTTAATCTCTCCAAGTCATAGTCTTTTCATTGGTAACTTGAGTGGAAGCCGAATTTCAGAAAGTACTGACTTCAGGTACTTCAGGAAGTACTGACTTGAGAGGGTAAGATATCAAGGTCAAAGTTAGGTTTCTAAAGCACTTTGCAAAGAGTAAACCACGCAACAAATTGCAAGGAGTGAACCACACGACAAATGCCAGTCCCTTGCTCCCCTTTACAGTAGAGCTAGGCAAAGCAGAGTGGGGAAAAACATGGAAATTCCATGTCCTCAGAGGAGACCCCTCACTGGTTTATTTCCAGAAAAGTACCAAAAAAAAGTCTCTCCATTATCTTCTGGTTTGCATAGTTTCTGAAGAAGCCTGATGTAATTTCTCTCTTTTTACATTTTTATTGGAATATAGTTGATTTGCAGGCTTCCCAGGTGGTACTACTGGTAAAGAACCTGCCCGCCAGTGCAGGATATGCAAGAAACTCAGGTTTGATCCCTGGATGGGGAAGTGGGGAAGAGCCCCTGGAGGAGAGCATGGCAACCTGCTCCAGTATTCTTGCCTGGGGAATCCCGTGGACAGAGGAGCCTGGAGGGCGGTGGTCCGTGGGGCAGCAAAGATTCGGATACGACTGAAGCAACTGAGCACGCACGCAGGGATAGTGGGTTTGCAGTGTTGTGTTGCTTTTTTTAAATTGTCGTAAAATATCCATGACATCAGGTTTACCATCTTAACCATTTTTGACTGTATAATTCAGTGGTATTAAGTACTTGACTCTGTTGTACAACCATCACCACCGTCCATCTCCAAAACTATTTCATCTTCCCAAACTGAAACTCTGTCTGCATTAAGTAACAATATCCCTCTTCCCCTCCCCTCAGGCCCCGGGAGCCACTGCTCTACTCTCTGTTTCTATGTATTCGACTGTTCTAGAGACCTTGTACAGCATTTGTCTTTTTGTGACTGATATTTCTCTTAGAATTATGCCTCCTATGTCACTAATATTACGCCGCCTAGCTCTATGCATAATAGTGCTCGAGATCCATCACACTGTATCCTATATCAGGATCTCCTTCCTTTTTAAAGTTGACTAATATTCCATTTTGTGTTGACACCACCTTTTGGTTATCTATTACTCCATTAACGGACACTTGGATTGCTTCCATGTCTTGGCTTTTGTGAATATGGCTGTTCTGAACATGGCTGTACAGATACCTCCTGGAGTCTTTGTCTCAGTTCTTTCTTGTATGCCCAGAAGTGGAATGGCTGAATCAGATGATAACTCTGCTCTGGATCTGTCGCCGCACTGTTTTGCATCGCAGCGGCCACACTGATTTACATCCCACAAAAGTGCATAAGGGCTCCAGTTCCTTCACACCCTCATCAGTGTTTATTATTTTCAGTGTTTAATTTTTTTTTTTATTTTAGCCCTTGTAATGGATGTAAGGTGATATCTCATTACGGTTTTGGTTTGCATTACTCTAATGATTATTGATTTTGAACATCTTTTCATATGCTTGTTGGCCATCTTTTTTCACCTTTGGAGAAACATCCATTCAAGTCCTTTGCTTGTTTTTTAATCAGGTTATTTGGTCTTTTTGTTGTTGCTGTTGAGCTGTAGGAGTTTTGTTAATACATTCTGGACATTAACCCACTATCATCAAATAAATGATTTGCAAATATTGTTTCCCATTCTGTAGTGGTCTTTCATGCTATGGATGGTGTCCTTTGACCTCAGATGTTTTAAATTTTGATGTAATCCAATTTATCTACATTCGCTTGTGTTAACGCTTTTGGTGCCACATCCAAGAAGTCGTTGCCCAATCCAACATCATGAGGCTGTTTTTACTCTTAAGTTTTCTTCTAAGGGTGGTATAGTTCTAGGTCTTATGTTTAAGTCTTTTATCCATTTTGCATTCATTTTTGGATACAGTGCAAGGTAAGGATCCATATTCATTCTTTTCATGTTGTTTACCATCATTGGTTGTTGAAGAAACTGTCATTTTCCCCACTGAATGGTCTTGGCAACCTTGTTAAAAATTGCTGGATTATATACATGAGGATTTATTTCTGGGCTGTCTGTTCTATTTCGTTGTTTTGTTTGTCTTTATGCCACTACCATACTGTTTTGATTATTGTAGCTTTGTACTATATTCTGACACCAAGGATCAATTTTGCTCTTCTTTTTCAAGATAGCTTTGGCTATTTGGCATCTTTTAAGATTCTGTATTAATGTTAAACTGGATTTTTTTTCTATTTCTGGGTACCTAGTTTTTATTCAAATTTTAAAATGTTTAAATATCTTGCTTATTATTTAAAAAATATAATAGAAAAATGGGCAAAGGGTTTAACCTGCATGCCATGGATGAGAAAACCTGCTGGCCAGTAAATATATGAAATGCTCAACTTCCTTTAGTGATCTAGGAACTTTACATGAAGACCTATGGGAGATGCCTTTTGTGCCCATCAGGCTGGCAAAAATTAACAAATCAGGCAGTGCCATGCGCAATATCTAGAGCTTGTACTCACTGGTTGAAAGCTAAGTTGGGACTATCCCTTTTAAAAACAGTTCATAGCAACTGCAAAGTCTGTAATAACAAAATACCAGAAAACAACCCAAATACCCGTGTGTGTGTGTGTGTGTGTGTGTGTTATTCACTCAGTTGTGTCCAGCTCCTTGCAACCCCATAAACTGTAGCCCAGCAGGATTCTCTCTGTCCATGAGATTTCCCAGGCAAGAATACTGGAGTGGAGAGCCATTTCCTTCTCCAGAGATCTTCCTGAACCAGGGATTGAACCCAAGTGTCCTGCATTGCAGGCAGATTCTTTACCTCCTGAGCCACCAGGGAAGCCCAAATACCCCTGAGGCAACATGGAAATAATTTATGTTATACACACACAATAGAATGCCACAGAGCAGTGACAATGAATGAAACTCAGCAGTAGGCATCTCTAAGGATGACTTTCTGGAACATACGTTAGGAGAAAAAGGAAAAAAGCAAGTCACAGAAAAAGGTAGTCACTGTAATTCCACTGATGCAAAGTTTAAAGCATACAAAGTTAAACTACGTATTGATTAGTGGTGTATATATATAGTATATATACTATAAAGAAATACATAGGGAAGATAAGCCCAGGATAGCAGTACTTTATTGGGGGAAAGGAGGAGAAAGAAGGACATATTGTCTTAGTTCTTTTGGGGTGGGATTATTTCCTTTTATTTTAAAATATCTAACATGGATTCAAATGGATTGATACTATCAAATAACCATTGATACTATCAAATAACCATATCACTGTAAATGGTTACAGTGATACAGTGATAAAAAGTAAAATGATTAAATGTCATATTTAACTTAAAGTTCAGCTACTCATTCATTTATTGACAATTCAATGCAAAATTTACATTCTCTAGGATTATGTATGTATGCTCTATCATGGCTGACCCTTTGCAACCCCATGACTATAGCCCACCAGGCTCCTCTGTCTGTGGGTTTTCCCAAGCAAGAATACTGGAGTAGGTAGCTGTTTCCTACTCCAAGGGATCTTCCCGACCTGGGGTTTGAACTCGAGTCTCCTACATTGACAGGCGGATTCTTTGCCACTGTGCCACCTGGAATTATCACATGTATTAAGAAGTATATTCCTAAAAGGAAAAAGCTAAACAATTGGAAACTACAACTCAACAAGCAAAGTTAATTTCATTTTTATAGTATGAGACATTAACGCCCATATCCAAAAATACAATTCATAATAACAAGAGATTCTGCTTTTGAAGTAAGTTCATTACTGACCTTACTATTAGAAGCACACTGTAATTTCATACACAGAGTTCTAAAATATTATCACAGACTATAGGAGCATCTTAGTAACATTTAAAAATATATAAGGTACTATATTGATTTAAAAATTATTTCCTGAAACAATAATCAGTGAGGCATTTGAGGCATATTTGTCCCCAGTCACTCTTTTGTTAATATGCTTATCCTGTTTAAGGGTTTCCCTGGTACCTCAGACGGTAAAGAATCCACCTGCAGTGCAGGAGACACGGGTTCAATCCCTGAGTCTGGAAGATCCCCGACAGGAGGGCCTGGCAATGCACTCCAGTACTCTTGCCTGGAGAATCCCATGGACAGAGGAGTTTGGCGGGCTACAGTCCATGGGAGCTGCAAAGAGTTGAACACAATAACAGGATAACAGGATAACGAGAACAGGATAACAATGTTATCCTGTTGGAGGATTATTTTCCATCTTCTTTCACTGACTCACTTTAGCTTTTGCATGAGTTAAGAGGTGAACTTTCATGTTATTTGATTGAATAAACTTGCAACAGCCTTCAAACAGACACACAAAAGGTTTCTCCCCAGTACATGTGTACACAAATTGGACAGGGAAAAATGTTTTCCCCTGCTCAAGAGTACATGTAAATGGCTTCACTTCAGTATGAACCAGAAAATGGCTTTTTAGTTTTGTGCTCCCCTTGAGGCTTTCCCACATTCTGCACATCCATGATCTCAGGGACTGTGAACCCAGAGATGCTTTCCCAGGAATGCTCTATTCTTGAGCTCTCTTATGTATCCATTGTGAAGACAATTATTTTTCTGGAGCATCGTATTCTTTATTTGTGCTTGGCTTCATTCTAGTACGTTCTGTGAGCTGTTTAGGAACTGGAAATTCAGTGTTGGGTATTCCTCCGGGAGGAAGCTTCTTGCCTGTTTTGTACTCAGAAAACTCAAGAAGTGGATTCTGCCCAAAAATCTGTTGAGGAAATTCTTGTTTTGCCTTTTTAATTTTTTTTCATGTATTCCAAGGAACATTCAAGAAGTGAGCTTGCCATAAGAACCTGTTGAGAAAGCTCTTGTTCCAGTCCTTCTTTCAGGCAAAGGACTTAAGAAGTGAGTCTTCTTCCGTGATAGGTTCAGGAAACTCACTTCTTATTATGCATTCTATGTAAGAGTCAGAGAAGGAATCCTCTTCAGCAACCTGAACACTAGCCTCATAGAACACATCCTCATCACATAAGGGCCACGTTGTCTCCGGAGGTTCCTGCTGGGCTGGCGGTACCTTGTCCCCACTGACGGCTCTTCTACCCAGGCCTATCTGCCCAAGTGTCTTTTCACTTTTCTTCAATCTCTGGTTCATGGCCTCCTGCTGGTTCCCTCTTATAAGGTTTGCACCGGGTTAGAGCAATCACTTCCAGGCAGGAGCTCTCTGTCTGAGTTGTCTTCAGCTAGCACCCATGCTCCTGTGATGCACTGTATCTCCTATTCCAGTTCCTTTTAATGATAAGACATAAAAGAAACCGCTAGTTGTGCTCCTGACAGAGAGTTGAAATCAACCCCCTTTACCTGGAAATGTTCTAGATCTTAAGCTAATTGTTGAGCATCCTTTTGTTTTGCTTGATATATGCTGTAAATGTTTGCTTCTTCACATCTAATGTTAAATTACTTTATGCTTTAAAGAACTAGAATCCAGCTGTAAAAAAAAAAAAAATGGATAGAGCTATATACCAGACGGGGCTTCCCAGGTGACACTAGTTAGTAAAGAACCTGCTTGTCAGTGTAGGAGACATAAGAGACACAGGTTCAGTCCCTGGGTCAGGAAGATCGCCTGGAGGAGGACACGGCAACCCACTCCAGTATTCTTGCCTGGAGAACCCCAGGGACAGAGGAGCCTGGCAGGCTACCATCCATAGTGTTGCAGAGTCAGACACGACTGAAGCGACTTAGCACCCACACATTTGACAGAACTGTTCCCTGGTATAAAACTGTGAACAGGAGTAGTCCGATTCTCCTACCCTGCCTATAACTGGTTTGCGCTCTCTTAGAGGAGATCCTCGAAGTCGTGATCTCTGAGAGGCAACATTTGGAGAGGATCCTACAAAGTGGGAGGAAACCAGAATGGAACAGAATATATCTACCAGATCCACCAGGTGGCACGGTCTTCAGTGACCCCGTAGTCCAGTGCAGGGCTGGCCCAGGCTGACTACACAGAACTCTCTTTTTTTAACTTGTTATTTTATATTGGAGTGTAGCCGATTAACAGTGTTGTCATTGTTTCAGGTAGACAGCGAAAGGACTTAGCCATACATACGCATGTATCCATTCTCCCCCAAACTCCCGTCCAGGCTGCCGCATGACATCGAGCAGAGTCCCCTGTGCTACACAGCAGGTCCTTGCTGGTTTTACATTTTAAATTTAGCAGCGTGTACAAGTCGATCCCAAACTCCCTAACTATCTCTTCCCATCATCCTTCCCTGCTGGCAGCCATAAGCTCGCTCTCTAAGTCTGAGAGCCTGTTCCTGTTTTGTATCTCCCCTTCTTTATCTGGCTTTCTTCACTCACGATGACAGTCTCTAGGCCCATCCGTGTTGCTGCAGACCACTCTGCCTTGAGTCCCTCCAGCCTTTTTTGTCCCAACCCTCATTCATCTCCCCAGGCCTGCCATGCTGCCCTTGGCATTCCTGGCACAATCTGGTAAGCGGCAGAGCATAGCATCCCTAACCTTCACTTCTTGAAGTGTAAAACCCTATGCCCATTTTCACTTATGCTCTAGGACAAATTGAGTAACAAGTGTTGTCTTGGTATTTTAAATCCCAATTAATGTGCTTGGGCGCTCAGTCACTTCAGTCCTATCTGACTCTGCGACCCCATGGACTGTAGCCCACCAGGCTCCTCTGTCCATGGGATTCTCCAGGCAAGAATGCTGGAGTGGGTTGCCATGCCCTCCTTCAGGGGATCTTCCCCACCCAGGGACTGAACCCCCATCTCCTGTGCCTCCTGCATTGCAGGCAGATTCTTCATGCCTGAGCCACCAGGGAAGCGCAATTAACGTGTAAGACCTCCGAATGAATGCCTTTATTTGTACGTATGGACATGTTTCAGTTCCTTTTGGTTGTGCAGACTTTGGGGCACCCCTCAACTCATACCGATCCAAGAAACCATCTCACAGGCCTTGTGCTTCTGCCACTGAGTCAGAAAACCACCCTCAGGAGGAGGCTTCCTTGGCAGTCCAGCAGCAAGGCTCAGATGGCAGGACAGTTTATTTGGAAGCAATAGCCTATGTACTCTGGTTTCTTTATACCATTGGAATTTTACTGCGAAATTTAAAATTTAATGAAGTTCAAATCATAAACTTCCTAATATAGTAGGAGACTAGCTGTAAATTTAAAGATGTGGAGAAATATGAGTTGATTTAATCCATTGAGTGACTCTGGTATTCACCACCAAAAGATATTCTTTTTTTGTTTGTTTGTTTGTTTGTTTGCCTTTGCTGGGTCTTTGTTATGGTACACAAGCCTTCTCTAGTTGGGGCATGCAGGCTTCTCTGTGGCAAAGCTCTTCTCTTTGAGCTTGGGCTCAGGAGTTGTTGCACGTGAGCTTAGCTGCTCCGTGGCACATGGGATCCTCCCAGACCAGGCATTGTCTCCTGCATTGACAGGCAGACTCTCAACCACTGGAGCACCAGTGAAGTCTGCTGGGGTAGATTTTTGATCTGAGCTTCTCTCTCCTATTGGGCAGAAGTCCTGCACAGACACAGGGCTGAGAGGCAACTTCTATTTACTACCATGTACAGACCACCAACATGGTGGCTCCGACAGGGAAAGAATAGGTGAAGGGTCTGCCTGCAACACGGGAGACCAGGTTCCATCCCTGGGTAGGGAAGATCCCCTGGAGAAGGGAATGACAGCCCACTCCAGCATTCTTGTATGGAGAATTCCACGGACAGAGGAGCCTGGTGGGCTGCAGTCCAAGTGGTCACAGAGAGTCTGACACAACTGAGCGACTAACACTTTCATAGACCACCAACAGTTGATGAGTTATTCTTTATTCTTTACAGATAGTTAAAAAAAAAAGTTCTTGAAATACTTGTGGAAATCTTGTGAAGACAATCAGTACAGAAACTAAATACATCTGGAGTCTGGTCTTGATGAATAGATTCATTCCTGGAATTATTAGTAAATAATAACCTTCTCTGAATCAGAGCTTCTTTCTTTTGCAACATAGAAATCATACTTCCTTCTTTTTTTATATTCTACAGGTGTGTGAGAGGTCCTTTGAGACCCATAAAAATGCTATAAAATTTAAAGTGTATTCTTTCAAATAAAATCTGACTAACTCAAAAATCTCATTCAGCAGAGATTTGAGTCTCAAGCTCTATCATAGCATTAATAGACTTTGCTTGCAGAGAAAGAGTAAAATATCCCCAATGAATTGATCTGACGTCATCATCCCAGTGAATAGTGATAATGCCTTGACCTTCAATTAATTTGGGGATTGAGCTCTCCTTAATAAACATGTTTGGACCACAAGCAAAGAGAGGGTGAAACCCATTGTAGTTAAAGATCATGGGCTGGTCCTCTTATTGGAATATTCTGAAACTCTGTATACTTGCCAGAGTGTGAAAAGTAGGATGGCAAAGGAGCAGTGGGGGACTTCCCTGGTGGAACAGTGGTTCAGAATCCACCCACCAATGCAGGGGACATGGGTTCGATCCTTGGGCTGGGAGCTAAAATCCCGCATGCCACAGGGCACCTAAGCCCACGTGCCACAGCTGCTGAGCCTGTGTGCCCTGGAGCCTGTGCTCTTCAAGAAGGGAAGCCACCATCGCAAGCAGCCTGTGTGTCGCAGCAAAGACCCAGCACAGGCAAACATAGATAAAAATTTTTAAAAAAGAGCAGTGGATCTCTATCAATGAAACTTTTTTAAAGAAGATAGGAAATAGGACATAAGGGTTCTGGAAGCAGAATGACTCATGTCAGCCATGGACTGCAGGATCGGGAAGGTTAAGAAGTTGCACGTCAAGGACATCTTTAACATTTCCTTTCCATACCTTCCGTTCCTTGGTGGCCCAGACTGTTAAGGATCTGCCTGCAGTGCAGGAGACCCAGGTCCCATCCCTGGGTCGGGCAGATCCCCTGGAGAAGGGAATGACAACCCACTCCAGTATTCTTGCCTAGAGAGTTCTAGGGAGAGAAGAGCCTGGCGGGCTACAGTCCATGGGGTCGGAAGGAGTCAGACACAACTGAGCAACTAATGTTTTCAGAGTGGCTAACACTTTCACTCCAAAATCCCTGCAGAGGTGACTGCAGCCGTGAAATTAAAAGACGCTTACTCCTTGGAAGGAAAATTATCACCAACCTAGATAGCATATTCAAAAGCAGAGACATTACTTTGCTGACTAAGGTCCGTCTAGTCAAGACTATGGTTTTTCCTGTGGTCATGTATGGATGGGAGAGTTGGACTGTGAAGAAGGCTGAGCGCCGAAGAATTGATGCTTTTGAACTATGGTGTTGGAGAAGACTCTTCAGAGTCCCTGGGACTGCAAGGAGATCCAACCAGTCCATTCTGAAGGAGATCAACCGTGGGATTTCTTTGGAAGAAATGATGCTAAAGCTGAAGCTCCATTACTTTGGCCACCTCATGCGAAGAGTTGACTCATTGGAAAAGACTCTGATGCTGGGAAGGACTGGGGGCAGGAGGAGAAGGGGACGACCGAGGATGAGATGGCTGGATGGCATCACTGACTCGATGGACGTGAGTCTGAGCGAACTCCGGGAGTTGGTGATGGACAGGGAGGCCTGGCGTGCTGCGATTCATGGGGTCACAAAGAGTCGGACACGACTGAGCGACTGAACTGAACTGAACTGAACACTTTCTCTTTAGCATACCCAGCTGCTGGAGCACTGTTCGACCTGTGGCCTCTTTATTTGTGGTCCTCCCTTGCATCTGAATCTGTCCTGAGACAGCAGGAAGGTGGGCTGAGCGTGTGGTGCAAGCATTGGCCGATCCAATCACCATCAGATGGACTGTGAAGGAAGTCAGGAGATGGATGTAAAGTCAGACTTGGTGCTCTTAAGAACTCTTCCACCCACTGAGAGTATGTGTCCTGCGACTTCATCAGAGCTTTATTGCTTTTTCTGAAGATGTGTAAAAGCAGTGTCAAATCTTCTTAAATCCCACCTGTTTTCCCATCCTCCGCCCACCTCCATTTCATGGTGACCACTGCTGTGTAGATTTGCTTTCCCAATGAAACATTGCCTAGTTCCATGTGCTGTCTTGGTGGGACCTGATTGCCTGCCCCTGTCTGTCGTTTTGCTTGCCTAGTGGCTGCCTCTCATTCTACTGGTTTGGACAGTAAAGACACCCCTAGAGAGTCACGGGGATCAGCATGGTATGAGAAGTGTCAGATGGATTTTGAAGTCTTCAGAATGTAGCAGAAAGTAGGGTCTGGCTGCTTGCTGCTCAAAAAGCTGGAAAATTTGCTTTATTTTGGATGCTGGCAGCCATGGATGGGAAGAGGACAGACTCCAGTCCAAAGGCCGGCTCCCCCGCTCCAACAATCAGTGGGCTACAGCTAGGAACAGCATATTCAGCTCTTGACAGTCATCTTGGAATGGGTCATCAGTGACCCGACCAGCATCATCTTGATCGTTTGAAGTACAGTTAACCTGCAGTTCCAGGGTTGATTTGTTTCCTTATTTTTTGAGGCCAGTTCTCAGAACTGTAATTTATGTCGTCTACAGTCTGGGCATCATGTAGTTAACTTCCTCACCTGATGGGATTTCAGCATCTGCAGAACAGTTCACAGGACATGGCTCAGAATATTTTCTGTTGCCCTTGAGAAGGAACAAGAGGACCCTGACTATGCTTAATGACTAAAGTGTTACCGTTTGGTCTCTTGGACTATTTTCAGGCTTCCCTGGTTCCTCAGCTGGTAAAGAATCCACCTGCAATGCAGGAGACCTGGGTTCGATCCCTGGTTTGGGAAGATCCCCTGGAGAAGGGAAAGGCTGCCCACTGCAGTATTCTGACCTGGAGAATTCCATGGACTGTATAGTCTGTGGGGTCACAAAGAGTCGGACATGACTGAGCGACTTTCACTCCTACTTGACTGTTTTCCTTGGTTTCTGCATTTTCTCACTTCTCTGATTAAACTTATCTTTGGCTACATTTTCCCACAGACAAAAGGCAGGCAGAGGACATGAGGGAATGGGCAGGACCATAAGATCCTGCTCCTTTTCAATAGGATGGTGGCAGCCCCTGGAATTCATTAACAGGAAGGGTCTGTGCCTAGACCCCATGGTGTGAAGTGACTGTGGAGTCAGCATTTACCAGACACGCTCTTCCTTCAGCGTCTTCTCTGCCGCTCCATCTACTGTGTAATCATGTGAACATAATGTTACCATCTGATGCCTCCTTTCTGGAGCCCCACCGATACTGGCTCACTCTAGTTGTCCTGTCTTTTTATCTGTAGGTGAAAGTCCCTCCTTCAATGCATTAATTTTTTAAGCTGAAATATACCCTGGTGGTCTACTTTTACCAGATGGTAAAGAATTGGCCTGCAGTGCGGGAGACACGAGTTCATTCCCTGGGTAGGAAAGATGCCCTGGAGAAGGGCATGGCTACCCACTCCAGTATTGTTGCCTGGAGAATCCCATGGACAGAGGAGCCTGGCGGACTGCAGTCCATGGGGTCACAGAGTCAGACACGACTGAGCGACTCTTTCACTTTCACTTTTGTAGTTAATTTACAATGTTTCAGGTGTGTAGAAAGTGGTTTGGTTTTACATATATATATTATATGTATATATATTTGTTATAACTAGAGAGAGAGTGTGTACACACACATACATACACACACATATATATAGTGTTCTTTTTCAAGTTCTTTTCCATTGTAGGTTATTACAAGATACTGAATATAGTTCACTTTGCTGTATCTATTGTTGTTTATCTGTTTTATATTTATTAATGTGTATCTGTTAATCCCAAATTCCTAGTTTATCCCTCCCACCCTTTCCCCTTTGGGAACTGCAAGTTTATCTTCCATGTCTGTGAATCTATTTCTGTTCATAAATGTGTTCATTCGCGTCATTTCTTAGATTCCACATATAAGTGATATCATGTGTTTGTCTTTCTCTGACATCTCACTAAGCCTGATATTCCCTAGGTCCATCCACGTTACTGCCAACAGCTGTGTTTCACTCTTTTCGTGGCTGAGTAATATTCCGCTGTAGACACGTGCCACATCGTCCTTATCCATTCGTCTGTCGATGGACGTTTAGGTTGCGTCCGTGTCTTGGCTATTGTGAGCTGTGCTGCTGTGAACATTGGGTGCATGTTTCTTTTCAAATTAGAGTTTTCATCTTTCCCAGGTATATGCCCAAGAGTGACATCAATGCACTGATATTTATTGGACTCACTCCCAAAACCAAACATCTGACTTCCGATATATCTTTACACATTTTTTCTACCCTTTGCATAGGTGGTTGCGTATCAAAGTGTGAGGGTCTGGAATCAGGTAGGAATGGGTCTGGGGGATAAAAGAACCTGTGGGACCTTGGTGAAGGATGGCAAACTGATGAAATGAAATCTGGAGCTGCTGGAGATATGGGGAAAATAAATAGCAGTCTGGGGATTTCCCCTTAGCCCAGGGGTGCCAGGAAACAGCTCTGGGGGGTTTCCAAGTCAAGGAAAAGTATAGACTGACGGGTAGGACAGTTTTTGAACCTTTCTTTCTCATCACATACCACTTAGTAACATTGGTGTACCAAGTAGGCCACTCTCTAGGACATAGTATTTTGGTTAAATTTTTATTTGTTTACATTTAAGTGTATATATATATATATATTCCCCTGCATACAAACCTTCAAGTTGCAAATTTTCAAAGATGCAAATGTATGTATGTTCAGATGTCCAGTCACATAAGTTAGTCCACACGTCTGTCGTACTTTGTCACACGCGTGCTTCCTCTACCAATGATTGTGCTTCTGGGTATTTTTCTGTGCAGCACTGCGCAGGGTACAGTGGTAAGCATCTTTAGTTCTAGCCCAGGGTGTCTGAAAGCAAGCCTAAAAGCAGCAATGATGTAGCTGGTACGACTGTACTTTTCAAGGTACTGTACTGTAAGATTTAAAACGTTTTCTTTTTTTTTGTTTTTGCTTTTTATGTATTATTTGTGTGAAAAGTATTATAAACCTAATTCAGTAATTACTATATAGCCGACTGTGTTAGTTGGGTACCTAGGCTAACTTTGTGGTACTTACGAACAAGCTGGACTTACAAATGTGCTCTTGGAATGAACCTCATTGGTACGTAGGGCACTTGCTGTAGAGACGAAATAAGCAACTTATGAACTAGCTCAACACTTAGACTAGTTGGCAGTAAAATTCTGATTGTTTTCAGGAGGATTTTTTTTCTAATTTAAAGTATCCTGTTGGAATTTTGGTCCTGTTATGAGAGGCAAAAATCTTAATAAAGGCTTAATATGAGCTATGACACATAGAGGCATGGGTGGAGGAATCAGGAAAATGGGAATAGATACAAAAAAAGACATGGTCTGGTATTACTGGGGAAATTATATTTCATTTGGAACAACTACACATGACATGTTAAAAAAGAACCCAGGAAGCTTCACAAGAGACAGCGCATGATCAGCTGCCGAGTGAGGGAGCTAGGCAGTCATTTCAGGAGAGGGGACACGGGTGTGAACACGCCCAGGTGGAGGCGTGAGACCTCGGGGCCCCGGCTGACTGCAGTGCCGCCCTGCTCTGCACATCCGCTAACCAGCGGTGAGCAGCTACCCCAGCAGGGGCAGGCGTGATGGTGCAGCCAGTGTTCTCAGAGGAGGAGGAGCTCCCTGGCCAGTGGCTTCGCCTCAAGTCATCACCTATCCTGTTGTCACAGACGCTCACCGTCAGTGCTGCAGATGGGAGACCGAGAATTCTGCATTTCACTTCTCCTTATTTTAGTAAGATTCCAGTTGCATTTCCCTGCACTTCTCATTTTATGTCATCCTTAGTTAAGGGGACACAGATGCCTTTTTCAATATTGTGCAGAGACAGAAGGATGTTTAAAAGCCTATGAACATTAAATGTATATACGTGTACACATACCTAGGTACATGGACACATATATAGGTATACGTAGATGGTAGATAGGCGGGAGGATGGGTGGACAGTCAGATGGACTGATGTACGTGGTACGTATATACCTGAGTATGTGTATATACGTTTATGGGCTTCCCTGGTGGCTCAGATGACAAAGAATCCGTCTGCAATGTGGGAGACCTGGGTTTGATACCTGGATTGAAAAGATCCCCTGGAGCATGGCAACCCTCTCCAGTATTCTTGCCTGGTGAATCCCCATGGACAGAGGAGCCTGGCGGGCTACAGTCCATGGGGTCCCTAAGAGTCGGGCACCACTGAGCACAGACAGCATATACATTTACATATGTGAGTGTGCTCAGTGCAACCCCACGGGCTATATCCCACCAGGCTCCTCTGTCCATGGGTTTTCCCATGCAAGAATACTGGAGTGGGTTGCCATTTCCTTCTCCAGGGCATCTTCCCGACCCAGGGATCAAACCCACATCTTCCGTGTCTCCTGCCTTGGCAGGCACATTCTTTACTGCTGAGGCACCAGGGAAGCCCCAGAGATAGAATATATACACACAAAAGATGATGTTGATAAGTAACTGATTCAGCCTTTGCTGCATTCAGTAGGTGCCACAGACTCTTCTCAGCACTGTGCCTGTACTAAATATTATGAGCCTAGTCCCCTAGGCCCCTGCTAGGGGAGAAGTGACGAGACTGTCCTCATTTTCCATGTGAGGCTGAGGCCCTGGCAGGTTTCACCACTCACCTGCCCAAGACGCACAGCTACGAAATGAAGAGTCAGGATCTCCTTGGAGGCCTCAGCTCAGAACCCAAGCTTACGTAGGAATTGCCTCCCTGAAGCAGCGCTGGGAGAGGTCACGGTCACTGACTTAGCATTTTTTTACTCCTTCTTCACAGCCGATGAGTGGAATATTTTTATTCATCAGGAGTCGGTGACAATCCACATACAGATGGTCTAAGTCTCTTCTACCTCAGAAGCACTGAAACACAGCGTGTATTCAAGGTTCTCTGGCACGACCTGGCCTTGGACTGGCGCTGAGCCCTCCAGGCCTGTCTTTTTTTATCTACCCTGAGACACGACCCCCAGAATCTGCATGCTCAGAGCAGGGCCTCAGGGCAGAGGAGACAGTGGGTGCTGGGGTCCTGGGGGTGGTGCCAGGAGCCCCCCAGCATCTCTGTGGATCCGTGTCCACCTTGCCTGAGGGACATTACACGTAGACTCTGACGTCACAGCCTACAGTATATGCTCTCTAAACAACCCAGTGGGCACCTCCATGAAGGCAGGGCCCCTTCCTGCTGACCTAAATACTCATTAGGTCCTAGCCCAGGGCCTGAGTTGGGAGAACCCGAACCCTAACCTGAGATGGGAGATCACTAGAAACACAGTGGGCGTGTGCGCAAGACCAGGTGGAAAGAACCCTGGGTCACATTAGTGGCAACTCTCCTCCTGGTAGAATCTTTCTTGAGACAGGTCACTTTCTGTGGCTCTGTTTCTGTTTTATAATGATCTGCAGGCCGGGAGGAAACAAAAAAAAGATCATGCAGAATAGTAGGTAGGAATTACACTTGAATTAAAAATGAAAAGTGAGGACAAATCTTGACTTGGATGTTAGTGGCTCCAGCTCAGGCCTTGTTATAAATAATACTTGGTGCCCACAGAGGCCGACATCTGGCCGTTTACCACCCACAACCATGGTGTACCGAGGGGCCCACGTGAACAGCCAGGGCAGCTTCAGAGCGTCTTTCCACCAGGGACTTGAAATAGCCATTTCTCAGTTTCTTGGGAGGAAAAGGGGAAAGGCTAGAGGCATTCTGATAGGGACTGTGCCTCCGTGTCTGACATCACCTGGGAGGAGGGTGGAAGGCCTTTACAAAATCCATTGTCATACACAGTCCAACAAGAGGAACCTCAGTCCCACTGACGGGATGCCATGGCTGGGAGGGTTCATATAAGGGGGCATAACCACAGTACTTGTGCATGTTGGGGGTGGTATCTTCTTAGGAAAGAGGAGGTAACTAAGCATAAACTTGAAAGTGATCCCTTGTTATAAAAAAAGCCCTGTTCAGCGCAGTAATGTATCCCACATAGTGGCCTTATACCACCCCTGGATCCGGAACTTGGTCCAAACGCCACCCACCATGGCTGCAGAGGGAGGAAGAGACAAAAGAGCCTGGGTTGGGGATTTTCTTTTCTTTCTACTAAGTATGTATCTATCTGGCTGCACCGGATCTTACTTGCGGCACGCAGGATGGACTTAGTTGAGATGTGGGGTATCTAGTTCTCTGACCAGAGGTGGAACCCTGGCCCCTGCATTGGAAGCGTGAAGTCTTAGCCACTGGACCACCAGGAACCACCTGGCTTGGGGCCTTTCTTTCCCCTGATCTTTCCTGGCTTTTCTGTAATCCTGAGCAAATCACTCAGTCCTCCTTTTATCCCGCTGCCGCATCTGCAAAGTGGGAGGAGATTCTTAACACCTGCCTTGTTTCTTTTCTGCTTTATCCTGTGATCATTGATTTATTCAACCACTTCTTTGTTCTCCCTGCCCCCAGTTTTATTAAGATTTTATTGACACATAACTTACTCATTCCTTCAGCAAACATTATTGAGGATTTAAGTTGTACCAAGACCTGTCCCGACCGTTAGTGATCACATAGCCAGCAAGACCCAGTGCCTGATCTCATGGGGGCGTGCGTTCTTGGGAAGGCAGCAGGCGGTGAACACATACATGCATGCACATTCATGTACGGGGGCACACACACCCACATTCGTATACAGGGGCACACACACGCACATTCGTATACAGGGGCACACACACACACATTCGTATACAGGGGCACACACTCACATTCACATACAGGGGCACACACATGCACGTTCATATACAGGGGCACACACACGCACACACGTATGTGCTCAAATAAGTGCAAGCATATATGACATATATAAAGATATGTGTGTGCACATATAGTATACCCATTAATGCAGTTTCAAATGATGCGGGTCTACTGAAGAAAATTATTTTAAAAGACTCTGGTGTGATGTGAAGCACAAAAGTGAGTAAGACCAAAGCAGTGAGATGTGACGGGGAGCCAGGGATGGAAGTGAGGGAAAGAACATTGCCACGACAGCTGTGGGAAGGCGCTCGGGTTTCTTCTTTCGTTTTGATTATTAATTGGTCTGTTTGTTCATTGTTTGCCTGCCCACTTGAGTGTCGGCTCTAGGAGGGCCTCTGTCTATCTGGTCACTACTTTATCTGCACTGACTAGAGTAATTCCTGCCATGTGACAGGTGCTAATTTTGCTATTGTTAAATGAATAAATGAATGTACAATGTATACGTGTTTGTATGCTATCAAGGTATACATATTACTTGATGGCTTGCTTTTTTCACTTAATGCTAATGTCTTGTGGATCTTTCTTTTTATTGAGTTTTTATTGCAGTGTACTTTACGATGTTGTGTTAGCTTCTTCTGCACAGCAAAAGGAGTCAGCCATTTGTATACATATACCCCCTCCCTTTAGGATTTCCTTCCCATTCAGGCCACCACCGTGCATTAAGTCGCGTTCTCCGTGATGTTCTCTTCAGTGGTCTGTTTTATACATACTATCAATAGTGCATGGGCATCCCAGGTGGCGCTAGTGGCAAAAAGCCAGTGCAGGAGATGTAAAAGACGCTGGTTCCATCCCTGCAGAGACACAGGTTTGATCCCTGCGTTGGGAAGATCCCCTGAAGGAGGGCATGGCAACCCACTGCAGTATTCTTGCCTGAGGAATCCCATGAACAGAGGAGCCTGGTGGGCTACGGTCCATAGGATTGCAGAGAGTCGAACACAGTTGAAGTGACTTAGCCTGCACACACATCAGTCGTGTATGTGGAGCTCACATTTTATTAGAGCTTTGGCTGTGGGGCGGTGGGGGGGGGGTGCCGACATGAGGCTGTGGGGAGAGGAGGGGTTGCGGAGCTCTGTGTGACCTTGTCAGCCTTTCATAGCATGTTACTTTAGAGACCCTATCTCCAATCCCATTCCCTGTTTTAATGATGGGGAAATAAAATCCAAGGCACTCCTGGGAGCCACCAGCCTCCACACTCCCACCAGGGTTCTTTCACTGCACACTCCTTTGCTCCTGTGGGAATGGCTGGTTCATCCCCAATCCTACCCCACGCTCCTCCAGCCACCAGCCAGTCTGCTCTCCCCTGCTTCAGTTCCCTCCACCCCTACGGCCACCAGCTTCCCCAGCTGGAGAGCCCCTCACCAAGGGTGCCCCGTGCTGCTGCCCCCAGTGGACCCAGCCCATCTTCCCGCCAGGGTAAATGGAGGCCTCTCAGCCAGCTGCATTCCCAGACAGGTGTTAAGTGGCAGAGAGTTCTCTGTCATTGCCCTGTCCCAGCAGCTGCTCCAGCTGCCCCCTCCCCTGTTCCAGGACTCCCTCTCCAGGGGAATCTGGAGGTGCTGACAAAGCCACTCAGCTCCTGGGGTGACCCGGGCAAAAAGAGGAAACTGGCAAAGTGATGACAGTCCTGCAGGCATGTTTCTGGAAAGTGTTTAGGAACCTCATGCTTTTCAAGGAAACGCTTTGGGGGCGCTTGTCCTTTTGAGGAAGTGGGAGGGTCTCAAAATATGACACGTGGTCCACCTGCAGCACATCACTTGGGAGCTTGTTGAGATGCAGAGTCTGAGAGCCGGCTTCCGCAAACCACAAATAAGGCAGAGTTCCCATACCGCCACTGAAGATTGCGCATGCCGCAGGGAGAATCCAAGATCCCGCATGCAGCAGCTGAGACCCAGTGCGGCCGAAAAAATAAAACTTTAAATAAAAGCAGCAAGAAAATATGATTCCCAATGAAAGCCCCAGATCTTGAAGGGTATGTGATTCTGTTCATCATGGTCCTTGTGGCCTCCGCTGTGAGTCGCAGGGATGGATCACAGTAGGTGTGGAGGGATGCTAGTGCGTCTAGAAGAGTGATGGGGATTCTGCACTGGAGGGACAGGATCTCTGTGTGGCCTGGGGTCTGTTTGCTGCCCCTTGAAATTTTGCACGAAGAGGGATGGTGATGCATCTAGAATATGCACTTTGAAGGTCCCCAAGCAGCGCTGTCAGGAGAACTCCCTGCCGTGGAGGATATGCCCTGACTGCCCTGTCCAGCAAATCCCCCACCCAGCACCCATTTACTGACTACTGCATGCTTGGAGTGTGGCTAATTTGACTGATATACTGGATGTTTAGTTTTCTTTCATTGTATTAATTTATATTAAAAAAAAATACCAACTTGTGGTTTAGCCATATTGTACAATCTAGCTTTAGGAGGAATTTAAAATGCTTAACTTGAAAAGGTTAGAAGAAGGGTATCTCTTCAGTGTTTTCAAATATGTTGAGATGCTGTCATGGACAAGGCTGGTTACACTTTTACTATTTTTAAAATTGCTTTGGAGGGCAAAATTAGAAGTCTTCAAGAAGGCTGGACATGACTTTTGATGACTGTGAATATAATGAAGACAGTAGAATCTGATTTCTTTTTTCAATATTTTTCATTTTTATTGAAGTATGGTGGATTTATAATGTGTTCATTTCAGGTTTACAGCAAGGTGATTCATTTATATATATATATTCATTTATATATATGAGTATATTTAAATATATTCATTTTTATATATTTAAACATATATATATATATGGCTTCCCCAGTGGTTCAACTGGTAAAGAACCTTCTTGCCAGTGCAGGAAATACAAGAGATGTGGGTTCAATCCCTGGGTCAGGAAGATCCCCTGGAGAAGGAAATGGCTACCCACTCCAGTATTCTTGCCTGGAAACTTCCATGAAGAGAGGATTCTGGCAGGCCACAGTCTATGGGGTCACAGAGTCGGACATGACTGCGTGTGCACAATGTATGTCTATCCGTGTGTGTGTGTGTGTGTGTGTGTGTGTGTGTGTGTATGTGTTCCTTTTCATATTTTCTCCATTTTGGTTTATCACAAGGTATTGAATATAGTTCCCTATGCTATACAGTAGGACCTTGTTATTTATTTTATTTAGTAACTTGTGTCTGCTAATCCTGGAGCCTAATTTCTTGAGTTCAAATCCTGCTCCACTACTTTATAGACCGTGGCTCCCATAAACAAGAGCTGTGAATGTTAACACTATGTTGTTGCTACACAAAGACACAATAAAGATGGAGTGTCTTAGTCCTGGAGTTGTGCAGCAATGGCTCAGCCTTCCCCTCGGCTCCCAGAGCTTCTGGAACTCCAGCAAGTGCTGCTGGAGGTGAAAGAGGGTAGGATGAGAGACAGGTCACCCCAGATGTCCCTAAGAGCAGTGATACTTATAGCTGAAAAGGTCTGAGAGCAGCCACAGGTGGGGACCTATCCAGGTGGAATTCTCCGAGGTGGGAGCAGGTGCCAGCTGAGAAGAGTCCGGGGGGGCAGGTGTGCAGAAACAGAGGAGTAACTCAGGATTGTTGGTGCCTCCAGCAAAAGAGATCCCAGGATCTTGATGGGCAAATCCACAGATAGCAATTTGAGCAAACTCTGGAAGATGGTGGAGGACAGGGGAACTGGCTTGCTGCAGTCCACTGGGTCACAAAGAGTCCGGCACCACTTAGCAACTGAGCAACAGATAGCACTAAACCAAGGCCAGAAAGCTATAGGAAGAAACCAGGTCCTACTGTATAGCGCAGAACTGTGTTCAGTGGGCTGTCCATGTGTTCAGCTGCTAAGTCGTGTCTGACACTGCGACCCCATGGACCCCATGGGAGCATGCCAGGCTCCCCTGTCCTCCACTATTTCCCAGAGTTTGCTCAAATTCATGTCCATTGAGTCAGTGATGCTGTCTAACCATCTCATCCTCTGCCACCTTTTTCTCCTTTTGCCCTCAATCTTTCCCAGCATCAGAGTCAGCTCTACACACCAGGTGGCCAAAGTATTGGAGCTTCAGCATCAGTCCTTCTGATGAATATTCAGGGTTGATTTCCTTTAGGATTGGCTGGTTTGATCTCCGTGCAGTCCAAGGGACTAAGAGTCTTCTCCAGCACCACAATTCAAAAGCATCAGTTCTTCGGTGCTCAGACTTCTTTATGGTCCAACTCTCACATCCAGACATGACTTTCTACCATTAGAGAGGTGTCATCTGCATATACTATATCCACTATCCTGTGATAAATGTGAAAGAATGTATGTATGCATAACTGAGTCACCTTGCTGTACAGCAGAAATTAGTCCAATGTAAATCGACTATACTTCAATACTTTCTTTAAAACAAAACAAAAAAAGACATAGGAGAGTAATTTGGACCTGTATTCCCAGGACTGGGCATTCAAGAAGAAAGTCACCTGCTTTCTCAACGATCGAGGACTTAAAGAAGATGCCTCTTATGTGATACAGAGGAGATGGCGGTAAAGATGAACCAGCAGGAAGAATAGACCCTGCCTAAGATCTGGTCAAAGGAGGAGCATAAAACTAGGGACTTTCAGAAGAGATTTTCAGTGAAGTTAACTTGTATTGCATGACATGTACCATGTACCCAAATCTGTACATGTCCCATGTAACAAATCTGTTTGGTAGAGAGCTGGTGCACTTAAATACATGGGGATTTCAAAGGCATTTTTAATAGCCACCTGTGGGTCTCCATACTGCAGTCAAGGCTGGGTAGTGTAGCAGAAAATAGAAGGAGAAAGCCCTCTATTCCAGGATCTTGGTCTCTGTAGGAGGACTGTCTTGTCCCTATGGATGAGGGTCGTGGTGGGGCCAGTGGGCAGAATCAGCAAAGCAGGGACGAGACTCCTTCCCGTTTGGTTTGGAGGCTTTGTGAAGCACAGTTTCAGATGTTGTCTGATTAGGGAGCTTTAGAGCAAGGGCAGCTCACCCAGCAGCTTCGTTCTGTCTTGTTGTGATTTTGTAGAGAGAAGAGAAGGTTGGGTGAGACACTGAACGTGGAGGCAAGGACTTTGTGCTTTAACCAGAATCTTTAGGCAAACGGCAGGTCCCTTACACCCAGACACATAGGACCTCTCAGCTGAATTTACATCAGTCCTGCATAAGTAGATTGGAGAAGGAACACTCCAGTGTTCTTGCCTGGAGAATCCCAGGGACGGGGGAGCCTGGTGGGCTGCCGTCTATGGGGTCGCACAGAGTCGGACACGACTGAAGCAACTTAGCAGCAGTAATGGCAGCAAGTAGGCAGTGTCTACACTTAGGGCCCTTTGATACCCTTCTAAATTACTGTCTTTGGCCTGGGTTTGTGTTCTTGCCTGAAGCCTTATAAATGCTGATCTCACTTTTCTAAAGAGGAAAACAACAGAGGGTCTCTTCTCATCCTCCCGAAGCCCCTTCATTGCAGATACCTCTTATTCTTTTCATCAAGTGATCGTGGCCTCCTAAAACAGACAGTGGTAGACCCTGGCTAGGAATTAGGACAAACAAGATTTATGCTTCTAAAGTGGGTTTCTGGAAGGCAGAGACACTGAAGCCTGAGAGCAGGAGTCGCTGAGAAAAGAGTTATCAACTCTAAAAGGTGGACGCTACATCATTTAGGAGAGAGGGAACCAAAGTTAGAATGTTATTGTTTGAGTATCTTTCTCCCAAGATAACTTTATGCAGGCTTGCTTAAACTCACGTGGTTTTTAAAAATATTTATTTATGTATCTGGTTGCATCGGGTCTTAATCGTAGCAGGCGAGACCTTTGTTGCCGCATGCGGGCTTCCCTAGTTGCAGGTCACAGGCTTCTTTCTAGTTGTGGTGCACGGACTTAGATGACTCATGGCATGTGGGATCTTAGTTCCCTGCCCAGGGATCAAACCCACATCCCCCGCACTGGAAAGCAGATTCTTAACCACTGGACCACCAGCAAAGTCCTGACTCTTGTGGTTTTTAAAAAAGAAATGGTAAGACAGAGAGGAGAGGAGTAAGGGGCTTCCAGCTTTCAAGTCCCTGTTAGGCTGGGGACCTGAGAGCCAGGTGGACAGGCGGGGCCAGCAGGTCCCAGCAGAGTGGTCGTGGGGCACCTAGAGACCACAGGCAGGGCAGGATGGGGAGCAGAGCATAGGGTCAGAAAGGCCAGGAGCCCGACATGGAAGTGCCGGTGGGCAGGAGATGGGGGAAGTAGCCAGGCTACTCGGGGAGTGGGCCTGGGGTCAGCTTCCCCTACAGGCTAGGTCTAGAATAGGAAAAAAAAAATTACGGCCAAAGACGGTCTCCTGATTGAGAACAACAGACTAAAAATTCTAATTTGGGAATTAGTTCCACTTACAGCTGTGTTACCAGAAGTTGGCTTTGCTCCATTATGTAAGTAAGCAATGGATGTGTATCTTGCAGCGCGTGAGTTAAGACTTTCCTGGATTTGCTGGCATGTCGGGCACCACTACCCAGGTCATCCTTGCTTTATTAACCGTGTCCGGCAATGGGCCCATTAATTGGCCTGGTGATTCTTGTGGCTAGAGAGGTCTGCTCCTCACCCAGCTCTGATCATCAGGGGCAGGAAGAGCCCCACCTTTATCCACCAGGGGCCACTTTCCTTAATAGAACATCTTAGCATCTCAATGGCAAAGAATCTTCATTTTCCTGTGTACTATTTAAAAAACACATTTATTTATTTCTTTGACTGCTCCAGGTCTTGGTTGCAGCACACAGTATCTTTAGTTGCAGCATGTGGGATCGATTTCCCCGACCAGGGATCAGACCCGGGCCCCCTGCATTGGGAGTGTGGCGTCTTAGCCACTGGACCACCAGCGAAGTTCCTTCCCATGTACTCTTAGTGGAGATGGTTCCTGCTTCATTTTCAGCTCAAGGCTTCACCCCAAATGAGGATGCCCACTACATCGCTGTGGGTACCAAATGGACTCCCTCCTAGACAGCCCACACTTTATCTCCTTGTTCCTATTCACCACCTACTTTCAGATGTCTGAGCATGTTTGCAGGACAGAGGGGCTATAATTAGAATAAGCTGATGGCTGTGTTTTAACCCTTCTACTGAGATTTCATCCTTAAATGAACTGAAACTCGCTTTGCTCGTCTGTTTATTGGAGGCCAGTGGAGAGGAGAATAACTTGGGATGCCCCGAGGCCAGGAAGTCACAGCACAGTATTCACTGAGCCCTGGTGCTTTCTGAGAAGGGAGGGGGTGGAACGGGGAAATAGCTGGGTAGTACTGGATTAGACAGACAGGAAGCAGGGTGGCTGGACCCTAGACAGCCTGGCGAACTCTCCCTAGGCCAGGACAGTCACTTGACTTTGCTTGTTATTATCAACAGCCCCATTTCTCAAATAACTCCCCAGTTGCCAGCAGGGTGCCAAGCACGCATACCTACTGTATGTCATTTCTATTGCATAGTCATCCTAGGAGGTAAGTATTATGGCCATATCCTCTTTAAAGAGGAGCCTCAGAGAGGTTGAGTAACTTGTCAGGTATCACAGGCAGGATCTGAACCCAAAGTGCCTCCAGATGTGGCCTAGCTGGAATTTGCCCAGCAGTCCAGTGTCTGGGACTCCACACTTCCACTGCAGAGGGCACAGGTTCAATCCCTGGGTGGGGAGCTAAGATCCTGCGTGCCACGTGGTATGGCCAGGAAAACACAGATGCTCCCTCGCTGACAGCATCCTCATCCTGTCTGCTCTGGCTGGGTCCTGGGACCTCCAGATGATTGCCTGTAGCTTCAGCATCAGCAACTGTGGTCAGTACCAAATGTCCTCCTGAAGGCATCAGTCAGCGTGGGGACAGCAAGTGCTTTTCCAGGCAACTGTGTCCTTACTTGAGTTTAATCGGCTGAGTTGTGTACCCCTAAAGTACATATGCTGAAATCCTAAACCTCCAGAACTTCAGAATGTGACTTTTTTTTTTTTGAGACGTGGCTTTGAAAGAGGTGTGTGTGTGTGTGTGTGTGAGTCACTCAGTCATGTCCCACTCTTTTGCGACCCATGGACTGTAGTCGGCCAGACTCCTCTGTCTCTGGGATTTCCCAGGCACGAATACTAGAGTGCGTTGCCATTCTGTTCTCTAGGGGATCTTCCCACCCAGGGATCGAACCTGGGTCTCCTGCACTGCAGGCAGGGTCTTTACGGTCTCAGCCACCAGGGAAGCCCTTGAAAGAGTTCAAAGATTAAGTTCAAATGAGGATGGTCTAATCCAGTCTGACCAGTGGAAGAGGAGATTAGGACACAGACACACAGAGAGAAGCCCCGTGAGGACACAGAGGAGAGACAGCCAGCTGAGGAGAGAGGCCTCAGAAGGAACGAGCCCTGCTACTACCTTGATCTTGGACTTCCAGTTCCCGGAACTCTGAGGACATAAACATCTGTTGTCTCAGCCACCCAGCCAGTGGTGCCGTGTTACAGCAGAGGCTTCTGTTTCCTCTTCGTCCCCATTCGCAAAGAAGAGGAAGGACATAGAATCAATCCACATCAATCTCTGGAAAAACAGAGATTCAATGAGGTGTTAAAACAGACTCTTTTAATGCTTCTGACCCAAAAAATAGGTGGTAGTTTAATCATAACAACAGTTTAAAATAGGATCTTTAGACTTGTATCAAAGAATCCGTATGTATAAACAAAGCAGGAAGCTCAGTTTTTCTCTTGCACTGGAAACAGGTCCATGATAAGTGGTCACATATCCCGTGCCGCCAAGGGGGCCTTTGAAATGGTTCGACCTTTCGCTTGGAAGGAGACGCCCTACGTTATCAGCTCCTGGGAATCCGTCATCTCCAGCTTGTGTGAAGATCTCTGTGTATTTTACTCAAGATTACAACACATTGTGAAGGCCCAGCCAACCACTTCCTCATCTATTACGCATCATGTCAAATTACTGTCAGAGCGGCCGCCCTGCCCGAGGAGCAAGGAGCAGGCTGGGACCGCCCGCTGCAGCTGAGCCAGGCTCTTTGCCCTTTTTCCAGAGCATCTGTTTGCCCTGGTACAGGGTGGACAGGAGGATCCCAGCCTCACAGCCCTGTGGAGTGAGCTGCCAGGCACTACAAAGGGTCCTCCCAACGCCTTTTGACACTGTGGTGCCAGGATGCACACAGCCACTCTCTAAAGGAAATAAGCAGCCCTAAATCCTTCACCAGGCAGTCTCTGCTATGCTCAGTTCTAGGGGAGATGGGAGGGGGGCGGAGATCAAAGGACCTACCACACTGATGCACGTGTGTGCGTATTAAGTTCTTTGGTTGTGTCCGACTCTTTGTGACCCTGTGGACTGTAGCCCACCAGGCTCCTCTGTCCATGGGATTCTCTAGGCAAGAATACTGGAGTGGGGTGTCAAGCCCTCCTCCAGAGGATCTTCCCAACTCAGGGACTGAACCTGCGTCTCTTACGTTCCCTGCACTGGCGGGCAGGTTCTTTACCACGAATGCCATCTTGGGAGGCCCTGATGCATAGTCCCTGATATTAACCAGGACTGCAGCCTCAGATGCTCATCTGGTCCATAAGACTGACAAGTTCTACTGGGCCTTTAATTCATGATTTGGGTGGGATTGGAGCTGGTGGTTCTCTCACCCCTGCCCCTCTCCAAGGTCTAGAACAGAGCCTTCCCAGGGCCCCTCCTGTCAGAGGACTGACTGCACAGCCCTCTCCCATCAGGCTGGCGCATGCCCAAGTACACATGATTACAAGGCAAACCTGGATTTTGCAGGAACTCTTTTGAACAAATGATCTCACTTTCTTATGCTTTATCCAGCAAATATTCTTAAAACACAAAGGACAGGTATTTTCTGCTAATTACTGTCATTTTCTCGCAAGTAATCAACAATTTCACAATTCGTGGCTAATTAGTAGCCAGGAGTTTAGGTCCACTTGAAGCTTCCTTGAAAACACTGGGGAGGACTTCCCTGCAGTCCAGTGGTTAAGAATCTGCCTGCCAGTTAAGGGAGCATGGGTTCAGTCCCGGTCTGGGAAGATTTCGCAGGCCACGGGTCAAACAGCCCATGTGCCACAGCTGCTGAGCCCACATGCCCAGAGTCCATGCTCCGCAACAAGAAAAGCCACTGCGTGAGAGCCCCATGCACCACAAGAAAGGGTAGTCCCCGCTGGCTGCAATCAGAGGAAGCGCACGCGCAGCAACAAAGACTCTGTACAGCCAAAAATAAATTTTTAAAAAATTAAGACAAAAAAGCACTGGCAAAAACAAAATAGTACTAGGGGCCACAAGAAAACTAGATTGGACTAGCTGTCTCTTAGAGAAATCCTAATAATGGTGAGGGTGAATGGATTCCATAATGTGGGCCACCACTGAAACAAACTCTGGACCGTGGGCTTAGTCCGGTGGATATGTTTATCAGTGAGTTTGGTAAAATCATGAAAGTTACACTTGTTAAAATTGTAAATGACAAACTCTAGGAGGATTAATGATGTCTTGGGGGCTTCCATGGTGGCTCAGATGGTAAACAATCTGCCTGCAATGCGGGAGACCTGGGTTTGATACCTGGATCGGGAAGATCCCCTGGAGGAGGGCATGGCAACCCACTTCTGTATTCTTATCTGGAGAATCCCCACGGACACAGTCCCGTGGGGTCACAAAGAGTCGGACATGTCCAAGTGAGTAAGCGCAGCACAGCACATGGTGAAACCAGGACCCAAAAAGGTCTGGCTGGCTAGAAAGCAGGGCCAGATTCAATAAGAAATGTAATAGGAGTATGTCCAAAGTGTCCACATAAATTCACAAAACAAGGAGCAAGCTGGACGGAGGGGAGTCGCAGCTCGACAACCACACATATGTGAAAAGGACTTCAGTTGACTATGACTGTAAAATGAGTTATTTGCATGGTGAGGCCATCAAAGAATTTTGTTTAATCTTGCCTGGCAAATCCCATGGACCGAGGAGCCTGGTGGGCTGCAGTCCATGGGGTCGCTAAGAGTCAGACACGACTGAGCGACTTCCCTTTCACTTTTCACTTTCATGCATTGGAGAGGGAAATGGCAACCCACTCCAGTGTTCTTGTCTGGAGAACCCCAGGGACGGGGGAGCCTGGTGGGCTGCTGTCTATGGGGTCGCACAGAGTCGGACACGACTGAAGTGACTTAGCAGCAACAGCAATAGCAGCAGCAGGTTATATGATGAACTGCAATAATTTGAATTTAGGAACCGACAGTTTTGTCCCTTTCTGCAGTGATCAGGTTATACTAGTAATGTTGTATGCGGCCATACTTTGAGAAAGACAAGAATGAGACTTCCCTGGCGGTCCAGTGGCTAAGACTCACCACTCCCAATGCAGGGGGCCAAGATTCCATCCCTGGTCAGGGAGCTAGATCCCACATGCCACAAGTAAGAGTCTGCATGCTTCAAGAAGGCAACTAAGACCCAGCACAGCCAAATAAATAAATAATAATAGTAATAAGAGGTAAGGTTCATTGAGTGCTTACTTTGTACAGGCACTAATCATAAGTACCTTATACAAAGCAGTTCATTTAACAGCCGTGTGAGGTGGATATTACTGCTGTTTCCATTTCACAGATGATGAAGCTGAGGCACAGGAGCAGGGAGTCTGTGGAACTGGCCCAGGTAACCATCCTACACAGTGCTCGGACTCAGGCTCTTGAGCTCGTGTTTTAACCACATTTTTTACTTGGTTCCCAGCATCACTGAAGGGCATTGCAATGTCATGAAAACTTTTGCCCAAGGATATGAGACTTCAAAATCTGAATGGGATTATTTACTTTGACTCCAAGCTTAAATTCCATTTCCTTCATTTGGTTGACTTTGGGTTGAAAGACAGTGGCCTCAATGTCGAGGATGGTGTTGGGCAAGCCTTTGTTACCCAGATGGTCAAGGGCAGTGTCTGCACCACAGCGTCAACTCCCCACCTCCAAACCAGGGCACCGCCCCCATGGAAACAAAGTGGTAAATCTCACAGCCTTAGGAAACTGAGATCATTGAATGCAATCTAGAAATTGGTAGAACTTTAATCAAATGCTCAAAATATAAATCATTATACATTTAGTTCTTTAAAAAAAAACACTTATGATTCTTGCAGTGTAGCAGCGATTAATAAAAGTTTCTGAAATGCAGTCAGACTAGTCCTTGTGTCTACTGTGATTTAGTACAAAATGCTAAGGCAGTTTTTAGTTTATTCTGTTGACGACATAAGAGATTAGACTCAAGCCTCAAAGTATTTTCTTTAAATTGAAGTCTGTCCTTTTATTTATTTTGTATTAATTAGTTTGTAATAATGGTATAGTTGTGTCACAATGCTGGGTTAGCTTTTACTGCATATAAGAGTGAATGGGCCGTACGTATACATCTGTCCACTCCGTTTGGACTCCTTCCCGTTTAGGTCACCGCAGCACAGTAAGTGGAGCTCCTGTGCCATGCGGTATGTCCCCACTAGCTGTCTATTCTATGCGTAGGATCAATAGTGTATATAAGTCAATCCCAATCTCCCAGTTCCCCCAACCCCACTCCTTTCCCACCTTGGTAACCATACATTTTTTCTGTATGTCTGTGTCTCTATTCCTCCTTTGCATATAGGGTTATCTATACCATTTTTCTAGACTCCACATATATACGTTAATAGATGGTATTTGTTTTTTCTCTTTCTGACTTACTTCCCTCTGTATGAGCGTCTCTGGGTCCATCCATGTCTCTACAGATGACCCAGTTTCGTCCCTTTTTGTGGCTGAGTAATATTCCATTGTGTCTATGTATCACGTCTTTTTTATCCCTTCGTCTGTTGGTAAACATTTAGGTTACTTCCAAAGTCCGTCCTTTCAAAAGGAAAGAATGGAAAGGGTGACGAGGGTAATATATAAGGTATTTCTACCATGGCAGCTGCTTTGGTGATTACTGAACTATTTTCTCTCATTTAGCTACTACCTTCATCCTCCAAGGTTGCCCATTTTCCTGATGAAGAAATTAAGGATCCCAAAGGTTCCACAAGTTATTTAGGACCCCGCCAGTATAAGTAGTGAAGCAGTGTTTCATCTTTATCTCTCTGGCTTCAAAAGTTATTGTTTCATACCCTGACCCACGCTGCCTTCTGATCAAGGCTCTAGGAACCGAAGGCCGTGGTTTCGTTGACCATAACTGTGGCGCTGCCCATTTCAGATGTGATCGCTCCCTCTGAAGGTCACCAGAAGCCTCTGGCTTCCCCAGTTGTTTGGCCAGAGAATTATAAGCATCACAGTACAACTCAGAGGGAAAATGGGGAAGGACAAAATGTATGTATGATGAGCACAATTCTATAAGTCAGACGTGGTGCCCAGAACCTTGAAATGCTAATTAACTGGTGTCCAGTGAATGATATTGTATTAAGCTTCCCTGGGAGAGGACTGCCCTCTCTGGGGTCCTATGCTGTGCTTAGTTGCTCAGTCATGTCTGATTCTTTGTGACCCTGTGGACTGCAGCTCACTAGGCTCTCCTGTCCATGGGGGTTCTCCAGGCAAGAATACTGGAGTGGGTTGCCATGCCCTCCTCCAGGGCATCTTCCAACCCAGGGAGCGAACCCAGGTCTCCCGCATTGCAGGTGGATTCTTTACCATCTGAGCCACCAGGAAGCCCTAGGGGGCCTTTGTCGTCAGATCTTCCAGTCAATATGCAGACCAAGTTGATGGGAGAAGTGTCAAGATATAGTCTTGATCTTCACATGTTCTACTAAGGAAGAATAGACTCTTCACCAGAGATTCAAAAAAGGCACGGGATTACTATAGCTGTTGTGGGCGAGGGCCGAGAGCCCAGCTTGAGTCACATGCCTGACCCTCCGCCTTCCCCTTCCCCACCCCCATCCCCTGCCGCCTGCCCACACACACACTAATCACTGGGACCAGAAAGGCACCTGCAATTCAATTCAGATGGCTGGAGGTCACTTCTCAAAAGCAGAATTGCACACAGATCACCAGCAGAACTTGTTCTCTGCAGATTCTGGTCTCAAGGTGACGCTCTGGAGTGAAGTCTGAGATTCTGCATTCTTAACAGTCTCCCAGCTGATGCTGATGCTTCTGGTCCCTGGACCACCCCACGAGGACCTTGGCTAGAGCTTGCACCTTGGCTAGGGGTCCACCAGGAAGAGGAGCAGTTTCCCCCAAAAAATAGAGAGAGTTAGCACAGAGCTGCCCACTTAAAGGGACTTTTGTAGTTAGAGAAACCACCATCATTTGTGTTCATCCCAATCAAGGTGTTCTTGCATTCAGAAGGCAAAAAAAAAAAAAAAAACTACTGTTGGTACCTGGTGTTTTCCAAATACATGTAAAGGCAAAAGGCAAAACCATCAGGAGCTGGTGAAGGTCCTTGATGTACGGAGGACAGAAAAGAAGCACTGAGCTCTGAGGTGGGATAAGAGTCACAGAGGAGCATGAGGTTGAGAGGCAGAGAGCAATGCTCGGCTGTCCTGGCTCCAGGGAAACCATAGCTCGGATACACGCGTCTGGGCTTGGCTGCATGTCTGACGGCTTGGGCTTGTATGTTTCAGGATGAAGTGGGCAGAGATTCGTAAGGCCTTGATTTAATTCGACTTCCTGTAAGTGTGGTTCTGATGCCTGTCAACTGCCTTTAGTGCTGAGTTTTGACCACTTGGCACATTTAGACCCATGACAGGCATAGTAACAGTTGAAGCAATTGATCTCTTCCGGGTTTGGCTGAGGACAGCTGAAAAACCATTTGGCTTCTCACCTGTGGCCCTCTACAGGCCAGTGGGGTCACCATTCTGGGCTTTCATACAGAACTTGGGGAAGATTCTGTCTCCCTAAGTCATCTGCTTTCTGAAATGTTACCAAGAAATGATTAAAATAATTGTGATGCTTAATGGAGAATTCTGGGAGGCTAGAATACACCTAGAATCCTGACACTCCCAAATCCTTGCCTTGGATGGGAAAGGGCCCTGCAAGCTTGCACTGTGGGGCCCGGGCCCACACTGGGCTGGTGTCTTTTTTTTTTTAATTGAAGTACAGTTGCTTTACAATATTGTGCTAATTTCTGCTGTATAGCAAAATTATTTCAGTTTTGAACATATATACGTTCTTTTCTTCTACATTCTTTTCCATCATGGTTTATCATAGGATATTGAGCATAGCTCTCTGCACTGTACAGTAGGACCTGTTGTCTTCACAGGCTCACAGTGAGGGGCCATGGCTAGTTGGGTGGCCCCTGTGAACAGAGGGGAAGCCGCAGAGCAGGCTCAACCTCTCTTCCTGCTGCTGCGCAGACCAGAGCCCTGGGTCCAGCCTCTGCTCCAGGGCGTAGACATCTAAGCCATTAGAATATGAATTAGCAGTGCACAGAGGCACGCTGGTAAAGAATCCACTTGCCAGTACAGGAGGCTCAAGAGATGCGGGTTTGGTCCCTGGGTCTGAAAGATCTCCTGGAGAAGGAAATGGCAACCCACTCCAGTATCTGTAACTGGAGAATTCCATGGACAGAGGAACCTGGTGAGCTACAGTCTAGGGGGTCGAAAAGAGTTGGACATGACTGAGCAAGGACGAAACACACCAGAATATGAATCACATATTCATAGATGATTGACTGTAAATGGATCTTGAACTGATCCTGCATTTCATAGATGAAAAAACTGAGGCCTGGAGACATACAGCTAATTCACTGTTAGACTGAAGACTCTTACATTCATTATCAGATTCCCTGAAAGGGCACTTAAGCGAGATCTTGCTTCCAGATACCTCTGCTGCCCCCAGGCAGATGGGGTCACTTTACTTTGGAAGCCTCCACTTTCCTAGAAAACATAGACAGCCTCTCTCACAACCACTTGGATGTTCTGGATATTTGTAGATTCTGGGTGAACAGAAAGAATATGGGAAATAGGAAGGCCCATCAGGAAGCTCCTGGAGTAAACAGGACCCCTGAGAACAACACTTCCTGGGGTGCAGGCCAAAGTCTAGGATGGGATGAAATGAGAGCAGGAATTCAGGTAAACCCTGAAGTTCTCACTAAGCCAGAGAAACACTCCAAAGTAAAGGCAGCTCTCGCTCAGCCATTTTTTTTGTTACTACTTTTTTTTTTTTTTTGAACTTTTTATTTTGTATTGGGATATAGCCAATTAGCAAACAATGTTGTGATAGTTTCAGGTGAACAGCAAAGGGACTCAGCCACACGTATATATATGCATTCTACCCCAAAACCCCCTCCCATCCAGGCTGCCACACAACTTGGAGAGTTCTATGTGCTGTACAGTAGGTCCTTGTTGGTTATCCATTTTAGATACAGCAGAGTATACATGTCAATCCCATACTCCCTAACTAACCCCTCCCCAGACAACCATAAGTTCATTTTCCTAAGTCTTGAGTCTCTCTTTTGTAAGTAAATTCATTTGTATCATTTCTTTTTAGATTCCACATGTAGGGGATATCATACGATGTTTCCCCTTCCCTGTCTGACTTACTTCGCTCAGTATGACACTCTCTAGGTCCATCCATATTGTCTCTCAGCCATTTTTGAATCCTTGAACCTCAAGGAATCACCAGAGTCTTCTTCAAGGTGTACAGTGCATTTCTACAGTCAATAGTCAGGACCAAGTCGTATGTATTTCAACAATTCCTCAGGTCCAATCTATTTCTAAAGGAGCTGTTGGTTTGTGCCATGGAAATCCATCCAACTCTGAAAAAGTCAGTGCTGTTCATTTGGACAGAGGCAGTTCTAGCTGTGTGTGTAAGGGAAAGAGAGAGAGAGAGGAAAACTGCCTGCAAAAATCAGCGGACACATATCCACACACCAGTCTCCTGGTACCAGCCTTGAAAAGCTTTACAGTTAATGTAAATCAATCCCATCCAAAATGGCACGTTATGAAATTGACCTTGTCCAAAACCCTTCTGTCCTCGAGATACAACAGAATTTCATCCTTTGTAAAATTGTTCTCCTTAGTAACAACCCTGACTTTTCAGCCCCCATTGAGTTTGTGGCATCTTTGTTTTAACTCCCAGTTCGAGATCAGGAAAACACAGACAGTTCATCCATCACTGAATTGTAAAAATCTTTAAATCCTTCAGTTTGAAGGAAGCTATTTTTTAAAAGCAAAAAAAACCCATTGACAAGTCAGAGGTAGAGCCTTTAGGATAACTTCCCTGAATTTTTCTTTCTGAAGACAAAGCACGCCCTTGCTTTTAAATAGTTTGGGCACAGCTCCTGAAATTAGCAAACAGCATTGCCCACACATCTGCATAATTAGTTGCAGGGAATATACCCTTAATCCACATACCCATTTCTACAAAATGCAGAGAAGCAGTTTTCTTACGGTCAGCACTCCACACAGGCCCCTTCCACAGTCACTGAGCAGGAAGTGGCAAGGGAGCCACTGCAAACAGGCTGGGCTTGGTTTTCTCATTCGGTCCGGGCCAGCTGAGTGGGTGGAAAAGATAAGCCAGTTTACCTGGTACATCGGCCACTACGAAGGTGTCACCAAAATAAATGCGGAGAATGGGGGAGTGAATTGGGAGCCCCTAGTTAAACTGAGCCCTGCTACTAACCAGCTTTGCAACCCTGGATAGAACTCATCACCTCTGTGCCTGAGGTTTCCTACCTTTACAAAAGAAAGTCAGATTTCCAACGTCCTTACCATCATAGACAGTCCAGTTTTAGAATATCCATTTGCTAAACTTTCTAGCAGCATAAACGTGCTAATGTTGCCAAACATGCTTAAATATCAAGAACTGAGTTGTGCTCATTTATTCACCAGTCTATTTTGAGTTGGCCGCTATCCTAGGTCCTGACAGATACAAACGTGACTAGTGAAAGTGAAAGTTGCTCAGTTGTGTCCGACTCTTTGCGACCCCATGGACTTAGTTCATGGAATTCTCCAGGCCAGAATACTGGAGTGGGTAGCCTTTCCCTTCTCCAGGGGATCTTCCCAACCCAGGAATCGAACCCAGGTCTCCCGCATTGCCGGCGGATTCTTTACCAGCTGAGCCACCAGGGAAGCCAGGTTCCTTCATCTAGGAAGAAAGCAGCAGTCAGTTGGAAGAGGTGGTGGGGGTTTAGTCACTAAGTTGTGTCCAGCTCTTGCAATCCGTGGACTGTAGCCTGCCAGGCTCCTCTGTCCATGGGATTCTCCAGGTAAGCATACTGGAGCGAGTTGCCAGTTCCTTCGCCAGGGGATCTTCGAAACAGAATTTAAAAACCTTGGGGAGATGTGAGGGAGCTGACACAGGATTTTGTGGGGCAGATTTGCAGGGTGCTGGGCGGGGCTGGAGGTGGAAGAGGAAGCCTCGAGTGAGAAGGCGCCTGGCAGCTCTGGAGAGGGGATAGCAGTGGCAGGATGTCTCTGAGTTTCTGAAGCCCATAAGAACCAAGTTCAATGCAGTACAGAGAAATGCCCTGACTCCTGACAAGGCAGGACCCTGCCTCTGAGCTCTGCTGTCCTGGCCAGGTCCTAGGTATGCCTTCCTGCAGCCATCTTTCAAAGACAGACCATCAGGACAAGATAGTGTTTATACTCCTCTGAGAAAGATCCAGGACATCAGAAGATACAACAGGAGCAACAAAGGGGCTAAAGTCAAGCTAAAGGTCTTTTGAAATTCCATAGCATGATATAATGGTCCCATTATACCACTGTTGCATCTCTGTGGACAGATCTGTGAAGCATCTGTACGCAATAGCTCACCGTACATTACATTAGTTCCTTCAGAGCTCGGACACTGAAGATTGCCATTCTGGCCACTGACCAAATGCCATTGCCTTTCATTGTGACAGAAGCAGAGAGCGCCCCAGTCGTTGGTCCCCCGGTCTCAAGCCTTGGACTTTCCACTGCCAAGATGAGAGACAGACAGGGCCAGAGGGAGAGATGCTGACGCAAGGCCTTCAGGAAATTCCATTAGATTTGGGGAGTATCTGCCAGTTGTCTCTCCACATGGGTAGAATCCTAGGTCCCTGAAATGCGGTGTGGAAGAACAGAAGTGAGCACACAGGTTCCATTGTTGAACAAGGCTTTTTTCTTGTTGAACAGTTTTTATAAACTTCTTCCTTGAGATGGACTAAATGGGCCCTCTCTGAAGCCCCAGACAAATAGCCACCCACTGGGAAGAAAGCCAGTCCAGCCAGCAGGTGAATGCAGGCGTCGGTTACAGCTGTGGGGCCCAGCTCAGGAGTCCAGCAGGCACCATCAGATCCATATCACCCCATCCTCATGAAGTTTAAGTCTCACCTTCTTTTTGATGACCAAGAAAAAGTCCACAGATCTGCCATGGCTTCTCCACTGTGATAAAAGTGCTGTTGAGTCAGGTGTTATAAAAATATATTTCTGGTTTAAGTCTTGACAGCTTAGTGAGACTCAAAATGAATCTTTACTGAAAGGCAGAGAAATAGATGCGAAAGCTCAGGGGCTTCCCTGGTGGTCCAGTGGTTGAGAATCCACCTGCCAATGCCGGGGACATGTAGATAGATAGATAGACCAGGGTTTAATTCCTGGTTCTGGCAGATCTCACACGCCTCGGAGCAACTAACCTCATGCGCCACAACTACTGAGCTTGTGCGCTAGAGCCTGTGAGCTGCAGCTGCTGAAGCCTGAGCGCCCTAGAACCTCTGCTCTGCAGCAAGACAAGCCGCTGCAGGGAGAACCCCCGCGCCACCACCAGGGAGTAGCCCCCGCTTGCCACAACCAGAGAAAGCCCGCGCACAGCAGTGAAGACCCAGTGCAGCCAAAAATCCATAAATAAATCTTTAGAAATTCTAAAACGCTCAGCAGCTGTTATTTTCTGAGACCCGTTTATCAAGAGCCAGGTGCTGTGCCCCTCAGCTTCACAGCGGGATGTGCTTCACCAATGCAGTACACAGAGACTCTTCCTGAAGCGCTGGTCCTATCTCAGGGCTAACAGCTCTCTTTAGAGCCCATCTCCAGCTTGTCTCCTACCAGCTCAGGAGAGGCATCCTCTGCTACAGCAGATGGTCCTGTGATGTCTTCCTGCTACAGGAAACCACGTGTCCAATCTCACTGGGTTAAGTGGACCACAAGCCAAGGTTCCCAGAGCAGCTCTTCTGGGCACAGATGATTTGAATAAACTCCTAGAACAGGCAGAGTGGTTTCTGATATTGAGAGGCTGTTTCAGACTGGGAGGAAATGCTCACCAATTCTGGGGGCCTGTCCTTCCTAAGCGGCCAGAGGACTCCAGCTGGTACTTTAGTCTCCACATATAAGTGGAAGCTGTGGGATCTTGCCCACCCAGGAATTGAACCCAGGTCTCCTGCGTTCCAGGAAGAGTATTTACCATCTGAGCCGTCAGGGGAACCCATCATTCAGTGTGTTAGAACCCAATTTTGCTGCTGGTGGTAGCTGGTAGAAATCAACCTTGTGGCCTGAGCTATTCCTGTACTTCTTCATTCATATCCTCAATGTGATACCAGACGGACTTAGGGCTTTTCATGAAATGCACATGTAATGTAGATGAGGGCCTATCCTCCTGCTCCTGCCTGGCAGGGCAGGGATGATGGCTCCTCTGGGAGATGTCTGTTATTTGGGGAGAGCTGGCAAAGAAATAAGTTGTTGTATTTTTGAATACCACCCTGTCTTTACTGCTTCTGTCTTCACCTTTGGAGGGGATACAGAATTGCTTCACAGTGACCAGCTGTTTGGCCAGGAGCCCTGTGGACAGGGGGCAGGCAGTCTCCCAGCACTTTACAGACCCTCATGCTGTTGGATTATGCATGTGAAACCCGCTGAACCCTTAACAGTGAACAGATCCCTGTGGAGGAGGCTGTGAAATTCCTAGTTAGTGGGACACATATCCAATCTGTGCTTCTTAAATGTTCCCTCTCCAAGACGTGGTTAAGGCTGGTTCATTCCTAGGGGAAGATCTCTCAGAATTCTTTGTACACAATGAGTGCCTTTCGTTTCTCTCAGACCCTTTCCAAGAGTCCTCACCACTCACATCTTGGAAGACCTATCTTTTTCTGCCTCCAACTGTCTCAGGCATGTGTTTTAGGAACAGATCAATAGCAAGATGGATGATAGATTGGTAGGTAGATAGATGATATGTAGATAGATACAGATGCATGCAATTATAGACAGACTCAATTTCTGGACTTAGAGCTAACAGAGCACTGTACTAGTTGCTCAGAAAAACTAGTGTAGAAAACCAAACTAATACTTCAGTATTTTTGTTGTGCTATAAAAAGTTAATCTTTTAAATTGTTTAAGCGAATCTTTATAAATCGATTCTAAGGATACTTGGCTAAAGCTGGATCTGCTGTGGAATGTGTAACATTAAAACACGCTCCTGGGAAATGCAAACACATTTTAACCTACTTATGAGCCATAGTGGCTCATAGTAAAACCCATTTTACTTAAAACTTCCCCAAAGATCTCTTAAAATGTTCAAACTAAACTAAAGCCTAATTCATACATTTGGTTAGATGGTCTTTGCTGCCTCTGTCAGCTTAAAGCTCTAAGTGAAGGCAAATGAAAAAAAAAAAAAAAGGAAATAAACATTTACCCAGTAGTTCGCGACTTGTAGTGGATGCTACTCTGAGTTTTGCCTGGTAGAAAGGAGTTATTTTCTTTCTTTTTAAAATATTTATTTATTTACTTACTTAGTTACTTTAATAATAACTAAGACCCAGCCGTGTTGTGTCTTAGTTACAGCATGTGGAATCTTCGTTATGACAAGCCGGCTTAGTTACACTGAGGCATAAGGGATCAGATGATAAAGAATCTGCCTGTGATACAGGACACCTAAATTCCATCCCTGGGTCAGGAAGATCCCCTGGAGAAGGGAATGGCAACCCATTCCAGTACTCTTGCCTGGAAAATCCCATGGACAGAGGAGCCTGGCAGGCTACAGTCCAGTTCAATTCAGTTCAGTCGCTCAGTCGTCTCTGACCCCATGGACTGCAGCACGCCAGGCCTCCCTGTCCATCACCAACTCCCGGAGTTCACTCAGACTCATGTCCATTGAGTCGGTGATGCCATCCAACCATTTCATCCTCTGTCATTCCCTTCTCCCGCCTTCTATCTTTCCCAGCGTCAGGGTCTTTTCCAATGATCAGTTCTTCGCATCAGGTGGCCAAAGTATTGGAGCTCCTCCAACACCACAGTTCAATTCTTTTGACACTCAGCTTTCTTTATAGTCCAACTCTCACATCCATACATGACTACTGGAAAAACCATTGCTTTGACTAGATGGACCTTTGTTGGCAAAGTAATGTCTCTGCTTTTTAATGTGCTGTCTAGGTTGGTCATAACTTTTCTTCCAAGGAGCAAGTGTCTTTTAATTTCATGGCTGCAGTCACCATCTGCAGTGATTTTAGAGCCCCCCAAAATAAAGTCCCTCACTGTTTTCCACTGTTTCCCCACCTATTTGCCATGAAGTGATGGGAATGGATGCCATGATCTTAGTTTTCTGAGTGTTGAGCTTTAAGCTAACTTTTTCCAGTGCATGAAAGTGAAAAGTGAAAGTGAAGTCGCTCAGTCGTGCCAACTCTTAGCAACCCCATGGACTGTAGCCTACCAGGCTCCTCTGTCCATGGGATTTTCCGGGCAAGAGTACTGGAGTGGGTTGCCATTTCCTCCTCCAATCTATTGACCTACCCAAATCTATATATTTTTGATCTTCTACTATGTGCATATGTGTGTTTCTCTGAAACTGGATGACATTTTATCACCATCAATATATATTAACATGAATGCAAGCTTATTTAATACAGATTCTGGACAGGGATGAAGTGAAGTGAACTGAAAGTCACTCAGTCGTGTCCGACTCTTAAATTGCAAGCGAATTCTTTACCAGCTGAACCACAATGAGGGCGGGGGTGAACAGGGGTGGTTGGGATCAAAAACATTGTCTGGTGGAATTATTCCAATGACCTTGATAAGAAAGAACCTAGTACAGAGATCTGAGCCACAAGTACAAAAGCACACCAGAGCCTCTCAATATAGACAGATCGGAGAAGAAAATTGGTAGTCTTCTTCCTAGCGCTCAACACTGGATTTACTCCTAGGGATCTAAGCTATGTCCTGAGCTCCCTGCCCTGGCACTGAGTTGCATCCCCCTGGCACCACACTGCGCTCGATGTGGGGAATCTCCGCCTGGTATCAGCTGGTGGTGTCCTGTGTGTCCTCCCAGACATAACACATCACCATGTTTTTAATGGAAAATAGTAAAATGACAGAATTAAAACTAAATGGAGCATTAATTACACTAAATGTAAATAAATTAAAGTCTTGATTAAAAGATTCGTGGAAGGATGAACTGGCACAACTAATTTTGAAAACCATTATTCGTATGTGCATGTATCTATGTGAATGTATGTTAAGTCGCCTCAGTCTTGTCTGACTCTTCGCAGCCCTGTGGACTGTAGCCTGCCTGGCTTCTTCGTCCATGGGATTCTCCAGGCAAGAACACTGAACTGGGTTGCCATGCCCTCCTCCAGGGGATCTTCCCGACCAAGGGATCGAATCACATCTCTTATGTCTCCTCCATTGACAAGTGGGTTCTTTACCTCTAGCACCATCTGGGAGGCGTGTATCTATATACAGTATATAGATATCCTCGGAAACTTCATTTCCACTCTGTGATATATATCCAACATAAATGCATACAGATGTGCACCAAATATATGTAAACGTTCATAGCAACACTGCTCATAATCCACACCACTCAATGTCTTTCAACTATAGGATGAATAAATAGTGGTACATTCATAAAGTTAGATGCTACATAGGAAGTGGATTACTGGTACTTACAACAATACGGATATGATCTCTCAGACATAATACTGAGTAAAAGAAACCAGACACTAAAGAGTACATAATGTATGGTTTTGACTTTATTAAGATGAAAAAAATAAATATGGAGATAGAACTCTCTATACTGACTGTATAATACTTAAGAGGGTAGATAATGACCAGGAGAGGGCTCAGGGGAAGCTTCTGGGGTGTGGGTATATATTCTGTATCTTGGTAGAGATGGTGTAACGTGTATTTTACTTTATAAAAATTAACCTGTATGTTTTACTTTTTGTGCACTTAAATATATGTTATATATTTTAAAGAGGTTTTCTAAAAAAAAAAGTAAAACATTTTATTTACAATATTGTCAAAAAGAATAAAGTATTTAGGAGTAAACGTAACTAAGGAGGTGAAAGACTTACATGTAGAAAACTACAAAATATACCAGAAAAAAATTAAAGAAGACACAAACAAATGGAAAGACATCCAGTGTTCATGGATGGAAGACTTAACGTTGATAAGATATCACTGATGCCCAAAGCTATCTACAAATTTAATGCAATCCCTATCAAAATCCCAACAGCATGTTTTCTCAGAAATAAGAAAATCTACCCTAAAATTTATACGGAATCTCAAGGGACACAAAATGGCCAAAACAATCTTGAAAAACGAGAACCAGGTTGGAGGTCTCACACTTCCTGATTACAAAACTTACAAAGCATAGTCATTAAAATTGGCTTGAAATGTGGTACCGGCATGAAGATAGACATATACACCAACAGAATAGAATAGGGAACCCAGAAATAAACCCTCACATATGTGGTCAACGATGTTTGCACAGGTGCCAAGACCATCCAATGGGAAAAGGACAGTCTTTTCTACAAATACTGCTAGGAAAGCTGACTATTGACATGCAAAAGAAAGAAGGTAGATCCTAACTTTTTACACTATACAAAAATTAATTCAAAATGAATCAAATTTCCAAGAGGTAGCACTATAAAACTCTTCGAAGAAAGCACAAGGGCCTTTTTTGGCATTATATTTGGAAATGATTTCTTGGGTATGACACTGAAAATACAGGCAACAAAAGTAAAAATCAGATGCCGTCGAAATTTAACATTCTTTTCCATCAAAGGGCACAATCAACAGAATGAAAAGGCAATCTATGTAATGGAAAAAAATTGCAGATCATTTATCTGATAAGGGGTTAATATCCAGAATATATGAACTCCTACCACTAAACAACAAAAATAAACAATGAAAAAATGGGTAAAGGGCTTGAATAGACATTCTCCAAAGAAGAGCAAACAAGCTTGTGAACAGGTGCTCAACAGCACTAATTATGATGGAAATGCAAATCAAAAGCACAATGAGGTATCACCTTATATCCAACCAGCGTTGACAAGGATGTGAAAAAAATGGAGCCTTTGTGCACTTTTGGTGGAATGTAAAATGATGTGACCACTAGGCAAAACAGTGTCATAATTCCTCAAAAAGAAAAAAAAGTAGAATTATAGTATCCAGTAATTCTACTTCTGAGTTGTTGTTTTTGTTCAGTCGCTAAGTTGTGTCTGACTTTTTGTGATCCCATGGACTGCAGCACACCAGGCTTCCCTATCTTTCACTATGTCCTAGAGTTTGCTCAAATTCATGTCCATTGAGTTAGTGACATTATACAACCATCTCATCCTCTGCCGCCCCCTTCTCCTTTTGCCTTCAATCTTTCCCAGCATCAGGGTCTTTCCCAATGAGTTGGCTCTTTGCATCATGTGGGCAAAATATTGGAACTTGAGCCTGAACTTCAGCATCAGTCCTTCCAATGAGTATTCAGGGTGGATTTCTTTTAGGATTGACTGGTTTGATCTCTTTGCTGTCCAAGGGACTCTCAAGAGTCTTCTCCAGCACCACAGTCCAAAAGCATCAATTCTTTGGCACGCAGATTTCTTTACAGTCCAACTTCTGGGTTATATACCGCTTTGGGGTATATGTAAAAAAGCATTGAAGTCAGGGTCTCAAAGAGGTATTTGTATATCGATGTCCATAGCAGCGTTATTCACAATAGCCAAGAGGTGGAAGCAACCGAAGTGTCCATCAATAGATGAGTGGATAAACAGCATGTGATATATATACACACAAAAGAATATTTTTTTACACAAATGAATATTATTCAGCCTTAAATGGAAGGAAATTTTGACACATGCCACAACATGGATCAACCTTGAGGATATTACGCTGAGTGAAATAAGCCGGTTACAGAAGGACCAATACTGTATGACCCCGCTTACTTGACGTGCCTATTAATACAATAGGCAGTTTACAGAGACAGAAAGTAGAACAGCAGTTGCCAGCAGCTGTAGGAGATGGAATGAGTAGTGGTCATTTAGAGTACAACGTTTCAGTTTTGGAAGATAAAAAGGGTTCTAGAGATCGGTTAGCTAATAATGTGAATGTTTTTAATGCCACTGAACTAAATAATTAAACATGGTTAAGATGGGGAACTTCCCTGATGGTCCATGGCTAAGATTTCACGCTCCCAATGCAGGGGACTCGGGGTCAGTCCCTGTTCAGGGAACTTGATCCCACATGCTGCAACTAGGACCTGCTGCAGCCAAATAAATACTTTTTTAAAGAATCTAGTGCATAGATGTGATCAAAATTCAATGAGGGGAAAAAATTCATATGGGGAAAAAAGAGGGGAAATGGTAAAGATGGTACCTTTTGTTATCTGGATTTTACCATGATTTTTAATTTTTTTTAAGAAATGAAGCAAACAGAGGAGGGAGAGAGACAGACAGACAGACAGCATGAACCTTGGGATCCAAACTTAGCTGCACCTGAGAATCATTTGGAAATTTTTAAATACAGCACAGTCTCATTTTCATGCAAATTTGTAGTAACAAAATACAGGTATGACTAATGTTTCATTTATGCATAAAATTTCAAATAATGTGACTCCCTTGAGATTTTAACAGTTTAACAAGAATCACAGTTTCAACTCGGAGGGAACTATAAGTGCCAGGTGGCAGTGTTAACATGAGTTGCAAATAGAAACACAGTGCTACTGTGGGAAGTACATCAAGAAATATACATTCTGCCTTACGGAATGCTGTCAGAAATGTCACTCTCATTAAACTGCACCTTTCTCGACTGAATCCTAGGCCCCTCGAGGAACAGTATGATTGGATATGTTTAGAGACGAATCCAGTTCAGTTCAGTTCAGTCACTCAGTCGTGTCCAACTCTTTGCAACCCCATGAATTGCAGCACGCCAGGCCTCCCTGTCCATCACCAACTCCCGGAGTTCACTCAGACTCACATCCATCGAGTCCGTGATTCCATCCAGCCATCTCATCCTCTGTCGTCCCTTTCTCCTCCTGCCCCCAATCCCTCCCAGCATCAGAGTCTTTTCCAATGAGTCAACTCTTCACATGAGGTGGCCAAAGTACTGGAGTTTCAGCTTTAGCATCATTCCTTCCAAAGAAATCCCAGGGTTGATCTCCTTCAGAATGAACTGGTTGGATCTCCTTGCAGTCCAAGGGACTCTCAAGAGTCTTCTCCAACACCACAGTTCAAGAGCATCCATTCTTCGGCACTCAGCCTTCTTCACAGTCCAACTCTCACATCCATACATGACCACAGGAAACACCATAGCCTTGACTAGACGGACCTTAGATGAATCCAAGCAATTTGTATTTTTAAAAGCTCCCTGAGATTTCTAAGACTGATGGTGTGTGCATCATTGCTTGAAAACCAGTGGAGTGGGTTGCCGTTTCCTTCTCCAGGGAATCTTCCCAACCCAGGGATCGAACCCAGGTCACCCACATTGTAGACAGATGCTTTACCATCTGAGCTACCAGGGAAGTCCCCAGAAAGGAATAAACACATTCATTCTGTTAAAAAAAAACTTATTTACACATATTATGGGCTAAGTTCTAGGGATATAAAATGAAACAGAAATATAATGACCACATGGATCTTGCATTCTAGTGAAGAAGTCAGGTGATTAAATAAGCAGTTACAATAAAGGATCCTACACCTATGATGAGGCTTCCAGGTCATTGGAAGCATACATGAGGCACTTCATTGAAGAGGATGTATGAGCTGATACCCAGTGGTTGGAAAGAAACCACCTAAAGAAGGAGGAAGAGTATTTTGAGGGAATAGAGAATCCAATGAGACCCAGAGCAGAATAAAGAGCATCGAAGCCAAGTGACCGAAACGTTTTCAAAGTGGCTTAAATTCCAAGTAGCGAAGGAGAAGTGATGGGTAAAGCTATGGGATGGGCAGAGGCCAGTTCAGGATGGACCTGGTAAGCCTGTGGGGAGCTTGGCCCTCATCCTAAATGAAAGTGAGGGAAAAGAAGGATCTCTCTCTGATTGTAGCGTGGAGTGTGGAATGGGTTGAATTGGAGGAGAGGCAACTGTGAAGGGAAGCTCCCGGCAGCCGTGGTCCAGTTGAGAAGGAACAGAGGCAAGTGTGGTCACAACGATAAGAAACTTAGGAGAAATAAACCTTGGTGAGGAATTAGATGTGAAAGGGGAGAAGGAGATGTTAAGAGCGACTCCCAAGTGTCTAGCAACTGTGGTACCTGTTGGCCTTCCCTGGTGGCTCAGAGGATAAAGTGTCTGCCTGCAATGCAGGAGACCCGGGTTCGATCCCTGGGTTGGGAAGATCCCCTGGAGAAGGAAATGGCAACCCATTCCAGTATTCTTGCCTGGAGAATCCCATGGACAGAGGAGCCTGGCAGGCTACAGTCCCTGGGATGGCGAAGAGTCAGACATGACCGAGCGACTTCACTTTCTTTCATGTTCACTTTCTTTGTGGTGATTATACAGTGGAAGTGACAGATTGAAGGGATTAGATCTGATAAGAGTACCTGAAGAACTAGGGACAGGTTCGTGACATTGTACAGGAGGCAGGGATCAAGACCATCCCCCAAAAAAGGAAATGCAAAAAGGCAAAATGGTTGTCTGAGAAGGCCTTACAAATAGCTGAGAAAAGAAGAGAAGTGAAAGACAAAGGAGAAAAGAAAAGATATGCCCATTTGAATGCAAAGTTCCAAAGAATAGCAAGGAGAGATAACAAAGCCTTACTCAGCAATCAATGCAAAGAAATAAATGAAAACAATACAATGGAAAAGTCTAGTGATCTCTTCAAGAAACTTAGAGATACCAAGGGAACATTTCATGCAAAGATGAGCACAATAAAGGACAGAAATGGTATGGACCTGACAGAAGCAGAAGATATTAAGAAGTGGGGGCAAGAATACACAGAAAAACTATACAAAAAAGATCTTTATGACCTAGATAACCATGATGGTGTGGTCACTTACCTAGAGCCAGACGTCCTGGAATGGGAAGTCAAGTGGCCCTTAGGAAGCATCACTATGAACAAACCTAGTGGAGGTGATGGAATTCCAGTTGAGCTATTTCAAATCCTGAAAGATGCTGCTGTGAAAGTGCTGCACTCAATATGCCAGCAAATTTGGAAAACTCAGCAGTGGCCACAGGACTGGAAAAGGTCAGTTTTCATTCCAATCCCAAAGAAAGGCAATGCCAAAGAATGTTAAAACTACCATACAATTACACTCATCTCACAAGCTAGCAAAGTAATGCTCAAAATTTTCCAAGCTAGGCTTTAACAGTATGTGAACAGAGAACTTCCAGATGTTCAAGCTGGATTTAGAAAAGGCAGAGGAACAACAGATCAAATTGCCAACCAGAAAAACATCTAATTTTGCTTTATTGACTACACCAAAGCTTTTGACTGTGTGGATCATAATAAACTGTGGAAAAATTTTAAAGATATGGGAATACCAGACCACCTGACCTGCCTCCTGAGAAATCTGTATGCAGGTCAAGAAGCAACAGTTAGAATTGAACATAGGACAACAGATGGGTTCCAAACCAAGAAAGGAGTACATCAAGGCTGTATATTGTCACCCTGCTTATTTAACTTCTATGCAGAGTACATCATGTGAAATGCTGGACTGGATGAAGCAAAAGCTGGAATCAAGATTGCCAGGAGAAATATCAATAACCTCAGATATGCAGATGACACCACCCTCATGGCAGAAAGCGAAGAAGAACTAAAGAGCCTCATGATGAAAGTGAAAGTGGAGAGTGAAAAAGTTGACTTAAAACTCAACATTCAGAAAACTAAGATCATGGCATCCGGTCCCATCACTTCATGGCAAATAGGTGGGGAAACAGTGGGAACAGTGACAGACTTTATTTTCTTTGGCTCCAAAATCACTGCAGATGGTGACTGCAGCCAGGAAATTAAAAGACGCTTACTCCTTGGGAGAAAAGCTCTGACCAACCTAGACAGCACATTAAAAAGCAGAGACATTACTTTACCAACAATGGTCTGTCTAGTCAAAGCTATGGTTTTTCCAGTGGTCATGTATGGATGTGAGAGTTGGACTATAAAGAAAACAGAGCAACGAAGAACTGATGCTTTTGAACTGTGGTGTTAAAGAAGACTCTTGAGAGTCCCTTGGACTTCAAGAAGATCCAAGCAGTCCATCCTAAAGGAAATCAGTCCTGAATATTCATTGGAAGGACTGATGCTGAAGCTGAAACTCCAATACTTGGGCCACCTGATGCGAAGCACCAACTCATTTGAAAAGACCCCGATTTGGGGAAAGATTGAAGGGTGAAGAAGAAGGGGATAACAAGGATGAGATGGTTGGATGGCATCACCGATGTGATGGACATGAGTTTGAGCAAGCTCCGGGAGTTGGTGATGGACAGGGAGGCCTGGCATGCTGCAGTCCTTGGGGTTGCAAAGAGTCGGACATGACTAAGCGACTGAACTGAACTGACTGTGGTGATTGAGCATTGGGGGGAAAGATGGGCATTCATTAGGAAAGGCTGAATATTCAGTTTCTGGTGTCCAGAATGAGCATGGTACCAGATTGGAGAAGTTTCTTCACTAGACAGTGACTGGCTGGCCTTTGAAACCTTGATTGTAGATGAGATTGCCTCAGTCATTGTTTGCAGGGTAATAAGAGAGCGGACTAGAAGAGAACCCTGGAAGATACCAAGGATGCCTTGGGAGGGTGTGGATAGGTGGGAAGAAGCCCAGAGGAGTGTGCTGAGTTGGAAGTCAAAAAGGGTGTTTCAGGGAGGAACAGTCAGTGATGGTTTCCAAAAGTAAGATCCAGACCTGAAAGTGCCTATTGGATTTAACAACAGAAAGTCGCTGGTAACTGATCCAGGGGTTTGGGTGAGTGGTGGGAGCAGACATTGAATCAGGGTGAGCTGAGGGTGAGAGAGGTGGTCATGGGGGACGTGAGTGCCAGGACTCTTCTAAAAGCTTGGCTCTGGAAGGGGGCTGGAGAGAGGAAAAGGGGTTGATGAGATGCTTGCTCTTGCTTTGGGTGGGGGCGAGCATTTTGTTAGCATTAAGCTTGGTGAGGCTTAGACATGTTTAATGGTGATGGAAAGGACCCAGAAGAGAAAGGAGGTCTTTGGGAGTGTTCACTGAGGAGTGAGCCCAGGCTGCAGTTCAGTCAAACTTGAACTGGAGAGCATCACTTAATCTGTCTGAGTTACAGCATCTGTTTTAAAAAGAAAAAGAAAAAAAAAACTGTATTTCTTTAAATATAAAGGGACAGAGAGGCCTGGCGTGCTGCAGTCCATGGGGTTGCAGAGTCGAGCATGACTTAGCGACGGAACAACAACAAAAACGTCATTGTGTCAGTTTAAGAGTGCCATGCCATCCCATCCTCATGTCATGTCTGTGCAGTGGGCTGGCTCCACCGCACACACTGAGGCTGAGCTGGTCAGGCCCAGCTGGCCTTCACCTCCCCTGCTCCAGGCCCCAGCCCATGTCAGCAATGCCTGGAGTAGCATCTCCTTCTGCTGGGGTGTGAGACAGGTAGGGAACTGGCTGGTGCAGAAAATGAAGACATCCCCCTTCTTGATGGGGTTCTCTGGCAACACCATCCCCTTACCTGGCACCTTCTTGTAGTCCTTCGGGTGGACAGTGTTACTGGTGGGGATGTTGAGCAGAGAGTCATCTAGGGTCTTCACCTCCATGGAGTAGTGGGTCAGAGCCTTGCTCAAGGAGATGGACGTCACAAAGAAGAGGCTGCCGTTCTCCCTGCGGAAGCAAGGGTGCAGTTTCTCCTTTATGATGAAGATGATGTCAGCTGAGATGATGTTGGGATTCTGGTCCCCTTCCTTCTCGAAGGTGATACGTGTGCCCTGCCTTCAACCAGGCTTTATGTCATCCGTGAGGATCTCGTCCCTGATGGTAAAGGAGTACCCATCCTCATTCAGCACTCTTTTAGGAGCTCTAAATTTTCTGAGTTCAGTCAAAGAATAGGGTAGGTTTTCTCTCTATCTATGGTTTTCAAACTGCACCCCTCAAAGCCGTCTCAGGGCACTCATCGTGGCAGCTTCAGCCACAGCAACATCTCATGTGTTTTTAAACAGTTTTTAGTTTTTAGCAACTTAATACTGATACATGTACATATCTTGGAAAAGCAAAATAACAGTAAAAGAAGCATCATAAAAATAGCAACTCCTGGTCCACACCTGCTCACTCTCAGTCACGCCCAGTTCTTATGGATATTTATGACAGTTAGATGCACTGATTTCTGTTAGACCCCATCCCCTCTTCACCTGAGTCTGTTCTCTCGTAATGCTATCCCAGTTTTTGACTAATTATAAGTGGACACATTTAACTCATTGACTGTCTCCTTTTACCAGGAACTCCCGTTTCTCCTGCCAGCAGTATTTGCCTCTTTTTGTTGCCTTTGCCTTGATTTCCATTAATGCTTGCTATTTCTTGAAAATGTTCCACCACCTCAAAAACCTGTCAGCGTGTTCCCTGTGCTGATTTAACGAGGAGCCTCCCCTCCCAGGGCCTCTGTGGCTCCCTGGTCTGCCCTCCCAGGGCCTCTGTGGCTCCCTGGTCTGCCCTCCCAGGGCCTCTGTGGCTCCCTGGTCTGCCCTCCCAGGGCCTCTGTGGCTCCCTGGTCTGCCCTCCCAGGGCCTCTGTGGCTCCCTGGTCTGCCCTCCCAGGGCCTCTGTGGCTCCCTGGTCTGCCCTCCCAGGGCCTCTGTGGCTCCCTGGTCTGCCCTCCCAGGGCCTCTGTGGCTCCCTGGTCTGCCCTCCCAGGGCCTCTGTGGCTCCCTGGTCTGCCCTCCCAGGGCCTCTGTGGCTCCCTGGTCTGCCCTCCCAGGGCCTCTGTGGCTCCCTGGTCTGCCCTCCCAGGGCCTCTGTGGCTCCCTGGTCTGCCCTCCCAGGGCCAGTGCCCAGTCCTGCCTGTGTTGGAGCCTGTGCCCGGCTGCCCCGTCTTCCTCTTGCCTGGTTTACACCCTGGTTTTAATGTAACCCATCCTCCTGTAGCTTGTGAGACTGTGTTTCAAGCACTGCCTAACTGACGATATGTCTATTTCACTCTCATATTTGATGGATGGACGGTTGGCTGATTTTCGAACTGACTTGAAAAATATTTTCCTTGAAAAATTGTTAAGGCCACTATTGCCTGGCTTCTGTTTTTATTGTTGAGATGTCTGATGCTATAATGATTTCCTATCCTTTAGCCCCAGGGCTTCCCTGATGGCTCAGTTGGTAAAGAATCCTCCTTTAATGCAGGAGACCCCGGTTCAATTCCTGGGTTGGAAAGTTCCTCTAGAGAAGGGATAGGCTACCCACTCCAGTCTTCTTGGGCTTCCCTTGTGGCTCAGCTGGTAAAGAATTCACCTGCAGTGTGGGAGACCTGGGTTCGATCCCTGGGTTGGGAAGATCTCCTGGAGAAGGGAACAGCTACCCACTCCAGTATTCTGGAATGCTGTATTAGTTTCAGGCATATGGGCTTCCCAGGAGGCACAGTGGTAAAGAATCCAACTCCCAGTGCAGGAGACGCAAGAGACTTTGGTTCTATCCCTAGGTCTGGAAGATCCCCTGGAGAAGGAAATGGCAACCCACTGCAGTACTCTTGCCTAGAAAATTCCATGGACAGAGGAGCCTGGTGGGCTACAGTCCATGGGGTCTCAAAGAGTCAGACACGACTGAGCAACTAAGCGCATCCTTTGGCCAGTTTTATTTTTTTAGGGAGCCTGAAGTCTTACCTTTATCCCTTTTTTGCCACGAGTATATGCCTTGTCATGGTTTTTCATTCATTTTGCTTGGTACTTGATCAGCCTTTTCATTATGAAGACTCACATCCTATAGTTCCAAAACACTTTCCTGAATTATTTATTTTGTAATTTCCTCCATTTCATTTTTTCCATTTTCTCTTTCTAATGTTCTTTTCAGTTCAATATTAGACCTTCCAGCTTGACCTTCTCATTTTATCTTTTTTTTCCTTTGTTTTTCTCTCTCACTCTCTCCCCCTCCTTGAGATTAATCAACTTTATATTCTAACCCTTCTGTTACTTTTTTAAATGTGGCTACTCTATATTTACTTTGAAAAATTGCTGCCATTTTTATAACCATTTATTATTGTGTCGTGGATGCAATTTCTTCTCTCCTCTCTCTAAGGATGTTACTGCCTCCCTAACCCGACCTGTATAAATCCTAACTATCCTTCAGTTTTATTGTTGTTGTTATTCAGTTGCTAAGTCATGTCCAGCTCTTTGCAACTCCCTGGACTATAGCCTTCCAGGCTCTTCTATGCATGGGATTTCCCAGGAAAGAATACTGGAGTGGGAAATCCTTATCCAGGGGATCTTCCCGGCCCAGGGATCAAACCTACATCTCCTGCTTGATAGGCAGATTCATGATCACTGAACCACCTGGAATGCCAACTATCCTTCAAGGTTCAACTCAAAACCTTATCTCTTATTAGACCTTCTCCAATCAGTCCAACTCTTGCCACTAGATAGGAATTTTATAGCATTATTATATTCCACACTACTTAATAGGTAATTTTATTTAAACTTGCATTACTTCCTTTTGAGGAATCAGTCTTATCTCCCCAATTTTACCATAATCTTTCAAAAAGAGGGACTATTTACTTGTTTTGCATCAGCTACAGTGCCTTGTCTAGAGTTGTGACTATAACAAGTGATAAACAGGTGCTCATTGATTTGAACTAAATGATAAGCCATCCTTATCCCACCAAACCAACCTATCCCAGTGAGAGTTCTTTAAAGAGCACCAAGAACATAAGTATTTTTAAAATTGTGTAACTGTAGAACTTACAGATTTTTATAGCTTTTCCCATCTTTCACGATGTTTCAGTTCAGTTCAGTCGCTCAGTCATGTCCAACTCTTTGCGACCCCATGGACTGTAGCACGCCAGGCCTCCCTGTCCATCACCAACTCCCGGAGTTTAGCCAAACTCATGTCCATTGAGTCAGTGATGCCATCCAGCCATCTCATCCTCTGTCGTCCCCTTCTCCTCCCACCTTCAGTCTTTCCCAGCATCAGGGTCTTTTCCAATGAGTCAGCTCTTCACATCAGATGGCCAAAATACTGGAGTTTTGGCTTTAACATCAGTCCTTCCAATGAATACCCAGGACTGATCTCCTTTAGAATGGACTGGTTGGATCTCCTTGCAGTCCCAGGGACTCTCAAGAGTCTTCTCCAACACCACAGTTCAAAAGCATCACTCAGCTTTCTTTATAGTCCAACTCTCATATCCATACCTGACCACTGGAAAAACCATAGCTTTGACTAGACAGACCTTTGTTGACAAAGTAATGTCTCTGCTTTTTATATGCTGTCTAGGTTGGTCATAACTTTCCTTCCAAGGAGTAAGCATCTTTTAATTTCCTGGCTGAAGTCACCATCTGCAGTGATTTTGGAGCCCAAAAAAATGAAGTCAGCCACTGTTTCCCCATCTATTTGCCATGAAGTGATGGGACCAGATGCTGTGATCTTAGTTTTCTGAATGTTGTTTCAGCTACACCTAATTCAGCAGTGATATTTTAGTGAATTCCTTTTATTAAGTGTTCCCTGAAGCTCTCAACAAAAATTTCATAGGAAAAGCACAACTTTCTTTTCTCAGTCATATTTCATTGATTTAGGAAATATTTAATTGAATTATGCACTTGAAACAACCAAGAACAATGGACACAAGCAGGGTTGGAAGCAAACACATTGAAATCTTTCCCAACATGATTCAGGGTGGTAGGACCTGAAGGGCTTGGGTGTTCTAGGGAGTAACTTGCCAGCTTCAGGCCTTTGTGCTGCCAGGAATGAATGGTGTTAGACTATCGTGTCAGCCAAGTGGAAGCAGTCAAGAGAGTGTCTACTATCCTCTGTTCTTGGTGTACCAAGAAGAGGTCTTTGGCAGAAATGGATTTGTGCTCATCATCTGTCTTGGGTCCCTTTCCTATCAAGGGTGTATGTGGGTCATATACCCAAGCCAGCTGACATGGCTTAGTACATAGTCTGAAAACAACTCAGCTTTACTGACTCAGGGACCAATCATCTTAGGCTCATTAGAACCAAAATCTACCTACGTGATCTGTAATCCCCCGACCATGAATCCTCAGAGGGCCAACAGAGCTCTGCTGGGTCTAGAAATCATGCCTTTTCCATCTCTGGGATGTAGTCGCACTCTGAGTGTGTGCTTAGTCATGTCTGACTCTTTGCAACTCCATTGACTGTAGCCCAGAAGCCTTCTCTGTCCTTGGGATATTCCTGGCAAGAATACTGGAGTGCGTTGCTCTTTCCTACTCCAGGGAATCTTCCCAACCCAGGGATCGAACCGGCATCTCTTGCACCTCTGGCACTAGCAGGCAGATTCTTTACCAACGCGCCATCTGGGCCTTCTCTCCTCCCTACTTCCGATCGGCAACCTGCACTGTTCATTACCCGGCCATACTTGTTGCCCATCTGCCACTGAGACAGCCATTGCACTTCAGATGAGCCAAACATCGATTCTCAGAGAGGAGATATCTGAGTTGTCTTTGTATGGCCCCTTGCCACAACATGAATCATTTTTTATAATAGTCGAGGGAAACTTGGAAATCCTCCTTGTGTTATGTTCTCTTTGGAAGGCTAACCTCTAAGTTTAATTTCAAGGTGTGTGTGCTCAGTTGCATCCAACTCTTTGCAACCCCACGGACTGTATCTCGCCAGGCTCCTCTGTCCATAGAATTTCCAGGCGAGAATATTGGGATGGGTTGCCATTTCCTCTTCCAGGGGATCTTCCTGACCCAGGGATCGAACCAGCAGCTCTTGCATCTCCTGTGTTAGGAGGCAGATTCGTTACCAGTGTGGCACCTGGGAAGCCCACTGATATTAATGACATTAAATACTTGTCTTTCCTACTGATCATACTCAAGGGACTGATATCACTGTTTTGTGAGCCTTCATGATCACAAACATGAAGGAAGCTGCCCCTGGTCACCATCCCCGAAAAAAGGAGGTGGTTGTTCAATCACTCAGTCATGTCCAACTCTATGCACTCCCATGCCTACCCCACACCAGGCTTCCCTGTCCTTCACTGTCTCCTGGAGTTTGCTCATATTCATGTCCATTGAGTTGGTGATGCTCTCTAACCCATCTCATCCTCTGCCGCCCTCTTCTCCTTTTGCCTTCAGTCTTTCTCACATCAGAGTCTTTTTCAATGACTCAACTCTTTGCATCAGGTAGCCAAAGTACTGGTGCTTCAGCTTCAGCATCAATCCTTCCAATGAATCTTCAGGGTTGATTTCCTTTAGAATTGACTGGTTTATCTCCTTGCAGTGCAAGGGACCCTCAAGAGTCTTCTCCAGCACCTCAGTTCAAAAGCATCAATTCTTTGGTGCTCAGCCTCCTTCATGGTCCAACACTCACATTGGTTCAAGACTACTGGAAAACCCATAGTTTTGATTATATAGATCTTTGTCAGCAGAGTGATGTCTTTGCTTTTTGTCATAGCTTTCCTTTCAAGAAACAAAGGTCTTTTAATTTCATGGCTGCAGTCACCGTCTGCAGTGATTTTGGAGCCCAAGAAAATAAAATCTGTCACTGATTCCATTTTTTCCCCTTTTATTTTTTCATGAAGTGATGGGACTGGATGCCATGATCTTAGTTTTTTGAATGATGAGTTTTAAGCCAGCTTTTTAACTCTCCTCTTTCACTCTTATCAAGAGGCTCTTTAGTTCCTGTTCACTTTCTGCCATAAGGGTGGTGTCATCTGCATATCTGAAGTGTTTGATATTTCTCCCAGCAATCTTGATCCAACTTGTGCTTTATCCAGTCCAGCATTTCGCATAATGTATTCTGCATATAAGTTAAATAAATAGGGTGACAATATGGGAGAAATCTCAATAACCTCAGATATGCAGAAATAACCTCACTTATGGCAGAAAGTGAAGAGGAACTAAAAAGCCTCTTGATGAAAGTGAAAGAGGAGAGTGAAAAAGTTGGCTTAAAGCTCAACATTCAGAAAACTAAGATCATAGCATCTGGTCCCATCACTTCATGGGAAATAGATGGGGAAACAGTGGAAACAGTGTCAGACTTTATTTTGGGGGGCTCCAAAATCACTTCAGATGGTGATTGCAGCCATGAAATTAAAAGACGCCTACTCCTTAGAAGGAAAGTTATGACCAACCTAGACAGCAAATTAAAAAGCAGAGACATTACTTTGCCAACAAAGGTCCGTCTAGTCAAGGCTATGGTTTTTCCAGTGGTCATGTATGGATGTGAGAGTTGGACTGTGAAGAAAGCTGAGCACCAAAGAATTGATGCTTTTGAACTGTGGTGTTGGAGAAGACTCTTGAGAGTCCCTGGAACTGCAAGGAGATCCAACCAGTCCATCCTAAAGGAGATCAGTCCTGGGTGTTCATTGAAAGGACTGATGCTGAAGCTGAAACTCCAACACTCTAGCCACCTCATGTGAAGAGCTGACTTTGGAAAAGACATTGATGCTGGGAGGGATTAGGGGCAGGAGGAGAAGGGGACAACAGAGGATGAGATGGCTGGATGGCATCACCGACTCGATGGACATGAGTTTGTGTGAACTCCGGGAGTTGGTGATGGACAGGGAGGCCTGGTGTGCTGTGATTCATGGGGTCACAAAGAGTCGGACACAACTGAGTGACTGAACTGAACTGATACAGCCTTGACATACTCCTTTCCCAATTTGGAACCAGTCTGTTGTTCCATGTCTGGTTCTAACTGTTGCTTCTTGACCTGCATACACATTTCTCAAGAGACAGGTAAGGTGGTCTGGTATTCCCATCTCTTTAAAAATTTTCCACAGTTTATTATGATCCACACAGTCAAAGGCTTTAGCATAATGAATGAAGCAGATGTTTTCCTGAAATTCCCTTGCTTTCTGTGTAATCCAATGGATGTTGGCAATTTGATCTCTGGTTTCTCTGCCTTTTCTAAACCCAGCTTGTACATCTGGAAGTTCTCTTTTCATATTCTGCTGAAGGCTAGCTTGAAGGATTTTGAGCATAACCTTACTAGCATGTGAAATGAGCACAATTGTCCAGTAATTTGAACATTCTTTGTCACTGCCTTTCTTTGGAATTGGAATGACAACTGACTTTTCCAGTCCTGTGGTCACTGCTAAGTTTTCCAAATTTGCTGGCATATTAAGTGCAGCACTTTAACGCATCATCTTTTAGGATTTGAAATAGCTCAGCTGGAATTACCATCACCTCCACTGGCTTTGTCTGTAGTGATGTTTCCTAAGGCCCACTTGACTTTGAACTCCAGAATGTCTGGCTGGCTCTAGGTGAGTGACCACACCATCATAGTTCTCTGGGTTATTAAGATCTTTTTTGTATAGTTCTGTGTATTCCTGCCATCTCTTCTTAACCTCTTCTGCCTCTGTTAGGTCCTTACCATTTCTGCTCTGTATCGTACCCATTCTTGCGTGGAATATTCCCTTGGTATCTCTAATTTTCTTGAAGAGATCTCTAGTCTTTCCCATTCTGTTGTTTTCTTCTATTTCTTTGCATTGTTCATTGAAGAAGGCCTTCTTATCTTTCCTTGCTCTTCTCTGGAAAGGAGGAAGACTCTTTTGCAAATAGGGGCTGGAGAAAAGTGCATGAAAAGTGCAACTGAACTATTGTATGAAAATTAAAGGGCAAACAGAAATATCAAGTCAGTTAGATGAAAGTTCCGTTTATAGAAAGCCAAAATGGAGTCAATTCAGTTGAATCAGTTTCTTGGTAAATTTAGTGATTTGACTGTTTTTCCTGTTGCTGGTTTAGAAGCAGCATAGAGTTCAGCAAACAGCGATGAGTTTTCCGTTTCTTCTATGGATGTAGTGAACAAAGGCAAGTTGCATTTTAGATTGATGGAAAGAACGATCAAATTAAATTTGCAATTGCAGCCAATCCCCTTTGACTTGTTTTCATTGTTCTCCTTGATTGTGGCATTTTCATGTTATTAATAGCGGCTTGGGCTGTGGCTGTTCTCCACCTTGGTGTATTTGACTTGTTCTAGTTCCATCTTTTTTCCCCTGCTCACTTGCTGGTGTCTGGGCCACACTGGGCCCTGCTGTGAGCTTGGGCTGTGACGGCTATGGCAGCATGTCCTCTCACGTCCCTTTCCTTGGCTGGCTCATCCAGCCCAGCAGAACGATGCTTTCCGCTCCTGGGCAGGGCAGCGGGCAGCTGTCTGCAGAGCCAGCCACTTAGTCCTCTGTTCACACCCTCTGCCCACCCCACCTCCCCGCCGCCGCCTCCTCCCCTCCATCCTCTTCTGCCTGAGCAAGGTTGGCTTTCTTTTTCTCAAGCAGTTTTTCAAATACCAGTGATCCTTCCCCTAGATTCTGGAAAGGTGATGTTGGAAAACGTTTGTCTGCAGGTGTTTCCTCAGCTCCTTCTCTCTTAAGCCGCTGAGCTCTTGGATCTGCTCATCCTTCTTGTGATCACCTCTCAGATGATGTGGGGACAGGACCTTCCACATGTGAAATGACCAGCTGAAAAGGCCCTCATGGAGAAAATGTAGTTAACACCACTGATAAAATAGTCAAAATGTATTAGATGTGCCCAAGAAATGAATGCCACTGCCTGATCCCAGAGACAACTTCATTTGGAGGCAAATTTTAAAAAATATGTTTTGGGGGTTCTCTTTGAGTGTCCAGGCCCCTGAGAAGAAAGGCTTGGAGACTTCCTGGTCTAGAGACTTCCTTCCTTTACTAACCAAGTAGCAGAATCCCTTAGGAGGTCACCGTGGAATTGGGGTTCCTTCAGATCAAATGCACCCACCATGACTTTCTCTGAAACCAACCATTCCATACCCAACACGGACCAAAGGACTAATCCACAGTGGCCAATCGCTGTGCTGAGAGCCTCGTGCAGTGCTTTCTTCAATGGACTAGATTGAAGGGCTTTGGTAGAAAGATGTTGCTAAAATATAATAATGAATAAAAGGACTCCACCCCTTCCTGCATCTGCTAAAAACAAACAAACAGAAAAAAACTGGGTAGAGGGGGATAAAAATGATCTGTCTCAACCCAAGAAGATAATAACACTGCCTCTCTTTCCTTGTTTTAGGGAGTGCTGTCGATTTTTTGGAGACAATGGCTTGACTTTGAAGGTGTTTTTTACCAAGGCAGCACCCTTTGGTGTTCTTTGGACTCTCACAAACTACCTGTACTTACATGCAATAAAGAAAATAAACACTACGGATGTCTCCGTATTGTTCTGCTGCAACAAAGCTTTTGTGTTCTTGCTCTCATGGATCGTTCTCAGGGACAGGTTCATGGGAGTGAGGGTAAGTTCCTTATTCTCTGTCTTCCTCCCTCACTCAGTCATGCCAGCCAAAACCTGCCCATCGGCTTGCTTAACTCCATGTGCTGGACCGTTCAGCCTAAGCTGCTAACCACTCTCCTTCTGATTTGCAGCAGAAAAGGAGCCCAGCCAAGGGCCAGGCTCTTGGGGTGCTTTGCAAACCTTCTTGCTTGCGAACCATTCTAGACAAGCGTTCATTAAAGCACCTTTCATTTCAAGCATTTCAACAAGCATTCCCTAAAGTGTGTGCCAGTTGGGGTCCCCCCTTAGGGAAGGGGTGATGTATTCAGCCTGCCTCTCACAGTCCCTGCAGCCCAGAGCCCTCAGCTAACACTGCCATAACACTGATATCTAAAACTAAATGTCCTCATCCACGTGGACATGCCCTCTTGGTGGGCCATTTATATGGACAGTGCATTCAATGCCTGAGTGGGCCAGACACACTTAGAAAGTGAAAGTTGCTTAGTCGTGTCTGACTCTTTGCGACCCCATGGACTGTAGCCCGCCAGGCTCCTCTGTCCATGGGGATTCTCCAGGCAAGGATACTGGAATGGGTTGCCATGCCTTTCTCCAGGGGATCTTCCCAACCCAGGGATCGAACCCAGGTCTCCTGCATTGCAGGTGGATTCTTTACCAGCTGAGCCACCAGGGAAGCCCAGTTCAAATTCTGAACACACTTAAGACCCACTAAAGCTCAGTTCAAAGTTTGGAGGGACAGTTTCACTTGCTTCAACCCCAGAGGAAGGGAGAATGAAATGATACGCCCTGAATTACCTCTTGTTGTCACCTCTGAGACTGAGTAAATTCCCTTAAAATAGAGTCAAACTTAGCTAGTCATATTTTAGAACAATTTTGTGAAATATGATAAGTGTGCTATCAAACATGAGCCTACAGATAGAGGAGTCCACCCAAGATGTAAGGAACAGACGACATTTAGCCTTGGAAAATGGCAACCCACTCCAGTATTCTTGTCTGGACAATTCCATGGATAGAGGAGCCTGGCAGGCTACAGTCCATGGGGTTGCAGTCAGACACGACTAAGGAACTGAGCAGGCAGGCCTTGGGACAGAATCCTGTTGCCTTCTGCTTGTCGCCCTCTGGTGGCCAGAAGCTACCACTGCCGCACTATCACTTTGTCGCAAACAGGGACAGAAAGGATTTGAGCAGGCTAGATCTCTGCTAGTCAGAATGCATCGCTTACTCCTTCCTGCACCCTCAGAACATATAGGAAGGCCAGGAAGCTGAGTCTTTTTGGACAGCAGTCCCATTAGAGGGAACCCCGCTGGCACCCAGCAAAGGGGCAGATTCCAGGCTCTCTACTTGTGTCCTTGGCTCACTGTCCTGGGAACAATGACATCACCTTCAGGGTGGCTTCACGCCCACCTCGTTACTCAAACAGCAGTGGGGACGTGAGTCAACTGCTGAGTTGTATTTTTAGCTTGCAGTAGGGGGAAAATTTGTTTTGAGGCTTCGTGTTAATTTTGGAATAAGAACTCAGCTCACTGTGCTACCACCCAGAAAAGCTTTGAGCAAATAAACTATAGAATACATCTCCACAAGAGGTACAGCCAGCAGCAATCTGTCCAACAGCCTGCCTGACTGGATACTGAAGGCTCAGATATGCTGGGGCCCATGGTGGCTTTCTTTTGAGGCCAAGAGCCAAGAAAAATGCCTGGCGGAGTACTCTCGGGGCATGGCTCTAAAAGTCCAAGGCAGATTCTGGATGGGAACATTACTGGGGAAAGATGCTGCAAGGTTCATTGTGCATCGTGCGGAAGAAAACGTTTTTGAGGTTAAGAGAAGGAGGTGTGAAAATGCTGACTCACAGAGAGCAGAGTGACACACCCAGATCTCTCTCTCATTGCCATGCAAGATCCCCCTCACATCCCTGAGCCGTGATTCAGTCCTGCCATCCTGGCCACTGGCTTGGTCTGCACTGACCACTGCAGACAGAGCAGATTTTCATACCGAGGCCTTCGGCCCGAGGCCAGCACTAAAATAAAGATCCAGGAGCCGGTGTTGGGGATGGAATTTACCAACCTGTAAAGCACCATGCAGTCCTAAGTCTCTCTGATAATCATCACCCCTCCTAGAAGTGACGTGTCCTCTAAGATCGTCCCACTCCAAGTCAAGGTGGGGCACCCTCTTATCATCAGGAGTTCAGAGAGCTTGAAAAACAATATGTAAGGTGCCAGCAGCTGGGCAGAGTGACAGGGGTCACCCTGGGGAAACAGATGGAGATCTGAGCCCAGGATGAGGCCGAACACGCACGCTTCTCTGAGACTCCTCTCAGACTGCTAGGTTAGCTGCCCACCACCTGCTGGTTCATTGCCAGAGACTGAAGGGAACTGACACTCATTTCCATCCTGATGGCTGAGCACACTGGCCTGAGAGTCACGCAGACACAGAGGACAGATGTTTGTGGAGCAGGCCACATAGAGGGCCTGCATTATTAAGGCCATGACTGAGATCACAAGAGTTTGTGGTTCCTGGAAAACAGCAGCAGGTCTGCGTCAGGTGGACAGACCAGGAAGAGCAAATGTTTGTCTTCAAATGCTGGGGAGGTTGTGGCCACACATGGCGTCAGAGGCTAGTGTTTGAGAGGAGCCCAATCTGGCCCCCATGTCACCCACTGACTCTGCTTTTCACATGTGTCCTGGCTTTCCAGGCTCGGGGGGTCATAACGCAACAAGGAGGTGGTAAATCCCAGAGTTGAGGGACAAGGGTTTGGGTCCACTCTCATAAGCTGTTGCATGTTAAGCTAGTTACTTAATGTCTCTGAGCCTCAATGACCTCATTTTAAAATACAGTTGTTGGCGACTTCCTTGGCAGTCTGGTGGTTAAGACTCCACCCTTCCAACGCAGGGGGTACAAGTTCAATCCCTGGTCAGGGTCCTAGGAACCCACATGCATGGGGTGAGGCCAAAAAATAAAATAGAACGTTAGGACTCATCTTATAGAACAGTTGTAAGAATAAAATAAAGTGATGCATGCCTGACACAGGAAACCCCATAAATGTTATCTTCTCTCACTGTTGTTATTCTTCTTATTCCTTCTCAAGTAGAGGAGTCTGATGGACCAGCCCACTTCTTTGCATGATAATGTCAGAGGCGGACAGACACTTAGGAAGGCAGCTGGGGGCAGCAAAAGCAGCGAGAGAATGAGAGCAAGTAGAATTCTGGAGAAGGAGAGATGGCCCCTGCTAAGCCAGAGGCCACCCAGCTGTGGCAGCAGCTGGATAAAGGCCATGCCACCCCCAGTCCGCATCTCAGAGGGGAGGGCAGATGGCATTCTCAGCTGTTCAGAACCACCCACTCCAGCTAGAGCGTGCAAACCAGGAGGAGTGGAGAAGCAGCAAGGAGGGCAGCTAAGGGATCATCCGAGTGGCCTCAAACCCCAGCAGCATGGTCCTGGGGAGCCTGGACCTTTTTCAAGAGCAAGCCCCGCCTCAGTCTGACCCCAGCTGATGTTTTCCATAATTCACCCCCTTGCAGCCTTTGGTTCAGTGCCAGCCCTGAATGGTAACCCCTAGTGCTGACCTCGACTCCACCTTCTGTTGGGGAGGCTGTCCCCCACCACCCGAGCACAGCTGGGGAAGGGCACAGGGCACACAGAGTGTGGGGGAGCGTGAGGTGGGGGGCTCAGGGCCCAGATGCCTTTCCAGCCTCTGAAACAAGCGGGGTGAGCTAGAGGGTCCGCTAATTCCTCCAGACTCTCTTGGCATTGGTGAGGGCAGTGCAGGACTTGGGAGGGAAAGGGCTGAGGGAAATATCCGTAAAAATTAACCTGTCCTTTCCCTTTTTTAAACTTCTCCAAACTGTACAAATCTAAAACCCATCACGAACGAGGCTCTGCTTGGCAGAGGGCACGCAGCCCATCACCTTTCTAGGGGAGTGGCAAGCAGTGCTGGTCTGAGAGGCTTGCAGCCTCCTGCCTCGTGCCTCCCGTGGTGCCCCTTTCCTCGGCCTGACGTCTGAGGGGGAGCAGTGTGCCCGTGGGGGGTACGGGCGCATCAGGGAGCTGCTGGAGCCCTGAATCCAGAGCCCTGGGGGTGGGGCAGGCTATAACCACACAGGCAAGACCATCATCCAGAGGCTAAACGGTAACATGCTGGCCTCGGGGTCTCCCACGTCCATGCTTCTTCCTCTTCTCCGGCTCATTTTTCCCAGAGTAGAGATGGCGGTTCCCCTCCTCTTGGTCTCAAGCCACTGTCAGCCATTTGTCTGGATCCCCAAGTCTTTGTTCAGTGTGACACACTGGGGATGCAACAGGAGAAGGTGAGAAAGCAGGGGTGAGGGGAACTAGGGCTATCCACTTTATTCCATCCTGAGACTCAGCATTCTCCCCCGGGAGTCTGGGATCTAGAAAATGAGGACTATGTGAAACCACAGAACACGTGGGACCAGCCTTATTGGAGAGTTCCTCTTACAACAGGAAATAGGCTGGGAAACATTTCCACATGTAAACCAAAAGCCAGATATTTCAGAGTATAAAGTGTGAACTCCACGCTTATTTTTTTTTTAAAGAGATCTGGCATCGTCAAAGGAATTTCAGGCTTGGGGAAGGATGCTCAGGTCTTCCTCTGAGATCCGTAGTGTATGTTTCAATTCCGCTCTGCTTTCAGGGATATCAGACACAAGGGAAACCACCAGCTTCCCCTCTGGCATGGAGGTCAGAGCCCAGGTTCAGGGTCGGGAGTCCCAGGGAGCTGCCGATGCCCAGACAGTATGCCCTGGAATCGAGTTGCTTAAACCTGTGACTCATGGAGAGGACCTCCAAGAGGAGAGGCTCTGGATGTGAGCAGCTGCGGGGTGAGCACTGTCCGCAGTGCCATCTGCCAGAATGAGCTCGCTGGTCTGGACTTGGCAAATGTTGACCGGGAAGCCAGCGGCCACCCACGCTCTCTATTTCTTGCCCCTCCCCTCAGCTCTTCTGCACAGCACAGCTCAGACGGAAGCTTTTAGCTCTTTATGATTTGATCAATAGAGAAAGGAGAATGAGGAGGTCCGAAATCCGCCCTCTAGATCTTCAGAGAAGAATAACCCTGGTTCCCCTTCACTTCCTTAAATTTCATCTTTATGTTTGGAAAGACTCAGGTGCCTTTGGAGATGTGCCATGTCACCTGGAGTGGAGCTGTGTTCTTCCCCGCCCACCCCATTTCCTTCGTTTTCTAGTTGGTTCTCTGTTCACCCAGCTGCCTAGCCAGGTCCAGCTGCCCTGTGCTGCATTTTTGTACTGTGCAGGCCCTCTGGAGCAAAGCCTGCCCTGCCTGCTTTCACTTATCCCCGTTCTCCTGGGGGGGAAGGTCCCTTACTCTTCCTGTTCCTCTTCTTTCTCAATGAAGAGCCGTACACAGTACATGTAGCATTTGAATGTAAAACACACGCATTCCGTGATGATGAGTGATAAAAAGTGAAGCAGGAAACCAGGAAGAGCTGGTAGACAGAGCAGGGCTGGCACTTCTCCAAGAAAGGATGACCACCTGCCCTCTCAGGGGCTCCTGTGTGAGGGCGCGTGTGTCTTTACACTGCCTGGGGAATGCACTACAGCTCAAACTGCTGAGCCCTGACACAGTGCCTTTCACCAACCTAAACACAACATGGTTCATCCCTGCACGAAACCTCACTTCAGATATCAGAGTAGAAATGGCAATGGCTTCAGAGGTGAATCCTACTTTCTAGTTATATATAGAAACACTGACTTTGCACTTAAACCTGAAATGCGTATCCCAGCTCTATGACTTTCAGCAAGTTACTGAGATTAAGTGCCCATGTCTATAAAATGAAATAAACTGAAATATCTACCTAGTCTGAGGATTAAATGAGAAAGTACACAGAAAACACTTATCCCCTGATCACTCAGTAAATGTTAGCCACCCGATATTTTTGCAGAGAGCAGAGGTCATTTGAACAGTCTGTAAGAGAGAGAGAACTCCAGTAAATCCAGTTGTCAGAACTTGCTCCGCCCACGTTTGTCCTGCCTCCAAGCAGCCCCTCCCACTTGCCGCCCAGCGACCTTTAAGTCGCTCCAGGACCACCTCCGGTTAGAACGGGTGCTTACCCAGTGCTAAAGCATTCCTCCTTTAGGAAATGTTATCCCAAGTAAGTTTCTCTCCTGTGCAGTCTGACGATTTGACTTTGCACTGCAGGAATGTGTAAAGATTCCAGCTGAGGGGTTTGGAGGAGAACAGGGCTGGGGGCGGGGCGGGGGTGGGAGCGGGAGGGCGGGGTGGGGGAGGGGCGGCTGGAGTGGGGGGCCCTCCAGTAGCTGGGGAAAGGAACTGCAGGGCCAGGGTTAAGGCACTGTATGTAGCCCTGATGGGCCAGTGACGCATGCCCGTCCAGAAGGTTCTACTGCTGGTGTGTGTGTAAAAGGGGGCCACGATCCGTGGTCGTGGTCACTGTGTTGAGATGTGAAGTACATAAAAGCAGGACCCTGAGAGGCACCCCCGGAAAGTTGGGAAGGAACTAAGAGGGGTCATGAACAGGCCATAGTCATGACCGAAGAACCTGTCGTTGCGACTGTGACCACCCCCTCCGGCGGCCCCAGGAGTCGCATGGCCGGGCCTCCCCCGACATGACGCCGAGTCACGCCTCTGCTCCTTGCCGTGAACCATTTCCGGTCCTCGGGTCACGCCAGGCTTTGCCGAGTGCCCCCTTCCGAGCAGGGACAAACATTGAGACAGGAGAGCAGCCTTTGCGTGGTCTCCGAAGGACTGAACGGGGGCCCCGCCGCCCTCCCCGGCACCCTCGCAGACATGCCTCCCCCTGCTGGCACGTGGGGGCGCCTCCGATTCCCCGCCGCTGCTCTGACCGCAGTGTCTTCCTTCCGCCCAGATCGTGGCCGCCATCCTCGCCATCGCTGGGATCGTGATGATGACCTACGCGGATGGCTTCCACAGCCACTCCGTCATCGGCATAGCCCTGGTGGTGGGCTCGGCATCCATGTCCGCCCTCTACAAGGTAGGCGCGGGGAGCGGGCCCTCTGGGCTCTCCTGGCCTGGCCGGCTCGGTGCTCTGAGGGAGCCTTGGATGAAGCTGGTGCTTGAAGATGAGCACCGGGCACAGCAAGCCTGACGGTGCCAGAGACGTGCAGCAGCTCTTGGCTCTGGCTTCCCAGACCTTTCCATCGACGGCCATACATTTGCAGCATTTGGGATAAAAGGGGTGGAAGGATAGGTGGATCGACTGAATCCAGTGAGTGACTTCCTTGTTTGGCCCGACAAGGGAGAACTGGGCTTCCCGGGTGATGCTAGTAATAAAGAACCAGCCTGCCAGTGCAGGAGAGATGAGAGATGTGGGTTCGATCCCTGGGTGGGGAAGATCCCCTGGAGGAGGGGGTAGCAACCCACTCCAGTATTCTTGCCTTATCCCATGGACAGAGGAGCTTGGTGGGCTACATTCCATGGGGTCACAAAAAGTCTGACAGGTCTGAGGAGACTTAGCACCCCTGCACAGAGAAGGATCAGGGGCCCTAACTGCCTGCTTCTGTGTTTGGTCAGATAATTTCCCGTCAGATTGGAAATGAAAATTGGAATATCTCCTGCAGCTTTGAAGTCTTTTATCACATGGTTTTTGAGGCCACCAGGACTCAACATGAATCCATGTGCGTTTCAAGTATTGCTTTAGACTGAATAAATAAAAGCACAATTACTATCATATGGAATTATAAAATATTTTTGACAAAATGCTGGGAACCATTGGAGGTGTGTGTGTGCCAACTGCATGTCTCGAGAAGACAATTATTTCCCCCACACTTATCTCTCACCCTCTCTGCTCCATCACACTTCTCAACTGCTCTCCCGCTTTGCCTCCCCTTCTCTTCAGATCCTTAGTCAAGAATGCAAATATTTTCTGGTCTCCATGTTGGGAAACTGACCTGGAAGATTCAATGAAAAATTACATTTTAGCTTTGAGTCTTAACGGCCCTTTGTGGATACAGATAGTCAGACAGAGAAAATAAACGACTGTAGAAAGTTCTAAGAAAAGGAACTTTTCCAGCATGGGGAGGAACACATTTATGCGTTTGTAAAATGAATTGACTATACCTTTTTTTTTTTTCGCCTTGGCCTGAGGCTTGTGATATCTTAGTTCCTGACCAGGGATCGAACTTGTACCCCCCCTGCATTGGAAGCTCGGAGTCTTAACCACTGGACCACCAGGGAAATCCCAACTGTACCTTCTTATCCTTCATCAGCTCCCTGCCCTTTGCCCTCAGAGAAACACAGCCCATGAGGAATACATCTCACCCAGAGGATGTGATAGTCTAGCCCCATTCGTGACTCCAGAGCCACTGCCCAAATACAGAAAATACTTAAATACTCTGCTCTCTTTAATGAGCTGCATGCTAATGGGAAGCAGAGTGGATAGATACTCCATCCACCACGAATACAAATATTCTGATTTAGACTTACATTTCCAACTCCTCCACTGGCTGATCTTTATCCAGACAGGCTGGTGGGCAGAAGGGTAAAAGGACTTGACTTCATTTCCCTTTGCATGCTTCCTGCCCAGAAATGTCCAGAGATACCCCAAAGAGGTGTGAAATGACTGCAAGAGGAAGAAGGAGGAGCAGAGCAGAGGCTGACACTGGACCATCAGTTCTGTAACTGTGAACAATGTAGTAAACTTGGAGGCTGGACGGGGCCTGCTTCCCCTGGGAGCTCAGCTTCCCGCCTTCTCCAGCCACCTTTGTCCCTTTCCTGGCTTTTCATGCATCTGAGATGTGTACACACAGGGGCAAGAAATCCATCGGGAGTGTTCCACTGAAACCCCATGCCATGTCTGGAATGTGGGTGGTGGACTGGAGCAGAGGTAAGCTGTGAGTGTTGTAAAACCTCTCCATTTGGTTTACAGGAAATGTCTTTGTAGCCAGATCCCTTTTTGTGGGGTGGGACAGTGGTTTTCAAACTGTTCAGGGATGAATGTTAGAGATTCCCGAAAGGAAAGTGTAATTGTGGCTTGCGTCAATCAAGTCTGACTCTTTGCAACCCTATGGACCGTAGCCCTCCAGGCTACGTCCATGGGATTTTCCAGGCATGAATACTGGAGTGGGTTGTCATGCCCTCCTCCAGGGGATCTTCCCAGCCTGGGGATCAAACCCTGGTCTCTTAGGTCTCCTGTATGGCAGGCGGGTTCTTTACCACTAGCACCACTTGCAAGCCCATGCAATCATGGCAGATACTTCTAATTTAAGTGGCTTTCTCATCTTCAATGCCATGAGGCTGCGATGTGGTGTCATATATACAACACAGAGGATTCGAGCGTGGTATGAAAACCCATGATTCCTGAAAATGCTCTCTGTGTACCTGAGGAGTAACCCTCCATCGCCACATTACTGAGCATGGAGGAACCCTACTGCCCTTCACTGAAGGCCACGTGAGGTGGAATTTACCATCACATGGCTGTCGGCCCCGTGGTCCAGCCCCAGCTTACCAAGTGCACTCACTTCTCCGTGGCAAGTTGGAGTCCAAGGCGAACTGTCAACCCTCCTCCTCTGCTCTCTCCGGCAGGTCCTGTTCAAGCTCCTCCTGGGCAGTGCTAAGTTTGGAGAAGCCGCCTTATTTCTTTCCATTCTGGGTGTGTTTAACATCCTCTTCATCACCTGTATTCCTGTCATCCTCTACTTTACCAAAGTGGAATACTGGAGCTCTTTTGATGACATTCCATGGGGAAACCTTTGTGGATTTTCAGTCCTCTTATTGAGTAAGTGGCGACTACCCTGCCAGAATCCCCAGAAAGCAGGGACTGACAGTGGGATCCGGAAACCCATGCCCTGAAGGAGAAAACCAAGCCTATTATTAGCCCTAAGTTCTCCATGGTTTTCTAGGTCATTGTGTCGCACGAAGGAAGCCTTTGTGATGATGACACTAGCTCTAATTCCAGGACTACGGTCTGCTGCTCTGAACAGTGATCTAGTGGCCAAGGGTAATAATAGTACATTACTTCTAGGGCTGACATGTCCAACTCTTTGCGACCCCATGGACTGCAGCATGCCAGGCTTCCCTGTCCTTCACTATCTCCCCGAGTTTGTGCAAACTCATGTCCATTGAGCCAGTGATGCCATCCAACCATCTCATCCTGTCACCCCCCTCTTCTCCTGCCCTCCATCCTTCCCAGAATCAGGGTCTTTTCCAATAAGTTGGTTCTCCACATCTGGTGGCCAAAGTATTGGCTTCAGCTTCAGCGTCAGTCCTTCCATTGAATATAGGGCTGGTTAGAAATTGGTAGATTAATACTATAATAGGGAAGAAACTTTTGTATTCTATTACAAGTTTATCACTAAAAGGATGATGCCTACAAGCTTAAATTATACATAATGCTCCCCAAGTAATGTGCATTAAGCGAAAATACTTTTGTTTAGCTCACAGGAAATAACCTGACTAGACCTGCTTGTGAATGACTGTAGAGAGGAAGAAATTAACACATCCTCTCTGGAGACTGATGGGAACCAGGAAGTGTTTGACTCTACTCTCTCCCCTTTTAGTATAAAAGGAGCCTGAATTCTAACCCAGATTGGATGGTTCTTTGGGACGTGAACTCACGATCTTCTCAGTTTGGCAGCTTTATGAATAAAGCTGTTATTCCTTGCCCCAGAAACTGACCTTTCAATTATTGGCCTGTCGTGCAGCAAGCAGTACAAGCTTAGAGTTGGTTAACGATCCACACAGAGCTCTTAGAACACTGCCTGATGATGTCAGTAAACATTATCACTATTAGTGCCATCATCAGCATTGCTTCATTATCATCACCATCCTCATCACGAGCAGTTGCTGCAAGGCTGGTCCTCGGCAGGGAAGCATCCAAGGAGGAGCCTCACCCATTTCTATCTAAAATGTGCATCCCAAAGCTCCTGATCATAGTCGTCCCAGAATCACTGCCAGCAGCAGAAAAAAGCAAAGTTAGGCAGATAAGTAGGATAGTCCCATCCTCTTTTCTAGTGCCTTCTCACTTAGCTTTTTAAAATTTCTTTCTTCTTCTTCAGAGCTCAGGGAAGAGAGGAGACGTAAGTAATCAGGATGTTTGGCCTTAATCCCCAGTCCTGGAGCGCTTGCAGGAACCCAAGTCCCCTGAGTCAGAATAAAGAGCAAAACCCCCAGACTCCAGCCTCCTCAGAGAAGCTGGGGTTGGATAGGCCAGAAAGGATGGAAAGTCAGAGCTGGTCATGCATAACACCGATCTTTTTATTCTTTATTTCAGCATTCAATATTGTATTAAATTTTGGAATTGCTGTTACATATCCAACTCTGATGTCTCTTGGAATCGTCCTCAGCGTACCTGTGAATGCAGGTAAACTTCTGTGGCTCTCTGTATCTGTTTGTAAACACACACATGCAAGCACACACGTGCACGCACATACTCACATATATTCTTGCTTGCCTGGTACAGTGTACAGGTTTAACCTCCTGTACAGAAAGAAACCACTTGGGTAAAATGTTGATGTTTGTGATACATGCAATATTTTCTTCAGAATGGGTTGATTTTCACATATAACACCAAGGTACAGAAAGTCTAAAATCATCTTTATTTGAGCCAGCGTGGAGATCAGAGATGAATATCGTTAATATTATTAATAAGTAGAGACGAATAGGTAGCAGAAAAAAGCTTTTTAGTTTTCATAAGGAGCTTTCTAGAAGAGAATGTCAGCTCAGGATAAGGCAGGCATGAGATAGAGACATGTCCACAACTAGAGAAGTGCCGACATTGCTCCCGGAGTCCCAGAAGAGAGCCAGCTGCTCAGGACCCCACTCTGTTCTTCACTGGGGACTCACCAGCACACTCAGTCGGTTCTTCTAAAGCGTGCCATCAGCTGCCCCTCACCTCCTTCCCTTTCCTGGCTCCTGCTGCTATGAACTTTGGGTTTTCCTCCCAGAATCTCCCTGAGTTATACCCAACCTCCCTGTAGAATCTGTTTGTGAGTCACTTCCCAGAGCACTCACCCCCGTGACCTTGGCACAGCTCCTGCCAAAGCCATCTCCTGACCTGCCCACTTCTGGGTCATTAGAGGACTAGGCTCCCAGGGAATGGCAACCCCATATCCTGTTCAGTCTGGTGAAAATAAGCCTGGAAGCATAGGTAAGACCACAGTCAACTTCCAGAGGTCTTCCTTGCGTTGCATTCCACACGGTCTATATATGTCTTACCCTGGTCCTAGACTCCTTGGGCCCGGCACCTGCCCAGAGGGAGGGTGACCAGTCCCCTCTCATAACCTCTGTGGGCCCTTACTTATCCCCTAAAAATGAAGGTTGTCCCTGAGTCATCACCTTGGTTCATAGGAGGACCACATGAAATGATTTATGAAGCAGAACTTCCAAAGGCAGGAAGCCCCTAAACAGCTGGAGAGCTGGTAGAACAGTGGTCCAGCCTGTCTGTGTCCACACACCACAGGCTTCAGAAAAATAACTCATCAACATACCCCCACTGCATCTTAGTGTTGTCTTTATAGTCACAGAGCAGTCTTGTTTCAGGGAGGCGTATTCCAGGTGACCCTTGTATAGAAGCTACTTGAACTGTATCATACAGCCAGTGTGTGAGAGGTTAATCAGAAGCCTCTGCCATGTAAGAAGGTCAGCAGTGTATCAGAGGAAGCAATGACAGTCAGTTCTCCAGGGAAGGAGGAGCAGAGTCGGTGGTTCTCTGACCTGTCAGAGCAGAGTCCTTGCTGGGCTTTCTGACACTCTCTCTAGCATAGCTCACGGGACTGGCTGACTGGCTCTGATGGTTCACTGTAAAGAATCCACCTGCCATGCAGGAGACCTGGGTTTGGAAGATCCTGGGTCAGGAAGATCCTCTGGAGGAGGAAATGACAACTCACTCCAGTATTCTTGCCTGGAGAATTCTATAGACAGAGGAGCCTAGTGAGCTTCAGTCCATGGGGTCGCAAGGAGTCGGACATGACTGAGCAACTAACACTTTCACTTTCTTTCATTTGTAAATTAACAGGCTGTTGTGCCGGATCTGCCGGTATTAAAAACTAAAGTGTTTCTGAATTTGAGGGAGATAAAAGAGGTGCTTTAATTCCACAAAAGAACTGCTAACAAAATGTTTTTCTCAGGTTTGCCTTTTACCTCTCTGCCCAGCCTCTGGATGGAGGCGAGAAGTGCAGGAAGAAGGGGATGGGGCAAGAGGACTGGAGGAACAGGAAGGGGGATGACAGAGCAGCCCCCTCGTGGGGCAGACGAGGCGGGTAGGGGGCGCAGAGGGAGGAAGAGCACGCAGGCTTCAAAAGCTGCGCATGCAAGTCAGAAGAAACGCTTTCACAAACTGAGTTTTTCAGAAAAGCAATCTGATACTCCCTTGTGTGGAGTTCAGTTCAGTTCAGTCGCTCAGTCGTGTCCAGCTCTTTGCGACCCCATGGACTGCAGCACGCCAGGCCTCCCTGTCCATCACCAACTCCCGGAGTTCACTCAAACTCATGTCCATTGAGTTGGTGATGCCATCCAATCATCTCATCCTCTGTTGTCTCCTTCTCTTCCTGCCTTCAATCTTTCCCAGCATCAGGGTCTTTTCTAAGGAGTCAGTTCTTTGCATCAGATGGCCAAAGTATTGGAGTTTCAGCTTCAGCATCAGTCCTTCCAATGAATATTCAGGACTGATCTCCTTCAGAATGGACTGGTTGGATCTCCTTGCAGTCCAAGGGACTCTTAAGAGCCTTCTCCAACACAACAGTTCAAAAGCATCAATTCTTCTTTATGCTCAGCTTTCTTTATGGATTCACATCCATTCATGACTACTGGAAAAATGATAGCTTTGACTAGATGGACCTCTGTCAGCAAAGTAATGTCTCTGCTTTTTAATATGCTGTCTAGGTTGGTCAGAACTCCTAGGTTGTCATGGAGCAAGTGTCTTTTTATTTCATGGCTGCAGTCACCATCTGCAGTGATTTTGGAGCCCAAGAAAATAAACTCTCTGTTTCCATTGTTTCCCCACCTATTTGCCATGAGGTGATGGGACCAGATGCCATGATCTTAGTTTTTTGAATGCTGAGTTTTAAGCCAGCTTTTTTCACTCTCTTCTTTCACTTTCATCAAGAGGCTCTTTGCTTTCTGCCATAAGGGTGGTATCCTTGGCATGTCTGAGATTATTGATATTTCTCCCAGCAATGCTGATTAAAGCTTGTGCTTCATCCAGCCCAGCATTTTGCATGATGTACTCAGCATATAAGTTAAATAAGCAGGGTGACAGTATATAGCCTTGACGTACTCCTTTCTCAATTTGCAACCAGTCTGTTGTTCCATGTCTGGTTCTAACTGTTGCTTCTTGACCTGCATATAGGTTTCTCAGGAGGCAGGTAAGCTAGTCTGGTATTCCCTTCTCTTTAAGAATTTTCCACAACAGTGATCCACACAGTCAAAGGCTTCAGCGTAGTCAATAAAGCAAGTGAGATGAGTGCAATTGTGCGGTAGTTTGAGCATTCTTTGGCATTGCCTTTCTTCGGGATTGCAATGAAAACTGACTTTTTCCAGTCCTGTGGCCACTGCTGAGTTTCCAAATTTGCTGGCATATCGAGTGCAGCATTTTCACAGCATCATCTTTCAGGATTTGAAATAGTTCAGCTGGAATTCCATCACCTCCACTACTTTGTTCATAGTGATGCTTCCTAAGGCTCACTTGATTTTGCATTCCAGGATATCTGGCTCTAGGTGAATGATCACACCATCGTGGTTATCTGGTCATTAAAATCTTTTTTGTACAGTTCTTCTGTGTATTCTTGCCACCTCTTTGTAATATCTTCTGCTTCTGTTAGGTCCTTACCATTTCTGTCTTTTATTGTGCCCATCTTTGCATGAAAGGTTCCCTTGGTATCTCTAATTTTCTTGACAAGATCTCTAGTGTTTCCCATTCTATTGTTTTCATCGATTTATTTGCATTGGAAAATATGCAAAAATTGCATTGGAAATATGCTAAGGAAGGCTTTCTTATCTCTCCTTGGAACTCTACATTCAAATGGGTATATCTTTCCTTTCTTCCTTTGCCTTTCACTTCTCTTCTTTTCTCAGCTATTTGTAAGGCCTCCTCAGACAACCATTTTATGTGGAGGTCTGCCTCCAAATTTGCTTTGTTAGATTTAGTTAAGAAAAGAGAAAAATAAAGCAGAAAAAGGAAAAGAAAACCAACTTTGAAACACTTTTGATCTTTAGTTATGAAAAGAATGATGATCCAGATTTTATTAACTGATGTGAATCCTGTTCTCATTTTGTTCCCTCACCTCATCGGTCAGAAATGAGCTTCTGGCCTTTAATAAATGTTCATAATCAGCGATGACATAGGTGGCATTAGAGCCTCATGCTAATAATACCCTGGAGTGGAGTAAAGGTTTGTATCTATTACTTTCAAAGAACCAGGTTGAGTTTGGTCTTTAGAACATAAAACTATGGGACCTCCCCGGCCATCCAGTGGTTAAGACTCTGCACTTCCAGTGCAGGGGCCACGGGTTTGATCCCTGGTTGGGGAGCTGGGATCCCACATGCCGTGGGGTGCAGCCAGAAATATAAAAATGAATAAAATCTTTTTAAGATGTGAAAAGCACCAAGAATAGAAAGAAGGCAGTAACATTTTAATTGTCCTGGCACCCCAGAGGTGGCCACAATCAATTTTGGTATGTACTGGATTGGCTGAAAGTTCACTGGGGTTTTTCCAGGATAGCGTGTGAGAAACCCGAATGAACTTTTTGACCAACCAGTATATATACAGGGCTTCCCAGGTAGCATTAGTGGTAAAAAAAAAAAAAACCCGCCTGCCAATGCAGGGGATGCAAGAAACACGGGTTAGATCCCTGGGTCAGGAAGATCCCCTGGAGTAGGAAGTGGCAATCCACTCCAGCATTCTTGCCTGGAGGATTCCATGGATAGAGGAGCTTGGACAGTTACAGTCCAGGGGGCGGCAAAGAGTCAGACACGCTGAGCAACTGAGCAACTGAGCACACACACGTCTCTAAGTGCCCCTTGGGTTTTGTTTTGTCTCTCAGCCAAATCGATGTCCAAACTAAGGTGCCAGGTCAAGTCAGTTTGGGAAAGTGAAACATGGTGCAAGGCCTTCCACCAGCCAGCGTTTCTAAAGCTAAGGGGGGTTTGCTGGAGGCAGCTCTGCCTGCCTGGTCAAGGGAGCACAGCGTCCACCCTGCAGAAAGGGCTGCCCCAGGCCCTGGCCTGGCGGGGGTCCCCCACCTCCTGATTGCCCAGGCCTGTCGGCCCCTGGGTAACTTCCGTTCTCTGTCTCCTGCAGTGGTTGATCACTACACCAGTAAGATCGTTTTCAACAGCGTCCGGGTAATTGCCATCATCATCATCGGCCTGGGCTTCCTCCTCCTCCTCCTGCCTGAGGAGTGGGACGTCTGGTTGATTAAGCTGCTCACTCGCCTCAAAGTGAGGAAGAAGGAGGAGGCGGCTGAGGGTGGAGCGGACCTGGGCTTGGGGCTTCAGAGCAAGAGCAGAAGGGCCCGGCCCTCCTTCGCCCGCTGACCATCTGCCCTAGGACTCTGCGGCAACCGCTCACGAGGGGGGTTCGGAATCTCTTCCTGGCAGGGGGAACCTCAGTGAGGTGTACATACCTGTACAGTTTTGGTAATCTGCGGTAAGTTATACGGTATTTATTGGCATGTCCAACTTGCTTGCACTTTTTTCACATCAGATCTTTCACTCAAGGGTACTGATTCAATACGGGAGAGAAAAGAAGAACCTCTCCGCTCTTTTTACATGAATGTAAAGCAGCTTAAAATGATTGCCTAGATTGCTTGAGATGACAGGTGTTCTCGACATGGCAGGGCAGATGTTTCAAATCTTTGTAACTGAAAATTACATTGCACACTGTGATTATTTCTCAGCGATGGTAGGTCATATTTTGTTTTATACCAGAGCTGCACTCTTAATTTTAAGGGATTTCAATGAACCAAAAGATCACTCTAAGTTAACTGGGATAAATGGATTTCTGGATGGGTGGGTAGATGGGATGTGAAGAGCTGGAGCAGAAAAGGAAAATGGACTTGGAAAACCATCGACTGTGGCTAACCTGGGGGTGGTGATTAGAGGAGGACAGGCCAAGCTGGGTAACAGAAAGGGGAAGTTAAGTCAGCCCCAGCTGGCTTGCCCTCACATGTCTGTGTAAGATCGTGCAAGAGAAATTACAGTGCCTTCTACAGAACTTTTGTCTTTACCTATGTGAAGCGAGGTGACATTATAAGTCACCGGCGCCGTCTTATCATTTAGATGTAGAAATCTTTAGAAACAAACAAAATACTATATATATGTCTGTATGTACAAAAATGGCAAAGCTGATGACCAGTGTCACAGAAAGCAGGTCACGGTGTGTATATGAGGCAGAGTCCGCAGAAGATGAATCACTGGTTGCTTTTACTTCCTAAGACCGAAAAATTATTTACTGAATCTGCAAACCTTTTTATGAAACTTTTAAGCACCAGGCTGTTTACTTCCACATTATAGGTCTGCCAGAAAATTCTATCTGTGATAGATCTGTAAAGAGGGATGAGGGGGTTAGAGTTTACTATTTTTGAAGTTTACATTGTTACATATCGAAATGGAAACCTTATTTTGAAATGTTGTCATAACCCAATGGTGCACTCTGTAACCATGGAGTCTTTTGTTTCCTAGGGGAAAGGAGTACTCATGACCTAAACTTTTTAGCAAATTATTATTCTCAGTTTCCATTACCTGTTTGGCCAAACAGATGAATAAACTATTTAAAAAAGAAGCATTTTGTGCTGTCTTGGCGGCAACTTTGTTCCTTTCCCACTAGGTAGATCTGACTTTCTGGCTTCCTCACCTGATATTCTTCTCCCAGCAAGCCCCATCCTCCTGCACCCTCAAGGCACAGAAAGCCATCTTGCCACTTCAAGGAAAGAAAGTTCTTAATGCAGACAGAGTTGCTTTCACAACTTCCCTGTGGCTCAGACGGTAAAAAAAATCTGCCTGCAATGCAGAAGACCTGGGTCCCATCCCTGGGTTGGGAAGATCCCCTGGAGAAGGGCATGGCAGCCCACTCCATTATTCTTGCCTGGAGAATTCCGTGAACAGAGGAGCCTGATGGGCTGGAGTCCATGGGATCACAAAGAGTCAGACACAACTGAATGACTAACACACTTTGCTTTCACAAAAGTGAAATGCAGGGCAAAGGTCCAGCCCTGGAAGGAAATGTCTCGAGGCAGGGTTTCCTCCTATCCTCCTCCCCCACCCGCCCCTCTCCTGGGGCACCTGCCTTCCGCCTTGTGCATCTCTGATATGGCTTCTGCCTCCCTGTCCTGTGCAACCCAGTCCCTCGGCTTCCTTGCACTTGAGCCTCAGAGTGGCAGCCTCAGTCCCTAAATTGACCTGGTCTTTTCAGCTTTGCTCCCACACCTGACTTCTGCCTGGCTCTAGAAGGAATTTGATGTAATGTGTGTATCACTGTTCCAGGCCGCTGCAGCCAGGGCCTCTGAGGTCTTACATCTCTCATCCTCCGGCCACAGAAGGCCATGTTCTCTAAGAGGGCATGTGAACCGTGAGGCAGGCTTGGACTTGAGACCTTTTGCTGAAGTGCCTGCACCTGGACAAACCTCTCCTCCAGCAAAAAAAATAAAACAAAAAACCCACATGTATGGGACTAAAAATAACTGTGCACATACACAGTTAGGGCAAAATTATGGACAGAGGATACAAAATAAACCAAAAAAACCCAATTGCCATTTTTGAAGAGCCTGAAGCAAAAGTACATGTCAGGAGGAAAAGCAGGGTACTGCATATGACCCCTCACACAGCACCTCATAGTTCAATTCCATTCAGTCGCTCAGTCGTGTATATCTCTTTGTGACCCCATGGACTGCAGCACGCCGGGCCTCCCTGTCCATCACCACCTCCTGGAGCTTGCACAAACTCATGTCCATTGAGTCAGTGATGCCATCCAATCATCTCATCCTCTGTCCTCTCCTCCTCCTGCCTTCAATCTTTCCCAGCATCAGGGTCTTTTCCAAGGAGTCAGTTCTTTGCATCAGGTGGCCAAAGTATTGGAGTTTCAGCTTCAGCATCAGTCCTTCCAATGAATATGCAGGACTGACTTCCTTTAGGGTTGACTGGTTGGATCTCCTTGCAGTCCAAGGGTGCAGTTCAAACTCTGCCTAGGAGCTGGGCAAACCATCGAAGCCACTCCTCTGGCCCGACCCCTGGACATACTCCTTCCTTCACCCCATGTAAGGAACAAGCTTGCCCAACCTCAGGGAGCCAACAAGCTCCCTGCTTCCCTTGGCTGCATCAGGGGCCCTGGTAAAAGCCTTGTCTGAATTTCTTGTCTGGCCTCTAGTCAATTTCGATTGATTAAGGAGGCTAAAAACTCTGGTTGGTATCAAATGGAGAGGAGATGACAGCCTCTTTGGAATACCTTGTCCCACCACCCACACATACAGCATCTACACCGGGCTCCCGGACCTCAAGATTCTACTGCCTGATGATCTGAAGTGGAGCTGCTATAATAATAACTGAAATAAAGTGCACAATAAATGTAATGCTTGAATCATTCTGAAACCATCCTCCTTCCCCAGTCCATGGAAAAATTGTCTTCCAAGAAATCAGTACCTGGTGCCAAAAAAGTTGGGGACCGCTGGTACATGGGGTCAGAACCTGGAGCATTGTCGCCGTCTAGGACAGGGCTGCCTGCCCGAGCCGCCCCTGTGTGCTGTGAGCCCCTAGGAGTCACCTCCATGACTTCCTGGGCTCCCAACCCCTCCAGGTACACAGCCAAGCATTTCCTGTGTAAGCCATAATGTGAAAAACTGGGAAACCATACACATGACAGGTTTCCCTTATTCTTCCATGGGCATAAAAGACTATGAAGACCCAAAAGATGCGAGAGTAGGGACTCAGAGAGATATTTGTAAACCTATCATCAGAGCCACATTATTCACAGTCGCTAAGGGGTAGAAGCAACCCAGGTGTCCATCAATGGATGAATGGCTAAACATGGTAAATACATGTAGTGGAGTAGTAGTCAGCCTTCAAAAGCGAATGAAATTCTGATACAGGTTACAAGTTGGATGAACTTTGAAGACATTATACTAATGAAAAAAGCCAGTCACATGGGACAAATGTTAACTGATTCCACTAATATGAGGTACCTAGCATAGTCAGACGCAGAGACAGAAAGGAGAATGGTGGTTATTAGGGACCGGGAATGAGGAGTCATTGTTCAATGCGTACAGAATTTCAGCTTTGTAAGATTATAAAAAAGTTCTGGAGGTTGAAGGTGATAATGGTTGTACTACAGTGTGAATGTACTTAATGCCACTGAACTGTGCACTTAGAAATGGTCCAAAGGGTACATTTTATATGATGTATAATTTACTCCAGTAAGAAGAAGACTATGAAGATTAATATGTGTGAAATTAAGAGGTTAAAACTTTCAGGAGAGGTTAATGTTTCTTCCAGAACATTATAAACATGAGTTGGGGTGGGGGTTGGAGGATTTGAGAGATTTTTTTTTTTTTCTAGAAAGAATACAAACTACAACTTTTCCCACCCCCTCCACCCCTACCACGCAGATTTCAAGAACTGGGATGAGCTGTGACAAACCAAGGAAGGATCCATGAACAGAAACTCTTGGGAAGGGGTTCTTCCTGATGGAACCGTGGGGTGGCTTTGGGAAACAGCCTCCATTTTTGCTCTCACTGAGGGATTGTCTGCCCTCTAGAGGAAAGGCTGGAAAGAACTAAAGAATTCTACCTTCGCTCCTTAAAGGAATATAAAAGTAAGAGGAAGATGGAAGGTACAAAGAGGATATGGGGCCTCTGCCTCTCCAGCCCATCCCTCTCAGAATGTGGACATAGGAATCCAGCTGGAGCGCAGGTCCGGAGCTCCTCCTTACTTGGGCTGTCACGGATAAAGAGAATGCAGAGACAGGAAGTTGTAGTTAGAGACCTACCTCCATAGAACAAGGGTGTTTCCAGATCTAGCCAATGATACATGGCATGGAGTTCTTTATCTTCAGTTTTGAATATAAATGATTTATCCTAAAATTAGAATGTAGCTGTAGTTGTACAATCTTACAAATATGCCAACATTTCATAAATTGTATACTTCAAACAGGTAATTTTATGATATGTGAATTATGTCTCAGTCGAGTGGTTTATGAAATGGTTGCCTCACAAACTGATTTAAAATTTCTTTGCCAAAATCTTACAAGTATAAAGGACATTTGTGGGGCGGTTGGCTTGGGTTTGGCTGCCCAGCGTCTGATTCTGAGACTTGTTGGAAGCAGCATTTTGCTATTGTTGCAGGAGCTGAAGGGAGCAGAGTCTCCATCTCAGATGCCAGCATCCGGTGGAGAGGGCGAGGTATGAACTGACCTTGGCCAGCGGGCTGCAGTCTCCCAGGGCTTGGCCAGCCCCCAAGGAACAGCCCGAGAAAGGCTTGCTGACCGGTCAGTCCCCAAGTCTCTGCCGTTCCTTCTTTTTCCAAACAGGTCCTTTGGATACATGCAGTCCCAAAGAGCCTTCCAAAAAATTCTCTCCTGTTTAAGACAGCAAGATGCAATTCTGTTGCTTGAGTTCAAGAACTCTGAATAACATGTGGGAGAAAAGTAGAATATTCAAAGAAAAATTGGACTTTTATTTGGGGGTTGTTTGTTTCTTTTGACTCTGGTACTCACATTTCTTGAATCTGGGCTCATTACGGCCAAGCAGGACTCCTTGGTCAAACTGCTTTAAAGAATGGATGAGAATGATTCATAAGAAATACACCCACAATATATAAACAAAGAGGGTTTTAAAGTTTTTCACAGCACTTAAAATACATTTTAAAAGTTTTTAAAGAATAGTATTTGTCTTACATATTTTTTATGTATTTTAGCATTGTCAAAATCTTGAAAAAGTCATTTTCTTGAGTTAGAATAGTGGTAAACTTCAGCTAAGGCAACAAAAAGTGTGGTTACTGGAATCATAACAAATGAAATCTTATGAATGAATGTATTATGATGTATTGTAAATTTTAACTCTCAACAACAAAAAAAATGTGAATTTTTTTCTCATAGGTTTTCTGTAAAAAATGAGGAATACCTATGCAGCCACAAGCCAGCAAGAAGTGCATGTGTACTCCAGCAGCAGTGGCAGGACTAGCAGTGGCCTCTGCCACAGGACAGTGAGCCCAGAGGGAACCACAGGCCCAGCAATCTCACTAAGGGCTAGAGGGAGCCTCCAGGCACTTCCTCTCTGAGAATGACAGCCACCCAGAAGCAAGGACTCTTTGAAATAAGAAAAAAATTAGAAGAACTTAAAAAAAAAAAATCTCCTGATGGAAATTTCAGGAGTTCCCAGTGTTTATACCCCATCTATTAATAGTAACTCCACAAGAGACCTGCTGGCCCCCTAATATTTTTTAGGAATCTATGCTATGCTAATGATGTAGGGAATCTCAGAGGCTAGGGACAGACAAGAGTTAAAGGCTTGTGTCCACATACAGCAGTGCCTATGAGGGGAAAATTTGGGTATAAATAAAGAAATGCTTTTGTTATATCACTGTGGTGGTCTTTTTCAACATATACATGATACATTATCAGGGATTAGAGTTTGATGTTTTTTATGCCCCTGACCACTCTTTTTGTGGTACCTTCATTTATGGGAACTGCAAACTCAGTTACACCAAGGAGATGTACCTACATTCACCCCTCACTCTCCCTGTTAGCTGATTACATCCCGTTAGTGAGAAAACTCCATGTATGATGTACCTTCCTTTGTAATCTGGAGTGTGCAGAGTGAGCAGCCTTGTGGGGATGCTGACAGCCCGGCACTTATCAAGGATTCTGCAAAATATCTATACCGTGTAGATAGCCCTGCTGAATGGTACTGCTTGAGATGTTGGGTTTCCTCAAGAACCTCATGTGTGAGTGTGTGTGCAAGCATTTGCCACATTTACTGTGGGCTTTTGATTAGCACATCTTTCCAACGAATTAGGCTATTTCTATTTTTTTATTTTGTTTATGTAAAATATTCATGCAAACTAATCACTACATAATAATCACTAATTTTTAAAATGATACCGTTTAGATTAGACATATACTTATTCACCTGGGCTTCCCTGGTAGCACAGAGGTAAAGAACCTGCCTGCCAATGCAGGAGACACAAGAGAGGTGGATGTGATCCCCAGGTTGGGAAGATTCCCTGGAGAAGGAAATGGCAGCCCACTCCAGTATTCTTGCCTGGAAAATTCCATGAACAGAGGAGCCTGGTGGCTTACAGTCCATGGGATCAAAAAGAGGCAGACGTGACTGAGCACATACATGTCTACCTATAGCCTGATGACTTTCTTTAATCTTTTATTGCACGCAATCACCATTTAGGGTGGATCTGGTGTCTTTCTCTAAAGCTTAATTTTTTTAAATGCAGTCTTACCATTAGCACTGATTTAAAGTCCAGAGCACATTTGGACATTTAGCTGCCCCCAGGTCTGGCTTACCTGACGGTGTTATTGCATCAAAAGCATTAACACATTACTTTGGCCTGGATTTTCTTCTATTTTCCAACATTTGATTTCCTGTCTCTTTTTAGCAGAGAAAAAAAATGCTAAGTTACTGTTCAGCAGTCTCAGCTACCTATCCTCTCAGATCCTTTATTGTCTCTTGCTAATGAGTACTGAGTGAAATGAAATTCTAGTGAATTCTAGGCTTTTTTCTGTTTTATTTTGCTTGGCGTTTCTATAAAAATTTAGAGAATAACCCATGTTCTGCCATCTTTTCCCATGCAGGACAAATGCTGCTAGGATTTCAGATGCCAAGAGGTCACTTAAAATCTGACCAGGACTTCTGAGTAGAAGATGAATGAAAAGATTTTGAGGTCAGGGACAATGAGCAGGCCATCTGCTTCTTAAATGTCAACTGCTAAAATCAATCATAATACATAAACTGCAATGAAACCTGGTCCCCAGGGTTGTCAAGGATATGTTTGTGAAAGTAACTTATAACTTGCAGAATGTTCTATGGCTTTATTAAGTAATTATCAAGGGACTTTCACAAGACCATATGGCTGGGAGGGGCCAAGCAGATTGCCTTGTCCCCCAGGACTTGCCTGTGGGGAGACTGCTCAGAGAGAAAGGCTTTTAGGACAGACTTCTCTGCTGAGTGATTCTGTCTATCGACCTTTTGGAAGAAAAGTCTCCTGAGACTTTCAAAGACTTCAATAAGCATGAAAGCTCTGTAGGCTAAACATTTTCTACATAAGTTTCCTTCTGATATTGCTTTTTAATTAAAGTCAATGATAGGTTTCTTTTTTTTTTTTTTTTTGGTCTTGTCTGCAAATACAGTCACTCCACCTAACAATAGTAGAATACATGTTCTTCCCCAACGCACATGGTCCATTCTCCAGGACAGACCATATACTAGCCCACAAAAAAGTCTCCATAAATTGAAAAGATTGAAATTGTACAAACCATCCTTTCTGACCACAGTGGAATGAAATGAGAAATCAATAACAGAAGGAAACTTGAAAACTCACAAATTTGTGGGAATTAAACAACACATGCCCAAACAACCAATGCATGAAAAAAGAGATCACAAAGGAAATCAGCAAACACTTAGAAACAAATAAAAACAAAAAACACCATACCAGAACTCTTGGAATGCTGCAAAGGCAATGCTCAGGGGGAAATTTATAGCTGCACATTCATTCATTTAAAAAAGAAAGAGATCTCAAGTCAATAACCTCACTTTAGTCAGCAGGGGACAATATAAAAAAGGGAAACTAAACCCAAAGCTAATAGAAGGAAGGAATAATAAGATTACAATGAAAATAAGTAAAATTGTTATCTGTTGTTTAGTCGCTAAGTTCTGACTGACTCTCTTGTAAGCCCCTGAACTTCAGCACACCAAGCTCCTCTATCCGTGGAATTTACCAGGCAAGAATATTGGAATGGGCTGCCATTTCCTTCTCTGGGGGATATTCCTGACCCAGGAATCAAACCTGCATCTCCTGCATTGGCAGGTGGATTCTTTACGACTGGGGCACCAGGGAAGCAATAAATAAAATAGAGAATATAAAAACAATAGAATCAACAAAACTAAAAATTGGTGTTGTGTTTTTTAAGATCAATATTGTTAACAGATTTTTAGCTAGATTGACAAAGACAAAAAAGAGAGAGGAAACTCAACTAAAATCAGAAATGACAGGGTGGAAAATTACTACTGACCTTCAGTTCAGTTCAGTTCAGTCGCTCAGTCGTGTCTGACTCTTCGAGACCCCATTAATCGCAGCACACCAGGCCTCCCTGTCCATCACCAACTCCTGGAGTTCACTCAAACTCATGTCCATCGAGTCAGTGATGCCATCCAGCCATCTCATCCTCTGTCGCCCCCTTCTCCTCCTGCCCCCAATCCCTCCCATCATCAGGGTCTTTTCAAATGAGTCAACTCTTTGCATGAGGTGGCCAAAGTATTGGAGTTTCAGCTTTAGCATCAGTCCTTCCAAAGAAATCCAGGGCTGATCTCCTTCAGAATGGACTGGTTGGATCTCCTTGCAGTCCAAGGAGCAGTCCAAGAGTGTTCTCCAACACCACAGTTCAAAAGCATCAATTCTTTGGTGCTCAGCCTTCTTCACAGTCCAACTCTCACATCCATACATGACCACTGGAAAAAACATAGCCTTGACTAGATGGACCTTTGTTGGCAAAGTAATGTCTCTGCTTTTGAATATGCTATCTAGGTTGGTCATAACTTTCCTTCCAAGGAGTAAGCATCTTTTAATTTCATGGCTGCAATCACCATCTGCAGTGATTTTGGAGCCCCCAAAAATAAAGTCTGACACTGTTTCCACTGTTTCCCCATCTATTTGTCATGAAGTGATGAGACCAGATGCCATGATCTTAGTTTTCTGAATGTTGAGCTTTAAGCCAACGTTTTCACTCTCCTCTTTCACTTTCATCAAGAGGCTTTTTAGTTCCTCTTCACTTTCTGCCATAAGCGTGGTGTCATCTGCGTATCTGAGGTTCTTGATATTTCTCCTGGCCATCTTCATTCCAGCTTGTGCTTCTTCCAGCCCAGTGTTTCTCATGATGTACTCTGCACAGAAGTTAAATAACCAGGGTGATAATATACAGCCCTGACATACTCCTTTTCCTATTTGGAACCAGTCTGTTGTTCCATGTCCAGTTCTAACTGTTGCTTCCTGAGCTGAATATAGGTTTCTCAAGAGGCAGGTCAGGTGCTCTGGTATTCCCATCTCTTTCAGAATTTTCCACAGTTTATTGTGATCCACACAGTCAAAGGCTTTGGCATAGTCAATAAACCAGAAATAGATGTTTTTCTGGAATTCTCTTGCTTTTTCCATTATCCAACAGATGTTGGCAATTTTATCTATGGTTCCTCTGCCTATTCTAAAACCAGCTTGAACATCTGGAAGTTCACGGTTCACGTATTGCTGAAGCCTGGCTTGGAGAATTTTGAGCATTACTTTACTAGCATGTGAGATGAGTGCAATTGTGCGGTAGTTTGAGCATTCTTTGGCATTGCCTTTCTGTGGAATTGGAATGAAAACTGACCTTTTCCAGTCCTGTGGCCACTGCTGAGTTTTCCAAATTTGCTGGCATATTGAGTGTAGCACTTTCACAGCAGCATCTTTCAGGATTTGAAATAGCTCAATTGGAATTCCACCACCTCCACTAGCTTTGTTCGTAATGATGCTTTCTAAGGCCCACTTGACTTCACATTCCAGGATGTCTGGCTCTAGGTGAGTGATCACACCATCATGATTATCTGGGTCGTGAAGATCTTTTTTGTACAGTTCCTTTGTGTATTCTTGCCACCTCTTCTTAATATCTTCTGCTTCTGGTAGGTCCATACCATTTCTGTCCTTTATCGAGCCCATCTTTGCATGAAATGTTCCCTTGGTATCTCTGATTTTCTTGAAGAGATCTCTAGTCTTTCCCATTCTGTTGTTTTCCTCTATTTCTTTGCATTGATTGCTGAGGGAGGCTTTCTTATCTCTCCTTGCTATTCTTTGGCACTCTGCATTCAGATGCTTATATCTTTCCTTTTCTCCTTTGCTTTTTGCTTCTCTTCTTTTCACAGCTATTTGTAAGGCTCCTCAGACAGCCATTTTGCTTTTTTGCATTTCTTTTCCATGGGGATGGTCTTGATCCCTGTCTCCTGTACAATGTCACAAACCTCCATCCATAGTTCATCAGGCACTCTGTCAGATCTAGTCCCATAAATCTATTTCTCACTTCCACTGTATAATCCATAAGGGATTTGATTGAGGTCATACCTGAATGGTCTAGTGGTTTTCCCTACTTTCTTCAATTTAAGTCTGAATTATTTGGCAATAAGGAGTTCATGATCTGAACACAGTCAGCTCCCGGTCGTGTTTTTGCAGACTGTATAGAGCTTCTCCATCTTTGGCTGCAAAGAATATAATCAGTCTGATTTCAGTGTTGACCATCTGGTGATGTCCATGTGTAGAGTCTTCTCTTGTGTTGTTGGAAGAGGATGTTTGCTATGACCAGTGCATTTGCTTGGCAAAATTCTATTAGCCTTTGCCCTGCTTCATTCCATATTCCAAGGCCAAATTTGCCTGTTACTCCAGGTGTTTCTTGACTTCCTACTTTTGCATTCCAGTCCCCTATAATGAAAAGGACATCTTTTTTGGGTGTTAGTTCTAAAAGGTCTTATAGGTCTTCATAGAACAATTCACCTTCAGCTTCTTCAGCATTACTGGTTGGGGCATAGGCTTGGATTACCATGATATTGAATGGTTTGCCTTGGAAATGAACAGAGATCATTCTGTCGTTTTTGAGATTGCATCCAAGTACTGCATTTCGGACTCTTTTGTTGACCGTGATGGCTACGCCATTTCTCCTAAGGGATTCCTGCTCACAGTAGTAGATATAATGGTCATCTGAGTTAAATTCACCCATTCCAGTCCATTTTAGTTCACTGATTCCTAGAATGTCGACGTTCACTCTTGCCATCTCCTGTTTGAACACTTCCAATTTGTCTTGATTTATGGACCTGACATTCCAGGTTCCTATGCAATATTGCTCTTTATAGCATTGGACCTTGCTTCTATCACCAGTCACATCCACAGCTGGGTATTGTTTTTGCTTTGGCTCCATCCCTTCATTCTTTCTGGAGTTATTTCTCCACTGATCTCCAGAAGCATATTGGGCACCTACTGACCTGGGGAGTTCATCTTTCAGTGTCCTACATTTTGCCTTTTCATACTGTTCATGGGGTTCTCAAGGCAAGAATACTGAAGTGGTTTGCCATTCCCTTCTCCAGTGGACCACATTCTGTCACACCTTTCCACCATGACCTCTCTGTCTTGGGTGGACCCACACGACATGGCTTAGTTTCATTGCATTAGACAAGGCTGTGGCCCGTGTGATCAGATTTGGAAATAAAAAGAATTATAAGAAAATATTATGAACAATTGTGTACCAATAAATAAATTAGATAACCAACCATATGCAAAAGAAAAAAGATCAAACCCTACCTTATAACGTGTATAAATATTAATTCAAAATATATTCAGTTCAGTTCAGTTCAGTCGCTTAGTTGTGTCCGACTCTGCGACCCCATGAACCGCAGCATGCCAGGCCTCCCTGTCCATCACCAACTCCAGGAGTTTACCCAAACTAATGTCCATTGAGTCAGTGATGCCATCCAACCATCTCATTCTCTGTCGTCCCCTTCTCCTCCTGCCCTCAATCTTTCCCAGCATCAGGGTGTTTTCAAATGAGTCAGATCTTCACATGAGGTCGCCAAAGTATTGGAGTTTCAGCTTCAGCATCAGTCCTTCCAATGAACACGCAGGACTGATCTCCTTTAGGATGGACTGGTTGGATCTTCTTGCAGTCCAAGGGACTCTCAAGAGTCTTCTCCAACCCAACAGTTCAAAAGCATCAATTCTTTGGTGCTCAGCTTTCTTCACAGTCCAACTCTCACATCCATACATGACTACTGGGAAAACCATAACCTTAACTAGATGGACCATTGTTGACAAAGTAATGTCTCTGCTTTTTAATATGCTCTCTAAGCTGGTCATAACTCTCCTTCCAAGGAGTAAGCATCTTTTAATTTCATGGCTGCAATCACCATCTGCAGTGATTTTGGAGCCCCCCCAAAATAAAATCAGCCACTGTCTCCACCGTTTCTCCATCTATTTCCCATGAAGTGATGGGACCGGATGCCATGATCTTCGTTTTCTGAATGTAGAGCTTTAAGCCAACTTTTTCACTGTTCTCTTTCACTTTCATCAAGAAACTCTTTAGTTCTTCTTCACTTTCTGCCATAAGGGTGGTGTCATCTGCATATCTGAGGTTATTGATAGTTCTCCTGGCAATTTTGATTCCAGCTTGTGCTTCATCCAGCCTAGCATTTCTCATGATGTACTCTTCACAGAAGTTAAATAAGCAGGTTAGAAGCCTAAATATAAGAGCAAAATCCTTAGTACTCTTAGAGTAAAAGACACATTCTTATAAACACACAATTACCTTCACCAACTCAAGAAGGAATAGAAAATCTCAACAGAGATTGAATTGAGTAATAAAAATCCTCTCAGCAAAGAAAAGCCCAGGACAAGAATGGCTTCATAGTTGTGGTCTACCAAACATTTGACAAATACCAATCTTTATCAAGCTCTTCCTATAAATAGACAAAATGAGAACACATCTTAACTTTTTTTATGAGGCCAGCATTACTCTGATATCAAAGTCAGATAAAGATATCACAAGAATACATCAATATCCCCTGTGATATTCATTCAAAAATCCTCACAAAATACTAGTGAACCAAGTCCAACAATACATTAAAAGGATTATACACTATGAACAAGTGAGATTGACCTTTGGAATACAAGGATAATTCAACATAAGAAAAACAATCAGTGTGATATATCACATTAATAGAACAAAGGAGGAAAATTCACATGATCATCCCAATTGATGCAGAGAAAGAATCTCACAAAATCTAACACCCTTCAGTTCAGTTCATTCGCTCAGTCATGTCTGACTCTTTGCGACCCCATGAATCGCAGCACGCCAGGCCTCCCTGTCAATCACCATCTCCAGGAGTTCACCCAGACTCACGTCCTTCGAGTCCGTGATGCCATCCAGCCATCTCATCCTAGTCATCCCCTTCTCCTCCTGCCCCCAATCTCTCCCAGCATCAGAATCTTTTCCAATGAGTCAACTCTTCGCATGAGGTGTTCAAAGTACTGGAGCTTCAGCTTTAGCATCATTCCTTCCAAAGAAATCCCAGGGCTGATCTCCTTCAGAATGGACTGGTTGGATCTCCTTGCAGTCCAAGGGACTCTCAAGAGTCTTCTCCAACACCACTGTTCAAAAGCATCAATTCTTCGGTGCTCAGCCTTCTTCACAGTCCAACTCTCACATCCATACATGACCACAGGAAAAACCATAGCGTTGACTAGACGGACCTTAGTCGGCAAAGTAATGTCTCTGCTTTTGAATATACTATCTAGGTTGGTCATAACTTTTCTTCCAAGGAGTAAGCGTCTTTTAATTTCATGGCTGCAATCACCATCTGCAGTGATTTTGGAGCCCCCCAAAATAAAGTCTGACACTGTTTCTACTGTTTCCCCATCTATTTCCCATGAAGTGATGGGACCAGATGCCATGATCTTCGTTTTCTGAATGTTGAGCTTTAAGCCAACTTTTTCACTCTCCTCTTTCACTTTCATCAAGAGGCTTTTTAGCTCCTCTTCACTTTCTGCCATAAGGGTGGTGTCATCCTTACATGATTAAAAAAAAACACTAAGAAAACTAGGGATAGAAAGAAACTTCCTCATTATAATGAAGGTTATTTATGAAAAACTCAAGGCTAACATCATGCCCAATGGTGAAAGACTGAAAACTTTCTTCCTAAGATCAGGAATAAGACAAGGATAAACGGCTTTGTCACTGCTATTCAACAGTGTAATGGAATTTCAAGCCAAAGCAACTGGACAAGAGAAAAGAAAAGATGTCCAAATTGGAAAGGAAAAACTAAAACTATCTCTATTTTCAGATGACACGATCCTATATACAGAAAATTCTAAAGAATTCACAGAAAAGGTACTAGAGCTAATAAATGAATTCAACAAAGTTGCAGGGTACAAGATCAACACACAGAAATCAACTGTGTTCTGATTTCTGCAATTAAAAAACCCACGAGAGAAATCTAGAAAGCAATTCCATCTACCAATGACACCAATAAAAAAATAAAATATGTAGAAGTAAATTTAACCAAGGATGTGAAAGACTTGTATGTTGAAAACTATAAACATCACCCCCAAAAAGTTAAAGAGACCTAAGTAAATGGAGGGATATCATATGTTCATGGATTGCAAGACATAACATTGTTTAAGATATCAGTACTATCCCAAGTGATACATGGATTCAAGCCAATTCCTATCAAAACTGCAATAGCCTTTATTTTTTTCAGATTTGAAAAAACTAATCTTCAAATTCTTATAGAATTTCAAAAAACCCAAATAGCCAAAACAATCTTGAAGAACAAAATCAGAAGACTCACACTTCCTGATTTTAAAACTTGCTTCAAAACTATAATTAAAACAATGTGGTACTGGCATGAGGATTGACATATAGACCAATGGAATAGCAATGAGATCCATAAATAAACCCAAATATTTATGATCAATTAATTTTTGACAAGGAGGCCAAGCACATTTAATTGGGCAAAGATCAGTCTCTTTATCAAATAGTCCTGGGACAATATGCAAAAGAATGAAGTTCAAACCCTATCTTATGCCATACACAAAAATTAGCTCAGAATGGATCAGAAGCCTCAATATATGAGCAAAAAAAACTTAAAAGATGAGAGTAAATCTTCATGACTTGAATTTGGCAATGATAGCAAAAGCATGAGACACAAAAGAAAATATAGTAAGCTGAACTTCATCAAAATCAAAAATGTTGTGCACCAAAGTACATAATCAAGAAAGTAAAAAATACAACCTACAGAATTGGAGAGAAAAACATTTTTCTTGACCATACTGCACAACATGAGAGATCTAGTACCCCGATCAGGGTTCAAGCCAGCGCCCTTTGTGGTGGATGCAGAGGCCCAAAGTAGGGACATTAGTTGGTTCCAGTCCCAAAAGTAGATTGGCGATTATTAGGGCCCAGAAGGGAAAGAAGGAAACTGGCGAGTTATTGCTTAATAGGTACAGAGTTTTTGTTTGGAGTGAAAAGTTTTAGAAATACTGGTGGTGATGGTTACAGAACAAGTCGAATGTAATTAATGACACTGATTTGCTTGGATAAAATTGTAAATTTTATGTTATATTTATTTTACCACTTAAAAAAAAGCACTGAGCTATGGATGGAAACAGAAAATACAATCTGGTAAGTGATATATAGGTCATATATCCAGGGAACAGATGGGGTGGGACTAGAACTGACTAATGGCCCAGAAAAGAAAGAATCCAGGGAGACTTCAGAGAGAAGACACCACTTGAGTGGGCATTTTCAAGGTAAATAAAGTGGGAGAGGACTACGAAAACAGAGGGAAGAGCAGTATTTATGGAAGAAGATAATGTTAGAGAGGCAGGGCATAATCATGAGTATTAATCCACCTTTACCTGATGGTACATAAACTGTGACCAGAAGGAGCTGATGCAAAAAACACCAAAAGGGAGATGTCCCTTCTTCACCAAGCACCATGATGGAACTCTAGGCCGGAGCAGACAGCAGACATCTGCTAAAAACTTACAAAGAGTGGAGCCAGGGGCCATCACAAGCTGTCAGAGCAGGAAAGGCAGACTGGTCCTAGAAGCCCATCTGGGGCTGTTACATGGGCGCTGTGCTCATAAAAGTAGCTAATGGATTTGAGAGTGGCCGCTTTCAACACAGAAATGTGACTAGATCAATCGAGCAAGCATAGAATCAATAAGGAGGGCAGCTCCCTGGCCAAAGTCTGGCAGAGAGAGTTCTGTGAGGACTTCTGATGGAAAGCCAATAAGCAGAAAATTCAACTAAAAATAGAAACACTTTTAACTTTTATGGGAACTCGGAAGTGTCTACTACACGGATGATTTTACTAACATTAGAATTAATAATAGATGTTTGCAGGAAGCAGTGCATACTTCCAAACAACTCAACCATAGGGAATCTTGAGACTCTTTTAGGCTTTTACCAAGTTATTTAATACTTCACTTTTGATGAAGAAATCGATTCTAAAAAATTCTGTGTATATGAAAGCTCACATTTACTCTTTGATCTGTACTCGTCTGTGACTCTCATGTATAAATCTGGGAACTGTTCTAAACATTTACTAATAAAACTGGAAACTAAAGTGATTCTTCATCATTTATGGTGATGTGATGTAATGCATTATTTTTGATGCTGTGTGCTCAGTTGCTTCTGTTGTGTCTGGTTCTTATGACCCTATGGACTGTAGCCCGCCAGGGTCCTCTGTCCATGGGATTTTCCAGGCAAGAATATTGGAGTGGATTGCCATTTCTTTCTCCAGGGCAGCTTCCTGACCCAGGGATTGAACCCAGGTCTCCTGAACTGCAGGCAGATTCTTTACCAACTTAGCCAAGCATTACTTTTGAGGTCTATTAATTAAATTCAATATTTGATACAGTTCCAGCTTTACAGCAACAAGAAATAGCAGCAATCACTATATTCATTGTTCTACAGTTTCTGTCTGGTCTACACCAGGCCTCTGAGCACCCCCTACAGTGAGAAAGCAGGAAAGATTATTCAGAGCTGTTTTGGGAACATGTCTACAGCTATTACAACATGTCTCACTCACTACCTTGGTTACTGAAAAACTCTTCTGAGGCAAAGCACATCATCTCCAGAAAGGCCTTTTTGAAATTCAAAGTCAGAATCTGCAAAAAGTCATCCCCTGAGCTCATGAAATGAAAGTGAAAGTCACTCAGTCCTGTCTGACTCTTTGTGACCCCATGGGACTCTTCAGGCCAGAATACTGGAGTAGGTAGGGCTTTCCCTTCTCCAGGGAATCTTCCCAACCCAGGGATCAAACCCAGGTCTCGCACATAGGAGGTGGATTCTTTACCAGCTGAGCCACAAGGGAAGCCCAAGAATGCTGGAGTGGGTAGCCTATCCCTTCTCCATTGGATCTTCCAGACCCAGGAATCCAACGGGGGTCTCCTGCATTGCATGAGGATTCTTTACCCACTGAACTATCAGGAAAGCCAATTGTCAGTAGATTCTATATATTTGTTTTAATACTGAGCATTTTATATGATTCCACTTTCTCTTCTTTCCTAGCATATCAACTAACCCAACCACTTTCAGATAACACTGTACCATGTCACACGTAGTGTGAGTACATTATAATAAGATAATCCTAATTTTATTTATATATAAGCATGCATAAACATGGGCTCCCAGGTGGGGCAGTGGTAAAGAACCCACCTGCCAATGCAAGAGATGCAAGAGATGTGGGTTCCATCCCTGGGTCAGGAAGACCCCCTGGAGTAGGAAGTGGCAACCCACTCCAGTCTTCTTGCCTGGAAAATTCCAGAGGAGCCTGGAGGGCTACAGTGCATGGGGTTGCAAAGAGTCGGACACAACTGAGCGACTGAGCACGCACACATACATAAACATATATAGACACATACACATAAAAAGATACATAAGCACACATAATCTCATGCCTTGTTATTATTTTAATAAATGTATCCATTAGATCAATTAGAAATAAGAAAAATAAAAGTTTTATTTTACTTTCACGGATTGCTTTTCCAAAGCTCTTCCTTTCTTTATGTAGATCTAAGTCTCTGACCTTTTTTTTTTTTCTTCTCTCTAAAGAATTTCTGTACTTATTGTTTGCAAGTTAGATTCAACTGGCAACAAATTCCCTTCATTTTTGTCTCTTTATATCTCCATTTTTGAAGGATAATTTTGTGGGATACAAAATTCTAGACTGGTGGGGGTTTTCTCTCAACACTTTAAATGTTTCAGTCCTTCTATTGCCCGCATGGTTTCTGAGCAAAACAGAAATGATTACAGAAACACAAACTGCCCAGACATAGATGCCTTTCCTTAGGGACCCATAGACCCTCTGAACCTTCTGGACTGCGGCACTCTGCAGGCTTCTGGCTCCCGCTCCCCTCCCTCCAGTGGTCACTTCGTTCCTGGCTCTTGACTTGACCCACACATTTTCAGCTTAACATGTAATGGTCATCCTTCTGCCCCCATCCTGATTCACGGTTCTAAGACTGTTCCTGAGAGCTGCCAACATTTTGATTTCCCACCATAAGATGAATCTATTCCTTTTTGGCCAGTGTGTTCCCCTTTGAATCATGGCCAGAGACACAGGATTCAAGCTTATTAGTCTCTGTAGGTCTGAGGATGTGGAGAGATCTAATCAGGTCCCAAACTGAGGGATATGCTGTTATTGGCAAGGTAAATAATAATTTACACCCTGCAGGTGAAGCCTTTCCCACTATAGTCACACTTTGCAGCAATTCTTTAAGCATTCAACAGACAGAGCTCGCATAGAATGATCATTGTTTCACATCTGGAAACACAAAAATTGTTCTCTCATCTGGACAGTGTAACCTATTTTACATTAGCTTTTAGTACTCATAGTATTTATTTTACTTATGGTCAAGTAGGTCCCTAAGATTTAGTTAGACATTCATTCCATCCTATTCTCCTGAAATCATTTTGTTTTAAACACAAATAGGATTTCACATTTATCAATTATTTGTTCTACAAATACTTTAAAAATGTAATCTGCATAATTGAACCAGCTCTTATCTTTAATTTTTTTAAAAAAATTATGGTTTAGGCTGTGCCATGCAGCATGCAGGATCATAGTTCCCCCACCATGGATCAAACCTGTGTCCCCTGCATCAGGAGCACAAAATCTTAACCACTGGATGTCCAGGGAAGTCCCTGAACCAGATCCTATCTTTAAGAAACAGAAGTTAAAAAGAGGACTGATCAAGGTGACCAAGACCCCTAATATAAGGCAGTGTGAGACAGTTGACTCTGAGGCTGACTTCTTGCTGTTTAGATCCGGAGGGATTGGGAACTATTTCAATAAAGAAATAGCTTTTTGAGTTGCGTCTAACAGGATGAATAGGATTTTCAGAAAGAAGTGGATGACAAGGCACTCTGGATGAATGAAAAAGCAGGAAGAAAGCAGAATGCTAAGGGCAAGATCTGGGGAAAGCAAATAGCTCAGATAAAGAGAGGTAGGGGAGGGGTAGAAGATAAAGTCAGAAAACAAGCTGTTCTAATGTGAGGGTCTTCAGCACCATTCTGGGGTATTATTAGGGCATTTGTTGGTCAGCAATAGGAAACCACTAAAAGTGATTAAGCAGGGGAATAGTGTGATTCTGTCTTGTTTATTGCAGCCCATCATCCTAGCCTGTTGGTATCCTTGAGTCTTTCATTAAAACTATGAGCTACTCCTCCATCCCCAGACCCCACATAGGTTTGACATCCTTGATTATGCTTCTCTAAATCAACTACAAAATACATAAAAATCATAACCATAGTCATAACTCTAAAAGTATCCTCCCACCCGGTTGAGTACTCAGATTCTTTGGGCTAGGCTTATCCAACCATGTTAATACTCATATATAATGGCATCCAATTCACAGTTCTTGACAGTAATAGCAGATATTATTGATTGCCTATTTCAATACACATGATTTATCGTTCACTAGCCCTCTAAGATTAAGCTATTGAAACTTACTGTGCATTATTTTAAACTGCAAAGTCTTTCTTCCCCAGACACTTGAATCTCAACCTTGAACTGACTGTTCTTCAATCAATCTCTAAAGAAAATATGGATTTTGTCAAACAGATCCTTCATAAAACCTTTGATCCACTGTACTCCTTTAATATCTGTCTAATATAAAGGGTGGTAGAATTCAAAGGATCAATTAGAAACTTCATTATTGTTTGTGTTTACTGAGGTTAACTGGAAAGTTTCAAGGCACAAAGGAATAATGAAATAGTTTTGACTTAGCCAAGAAGCATAATTTTTATCTAAGTAGGCCTGAATTTCCTGAAAAATTTAAAATAATCTAACAGTGCCAGTATGAACTCTTAGTTGCCTAGGTAATAAAGCAGGTTTCCATGGAAACCCATTGGTCTGTATCAGAGAAACACTTCGAATTCTAATAGGATGCAAGAGCATCATCTAAGAAAGACTAAATAGTTACTCCTACCTGAACTGTTATTGGTGGCGATGGTCTTTTATGTCCATGTTTGTTAATAGCAGTGGTTGTTTTCTCAGAAAAACAAACTTTAGATATGCAAATTATTATAATAGCTAATACTGTTTCTTTTCCTCTATATACTACAAGGGAGCTTTAATCCCTATTGTAGAAAAGAAAAGATTTATTTCCTAATTTTGTTATATGTTTGCATCAGATGTGATGAGTGAAGGTACAAAACTTTTCTTCCCAGTGTCTTACCACTGAGGTTAGCAACTGGGCCACAGCCAGGCTGTCATCCTATGATTTTTCTTTTAAGTACACGAGACTACGAGTGTAATGAAGGACTGGGGTCAGTTTCAGAATATGCTTTCTGTCCACAGAAGAGTCCTCAGCGTGCTCTGCTTCCTGTTCAGGGGATGTTGAATGAAAGCTTGACATAGTATTGATGACTGTTCCTTAAAAGCTGACTGACAAGGGCATAGGGCATCAACTGAAGATTTCCTTGCTCCAATTCCCAGCAAACAGGCATAGAGAGGTGAGTGAATTGCCAAAAATTATGAAGCTAGTAAATGACAGATTCAGAGTTTGAACCTCTAAGCTCTGTTACAAAAAACGTGGTAGGGCTTGTTTTGATGCTCTGGAGTAGGGCCATTTGACTTGGTAGGAGTATCAAGGAGTAACTGAAATAAGTGGTATTATTTCCTTATTTTACAGATGAGGAAACTCAGAGACAAGAAATAGAATAATTTATCTAACATCACACAACCAGTAAGAAGTAAGCTGTGATGTGAAGTGAGGCCACTTGGCTACTTCACACTAAGCCTTTATTCTATTGAGTGAGTGAGTGAAGTCGCTCAGTCGTGTCCGACTCTTTGCGACCCCATGGACTGTAGCCTACCAAGCTCCTCTGTCCATGGGATTTTCCAGGCAACAGTACTGGAGTGGATTGCCATTTCCTTCTCCAGGGGATCTTCCCGACCCAGGGATCGAACCTGGGTCTCCTGCATTGTAGACAGGCGCTTTACCGTCTGAGCCACCAGGGAAGTCTATTAGTTCTTTCTATTTCCTCATCCCACTCCAGCTTGTATTCCCTTCATCCCCCTAACTTAATTTTATTTTCATTGTTGGTTAAATGAATAGTTGGTATTTACATTACTGTGGTTATACTAACCTTGTTCATTTGGCCTTCAATTTGCTATCTAAAGTCACTGGGCTTTAAGTGACAGGCTTTATAGTGAGCAAAGATGACTTGGCTTAAGGGGAGAGAAGTGAGCTGGAAAGTGGATTGAACGTCATTGCCCGAGGATAGCAGGAATTGCTCATTAAGGCTCACTCAGCGACCTTCCAATAGGCAGAGTGCTTTGAGGACTAAGGGCACCTTGTTTGGAAGTAAGTTTTACTTTGATCGTATTAGTCTGGGCATGAAGCTTTTTGTTAAATCAACGAGATCTAACAGTCTCCCTTCTTTTGCTGCCCTGCCCCTGCCCCCATGTCTCTTCTATTTTTATCTTCATATTTTAAGTAGTGTGCATATACTGGCATATTGGAGAAGGAAATGACAACCCACTCCAGTATTCCTGCCTGGGAAATCCCATGGACAGAGGGGCCTGGCGGGCTAGTCCACAGGGTCGCACGAGTTGGACACGACTTAGTGACTAAACCACCACCACCACTACTGGCATTTTAAACTCTAAGTCAAGTTTAGAGAATATAGATTAGAGAGAGAGTATAGACTTAAGTTGGACACCCCTGAAGTGACTTAGCACTTAGCACTCCCCACCACATCGGTGTTACTACAATAACATAATAAACCTTCACTAAGTATTTACTTTGTGTAGAATATTTTTACCAGTACATTTTATATGCTTAAACTGTATATGGACACACAGACACACACTCACTTTATCCTTACAATAATTGAGGTCGAAGTACCTGGCAGTCCTGAGGGCCAGAGTTCAGTCTTTGGTTGGGGAACTAAGATCCTGCAAGTCAAGAAGCATGGCCAGAAAACAAAACAAAAGCCAGTTACTGAGGCATGTGGTATTATTTCCTTATTTTACAGATGAGGAAACCCAGAGATTAAAAAATAGAATAATTTACCTAACATCACACAGCCAGTAAGAAGTAAGCTGTGGCCATAAAAAGGAACACATTTGAGTTAGTTCTGATGAGGTGGATGAAAACCTAGAACCTATTATACAGAGTGAAGTGAGTCAGAAAGAGAAAGATAAATATTGTATTCTAATGCACATATTTGGAATCTAGAAAAATGGTTCTGAAAAATTTATTTGCAGGGCAGAATGGAGAAACAGAGATAGAGAATAGACTTATGGACATGGGGAGAGGGGAGGAGAGGGTGAGATGTATGGAGAGAGTAACATGGAAACTTACATTACCATATGTTAAATAGAGAGGCAGGTGGAATTTGCTGTGTGACTCAGGAAACTCAAACAGCGGCTCTGTATCAACCTAGAGGAGTGGGATGGGGAGGGAGATGGGAGGGAGATTCAAAAGAGAGGGGATATATACATATACCTATGGCTGATTCATGTTGAGGTTTGACAGAAAACAAGAAAATTCTGTAAAGGAATTATCCTTCAATAAAAAACAAATTAAAAAAAAAAAGCAGCTGTGATTTGAAGTGAAGCCACTTGGCTACTTCACACTAAGCCTTTATTCTATTAGCTCTCTATTTCCTCTCCCCACCTTGCTTGTATTCCCCTCATCCCCCTGACTTTATTTTGATTGTTGGTTAAATGAATAGTTGGTATTCACATTTTCGTGGTTATACCAACCTTGTTCATTGCTCAATCATGTAATGTACTACTTACATATTTCTTTACTATTTTCTCCTCCCTTTTTACTGAGGCTTACTACTAGCCCTTTTAGGGAGTCTGAATTTCAAACTATCTTTTTTTTCCTCAAATGTACTGATGTTTCTGCCATATGCATATTAACAGTTGTATTTATTTCCTGAAAATATCTGCCTTCCTTTTGGTATGAACCCATTGGTTGCTCTGCCTCTTGAGAAACCTATATGCAAGTCAGAAAGCAACAGTTGGAACTGGACATGGAACAACAGACTGGTTCCAAATAGGAAAAGGAGTACGTCAAGGCTGTATATTGTCACCCTGATTATTTAACTTATATGCAGAGTACATCATGAGAAATGCTGGACTGGAAGAAGCACAAGCTGGAATCAAGATTGCCAGGAGAAATATCAATAACCTCAGATATGCAGATGACACCACTCTTATGGCAGAAAGTGAAGAGGAACTCAAAAGCCTCTTGATGAAAGTGAAAGAGGACAGTGAAAAAGTTGGCTTAAAACTCAACATTCAGAAAACTAAGATCATGGCATCTGGGAAATATATGGGGAAACAGTGGAAACAGTGTCAGACTATTTTTGGGGGCTCCAAAATCACTGCAGATGGTGATTGCAGCAATGAAATTAAAAGACGTTTACTCCTTGGAAAGGGCTTCCCTGGTGGCCCAGAAGTTAAAGCGTCTACCTGCAATGCGGGAGACCTGGGTTCGATCCCTGGGTCAGGAAGATCCCCTGGAGAAGGACATGGCAACCCACTCCACTATTCTTGCCTGGAGAATCCCATGGATGGAGGAGACTTGTGGGCTACAGTCCACAGGGTCGCAAAGAGTCGGACACGACTGAGCGACTTCACTTTCACTACTTGGAAGGAAAGTTATGACCCACCTAGATAGCATATTAAAAAGCAGAGACATTACTTTGCCAACTAAGGTCTGTCTAGTCAAGGCTATGGTTTTTCCTGTGGTCATGTATGGATGTGAGAGTTGGACTGTGAAGAAGGCTGAGCACCGAAGAATTGATGCTTTTGAACTGTGGAGAAGACTCTTGAGAGTCCCTTGGACTGCAAGGAGATCCAACCAGTCCATTCTAAAGGAGATCAGCCCTGGGTGTTCTTTGGAAGGAATGATGCTAAATCTGAAACTCCAGTACTTTGGCCACCTCATGTGAAGAGTGGACTCATTGGAAAAGACTCTGACGCTGAGAGGGATTGGGGGCAGGAGGAGAAGGGGACGACAGAGGATGAAATGGCTGGATGGCATCACCGACTTGATGGATGTGAGTTTGAGTGAACTCTGGGAGTTGGTGATGGACAGGAGGCCTGGCGTGCTGCGATTCATGGGGTCGCAGAGAGTCGGACACGACTGAGCGACTGAACTGAACTGAACAGATTGGCTGCTCTCTGCAAAGATATCATTGTGAGATTTCTCTTTCTGCCAGAGATCCTCCTTCCTGGATCCTATGTCATGTCTTCCATTTAATTTCTTGTTCTGGGAAAAGGTGTTCTCCATAGCTTCTTTACAGAATATATGAGAGGCTTTTTTTTTTAATCTGAAAATGTCCCTATCCTCCCTTCATATTTGATTCAGTTTTTTTAAAAACTGGCTCTCAAATTCTAAGCTGCAAATAATATTCCCTCAGAACTGTGAGGACATTGGATTTGTTGCCATCTGGCTTCTGATGCCACTCTTGAGAAATACAAAGCTGTTCTGATTGCCAATAATTTGTTAATTGTCATTATTTTTCTAGAAGTTCCAGGGGCTTCTCCGGTGTTTTGAACTTTCCCAATAACATGCTTCAATTTGAGTCTCTTCCACAACTTTTGCTGGGTACACGGTGAGCCATTTCAAGCTGGTTTTGTGTCCTTTGGTTCTGGGAAATTTCCTCCCCTCTCTTTTCTCTCTTTCTTAAACTTTTAGTAGGATACTGGATTTAATGGACAGATCCACTAATTTTCTTCCTCTTATATTGTCTTATTCTTGTTTGTCTTTCAGGAAGAGTCTATCAAATCCTTCTTATTTCTTCAGCTGCATGTAACAAAGACCTGAAGTCATATCTTCAACAAGACAAGAGTTGAAATATCTCTCTTATGCAAAAGTCCAGAGGTAGGCTGCCCAGCATTGGCAGAACACCTCTACTCTATGAAGGGGTCTTGTCAGGCTCCTTTTAGGCCCAAATTTGCATTATGGATCACACCAGTTATCTTTTTAGGAAAGTTTCCACAGTTGCAAAAACATACTTTTACTAACATGTCAAGAGATATTCTCATAGCTATTTCTATATCTGAGTTGGAGTATCCACTCTGCCACATATTTAATGGGTTTCCCCGTTGGCTCAGATGGTAAAGAATCTGCCTAGGTTGCAGGGGACTTGGGTCCAGAAGATTCCCTGGCGAAGGGAATCACTACCCACTCCAGAATTCTTGCCTGGAGAATTCCATAGACAGAGGAGCCTGGTCCATCGAATTGCAAAGAGTTTGACATGACTAAGCTACTAACATTTAATGTATGTCTTAAACAATTCGAACTGTCTGACATCCATAACTCTATTGTCTAACACAGTAGCTACTATCTACACGTGGCCACTGAGCATTTGAAAAGTGGTTAGTCCAGATTAAGATGTGTTTTAAGTTAAAATACACACTGGGGACTACCCTGGTGGCCCGGTGATTAGGACTCCAAGCTTCCACTGCAGAGGGCAAGTTCAATCCTTGGTTGGGGAACTAAGATCACATATGCTGCATGGTGAGACCAAAAAATAAAAAAATAATTTTTTAAATCTCCCCCCAAAATACACACTGGATTTAGAAGACTTAGTATGAAAAAGGAAAAGCAGAATATCTTATTCATATTTTAGGCTGATTAAAGGATGAACTGACAATATTTTAAATATACTAAGTTAAAGGAACTGTATTATTATAATTAATTTCACCTGTTTCAAATGTACTTTTTTCTTATTGCTACTAAAAAGTTTTAAATTATATATGTGGCTTGCCTTACATTTCTATTGGATAATTTAGTTCTATAAAATGGGGGTAACAGAGGGCTTACTTCAATGGATAAAAGGATTGAGATCATAAGTGTAAAATGTTTAGCCCAGTGCCTAAGAGTAGTCAGTAATGTAGTATTTCACTGACTCTATTTTTGTTCCTGCATTTCCACACCTTGGACAAATGCATCCTACAGATGCCAGACCTCAGTCATAACAGTTGTCACTACCTGTGTGTGCATATACATAAAAAACATTAGCATCCAAATTTGCAGAGTTGAGGGTCCGAGGCCTAGAAAATCTAGGAGGTCAGAAGGGGGCACTGTTGACCTCTAAGAATCAAAATGTTAAAGGGAGCTAGGTAGTGGAAGGTCACTGATGTATTTAAGAAACATTCCTAAAATAGGAGTGAAGAATAGGCTCCTTGTACCTAATTATAAAGTTGGCTGGATTGTTTTCAGCTCTTCAGTGGATCTGGAAAGACAGGAAGAGGGAAGGGGGGAAGATAAGGTAAGAGGATTTGCTTAAAGTGCCCAAAGTGACTGAATCAGAAAGAGATTCTGAGGACTGGAAGTTAAAATGTAAAGAAGTTTCAGGAACACCTGCTTTTCCTTCTTCTGTATTGCTGTGATATGATTTTTTAAAACTTCATCCTTTTATGTTTAAATAGGTTTCAGTCAGTTTAAGATAAGAATCTTAAGTAATGAAAAAGCATTGTGCTATAGTTTAATTCACGGTGCTTTTCCCTTTCTTAAGTGGGCTCCCCTAATAGCTGGGCTTTGCTGGTAGCTCAGCTGGTAAAGAATCTGCCTACAATGCGGGAGACCCTGGTTTGATTCCTGGGTCAGCAAGATACCCTAGAAAAGGGATAGGCTACCCACTCCAGTATTCTTGCCTGGAAAATTCCATAAACAGAGAGGAGCCTGGCAGACTACAGTCCATGGGGTTGCAAAGAGTCAGACACTAAGCAACTTTCATCTTCTTTTCTTAGGGGTACATAAAACAATGGGGCAAATTATAATTAACGCATCTTAGATTTAATGGAACATGGCTGGATGGCATCACTGACTCGAAGGACGTGAATCTGAGTGAACTCTGGGAGTTGGTGATGGACAGCGAAGCCTGGCGTGCTGCGATTCATGGGGTCGCAAAGAGTCGGACACGACTGAGCGACTGAACTGAACTGAACTGAACTGAAGGTTTCTAAGTTCAAGATCAAGTGACCTCTAAAATAGAGTAATATTAAAAACTAATATCTATCTTCACTTTTTCCTAGAGCACTTATCTAACACACTATATTCAGAATTTTTTTAATGTTTACTGCTTATTGTCTCTCTGCTAGATTTCACATTCCACAGAACAGGAATTTTCATCTATATTGTCTTCTGATGTCTCCCAAGCCCCTAAAACAGTGCCCAGCACACAGTAAGTCCTCAATCAACATTTGGCGAGTGAGTGAATAAATGAATGAAATCTTTGCATGTGCTATTCTAAGTGCTTTGTTTAGAATATTCCATTTAACTTTCACAAGAAACCTAAGTAGATATTCTAATCATCCACATGTTCAGTTGAGGAAACCCATGTGTATATAAGTTCAGTAACCTGTCCAAGGTCCGTAGCTTGACATTACTGGCAGGAGGAGGGGGTAGGACGCAAGCCTAGTCACACTCTTATCCACTGAACTTCTGACACTGCCTGTGTTTCCTTTCTTGATTTAATTCGTATTCCAGGCTCCCACTGTAGTTGGTGCATGCCTTTACCATAGCTCTTAATACTCTTTATTAGAGGGCAGTATGGCTTATGTCCTCCACAAGACTGAGCTTCCCAAGATCTATCCTTATTTATCTTTGTATCCCCAAGGCCAACCATGGTGCCTGGCACTGTGCTGGTACTTAATACCTATGAAGTAATCTGGCTATGTAAGTACAGGGCAAGGAGTGTGAAAGAAGAGTCAACAGTTTCCAACTAGAGGCCAAAGGACTTACAGAACTGATGAAAAGAACAGCTTCTAAGCAGAAGTTGTTCTGGAGAAAGAAGACTATGTGTTCCAATTTTAACCTTACTGGAGTGATGGAAGAACAAATAGATGGAGATAAACCGTAGAGACTTGGAAAGAGAGAACTGGCACAAAGGTTCTTTCAGGACTAAAACACAGACTTGCAAGTCTTTCTGGGGAAAAAAAAAAAAGGCAAACTAGAGCTATGATCAGCTCACCATGGAAAACAGAATGCAAAGAAAAGAAAAGAAAAAAAAGGCAACATCTTGGAGCATCATCACGTCGTGAAGTTGCTCAATTGTGTCGACTCTTTGCGACCCCATGGACTGTAGCCTACCAGGCTCCTCCCTCCATGGGATTCTCCAGGCAAGAGAACTGGAGCGGGTTGCCGTTTCCTTCTCCAGGGAATCTTCCCAACCCAGGGATTGAACCCAGGTCTCCTGCATTCCAGGCGGGCGCTTTAACATCTGAGCCACTAGGGAAGCCCCTACCTACAGTTCAGTTCAGTTGCTCAGTCCTGTCCGACTCTTTGCGACACCATGAATCGCAGCACGCCAGGCCTCCCTGTCCATCACCAACTCCCGGAGTTCACCCAGACTCACATCCATCGACTCAGTGATGCCATCCAGCCATCTCATCCTCGGTCGTCCCCTTCTCCTCCTGCCCCCAATCCCTCCCAGCATCAGAGTCTTTTCCAATGAGTCAACTCTTTGCATGAGGTGGCCAAAGTACTGGAGTTTCAGCGTTAGCATCATTCCTTCCAAAGAAATCCCAGGGCTGATCTCCTTCAGAATGGACTGGTTGGATCTCCTTGCAGTCCAAGGGACTCTCAAGAGTCTTCTCCAACACCACAATTCAAAAGCATCAATTCTTCAGCGCTCAGCCTTCTTCACAGTCCAATTCTCACATCCATACATGACCACAGGAAAAACCATAGCCTTGACTAGACAGACCTTAGTTGGCAAAGTAATGTCTCTGCTTTTGAATATACTATCTAGGTTGGTCATAACTTTCCTTCCAAGGAGTAGGCGTCTTTTAATTTCATGGCTGCAATCACCATCTGCAGTGATTTTGGAGCCCAAAAAATAAAGTCTGACACTGTTTCCACTGTTTCCCCATCTATTTGTCATGAAGTGATGGGACCAGATGCCATGACCTTAGTTTTCTGAATGTTGAACTTTAAGCCAACTTCTTCACTCTCCTCTTTCACTTTCATGAAGAGGCTTTTTAGTTCCTCTTCACTTTCTGCCATAAGGGTGGTGTCATCTGCATATCTGAAGTTATTGATATTTCTCCCGGAAATCTTGATTCCAGCTTGTGTTTCTTCCAGCCCAGTGTTTCTCATGATGTACTCTGCATATAAGTTAAATAATCAGGGTGACAATATACAGCCTTGCCGTACTCCTTTTCCTATTTGGAACCAGTCTGTTGTTCCACGTCCAGTTCTAACTGTTGCTTCCTGACCTGCATACAGATTTCTCAAGAGGCAGGTTAGGTGTCTGGCATTCCCATCTCTTTCAGAATTTTCCACAATTTATTGTGATCCACACAGTCAAAGGCTTTGGCATAGTCAATAAGCAGAAATAGATGTTTTTCTGGAACTCTCTTGCTTTTTCCATGATCCAGCAGATGTTGGTGATTTGATCTCTGGTTCCTCTGCCTACAGTTAGGCATACCTATAGTTAACGGGAGGAAGAAGACAAGGATTCAGCACAAAGATCTAAAAGAATTTCAAAGGATCTCTGCAACAACACTGAAGTCAAAGGAATCTTTCTTGTTTGTGTCCCTGAGTAGGTGTCTGTGATGACTGCTTTGTAAAACAGTACGGATTATAAATACAAGTCTGTGGGCAGCAACAGAAAAACAACACATAGGCTTTCAGTGCTACTGGAGCTGTCTGGCCCTGCCCACCACTGGTTTGGGGAGCTACTTAGTTCAGACTGGAGAACACCCACACGAAGCTTCTCTCGATGACAATACAACATGCCTTCTACCTCTTCACCCTGACGTCTCTTCGCCTCCTCTCTTCTCCAAACATAGGTTGGAGATTACACTCCCTTTGGGTCAAAACACCACATCTGAAATCATTTTATGGCACCCATATTCTTTTACTTGCCCACAGTCTTCAAAATTTTTGTAGTGAATATGGCCTCTGCAATTCTTATCCTGCAGTATTGTTTTTATGATTTACCATACCAACACCTCAAAATTTCTCTCTTCTAGTTGTTTTTGCTCTTGGCTAGACCACAGAGCTTCTTGAGAATAAGCAGGGGTGGGGCAAAGGGTATTATTGCAATTCACTGAACCTTGTCTGTGCACCAGGCATGGACTTCCCAATGTGTTGCAACTGGTAAAGAATCTGCCTGCCCATGCAGGAGACACAGCCAGGTTCAATCCCTGGGTTGGGAAGATCTGGAGGAGGAAATGGCAGTCTACTCCAGTATTCTTGCCTGGAAGATTCCATGGACAGAGGAGCCTGGTGGGCTGCAGTCTATGGCGTAGCAAAGGGTCAGACACGACTGAGCATGTGCACGTGCACTGTGCCCCAGGCACACCAGCAGGAATTGCTTAGCTGCCCAAGCGGCAGTTAGCACTAGAGACCACTGACTTTTGACCTAGAAGAGCACGTAAGATGGTAAATTCACATAAGCTGGTGAAAACTTGGTAATCACACTATAAATATTCTGAATTACCATTATTTTTACCTTTCTATGACTCAAATATACTAAAGATGACCTTTATCTGGCCAAATAACTACTCTATTTAAAAATTATATATGATATATATTCATTCTTACAGAAGAGTGTATAAGATATTTTGTACAGTTCAAAGAATAAGTATGAAACAACATCCAGTTTTAGAAACAGAACATTGTCAGCACCTCAGAAGCCCTCCCTGGTCATATCCTGCATCTCTTAACAGTTTTACTATTTAATGTATGTATCCTTAACAGAAGAGTTGAGTTTTGCATTTTTGAACCTGATGTAAGTGAAACGTATTTAGTCTTTCGTCGATTTGCCTCCTTTACTCAGCACGGAGATTCATCATGTTGTTATAGACGGCTATAATGGCTGCCAATTTTCACTGGTGCATTATATTTCACTGTGTGACCACATCTCAATTTACCCATCCTATTGTTGATAGGTTTGGATTGTTTGTTGTTTTTAGCTATTACAAAGATGCATATATAAGAGCTTCTCAATAGAATTGCTGTCATAGTAAATGTGTATCTTCAACTTTACTAGATAAAGTCACAGTTTTCCAAAGTGGTTGTATCAATTTACACTACCATTAATTAGTGTCCGAGGATTCTCTTTGCTTCATCCTGCTTGAAAGTTTATTACTGTCGGACTTAAATATTCTTTGGTCTGGTGGGTGCCTACTAGTATGGCATTGTGATTTTCACGTTCATTTCTGCGGCTACTAATATGGATGTGCATATTTTCTGTTGTCATTTATATTTTCTCATAGGTGCTATGCCTACTTAAGCCATTTGCCTATTTTTAGTATTAGGTCATCTGTTTCTTGCTGATTTGTATGTGTCTATATATTTTGGCTACTAATTCCTCATTATATGCTTTGCAAACTTCTTCTCCCATATTGTGACTTTTCCACTCACTTTATGGTGGTATTTAGTAAACAAATGTCCTTAATTTTAATGTAGTTGAATTTATCGCTCTTTTCCTTTATGGCTAAACAAAAGTTATTCTCAAACCTAAAGTCTTAAAATCACTCTTCCATATAGGTCCTAATTTACCTGAAATACTTGGGAGTCAGATGTGTTCTGGAATATAGACTTTTTTGGATGTTGGAAAGGTACCACAGGACATGCAATGTACACTATATGAGAAGAAATGGGCCAGTACCTATGATCAAAAATACCAATATTTCCACAGCAAAACATATCATCAGCTAAGTGATATATAAGTGATTATCATGTCACTAGGTCACATTTTTTTTTCACCAAATGAGTTCCAAAGAGTTGGGTTTTCAAAGTTTGGAGACTCTGTAATTAGTACAAAAGTTATGGTAGCCTTATATAATAAAAAATGGAATTTTTTGAAGTTTGGAGGAATTAACTGGTGGATACATGGACCTGGAATTTGTGTGTGAGTTCTTTAATACTGATTCAAATTATATACTGGTTTATTTTCTTCTCTTGAGTGAGCTAGTTGTTTTCCTTGAGATTTGCAAAATCATCTAAATTATATTTGCATTAAGTTGTTTATAAGATGTTCTCTTTTGATTTCTAAAATAGTTTCATTACTGGTATAAGTTGTTAATATCTCTCCTTTTATTGCCCAATCCTATTAAACTTTTGTCAATATTATTAGTCTTTTCCCCCTAATAAATCAACTTTGGATTTTAAAAATCTACTGTATGATGTGCTAGTGCACTGGCTCTGAACAAAACAAAACACTATCTTGTTTGATTTCCACAGTGTGAAGATTCCCATCAGAGGCAATTTCAAGCTAGCAGTATGATACTATTGATCATGGAATTGGGAAGAGGTGTGCACAGCTGGCTCTCAGATAGGCAGTGTCTGAGATACCACTCTTATTTCTCATTTCATTTCTGCTTTTAGCATTATTTCCCTCCTACTTTCCTTAATTTTGCTTTCCTTTTTTTAATTTCTGGAAAGGGGAAGTTTAGCTAAAGATCTTTCAGCCTCTTTTCTAGTATACTTACTTAAGATTGTAAATTTTCAAAAAAAAAAATAAAAAGATTGTAAATTTTCCTTTAAGTACTTCATTAGCTTTATTCTACAGGTGTTCCTATTGTATTTTATTGTTTGGCTCAAAGTATTTTCTCATTACTACCATTATGATTGGCTATGGGTTATATGGGCTTATTTTTATAATTCTTTATTGATTTCTAGCTTAACTAGAACATGTGCTTAAAAAACACATGCCGAATGCCCTTTAAAATTTGTTGAGCGTCACTTTACAGCTAGGTATGTGGTTGATGTTGGTAGTATGTTCCCTTTCCAAAAAACCTATGCTTTGACTTCGGTTGTTTTTCTGAGAGTATTCACTAGGTCAAATCATTTTATTCAGATTTTCTTTATCGTTTCTGATTTTCTTTTGCTTGTCTTAACAGTCACTGGGGAAGGCTTGTTAAAAATCAAGAAGAAAGCCGCAAGAGTTCAAACAAGGAAAAGGTAATGGATGATGTTAAGAGATGTAACCGGATCAAACCTGAATCAGGAAACCGGGAGTTTGGTACCCTGGATTCTCAGCTTAGTCACTTATTTGCCATGTGTCCCGGGGCGTCACCGCCTCTTTCTGGGGCCCATTTCTTTTTTTCTTTTAATCTAAAAAGCGAGGAGTTAAGCCCTCACAGCTCTTTGAGGTTTCGTCCCTCTCTCGCCTCAGGTGCCAACTTCCACATGAAGTCGCCGTTTCCGGCAGGGCTCGCACATGAAATCTTCCTGCCGGCGCTTGGCGCAATGTGTATAAAAACTCAGATTCACGAAAGGAGCACAGTTCGTTAAAATTACGAAAAACTGTAGGGCGAAAGACACTGAGATATTAATAACACCAAGGCCACTCTGAGGAGTGACCGGATCCCACTCACTTTCCACCTCCACAACCCCTATGAACCGCCGCCCCAGACGAAGCAGGCCCGGAAGTCACTCCGACACAGGGAGAAGGGAGCCGGAAGTCCCGCCCTCCTGGAACAGACCGGTAGCCCGTAAGGGTCATTCCAAGGCCAGAGAGTTCGCTACGTGAATTGTTTCCTTGAGGTGGTGGGGTCTACGTGACTTGCCCAAGCGGGCCAGGAGACAGTGCAGCGCCAACTCGGTCCCACGCCCTTCTTCCCGGGTTGTTGGACCGCGTGATTCTTTCCTCCCATCGGCGCCGAAGGGAACCTGGTTCTGGGCGGGCGGAGAGGTGGGCTTGCTGGCGGGGCCGAGTGGGGCGCGCCCTAGAGGCTAATGGAGCCGGGAGGTAGCTGACTCTCCGCGAGCCTCGGGCTTCTCTTCTGCCAGACGAAGTAGCACTCCTGTCCTGCCTGGTGATTTTGCCCTCCTGCATTTATTTGTACAGCACTTTGTTTCGAACAGCAACCCTGTGAAATGGGCAGTGCTACCCTCGTTTAACCGATGGGGAAATAGTCTCGAGAGAATACACGCGCTGGCTTAAGTGACAGACCATGTGGGAGCCAGGAATCTAACAGCGGCTCTCTCAGACCAAGCTGCTACGTCAGCAGCGGAGCAATTACATGGAGTAAGGGATAAGCTTCCCCTGCATGCATTGGAGAAGGAAATGGCAACCCACTCCAGTGTTCTTGCCTGGAGAATCCCAGGGACGGGGGAGCCTGGTGGGCTGTCGTCTGTGGGGTCGCACAGAATCGGACACGACTGAAGTGACTTAGCAGTAGCAGCAGCGAGTGCTCTTATGATAACGTTCCTGTAGAACTGATTAGTTGTGCTCGCATCATTAAAGTCCGGAGGCAAAGCTTTAAAAAGAGGGGGTCGGAGGGAATGACAATATCTTTTTCTTTGGCTTGCCTTCTCTGGTATTATAAGTCCTTTGTTAATATCACATATTTTGGTTGACAGCTTGAGCCCGCTAGGAATGGCAGCCCCATCTATGAAAGAAAGGCAGGCTTGCTGGGGAGCCCGCGATGAGTACTGGAAGTGTTTAGATGAGAACACAGAGGACGCTTCTAAGTGCAAGAAGTTAAGAAGCTCATTTGAATCTAGCTGTCCCCAACAGTGGGTAAGTTACACTTGGACATATTGCTGTTCACTGTCAAAATACATAGAGCTTATAGTGAGTGGTGAGCTATGAAATGAAGTGCCCTCTGAAGTGTGTCAAGTCAACAGTTTCTGTGAGCAGCAGAGAAAACCTTGTTTGGTAATCCAGGCTTGTTTTATGTACATATCGCGCAGACCTTTGGAAAATGTCACCTGACTCTTTAAAGTTCCTTGAAAAACAAACTGGGGTCTGGACTCAACACTACTGTGAAAAATAACCAAAAAATTCCAACCCCCTAAATTGGTAGATTTTTGCAGGCTCTTCTTTTTTTAAAAAAAGATTTGTTTGGCTGTCCTGGGTCTTAGTTGCGGCATGTGGGATCTTTTATTTGTGGCACGTGGGATCTAGTTCCATGTTGTTGTTGTTTAGTTGTTCAGGTGTTTCCAACTCTTAGAAGGAAATGGCAGCCCACTCCAGTGTTCTTGCCTGGAGAATCCCATGGACAGAGGAACCTGGCAGGCTACAGTCCATGGGACTGCAGAGAGTCCAACAAGACTTCACTTTCACTTTCTTATTTACAAGCCCATGGATTGTAGCCCTCCAGGCTCTTCTATCCATGGAATTTTCCTCCTCCAGGAGATCTTCCCCACCCAGGGATCAAACCGACATCTCTGCATCTCCTGCACTGCAGGAAGATTCTGTACCTCTGAGTCACAAGGAAGCCCTCTAGTTCCCTGACCAGGGATCAAACCCAGGTCCCCTGTGTTGGGAGCACAGAGTCTTAGCCATTGGATCACCAGGGAAATCCCTTTCCAGGATCTTCTGAAGGGATAGTATTTAATCTTGGGCAAGAGTTGGCAGATTCATTGTCCTAGAGCTGCTGTCAGAAATAAAGCTTTCCCTGTTGGCTGCTGAAAATCATGTGGTCATATACCTGAAACACAAAGGAGCTTAGGGAGTAGAAGAAACAGAATGATCGTGTGGTGGATTCTGCCACCAGCCACTCCAGACGCCTTGCTGACACATGCTCATGCTCTGTAGGGCCTGTCCTTCAAATGCGAAGGGGTGGAAAAGGCACCTACCATCACCAGGCTCAGTAAGTGCTTGATGCTCCTCACTAACACCCTTTGAGTTGGATGTTGTTGCTGTCAGTTTCTGGAGCAGACAGCAGAAGCCCAGAGCATTGCAATAACTTGCTTACTCTGTATTGGTCAGTGAGTGGCAGAACCATAGTTCTAAGTCAGGTCTAGCTGGCTGCTGTGAGGTTTGAACTTTGATTTCTCACCATCATGCTCCTCCAAACTTTACCAAGCAGTTTGAGAACAGATCATTTTAGAGACGAAGTGGATTTATGACCTTCACCTTTTCACACCTCAAATTTTTAGATGAAGAATCTGAGGCTTGAAGACCACAAGAAGGCTTTGATGGAAGGTAGGGATGAAGGCATTGAAGAGATAATTGCTTTAGATGAACTCTGTGTGTGTAAAAGCAGCTCAGTGTAACCTGTCCCTTTGGATTACTATGACAATCAAATGTGTAACTTGACATATAAACTGAAAAGTGATAAATCAGGGGCTTGGTGATTGGGTTAGATAATGACTTAGGCAAATATTATACATCTCTGGTTTTCCCATTAGATAGACGCACAGAGACTTAACTCCTAGTTTACAAAGTAGGTGGAAAATGGGGGAGTTTGGGCCAACATCAAATTCCTTCAAGGCCTGGATACTGTTCCAGTCTATGCAACAGGCCCTTTCTCACTCTCTGCTCACTGGCTCTGTGGTCACTTAGAAACAGGGATGTACGATGGGAGTGATGAAGCCCTTTGAGGTGAGTGTTGGCAGGTTCCATCTCCCCTCTTCCCTACCCCACATTTTTCCAGGAGAACCTCTTCACCCTGAGACCTGTCTTTTGACAGCCTAGCCAGGATTTTCCACTCCAGGTTTACATGTCAGAATCATGTGGAAATATTAAAAAAAAAAGATAGCTATGTCTCAGACCTCATCTCAGATCTGCAAACTTCTGGAAGCTTCTTTTAAAAGGGCTCTGGCTTAACAGGTGATTCTGGTGGATAACCACAGCTGGAATCACTGTCTTAGTCCCTTTGAAAAGTTACACTTCAGTCTTTTTTTTTTCCCCCTTTTTCTCCCCACCAAAACACACTGCTTTTTCTCTATCCTAATGGCTAATGGGCCTTCCCATCTCCCTGATTTCAGGGCAGGTTCTGTTCTCAGCATCATAAAGGGATTTTACTGTCAGCCAGTGCTTCTTTATTGACGTCTCCTCCACTCTTACGTAGGCCGGGTGCCATGGCGTGCAGGCCCACCCTCTCGCCAGGTTCCCGCATGCTAGTCACAGCTAACATGTATTAGTACAGGCTCTGGGCACTTCAGGTGCATCGTCTCTATACTTTATTCCTCATGGTAGCTCTGTTACCCCATTTTACTTCTGAGGGCACAGGTCATGTGTAAGTGCAGAGCCTGGATTCAGGCTCAGTAGTCTTGAGTCCAGACCTCATGCTCTTCTCTGATCCACATCCTTCTTTTTGTCCCTGTCATGCAAGAAAAGAACCTGTGGATTAGGCTGTGCAAATCTCATGTTCTAGAAACTTAGTCATAATGCAAGTTTATTTAAATACAAAAGCATTACCTCCTTGGTGGGCTTCCCTTGTGGCTCAGCTGGTAAAGAATCTACCTGCAATGCTGGAGACCTGGGTTCGATCCCTGGGTTGGGAAGATCCCCTGGAGAAGAGAAAGGTTACCCACTCCAGTATTCTGGTCTGAAGAATTCCATGGACTGTATAGTCCATGGGGTCGCAAAGAGTCGGAGACAACTGAGCGACTTTGACTTCACCTCCCTGGTGGCGTTCTTCCTTCATAATTCACTCCCCTAGTTTTCCTGGTCTCCAGCAGCCATAGCTTTATGGCAGGCTTTCGTGTGTCTGTTAAATCATACCCTATAGAGTTCCCTTCTATGCTGCTTAACTTTCCCAAGCCAGTCTTACCTGCAGCCATGGCTTGAAGTACCACTTAGGTGTTGAGGTCCAAATCTACATCCTCTCTAACTCCAGAGCTTCCTATTTGGATGTTCTCAAGGACCAACCTTGACCTCTGCATATACACGAATGAATTCTTCCTCATCTTGTATCCAACAGGCCCTCCTCACCTGCTCCCCTCCTCAGGCAAAGGTGCTAACATCAACACAGCCCCAGAGATGAGTGTCAGGCTCCACAGTGGGAATTGTTGGAGGACTGTTCTCAGGAGTGAAGCAGGGTGACACAACACCCCTGCAGTAGGGTCGGGTCCAGTGTGCTTAAGGAACAGCAAGGAGGAAACAGAATTTGGATGTGAGGCACTGAGAAGCCGGGGACAGTGGCTTTTCCTCTGAGTGAAAAGCTTTGGGTTCAGGGTAAGGAGACAAGTGAGGGTATGAGGGGGATGATGGTCAATGAAAAGGTGGTGTGGTCAGTGGATTGTTGGCATCAGGGTCTTAGAAAGTGAAAAGGGAGCATTTGGAGAATGGAAATGCTCAGAATTGGGGTTATGGCGTGGCTATGTTTGTTGTTAAAGACGAGGACTAGGCTTTGATTCTGGCAGTGAGGTAGGTTGGAGGAAAAGACCATTTAAGTAAGAGGTCAAGGAGCTGAGAGGCCAGGGTGTTGAAAGGATCAACCACATGGATACTGAAACCATCTGAGTTATGACATGAGTGTTGTTAGAGAAAATCACAGCAACCTGAAAAGTTATAGTTTCCACCCCAAGGAAAAAGGGGTGTGGCCAAAGTAGTCGAAGTAACTTCTGCTGCATTTGACAGGGACACGCACCCATGGAAAACCTTTGTCTTCTGCAGACTCGGTCCACGATTGAGCTGTCTTTTCTAGCCTGTGCCCTCTGGTTTTTGCTCCCTTTTCACCTTTGCTTTCTACTTGAGACTTGTTGAAGTCTTACCCAATTGCCTTAGAATAAAAATGAAAGATATTTCCAGAGATGTGTATGAGAAGGTGGAGAGGGTGACAGGGAGGGAGGTGATGGGGTGTCCTCTGAGTGCCTTTTATGCGAGATGCTGTGTTTGCATTTGCTTTAATTTTCATTTAGTCTTGTGAGGTGCCATTGTATCTCTTTTATGTAATAGGAACTGAGGCTCAGAGAGGTGAAATACTTTGTTCAAGATCAGTTAACGAGTAAAGTGGTGGGGAAAGGATTAGAATGGAGGTTGCTCTGATTCCAGAATTTGTGTCCTTTCACTTAGCTGAAGTCACAGACGAATAGTAAAGATAAAAGTAGAACCAAATAGAGATTTACAATGAATGCTTCTATTGTAAAACACTAAAAAAACAAATTTGTTACATAATATGTTCAGTTCAGTTCAGTTCAGTCGCTCAGTCGTGTCCGACTCTTTGCGACCCCATGAATCGCAGCATGCCAGGCCTCCCTGTCCATCACCAACTCCCGGAGTTCACTCAGACTCATGTCCATCGAGTCCGTGATGCCATCCAGCCATCCCATCCTCGGTTGTCCCCTTCTCCCCCTGCCCCCAATCCCTCCCAGCATCAAAGTCTTTTCCAATGAGTCAGCTCTTCACATGAGGTGGCCAAAGTACTGGAGTTTCAGCTTCAGCATCATTCCCTCCAAAGAAATCCCAGGGTTGATCTCCTTTGGAATGGACTGGTTGGATCTCCTTGCAGTCCAAGGGACTCTCAAGAGTCTTCTCCAACACCACAGTTCAAAAGCATCAATTCTTCAGTGCTCAGCCTTCTTCAGAGTCCAACTCTCACATCCATACATGACCACAGGAAAAACCATAGCCTTGACTAGACGGACCTTAGTCGGCAAAGTAATGTCTGTGCTTTAGAATATACTCTAGGTTGGTCATAACTTTCCTTCCAAGGAGTAAGCGTCTTTTAATTTCATGGCTGCACTCACCATCTGCGGTGATTTTGGAGCCCAAAAAATAAAGTCTGACACTGTTTCTACTGTTTCCCCATCTATTTCCCATGAAGTGATGGGACTGGATGCCATGATCTTCATTTTCTGAATGTTGAGCTTTAAGCCAACTTTTTCACTCTCCTCTTTCACTTTCATCAAGAGGCTTTTTAGCTCCTCTTCACTTTCTGCCATAAGGGTGGTGTCATCTGCATATCTGAGGTTATTGATATTTCTCCCGGCAATCTTGATTCCAGCTTGTGTTTCTACCCCACGTCCGAGGTCGGGGCAGTGGCCTAGAGTGCCAGGCTGCTATGGCACAGGAACGGCCGAGAGGAGCTACCCTGCGTTCGAGGTCAGGGGCGGCCGGGAGGAGCTGCCCCGCGTCCAAGGTCAGGGGCAGCTGGGAGAAGCCACCTCTCGCCCGAGGCCAGGGGCGGTGACCCTGAGGAGCCACCCCGAGCCCGAGGCCAGGGGCAGTGACTCTGAGGAGCCACCCCGAGCCCAAAGCCAGGGACGGCAGCTGGGAGGAGCCACCCACGCCTGAGGCCAGGGCCGGCGGCCGGGAGGAGCAACCCAGGAGCAGTGGCTGCGCAGGCAGGCGCAGGAAGGCCTAGAGGAGCTAGCCCATGTAATATGTAGGCCATAAAACTAATATGTCATCACAAAACCAAATTACTCTTCCCTCCTTCCTTGCTTTGGGCTTCCCTGGTGGCTCAGTGGTAAAGAATTTGCCTGGCAAGCAGGAGGCGTGGGTTTGATCCCTAGCTTGGGACGATCCCCTGGAAAAGGAAATGGCAAACCACTCCAGTATTCTTACCTGAGAAATCCCATGGACAGAGGAGTCTGGTGGGCTATAGTCCGTGAGGTTACAAAGAGTCAGACACAACTTGGCGACTGAGCAAGCATGCTCACCCCCTTGCTTAGCCCTTTCATCAGTTTGCCTTGATTACGGTCCTACTTAAATTTTCCTATTGGCTCTTTAACCTAGGAAGGAGCAGGGATCAGGTCTGTCATTCTAGCATCATCCAATGCAGTTTTCCACAAACAGAGCAACTGGACAGCTATATCCATCAATTTGGATGGCATCACCAACTCAATGGACATGAGTTTGAGCAAACTCCAGGAGATAGTGAAGGACAGGGAAGCCTGGCGTGCTACAGTCCATGGGGTTGCAAAGAGTTGGACATGACCTAGTGACTGAACAACAACGTCAACTTTGGATATTGTCTTTTCACTGTCAACCTTTGAAATGTCTCAGAAATTCCAGTATTTTGGTATTCATGCTACTATACTGCATCTCATTTAATGGCTTAAGGACACTTGTGTGGATACAGTGCTTTTCAAGGAACGCCTGCTGATTTGTTAGCCTTTTTGGACATTAGCCTCATGGAGGTGCACGTGTTGGGGGCCTTCCACTGTTAACTGAATCAGGTGGTAAAGACTAGAGAGAAGAGATTTTCAAGCAGAGTATGGTATATGAAAGGCATGGAAGCAAGACGCATGGGAAATCAGCACACTGGGGAACTGGGGTAGCTCTGGGTGGCTAGCATTTCAGGGGTTGGTGGTACACCCAGAGGAAGGTGGGCAGAGATTTAGTCTTGAATAACCTCGTTTGCCTTACAGACAAGGAGTTTGGATGTTCTTGAAGGCAATAAGGATACCTTGAAAGATCTTTAAACAAGCAGTGACATGATCAAATTGAGATTTCCAAAAGATACTTGGCAGTGGTGTGACAGGTGGATTGAAGGTAGAGAAACCGGTTATAGAGCTATTACAGCAATCCAAGTGAGAAATGATGTGGGCCTGTATTGTAGCGATCAAGATGGGGAAGGAGATCGGAGCATTTGGGTGGATAGTGATGCAGTCACTGAAATATGGGACAGAGGAAGAAAAACATGTCTGTAGAGAAGTAAGTTCTGGACAAGTTGGGAGTGAAATCTAAGTACGACCATTAAATGGAATTAACCCTTAGGCAGTTGACAGTGTAACAGGAGAAATGCAAAGATCTATTGATTTGCCACAGAAATGTTAAGGACATTGTCTACTTCTTCACCTGATATTCTTTACATATGACATCCGTCCCAGCTCAGTCAGCCGAAGGCCACCAGAGGTATGGAATCTGACAGTGAGATTTATTAGCATGCTGTGAGCCCATGAGTTGCTGTGGGCATCTCACCAAATGGAAAGGAGTTATCAGAGGGCTTGGGGAAGGGTAGGGTTTAGGTGAAATTGAAATGAAGTGATGCTTTGATGGGCTCTGTGTATAAGCAGGCCGACAACTCCAGACTGAGAGGTGGACCCAGGGTCCTATTTCCTACAAAGATAAATGCTGACTGTCATAGGCTCAGAAGTCCCTTACTTGAAGTCTCACACCTGAGCTCCAATCAGGACTACTTCTTTGTATCAAAGTGCCAGTCAGATCCCCCAGGTAAAAGTGGGGGATTTTTTTACCAAAGTAACTTCAAAGAGCAAATTTCTGATAGTTTGATTTTCGAGAACAGTTTTTTGGTGAATAAGAAAGCGGTAGTCACTCAAAGGGGTTTCTTAGGACAGTCTTTGCCTGCAGTACGTCCTCTGGAAACGTCTTTTATCCCAGCTTGAGACAGGGCAGGGCAGATTTTTACGTTCTCAGTCTAAGCTCATTTTTACTTACTTGGGCTCCACTGAAGTATTCAATGATTAAATCCTAAGAAAAGGTTTTCTATCCTGATAGTGAAAATGTGTGTCATATTCTGCCTTTGCCTTGTCTGCAGAACAGCTCAGATAAAGACACTGAAGATTTTGTGGCTGGCCTTGATTTTCTACTTCTGTGATTTTACTGTTTCAGGATATGGGGCTTTAAGATACTCCAGACTCCCTGTGGCAAGAGGAGGATGTAAATAGAAATAATAAAATGAAATCTTTAAGTTATTAAAACTTTACCATCAGTTTCCTTATTCATAGTTCATACATATAATTTTTAATTATGTGTGTGTCTCCTTAAATGTATGTTTCTGGGTAAGATAAACTTAATAAAAATGTCGTGACTGATGGGGTATTCCCTGGTGGGCCAGTGGTTAAGACTCTGTACTTCCACTGCAGGGGGTGTGAGTTCGAGTCCTGGTCGGGGAACTAAGATCCCATATGCCATGTAGTATGGCCAAAAATAAATAGAAATATCATGGCTGGTAAATTATAAAGCTAATTGAACTCACAGTTGATAGGAAAAACTTGTATAGTGTCTTCAATCATGAAATCTTGTGACCTGAGAGTTCTGTGGACCCTCCTGGCACATTTTACATGTCTAAGCACAGATACACTTCTTGAGAAAGGTGCACCACATACTCAAATTCTCAGCAGGGTTCATAACCCAAGAAGAGTTAGAACTCACTGGTCTACACTCCCTTTAGAGACTCTAGAATGTAAATTACTTAGGCTACTTACATAATTTATATTGAATAATTAATTACATTTAAGTCTGTTCCTTGTGTTTAATCTATATAACTTACCCTTATTTCAAACCCTTTTTTCCCAACAGATAAAATATTTTGATAAAAGAAGAGACTACTTAAAATTCAAAGAAAAATTTGAAGCAGGAGATTTCCAGCCTTCGAAAATGACTGCACAGTCCTAGGCTGTTCCTGAATAGTTCAGAAAAGTTGAAATTACTTTTTCTGGACATTCAAAAATGCTTTGACTCTGGGACAATAGTAGTTTGAATGATGGCAGACACCAAAGCCTGTTTCATATATATGGTTCTTAATTTAAATGATCAAGTAACAAGATTCCATTATTCAAAGTATGAAGAATTGAAATAAAATGATATGAAATATGCTTAATTTTGTAAATATATATTTTAAGAAAAAATTAATTATAACAACATGTGTACCTTTGTGCTGTTGGAGGGTGGGGAGTGGGCAAATGCTATTATAGAGATATATACTGAAAAAAGCAGATAGATTTCCATTGTCCTGGGAGTTAGCATTTTAATACAGCCACCAAAAAATGAGGAATTGAAGGTTCAACTTCAGATATACAGGTAATATAATCAAGACCATCTACAGAAAATCCTTACAGCTAATATAGTTAACGATAAGACAATGGCTTTCCAGGCGGCTCGGGTAAAGAACCCTGCTGCCAGTGCAGGAGATGCAGATTTGATCCCTGAGTTGGGAAGATCCCCTGAAGAAGGAAATGGCTGCCCACTCCAGGATTGTTGCCTGGGAAATCTCATGGACAGAGGAGCCTGGTGGGCTGCAGTCCATGGGGTTACAGAGCTAGACATGACTTAGTTACTAAACAACACAGTGAATGCTTTTTCCCTAAAATCAGTAACAAGGTAAAAAGGTCCCCACTTGTCCTATTCAACACTGTATTGAATTCCCAGCTACTGCAGTAAGACAAAAAAAGCAGCCAAATGGGAAAGAAAGAAGTAAAACTGGCTCTATTCATGGACAATATGATTATCTCTACAGAATATACCAAAGAACCTTCTAAAAAAGCACCTAGAATTAGTAAGTGAATAAGAAAGGTGGCAGGAAACAAGGTCACTATACAAAAGAAAATCATATTTGTGTATACCAGCCATGAACAACTGTAATCTAAAATTTAAAATACACCATTTACAATAGCACTAAAAAAAAAAAGGAATACTTAGATATAAATCTAGCAGTATGGGTAGGACCTATATCCTCAGAACTATAAAACATTGAAATCAGAGAACAACTTAACTGGAGAGGTACTGTGTTCATGAGTTAGAAGATTCACTGTTGCTAAGGAACTGTTAAATTCTCAGTTTATTCTATGGGTTCAAATTAACCCCAATAAAAATCTCAGGATTTTTGGTATATATTGACAAGCTGATTCTAAAATTTGTATGGAAAGGCAAAATAATTCTGAAAAGAACAAAACTGGAAGGTTCATATTAAGTGATTTTAATGCTGGTAAAGCTCCAGTAATTAAAGACAATATGGTATTGGCAGGGTAGAACAGAAGAGAGTCCGGAAGTACAGCCACACAGACACAGTCAACCGAGTTTGGACAAGGGGTAAAGGGGTGTCCATGCACAATAAAATGAACGCCAGTACAAACTGTACTTAATTAAAGAGATACCAAAAAAACCCTCAAAATAGAGCATAGACTTAAATGTCAAATATAAAACTAACAGAAGAAAGTATAGAGAAAGTCTACATGATTTTGGGTTTGGAAGTGAAATTTTAGATGATGACCTCAAAGGCACAATCCGTAAGAGGAAATAAAGCTAAGTTGGACTTTATCAATATTAAAAATTTATGCTCTGTGAAAGACACTATTAAGAGAATGAAAAGATTAATTACAAACTGGGAGAGAATATTTGCAAATCATATATATATCATAGAGAATGTGTATCCAGAATAATGAACACTTATTTTAAAAAATCACCCAAGTTAAAAAATGGGCAAATTGTGTTTTCACGAATTTATTCAGTGTTATAAATAACATTATGAAGACACTCCCTATTATTTGTAGAGTAATGCAAACTAAAGCCGTAACAGTTGATCACTACTTACCTATTAGAACGGCTTAAAAACACTGATAGTACCAAGTGCTGATGAAGACGCAGGGAAACACTGGTATTCACTGCTGGTGGAGGAGGAGGCTGCCTCTGAAGGGGTCACAGAGGAATTTTTAGGTGTGGAAGCTGCTGTCTCTGACATCATGGTGTGCACTTGTCAGAACCCACGAGAGTTATACACTGTAGAGAGTGACTTTGTGCACATTAAAATCCAATAGGATTTGGGGAGAATTCTAGTTTGGAATGAAGACTGACAAATCAGTCTATTACAAATATATGACATAAACTCACTGAAAGGAGTGGGTAAGAAAGGAACTGGCCCACGTAACTTTGTCAGACACTGGAGGAGACTACGGAGTAGAGTCAATACAGCATCCAGGATGCCAAAGCCAGCGCTCCTGGGACAGAAAAAGTAGCAGCGGGAAACGGGAAACCTGGACAGATCAGAATCGTTTGTGTAGCGAACAGCACTGTTATCAATGTTAATTTCTTAGTTTTGATAAATGTCTGTGGTTATGTAAGATCCTATTAGAGGTATCTGGGTGCAGTGCACGTGTACTATCCTTGTAACTCTAATGCAAAACAAAAACTGTTTTAATAAAGCTGCAGAAAAACATGTATACAGGAAAGATTCTGAAATCTATTATTTAAACAGACCCAGACAATGATTATGTTCACTGCTGGAAGGTGATAGTTACCATTAAATAATAAAGTAATCCTAATAACAGAACCCTCAGAAGAACAGAAACAGAGAGTCAACCCGTGAGGGTTCCAGTCTTACTTTTGGCAACGATGAGCACAAGTAAGTCACCTCCTCTGGGTCCACGTAGACAACTCTAAGAATACAGACTACTATCTAATCATTATTTGAACCCTGAGCAAAGGTGACATAGGAAAATTTCCTAAAAACTTTATCTGAATGATTATGGCAAATAATCATGGGGAAACAATGGAAACTGAGCGACTTTATTTTGGGGGGCTCCAAAATCACTGCAGATGGTGACTGCAGCCATGAAATTAAAAAATGCTTGCTCCTTGGAAAAAGAGTTATGACCAACCTAGACAGCATATTAAAAAGCAGAGACATTACTTTGCCAACAAAGGTCCTAGGCAAAGCTGTTTTTCTAGAAGTCATGTATGGATGTGAGAATTGGACTATAAAGAAAGTTGAGCACCAAAGAATTGATATATTTGAACTGTGGTGTTGAAGACTCTTGAGGTCCCTTGGACTGCAAGGAGATCCAACCAGTCCATCCAAAGGAAATCAGTCCTGAATATTCACTGAAGGACTGATGCTGAAACTGAAACTAATACTTTGACCACCTGATGCGAAGAACTGACTCACAAGAAAAGACCCTGATGCTGGGAAAGACTGAAGGCAGGCAGAGAAGGGAACAACAGAGGATGAGATGGTTGGATGGCATCACTGAGTCAATGGACATGAGTTTGAGTAAGCTCCAGAGTTGGTGATGGACAGGGAGGCCTGGTGTGCTGCAGTCCATGGGGTCACAAAGAGTCGGATACGACTGAGCGACTGAACTGAACTGATGGCCTATTTCATGGCTTTAAAAATAAGTTACGAACTTTATAGGGACACCGGGTTAATATCTTGCCAAGCATGTTTCCTCCCTGAGAAATGGACAGAAAGCAGCAGCAGGAGGCCAGTGACTTCCTCATGGGGAAACTAACTTTCCACCCCTCTGCCCCAGCCCCTGTGCTTCCTCCTGGCAAGGGAACAGTATTCATAGATAACTGCAGCCGCCTTAATCCTGCCTTCTCCCACCATAATCCACCTTTCTGACAATACTAGTTTCTAGGAAAGAAAAGATCTTTCTAAAATTCATTGTTTTATTTCCACAATTAAAATATTTTATTAAAGAAGTAATACAACTTAGCCAAAAATGTTTATTAAAGGGGACAACATATACAGTAATATAGTTAAGGCACATGACAAAGTTTTGGCATTAAACTGTGAATAAAAAAGACAAAACTATCCCAGTCAATTTCAGCATCTATCTCATGAGTCCAGGTAGTTTTAAACGTTTCAGCAGCACCAACAACAACCCGTCTCAGGTGAGGCGCGGGCGTCAGGCTGTGGAGCACCCCTGCTTCAGCAACTGCTGCCTGGTGTACTCCCAGATCAGCAGCGCCCCACTCACGTGGACGTTGAGGGAGCGGATGATGCCCTGCTGAGGAATCTCCACGCACACATCCAGCTGCTGGATCAGATTCGCTGGAATCCCTTCACGTTCGTTGCTGATGAGGAGAAATGGAAGAAAGGTTTTCTTGTAAAAAACAATTTTTTTTTCTTAGACATCCTAGATATTACTGGAAGAGAAAGGTTAACAAAATGAAACAAGTCTATGGTACCAGAAAAATAAACAAGAGTGTAACAAGGTTTATGGGTTGATTCTGTGTTCACTGAACCATCCCCAACAGGTAAAGTAAAAGGAAAGCCTGGGCGGGGTGGGGGGGGGTGGTGGGAAGCGGGGAGTGGGAGGGGGTGGTGCTTTTCATAAACCTTTAAGTCAGAAGTCAGGTGTGGGGGTAGGATCAGGAGCCCAGGTAAAACTGTAAATCTTCTGAAACATTTTCGAGACAGAGACTCAAGACAAAGCTCTTACCCCAACAAGAGTAAAGACTTCTCAGGGAAGCAGTACCGGGTTAGGTCTAAACTTTTGGCAGTCTGTTCCACACCCACGATGGTGTAACCTTCTGCCTTTTTCTGTTGTAGATAATCGATCAGCTGAGGTGGTTTTACCTTAGTTTAAAAAGAGCAGAATATTAAATTGTTCATTTACAGCCCTGCTGGGAATAAAAGAAAAAAAAAAAGCTTCTGATGAAACTGAAATTTGTTAACAGGAAAAGGACAGAATTATACACTATAAAAAAGGATGCTCCCAACATCATATACATTTATAAAATCAGAGTGAGTTACAACAGGACACATTTTACTAAGAAGTCTACATTATTGATGATTTCTAAAAATACAATAGTGTGAGAGATAATAAAAAGGAAATAGAGTGGGCTGTATTTTACTTTTTAGTATTATTTTTAAAACATGACAGGCTGGATTACTGCAAAAGGATTGACAGGAAGACAGAGTACTAGAAAGTCTGGTGAATGAAAATTTCAATAATCAAGCACTTTCCACCCACCTCCACTAAAGGAAGCCACTGTTCTGCTGAAACACTGAGGTGCTGAAACTGCTTGTCTCTGACACACTGAAGGTTGCCCATGACCAGCGCCGCGGCCCCGAACACCTCACAGGTCCGGCACAGCCCTGCACGGGACAAGGGGGGATTACTGCCGCCAGTCTAAGGCCACGCCCACCAGGACCCGGGCACTCCTCTGGAGCTCCCGGGGAAGGTGGAATGTGGACAAGAGGCCCCAGATGGCACTGGGTTAGTATAGATTTTCAGGATCAAGACTGTCCTTTTACCTCCTAAATTGGTTGGCTTATCAATGAGTGAGGCCACTACAATCAGTCTGCTGATTGACTTTCCAAGTTTGGCAGCACGATCCTGAAATACCAGCTCCAGGTCCAAGTCTGGAACATGGTTCTTCCATGGGATAATCTTCTTCTGAACATCAGTCCACTCTGACTGGTTATCTGCTTCACCTGAGTTGGAACCTGGGAAGGAAAAAGAAAATATAAACCTTTATTTATTTACATGCATATATATGTGTGTGTGTGTGTATAAGATTTATTTGTTTTTGGCTGCGCTGGGTACTTTGGTTGCTACACACAGGCTTTCCCTGGTCGTGGTGAGCAGGGGCTACTCTCCGCTGCGGTGCCCAGGCTCCCGAACGCGCTGGCTTCAGCAGCCGCGGCTTGCAGGCTCTAGAGCGCAGGCTCAGTAGTCGTAGGGCAGGCACCGAGGCACGCGAGATCCTCCTGGATCAGGGATCGAACCCGTGTCCCCCACATTGGCAGGAGGATTCTTAACCACTAGACCACCAGCAAAGTCTCATATATATTTTTAAGAGCTTAAATGAACAGTTTAAAATGAGATTTTTAACTAAAGAACTTTAGCTGGATTCAGATACAATTGCCATTTTCAATAATAGTTGCAAATATTCAAATTAAACTCTACTAAGCAAAATACAACAATTTATGAAAATAAAAGATGCACATTTTTTCCATGTTCAGTTCAGTTCAGTCGCTCAGTCGTGTCCGACTCTTTGCGGCCCCATGAATCGCAGTACCCAGGCCTCCCTGTCCATCACCAACTCCCGGAGTTCACTCAGATTCATGTCCATCGAGTCCGTGATGCCATCCAGCCATCTCATCCTGGGTCGTCCCCCTCTCCTCCTGCCCCCAATCCCTCCTAGCATCAAAATCTTTTCCAATGAGTCAACTCTTCTCATGAGGTGGCCAAAGTACTGGAGATTCAGCTTCAGCATCATTCCCTCCAAAGAAATCCCAGGACTGATCTCCTTCAGAATGGACTGGTTGGATCTCCTTGCAGTCCAAGGGACTCTCAAGAGTCTTCTCCAACACCACAGTTCAAAAGCATCAATTCTTCGGCGCTCAGCCTTCTTCACAGTCCAACTCTCACATCCATATATGACCAATGGAAAAACCATAGCCTTGACTAGATGGACCTTAGTCGGCAAAGTAATGTCTGTGCTTTTGAATATGCTATCTAGGTTGGTCATAACTTTTCTTCCAAGGAGTAAACGTCTTTTAATTTCATGGCTGCAGTCATCATCTGCAGTGATTTTGGAGCCCCCCAAAATAAAGTCTGACACTGTTTTCCATGTTAGCATACCCAAAATTTGGAAGCATCTTAGAATCCTTAAGTCCCACATCCATAGTTTGGTAGCATTTTTTCTTAGATGTACAGAAAATAATGCTGTATCTTGCAAACAGTGTTGTTAGATTGGAGTTTTCTGTAGGAATCCTGTATTCCAGAAAACAACATAAACAGCTTTTATCTTATTTTACAAGTACTTGGGGGCCCTTTTCTAAAATGAGGACTCTTCTTTCAAATAATTCTCTCTTCACCAACTCGCTGAGCACACAGAACATACTGACCTGTCTAACTGTGTGTTCAGGTCTGAGATCCTTCTTCCAGGCTCTTCCTCAACCCTGTCCCACTCCAAGCCTGACTGAGCAGACAGGGGCTCTGAGGTTCCTGGGGACGGAAGAGACCTGACGCGGACGGTGATGCAGTCCTATACTGATGGCGTGCTCACATAGGGAGGCGTTACTAACGGGGGGGACGGCAAAGAGCCAGACCCAGGAGGGCTCCGGGGAGGGAGTGCTGAGCAGAGCAGAGCATGGGAAGGGTGGCGCAGGCTGCAGACTTGGCACGTGCACACAGGCAGGCTGTGGCAGGACAGGGCTCGGGCGGCGGCAGCGCTTTAGGGCTCTCACAGCAGTCAGCTGATGGAGGCACATGACTCAGACCCAGTCCTAAGGACTTTGTGTATAATGATAAACAACTTATCATAAAGACAGGAGGCAGTACAGGGTTTTAAGAAGACGTTAACAGTACTGGTCTTGTGTTTTAGAAAAATCCGCAAAAGTGATGTGGAGGAGGAAAAGCTGGGGATGGAAAAGAGGCTTTTGCACTAGCCCAGCAAAGACAGAAAGTCTCAATTAAATGATGCAAAAAGGGCTGAAGAGGAAAGGCAAAGCTGCCAAGCTCCTGTAACGGACAGACATGGCAGAGACGACAGGAAAAGCATGACTTCTGTGAGAGCAAGCAACCTCACTGATAGAAACGGAATACTGAGGAGGAGCCTCTGGGTGGAACGCTAATGTGGGTTTGGATACTGAGTTTAAAGAGCTTACAGAAGAGCTGGTGCAAGCATCCAGCAGGCTTAGGAAAGAGGCTGGGAGAGACAAAGATCTGAAAGGCGCAGTTACAGAGGTGGTGGTTTCTAGCTGTAAGCAAGTAAAAAAAATGTGCAAGGAGAGCCAACAGAATGGGAAGGAAAAATGAAGGTGCCTAGGGGATCCTAGTGTTTAAGTCTCAGCATCTAAATAGGAAAGAGAAGAGGAACTAGAGAGCCTCTTGATGAAGGTGAAAGAGGAGAGTGAAAAAGCTGGCTTAAAACTCAACATTCAAAAGACTAAGAATATGGCATTTGGTCCCATCAGTTCACGGCAAATAGATGGGGAAAAATGGGAACAGTGACAGATTTTATTTTCTCTGGCTCCAAAACCACTGCAGATGGTGACTGCAGCCATGAAATTAAAAGACGCTTGCTCCTTGGAAGAAAAGCTATAATAAACCTAGACAGCATATTAAAAAGCAGAGACATCCCTTTGCCGACAGAGGTCCACACAGTCAAAGCTATGGTTTTTTCCAGCCGTCATGTACGGATATGTGAGCTGGACCATAAAGAAGGTTGAGCACTGAAGAACTGATGCTTTCGAACTATGGTGCTGGAGAAGACTCCTGAGAGTCCCATGGACTGCAAGGAGATCCAACCAGTCAGTCCTAAAGAAAATCAACTCTGAATATTCACTGGAAGGAGTGATGCCGAAGCTCCAATACTTTGGCCACCTGATGTGACTCACTGGAAAAGACCCTGATGCTGGGAAAGACTGAAGGCAGGAGGAGAAGGGGACGACAGAGGATGAGATGGTTGGATGGCATCACCAACTCAATGGACATGAGTTTGAGCAAATTCAGGGTGGAAAGCTAATGTGGGTTTCCATTATCTCCCTGGGGTGATACCTCCCTGAGTGGGTTACTCAGGGAGATAGTCATGGACAGGGAAGCCTGGGCTTGCCAAGAGTGGGATATGACTTAGTAACTGAACAATATTGAAATCATATCGCAATATCTCTCTTTACCCAAAACAAACAAACAGAAAGACCTCTGCCGCCTTTCCCCACTCAGTAACTCCTCATCCCTCTCCACAGTGGAACTCGAATCGGACATCAGGATGTGCTGTTGCTCCCTTCTCTCCTTCCCAGCAGGCTGTCCCTTCCAGCTCTCGTCACCAGTCTTTTGCCCACACATCTTCACATTTGCTGACCTCTATTTTAGGGAAGCTCTTCCTCCAGGCTTTGCCTCAGTTGTTACCACTTCCTATCTGCCTCTGCTCAACTTCAGCTCCTTGGTGGTGGTGGTGAAGTCACTAAGTTGTGTCCAACTCTTGCAACCCCATGGACTGTAGCCTCCCAAGCTCTTCTGTCCATGGGATTTTCCAGGCAAGAATGTTGGAGTGGATTGCTATTTCCTTCTCCAGGGGATCTTCCCAACCCAGGAATAGAACCTGGGTCTCCTGCATTGCAGGCTATGAGGGAAGCCTGAAAAAGGTCTTTTTAATCCTGTTACACCTTTACTCTGCTTTATTGTCTCCACAGTACTTTTTTGCTGACATATTATCCACTGCTATAGGGGTGTGCTCATCTAGGAATTAAGTGCCCTGAGGGTATGGCCTTTGTCTTAACTTTCAGCCTGTAGCAGGCATCAGTAAATCTTTGTAGACTGAGTAAATAAATTTAAGGTGATAGTATTAAAATGCATTCATGAACATCCACAGTATTTGATTAAACAATGCACATTCCCAGAACTGTCCTCCAGAGTTAAAATCTAAGGGCAGGACTCAAGATCTGCACTTTTAATGTTATCCAAGAGATGCTTGAAAACACTAAAATTTTAGAGAAGTATAAATTTAAGGGACAAGTGGGAGAGCTCAAGGAGAGGAAGAAAAGTCAGACTGAGGCGGAAAATCAGGATAGCAGTAAACAAGCAAATAAATGCTACATAAAGTCAGGTAGAAAGTGAAGAGGAACTAAAAAGCCTCTTGATGAAAGAGGAGCGTGAAAAAGTCGGCTTAAAGCTCAACATTCAGAAAATGAAGATCGTGGCAACTGGTCCCATCACTTCATGGCAGATAGATGGGGAAACAGTGGAAACAGTGTCAGACTTTATTTTGGGGGGCTCCAAAATCCCTGCAGATGGTGACTGCAGCCATGAAATTAAAAGACGCTTACTCCTTGGAAGAAAAGTTATGACCAAGCTAGATAGCATATTCAAAAGCAGAGACATTACTTTGCCAACAAAGGTCCGTCTAGTCAAGGCTATGGTTTTTCCTGTGGTCATGTATGGATGTGAGAGTTGGACTGTGAAGAAAGCTGAGCACCAAAGAATTGATGCTTTTGAACTGTGGTGTTGGAGAAGACTCTTGAGAGTCCCTTGGACTGCAAGGAGATCCAACCAGTCCATTCTGAAGGAGATCAGCCCTGGGATTTCTTTGGAAGGAATGATGCTAAAGCTGAAGCTCCAGTACTTTGGATACCTCATGCGAAGAGCTGACTCACTGGAAAAGACTCTGATGCTGGGAGAGATTGGGGGCAGGAGGAGAAGGGGATGACCGAGGATGAGATGGCTGGATGGCATCACTGACTCGATGGACATGAGTCTAAGTGAACTCCGGGAGTTGGTGATGGACAGAGAGGCCTGGTGTGCTGTGATTCATGGGGTCGAAGAGTCGGACACGACTGAGCGACTGAAATAAACTGAACTGAAAGTCAGGTATGGTAAAGTAGACGAGACAGCTTCTGCTTTTCTGAAAGAAGCCGCAGGGATGGTTCTGGGTTAGGGCAAGTGAAGAGGACAATGTGAGTGACAGAAATGAGGAGAATACAGATCACTGCTACACATCTCTTACGGTTCATTGTGGTTTTAAAAATGGGTGTAGGACTTGATCCTAGGTTTTGGGAGGGCAAGCTTGACTGAGGGGAGGAAAGAGCAGGAGGTGATCAACAGGGAAAGGCAGGTCCTAGAGAAAGCTGCAGGGAAGCGGGCGTGGCTGAGGGCTGGAGCCTAGGGGAAGATCTAAGAGGTAAGTGATGTCCAGCCAGAGGGACCGAGAATGGGAAGCTCGGCTTCATTCCCAAAAGGGACAAGGAAAGAGACTGCTTAATTTGGCCCTTAAAAAAAAATCTCTTTTTTTCAGAAATATATAGTAGAAGGCAAAGAAGAGAGAAGATTTTAGTTTTACATAGTAAAGCAGGTGAGGCTCTCTTTGGCTTTGAACAGCAAAACCAACTGACATTGGCTAGATTAAAGTACTAGTCAGGGGACTTCCCTGGTGGTCCAGTGGTTAAGAATCCACCTTCCAATGCAGAGGACGTGGGTTTGATCCCTGGCTGGGGAACTAAGATACCACATGCCCCTGGACACCTAAGCTCTGTGAGCCACAACTAGAGAGAAACCCTGAGTGCTGCGACGAAGACCCAGTGAAGCCAAAAACAATAATAATACATAATTTTAAAAGCCTACTTCTAAAGTAAATGAGTGAATAGTACCGTACTTCTAAAGCTAGGACAGACGTACGGAGTGACACCACACTGACTGTCTTTTCTCTCACAGAGGGAGCTGAGGTCAGCACATCAACGAAACAGTGACCAACTATCGTTTCTAAGTAACAGAAATCAGGGAGCCTGATCAGGCAACAGGGGGAAAAGAAAACAAAAACGCTCACCTACGTCCTGCTGGGACCAGTCACCTGGTTTTAGCTCACACAGCTGAGTTGTAGAAAGGCACCACTGAAATCCTGCATCTAAAGGGATGTCAGTGAACCTGGTGAATTTACCAATGGCAATCCATTCATCCTCAATGAGGCCGGAGAGGCGTGGAAGGATGTAAAATACCGTCTGAAAGGAGAATTGTAAAATCTAAAATTTTTGCCCCTTAAAAATAATAAAGAAATACATGATAAAATGTTTCAAGTGCAACTTATTATTACTGAGGTATTCTTCCAAACTATCGTGTCTGATCAGATTACATACTTTCATTTGCATCTTGTAGCAACTGTCTTATCTAAATTTATTGTCTTCTCTAAGAAATTAAGGGATTGATTTGGAAATCCTTAGGAGCAGGCAGATCTTCCGCTCCAGCATTTCTTACTGTACACACTACACACCATGCCGTGGACACAAGCAAAAAGTGTTTGGGAACTGATGGGCATTAGTGTTGGACGGTATTTGGATAAATACTGTTTATTGACAGACAAATACCTCCATAAGCAAACAAATTCAAGGTCCTGTGATGCCAGATCTTTACCCTCACTGTCATTATACAGATTTGGAATCCAGATTTGCATCAGCTGTATCTTAGCTGTGTGATGTCAGAGAAGCTATTAGCCTTTCTTGACTTTAACTTCCTCATTGATAAAATGAGGGTAAAAATCAGGTTAAAACAGCACATGGAAGTAATCTGTAAACAGCAGTTATTCATTCATTACATAACAATCCTCCTTCCCTTTTCTTACCTATGACAAGAAAAGTGAGATCCAGAAATCCTCAAAGGTGACAAGGCACGTAAGAAGCAGAAGCACAATAGGCAATTTAAGAATGAAATAACAAACTTATAACATTGTGCAAGTCTTCATAAAAGCTTTTAGAATTAATATGGTTTTCAATATTCATGCAAACTTTAACTGGCTTGGATGCAACTAAGTGTTTATTAAGTAGCTACTAAGTATAGCTCCAAATGTATAAGGAGAGTTCTCATGAGCCATTATTTTATTTACATATACACATTTATGGTTCATATAATTAATGGACAATAAAATATATTAAATATATGAGAGTGAGGCAGTCAAAGTCAGGACGAAGGAAGAGGGGAAGCAAGGGACTTACTCCTGCTGGAGAAGTGAATAGAAAAGGCTGACTTAGCACTACAGAGTTATTAAGAGTCCTTCAGAAAGATGTCAAACAAAGCATTCTGGGAGCTAAAGGACATAGAACAGAACATGTTAAAATATTTGAAAACTCCTAAATAAATTTTGCAATGAAGCAACAGAAACCACACAATAATGTTCTTTGATGAATATCTCACAATAAACAAATCTCTATACTTCTTTTTAAAAAGGCCAGTTTATTAGTAATCCACACACACAAATAACCCAACAGCAACAACAAAAACTCTTATGCACAGTAGCTTAAGTTACTGATACTTCCAAGTTCCTTAGAGGAAAGGTCCCAGGTCGTGTGTGTGTGTGTGTGTGTGTGTGTGTGTGTATTTAAATTTAGGTCACATAGTTAAAAATCAAAGGCAAAACATGATAATTACAGTTGAAAAAGGAAGAAAGTAGTAATCATTTACATGAATTTTAATAATCTCTATATTGTTAATTAATTCACATGCTAACTGTAATAAATACGTTTATGGTTCTTAAAATTACATAAGTACATTATCTATTATGATCAGTGAGGTGATGGATCATTTGCTATACAATTTCAATCATCCAGAACCTAAAATATGCACTTAAAAGAGTAGATCTTTTTGATCTTTCATAACAATGGGCTTCATACAACAAATCTCACCTGCACAAATGTTTTCACTCATTTCCTTTTAATGTCAGAACAGATTTCTGTTCAGAGTGAAATATTCCCCCTTCCAGGGTTTACAAGCCAGACACTGCCTGAGAAACAGAAAGTGAAGATGACTAGCCAATTTTCACTGCTGAAGAGCGAAGCGCGAGCAAGCCGCCTGCACACGGCGACAGAATAACACTGAGAACTTTACAACGTGAAGGCGGTGCTGCAGGGACAGTTAGCCTCATTATATAAGGATGCATCAGGGCTACAGACACGGAAGGAAATTCACACGTGCTCTTCTCTGCTCACCTCCAGACAGTAATCCTTCAGCGGGTGGAACGCTGTGAAAAAGAAATGCTCCTGGATGCGTTGCCAGCTCTTCTTCGCGCTCCTAAGGGGTAAAAACGCGTCTGAGGGATGGAACTAGTGAGTCGCCTCTGGTAAGAGTGACCGCCAGTTAGGCCTTTTCAGCAGGCACTGTGGGATTTAGAATGGGTAGGAAATCTGTGAATTTTGCCCCAAGATTTGTACACCTCTGTCTTCAAGATTAAAGCCTTTTAACAGCTGATCCTAAATGCGATATTTTGAAATAAAACCTGAAAAACAGCAAAGAAATTAAATACCTCTCTCCCAGTCCTACAACAATGATTCAACAAGAATGAAAACCAGGTCTGTCGTTCCTCAAAGAGATGGTGGTCAGTGGATTGGAAAATTGCATAACGGCTACCACAGGTACACCTCTCATGCCGGGGGAAAAGGAATCCTAAAGGGAACTGTATAAGAAATCTAGGCTGGGAGTCTTACGTCTCCCTCTGGCCATAGAGGCTTTGAAATTTTTTTTTCCAGGACAGAAAATCATTACATAGGTCACTTTTTCTACTCTGAAGATTCATGACACGCAGCCAAACAGTAGCAGTGTTCATAAGTCAAACAAAAATAATGCAAGGGTTTAAATTCTTAACTTTAACAAGCACACACACAATACAGCAAAAAAACGAAAATCTGACAAGGCTGAAAAGGCAAAGAGGTAGGAAAAAAATTATAAAACATGGCCACCAGAAGGTTTTGGGTTAAATTCATGATCAACAAACCCCAAGCTAAAGCAGGAATTTCAAGACGGCTTCTCTGCTCCCACCAATGTGCCTTCTTCACCCCTGAGTTCCAGTCCCTCCTGTCACTGAAGACCAGGCCTCAATATCAGTGGGGTAACAAACAGGAGACCTGAGATGAGAGATCAGCCCCCTCCTTACAAGCTGCTGGCTCTGCCCCTTGGCTTTCCAAAGCCTCTTCAAGGGACAACACCCCAGTGCATGTCCAAGCTCCCATCCCCTGGGTTCTGCTCTGCACTGTGCACCCCTCCCAACTCCATCCACCGCAGCAGTGTTTTATCTGTTTGATATCAAGCATCTGAGTAGGATTTTGTTTGGGGAACCAAGAAGTTCTTTTAAAAAAGAAAAAGGAAAAGCTCCCAGCTTTAGTGGGGACACTGGAGGGGTGACAAGCACATGGCTTTAAAGTCAGATCGTGCTGCTCCTCGGTGGTTCTTTGACAGTAGAGGATGCTAACATTCAGCTGCACTGAAGAGAGACATCTCAAGATAAAGACCAAGAGTTAAAAAAGGAGAAAAAATGTCAATGATGGAGCTGATAGTACTTAGAACTGTAATTAAACTGCACATCAGTGAGCAGCTTAAATGCTCCCTGACCCGGCTCTGCACACCGCAGCCTGTGATGTGCTTAAGAGAAGCTGCTGCGGCCAGGCACCCCCGACACCTCTCCCCATGCTCTGCTGGACCAGGCACCCCTGACTCCTTGGCTGGGCACCCCCAATGCCTCTCCACACGCTCTGCTGGACCAGGCACCCCTGACTCCTTGGCTGGGCACCCCCAATGCCTCTCCACACGCTCTGCTGGACCAGGCACCCCTGACTCCTTGGCTGGGCACCCCCAATGCCTCTCCACACGCTCTGCTGGACCAGGCACCCCTGACTCCTTGGCTGGGCACCCCCAATACCTCTCCACACGCTCTGCTGGACCAGGGGAAAGGACAAGACCTGCTTACCCTGCTCCGTGCATGTTTTCCACTTGACTCAGACTGGATTCAATAACAGAAGTTAAAGCCTCAAGTTCTTCAATGCGTAACCCCTTACACACGCTCCAGATTTTCTTAAGAGCGACTAGCGCATACAGTCGAATGCTAAAATTGTGGTTGAAGCACCACTGCAGCACGATAATAAGGGCTTGCTTCAGAATTCGTTTCTGAAAAGAAAGAATCATTCTTCATATGTAAACCAGGACCATCTGACCCTCTACTGTAGGACCAAAAACAAGCTTACAGATGATGAAAACGCTATCAAGTAATTCTCTTTCACTGGTTTTGCATCATCATTCTCAGACAGGTTAGAGATACACTGGCATGGCCCTTTCCTCAAGAAGCAAAGTATCCTCCCAGCTCCTCAGTTCTTATTTATGATGCTGCCACACATTTCCCCCACACTCCAGCACCGAGGTCAACCTGAACAAAGCACTTTCAGGCTAACTATAATATAACCTGTATTTAAACAGTCTCCATCACTTATTACCGAGAAATATTCTTCAAGAGCTCTACTTCAGGCGAACCTGAAACTACTTCTAAGGCAAGCTATCCCATCAAAGTGCTGTTTTCCCTGGTCTTTGGTCTGAACCACTCTGTTTTCCGTAGTGGTGACTTTGGGCACACATAACATTGATTGGTGGCAGGAAAATTAAGAAGTGAGGAGAAGAATAGTAAGATAACTTAAACTTTGCTATAGTCTTTTTTAGTGAATTCACAGATTTTTCCATCTTCACAGCCTAGAGATTTTACACAATAATAGTCCCTAATCTGTAAAACCACACAGTTCAACAGATACTGAATGGCAAAGGAAGTGATGTGAAGTAACCTAGAAGCCAGATGGAGTCAAACATTTGATAAAGTATCAGGAGCTACCTTAATGTTCCTGCTAAATGGCTCCTGGCTGCACCAGGCTAACAGCCCGGCAACAGTACGGTTTTTTGTCTGTCTTATTTCCCTCAACAGACTGTAAGCAAATCTCTCCCCTGCACACATTTAAAGCAGAAAGATAAGACGTGATAGTATCCGATGTTAGAGATTCTTACTCTTACCAGAAGGTGTTAGCACAAATTTTCACATGACTGCCATCTGGTTGCCAGACACTGTAACACACCATTGATTTTAAGATATTATGATGGTGGTTAAAATGTGTTGGGGAGACAGGTCTGGTTTAGGATTGATGAAAAAAGGTTAACCACAAATTTGACTGTTACTGTGTTTAAAGACAACACTTTGAAAAAGTCTAGGAAACCTACTCCCAGAATATTTTTATTTCAGACAGTTGACTGTTGAACAACAGGGGTCTGAACTGTGCAGGTCCACTTACACATGGATTTTTTCACTAAATGCTTCCTACAGCTTTGAATCTGCAGATACAGGTGAGTAACCTTGTATTATGGTGGCTATAAAGCTATATGCTGATTTGCCACTGGGCAGAGGGTCAGTGCCCCTAATTCCTGTGTAGACTGAGGGTCAACTGTATTTCCTCCCAGAGTTTACAACACTGCAGTGCATTCTCTGCAGATTCTCTGCAGTGCATTCTCTAAATCTTAGTTAGTTAGTTCAGTTGCTCAGTCATGTCTGACTCTTTGGGACCCCATGGACTGCAGCACGGCAGGCTTTGCTGTTCATCACCAACTCCCGGAGCTTACTTAAACTCATGTCCATCGAGTCAGTGATACCATCCAACCATCTCATCCTCTGTCATCCCCTTCTCCTCCCACCTTCAATCTTTCAAGCATCAGGGTCTTTTCCAACGAGTCAGTTCTTCGCATCAGGTGGCCAGAGTATTGGAACTTCAGGTTCAGCATTAGTCGTTCAGTGAATATTCAGGACTGATCTTTAGGATGGACTGGTTGGATCTCCTTGCAGTCCAAGGGACTCTCAAGAGTCTTCTCCAACACCACAGTTCAAAAGCATCAATTCTTCGGCGCTCAGCTTTCTTTATAGTCCAACTCTCACATCTATACATGACCACTGGAAAGATCACAGCTTTGACTAAGACAGACCTTTGTTGGCAAAGTAATGTCTCTGCTTTTTAACGTGCGGTCTAGGTTGGTCATAGCTTTCCTTCCAAGGAGCAAGTCTTTTAATTTCATGGCGGCAGTCACCGTCTGCAGTGATTTTGGAGCCCAAAAATGAAGTCTCTCACTGTTTGCACTGTTTCCCCATCTATTTGCCAGGAAGTGTAGGGACTGGATGTCATGATCTTGGTTTTCTGAACATTGAGTTTTAAGCCAACTTTAAATCTTACTGGCAGGCTTCCCTGAATTCTTCACAGTTGCCACAGTGATGAACCAGAATTAGTTAGGATCTCTACTTATCTAGGGAAGATGCTCTAAACCTGAGAAAGATGAAAGAGCTGGCCTTCACACTTTGAATAATGACAGCATTTCATATAAACCTTCAAGAACACAATGGCTTGTAAATACTCTGACCATAAGTTTCTTTGCACAAGCATGTGTTAAGTAACTCCACAGTTACATATAATGAGGGAAGTCTTATTTAAATAATTTTACACAAACGCTTATATGAAATTAAGAATCCTATCATTACAAGTTGCCCATTAATATGTGCTGAGGTAGACCTCAGTGTGTGTGTGCATGTGGGCCACACCTTAGTATGCCTCTGTGCCAAAGTGCATCTGTCATTAGCGGGAGGGCGGAAGCAGAGAAGCTGCAAAACACACAAGGAATACCCCACATGAAGAAAATTCATACAGATATATAAATTCTATTTTGATGGTCAAGCCTGAGCTCTTCTTATAAACAATTCATACTCACCTTTTCCAGGATATTTTCAGTAATGATGTCCAAATGTGACAAAACTGATAAAAATGTACAAATGCTTGTTTTAAGGTTTTCTTCACCCTGAAAATATACCAGATACACCAAACCGTCATTCACAGCTGCAGTGAACCCATGTCCCTCAAGGCACCTGGCTGGATGCCGTGGGGTTGGTGATGAGAGGCCAGCTCCTCTCTGATGCAGCCACGGCTTAGAGGGGGAACAGATGAGCACAAGCAAATAAAGGACAGGAATGACCTAGAGCCAAATGCCCACAGCGCAACCCTCAGCAGACACAAGGGCACTAGACACTCAACCAAGGATTGAGCAAGGGTGGAGGTGAGGGTGAGCTCACTGCAGAGTCGGAAGGGCGGGGTGTGGCTTGGGAAGCAGGAAGGAAAGGGAACAAGTGCAAACGAAGAAGACAAAGACACAGGCAAAGAGGAGGCAAAGGTCCCCAAGTGGAGGGGGGGCAGCAAAGGTTAAATACTGTGCAGGCCCTTTAAAAAGTCACAAGGAAAAACTGCTTGTAAAGGTGTTAAACCAGAATTTGGGAACCTTCTTGGTAAGAGATTTGGAATTACACATTATTTTAGCAATAAAAAACTGACGAACGCCAGGTGGACTGGAGACTATAGACACTACAGTTCAGAAACTGCTCCAAGAGGAAGATTTGATGATTAATCCCTTTATGTAAGGAGTAGTTACTGCATGTCTTCCATGGGCCAGTAACTGTTGCAGAAAGAGGGGAAAACAAAAATAGGTAAGATTCTTGCCTTCATGGAGATTAGAGTCTTATGGGGAAGAAAGGTAAAATCCAATCAAACAATAAATCAAAATTCCCATTATAACAAGAACTATTTCTCCGCTACAAAAACCCATACTAAGGAGATCCAAAGTACTCAGGGAGATAGCTTCCTTTAAGAAAAGACACAAAGCACATGTGAACTTCAATCTGGAAAACTTCGCTATGCAGGCAAAGATGATAAAGAAGACCATTTCAGGCTGGAGCACGGTACAAACAGCCTGCTGATGAGGAGGAAAGGTACTCAGGTGATGAGAGGGGTACTCAGTCACCTAGGGGTCCCCAGTGAAACAAGCTTCCCCACACTCATGCCCTAATCCAGACTCCCCCGGCTGGGGGCTTGGTCATGCATCTGCTCTGGGCTGATGAGCCATCCAAAAGCAGAATGTGATCAGAGGCCAAGGGAGCATGAGAACACGGGGATGCATCCTCCTGAAATGCTCATTCTTGGAACTTTGTGCACCAGAGAGAGGTCTGGCCTCCTAGCTGGAGACATGTTGAGATAGTGGTGCCTGGCACCTCGGCTGGCCCCACGACTGCAGGTGAAGTGAAAACACATGGGGGAAGAAGCCATTTGCAGCCCCTAGCCCAGCAGACACCATATGCAGAATCACCCAGCCTGGCATAACCAGGAAAAACAGTAGATAGGCGGTTACAGGAGGGGAATGAGCAGCTCAGCATCATTACCAACAAGAGATGAGAAATCATTTGGTTAAGGAGAGACTGTGTATAGAAGGGAGACTCATTGTTCTTATCTCTAAGATCAAACAAAGACACTGCTCAGTAAATAAAAATATAGAAGGCACCTATTTCCCACATTTTTTAATAACAGAAGCCTTTTCCATCTTTGTTTTGTTGGAATAGAAAAGCTCTCAAATAAAAGTTATGCTCTACTCAAGATAAATGCCAGAGCTTTCTGTCTCCTAAATTAATTCAAATCCTGCAAACATAATTTAGGATGTCAGTATATTAGGGGCAGGGCAACGGAAAAAATCTATAAAGTGAAACAATGTCCCAACATAGCCCAAATCTTTGCATTAAAAAGACATGAAAACAATTCCTCTACTTACATAAGAAAAGCAGTTCCAGAACTTCGGAAGAAATTGAGGGAATTTATGAAGAATCAGTATAATAATCCATTCTATAAAATATTTTATGGATGCCTGATTATTGATGAAGCCAGCCTGGAAAATCTTGTCAATAATTTTATTCAAGAAATTCTGAGAAAAATAAAGTTGACAAATTAAACTGTTATCATTATTAATTTAAAAATCTGAGCTATAATTAACATATAAAAAGGTGAAGGTTTACAGAATGTTGATGCAATGCATTTATTTACCGCAATATGACCATCACCTCTACAGCATTAGCTAATGCCTCTACCATGTCACATAATAATTTCTTTTTTTGTGATGGGAACAATTCAAATCTAGTGTCTTATCAACTTGGAAATGGCTATTAATATTTTTTTTGGCCATGCTGCGTGGGTTGCGGGATCTCAGTTCCCTGAACAGGGATTAAATCCAGGCCATAGCAGTGAAAATCTGAAGTCCTAACCACTGTGAATGGCTATTAATTTTAATTAAGAAACAGTCACTATTAAAAAAAAAGCTTAAAGTTTTATTGTGGCATAAATATATGTTAAAATGTTATAATAAAATACTAATGGAAAAATATGTTACGTGGGACCATTTAAATCAGTTTCCAATTTACTTCCATGACACCTAACTGTCTTAATATTCTATTAAACTTCTGAATAACTTTAAGAAATGAAATACATATTTAAACAGCTTACTTCTCAGTTTTAAAGAAGCATGTAACAGCTTCCATATGAAAACATTATGCTTAAAGGTACAAATATAATTAACATTATACCTGATCAAATTTGGGGAAAAGTACAAGCAGAATCTGCCATATTCGGTTTTTCACCCTGTGTTGTTGAGAGTTCACATAGTATCGAGTTCTCGATTTGGACACCAACTCATCCTGGGAGGGAAGGAGGGAGGGAGGGGTCAATGTTAAAGTATCTACTGAATTTGTGAGTAATGAAAACAAAATCAATGACAACTTCAAGTTTAAAAGGTATAAACTGGGCAAAGGAGCCTATTATTTGAAAGGTAGAAGGATAAAAAAGACACTTCCTTATGACACTGTTTATTTTTTCTTACGACATTTTTTAAAGTTTCCTTTCAGAACAATGCATTTACCTGCTTTTGTTTTTTAAACTTATCTTCTTTTAAAATTAGGAAAGGAACCATACGCCTGTGCTTAATATGAAAGTACTTGGAAATGTCCTTCTCTCTCCTCGTGCCCCGTTAGAGGAGGTGAGGGGTCACGTGGGCGAGAGGAGACTGAGATGTTAGCCGTACACTGAGAGTCAAAGTGTTAGCTGCTCAGTCATGTCCGGCTCTTTGCGACCCCAGGGACTGCAGCCCGCCAGGCTCTTCTGTCCATGGGATTCTCCAGCCCCTTGACTACGTACGTCTGGAAAAATGGGACCTGCAGGAGAGCTGCAGCGCCAAGCCCTTCTGGGTTATCAGAGCTCTCTCCTGCCTTAATGGTCCGTTTCGTCTAAACTCAGTCAAACGCTACGTTTACTTTTGTTACGGCACTGCCAGTGCTTTAAGCAAGTTAAGATGCTTTAAGCTGAAATAAAGCATATTTACTTTGTCCAATAGCTTGATCGCAAGATCTTCCATAAACAACTTATGAGACATATTTGAGCCATCTAATAAACACAGGAATTTGACGGCACAAATTCTCACATAATGGTCTTCTCTTTTGGTACTAAAATACAAAAAATGATAGATGATGTTAATACATCTTCAAAATAAAAAAAAAACATGTAAGATGTTAGTTTTGAAATACAAAATCTTAACTAGCTTCATATTTAATGACAATTTAGGATAAACACTCAGGATAAATTTAAATTTAGGATAGACAGTGGAAGATAAAATACATCAACAGGAGCGCCTGTACAAAAAGTCTGGAAGAACCCAAATTTACCCAGACTTTTGGTAAAACAATGCACACAGTGATACTGAGTCAATAATATCTTATCTGTGTGTGGACAAACGAGATCACAGCTCATGACACGGCTCCTGGAGGACCACAGACGCCTCCTGCCCAGAGGCCAGAATACACATCGGCAGCACGCTCTTCTCACTGGGCACTGTGAATGCGTGTCTCTAAGTGAACGGCAAACTCAGGAAACGCTGTGTGCTGAGCAGCCCAGCGTTTTCAGTATCCAGTGTGGAAAGATAAATTCACTGAAATCGTTAGTACGCATTTCCAAGTCCATTAAAACTGTTATAATGTGAACCAGTGTTATTTTAAATTAACTACGTCTGTCTAGTAGAAATCAAAATATTTTGGAACCATCAACTGAAAATTTTTACTTATTGTCATACTATAGCAGCCAAGAAAACAAAAAATTAATTAAGACAATGAGCAAAGACAAATGTATATATTTAATGAAGAGTGGCAGATGGTTTAAAACACAAGTATGACTCTCAGAATAATTAACTTTTGGTAACTAGACACAATCATCATTTATTGTCCTAAACTCTAAACTCATGACAATACTATTTATAAACACCTATACACACAAAGTTTTGAAAATTATGTGAGAGAATAAAAACTTTTAAAAACCTCAATGATTTTAGCAGTAGATCAATCAGAGGTTTATCCCAGACATCAAAACTTTAGAGTCTATTTCAACTAGTTTTGTTTTTGCGTGAGCATAGGGATTGGTGAATAGTGATTTTTAACCAAAAAAGGAATAAACTTGTGCTCTGATGATCAGTCCTCCACCCAGGAAAGAGGAATAGGGACTGGATGCTTCCCATAGTTATTTCCTTATTTATGCCGGACTTCTGCACTACTTTTTAAGTTTATCGAATTTCAGTAAACAGTGACAGATCTGAAGAAAATATATTAGCAAGGGAATATAATTTCTAACAATTGTGAAGGTTCACGCAATATCTTACACAGAATATCTCTCATGTGTTATATTTTGAATATTCCATTTGTATCAAGATATAGAAGACCCACCACACTTACTTTTCAATAACAACATTTGCTGCGCACTCATGTCCAAGATTTTCTATGAACGTCTGTACATCCTGAATAAGTCTTTCCATAAAAAACATGCAACAAAGAACAAGTTTTAGAGGAAAAAAATTAAAGTCCCAAATAAAAAGTTAAGTAATATTTTTCTAATTGAAAGTCTTAATATAAAGGCACTGCTGCTGCTGCTAAGTCGCTTCAGTCGTGTCTGACCCTGTGAGACCCCAGAGATGGCAGCCCACCAGGCTCCCCCGTTCCTGGGATTCTCCAGGCAAGAACACTGGAGTGGGTTGCCATTTCCTTCAATGCATGAAAGTGAAACGTGAAAGTGAAGTCGCTCAGTCGTGTCTGAATCTTAGCGACCCTGTGGACTGCAGCCCACCAGGCTCCTCCGTCCATGAGATTTCCCAGACAAGAGTACTGGAGCGGGGTGCCATTGCCTTCTCCGCTAATATAAAGGCACAATTCTACCCAAATAGATACTTAATATAAAAAATTATGAGAGGCTGCAATAATGGCATCTTTTACCTTTGATCACGCCGAAACACAGTTCCAAATATACATGCCTCAAGGACAAGTTCACTGTAATTTTTAGCAATTGATAAAGACACATTGGAAGCAGAAACTACCCAAGATCTGCAGCAATAACTTATCAGGATATTGAAGACTCCAGTTTTTATAGCAGACATTTCAATTATCCTGTACATAATCTGTAATGAAATACAACAGTTACTTTATCATTTGATCAATCGAGTTTTTTCTTTTTAATCTGTGTTGCCAAAACTTGTTACTTGAATGGCTTCCAAATGATAGCTTCAACATAACCATAAATAGTCTATAAAATTAAAAACTCTTTTATCGTTTGAAAGATGAAAACCAATCACGGACTGCTAATTTTTCATTTCTTAATACTAAAAATAAATGTTATTGATACTGATTTCACTCAGAACTTTCCCAGAGGAACAACTGTCCAAAGTGAATAGAATCAAAGGCAGAAAAAACACCTCATCCTTGACATGTTCAGTTTTCTTTACACTTGCCAGAGGCTTCCCTTTCCCCAAAGCAAAAGAAGCCACCATCTCTAAGTGTGTGCTGTGCGGCAACAAAGGACGGAGGCAGCGCAGTGACGGCAGGGCGACATACAGACTTATCTTCCATCGCCCCCTTCGGATCGGGAGTGCACGTGCAGCCCAGGCATGATGCAGTCCCACTGCCTTATGTCCCCTCCTGCGCACCAGTGACTGTAAACACAAATGGCTCCAGAAACCAGAAAGACCTTTCAATAAGGTTATATTCAAAGAAATATTTCTTTGTACGAGAAAAGCAATGGCACAGATGCACTGACAAATGGCACCTGAATTTGCCCTCAGGATCCAGAAGAAATCAAGCCGTGGTTGGAGTGAAGCAGCAGAAAGGGCGTGCCCACCTGAGTCAAGGACTAGGCAGCACCCAGCCGCTGCTCTCATGTAGAAATGACCAGAGCTGGCCAGTCATGCAATTTTCCAAGAGAAGAAGAAATAGAGATTTTTGTGCAAATTTCCCAATTCTTAAAAGCTGGCAACTATTAAAAAATTTTTAATTTGATTAGATGAACCAAATTTGGAAGGCAGATATGGTTCATGGGCTACCATTTTGCGCCTACTGCTTTATATCGAACAGATTTTCTTGTTCTTACTTATGACACTAAAAGAGGTTCAAAATATTTACTGACTGAATGAAAAAATAACAGCACACTAATATGGAGTTACAAATATACCTCTCCTCTTCCTCATGTGCTACAAGCTACACAAATTAAAATGAAAACAAAAAGTTCCCTCTTTTCTCCAAAGTAATTAGATTCACAGAAACCAAAAGTAGAATGGTGGCTTGCCAGGGGCGTGAGGGGAGGGATGGAAGGGGGGGATGTTTACCGGGGACAGAGATTCAGTTCCACAAGATGAAAAAGTTCTCGGGATCTGTCATAGCTATGTAAATAAAGTTAACACAACTGAAAAACAGGACACCTAAAAATGGTTAAGATGCTAAATCTTATGGGCATTTTCATCTCAATTTTTTAAAAGTTACCTCTTTTATTTTGAAATATGCCTGGCCCTTGATTTTCGCAGCGATGGTAAGAACTTTGGGATCAAAAACAAACTGAACAAAAGCTTTAAAATTAGACCAGAATATCAGCTGAGTGTTGCTTAAAGAGGCTATGATTTTCCATGCCATGTCAAAAGATTCTATGCAGAGTGATTCAGAGGTGGTCAGAAGCTGGTAGGGGAAAATAGAAAGAAAGAAACACATGATTATCACAATTTCAGAAACTGATGTCTGTTCCTATGGTTATTCTTCAATTTATGCCTCACTACGTCTTACCTTGGGAACCAAAATTTTCATACAGTGGAGCACAGGTAAGACTTGCTCGGAAGGAAGAACTGTGAGGGCTTCTAGTGCAGACTGCAAAGTCCGTACTGCCACCGGAACTTCACCCCCTGAGGCTGGTGTAAGGGTGTCACATTTTCTCAACAAGAAAGAGAGGCAGACCCACTGATCGTGAATATATTGTGCAACTATTTTCCCCCATCCTTGGGAAGATGATGACTCTTCAAAAAAACTGAGACAAAAAAGTTAAGTCACAAACCCCATCCTTCCTTAGGTCTGTCTCAATTTCTTTTGCATGTAGTAGCACACTATCCTTACAAGGGGAGAAGTTAAACAGTCATTATTAAATTATTCTGTCTAGCAAAAACAAGGAAACCGCAGAAAACTCAATTTCCTAACTACTCTGAAAGCAGGTGTTTTCACTCACTTTAAATGACTCACTGAAAACTAAATGCAGAAAAGTTAATGGGTTTCCAGTAATAGAGATAAATAATGTGATAATATATTATCATCTGAATGAAGCCTGTTCTCAAAGCTTAAATAATTCTTTAACGGTGAGTGACCACTAATTACCTCAATGACTGAGACAAAAGTGGATTTTTAAACATTAGCTAAAAGAAGCCTTTCGTGTACATGCTGCTCTCCAAGTGGTGAACGCACCTGCTCTCCCCCTCCGTGTGGGGCTTCTGCAGAGTCTGATTGAGCTGGAGTGATGAGATGAACATTTCTGGGGGACCTGCATCCAGAGAGTCCGGCTGTAGCTCTGGCTTCTGGCTGAGGACCTCACACACCATGGCCAACGCAGCCATGCTGGCGGCTCTCTGCATCTGTCTGCCCAGTGTGGGCTCCTGGGGAGGAAACAGGACAACCTTCTGTAACCAGTAAGGACGTGAACTCCAGTCTGCCGGAATCTCGTGCCCACCTTTTCTGCTTGGTGCCTGCTGCTGAATATCAGAGGAAAAAAAAGGAAATCCAACATACGTCGCTTGGTTGTACCATTTCTGTACAAACTGGTGGTGAACAAACAAAGTGGTGATAAAAATTCAGCAGTGTGTGAACCGAGAACTTCCAGATATCCAAGCTGGATTTAGAAAAGGCAGAGGAATCAAGAGATCAAATGACCAACATCTGCTGGATTACAGAAAAAACAAGGGAATTCCAGAAAAACATCTACTTCTGCTTCAATGACTATGCTAAAGCCTTTGACTATGTGGATCACAACAAACTGGAAAATTCTTTAAGAGATGGGAATACCAGACCACCTTTCCTGTCTCCCAAGAAGCCTGTATACAGGACAAGAATCAACAATTAGAACCAGACATGGAACAACAGACTGGGTCAAAATTGGAAAAGGAGTACCTCAAGGCTGTATAGTGTTATCCTGTTTATTTAACTTAAAATGCAGAGTACATAATTCAAAATGCCAGGCTGGATGAGTCACAAGCTGGAATCAAGATTGCAGGGGGAAATATCAATAACCTCAGATATGCAGATGATATCACTTTAATGGCAGAAAGTGAAGAGAAACTAAAGAGCTTCTAGAAAAAGGTGAAAGAGGAGGGTGAAAAAGCGGGCTTAAAATCAAACGTTCAAAAAATGAAAATCATGACATCCAGCCCCGTCACTTCATGGCAAACAGATGGGAAAAAAGTGGAAACAATGACAGATTTTATTTTCTTGGGCTCCAAAATCATTGTGGTCAGTGTCTGCAGCCACAAAATGAAGACACTTGCTCTTTGGAAGGAAAGCTATGACAAACCTAGGCAGCACATTAAAAAGCAGAGACACCACTTTGCTAACAAAGGTCCATACAGTCAAAGCTATGATTTTTCCAGTAGTCATATACAGAGGTGAGGGTTGGATCATAAAGAAGGTTGAGTGCCCAAGAACTGATGCTTTTGAATTATAGTGCTGGAGAAGACTCTTGAGAGTCCCTTGGACAGCAAGATCAAACCAGTCTAAAGGAAATTAACCCTGAATATTCACTGAAAGGACCAATGCTGAAGCTGAAGCTCTAATATTTTGGCCCCCTGATGCGAAGAGCTGACTCACTGGAAAAGACCCTGATGCTGAGAAAGACTGAAGGCAAGAGGAGAAGGGGGCGACAGAGGATGAGATGGTTGGATGGCATCACTGACTCAATGGACATGAGTTTGAGCAAAGTCAGGGAGACAGTGAAGGACAGGAAGCCTGGTGTGCTGCAGTTCATGGCGTCACAAAGAGTCAGACACAACTTAGTGACTGAACAACAACAACAATTCAGTAATTCACTAAAAGACAATTTGGATACAACTTTCCTATGAGTGAGTCTTATTTCAACTGTTTGGCTGAACTAGAATTAAAAACAAAAGGTCGGGGGACTTCCCCGGCTGTACAGCAGTTAAGATTCTGCACTCCCACTGTAGAGGGCACAGGGAACTAAGAACCTGCATGCCACCTGGTGCCGCCAAAAAAACAAACGAGAGATTCATTCATTTAAAAAGGAAAAAACAAGGCTCCTTGCACATCGTATGCACATCCTTCAGTCAGCTGTATCCTGCTTTAGGCCAGGTGACGCAGCACAGCAGTTACGGTAAGAGCTGGACTCGTGAACCGCACAGCCTAGGTCTGACCCCTGACTGTGCACTTCCCCCAGCTGACTGTGGACACACACCTCACCTTGGTTCACTCTGCTGTACAATGGCGACAGTAACAGAATCTACTTCACAGAATTATTGTGAAAATTAAATAAACTGGTTATTTCACATAAAGCGCTTGGAACTCTACAGGTAGGAGCACAAAGGAAGGAGACCAAGACAGCCTAGCTTTGTACATACAGAGAGAAATCAATCTCTAACCAGAAGTGCAGGCAAGAACCTGGACAGGTTCTGTGAGAAATCGAAGCTGTTCTCCCCAGGACTGTCCACCACTAACACCTCTACAGAAAGGAACCCTCTAGTACTTATTCCATCCCACACCTGCCCCTGCCACCCCCAAAGCAAACTGAGTATCTCTACAGATCAATTTTACTCAGCAACACCGCCAGTACAGGAGATAAAATGCAGGGTTACTTTTGAGTTGCATAATATGGTCCCTGTTAACCTTCACGTAATTCAGTGAATCACTAAAGAAAGCAAGCTCATCTGTAAAAAATCACTGAGGTCTGGTTCATGGTTCTGGTCCACACTCAGAACTCACAATGTCCCTTCATTACGCTAATATGCAGTAGATAGGATACTGAAGGATTAATCAGTCCTACTTATAATCTTCTTCTAGGACACTTCTTGAAAACTACTTCAAAAATTAGATTATTAATGGAATTAAGGAGCTATTTTAATTAGCAGCCCAGACTGGATTATGACTCAGCTCAACTTTAAAAAACTCTTACCATGTGTTAATTGCAAAGAGCTAACATTTATTGATGACTTTCCACGTGCCAGGTACTGTTCTAAAGGTTTACCATTGATGAGCTAGCTTTAACTTTCACATCAACCCTATAACCCTCATTTCGCAGATGCAGTAGATGAAGCACGGAGAGGTTAAGTAAGTTCCCCAAGGCCACACAGCCAGTAAGGATAAAGCCAGGATTCGTAACCAGGAAGTCTAATTCTAAAGCCTGTGCTCATAACCACTACATCTTATTATATCATGTTAAGAAATACCTCTAGGTACTAAAATCTAATGGAGAAGACATACACATATAAATTATTCCAAAAAAAAGTAAAATGGAAATAAGTACAAAAATGAAGGCATAAAAAGCAATAGGTAAATGAAGGAAAGAATGAGACACCAATCCTAGGCCTTTAAGAGAACATGTAATTTGAGCTGGGACATGAATGAGACACCAATCCAAGGCCTTTAAGAGAAAATGTAATTTGAGCTGGGACATTAAGGATGGACCAGCTACTGGCAAGCGTATGTTGAAGGGACGGCATTCTCAGTGGAAGGACCAAACAGAGGGGAGGCCTAGATGAGGCAGGGTGCGGCGTGTGCCTGTGATCTGGGAAGCCCCGTGCGGTGGCCCGGCAGGAGTGCAGCACAGGTGTCCTGCGGGAAGGAAGGGAGAGGCTATGCCCGACCAGGCTAGAAAGTGAGGCAGAAGGCAGGGTATGGAGGCTCCGACACCACACTGCTGAATTTGGACACCTTAAAGTGTCCCTGACGGGTGCCTGGGTAAAAGACCTAGTGAAAATCCACTCTCTGTATCTAAATGATTTTAAGACTGACTGAAGTCACTTCATGGCAAATAGATGGGGAAACAATGGAAACAGTGAGAGACTATTTTTCTGGGCTCCAAAATCACTGCAGATGGTGACTGCAGCCATGAAATTAAAAGACGCTTACTCCTTGGAAGGGAAGTTATGACCAACCTAGACAGCATATTCAAAAGCAGAGACATTACTTTGCCAACAAAGGTCCATCTAGTCAAGACTATGGTTTTTCCAGTAGTCATGTATGGATGTGAGAGTTGGACTATAAAGAAAGCTGAACGCAGAAGAATTGATGCTTCTGAACTGTGGTGTTGGAGAAGACTCTTGAGAGTTCCTTGGACTGCAAGGAGATCCAACCAGTCCATCCTAAAAGAGATCAGTCCTGGGTGTTCATTGGAAGGACTGATGCTGAAGCTGAAACTCCAATACTTTGGCCACCTGATGCGAAGAGCTGACTCATTGGAAAAGACCCTGAGCTGGGAAAGACTGAGGGCAGGAGAAGGGGACAACAGAGGATGAGATGGTTGGATGGCATCACCGACTCAATGGACATGGGTTTGGGTGGACTCTGGGAGTTGGTGATGGACAGGGAGGCCTGGCGTGCTGCAGTTCACGGGGTTGCAAAAAGTCGGACACAACTGAGCGACTGAACTGAACACCATATCTTTGCTATATACCTATTATGACAAGAGTTGTTCTATTATTATAATATAATGTTATAGATTATGACAGGAGTCTCAATCTTCATCAAATATTATGAACAAAGGGTATTATTTTCAAAATTAAATTTTGGCAGATGCTTTTTGTGTATCAAAATATTGTCTAATAGTCAAATATGTATTCCATGCATGCCTTATTCAACATAACTATAAGCCTTGAAGCAAAGAGGATTACCTGTCCATGGTCCATCTCCTGAAGATGCCGAATGGATGCATTTTTCAAAGGAGAAATAACTCTCCAAATAGGGTTGCCTCTTTTCCACCCAACATTCAAGTGGAGATTTATAAGCTCAGTTAACACCATCAGGTACAAATGGCAACGATCCAGATCTGAAACCTAAGACACACAATAAAACACTTAACAAGCAGGGTCCACGATTTTCACAAAACCAGGAGAGTTCAGTTTATCTAAAAGTTTATCAGTTTATTAAGTTTATCTAAAAGTACAGAAAGATGACACTGAAGAGGGGAGAAATCATCTCCTCCAAGAAGCCTTCCATCAACTCCCCAGGCAGAGCTGAGCACATCCTCCCTGTGCTTAGACAGTGACTCTGCGTTCAGCACAGTTACAGCACACATCACGACTCACTCAGCACGCAGCTGGCTCCCCACCTTGATTATGAGCGTCCTGGAAGGCACACCGGCCACCCACTCCAGTACTCTTGTCTGGAGAATCCCATGGACAGAGGAGTCTGGCAGGCTAGTCCATACAATCACAGAGCTGGGCATGACTGGAGAGACTTAGCATGGATGGCAGGGACTAAGCCTCCCAGGCTGTGTGTGTGCTAAGTTGCTCAGTCGTGTTTGACTTTTTTGTGACCCCATGGACTGTAGCCCACCAGGTTCCTCGGTCCACAGGATTCTCCAGGCAAGAATACTAGAGTGGGTTGCCACTTCCTACTCCAGGGGATCTTCCCACACCAAGGATCGAACCCACATCTTTTAAGCCTCCTGCATTGGCAGGCGAGTTCTTCACCACTGGTGCTACCTGGGAAGCCCAACACATACACCGCCTGGGATGCACAGCCCTGCCCTCCATGCTAACACAGCATAAATCGTCACAATAACAGCTATGGCAACTGCTATTTCCTTTGCTTTAGGCACTTGTAACACTCCATTCTTACAAGAAATGGTCCCTGCTCCACTTGCCTGAGAAGATGACTAAGTTCAGAGAGGTCAAACAACCTACCTAGCATCTCAGAGCTAGTAAGCAGGGCTACAGAATTAAATGCAGGTCTTCTAAACGCCTGCACATAGGTAGACTGGGTTCATCTAGCCCTGTGACCTATGGCAAGAGACCTAATCTCTTTGGGCCTCAGATTCCTTGCTTGTAAACTGGGGAGGGTGTATCTCTCCATCACAAGGTTTGGGGAAGAATTAAGTGAGAGAAAGCATGCTGAAGAGAAGGGCCCTGAGTGGTGGCCTTGATTGCTATTACAGTGCCAAGGGCTCTACCCTCGCGCTTCCGTGGCACACACGAAGCACAGAATTCCTTCAGTCTATCAGTGCTCACGGAGCAACCACTAGATGCCAGGCACTTTGCCAAGTGCCAGGATACAATGCAGAGAGAAGTGACAACTCCAGGGCGTGGTGACAGATTGAACACAGCAGGTGAGAGTGATGGATAAAGGTACCAGGGAGGATTCCCAAGTCTTAGGCTTAAAGAAACCTGTTGGATCACACACATCCCCTGAGAAGCAAACCTAGGGGCATGGGGTAGGGTGGATAACCTCCTATAGGAATGATAAAAGGTTCCATTTCAAACACTGTGTGTGTGGAAAGTCCAACTCAAGTTATCAAACAGCAGTTGGCTGAATGGCATTCAGCCAGAAGGACAGTCAGAGGTGGAGACAGATGTGAGGGTGCCTGGCATAACTGAACCTGGGTATGCAGATGAGGTTACCTAGACAGGAGGAAATGAAAAAAGAAGGGACCCAAACCAAGCCTGAAGAACTGACTTTACGGCTACACATCAGAGAACGGACATTTGCAGGAGAGCCTGTTGTTAAATATTGACTGTCACGCCACTGAGGGGAAGGAAAGTGGGGAAGAGACTTTTATTAAACTATAATAAGTTATCAAATAAATGCACTTAATTGGGAATTCTAATTCCAAATGTATTACAGAGTGGATTTATGTAATAATTTAAAGTTATTTTGGAAATGAGTTCATTTTTTAAAATCTCAAAGACAAACACAATAACTTTCCCTTTTTTAAAGCTATTTTTAGCTTCAGACTCCAAACAAACAAAAATATTATTTCTGTCCCTCCTTGGGGACAAGGAGGTTCACTATAATTTTGTGTATGTCTGAAAACTTCTATAATAAAATGGAAAAGTAATACTGATAACAATAAAGTGATAGGGGAACAAATTATGAAAAGTTACTTCTTTATTAAATGTTTTCTTGGAAATTTAGGTGTAGCAATACTGCTAACAATTGTTGAATAAGAAAAATGCTAAAGATAAACACACTCCCCTCTAGAGGAGTTTGTTCCTTGCCTTATGAAAATATCTCAGGTTTTTTGGTATAAAACTTGCTTTTTTGTATTTTCACACCTGCTTATCAGCTATCAAACAAATGTCCTTAATTGGATGTTCTAATAAAAGTTGTTAAAGTAAGTATGCTTTCTCACTCTATTGACAATATAATGATTGTAACTGTTTCAACATCTGCTTAGAGAATGTCAAACCCTCCCAAATTAAGAATTATAGGCATTTCTATAAAATTAATATTTTCAAAATATTCCTAAAGAAAAGGAGAAAACTTTATAATTTTATTTTCAGATGTCCTAGAAAGAACAATTATGCAGTGAGCATAGACAGAGAGGATACCCATCTTCATAGAGCATCCTCTTCACCTCAGACTGGTTGTTCCCAACTCTAACTTCATTTGAAGATCACATACAGATATAAAAATATATTATGTGCACTGACACCCAGTCCCATCCCAAATCTGCCAAGTCAGAATCTCTGGATCCTGGGACCAAATATACATTGACTATGCTAAGTACTTCAAATATGTTATACCATTTGGTACTCTCTAAATTCTAGGAAGCAGATATCTTATCCCCACTTTGCAGATGAGGAAACTGAGGCTCAGAAAAGCTATATAATTTTCCTAGGATCAGTTACACCAATTGAACTGGAACTAAGAGACTCTAAATCTTCCATTTTTTCTGCCCCCCAAGGCCACTTTTCAAGAAAATATCACATTAATGTTTCAACTTAATACAGTGCCTCCCAGTCAGTATCACTCAAAATACTGATGAAAAGACTGAAGTTACTCAAGTAAATACTTACAGTACTTAGTTCATTCATAGTAAGTCGTCTGAGAATAAATTCAGAAATGCTCTCTGTAGTAGACATGATACAGTTCTGAAGAAGAGTAAATACCTCATCTGTATGGAGGAAAAAAAGCATGCAACTAAAATTACAGAAGTAAGTTATTTGGTGCAATGTATATCATATATTCGAGCAAAAGTTCAACTCTGTTAGGTGTGTGTGTGACTCGCTTACCAAAAATGAATTCTGATAACGTAGCAGTAGGGGTATCTACAATTAATCTCAAAAACCACGGAAGAGTTTCAGTTCTGGATAAGATTCAGCAAAGGTACACTGCCCTCTCTCACTGAATTCAGCTACAAAGCCTGGACAGGATATCTGAAACAGTCACGTGAAGACTCTCAAAAGTCAAAAGCAGCAGATGGATTTAGCAAATAATAACCCTGAACAGTGGCGAGTTTGCTTTGGTCCCGCTGTGGATGGACCCCCCGATGGAGGAGCAGTCACGAAGGTGGGCAGCAGACTGAGCCCCCACTTTCTGGTCAGGAAATTTAAAAAGAGAAACTCAGAGAACTAGACAGTGAGTAGTTAGGGGATTCCAAAGACGGACGTGATCAGGAAAACAGCCCCAGCAAGTGGTGTACTGAGGGTGGCCAGGCTCACCCCTGAACTGCTGGCCCTGAATATGATGCTACTCAGAAGGCCCAGCACGTCCAGCACTGAACAGACAACCACACAGGTGCCAGCCTGGCCGCTGGATGCATCGCTTGGCGGACAGGTCAAGACAGCACTGCAAAAGGCCTCAAAGCAAAACTGACCGTGAGCCAACACCCACAGAAGCTGGGGCCACCGAGGCTGAGGCCTGAAACAAGCCAGGCTGGCTGACTGCCACACAATGCATCGACACCGTCCACAGAGAGTCTGATGACACAATACTCAAAAGATCTGGCGTACAATCCAAAATGACTGGGTAGATGAAGTATGAGGAAATTCCTGGCTCATGTGGGAAAGGAATCTACAAATGACACCACCAAGATGACAGTGATGTTAGAATAACCTGACAAAGACTTTAAAGCAGCTATTAAAACATGCCTGAACACTCAACACTTATCCTTGAAATGAATGGAAAAACAGAAAGTCTCACCAAAGAAATAGAAGCCTTATACAAAAACCAAGTAGGAATTTTATAATTCAAAGTACAATAACTGAAAATTTTAAAACTCACTGGATGGGATCAATAATAGCAAAGGAATGTAAGGGAAGATAATCAGTGAACTTGAAAGCAGACCAGCAACATATGCAAACTGGGGAATGCGCTGGTGGCCCAGTGATTAGGACCCCACACTTCTACTGCAGGGGGCACAGCCTCAGCCCCTGGTTGGGAACTAAACCCTGCACGGCACGTGCAGCATGGCCAGGCTTTAAAAGAAAGGCGATCCGACATGCTATAGCCAAGCTCCCAAAACTGAAAACAAAGAAACAGTGCTGAGTGCACAGAGAAACCCCTTACTACCTGGGGGAGGAAAGGATGGGAATGACTACAGAGTTCTAATGTGAAGCCGTGGAGGTCAGAAACAAATGGAACATTCCTAAACTGCTGAAGAAAAGACCTAGCAAACCAGAATTTCATATTCAACAAAAATATTCTCCAGAAGACAAAATAAAAACATTTCAGATGGAGGGAAATGAATTGATTGCCAACAAACTTGCCTCCAAAGAAATATTAAAAGACATTTTTCAAACAAAAGGTATACAGTGCCACAGGAAAACATGGAATGTCAAGGATGAAACAGCAAAAAAATTTTAAATGGGTAAATACAAGAGACTATTCCCTTGAATCTTTAAAATGTGTTTGATGGGTAAGAGCAAAAAAGACAACATTGTCTGGTACCGTTTTTAATAAACGTAGATATCAGACAACTATAATAAATGAAGGAGGAGAGGTTACAGGACCTATGAAGTAGTAACATTTCTACATGAATTTCAAGTTGGTAAAATGTTAATTCTAAGCTGATTGTAAAAAACTATGCACATCATAATCCCCATGGCAATCACGTAAAAAACTTTGGACATTTAGGAAAAAACACAAAAGATAATTAAAATGGAAGACAAAACAATGTTCAGACTACTCAAAAGAAGCCAGAAGAGGGGAAAGAAAGAAATTACAAACAGGAAAATAAACAGAATACAAAAACTGACAGCTCTAAAACCAAATATGTAAATAATTACATTAAATGCAAATAGTTTTGGAGAAGGCACTGGCACCCCACTCCAATACTCTTGCCTGGAAACTCCCATGGATGGAGGAGCCTGGTGGGCTGCAGTCCATGGGGTCGCTAAGAGTCAGACATGACTGAGGGACTTCACTTTCCCTTTTCCCTTTCATGCATTGGAGAAGGAAATGGCAACCCACTCCAGTGTTCTTGCCTGGAGAATCCCAGGGACGGCGGAGCCTGGTGGGCTGCCATCTCTGGGGTTGCACAGAGTCGGACACGACTGAAGCGACTTAGTAGCAGCAGCAGCAGCAGCAGCAAATAGTTTAAACCAAATAAAAGACACAGACTGTCAGAAGAGACAAAAATATCATGCTCCAACCATATGCTGTCCATAAGAAACTCACTTTAAATATAATGCTCATTAAATAGGCTAAAAGTACAAAGCCAGGAAAAAAAGGTACTATGCAAATTCTAATTAAAAGAAAGTACAAGTGGTTATACTATATCAGACAAAGTAGGCTTCAGAGTGAAGAAAATAATCAGGGATAAAAAGAGACATTGCCTAATGATAAAAGAGTCAACTCCCAAGGAAAAACACAACGTACCCAACAACAGACCTTCAAAATACATAAAGCAAAGCTGGCAGTAGTAAAAGGAGAAAGAGACAAATCCAACATTATAGTTGGAGTTCAACACTCCTAAATTCCAAGAATATAAAACTGAAAAACATGAAACTCTTGGATATAACTGACATCTATAGAACACCACACCCAATAATAGCAGGATATACATTCTCTCCAAGTGTACATGGAACATAGGCCAAAATAAACCATACCCTAACAAAATAACAATTTTTAAAAGCTGAAATTGTATAAAGTATGCTCTCTTGACTAGAACAGAATTAAAACAAGAAGCAATAACAGAAAGATAACAGGAAAATCTCCAAATACATTTCTAAATTCATGGGTAAAAGACGAAGTCTTAAAAAAAAAAATTCTGAACTAAAGATACAACATACCAAAATTTGTGGGACGCAGATAATACAAAACTAAAGAAAATCCACAGCATTCGATGTCATTTTAAAAATGAAGATCTAAAATCATAATCTAAGCTTCTGCCTTAACTTCAGCAAAAGGCAAAATAAACCAAAAGCAAGCAGAAAGATGCAAACAACAGAAATCAATGAAATTGAAAAGAGAAAAATCAATGAAACCAAAAGCTGCTTCTCTGAAAAGGTCAGTACTAGCCAGTCTTAAAGAGAAGAGAGAGAGGATCACCACTACCACTGTCAGGAGTTACAAATGAATCACTTCAGACCCCAGATCCTAAAGAAATGTAAAGGATAAACCATGAAAAACCCTAGAAATGTAACTGTCCTCATTCACAAATGATATCATTGTCTACAAAAAAATCCCGAGGATCTAAAAAAAAAAAAAACTACTTCAACTACTGAGTACACTTCAGCAAGGTCACAGGACACAGTTCAACACACAAAAATTAGTCGCGTTTCCGTATACTAGCAAAGACCAATTCAAAACCAGAAAATTAAAAAATTTATCATTGACAATAATCTTTCCCCCAAAGATATGTTGCATAAATCTAACAAAATATAGATGCTGAAGACTTAAAAAAAAAACTCTGATGAAAGAAATAAAAAGGCAGCCTAAATAAATTGGGAGATAAAACATATTCATGAATTATCAGCCTCAAGAAAGAAAGCAATTCTCAAAAACACTGATCTTTATATTCAATTCAGTTCCAATCAATTCCAGTAGGATTTTTTTTGCTAAATACAGACAAGCTGATTATAAAGTTTATAGTGAAAGGCAAAGGCACTAGAAGAGCTCGAAATACTTTTGACAAAAAAGAATAAATTTGAAAGAATCACACTACCTATTTAAACACTTATTGTAAATCTGCAGTGACCAAAACAGTACAGTATTGGTGAAGGGAGAAAAATAAAGATCAATAAAACAAGCCAGAAACAGATCCACCGAAACATGGTCAATTGTTTTTAAACAATTTTATATGGCATATTTTACAATTCACCCATTAAGAATGCATGCTTCAAAGGTGTTCAGTACAGTCAGAGATACGTACAACCATGACCAGTCAATTTTAGAACACTTTCATCACCACAGAGAGAAAAGCCCATACCCTTGAGCCAGCACCCCTATAACCCTCCTGCTCCGCCTGCCCTAAGCAGTCACTGACATACTTTCTGTCTCTCTAGGTTTGCCTATTCTGGATGCTTCATGTAAACGGAATCACATACTCCATGGCGTTTTGCAAGTGACCTCTTTCACTTAGTACTTTCAAGAGTCGTCCATGTGTCGGCACTTCTGTTCCTTTTCACAGTCATATATTGCTCATCTATTCATGCGTCCATCTATTTGGGGTTGTTTCCACCACAGCCAATTAATTTTTGACTATTCAACACAGAAAAGGAAATCTCATCAACAAATGGTCTGGAGCAACTGGAAACTCATAGGCAAAAAACACACCTCAACCTCACCTCCCACCTTAACAAATTACCTCACTTACATCCCAGATCTAAGAATTAAAAAACCATAAAACAGGGGCTTCCCTGGCAGCTCGGTGGTAAAGAAGCTGCCTCCCGCTGTGGGAGCCAGGGACTGATCCCTGATCTGGGAAGACCCCACACGCCAGGCCTGGACCACGACTGCTGAGCCCGTGCCCTAGAGCTTGTGCTCCGCAAGAAGCCCGTGCACCGTTCTTGGAGAGCGGCCCCTGCCCGCTGCAACTAGAGAAAAAGCCCACGCGGCAGTGAAGACCGAGCGGTCAGAAAGAAATAAATGCAATTATGTAATAAATAGACTGGACTTCATCAAAAGAAAAACTTCTCTTCTACAGAAGACCCTGTTGAGAGAGTGAAAAAGAGAAACTCCAGATTTGGGAAAAATATTTTTAAATCACATATTCAACAAAAGAGTTCTATCTATTAATAGAATATATAACAAACTCTAGTTATTATATACAAGATTATGAAAACAACTCAATTTAAAAATAGGCAAAAGATTTAAATAGGTATTTAACAAAATGCTGCATCTATCACTTGCAGATAAATTTTTAAGAAGATTACACATTGCATTAAACATCACACTATTAATTTTAAACATTCATGTTACCTATTATAAAGACAGCCCTATTATGGCCTCTGAAGTGTCTCACGGATGAGTCACTTGCCAGTTTAAGCAGCCACCAGCAAACAGTCCGGAATTGAAGCTGTTTATGAACCAAGAAAATGACTGATGAATATGGTAAGAATAGAAAACTCCTCTCTTCTATAATCTCTGCCTTTTATTTCTCAACTCACATCTCAAACTTATAGCATAAAAAAGTATCTACTTTTCACAGATTCATTCAAACCCATTAGACTGAAAAAAAGTTAATTTGAGATTGTAAGGGAAGGCTTAGGGCTTGAAGAAGAGAGCACAAAGGGACGTGAAGAAGTCGATGCTACTCGCGATTTCAGTGTTAGCATCGCTGTTACCACCGCGTGCCCTATCAGTTACAGGACTCAAGGCCCTCTCTTTCACTCAGACCCCAGTCACTGCCACACCCTTAAAGCTAACACTGCGTCACAATGCACAAACTGCGCACAGGTTCAGAATGATGCTTAGGGTTTTGCTTCCTGTAACTGACAGTCACAACCTGAATCCCAAAAGCAGTACCTAAAATGATCAAAAAGCTAGCACAGTCAGAATCATGATATCACTTCATACCCATGAGGATAGCCACTATCAAAAATAAGAAAGATGAAAGATAACAAGCGTTATCGAGGATGTGGAGAAATTAGAGCCTTGTGCACTGCCACCTGGAATTCTAAATGGTACAGCTATTATGAAAAACATGTGGCTCCTCAAAAACTTAAACACAAAGAGAACTGCCTGGCTGTCCAGTGGTTAGGACTTGGCGCTTTCACTGCTGGGGCCCAGGTTCAATCCCTGGTCAGGGAACTAAGATTCCACAGGCCTCACATCACAGTCAAAAAAAGAAATTAAACACAGAATTACCATGATTTTAGAGGAACTGAAGAGCCTCTTGTTGAAAGTGAAAGAGTTAAGAGTGAAAAAGCTGGCTTAAAACTCAACATTCAAGCAACTAAGATATGGCATCCAGTCCCATCACTTCACGGCAAATAGATGGGGAAACAATGAAAACAGTGAGATACTTTATTTTCTCAGGCTCCAAAATCACTGCAGATGGTAACTGCTGCCATGAAATTAAAAGACGCTTGCTCCTTGGAAGAAAAGCTATGACCAACCTAGACAGCATATTAAAAAGCAGAGACATTACTTTGCCAACAAAGGTTCATCTAGTCAAAGCTATGGTTTTTCCTGTGGTCATGTATGGATGTGAGAGTTGTGCTATAAAGAAAGCTGAGTGCCAAAGAATTGATGCTTTTGAACTGTGGTGTTGGAGAAGACTCTTGAGAGTCCCTTGGACTGCAAGGAGATCCAACCAGTCCATCCTAAAGGAAATCAGTCCTGGGTGTTCACTGGAAGGACTGATGCTGAAGCTGAAGTTCCAATACTTTGGCCACCTGACGCGAAGAACTGACTCACTGGAAAGACTGATGCTGGGAAAGACTGAAGGCAGGAGAAGGGGACAATAGAGGATGAGATGGTTGGACGGCATCACTGACTTGATGGACATGAGTTTGGGCAAGTTCCAAGAGTTGGTGATGGACAGGGAAGCCTGGAGTGCTGCCATCCATGGGGTCGCAAAGAGTCGGACACAACTGAGAGTTACCTTATGAACCAGCAATTCCACTTCTGGGTATGTACCCCAAAGAACTGAAAGCAAGGACTTGAACAGACACTTGTACATTAATGTTCAGAGCAGCATTACTTGAATAGTCAAAAAATGGAAACAATCTGAACGTCCACCAACAGATGAATGGATAAACAAAGCATGGCATACGCATACTACAGAGTACCATGCATCCTTAAAAATGAATGGCATTCTGACACAGGCTGCAGCATGAATGAACCTTTTGAACACACTAATGTTAAGTGAAATAAGCCTGACAGAAAAGGATAAGTATTGTATGACTCCACTCAGGACGGTCAAACTCCCAGAGACAGAAATTCCTGGTGTTGCCAGGGGCTGGGGAGGGAAGATTGGGATGGGGAGTAATTATCTAGCAGGTACAGAGATTTGGCTGGGAAGATGAAAAAGTCCTGGAGGTGTGCTCTGGTGATGGCTAAGCAGCACTGTGCGTACACTTAAAAACGTTTAAAGTGCACATTTTGTTACATATATTTTACCACAATTAAAAAACTAATTAAAACCTAATTTGGGAAGAAAAGTTCAAAGAGACACAAAAGATCAAAGCTAGAAAACAGAAGCAACTCAGGGAAAAAGTAACACTCAGCAAAGAGGATCATACCCACTATTGTGACAAATTCAGCCTGTAGTTAGGACAGAAGTGTGATAAGGGCAGTTACTAGGCCCTCAAATCCCATGGATGGAGGAGCCTGGTAGGTTGCAGTCCTTGCTAAGGGTCGGACATGACTGAGCGACTGCCTTTTCACTTTTCACTTTCATGCACTGGAGAAGGAAATGGCAACCCGCTCCAGCGTTCTTGCCTGGAGAATCCCAGGGATGGGGGAGCCTGGTGGGCTGCCGTCTATGGGGTCGCACAGAGTCGGACACGACTGAAGCGACTTAGCATATAATCCAATGAACAAGGGGAGAGTTGCAATGTGACTGATGGTATGTTTCCTCAAATATAAAAACAAACATTGTACAGTTACTGTGTAACCATTGGAACATCATTTATTTAGAGCTTTAAGCTGACAGAGGCAGCAGAGACTATTTCACCAGTTATTAATTAGGCTTTAGTTTATTTTGAAGATTTTAAGACATCTTTTGGGGGAGTTTTAAGTGAAATGGGTTTTCCCACATAAGCCACTATGGCTCATAAGTAGGTGAAAATATGTCTGCATTTCCCAGGAGTGTGTTTTAATGTTACACATTTCACAGCAGATCCAGGCTTAGCCAAGGTCCGCTGCAGAATGTGCTGAAGCACGGAAAATTCAAGTTTTGCTTTTTGGAACTTTCTAGAAATTTTTGCCCTGAATATTTTCAGTCTGTAGTTGGTTTAATCCATAAATATGGAGGGCTGACTTTACCTCGTTATTTCTGACTTTACCATTATGTGTTCATTTATCCTAGGACCTGCAGTTAGTTGCTAGATTATTTACTCATTTATAAAATGAAAATAACTGTTTTCCTCTTTCCCTATCAAAGAAATTCTTTCAGGATTTAGATCTATTTTAATTTAATTAAATAAATCTAAATGAGCAGATGTAAGATATTATATATAGGACAGACAAATAAATAAGGTCCTACTGTATAGCACAGAGAACTACATTCAGTGAAAGTGAAGTCACTCAGTTGTGTCTGACTCTGCAACCCTTGGACTGTAGCCCACCAGGCTCCTCCATCCATGGGACTCCCCAGGCAAGAATACTAGCGTGGGTTGCCTTTTCCTTCTCCAGGGGATCTTCCTGACCCAGGGATTGAACCCAGGTCTCCTGCATTGTAAGCAGACACTTTACCGTCTGAGCCACCACCATAATGAAAAAGAATATTTTAAAAAAGCAAGTGTGTGTATAAATATATATATATATATAAACTGACTTTGCTGTACAGTAGAAATGAATACAACATTGTAAATCAACTAGACTTCAATTAAAAATAAAGTTAAACGAACATGGTTTGCCAGTTATCTGGCAAACTACTGCCTACTACTACTACCTACTACTACCTGCTACCAAAACTAAATACGGATTTCCTTGGCTCTTACAGTATGATAAAAGTGATGCACAAGGAGCGATGGGAACTTATACTCTGCAAGTGAGAGCACAAAATATGTACACAACTTGTGTACAAAAAATACAAAAAATAATTTTCTATTATCTTAAAAGCTGAATACACACATACCCTAAGAACCACTCACTTTGGTCCTGGGGGTACACACACTGGAGAGACACACACACGCTAGAAGAGACATGTAGACAAGTGCTCAAATCAGTACTGTACTAAAAAGCAGTAGACTAAATGCAACCCAGCGTCCAGCAATATGAGAACACCTAACTGCGGTGTCATCACAGTGGAAGGCAGCACCACAGGGAAAATGAGGAAGCATTTATATGAAAGGACATGGATTAATCTTCAAAGAGCGCTAAGTAAAAAAAGCTACAGAAGACTTCCTACAGTAGAGCAACATTTCTATAAAGCTTAAAAGCAGGAAAATGAGATAATATATTGTGAGAAAATTGATTTATGTGGTAAAATCATTCTTTAAGTATATGGAAGTGACACAGATAAAAACCAAAATAAGGAGGCAAAAGGCAGAGACTGAGAAGTTATAGGTAAATTCATTCTCAGCAACAGAGGCAACAGTGGTGCTTTCACGGATGTATAATTATTTTGCATCATAATTTACATACAACTATCTCATATTCTTGCGTGTATCTAATATCCCAATAATTTTCCAAAAGGCACCCATGACCCAGTCCTGCACTGGAGGGTACTGAGTCAAGTGCTTTCAACAGTCGAGATGTGTGAAATGAACACAAGTTTATGCCCTTAAAGGAGTAAAATCTTATAAAAAGTTCCTGCTACGTACACAGCATTTGGCTCTGCTATCATTATCAAAAGTATCAGAACTTGGACTCTAGCTTTTATAATATGTCACAAGTCTATATGAAAATCTAACCTTTCAACATTATCCTCCAGTTTAACCTGATACCAAAGTTTCTCTAGAATATTGTTTCCTAGATGGAATATTTCTAAAATCCCAAATGAAACTGATCAGAAATATTGGGAACCAAGGCTTACCCACTGATAATTCTAATATCGATGTCCATGGGTTTTCAAATACTGTTTTACATAAATCTTAGTTTAAGGAAGAAAGTGCTCAGTGCTTCCATCTACCAACAATGTACTTCCTGGATGAAGCATTTTCTACATAGAGGTGCTTAGGGACGTGTGTGCCTGCGTGCTCAGCCGTCTCTGACTCTCTGTGACCCCATGGACTGTAGCCGTCCACACCCCGCTGTGCACAAGTAATTATAAAATTACTGCTATTCTCATGCTTTAGTTTACTTTCTGTAACAAGTTACACAGTGTCAATAAGAAATGGATCTTGGCTTAGAAAATATATGAAATAGTGATCATTTTCAATAGTCTGGAAATCAATGAGAACCTACAGAAACAAACAAACAAAACAAGTAAAAGCAAATGAAGTCATATTCCATCAATATGGAATCAATAGTGCACAATGAATGCAAATACTAAAATGTCAGCTCCAGATGGGCAGTCTGCTTCTTCGTCGCTGCCTCCCCAGCACCAACTCAGTAAATATTTGCTGAATGTATGAAGCTAAAGAAAAAGGTCAGGAATTGCTTCTCATTCTGAGTACCAATGATATACCCTGAGTACCAATGATATACCTGGCAAAACACCGACAGAAACTATTGATCCTCACCATCTCGGGTACCGGAACCTTTCAACAAGCAAGTGTGCAGTAACTTCAACAGCAACTGCAGGCATCTGTCAGTTTTCAGCAAGGGCATGTAGGCATTTGTACCAAACTTCACAAGGGCATCCAGGAGAGGATCTAAGAATATCCTTAATACATTCTGTGTCCTCCGCTTTTCACTAGACATTAAAAGACATGCCCAAATCAAGCATTTCAAAAGGATAAAGAAACTGTCTTCCACCTACAGTTTTGGTTAGCTAAAGATTCCACCAGACGGAATTACTCTTAAGGACGACCTGTTAGGACAGGCCTTTGCACTCATGCTTTCTCAGTGAGTGCAGCAATTCACTGGAGAAGAAAGCACAAGGAACAATACATGTCCTTGGTTTCGGGCAGAAGTATGAACAAAATCCCAGATCCAATTTATCAGCAAATTAAAATGCTTGCAAATTAAACCCTGCTTCCATATTTCAGAAAAAACAAAACAAATATATACTAGTCAAGGAAATGAGACATGTTAACAGAAAAATATAAAGAACTAAAGATTTGTGAGAAACTGTTATAACCAACTTTAGTACTGAAACTTTGTCTAGAAAAGAGATTTACATTATATGCAAAGACACTACCTAAGGAAGCTGCTTTTTGCAATAATTATAATCTGGTGACAATCTGCTCATATTTCTCAAAATATAAATGGGACCATTTTATCATTATTACTTTATTTTTTAAAATTTACATATTTTATAAAGGGGTAAAATCTAGTAACTGTCTTTACTTAATTTTATGCTAGGACCTTACAACCCATCCTTCTAATATTCTTACACAAAACCAGCGATTTGTGAATACATAGTTGTGTTTTTAACTTCTGAAGTTTAAAACTCTGGCACTATTAATTTATTGTTAATTTTAAACATTTCTTTAAATATGATGCCATATTCTAATTTCCTCCTTTAATAAGCTGTGATCAATTCCATACCAATCACTGAAAAGTCTGAATATGGACTATAAACAGGATTAGCCTTTTTTTTTTAAAAAAAGCTTTTTTTTCACGTTTAGAAACACTTACCTATATTGACTCTTCATTCTTTCTACATCTATGGCCAGCAACACCATCAGAGCAACAAGCTTAGCTTCAAACCAATCAGGCATACAGCTGTTTTCTCCTCCTTAAATAACAATAGTTAAGGTTTGCAAAGCATTAACAAAATCCTTCAAAGATGATGTTTCAAAAATAAAAGAGGTAAATGAATATGTTTTATCATATTACATGAGACAAACACAGCTGAGAAGAAATATAGTAGAACGCCCCACAGCATGGTTCATTTTTATACACTTAAGCGTGAACACAGACATCTCTGCATGCCGAGTGCATGCCAAGCGCTGGCCTCAGACCCAGTGGCTCCTATACTCGTGGAATTCACAGTGCAGAAGAGAAGAGCACCATCAGAGAGCATACAGAGACGCGCACAACGACAACAGCAGTAGGTGTTCTAAATCATGCAACTAGAGAGTAAGACAAAGTCGCCCTGAAGAAATGACGATTGGGCTGGGTACAAAAGCTAGGAAAGAATGAGGCAGGGGAAGGGAGACACGACCCTTCTGGGTGGAAGGACGAGCATGTCAAGGCTCTGAAGCAGCAGAGGGCATGCCATATTCCATGTAAGGGTCTGGGGTATAAAGGGGGAGGGAGCACCAAAGATGACCTTACAGGAACCAGCAGCAGAGACCAGGGACTTCATAGGCTTGTAAGGGGTTTCTGTCTTCACCCCAAAAGCGAAAGGAAGCCACTAGAGGTCAAAGTGAATGGACACAAAGACGGGGAGGAGAATTATGTAAGATCACAGTTTCTATATTAAACAGATTTTTCTAGGTATAAGGTGGAAAAGAGATTGTAGAGGAAGCTAGATGCAAGGTAACCGGTTAAGAGGCAATTCTGGCATTTTGGATGAGAGGTGAGAGTTCCCTAAAATGGAACTGGAAAGGGGATGGAGTGGATACAGATACAAAGGGTTTGACATCTCAGACTCCTGTCTGAACCTCAGGTGCACTGCTTGTTAGCTATGGGAGCCTGGGACAGCAGACTGTCCTCTCAGAAAGCTTAGGTCATCTTCTATAAAATCAAACTAAATAAACCTGTGACTTTTCTTGGGTTTATTATAAAAATTAAGTAATATATGCAAAGTTTCTAGAATAACTTTTGGAAGAATGTGGTTAAATGACAAAAATCAGTATTTTCCTATTCCTGAAAGCCAGGTAAAGTAAAATAAATCATAGCTAGAGCTCCTTTTCATTCTATCATAAGATGATCCTCCTCACCTCAACTTCCAAGAAAGATTTAGTTAATCTGGTTTTCCAGACCAGTGGTTCAAATACTTAAAACATATTTTCAAATATTCTAATATATATTGGGAGTAATTTATTTTGATACAAATTTGTTACACTAGTACAGAAGACAATACTAAAAACACGCGTGCATGGAGGATAACTTAGTTTAAAAACACAAAAGAATAAACTTTATATTATCCTTTAAAATGTTATAAACACCATTTAGTGGCCAAAGCCTTTGACTGTGTGGATCACAATAAACTGTGGAAAATTCTGAAAGAGATGGGAATACCAGACCACCTGATCTGCCTCTTGAGAAACCTGTATGGAGGTCAGGAAGCAACAGTTAGAACTGGACATGGAACAACAGACTGGTTCCAAATAGGAAAAGGAGTACATCAAGGCTGTATATTGTCACCCTGCTTATTTTTTTAACTTATATGCAGAGTACATCATGAGAAATGCTGGGCTGGAGGAAGCACAAGCTGGAATCAAGATTTCCAGGAGAAATATCAATAACCTCAGATATGCAGATGACACAACCTTTATGGCAGAAAGTGAAGAACTAAAGAGCCTCTTGATGAAAGTGAAAGAGGAGAGTGAAGAAGTTGCCTTAGAGCTCAACATTCAGAAAACTAAGATCATGGCATCCGGTCCCATCACGTCAGGGCAGATAGATGGGGAAACAGTGGAAACAGTGGCTGACTATTTTTCTGGGCTCCAAAATCACTGCAGATGGCAATTGCAGCAATGAAAAGACACTTACTCCTTGGAAGGAGAGTTATGACCAACCTAGACAGCATATTAAAAAGCACAGACATTACTTTGCCAACAAAGGTCTGTCTAGTCAAGGCCATGGTTTTTCCAGCAGTCATGTATGGATGTGAGAGTTGGACTATAAAGAAAGCTGAGCACTGAAGAATTGATGCTTTTGAACTGTGGTGTTGGAGAAGACTCTTGAGAGTCCCTTGGACTGCAAGGAGATCCAACCAGTCCATCCTAAAGGAGATCAGTCCTGGGTGTTCATTGGAAGGACTGATATTGAGGCTGAAACTCCAATACTTTGGCCACCTGATGTGAAGAGCTGACTCATCTGTAAAGACTCTGATGTTGGGAAAGATTGAGGACAGGAGAAAGGGACGACAGAGGATGAAATGGTTGGATGGCATCACTGACTTGATGGACATGGGTTTGGGTGGACTCCAGGAGTTGGTGATGGACAGGGAGGCCTGGCATGCTGCGGTTCATGGGGTCTCAAAGAGACAGACAGGACTGAGCAACTGAACTGAATTGCGCTGAAGAAATGTGTATTTTTTAGACAATCTAAATGTTGGTGCTTTCCAAAATAATTTAGTAGGTTAAATTTATGTGCTTTTTATAAGAGTGAATTATTGAAACTTGCTCTCTATCGTTCTATCATAAGAATGATAAACCCTTTTTACTCACATTAAGTGCTTTATATCCCACATGTACATATAAAAACTCATTGTTAACAAAGACTAAACTGAAATACCAATACACTATTCAGTTCCTTACATTTTCTAGCAATCATATAATGAGATACCTTTTGACCTTCTACGAGGTGGGAGTGGCGTAGGGGTGCTTTTTGAGAATGTTTCCAATCACAGTGGCACTTTTTGAAGTCCTAAACAATTTTTCACTTTGGATAAGTGAAAGGGAAGGAATAAGTTTCACTTTGGATAGTGAAAGGGATAACTGAAAGGGAATCAGAAGTTTAGTGGATTTTTAAAGATTCCTGATTGTAAGGAGAGTCACAGGATTAGGTCAATAACAACAGAGTGCCTGGCTACTCCAGTGGAGGATACTCTAGCAGAGATTTTTGCTGTAGGGCTGCTTCCCGAGTCCTCTACTGCCATATTAAGAGAAACCCAGGCTACAGAACAACAGGTCTCAAACCTCAGCATGTGGTTTAGAATTCCCCCTGAGAGCCTCTTAAAATACAGAGGGTAAACCCCACACCCAGAGTTTGTTTCAGCAGGTGTGGGATAGAGTTTGAGAATTTGCAGTTCTAAACAGTTTCCAGGTGATGCTGATATTGCTGGTCTGGAAATCAGGCTCTGAGAACCAATGGCAAAGAATTCTTTACACCTTCTCCCCCTTCTCTCACTGAGGCTGGAGAAGTATAGGCAAGAATGGTTTTAAAGAAACAAAAGGTCACTGGCTATCTTTGGCCATCGTAATGCAGGTTAGCCCTGAATTATCAGTCAAATTTTGCTACTACGAATTCTAAAAACTGACTGTAATTCTAGAAAATGCAAGCTAGTGTCAGAAAGCGTGGCAAGGTGGTCTGTGGATGCAGAGGAACAGGTGGAAGCAGGAGCCACGGGTGACCAAGAGGCATGAAGACACTGGGGAGTGATGGCTATGTTCATTATCTTGCTATGCTAATGGTTTCATAAGCAATACACAGAGGTCAAACCCATCATACTGTATAAAGTTTAAATATGTGCAATTAATGTATGTCAATTATATGTCAATAAAGCTGTTTCTAAAACTGGTTGTACAGCTGTAGTATATACTACTTTGGGATCTATCCTCAGGTATCTTGGTTACATTTTAAGTAGGCACCTTTTCTGAGGAACTGTGTAAGTATAAATTTCTTCAATATATTTCACTCTTTGGTTGATTTCAACAATTCCAAGCTCTGACACACTGTTACTGCTGTTTGCAAACTGTCTCACTTTCTCTGATTCAGAAACCCTGCTCTGAAAGTGCTCCAACATTTTTGCCCGTTGACAATGCTGGTTTTGTGTGGTTTCCGTTGTTGCCGCATTGCTTTGTTACATATCATATATATGATACGGTACATATATAGCTACCGAATATATATCCATCCTCTCTTAACCACCCCTTCACCATTCCAACCTGGGCTCCATACTACAGACAGACACTGGTGGAGGTCTATCTACTCTCAAGCTTCCTGGATGTAAGTTCATCCAAGCCTTGCAGGATACGCTTCCCTTTCCACCTATATTTCTGTTCACCTCATCCAGTGACCTCTCCTGATCCCCCACAGGTCTACAAGTTCTGATCAGTAGCCCCGACCCTGGGGCCCCATCCCAGTGCTCATGGCTTTCAGGGCATCGTGTTAAGATTAGGTGTTTACTTATCAATTCCCTTGTTGGCCTATGTTCTCTGAGGGTAGAGGACATATCTTTTATCTCTGTAACTCCAGTGTCTGGCACTTCGAAAACACTCGACATACAGTTGCTGAATAATCAGTGTAAAATCTATCTGTACTGATCATATGAAACCCAAAGAAAAAAACTACTTTAGGTGTAGAATTTGATTAAAAAATGTTTGAGCTGATGATTTTTTTAATAAAAACAAATCTGAGTGTTATAAGTATTTTATGCTCAAAAATTCAAGCTAAATCATGTCTGCTTTGGAATTTATTGCCTTGTTCTGAAAACTGCCCAGTAATGGTTAATCAAACTGAAATTTTATAAAGACACTTAGCCAAGGGCATTGAGTCAAACAAAATATTACACATACACACACACACGCCTCCTTTGCACTTGAGATCAGTTTTTTAAAAACTTATATTAAACAGTTTAAGTCCCAGAAATGTTAAGGAAGAAACTCTAAAAATCTTATTTTATCCAATTCTGAATGATTTAATCAGACCTGATGCTGTTATAGAATGAGTTTTAAGACAAGTTATATAGATATTTCAGGGAGTTTAATCTATGCTCCCTCCAATAGGAACTAAAATTTATTTACTTTTTATAGGCCTAACAACAGAACCTTCCAAGTAACAGTAAATTTACTAGACAATAGAGACAATAAAACACAAAAGCAAAACGTTCCAGAAAGGACAAACAGATAAACTCATGCATTTTGGAAAGATAATTATCTGATCATTTAAGACCTATTCCATAATCAGATTAGAGAAGTCAGGAGATAAAAATGACTTGGTCTGAGACAAAGCTAGGAAATTGAAGACACGTTAAATTCAAAGACGCAATTTACTCAAATTATCACTAATGACTTTAATGATGAGGAAGCGTTAGAAATGTAGAAAGAATCCTAATTAATGAATCTACTCATAGTTCTTCCCTCACTCAGTGCGTTTGATCTTTTGCTAAGTATCTGGTAAAAAAAAAGAAACTAACAAAACCATTCTTTCAAATACAATTTTTCTCTAAAACTACTTTTCATAATCAGCTGACACTAAATGTAATGCTTTGAAAACAAACAAAAGATAAACAGATTTATCTACAAATATTTCCACTACAGAGGCTCCAAACACACATCTGCAAAATCTAGCTGACAAAGACTCAGTAATTATAGAATAAATTAATAAATTTATTTGTGCTCAATTCCTTCTCAGACAACTTACTAGTTTCTCAGAACATTTAAGATGGTTTAAAATCTCAAGTTCTAGAAGAGATAAAGTGCAAGTTAGGAAACAATATTTTTACATAACGTTTATTCACATTACTTGGCTGAAATCTAAATTTGACATCTGTAAATCAGCATATATTTGGCATATATTTTCAATTTGAAAAACCAGTAGAAAGTTCTTAGAAAATGTTTTGGTTACATCAGTCTGTAAAAATGATCTCAGACTTACCTTCGCAGGCAGGTGACCTAATATACTCTTGCACTAGGTTCCTGACATAAGCATTTAAAGAAGTCTCGTGAAGTCCAATGGAGCTACAAGTTGAGGATTGCTTGAAATAGCTTTCGTTAATACGCAACCAATCACAGAGCTGAAAAAGAAAACAGTTATCACTTATTTTGAAAGTCTAACTGAACAAAGGGCTTCTAATTTCCCTAATTAATTTTCTTTCTTCCACAATAAACTGAATTTAGATAACTGAACACAACAAAGTAACAGAATGTTTATTGTCATGATTGAGCTTCACACACAGTTCATACAGAAAAAAATGTTTGTATGCATGTATGTATGTGAGTATATTCACATACGTGTGTGAACGTTTTCTAAACTCCTCAAAGAACTTATAAGCTTCATTAACAGGCAAGAATTTTTAAAGCATCTAATATAAAACGTACATTTTGATAAAGTGTTGTAAAGAACATCTCTATGAATAATAACACCTTATGTAAAACAAATTACAACCTTAAAATTCATTTCGTCTTCATGTACTAAAACAAGGATTTATTTTTGAGAGAATGTAGAATTTGAAATATAAGTTATAAGGAAAGCTCCTACCCTCCTTGCAAGTTTATTTTCTATCATATGTGCATTTTAAAATATAGTTGATCCTTGAACAACGTGGGTTTACACTGCAGGTCCACTTACACGTGGATTCTTTTCAATAGTAAATACTACGGCATTTCACGATCCATGGTTGTATGGGTCCTGACAAGGCGGAATCATGGATATGGAAGGCAGTTTCTTAAAAAAACTAAACATATGCTCATTACACAATCTAGAAACCATGTTCCTTGAAACCGACGCAAATGAGTTAAAAAGTTATGGTGACACAAAAATCTGTATGCAAATGTTTATACCAACTTTACTCATAATCGCCAGGACTTTTCTCCATCCACTGCAAGACACTTAGGGTTTCATGACGAGCGAGATGCAAGAAGTCAGAAGAATTACAGATCACCGAAATGTCAGGGTTGGGAACCCGAGTAGATGTTTGTGTCACTGTTCTTGAGTCTAACACCATCAGTACTTTCAGCACTCTCATCTGCAGTTGAGATCTGCCCACTAACACTATCTTCTCTAGAACAGTTCCATCTCTGTTTCACTTTGTCTCCCACTTCTCCAAAGGAATTCTAACAGCGTTATTGGTTAGGTCCACTCAAAGCAAATAAACTTTTTTTAAAAACCTCTGTTGACAGATAACAAGAAAAGCCAGTAGTGAATTCGACAAGAAAGCATTTTTCACAAAGTTTTCAAAGACCTTATCATTATTTTCAGTCTCACCTCCATCCACAGTGAAGTTCCTCTTCCTAATGACTCCTCTTGTCTCACTGACATGAGAAAAGTTGAGATGTCAGAGAGCGACACTTTCTCCTGCGGGCAGGGCAGTTTTAAAAAATTACTCATTGAAAAATGTTTCACTGAATGAACATCACTGTAAAACCAATCTAACATACTATTTAAAGTAGAATACTATTAGTTAAATCAAGAGCTATATTTTTAAAAAGGAAATATTCAACTTTCAAAATGAAAAGTTTGATTATAAACAGCTAACCATTATATAAAATGAAAGATTCCTTTATAAGTCTGTTTTCCTTAAAATCGAGATGACTATCTCTGAGATAAGGTGGTATAATCTAAAAGCAAAAACCAGAAACATCCTATAAGAAATTACTTATTATTTACATCAAAAGTGAATCTTTGTTTTTCAAACCCACAAAAACTACCCTCAGCCTTCAGAAAACCACCCAAATTTTTTTATTCCCTTAAGGTCACACATCTCCAATTCAGACACCCTGCTCTAAGTCTAGGAGAAGGCAATGGCACCCCACTCCAGTACTCTTGCCTGGAAAATCCCATGGATGGAGGAGCTTGGTAGGCTGCAGTCCATGGGGTCGCTAAGAGTCGGACACGACTGAGCGACTTCACTTTCACTTTTCACTTTCATGCACTGGACAAGGAAATGGCAACCCACTCCAGTATTCTTGCCTGGAGAATCCCAGGGATGGGGTTGCACAGAGTCAGACACGACTGAAGCGACTTAGCAGCAGCAGCAGCTCTAAGACTGGGGTTGGCAAAGTCACTCACAGCCTGTTTTGTGAGTAAAGTTTTACTAGGACACAGTCATGCCCCCTTATTTGTAAATGGTCTATGGTTGCTTTTGAGTAGCTGTAATAGAGATCAAATTGCCAACATCCGCTGGATCATCAAAAAAGCAAGAGAGTTCCAGAAAAACATCTATTTCTGCTTCATTGACTACGCTAAAGCCTTTGACTGTATGGATCACAAGAAACTGTGGAAAATTCTGAAAGAGATGGGAATACCAGACCACCTGACCTGCCTCTTGAGAAACCTGTATGCAGGTCAGGAAGCAACAGTTGGAACTGGACATGGAACAACAGACTGGTTCCAAATAGGAAAAGGAGTATGTCAAGGTTGTATATTGTCACCCTGCTTACTTAACTTATATGCAGAGTACATCATGAGAAATGCTGGGCTGGAGGAAGCACAAGCTGAAATCAAGATTTCCGGGAGAAATATCAACAACCTCAGATATGCAGATGACACCACCCTTATGGCAGAAAGTGAAGAAGAACTAAAGAGCCTCTTGATGAAAGTGAAAGAGGAGAGTGAAAAAGTTGGCTTAAAGCTCAACATTCAGAAAACTAAGATCAAGGCATCTGACCCCATCACTTCAGGGCAGATAGATGGGGAAACAGTGGAAACAGTGGCTGACTTTATTTTTCTGGGCTCCAAAATCACTGCAGATGGTGATTGCAGCCATGAAATTAAAAGACGCTTACTCCTTGGAAGAAGAGTTATGACCAACCTAGACAGCGTATTAAAAAGTAGAGACATTACTTTGCCAACAAAAGTTTATCTAGTCAAGGCCATGGTTTTTCCAGTGGTCATGTATGGATGTGAGAGTTGGACTATAAAGAAAGCTGAGCACTGAAGAATTGATGCTTTTGAACTGTGGTGTTGGAGAAAACTCTTGAGAGTCCCTTGGACTGCAAGGAGATCCAACCAGTCCATCCTAAAGGAGATCAGTCCTGGGTGTTCATTGGAAGGACTGATGTTGAGGCTGAAACTCCAATACTTTGGCCACCTGATGCAAAAAGCTGACTCATTTGTAAAGACCCTGATGCTGCGAAAGATTGAGGGCAGGATGAGAAGGGGACAACAGAGGATGAGATGGCTGGATGACATCATTGACTTGATGGACATAAGTTTGAGTGAACTCTGGGAGTTGGTGATGGACAAGGAGGCCTGGCGTGCTGCGGCTCATGGGGTCGCAGAGTCAGACACAACTGAGCGACTGAACTGAACTGAACTGAATAGAAACTGTATGACTCAAAAAACCTAAAATATACCAAGCCAGCCTTTCACAAAAATGTCTGCTGACCCCTGTTCTCAACAATAGTGTGTTACTGGAGCTCCGTGAAAAACAGAATAAGGATGTTCTTTGAAAGTCAAGTTCCTGGAAGATGTGCAGAAAAAAATACAGAGGAAACCAGGTGAAAGCTTCTAAGAATGGTCTCTCAGTATGGTCACGAGCTTCCCTACCAACAGGTAAAATGCCTACCAGAAGGGCTCTTTAGAGAACCAGTGCCCAGTGTTTTCATTGGGGAGCTGGTCACACAGATGCCCTGCGCACGGCACCTACAACTTCAGAGCCCCAGAAGGAAAGCAGTTGTTCAGGAAGATCACCCTGTTTTCATGAGCCCTGCAGGCACGATACTGGGATGTTGGAGCCCTCAGGTTCCAGATGCCAGCCAAGGGCCAATCTTATGAACAGGGCTTTCTAATGACAGCATCACAGGCCTGCCGTGTAGACCCTTTAACGAACTCCCGCTCACTGAGAAAGACTCTCGAACTGAAGTTAACGTGAGTAAGAAAGATCAGCTTACCACGTCTACCAGATTCATGGTGGCCTGCAGGAGATAGCATTGCGCCGCCCCTCTCAGCAGGATCTGATGTGTGATCATGGTGCACTGCAGAACGTCCCTGACGGGGGGAAAAACACACACACTCCCGTGGGCTCAGAGAATACCGCGGTCACCTGTAGCTACTGACAACTCGGCTTATAATATCTACACTTTCTGACGCAGAAAGTCAGTCAGGAGAGCTGCAAAGCTATTAAATACGTAAGGCCTCTAGTAGAGTGCAATTTTAATATGGAAAAGAATCTTAAAAAACTAACAAGACACGTTCAAGGCACATTTTTGGAAATAACTGGTAATCAATATTGATATTTAATAAAAACATTGGCCTTATTTTTAAAGTGGTCAAAATCCAACAGTATATATTACGGCATTTATTAACATTTAAATTAGTAATTCATAAAACAAAGGTAAGTGCAGCCGCATGCGGGACCTCAGTTCTCCACCCAGGGACTGAACCTGTGCCCCCTGCAGTCCAAGTGTGCAGTCTTAACCGTTGGACCATCAGGGAAATCCCCATGAATAGATTTTTTTTTTTTTGCTTTCTGCTTCTATAAAATTATGAGCGAAAAATCAGGATGCCAATATTAACTAAAACCACTCACCATGGATTAAAGCAGAAGAGAAAACTTAATTTACTAAGGAGAGTTATGACAAATAACCACATACGAATATACACAAGAGTAAATTACCTGAGGGCAAGAAGTCCTTCTATACCCAGAGCTTTACATCGTGGGATGTTTGCCAAAGCCTTAGATAAAAACAAAATGGGAACAGCACACCAATGTCTGCTTGTCATCCTCTGAATAAATTTTAACAGGAAACTACCTGAAAGAAAAAGTTTTAAGACATCATTGTTGCTACCAAGCACATGAGAAGATGCTCAAATCATCAGACACTACATAGGGAAATGCGAATAAAACCATAATGAGATACAACGTCACACCCGCTAGGATGGCTCTGATCAAAAGGACAGATGATAACAAGTGTTAACAGGATGTGGAGGCACTAAAGTCTCAGACATTCCTGGTGAGAACGTAAAATGGTGCAGTCAGTGTGGAAAACAGTTTAGTAGCTCCTCTAAAAATTAAAAACGGAGTTACCGTATTGCCCAATAATTCCACCCGTAGGTATATAATTAAGAGAAGTGAAAGATTATATTCATATAAAAACTTGTATATGAATAGTAACAGGAGTAATTCATATTAGTAGTTAAAAGTAGAAACAATCCAAATATCTACTGATGAATAGATAAACAGAATGTGAAGTATCTATAATATTATTAGTACATTATTATTCAGCTACAAAAAGGAATGATACATGTTATAATATAGGTGAATCTTAAAACATTACGCTAAGCAAAAAGAAACCAGACATAAAATAAAAGACCATATATTATATGATTCTTTTTATATGAAATGTTTAGAATAAGCAAATCTAGAGACAGAAAATAAACTAGTGTTTGACAGAAGCTCGGGGAGACGGAAAATGAGACGATTACTTATGGGCATGGAGTTTCTTTTGGGGATAATGAAAATATTCTGAAATTAGTGGTGATGGTTGTACAAATTTGTGAATATACTAAAAACCACTGAACTGAACAATTTAAAAGGGTAAATTTTATGGTGTGTGAATTATATCTCAATAAAGCTGATAAAAAAGAATCAATGTTATTTCAAATTCATTCCCTTTTAGTAAGATGAGTATTCTAGTATATTGTACATATTCTGATAACAAGCGTTTTATATATATATATATATTTTTTTTTTTTTTTTTAAGTTAAGGTAAAAGATACATTTTTTACTGTTGGAAACCATTCTTTTGTTGGAGACGTTAAAGAAAAATACCATTGGTGTCTGGCCTCTGGAATCTGCAAACAGTAATATTAGCTCTTTCTCACAGGCTATTTCTTACCCACACTACAATTACTTTAACTATTTTGAGATACACAAGGATGGTGCTCTATCCCGCTTTCTCTGCTAATATGTGATGTCTTAAGGGTCTTTAAGTCACATAGTCAATGAAAATGTCTGTTTCCTCAGATCATCATTGTAGAAAACTTTTAAGAAATCCTTGGACAATCCTGAAAGGATATGACATGTATTTTGTATTTCCCAAAATGCCTAACCCAAAACCAGGTATGCTTAATATATTCACTGGGAATCACTGACAGAAAAAAATTACAAAGTAAAACCTGTAAGTAGACAGTTTTCTTGCCCTCATTCTTGCTGGACTATTTAAGTTTCCATGTTTTGCTTAATGCCTCTCTCAAGACACAAGGAAGATGGCAACTGTCAAGCTTCTATTTCTCACTCACTCAGCACATTAACAAGGGTCTGTCATGCGTCTGGTACAACCACAAACACCAGGCTCTCAGACTCTGCGGGGTGCTGACCACCACCACCTCACTCACACTGTGATATACACACAGGATGTGCCCATGTGGTCAGAGAATTAATCCCCAAGCTATAAACTTCCAAACTCTAGCAAACTAAAGAATGGCTCTGGCAGCTACCTTCTCCACTCTAACTTTTTTAAAAGTAACCAAAACAATCAAATTTCTATAAATCTAAGGTTGCGATATACAGATGGCCATCTTTTCCCTTTCTTTCCTGACTTTTGAATACATATTACCATTGGTCATTGTTCATCCTATATGCAGATTAAATATTAATACAAAAGGAAAAAATATATATATTTCATGGCCAGGGTCACTGTCTACATCACAAAGCCTAGAATGAAGAAAAGGCTTAGCAGGGTATATCCTGCTACTCAGCAAACAAAACAACACTGCTTCCATGCTTTGCTTACCAACAGAGCTCATCAGAAAGAAACACACATCTCCAATCCAAAGAAGTGGGACATTTCTAAGATACGAGGTCTTATAAAAAGTTTTTTTTTTCTTTTTTAATCTTTCTAAGTCAGTATGTATAAGGCAACAATTTTGACCCAATGGATATTCAGTTTATAACTTTTTCCTAAGCCCAGGTTCCTTTTTTCTTTGACTTTTTTTGCTAATTTTTGAAACTGAATATAGTTACTTAGAAAGAATGGGAAACTGCAGTATATATTCCATAATCGCTTCCATGCTACAGATTCCAATACTGGTACCATGCTATACACAAAGGTGAAAGTGTGTACTCAATTTCAATGGACACTTGTATAATTCTGACAAAATTTGCATTATCCTGAAAAAAAGGAAGTAGTTTGACAATACTGATTATAACAGTCCTAGGACTCTCCTCAGAGAAGGCAACGGCACCCCACTCCAGTACTCTTGCCTGGAAAATCCCATGGATGGAGGAGCCTGGTAGGCTGCAGTCCATGGGGTCGTTAAGAGTCGGGCATGACTGAGAGACTTTACTTTCACTTTTCACTTTCATGCACTGCAGAAGGAAATGGCAACCCACTCCAGTATTCCTGCCTGGAGAATCCCAGGGGCAGAGAAGCCTGGTGGGCTGCCGTCTGTGGGGTCGCACAGAGTCGACACAACTGAAGCAACTTAACAGCAGCAACAGCAGGACTCTCCTAGAAGGATGGTGCTTATAATCAACATTCTAAAAATTTTTTTACATTTAAGCTAGTAAGTTAAAAAGAAATTCTTTACTGATACATACTCTTTATTTCTTCTGGAAGAAAAGAAATATAAGTGACTAAAAACTTCTGTAATTTCAGTCCCAGTGGAGAAACACTTCCTATCAGCTGGCCTGGGGACCTATAGACAAAGGGGGTTAAAAAACAAATATATAAAATCTACTGACAATTAAGCATAATGAAACTAAGTGCAATATGGCTCAAATGTCTTTCAACAATAAAACTATCTTCTTCTGAGCCTGCATTTTATTTTTCAGTAAAATCTTGAGAATCCCTCCAATTACAAAAACATCAGGATATTACTGAAAAACTGACGTGAGTTAGTAATGGGTTATACTAAGCAGACACAGATCTCCTTTTCATGACACTTTTTCTGACACATATGCATCAACCTTCCCAAATAGTATCATTTTAAGAAAAGTCTAGAAATGGTAATTTTAAATTATATTTTATTATTTCTAACACATACTCCAATGATTTAATACCTTTAAGTATTAAGAAAAAGACATATGTTAGTAATAAACTGCTTTTGCAAAAGCATTTGATTGCTAACACCTACTAAAGACACTTTTATTTTTGTTTATTTTCTTCTGCCAGGAACATTATCTGTTAACTGAACACACTAGTGTGGGAGGAAACTGAAGGCATTTCATAATAAATGTGTTTGTCAACTCTCAGAAACCACCAAGTTGGTTTTACTGCTCTCCAGCTGTCTGCTTCAGAAAACTATTCAATAGTAATGAGTTATTTGAAAAATAAAAATTATTGGCAAATCAAGCATTGATATGCTTTTTTGATATTAAATAGAACTGAATATTAATATAACTTAGCACAGGTTGATTTAAAATTTTTAAAGAAGTTGACTGTCAGAGTACTTTCTATCAGAAAAGCAAACGTGAAAGTGTTAGTTACTGAGTCGTGTCCAACTCTTTTGTGACCCCATGGACTGAAGCCCTCCAGGTTTCTCTGTCCATGGTTTTTCCCAGGCAAGAATACTGGAGTGGGTTGCCACTTCCTTCTCCAGGAGATCTTCCCGACCCGGGGATTAAACCTGGGTCTCCTGCACTGCAGGCAGATCCTTTACCTCTGAGCCAGCCACCAGGGTGGCTTGCTCTATTAGAGATATATCGAACAAAAGACTAGCAAGTATAAACTTAGTCATCAGAATTAGAAATATTAATACAACATAATTTCAAAAGCAAGGGAAATTTTTAAAGATACAATTCAAGAGTACAGATAAAGCTCAAAAAATGAGGAAAGGCATAATGATGACACTCTTCTCAGTATCAAGCCTGATGAAGCGTAAAGGTATTAAATAAGCAACATGTAGTAGAGAACGGCCTCCACCATCTGATATGGAAAGGGAAAAGTTAGAATGAACCTTGTGGTAGTGGACTAGAAATGAGCATACTGATGTGAACAGATGGTTTTTAATATGGATGGGTGGACAGATACTGAAATACAGATGGGTGAGTCTGCTCAACAGACAGAGCTAAGGAACAGACATACACAGAGATGCGAGACACATATACATACATAAAGATGACAATTAAACAAATCCGGTAAAACATTATCGTTTAGGGAATGTGGATAAAAGGTAAGTCAGAATTCTCTGTATTATTTTCACAACTTTTCTATAAAACTGAAAGTTAAAAGAAAGGGGAAAAAAAGTGTCAAGTGTTGGTTAGCCAAAGCCACCATAAATTCCAAGAGGGCAGAAGTCAGAAAGTCCCTCTGTGAGGTGTCCTTCCCTAAAACCCAAGCAAGGATGGGTTCAGAGTGGGAAAGAAAAGAAAATGAGAAACACCAGACACAACTACTAGAAGGTCAAGAAGAATCACAAACCCAGAAGGGACAACATGGTAAGAAAAAGCTGAATGTCTATGAGGCAACATATATTCATCCACCAAATGCATTTTTAACAATCTGGTCATATTTCATAATCAAGTTAAATTTATAATCAAATACATATTACTACATTGCTGCTAAATAAAATGCATGTTTACCTGCTGTACAGAGAGCTCTCTGAAAGTGCATCCATTAATGGTCCAATGATAAACTAAAAAAAAAAAGGAAAAAAAAAATCTGACATTAACCTGTAACTGTAATTTTGAAAAGTCAACTTGCCCTAATTCTACATCCTATGCAGGGCTACTGAAGAGCTGTTATAAGCAATCTCTTATGCTGCAGGCTGATTTATGATAGCCTTGGAGGATACCTTAATCCCAGGTGTCAAACCAAACTTTCCAACCTGATAAAAATGCATGGAATACTAAGAGAGCACGTGCTGTGCTGAGAAGGAAGAAAGGAATCCAAAGAAGGGACACATAGTAGAAAATAAAGGTAGTGACTGGTGAAAAACAGAAAGATACCCAAGAGAAAATTTAAGCCCCTATGCCTGGACGATACATGGGGAAAAGCGTATCTTCGAAAACATTAGTAGACAAAAGTGTGCTTTCAGGAAGTGCAAGAAGGCTAGGAGAATGTAGAAAAAGGATGCCTACTGAAACACTGTACATGTACTTGGATAACTAGGGACGTTTAAGTTACCTCTAAATGAGAGGTAAATTACTGTTCCTAAGTCTATGATCATTCAACTCACGTCATCATAACAGGACTTAAAATCACAGCTGTAATTCTCACAGGGTCATCACTTTGTGTGATTGCTGACAAGTGGAAGTACACATTCTAATAACATAGCTCAAAAGGCAACCCCTGCTCAGTACAGCACGATAGTAATTCACTGACTCAGAATCGGAGGAGCAGCATCACTAGACATAAGTCAGTGCTTCAGGACCATGGAGAGAGTACCACTAACACACTCCTAATCCAGGGCTCATGCCACTGACTTCTGTTCAGGATAACAAAGGACTACTTTTCATCACGGTGATGATGCAGGCAGCCTGTCGACAACGCCCAAGTACAAGAGCCTAGTTTAGAGATATAGGGTTTGTTTTCAGCAAATCTCTGAAGTTTTATTTGCGATTTTCAAGCCCCAGGATATACTTTTGAAGATCACATAAGATACAACACATGCCTTCACCTCTTATCTTCTGACAGAGGGAACAAGGGAAGGGAGAGGGTGCCATTACCTCAGAAATTTCTGGTGAAAATGGAAGAATCCTTGTTTCATACAGTTCCAAAAAATGGGTAACACCTTCTTTAGTCAGGATTTTATTTTCACTTTCAAACATTCTTTTATAAATGCACAGATGCCAGGATGGGTGAAAGAGCCAGCATCCTGTGAAAATAAACACCCAAAGTTGACTTTGATTCTCACATATGGCTCCACACAGACTATGTATTCATAAATAAACACACACACACACATTAACTTCATTACAACAATCACGTTCAAAGGCGTTTAACTACTGAATAACCAAAATCACTTCAGTATTCCATTTTCCATTTTCAGTTTCATTTAGAAAGACTGCAATCGGATGTCACGGTGACTACAGTGTACAGAATTAAATATGACTCCACACACACAGGTTGGAACTTTAGGTCTGGGGTGATTTCAACCAATTCTCTCACCTTACTTCAATCCATTTTTCATCTGAAACTGTCCCTCCTCTGTTTAAAACCCTTGAGTGGCTTCTCAAAACTCAGAATAAAATCCAAACCAGGCATGACACTGCCCCTGACAACTGCTCCAGCCTCAGGCCACCCCTCCCGCACCACTAAGCTGTGCCTCGCTAGGCGGGCGCTCTAGCCCATGGGGCCGCTCGCATCTCAGGGCTTCTGCACCCAGAGCTCTCTGCTCCACTGAGTCAGTCCTAAGGCAGGCCTTGGCTGGCTCGCCTCACCAAGGTATGGCCTTACTAGTATTCCATTCCTGTCATTTTTCTGTTGTCTGTCTAGAACTTTATAATCAAAACCATTTTTTCCTGGAAAACAGACCAAAACTCAAGTGAAAAATAGTTCTTCTGTCTCACCACTTTACCCCGGTGCTCAGTATGTACTGGACACTAAGTATGCATCTATTAAGTAAATACGTGAATGAGTGATAAACAAAAAATGAAATAATTATGTACCTTAGAGATACTTTTACTCTTTTCAAATATCCTTAATATTTTTAGGAAAAAAATTCAGCATTTTAAACTCATGGCATTCTATAAATAAATCAGTCCCTTTTTGTGTGTTATTTACATCAAGATGCTTGTTCAATTCTTTGGCAGTGGTAATTTTTCAAAATCTGTCACTGCTATTTGATTTGTTTTGCCGAGAGCTGTGGGCAAAATGTGGTAATAAGAGAATCATTTTAACAGTAAATGCATAAGTGAAGTCACAACAGGATTTAATTAAATTCTAGCCCCAGGTGGGACTATAGATTCTTATGGTCTGTGAAAAACTCCAGTGTATCAGAAAACAACCATAGCAATCAGCTGAATCAAGCTCAATTCCTAAGGGGTCACACTATTAAAGTTGTCATTATCTAAAGCAGGCACTGAAACCCATTTACCTAGGTTAACTCTCATGTGTAAACACGATAATGCAGCATTTCATCATTCTTATGAATACAAAACAGTTAGCCTGCATTTAGCTGTCTCATTTATCTAAACTTAATTTCGTAAGATAATTTTAGGAAGCTCCATTTTCATTTTATTTCTCCTGAAAAGCCCTCATAATATAGTACTGATTAAGGACTTAAAAACTATATTTAAAATAGTATCTTAGAATTTTCCCTTCCCCAAAAGTCCAACCTACAGAACAATGGCTGAAACGCTAAGAAAACAACTTTAACAATGAAACAGATATATTAAGAGAACAAAGCTGGAAAGCAGTTAGAATATATAATATCAAACAATGCTTATTAAAAAATGAATAATACACCATACATAAAACATTACCAAAGAGTCCTTATCTTTTAAGGATATATACTGAAATAATTAGAGATGAAATGATAATGCTAGGAATATGCTTCAAAATCATTTGATGGAGAGTGAGCAAGTGAGGCCACATGCAGTGTAAGACAGGAACTGGCCACAAGTTGATCAGTGCAGAAGCTAGGTGATAGGGTTCATCATACAAACTCCTCTCTTTCTGTAAATGTGTGAAATTTTCCACAATCATAAGTTTATAAAATTACCATGCCTCTAAATTATAGAAAACTCTGCAGCCATTTAAAATTAAATTCTCAAAGACTATTTGAGGACATAGGTAAATGCACTTTGGATATACTGCTGAGTCAAAAAAAAGCATTATGAACAATCAATCCACAAGGTATATATCTGGAATATTAGCAGCTGTCTCCTGGTAGCAGCGAATTTGTATATTCATATAACATTCTCCACAATGAACAAGAATTAGTTATAAAATAAGGGGGAAAATGATGTGTCATAAAAAATCAAAATAAAAGCAACCATTACCATTTTCCTCTGACACTGCATATTCAAACAGACTGTTTAGCTTTGGTAAAACTGGCTTTATAACATGTATCTGAAAACAAAAGCAAAAAGCCATAGGAAATGAAAATTCACCTTTAAAACCAAAGTACTGTTATATATTTATGTAAGTCACTCTTCTGTTCCTCCCTCCACAACCTCCACCCTCCCTGATCCCACCACACCCACGTAAAAAAATACGCAGAAGGTGCCTGATTTTCCCATTTTTCTAATCATACAAATTCAAGACTGAGTATGGCAAAGCTAATAAATAGAGTATAGAACATAGAATAGTTAGAATATAGTTAGAATTCTATATTCTATAGTTAGAATATAGAACATAGTTACAGTAACATTACATTTACAGAGTATCATAGATTATGTCATGTAATCCTTAACTGTCCTGGGAAGCAGGCAGCCGATAACACTAATATTACAAAGATGAAAAAATACTGAAATGCTTTCTCTAGTCACTCAAGTTGTTCAAGGCCACACATTTAGAGACACAGAGCCAGCTCAGGGTTCAATGCTCTTTTTCCTTAGACTCTTGCAGATATCAGCGTCTAATGTACATATCCTAGAAACTAAAGGCAACTAACTCAAGAGTTTCTAAACAGTGAGGGTGTTATGGATGCAGATTAAGGAAAACCGTAGTTTATATAAATTTAGAAATGTTTTTCATTTAGTCCTCATCCCCACACCTACATACATTTAGCACATATGAGTACTTCTTTCTTTTAGTCAACAAACAATGCATTTGGACTGACACCTCACAGTGACCCCATGATGGCTGGTCCCACACCGATCTGCAGCTTACGTATGGGAACCCCTATAACAGGTCTCCAAGTGTGGTCCCTAGAACGGCAGCGTATGTGTCTCCTGGGAATATGTAAAATATTTGAATTCTCAGGCCACACCACAGACCTAACGAATCAGAAACTCTGCAGACCAGATCCAGCAACTAATACTTTAATAAGGCACCAGGATGATTCTAATGAATGTCGATCTAAATGTTAATCTCTAAAGAGATTCCTCCTAACTTAAAAATTCCATGTTCTGACGAAGATTAATTCAAAGTCAACTGAAAATGATTTTTCAGGTTTCAAGTCTCAGAACCAAAGAATGCAAAGATGTAAGAACTGAAAGGAAGAAAAGAAAGCAAGCCTACAAAATCAAAGGGTCATTATTATTTAATAACAATTGACCTCAGACTTTAAGTAACATTTTCCTCATTGTGTATTTCTTTGGAGATTATATATAACATAGAGAAACTAAAAACTAACAAACACTTTAGAAGTAAATGTCAAGGGAAGATCAAATAAGACCAAATCCTTTGAATGATAAATTAAGTCAACCGAAGTATTCTTTAATTTCCTGAGTTTACATTGTGTTGTTTAGTCCCCCAGTTGTGTCCATTTCTTTGCAACCCCATGGACTACAGCATGCCAGGCCTCCCTGTCCCTCCCCATCTTTCCAAGTTTGCCCAAGTTCATGTCCATTGCATCAGTGATGTCCTCCAGCCATCTAATCCTCTTGACACCTTTTTCTCCTCCTGCCTTCAATCTTTCCAGGCATCGGGGACTTTACAGGAGAGTCAGCTATTCACATCAGGTGACCAAAAAGTTAGAGCTTCAGTTTTAGTGTCAGTCCTTTGAATGAGTATTCAGGGTTGACTTCCCTTAAGATTGACTGGTTTGATCCCCTTGCTGTCCAAGGGACTCAGGAGTCTTCTCCAGCACCACAGTTTGAAGGCATCAATTCTTTGGCTCTCTGCCTTCTTTATGGTCCAGCTCTTACAACTGTATGTGACCACTGGGAAGACCATAGCCTTGACTACAGAGACATTTATTGGCAGAGTGATAGCTCTGCCTTTCAACACACTGTCTAGGTTTGCCATAGCTTTCCCACTGAGAAGCAACTGTCTTCTGACTTCATGGCTGCGGTCACCATCCGCAGCGATTTTAGAGCCCAAAGAGGAAATCTGTCACTGCTTCGACCTTTTCCCTTTCTATTTGCCATGAAGTAATGGGGCCGGATGCCATGATCTTAGTTTTTTCTTTTAAATAGTTTTAACACGGCTTTTTCACTCTCCTCCTTCCTGAGTTTACATTTAACCTTAAATTTAACCTATGCTGGAAAAGAAAAAGGGATTCCCTGGTAGCTTAGATGGTAAAGAGTCTGCCTGTAATGTGGGAGATCTGAGTTCGACTCCTGGGACTGGAAGATCCCCTGGAGAAGGAAATGGCAACCCACTCCAGTATTCTTGCCTGAAAAATCCCACGGACAGAGGAGCTTGGCAGGCTATAGCTCATAGGGTCGCAGAGAGTCAGACACAACTGAGTGACTTCACTCACTCACTCACACTGGAAAACAAAGTAAGCTTGTATTCCATTATGCTATATCCAGGTAGACCTTTTTGTATTGGTTCTATAAAATGTTTGGGGGAAAAAAAGAAACTGCACCTATACATGATTTGATAAAATATGAAAACACTTACCTGATTTCCTTCAAGAGTTTCCATAATTAAAATATAGTTTTCCCAAAACTTTAGAAGCTCATCTTTTTTCTTCTCAGACCACCAAAACAGACTTGGGCCTGATATGGTTTAAAAAAGAAAATCAGTTTCTAGATTTAGTTCCTAAATAGAAAATTTTATGTTTCTAAACATAAGGAGACAACAACCTGCCAACTATAGCAATAACAAAATCCAAAGCCAGCTCAACCAGAGTGACTCAAGCCCAGCAATCTAACAGAGTACCTATCTCTAAGGCATAAATAATGCAGTGAAAAAAAAGTAATCTCATTGCCAAGAGATAGAACAGAAAACAAAACCAGGCTCAAAGATGGTCCAAAAACAGAACTTACATATACCTCTGATTAGTATGTTAAAGGATCTAATGGAAAAGGTAGAAAACAGCCACAAACAGATGGGGATTTCCAGGAGACAAAAACTAAAAAAGTGTCAGGTGAACTGACAGAAAAGACATAAAGGATCCTTTGATTAAATTATCAGATACTCGAGGTCTTGAAGATAAGAACTCCAGGAAAATAGCTTCAACACAGGATCAGGTGAAGGGAGTCTCCCAGGTGAAAATGAAGGCAGATGTAAGACTGTCAGCGGTACGCACAAGGCTGAGCTTGGACTGGGCCTTCAGAGGAGACTTCTTCAGGAAAATTTATAATGACTGATGATCTCACTTTGTACAGGACAGATTTAAACAACTAACTAAGAATCGGGGGCTGAATTAGTGGTAAATATGGAGGCAACCAAACTAAACGACAAATATAGGGAAAACTTGCAGGAAGGAAAAAATAAATCCTAGATGACTACATAGGTCACTGGTGAACAGTACCTGCATAGTCATAATTTTGTTGAACTCACATTCAATCAAAATTGCACGTAGGATAATGGGTTTTATGGTATTACTAGAATATGTCAAAGATATAGGGACAGACACCAAAATAATCAGCTAAGAGATAAAAGCGGCTGCTCTTTGAAACGAAGGAAATGTAGATGGGAGGCAAGCATAAGACTATTGCTTATCTTTAAAACTGCAGAATGACTGACGCTTTAAAATAAATGATTGCTTAACTTTGGTAATAAAAAAAAATGTTTTCCAGCAACAGCGCTCACTGGATGATCATCAACTTGTGGGCTATTAAAATATCTACTATCTGATGTTTTAAACGTGTATAAAAATCTAATCTACTCACAACTTCAGCAGAACAAAACTCTTACTAGTATAAGTAAGTAGGCAGCCACAGTTGAAAGGATAGAAATTTTCCATCCACTGAGGCAGTTTTGACTCAATCAATCCATTTCAGACTTCGACAGATCAAAATAAATTTAAACGACTGAAGTGAATTTTCCACACATTTCAGTGAACAAACTGATCAATAGCAACAAACCGAACTAAAGGGAGGCCTTGCTATTTTGTCTTCTTTTATCCTGTAAAAAATTGGTAGGACGCACAGGCTCAAAATGTAAAATTAACTAATTAATACCTCATTCTATTAAATCAATTGCAAAAATACTCTCCGCCAAAGGTCGACTTAAGGCCATTATACTTAACTAGTATTAATAAATTCTCCTAAGAGAACTACCGAAGGATTGTGATGTGGTTTCCCATGACAAAATTCTAATACTCAAGGCTCAATTCGTAGGTCAGTACATGTAAATCCTTTTCCTTTCAATTTGATGGGTGCTATCCCTTCTTTTCTATTTGAACGAGCCCACGATTTAGTGCAATTTTGGTCTGTTAATATCCTGCTGGACTCGTTCCTAAATTATTTCACGAATGCAGTATTCCACCCGCTCTGGGTCAGAGAATTTATCCTAAATGCGGACTCCTCTAACAGTGCTGCAGTGATTTGTTACAGTTCAGAGAACACCCTCGAGATATGGTTCCCAAGGTTTTTCAGGCTCTATGCGGACCACGAGAACAACCAAATTCTGTACGAATCGCGGAGACGGCCCCGGAAGCAGAAAGGCTGCCCTCGCAGAAAGTCAAGTAGGGACGGGCCAGGGAGCAAAGAGGCAAGTACCGGGTCCTTCGCCGGGGGCGCACGCGCAGTCGGTCCCCAGTTCCGCCGACACCTCCACCGCCCGCTGCAGCAGGTAGCGCGCCCGCTTGCGCGTCAGGGCGTCCTCAGACCAGGCCAGCCCGGCCTGCACCGCGCTCCAGAAGCGCCAGCAGCGCCGGGCGTCCAGGCCCGCCTCGCGCGCGGCAGGCACGCTGTCTGCGCCGGGCTCTGGCAGTAGCTTCTCGGCGAGGGCGCTCAGAATCAGCAGCTGCGACCCGACGCGGCCCGGCTCCTCAGACACGCCGGGCGCAACCAGCCCGCCCCACACAACCCGCAGCGCCGCCCCGCCGCACCGGCCCAGAGCCGGCAGCAGCCGCCCGGCAACCAGCGCCGCAGCGTCCGGGGACGGCCCCGCCTTGTCCCCACCCAGCGCCAGCGCGAGAGCGGCCCGCGCCACTCGCTCCAGCAGGGGCGCGTCCTCGCGAGGCCGCAGGCAGGGCCCCACGGCCGCCAGCACCTCCACGGCCGCCTCGGCGGCCCCTTCCAGGCCGGGCGCGGGCCCCGCGTTGAGCAGGTCGCACAGCGCCTCCTCGGCCAGCGCGGCCGCCAGCTGCGGGCCCCCGGCTAGGCGGGCGCACGAGCGCAGGGCAGCGCCTGCCGCCCTCAGCACGCGCCGGCGCTGGCGGGCCGCGGGCCCAGGGTCATCCGCGCCGCCCGCTGGGCCCCCGCGCAGGCCCCGCAGCAGCGGCACCAGATACCCGGCGGCGACCTCGCGCGCCGCCTCCGGGAGCGCGCCCGCGCCGCCGCCGCCGCCGCGCGCTTCCTCATCTTCCAGTCGCTGCAGAAGAAAACACAGGGTCTCCACGCGCTCCGCAGATACCTCCCCGCGGCACAGCGCCCCAAGCAGGACCCGGGGATCCCGGCTCTGCGAGAGCAGCGCATCCGCCAGCACCCACTCCATTTGCCCCGCGCGCCGCCGACCCCGGGCGCCCAAAGGAAGGCGCCGGCGTGCGCGAGTGCGTGCGCGTGCGCGGCTGGCCCGAGCACCCGCCCGCAGGTAGGGGGCTTGCAGCCCCGCCCTGGGCCGGGTCGCGGCGCCTTGGGCCGGTCCTACCAAAATGGCCTGGGTAACTTTATAAAGAAGAAAAGAGGCTCTCTCGTGAAACGTTAATGTAGTCTCTACACCAACTCCATCGATTCTTAATTAGAGATTGGCCTATCCCGGGGCTCTAAATCATTTCAGAGTGCCATGAAAATGGGCCAGAGGTACATTTGGAAGGTATGCTTACCATCACCTCGGTTGTTTTTAAAAAGGAGCAGTCTGGCACCACCCACAGACATTGATACAGTGGGTATGCAGTGGGCTCCCGACAGCTGCATGAAAAAATAAATACTGAAAACAAGAATAATTCAGGAGCCGTGCAAAGTACTGTAGGAATGAGCTAGGGATAGAGCTGAAAACGAGATGCCCGCACCAGCACTGGCAGTCGAATCCCAAGCTGACTCCAGCATGCAGTTCTTCCCACACAATGCTTGTGCTTCCACATGCAGTCCCCAGATAGTTCCTTTGTCTATATGTTCTGTGTTTCTGACAGCGTCTGCTGCTAAATACAGAAACACAAAAACCTCACCTAAGCATGCACCATACTGGTTTGGTTTATGGCTCAGTCCCTAGGCAAACTGAGTCAGTGAGGTGGGTTTTCTTTGCCTTCCAACCAAACTACAAAGATCTCTCCCTTAGTCCATGGAGAAGTCACTGTTGCCCCTTTAAAGAGCTTTAAGTGTAATAAACATAATGGATAAAGTGTAATTTAAAGTTACTTAAGTTTAAGTGTACTTTATGCAATTTAAAGTTATTTGATTTTTATATTTTATGTTTTAAATAATTTATATTAAGTTATGCAACATCATATATGCAGGATTGTTTTCCATGTTTCAGAGTCATTCGGTTTTCCATTGACTGCATGCATAAAGGATTTATTGCAAGGCTTCCCTGGCGGCTCAGTGGTAAAGAATGTGCCTACCAGTGCAGGAAACAAGCTTGGGAAGATCCCCGGAGAAGAAAATGACAACCCACTCCAGTATTCTCGCCTGGGAAATCTCATGGAGAGAGGAGCCTGGCAGGCTGTAGTCCACCGAGGTGCAAAAGAGTCAGACATGACCAAACGACAATGACAACAATTTAGATTGTGTCAGTAAATATCAGTTGCCTTCAGCATTGAAAAAACATCAGTTCGGGGACCTCCCTGGTGGTCCAGTGGTTAAAATTCTGTGCTTCCACTGCAGGGAGCACATGAGTTCCAACCCTGGCTTGGCAGCTAAGCTCCTTCATGCCCTGCAGCAAGGCCAAATAAATAAACATCAGTTTCCTTCAACATATGGTCTTTATATATCTATCAAAAATGGACAAAAGTCTTGAGCAGACGTTCAGCAAATAAAGATAGGCTAATGTTAGCATATGGGAAGGTATGGAGAATCATTATTCCTCACAGACATGCAAATTCAAGCCTCAAAGAGATACTACTTCACACCCATCTGAATGGCTAAAATTTTAAAGACTGAAACTGCCAAAGGACTCAAGGGTTTCCTTTTCTTGAAACCCTGTCTTCCTCTAGTTTTCACCGTATACCTGTTATGTTTTTTTCTTTTTCTTATTTCCCCAGCTGTTCCTTCTCCATCCTTTTGGGAAGGACTCCTCTTTCTATTCCTGACCTGCTCATATGGATATTTCCAAACTTAACATCTCTAGATTCCTGTTCTTCTCACTCTCTAAAATTTCCCTGAATAGCTTCATTGAAACCACAGATTCTACTGTGATTTACATTGCTAATGATGAAGAAACTCTAGATGTCTAGCACCAAATCTCTCTCTTGAACTCCAAACCTATCTACTTCCTGCCTACGAAACTGAATGTCCTCAAGGCATCACTCTCAATCTCCACTTTTAAGAAGTTCACCTTATTATCTTAATTCTTTCATCCCTTTCCCCATTATCACTATCCCCACCAATGTACTTCTTCCTGTATATTTCCTATTTAGGGGAGTGGCCATAACTCATTCAGTTGCCCAAGTCAAAAAACCTGGGAGCCAAAATGTTATCAAGCCAAATTTTGGTCCACTCGCCTGGATGTGCAGTCAAGCCAATCTACTGACACCAGGTGGCAGTGAAGTGCACTGCAGGCTCCAAGCAAGGAGTCCAGGCAGCTAGTGCTCAAGAGGCCTGAACTCAATGAAGGCTTCCAGGGAAAGGTTTTTAAAGACAGGGTAAGGAAGAGGGACTGTGGAGTCTATGATCAGCTTGTGGACATTTTTCTGATTGGTTGGTAGTGAGGTAATCAGGAGTCAACATCATCAACCTTCAACCTTCTGGTTCCTTCTGGTCTGCGGTTATGTGCTTGCAGGCAGCATGCCATTAACTTCTTCCACCTGGTGGAGGTGGCAGTATCTGCAAAACAGCTTAAAGAACATGGCCTCGGATATTACCTGTAGCCCATGAGATGGAACCAAAGGTCCTTGACTTTTTCAAGTGCCCAAACTATTGTTATTATTATTATTATTATTATTTTGGTTGCATGAGGCAGCATGCAGGATCTTAGTTCCCCACCAGGGATGGAACCCATGCCCCCTTCAGTGAAAGTGTAGTGTTATGCACTGGATCACCAGGGAAGTCCCTAAATTATTACTATTTTGTTTTGCTTGACTGTTTTCCTTTTTTTCTGCATTTACTCATTTCTCTGATTAAAAGTACTGTTTATAACTCAGAGAAGGCCTGGCAGCCTAAAGGTTTTTTTTTACAAGCAAGAGGCAGGCAGAGGACATAGTGGTGGGCTGTGATTTCTGCCTGGAAGGCCCCATAGAGTCTTGTTTGGTTACAAATAGATTTCCTTCTCTCTTCTTTGATTCCTACATATAATTGCTCCTCAAATCTATCCATGAAACTCTCTAAATCTCTTAGTGTCCCCACCTCTCTGTCCCCCACCAATACCTTAGTTTTAGACTCTCCTCATTTCTTATTAAGATGACAACAATAACTTCCTGCCTGATTCACTCTCCACCCAAGGGCACATGCCACATTGCTACCAGGATGACCTTCCTAAAATTAAGCCACAGCTACCCACGGCCCCCAGAATTACGGCTGAATTTCTTAGCATGACATCCCAGATGCCTCTTGAGGTGGCCCTGCCTATTTCTCCAGCCTCCTTGTCCTCATGCCCCATGTACACCTAGATTCTGAAGTCCCCAAAACATGCCATGGGCTTTCCCTCTGTCGTTCCAAAGGCTTCCCCTCTTCTGGAAGACTCTGACTCCATTTGACTAGTTCTTTTCCTTTCAAGGCACAGTTCACATTGTCATTTCTCCAGAAAGTCATTTCTTTTTGTTTTTCTATTTTGGGGTGTGCCATGTGACATACAGGACCTTAGTTCCCTGACCAGGGATCGAACCTGTGCCCCATGCATTTGGAACATGGAATCCCAACCACTGGACTGCCAGGGAAATCCCAGAAAGTCATTCCTTAAACCTCACTCCCACTACCAACACCCATTCCACCTAGGTGGTGTCCCCCTCTTCCAAACTCCCCAGACATCCTGCTGCTGCTAAGCCGCTTCAGTCGTGTCCAACTCTGTGTGACCCCATAAACGGAAGCCCACCAGGCTCCCCCGTCCCTGGGATTCTCCTAGCAGATCTCTTACACAGCCTTTGCCACACTGTTGTGACCACAGGTTTACTTCTCTGTCTCCTCCCCCTGTAAGCACTTTGAGGGCTTATCAGGGGCTATGGGTGGCTATGAGGGGCTATGGGCTTCTCTGCTGGCTGAGCAGTAAAGAATCTGCCTGCAATGCAGCAGACACACAGGAGACTCAGGTTTGATCTCTGGGTGGGGAAGATCCCCTGGAGCAGGAAATGGCAACCCACTGTAGAATTCCTGCCTGGGAAATCCCTGGCGGGCTACAGTCCATGGGGTCTCAAAGAGCCAGACATAACCGAGCACTCATTTATATTATATCGTATCATATAATGTCATGGGCTATATCTTTTATTACACTAATCCCAGCATCTGCACTTCTGGTTGTATCACGCTCAAGAAATGTTTATCCGCTACTCCTCAGTGAAGACCCAAACTATAGGGCATCTGTAAGAAGCCCTTCACAGTGCCTTAATGGTACCCATCTTCCCCAAGCTTTCAATTGTGGTAATAACAATAGCTAACAGTGTTCTTGCCTGGAGAATCCCAGGGACGGGGAAGCCTGGTGGGCTGCTGTCTATGGGGTCGCACAGAGTCGGACGCGACTGAAGCGCCTTAGCAGCAGCAGCAGCAACAGTTACTTATCATACTTAAGAAGATATGGAAATATCTTTACCTATAATACTGTACTGAATTCTCAAAACAACTCAGAAATGAAGCGCTGCTATTTTTCTCATTTTACAGATGAGGAAACCGAGCAGGGAAGACAGTAAGTACCTTGCCTCGGTGTCACATGATGAAAAAGCAGCAGAACTGACTCAAAGCTGTGCACTCTGCTACATTACCTCTAAAACATCAAGAACACAAAATCTGCGATTGCAGTTAGACTCACTAGTTACGTAATCTGCACTCCCAGGGTCTAGGAATGCGGTAGGAATGAATGAATGGATTTGTGTGCTTCTGCCGTAGCTCATGATCTCCTTTTCAAATGAGGATTTCAGTTTTAATTTATTGTGTAGCCTACACACCAAAGGTAGTGCCAGAAGCATGGTAGCTACTCAAAAAGCGTTTGGAACAGAATGAATACGAATTCAGTAGTTTATAGTGAGAGAGTTATAAATTGATCAGTCGGAAAGTTTCCAGGGACACTAGTTTATAACTAGTTAGTTTCAGGTGTGGAGCATTTTGCCCTACCTCATTGAGAGATTGGCTTGCCCTTTTGGAAGTCTGAGGTCTTCCCTCAGCACTCAGAAGCTGCTCTGTAGAAACCGTTCCACACCCTGATGAACCTCTGAGGTATTTGTTGCAGGGAGTGGTGGGGGAGGTGCTCTCCCCGTCTTACTCCTCCACCATCTTGAAAGTCTTCTCTGGGACATAATGACTCAAACATGAGCATTTGAGAGCTGAAGTCCTTGTTGCCTAGTTCAACATGCAACAATACGCTGCTTTGATAGACAGAGGAGACCTGTGTGAGAAACAGCCAGTTACCCCTGTTCATTCCCATGAAGATGTGGGGTTGCGTTGGAAGTCGTGTGTGAAAGGTGTTTGAGTTTGGTTCCCCAACTCCTTGCGAGTTTCCTGTTTTGTCCATAAGTGAATTAGGGTTTATGACTAGTTTTTTTTTAACTGAAATATAGTTGATTTACAATGTCATGTTAATTTCAGGTGTACAGCAAAGTGATTCAGTGATACATACATGTATGTATTTTTTTTTCAGATTCTTTTACCTTTTAGGTTATTGTAAAGCATTGAGTAAAGTTCCCTGTGCTATACAGTAGGAGAGATGGCCAGTCAGCTGTGAGAGCCAGAGGTGGAGGATGGAGCACATCCCAGAAAATGGTCCTCAGAGACCACCGCCAGACACTCATGTCCACAGGGCAAAGCACAGGCGGAGTTTCTCCCTCAGAAGCACACACATGTATTGCAGAGAAACAGCATGGGGCAGGCTTGGGGTCCAAGGGGTGCTGGAGAGAGTGGGGAATGAATCCATGACTACATGAGCGAGAGTAAAGCAGCTCAAGAGGAGGCAGGGGTGACTCTAACACGTGTCCACGCTGGCAGCTGTTTTTGATGTTGAGATAGCAACTCATCTGGTAGAGCCACTAAGGAGAACTGTATGGCGTTTCCTCAAAAACCTAAAAATAGAGTTGCCATATGATTCAGTGACCCCACTCCTGAGCACACATCCAGGAAAAAAACACTGTAATTCAAAGATATGCATACACCCCTATATTCACAGCAGCACTATTTACGATAGCCGTGACACGGAAACAACCTAAATGGCCATCAACAGATGACTGAGTAAAGAAGGTGTGGTACATAAGTACAGCGGAATACTTGTCATTTAGTCACTAGGTTGTGTCCGACTCTTTGCGACCCCATGAACTGCAATACCCTAAGCTTCCCTCTCCTTCACTATCTCCCTGACTTTGCTCAAATTCATGTCCATTGAGTCAGTGATGCCATCCAACCATCTCATTCTCTGTCACCCCCATCTCCTCTTGTCCTCAATCTTTCCCAGCATCAGGGTCTTTTCCAATGAGTCAGCTCTTTGCATCAAGTGGCCAAAGTACTGGAGCTTCAGCTTCAGCATCAGTCCTTCCAATGAATATTCATGGTTAGTTTCCTTTAGGATGGACTGGTTGGATCTCCTTGCAATCCAAGGGATTCTCAAGAGCCTTCTCCAACACTGTAGTTCAAAAGCATCAGTTCTTCAGCACTCAGCTTTCTTTAAAGTCCAGCTCTCACATCCATACATGACTACTGGAAAAACCATAGCTTTGACTAAATGGATCTTTTTCAGCAAAGTAATGTCTCTGCTTTTTAATGCACTGTCTAGGTTTGTCATAGCTATTTTTCCAAGAGGCAAGCATCTTTTAATTTTGTGGCTGCGGTCACCACCTACATTGATTTCGGAGCCCAAGAAAATGAAATCTGACACTGTTTTCACATTTTCCCCATCAATTCGCCACGAACTGATAGGACTGGATGCCATGATCTACTGTGATTCCATGTATGCAATGGAATACCACTCAACCCTAAAAAGAATGAAATAATGCCATTTACAGCAACATGGATGGGACCTAGAGATTATTATACTAAGTGACTCAGAAATAGAAAGCCAAATAGCATATGATATCACTTATATGTGAATCAAAATAGAACGAAATGAATGCATCTGTGATAGAGAAACAGACTCACAGACATCGAGGACAGACGTGTGGCGGCCAAGGCGGGCGGGGGTACAGGAGGGATGGCTTGAGAGTTTGAAGTTAGCAGGTGCGAACTATTATTATAGAGAGGATAAACAACAAGATCCTACTTTATAGCACAGGGAACTATATTCAATATTCTGTGATAAATTATAATGGAGGAGAATATGAAAAAGAGTGTACGTATGTATAGCTGAGTCACTTTGCTGTCCAGCAGAAATCAGTACAACATTGTAAATGAACTGTGCTTCAGTAGAATAAATATCTTGAAAAAGATCGGTACACAGGGCTCAAGAGCCCACTCAAGACTTCTTCTTAGTGCATGTGTCTCACATGTATGTCTGCTCGGGAATGCACGGGCACAACCCCAAAACTCTGATCCGTCAAGAAGTGGACATTTCTCCGGACAGGAGATGGTGCTATTGTCAACGCAGCGTGCTTTTGCCATCCTTTCCATTCAGTGTCACTGCTGCAAAGTGGAAGACAGCTGCAGAAAGAAAGAAAATAGCAATTGCAGAGCAAGATTTCAGCTGGAGTCTTCAGTGAACCTCTGAGGATCAAAGAATGGGAGCAAGCTGCTTGATAGAGTCCTGATTCTTGCTTTGTGATGTCTCCCGTGAAAACCCTTCAGAGAATCTCCAAGGAGAAAATTGCCAACACAGTCTCGGTAATAGGTTTGTGTGAAGGGCAACATCTAGAAAACTAAAATTCCCTGTGGAGCTCAGTGTCAGACACCATCAGTTATTAACCCAGTATTCATACTTTCTTCTCCCTCGCTCACAAAATTCCAGTTTCCTTCGAGATGACAATATGCTAACCCCTGGGGCAAGGCCTCATGCTCACAAGACCCAGCTGTCCTCACAGTTAGAGGCGAGGGCTAGCTCTGAGTCCCAGTCTTGGACAATGAGACTGAAGTGGAAGTTGGCTTGTGTAGTCTGGGAATGTTTGTTTTTGTTTTTGTTGTTAAAGAGATGACACTTTTTTTTTTAATTTAAAAAAATATGTATTTATTTGGCTATGCCAGGTCAGGTGGCGCTAGTGGTAAAGAGCCTACCTGCCAACCTAGGAGACATAAGAGTTGTGGGTTCCATCCCTGGATTGAGAAGATCCCCTGGAGGAGGGCATGGCAACCCACTCCAGTGTTCTCGCCTGGAGAATCTCATGGACAGAGGAGCCTGGAGGGCTACATTCATGGGTTGCAAGGAGTCGGATACCACTGAAGTGACTTAGCATGTATGCACTCCAGGGTTTAGCTGTGACACTTGGGACCTTTAGTTTCTACATGTGAATTCTTAGTTGCAGCATGTGGGATCTGGGTCCCTAACCAGGGATTGAACCCCAGGCTCCCTACAGTGGGAGAGCAGAGTCTTAGCCACTGGACCATCAGGAACATCCCCATCTGGGAAAGCTTTTGTTTTCTGATAAAAGAGACCATCGCTGCCTCGCCCCTCCTCTCTCCCGTCTGCCTGAAAGCGGTGTGTTCGCTGCATCTCCAGTAGTCATCTCCAAGCCACAGGAGAACAAGGAGCAAAGGGCAAACTCTGCATGAAAGGTGCAAGGAAGGAGACTGAGGAGGGGCCTGGGATCCTTGGAGGTGCTCAACCCGTGCTAGCAAGTATCCACTTCCAGACTTACTGTTCTAGGAGAAATATTGGCCCCTATTTGCTTAAGCTTCTTTGGTTGGTTTTTCTGTAAGTGCAGCCAAGCATTCCTCCCTGGTAGAAACTCCTCCCCAGTTGTGTATTATTTAGTATTATTAGCTCAGTTCATTTTGAGCATCTTATTCTTTCCTCACAGAGGAACCTCTTTCTGACAAATCAGCACCATCATTCCTACCTTGAAATGCACACTGGCTGGACCAAGCCCTGTGGGTCCGTGTTGGTCCAACAAAGAAGGAGAAGGCTACACAATCGGTTCTGGGCATCCACTGGCCTTTTTCCTTTTCCTCAACTCATACTCGAGGGACTGATCAAGGACCAGGGCTTGAACCTGTGTCCTCTACAGTGGAAATGTAGAGTCTTAATCACTGGACCACCAGGGAAGTCCCATATGAATTTTTTTTAAAAGCTCCACAAGAGGGTTGAGAAATGCTGGCCTTGCTCTAGCACCTACTTATTCATTATAGATGTTCACAGGAATTAGGGGAGAGAGAGGATAACAAATTTCAGGACAAGCCATCCTTTCAACACTCAGAAAACCACCCTGCTATAGATAGATACTGTCTCATCTCCACTCGAGATGGCCTCACTCACTTGGAGATGCACAGAAGGAGAGGTGTGGGGTGCTGGGCAATTTACCAGCCTAACTATGAAAATGATGGGATATGACTGAGGTCCCCAGGAAGGACATGCCCATCCTGGGCAAAATACATCTGTATCTCACCTGAGATCCCAAGGAAACTGCCTTGAAATCCATCAAACTTTCCACCAGCATATCTTTTAAAAACAATCTAAGAATCACCCTTCCTCCCATCTTTCCTTCCCTTTTTGGTTTTTCTGCAAACAAAGTGGTCCTACGTGGGTGTGCTTCCCTGATGCAGTAATGGTAGAATTACCCAGGGGATGCTTCAATCCATGGGCCTTGGGTGTCACGGTTCCCATCAGATCCCCGAGTTTGGCAGGCAGGGAGTACAGGACAAAGCCTGCTCATCCACTCTGTTTGTGAGGCAGAATCAGAATTCTCAGGCTTTCTGTCACTGGCAGAATCTCACTCTGCTGTGTCTGGCTTAGGGAGACAGTGGCAATATATTCAGGCACACGAGGATTCCTGTTAAACGATGAATTGTGATTCTGTATCGAGCAGCTCGTCACTGCAGGAGAGGTTAAAGCCCAGGGAATTGTCGCCAGTGGAAGAGCCCTGGAGGGGCCTTGAACAGCTACATCTGCAATAAAGAAGGAGGTAAAATCCATTACTGGCTGTCTTTATTTTTCTAGCCCACTGATAAGCAATTGAACACTACAGAAAGCCCTTTACCTGCTTCTTTCAGCCAGACGTGGTCCTATTAGGCCAATCAAATTCTCACCAATAATAGCAGTGACTCAAAGAGCTTTTCCTGGAATACTGGGAATTTCCTTTCCCTGCTGGGTGAGTAGGAGGCCTAACAGAGGCTTTGGCACATAGATTTAAATGTTTATCCTGGGTTTAGAGCCAGAAAACAGTAAGTAGATATTGCTGATTCCTCACGTGGGGCTGTGACAAGGCTCCAAAGGTGAGGTCTTGAGACAGTTTTCAAGGTTGCATGCATTGGTATCGTATGGCTGTTGTTTTTCCTGCTTCGTTAAGGCAGGACTGGTTTATACAGCACAGAGCAGGTGCCATCAGTATCACCCACCTCTGCAAGTGGTTTCAGGCTCGGTTCTGGATCTCGGGCAGGGTGGCGCTACATGTTTTTCCTCACTGAAGTGTGTTCTCTATTGGGTTCTCTTTCTTTGTGAATGTGTACATATGAAGTGTGATGATTAACTTTATATGTCAAATTAGATATCTGTGGTTGAGACTAATAGTACATTGGTATAAATTTGAGTGGGCTTCCCACATGGTGCTAGTTGTGAAGAACCCACCTGCTAATGAAGGAGATGGGGGTTTGATCCCTGAATTGGGAAGATCCCCTAGAGGAGGGCATGGCACCCCACTCCAGTCTTCATACCAAGAGAATCCCGTGGACAGAGGAGCCTGGCAGGTTCCAGTCCATAGGGTCGCAAAGAGTCCGACATGACTGAAGCGACACGCACATGCACGCATGCACACACACACACTTTTGAGTAAAGCAGATTGCCTTCTCTAATATGGGTGGGCCACACCCAATCAGGTGATGAATGAATAGATCAACAACCACAAAACTTCAGACCCCTAAGTAAGAGGCAACCCTGCAACAGGTAGCCTTCAGGCTTCATCTGCACCATTGGCTCTCTTGGGTCTCCCACCACCAGCCCTCATGGCAGACTTGAACTTGTCAGCCTCCATAATTGTGTGAGCCAGTTCCTTAAAATAAATCTCTTCCTCTCTATATTCTCATATCCTATTGGACTGTTTCTCTGGAGCATCATGACCAATACAAACAAATTCCCAAACGTGTAAATATGTCTGAGAACATTGTTTATTAAATGCAATGTTCATAAAGTAAGAAGGAAAAGATGTATTTGCTGAGTGTTTCAAGTTCATCTTCAAAGATTGTTGTGATTTTAAGTTGATACTCTCATATCTTTCTAATGATGAGCACTTTTATTTAAGTTCAGTTGTTTCTCATTGGCTACTAATTATTTCAATGTTTCTGAGTCTGTAGGAAATAGGTGCTCTTTATTTAATTCTTCACAATCAACTAATCAATCAATCAAGATGAATTTATTTAGTATTCATCCACTATATGCTCCCTAAACTGCATAGTTTATAAAAATCAGCATAACAAGGCAGATTTATCTCACTGCCCAGCCTTCCCAAGTGGCGCAGTAGTAAAGAATCCACCTGCCAATGCAGGAAATGCAAGAGACATGGGTTTGATCCCTGCATTGGGAAGATCCCCTGGAGTAGGAAATGGCAACCCACTTCAGTATTCTTGCCTGAAAATTCCACGGACAGAGAAGCCTGGTAGGCTACAGTCTGTGGGCCCACAAAGACCGAGTGTCTGAACATGCACGCACATCTTGCTCTCCAGGTTAAGATTAAAAAGGTGGGTGGGAGGAGGCAGACAGCCACTCAACCTATGGACATACAGGAGATATGCTAGGAGGAGGCTGATCTTTTCACTGTGCAGGGTGTATTGTTCTTTAAGGTCCTCTACCCAGAGAACAGATGAACAGACTTTGAAAAAGACCTTGCTCTCCACACACACACACACACACACACACACACACACACACACACGGCATTCCACCCCATACCCAGCAGCAGATGGTGAGAACAGAATCTGAATCTAACTTCAGGAGGTCAGATCCAAGAGGAGGACTTTGGCAGGCAGGTGGACAGGGGTTGGAGAGAGGAGAGGGATGAGTCAAAATGTTTAAAAGGACAAAGAAACGGGAGGATGACAACTGTTAGGCTTTGCCAAATGTGCCCCCACCTGCGTGCACGCTAAGTCACTTCAGTCGTGTCAGACTGTGACCCCATGGACTGCAGCCCGCCAGGCTCCTCTGTCCATGGGATTCTTCAGGCATGAATACTGGAGTGGGTTGCCCTGGCCTCCTCCAGGGGATCTTCCGGATCCAGGGATCTTATGTCTCCTGCTTTGGCAGGCGTGTTCTTTACCACTAGAGCCACCTGGGAAGCCCTGCCCCCTTCCCGACCCACTCCCACCCAATTCCTTTTGCAACTGCAAAGGTTGCCTGCAGAGGAGACAAATAATCCTCAATCTTGTTTGCATTCAGTTTGAAAATCTAGATATTGGTAAACTAGCATTAAATCTAGTACTTGAGCAACTTTGTAAATAATTAATAATTAAATAATTAATTGATTAGGCTCCGTAGGGTCTCAGTTACAGCACACCAGGTCTTCATTGTGTATGTGGGATCTTTCATGGCTGATTCACAGACTTTCTGGCTGTGACACCTGGGTTTCAGTAGTTTCAGTGTGTCGGCTTAGTTGGTCTGAGGCATGTGAGATTTTAGTTCCCCAACCAGGGATGAAACCCACGTCCTCTGCATTGCAAGGAAGATTCTTAATCTCTGGACCCCCAGGGAAGTCCCTGGGCAACTTCTTTTTCTATCTGTAACTGACATGATGGAAACTTAATGTCCCTATGAACGGGCAGGGCCATGATTTTAACACATGATCACAGTTCTCTGTGAATACAGGTTCCCATTGGTTAGGGACTATGGCAGACCTTGGTGTTGCTTACATTAGTGAACCTTCAGTTCAGTTCAGTTCAGTCACTCAGTCATGTCCGGCTCTTTGTGACCCCATGGACTGCAGCACGCCAGGCCTCCCTGTCCATCACCAACTCCTGGAGTTCACTCAAACTCATGTCCATTGAGTCACTAATGTCATCCAACCATCTCATCCTCTGTCATCCGCTTCTCCTCCCACCTTCATTCTTTCCCAGCATCAGGGTCTTTTCAAATGAGTAGGTTCTTCGCATCAGGTGGCAAAGTATTGGAGTTTCAGCTTCAGCTTCCAGTGAATATTCAGGACTGATTTCCTTTAGGATGGACTGGATAGATCTCCTTGCTGTCCAAGGGACTCTCAAGAGTTCTTCAACACCACAGTTCAAAAGCATCAATTCTTCGGTGCTCAACTTTCTTTATATCCAACTCTCTCATCTATACATGACTACTGGAAAAACCATAGCTTTGACTAGATGGACCTTTGTTGGCAAAGTAATGTCTCTGCTTTTTAACAATCTGTCTAGGTTGGTCATAACTTTTCTTCATGGCTGCAGTCACCATCTGCAGTGATTTTGGAGCCCCCCAAAATAAAGTGGACCTTAGATGTATGCAAATGTATTTGCATTTTCTGGGGTCTTAGCACTTGTCACACCCCTGCAGATGGGACTGGCAGAAAGAGTCCACATCAACAAGGACAACTTGAAATCGGGCTTGTTCACCCAGCAAATCCTTGAGTACCTGCACTATGTAGAGGTCAGTGAGTAGTCCTGTCCTCTGGGAGCTTACAATCTAAAATTAAAAAAAATAATAATTAATAACTATTATGACAAGCACTGTGTAAAAGAAGCAAGAGCATGCTGAGAGCCTGCAACCAGAGGTCCCAGTCTGGTCTGGGCTAGGCCTGACTTCCCCATAACAGGTACGTCCGCTGATATCTAAAGAATGAGGGGGATTGACCAGTTCCGCTGGGGGAAACCCTGAGATGAGTGGGAGCAGTGAAAAGGCCTGTGAAAGACAAAAGGATGGCAGAACGTGGCGGAGAGATGAGACTGGCCTGGTAGGCCAACAGACTAGATTAAGAGTTTCAGTCTTGATTCTTGATGGGAAATCACTGTAGGGCTTTTTGAGGGGGAAGGCTGTGTGTTTGAACAGTCTAGCCATTCTGTTGAAAGAGCGGCACTACAAAAGTACAGGTGAAATCATCCAAAAACTCCTTAACTGGGCATTCCAGGCCTATTTCTTTCTCTTTTAAAATTGGGGTAAAATACACATGGGCTTCACCGGTGGCACTAGTGGTAAAGAAAACCTGCCTGCCACTGCAGGAGACAGACTCGGATTCAAACCCTGGGTGGGGAAGATCCCCTGGAGGAGGGCGTGGTAACCCACTCCAGTATCCTTGCCTGGAGAATCCCATGGGCAGAGGAATCTGGCGAGCTATGGTTCCAAAGGGTCACAAAGAGTCAGACACGACTGAAGCCACTTAGCATGCACGCACACAAAATATACATAACATAAAATGTGCCATCTCCATCATTCTTCAGTGGACAGTTCAGTGGCATCAATGATTGCTGTGCAATCATCGTGCAAAACTGGAACTCTGTCAGTGCTAAACAACAGCCCCTCCTTTCCCCTCCGACCCCCACCTACCCCAAACCGGCATCGTGCATGTGTGTCCACGACTGTGACTTTTCTCAGGATCCTGTCTAAGTGGAATCACGCAGTGCTCGTCATTTCCGATTGGCTTATTTCACCGCAGTGTCCTCCAGCTTCATCCATGCTGTAACGTGCGTCAGAGTTTCCTCCCTCTTAAGGCTGAGGAATATTCCTTTGTATGGATTTAACACACGTGGTGTATCCATTCATCTATTGGCTTTTGTGAATAATGCCGCTGTGGACGTGGATGTACAAATGTCTCTTTGAGTCTCTTTTTTCTTTAATTAATTTTTTATTGGGGTATAGTTGATTTACAATGCTGTGTTAGTTTCAGGTGTAAAGTGATTCAGGTATGCATATACATAGAATAGAATCTCTCTCCAGATTCTGTTGCCATCTAGGTAGGCCACTGCAGAGTGTCCCGTTTCCTGTGTTACACAGTCCGTCTTTGTTGAGCGTCTGTTTTATATATAGCAGCGCGCATGTCAATCCAATCTTCCAATTTCCCCCTCCCCCACTTCCCTTTTCCCTTTGGTAAGGGTAAGTTTGTTTTCTACATTTGTGACTCTACTTCTGTTTTGTAAATAGGTTCATTTGTAGCATTTTTTGAATCTCTACTTTCAATTCTTTTGAGTATATAAGGTGAAGTCGCTCGGTCATGTCTGACTCTTTGCGACCCCGTGGACTGTAGCCTTCCAGGCTCCTCTGTCCATGGGATTCTCCAGGCAAGAATACTGGAGTGGGCTGCCATTTCCTTCTCCAGGGGATCTTCCCAACCCAGGGATCGAACCCAGGTCTCCCGCATTGGAGGTAGACACTTTAACCTCTGAGCCACTGAGGAAGCCCATTTTTTAGTATATACTGCAAGGCTCTTTCTTGAATACCTTTTATAGGAATGGCACTACACTAAACTCAATGGGGGCTTAGAAAAATGAGTATGACACAGTTCTTGTCAGCCCAGTGTAGACAGGAAAATGCCTCCTCTTTCTCTCTGCACATTTTGGTGGAGAGAGGAGGCATTTTGTGAAGTAGATAAAGAAGAGGTGGCTGACGTAGTTAGAAAGACAGGGCCGGGTAAGGGTGTTAGGTTAATTCAAGAAAAGGTAGTGATCACTGAAGAATTTGGGGTTTTTTTGTTGTTTGCTTGACTTATTGGTTGTTTGATTTGTTTCAAGTTAAACTAAAAATAGACAGAAAAATCTGAACTGATTTGGGATACAGAAACATGGTTTTGGGGTTCATAAGTAGAATGAATTGGAGTGGCCTAAATTGGGGATAGAGTGCCCCTATCAGAGGCTATGGCAGATGGCCCAGGTAAGAAAAAAAGTCAGGGCTTTAATGAGCATGATATCAGTAGGGATGGATAAAGACATTTTCCTTTAGAGTCTGTGTTAATGTGTGTGTGTTAGTCGCTCAGTCGTGTCTGACTCTGCGACACCATGGACTGTAGTCCACCAGGCTCCTCTGTCCATGGATTTTTCTGGCAAGAATACTGGAGTGGGGTGCCATTTCTTCCTCTGGGGGATCTTCCTGACCCCAGGGATCAAACTTGGGTCCTCCGCATTGCAGGCAGATTCTTCACTGTCTGAGCCAACGGGGAAGTTAGTCATGGCCAAAACTCATGTGCTGCTGGTTGATTTCAGAACGGTCTGGTCTCTGCCCACATAGTGCTTCTCTCTCAGAACCATCAGCCTCTGTCAGAGGGAGAAAGTCTTCCTCCAGGGTCTCCTTCAGTTAAGAAGCATCTCTGTCCACTCCAGCCCCTGCTTCCTTGTGGCTGGATGAACAACAGCCCCAGAGAGAGCCCCCCCCACACCAGCTATGGGGGCTATTTGGAGCAGCATCTTTGAAGGACAGATTCTCCAAGCAGGAACTCCCACTGGGCAACTCAAGAAGCCTCTGGGTAGCTCAGTCCCTTCAGCTATTTTTAGTGCACCTTTTAGATTTAGAAACAGCAGCTTTCTGTAAAAACTCATTTTTTTCTGCTTCCTTCAGGCAGAAAATTTCAATCCCAAGCCTTCACACTAAATGACACAGCGTTTGCGCATTCAGCTGGCTTTCTTCCTTCTTTGTTACCTTGCCACCATGCCTTGAAGGATGTTAAAGCTCCGAATCTTACAGTCCCAACTCAAGCAGCAGACAATTGCAATTCATGGGGTCCTTAACCATATTACGACCATGATGTCACGCTGAGGGGCGGGGGGGCAATAATTGCAGAGCAGTTGAGAGATACGAACCTCAATGCCCACCCACTTCCAGAAAGTAGTACCCCAAGCTTGTACATGAACATGCTCCAAGTGGTCCTCAGATTCTGGGTTCATCCGAAAAGATTCATTTCCTTTAAAAATACTCTTGGGGAGTATGAGAAATCTAGTTTTAAAAATTCTACATCATCCTGCTCACATGGTGCTATTAACTTTTTTTGTTTTAAATGGAGGATTTCCATGGTGGTCCAATGGTTATTATTCTGCAGTTCCATTGCAGGGACTGCGGGTTCGATCCGTGGTGGGGGAATTAAGATCCCACATGGTCTGCAGAGTGTCAAAAAAAAAAAAAGTCTGAGAAGATGGAGGCCTATGACCATAGAAACAACAATGTTTCATTTACTTATTCTTATTTGTGGAACCCACTGCCAAGAGTCAGATAGCTAACAAGTGTCTGTAATTGGCTGCTCTCTGAAGTAAATGACATCCGGAAGTACAGGACACAGGCCAGCTACACGCTTAGCTGGGAGCAGGACACAAATTTACTCTTCCAATTTTTTTTTTAATTTTGAAGATTGTCAAACCTATGGAAAAGTTTGAGTGAGTAGTACACCACTCAAAGACATCATATGGCTTTCACTTAGATTCACTGGTTGTTTATATGTTACTATATATGCTTTCTCTTTTCTTTCTTTTTCCATAGATATATATATATAGTATGTGTGAGAATTTGTGCACACACACACGCCAAGCCATGTAAAAGTAAGCATGAGTAAGCTATAAGCATGACACTCCACCCTAAATGCTTCAGTGTGTATCTTTTAAGAACAAAAAAACATTGTCCTTTATAATCCCATTGTTATGAGCACACCCAAGAATAATGACATCAGTACATTAAGGGAAAGTTTTCAAAGAAGGAAAATGATGACTCTTATCCCAATATAGAATCAACATGTGTTAAAGATTTTATTGAAGTCATGATCAGTGAGGGAACTGTTAGGATGTCACAACGAGTTCAAAAGAGAATCTAAAGAGCAGGCATGTTTGTGGATGAGGAAGGTTAAAAGGGATGAGCAAGTGGAGGCAAAGCTGGCTTCCTTGTGTCTAATGCGTGTGCACGCTCAGCCGCATCCGACTCTTTGCAACCCTATGGACTATAGCCCGCCAGGCTCCTCGGTCCATGGGATTTTCCAGGCAAGAATACTGGAGTGGGTTGCCATTTCCTCCTCCAGAGAATCTTCCCAACCCAGGGAAGAGATCGAACCAGCGTCTCTTACATCTACCTGCATTGGCAGGCAGGTTCTTTACCACTAATGTCACCTGGGAAGCCCCTCGTCGTGTCTAAGGGAAGGATTATTTTACATTGCTCTTCATTTTCTACAACCTAGTAAGCTGTAAAATAGCTCAAAGGCAATGAAAGATGCAGAGTCCCTATAGAGTCAGAATTAGATAACCTTGAGGTGTGTATTCACCTGGGAAACTTGTTCTATAAATGGTCAGGTAGTAAATATTTTCAGTTTCGCAAGCCATGTGGCCTTTGTTATAACTACTCAACTCTACTGTTAAACAAAAAGTAACCATAGATAATCCATTAAGGAATGAGCGTTGCTTTGTGTCAATAAAACTTTATTTATAGACCCAGGTGGCAGGCCATATCTGGCCCACTGACTATAGTTTGCTGACCCTGCTCTAAAGAATGCTGTTTTCCACTGAAGCACAAGTTATCTCCAACAGATACAAAAATAAGATGGTCTTATCAGTTGAACTGTGTCCCCTTAACATTCATATGCTGAAATCCTAACCCCTCCTCCACCTCTAGTCTCTCAGAATGGGACTGTATTTGGAGATAGAATCTTTAAAGAGGTAATTAAAATGAGGCCATTAGGGTGGACCCTAGTCCAATATGACTGGTATCCTTGTAAGAAAGGAGATTAGGACATAGACACATTCAGAGGGAAAACCACGTGAAAATACAGGGAGAAGATGGCCGTCTACAAGTTAAGAAGCTTCAAAAGAAATTTCAAGAGAATAAATTTCCGCAGTTTAAGCCACCCAGTTTGCGGTACTTTGTTATACAGCCACAACAGACTACCAGAAATGAATCACTTTTAAAATAAGCCTATCTAATCATGAGTCAAAGGAATAGGCTAGACCAATTTCCTGCTAAATTTGCTTTATCAAATGGATTATTTTCAAGATACAGTTGAAGGTGGAGACGGGGGGAAATTTTCAACGTCAAGTTTAGAAACTAAAAAAATCGTAGTTCTTTCTTAAATTCTCCCTACAATGTCAATATGTCAACGTTCTTCAGATGTCCTACAATAATTCTTATTTTAATTCCAGAGTTTCTCAAACATGGAATGCCTTTAAAATATATATATATATATATATATATATATATATATAGTTCTCTTGTTTTGCAAATAAGTTCATTTGTATTATTTTTATTAGGTTTCACATGTAAGTGATACCATATGATATTTGTCTCTGACTGACTTACTTCACTTAGTATGATAATCTCTACGTTCACCCATATTGTTGCAAATGGTACTATTTCATTCTTGTTTAATGGGTGCATAGTGTTCCATTGTATACATTAATATGTACTACATGTTTATCCATTCCTCCCTTGATGGACATTTAGGTTGCTTCTATGTCTTGGCTATTGTAGATAGTGCTGCAATGAATATTGGGGTGCATGTATCTCTGCAAATTAGGGTTCTTTCCAGATATATGCCCAGGAGTGGGATTGCCAGATGTTTAGTTTTTTAATGATCTAAATAGGCATTTCTCCAAAAAAGACATACAGATGGCCATAAAGCACATGAAAAGATGTTCAACACTGCTAATTATTAGAGAAATACAAATCAAAATTACAATGAGGTACCACCTCACACTCTTCAGAATGGCCAGCATCAAAAAGTCTACAAACAATAAATGCTGGAGAGGGTGTGGAGAAAAGGGAACCCTCCTACACTGTTTATGAGAAGATACAGTTCTGAATAATAAAATCAGTATTCTTGGAACAGGCTTCGCAAACACTAGTGTGGGCAAAAACTGAAGCAGATACTCTGAGAATGTAGAGATGCCGTGAAGCAAGCCTTGGGAAATGTTGGATTCCGAAGGCTGGAGAAGAGAACCTAAGCATGCCCCAGGCAGTGGAAAGAAGGAGACTCTTGTGCCCAGGTCTGTGCGATCATGACAGGGACAGGAGGACCCAGGGACATGAGACGCTGGATGGCCCAGAGCTGAGTGCTTCCCAGGGATCATTATCTCTGTTTCTAGGAGAATCTGAGACATCAAGCATCCAGTCGTAGAAGAACGAACGGAATTTAGAACACCTGGCCCTTGGTGTCTTCCTTCGGGATCCCCTATGATCACTCCCAACAGAATTTAAAAGCCCACAATATACTCCTTTAATAGGAATACCAGACCACCTTACCTGCCTCCTGAGAAACCTGTATGCAGGTCAAGAAGCAACAGTTAGAACTGGACACGGAACAGACTGGTTCAAAATTGGGAAAGGAGTACGTCAAGTCTGTATACTGTCACCTTGCTTATTTAGCTTAAATGCAGAGTACATCATGAGAAATGCTGGGCTGTAGGAAGCACAAGCTGGAATCAAGATTGCCAGGAAAATATCAAAATCTCAGATATGCAGATGACACCACCCTTATGGCAGAAAGCGAAGGACTAAAGAGCCTCTTGATGAAAGTGAAAGAGGAGAGTGAAAAAGCTGGCTTAAAACTCAACATTAAGAAGACAAAGATCATGGCGCCCAGTCCCAACACTTCATGGCAAATAGATGGGGAAACAATGGAAACAGTGAGAGACTTTATTTTCTTTGGCTCCAAAATCACTGCAGATGGTGACTGCAGCCATGAAATTAAAAGACACTTGCTCCTTGGAAGAAAAGCTCTGACCAACCTAGACAGCATATTAAAAAGCAGAGACATTACTTTGCCAACAAAGGGTCCTTTATTCAAAGCTATGGTTTTTCCAGTAGTCATGTATGGATGTGAGAGTTGGACTATAAAGAAGGCTGAGTGTCAAAGAAACAATGCTTTTGAATTGCGGTGCTGGAGAAGACGCTTGAGAATCCCTCGAACTGCAAGGAGCTCAAATCAGTCAATCCTAAAGGAAACCAACCCTGAATATTCATTGGAAGGACTGATGCTGAAGCTGAAGCTCCAATACTTGGCCACCTCGTTAGAAAAGATCCTGATGGTGGAAAAGATTGAAGGCAGAAGGAGAAGGGGACAACAGAGTACGAGATGGTTGGATGGTATCACCGACTCAATGGACATGAATTTGAGGAAGCTCTGCGAGATGGTAAAGGACAGGGAAGCCTGGCGTGCTGCAGTCCAAGGGGTCGCAAATAGTTGGACACGACTGAGCAACTGAACAAAATTGCTCCTTCCGTGAAATGACTGCAGATCAATGGTGTAAAAGCCCGGATGGTGCCCGCAATGTCACCTCCTGGCCACCAGATGGCGCGCGGCATCCACAGTGCACTTGCGCGGCCTCTGCCTGCCCCAGCGCTGGCCCGGGGCCCAGAGGAAATGTGTTTGTGTGTCTCCTCTTAGGGAGCGCCCTGCAACGTTTTTACACTTTACAAAGCTCATCGGCAGAGGAGCATGTGAAACGGCACACGGCACAGCTGTGCTCTTCCTGTCCTGTCCCTCGCGGGGACACGTCAGCAGCATTTCCCCTTGTCTGTAGAATTTCGGAGCCTTCTTGCCCATTTGTTCTCAGAACTGGAGCTAGACGCGGGGAGGACTTTGCTTCCATTTTGAAACCCACAATCCTGCTGGAAAAGAAGAGGAAAAAAATATCCCAAGATTGTGTATGAGGGCAGGCACGTTGCTGGCGTGAAAACAAACTGCCAAAACTTTGTTACTCTGGTATTCTGTCAGCTAACACAGTGGGGTGGAAGATTTTGACGTCATCCCAGACCTCAGCCCCAAAGAGTTAATGATGTTACTCATGCCACTGGGGCCGGGAAGAAAGACTCGCGTTTTGGGGTGGTTGCTGCTTGCCCAGAGCTGTGGAATGAGCTGTGAGGCTGAAGGCCAAGGGACTTGGGCCACCCATGCAGTGAAATAATCCCCCAGAAATGCGCTGCCTGGAGTGGAAATGAACAGTCATTCCAGGGCATTTACTAAATATTACGGACAATCATTCAGGCTACAGTTGGTTGGACTCTCAACACTGCAAATCTCACATTTGGGATACATTACGCAGATAGCAGGAAATAATCGAAATCAAACAATGGTCAAGTTCTGGGTCATAAGCAGTGAAGCCTCTTCTTATTTTCTGTTCCAATAGCAATGTATAATTAATAACCTAGTTTTTGACTGGAAGGAATATTTCAATATATGGGTGATGCTTTCAGAAGGGCCTCAGCGAGTCACTTTTTATTTCCTTCTTTCTCTTTCTGAAGTAGGGCCCTGAAAGGGAAGACAAAGGCAATATTCAAATATGACCTACATTTTTGACCCAATCAGAAACGTGTGTGAATCAAGACAAGCAAAACCTTGGCACCTACTCTTTGTCTGGCACCCTGTCCCATGTCTGAAAAGTACTTTATTATTTCATCTTCCTGACAACGACTTAGTATTTGGCATTGCCCCAGGTTTTCAGATGAGAAATCTGGGCTCAGAGAGGTTAAGTCGCTCGCCAGAAGTCACACAGCCAGTAAATGCGAGAGCTAGAAAATAGACACAGGTATTTTGGACTTGAAGGCCTGGGTTTGTTCTCCTTCGTCAAGGCATTTCATAGACTCACAGAACCTTTGAGTTAGGAGAGGTCTGGGAGGTCATTTAGATAAACCCTCTAAATCATGCAATAATCCCTTCCGCACTGTTCTCTATAATTGTAAATATAAATGTGCCTGGAATCAAAAGCTGAAGCTTAGAAAGAAATAAGAGCAAGACTTCAGAATGCAGACAGAGGGCCTAAATAAATGGAATAGATTTTGTTTCAATTTTATTTAAATATTTTTAAAAATGGATAATACACACAAGTGGGATGGTCATAATATTCTCAAGTGCCTCTGTGCTATAACTAAAAATGATGCAGAGGAATGCTACTATCTCAAAACACCTTTCTGAACCAGAAAGCTAACTTTCTGGTGAAAAGCTCCCCCTCTATACTGGAGGCAGGTAACTGCAGGCGTGAGGGTAGGGGACTGGCCTCAGGCCACACAGCAAGCCGGTGGCCGAGCTAGAAATAGAACTGATGGCTGTGTGTCCTAGCTCTGCCCTGCCACCTCACACTTAGTCCCTTGTCATGACCAGCGCTGTGTGAATTTGGTAAGGAAACCCAACACTGGGTTTCGGTTTTCATTACACACCGGAAACTTGGCCTGAGATCACTAAAAAGTTCACTGTGGTTTGTGAACCTTTCAAACGGATGGAGCCAGGTTTCTGCCATGTGCCTGCCCCCGCCGATGCCAGGGGGGGGATTTATGGGGCTGAGCGGGAACCAGGTACAATTCCATAGCCTCAGCAGTGCCGTGTCCCAGGTACGGGCGGCCTGGGGTGACACTGCAGGCCAGGAGCCTCTGCAAATCACAGCTGCTACAGTTTCTCTCCACTCCAGCTGGGGAGAGAGAGAAAAGGAGGGAATGATTTAGGAGGTGTGCATATTCATTTGCAAACAAAGTTATGGAAGTTGCTAGTGAGATTTATATTGGTAATTAAGTGATAATGGCTGTGTAAAGCTGCTTGAGTTGGATTCCTGGAAAAAACTGGAGGGACTGAGGCTCTTTTGAGAAATGTCTTATTGTGTAGCATTTTCAGAAACAATTTGGGTTTCTATAGTACTTTAAAAAAAATTATTGAAGTTGCTTTACAAGGTTGTGTTAGCTTCTGCTCTACAGCACAGTGAGTCACCTATACATGTGCATATATCCCCTCTCTCTTGGACTTCCTTCCCATTTAGGTCCTCACAGAGCACTGAGTAGGGTTCTCTGTGCTACACAGTAGATGCTCATTAGCCATCTATTTGATGCATGCATGCTTAGTCCCTCAGTCGTGTTCAGCTCTTTGAGACTGCTGGACTGTATCCTGCCAGGCTCCTCTGTCCGTGGGATTCTCCAGGCAAGGATACTGGAAGGGGTAGCCATTCCCCTCTCCAGGGGATCTTCCTCATCCAGATATCAAACCCGGATCTCCTGCGTTGCAGGCGCCTTCTTCACCACTGAGCCACCAGGGAAGCCCACGTACTATCAACTGTGCCTATATGTCAACCCCAATCTCCTACTTCATCCCACCCTACCTCTTGCCCCTTGGTGTCCATAGGTTTGCTTTCTATGTCTGTGTCTCTGTTTCTGCTTTGTAAATAAGATCATCTATATCATTTTTACAGATTCCACATATATATATGTTAATATGCAGTATTTGTTTTTCTCTTTCTGACTTCTTCACTTTGTATGACAGTCTCTAGGCCCATCTGTGTCACTACAGATGAACCAATTTCATTCCTTTTTGTGGCTGAATAATATTTCATTGTTTATTTGTACCATATCTTCTTTATCCCTTCCTCTGTTGATGGATATTTAGGATGTTTCTGTGGCTTGGTTATTGTAAATAATGCTGCAATGAACACTGGGGTGCAAGTGTGATCTCACTACCTGGGGTTTATTATACTCATATAGTATTTTATAGCCACTAACTAGTAACTCCTCAAAACACCCTTGTGAGGCAGGCCACTGGGCCAGCCTATATTGGCAGATCCCAGGGATGGGCTATCTGTACGTGAGGCCTGGATTAGTTCCACTTACTCCTGTCCCAGGCCAGGGAAGGAAGGTCAAGAAGATGTCCTTCAAGTGACATGGCCAAGTAGGGAACGTCTTGTTTTGGTTTAAATCACGAAGACCCTCTGTACAACCAGCTTGAAATTATCCAGTTTAATTGAGGGAATTAGGAGAACTCTGAAGAAACCAGGTTCCAAGACCATGCAAAGACCTTGCAAGAATTCAAGTTCAAACGACTATGGAAGACAGAAATGATTCTCTTCCCTTGCTGGCTGGCAATGGTGGCCTGAATATCCACGAGGCTGGGGATGGGGAATAAAGGAAAGTATTCTCTAAATATTCTCCAAAATATTAAATATATCATCAAATATATATAAATACATATGACATATACTTTTGTATATTATAATTATGTTTTAATTATATATTATGAGATATATACATATAATGTATTGTGAGATATATGATATGTGTTATAAATTTGTGTATATAATTTATGTCAATATAAATTATATGTAGAGAGATGTTCGCGTGTGAGAACACATGTGTGCTCTGTAATGAGTTAGATCTCTTTCAGAAAACTGGACTGAGGTGTTCTTATTTTTCTTCTTTCCCTTAATGGTGGAAGTCTAAATAAATATTCAGTTCCGAGACTAAGAGTGGAAGAAACAGTCCCTGCTTATGCTGGTTTAACTTAATGATTTTCCAACTTCGTGACAGTTCAAAAGACTTCCCTCTTGGTGCAGTGGTTAAGACTCCACAGTTCTATTGCAGGGAGCAAGGGTTCAATACCTGCTTGGGGAACTAAGATCCTGAAAGCTGAGCAGTACAGCAAAAACAAAACCAAACAAAACAAAAAAACAATAGGCGTTCAGTAGAAAAAGAAGTTCAGATTTTGAATTGCGATCTCTCCCCAGGCTAGTGATTTGGGTCACGACCCTCCATCCTCCTTGGGGATGCTGGGCGACAAGCAGCAGCTCCCGATCAGCCTCGTTGTCATGAGTGTTCACAGTCCATACATTTACAACCATTGAGTCCCCAGATAACTATTTTGTTTTCCGCTCTCAGTACAGTATTCAACCAATTGCATGAGCTATTCAGCACTTTATCATGAAATAGGTTTTGTGTTAGATGATTATGCTCAAACTGCATCCGATGGGTTTAAAGGGGCGTGACCCCATCGTGAGTCAAGCAGTACCTTTTGAATATTCAAGGTGAAGCTTGCTTATAGGAAATACTGAAAACCCCATCTTGTCACAGGTTTGTTGCCTTTCAGGGTTTTAAAATGCTCCTTCAGTTCTTGCAGCCATACGAGCAGGCTTGCAGGTATATATGTTTGTAAGCTGAGGACAGGGACTTCCCAGGACTGGTTTTTTTACAGTGCACCTTAGTTAAGTGAAGGAGGGTCAGTGTGACTCTTCCCATCCCATCTTTGGGGTATGTATCTCGTGCCAGCATCTCTGAACAAACCTCATAGTGCAAGACTAGAGAGGGACTACTTTTGGAGGCTGTGACAATCTGATGAATGTTCAGTGGAAAGAGGAGGTGGTCTTGCTGGATCCTGAGGCAAACCTAGAACTAAGGTCATGGGAGAGAGGGAAAGGAGTCCAAGAATCAGAACTCAGTGAGCAGGCTGACGCCCTATCGATTTGCCCATTCAACACTTGGTGGATGCCAACATGCTCAATTGACTCAAGATGATACTCATTGTTCTCAAAATATGAAGTGAAAATCATCTAAACTAATAACTGTTTCATCACACGTCTGAAAGTGTGACATGCTAACCATGACTGCCCTCAGCTCTTATGTCGTCATCCGTCAGGGTGGAGGGTGGGAGCTCTGAACGTGCTTGATATAAGCTGGGGAGGGGGTCTGGGGTCCATGAGGGCACCATGCAGCCCTGGGCTGTTAGAGAGGATGACTGAGAGGATAAAGGCGTTTGTGTCAAGGTGTTAGGAAGGATGACTGAGGTGATGAGCTGTAAAGAGAGAGAAAATTGGGGAATTGGGAAGTTATTTTGTTTTAAACAACTACTTTCTAAAGATTCATGCTCAGTTTAGAATGATACTGAAGTACACCTATTTTCGGGGGCCCCTGGATTCTGTCCCCTACAAATATAGGTCTTCTCATGGGCTTTCCTCTGCCATTTCCTGGTTGTCCTATTGTCTTCTTGGGACTAAGGCAGGAGACCCTGGTTCTACTCCTGAGTTGGAGAGATCCCCTGGAGAAGGAATAGGCTACCTACCCTTGTATTCTTGGGCTTCTCTGGTGGCTCTGTAAAGAATCTATAAAGAATCCACCTGCAATGTGGGAGATCTGGGTTCGATCCCTAGGTTGGAAAGATCCCCTGGAGGAGGGCATGGCAACGCACTCCAGTATTCTTGCCTGGAGAAGCCCCATGGACAGAGGAACCTGGCAGGCTGCAGTCCATAGGGTCGCAAACAGTCGGACATGACTAACAGACAGGACTGAGCAACTAAGCGCAGACCAGCACAGCAAAGTGACATTGGAAAGCTTGAAGGTGATGGAGATGTAACCAAGGCCCATTGGTTAGAATGTGAAGCACAATTTGAACATGACTACTTGCTAGGAATTTCCAGAGGTGACTTGAATTATCATATTATGTTTAGTATAATAAGTTACATTTTTCCTTCCCTTGATAACTTCCTGGTTCTTCCCAAAGGACGTTAATCTGAAAAATCAATGACCAATGTTCCAAAGAAACAGGTCAAATCTTGGTTTCTTAAAGACTGTACAGCAAAATTATCTTTCAGGATTATCCAAAGACATATGACAGAAGACAGGAGACAAGCATGCCAACTGGACCTATAAACTCACACTGACAATGGTGGCCACTCAGTGGAAATTTACCAGGTGAGTGACCCTTCCCTGTGCTGGCTGCACATGTGCATGTGTTTAATAATGGAATAAATGAACAATCACCCAGATGACTTGCAGTGATTTGATTGCTGGCTCCTTTTTCCTCCCTCACCCCTGGCCCCTACTGACTGCTTTATGCTCTATTTTAGCAAACGTGTCAAAGAATCAATATCAGGTTTTCGCCAACCCCTCCCAAATTTCATTACTGTCTATGTGATTTCTCCTGTGTCTACAGGGTAGGTTTACCCAATCCATTCATAATGTGAAAAAAGAGAGAGCCCTTTTCCCGCCAGAGGGCTTGGTAGCCTGGGTACATCACTGCAACTCCTGCCTTCAGTTCCTGGATCAGTTAGATTTCATTCTCTGGGTTACTTCGTGTCCCCCACCAAAAGATACGGTGCAGTGCCAACCCCCTATGAATGTGAACTTCTTTGGAGATAGGGTCTGAGCAGATGTGGTCAAGGTAAGATGAGGTCATGAGGTTGTAAGTGTGCCCTTGATCCAGTGTGACTGGTGTCCCCATAAGGGCAAAAGAAAGAGCCACCAAGACAGACACAGTGACTGAAGGCCACGTGATGACAGAGAGGGATGAAACGTTGCAGCTACAAGGTGAAGATTGCCCCACCAGAACCTAGATGAGGCAGGCAAGAGTTCTCCATAAGCCTTGCCTGATCTTGATCTCAGACTTTGAGTTTTTAGACCCACGAGACAACCTATTCCTGTTGTCTAAGCTCTCCAGGGTGGGGTACTTTGTCAGGCCAACCATTGCAGACTAATATGGGTGAGAGTGCTATGGGGAAGCAGTTGAAGACACCGTAGTTTGAAATCAACTCTGAACTTGAGTCAAGGTTCAGTTACTTACTAGTTGGTGGTTTGGGGCACATTTCGCATTAAGCCTCATCCTTTTCTGAGACCTAAGTGGCCCAAGAAAGGGGAATAATAAGACTAATCTTGCAGGATTGCTGTGATAATTAAATGAGATGCTTATGTATGCCAGGAAAGTTGTTTTAAAATATATTTTGTTAAAATGTAGTTGAGTTGCAATGTTGTGCTTATTTATGCTGTACAGCAAAGTGATTCAGTTTCAGTTCAGTTCAGTTGCTCAGTCACGTCCAACTCTTTGCGACCCCATGAACCGCAGCACACCAGGCCTCCGTGTCCATCACCAACTCCCGGAGTTTACCCAAACTCATGTTCATTGAGTCGGTGATGCCATCCAGCCATCTCATCCTCTGTCATCCCCTTCTCCTCCTGCCCTCAATCTTTCTCAGCATCAGGGTCTTTTCAGATGAGTCAGCTCTTCGCCATCAGGTGGCCAAAGTATTGGAGTTTCAGCTTCAACATCAGTCCTTCCAATGAACACCCAGGGCTGATCTCCTTTAGGATGGACTGGTTGGATCTCCTTGTAGTCCAAGGGACTCTCAAGAGTCTTCTCCAGCACCACAGTTCAAAAGCATCAATTCTTTGGTGCTCAGCTTTCTTTATAGTCCAACTCTCACATCCATACATGACTACTGGAAAAACCATAGCCTTGACTAGATGGAAATTTGTTGACAAAGGAATGTCTCTGCTTTTTATATGCTGTCTGCTGCTGCTGCTGCTGCTAAGTTGCTTCAGTTGTGTCCAACTCTGTGCAACCCCATAGACAGCAGCCCACCACGCTCCTCTGTCCCTGGGATTCTCCAGGCAAGAACACTGGAGTGGGTTGCCATTTCCTTCTCCAATGCATGAAAGTGAAAAGTGAAAGTGAAGTCGCTCAGTCGTGTCTGACTCTTCGCGACCCCATGGACTGCAGCCCACCAGGCTCCTCCGTCCACGGGATTTTCCAGGCAAGAGTACTGGAGAGGGGTGCCATTGCCTTCTCCATAATATCCTGTCTAGGTTGGTCATAACTTTCCTTTCAAGGAGTAAGTGTCTTTTAATTTCATGGCTGCAATCACCATCTGCAGTGATTCAGTTTACTATATATATTTACATATATATTCTTTTTCATATTATTTTCCATTATGGTTTATCACAGGGTATTGAACATAGTTCCCTGAGGTGGTGCCGGTGGTAAAGAACCGGCATGCCAATGCAGGAGACCTGAGACCTGGGTTGGATTTTGGGGTCGGGAAGATCTCCCGGAGTAGGAAAAGGCAGACCGTTCTGGTATTCTTGCCTAGAGAATCCCGTGGACAGAGGAGCCTGGTGGGCTTCAGTCCATGGGGTCGCAAAGAGTTGGACATGACTGATGTGACTTTGCACACATGCACGCAACCTTACAGTTATTTTCATGTACCTTAGCCCTAAACTGTCTTCTGATTGGACCCGAGTCTAGATACTAAGCAACCTGAGGGCAGGAGGCCAGCCTTATTGGTCTCTTAGATTCCCTCTGTTGTTTAGCATGCTTCCAAGGGTTAGGAACTGCTGGGCAGTGGCCCTGAACCTGTCCCATCCTTGTCAGCTCTTTGGGGGGGTAGCAGGGTGCTGTCTGCAAGCTGCCCCTCCCTCCATCCACCTGGAACTCCAGAGAGGCTCATGATGAACAGAGCAATATTTCTATATAGCAAATAATGAAAATTATTAGGGAAAAATGTGAATATACATAAAAACAGAGTAGTATAATGACTTTTTCCTTTTATGTTTTTTCTTTTATGGATCATGCTAACAGTTCTCCTAAATGTTTCATAGTTTTACACTTTAAATTTAAGTCCATCTGCTTTTGAGTTGGGTTTCCCAAGTGACTCAGTGGTAAAGAAACTGCCTGCCAAGCAGGAGACCAGGGTTCGATCCCTGAGTCTGACCCCTGGGTTGGAAAAATCCCCTGGAGAAGGAAGTGGCAACCCACTCCAGTATTCTTGCCTGGGGGAATCCTAAAGACAGAGAAGCTTGTTGGGCTGCAGTCCACGGAGATGCAAGGAGTCACATATGTCTTAGCGACTCAACAGCAGCAGTTCTTTCGAGTTAATTTTTTGTGTAAGATATAAAGTTTAGAGCAAGATTATTTTTCTTTCTTTTTTGCCTATGGATAGTTGTAGAAACCAGGATATTTAGACAGAGTTGTTACTCTTCTAGTTCTGAGAGTTGTCTCGCCCCAAATAACCTCAAGAAGTAACCAAAGTCACGTATGTGTGCCCCGTTTCAACTCCAGTCTATTGGAATTTCTGTCTTCCTGAGGTCTGGGAATCCATCAGCCCTTCCCTAAGCCGGCTGGGGGTGCCTGAAGCATGTTTTCTGCCCTCTCCCTAGTTTAGTCTTGCTCAGGAAGCCTGGGCAGGTCAAATGGATGCCTCACCCCTGGGCTGATACTGATATCCATGGTTTAAATGGGGCATGCGATGGAGAAGCTTCATTATGAGGACAGCAAATTAGGACCTTTAACAAGAGGAAGAATTGATGCTTTTGAGCTGGGTGTTGGGGAAGGCTCTTGAGAGCCCCTTGGACTTCAAGAAGATCAAATCAGTCAATCCTGAAGGAAATCAATCTTGAATATTCATTAGAAGGACTGATGCTGAAGCTGAAGCTCCAATCCTTTGGCCACCTGATGTGAAGAGTCAACTCCTTAGTAAAGACCCTGGTGCTGGGAAAGATTGAAGGCAGGAGGAGAAGGGGATGACAGATGGTTGGATGGCGTCACCAACTCAATGGACATGAGTTAGAGCAAGCTCTGGGAGATGATGAAGGCCAGGAAAGCCTGGTGTGCTGCAGTCCATGGTATCAGAAAGTGTCAGACACGACTGAGTGGCTGAACAAGAGGAAGCAAAATCTCGCCTGGGAAAAAAAGAGCACATCTTAGAGGGCAGAGGCCAGGACACAGCCTGGCAGGCCAGGACACAGCCTGGCAGCCCAGGCCTTCGGAGACCTTCAACTGGAGAAGGCAGGTGGGCCCATCTCCAGATGTAACTTCATATAAGACAACACTAGGGACTTCCCTGGTGGTCCAGTGGCTGAGACTGCTCTCCCAATGCAGGGGGCCTGGGGTTCGATCCCTGGTCAGTGAACTAGATCCCCCATGCTGCATCCCTGCATGCCAGACCTAAGACCTGCAAGAAGAAGAACACTAAACCTAAAATACAAGATGTTCAGGTATGCTGAAATTAAAGGAGCTTCTTGCTAGATTTTCCTGCCAATTAAACTCTGAATACATTCATTGAAGCTAAACTTTGGTCTTCTCTCTGCTTCTTTTTCATTTATCCTTTCTTCCCTCCTTCCCATCTTCTTTCTCTTTGTCTATGTTTGTTATTTCCCTAAGCAAGAGCATGAGCAACTTATGGAGAATGTTAGAAAACGATTCTTGCATTTTTTTCAGAGGGTTCATCAACATGACCTTTCAAAACCCTCACAACTGGGAGATTCTATAAGTCTGTGAAATGCCTTGGTGGAGAAAACAAATCCTAGCCTTGAAGCCAGACAGACCTGGGTTAATCTCCTAGCTCCCACCTGTGCTGGCTGTGTGACTTCAGGAAAGTGACTTAACCTCTCTGAGCCTCAGCTGCTCATCTGAAAACCTGGGCCAATGTCAACCACCAAATCATAGCTTTAAGGATTAAATAAAAATTTGTTTATAAAACATACAGCAAGGATAGAAATGAAAGGATGAGTCAGAAACTGCTGGTGGCAACGCTGGGAAGCACCTGCCTCAGGAGAGAAGCTGAGGGCTGCAGGGTGTGGCCCATATGTGGACAGAGAGAGAACAAGTTCCCTAGGCTGGTGCCTAGAGAGTTCAACACTGCTGCTCAGAGGAGCTCCTCTGCTCCATTCATTCCCCAGGGCCTGGCTGCACTTCTGTCTCCCTGTCCGTCTGTCCCCTAGAACCCAGGATAGGAGCCGAGATGACTACAGTCTAAGTCCCTTACATGTGAACCTGCTTGTTGTGAACTTTCAAAGATGCGAACATGTGCTCCCAGGCCACCATCGGGCTCTCCCTTTGAGGCTCCACACCCTGGCATGTGGTCATTTCTCCTGGGCTTTGCCGCCTCTGACTTGACTGGATTTATCTCTCCACTCCATTTGGACCTTCCTGCTTTTATTTATTTATTTTTTAAATTCATTCATCCATAAATATTTTGTGGTGTCTACAGGGTGCCGGGCTCTGTGCCAGGGCTCTGAGAATCCCCCGCACTTGTACCATCTATCTGCCCCGGGGATCCTGCTGCTTTCTGTCAGCTTGGGAATAGCCCCCACCCTCGGGATAGCCCCTCCCTTTCCGGAGGCTGCCTGCTGCGCTGCAGGGGGCCTACCCCCTGCCAGGAGCAACCCCTGACATTCAGTTATTTGTTGATTAAATGAACACATAGACAAGAATTTTTTTTTTTAATTACCACCCCTTCCAGCTCCCCAGCCCCCTTCCCAACTGATGTCACCCAAATTGCTCTGCATTGTGATGAGTTAAATGTTGGCGGCTTGGGGATGGTGAAGAAGCTGGTTCCCCAGCTCTCAGGCAGCCATTACCAGCAGCTCTGAGAGTATCTGATTTTCAAGTGTCTCCAGGGCCTAAAAATGCTAATGCTGGCTCTTTCTCTATTACTATAATAATACTTAGCAGTCATGTCCTGCCGCAGATAATCAGTTCAAGGGTACCCACAGCCCCTGGAGAGGTGAGTCCCTTTTAGCACCGTGTTGTAGATGGGCAGCTATGGGGTGATGGGGTTTAGCTAAGGCACCTCGGCTCTTGTGTGAAATACATTAAGTCCCCTACATATGGACTGGTTCCATTCCAAGAGCTCATTCTGAAGTCCAATTTGTTCGTAGTTAGCCTAGGTACCCAACTAACACAATCGACTATATAGTAGTGTACTGTAATAGAGTTATAATACTTTTCACACAAAAAATACATTTAAAAAAGCACAAAAAATTAAGGGAACATTTTTCATCTTACACTCCAGTACCTTGAAAAGTACAGTAGTATAGTACAGTAGCTGGTGATTTTTAGCACTATCAGCTATACCACCGCTGCTTTTAAGCCTGCATTCAGACATCCTGGGCTTGAAATAAGGATCCTACGCTACTGTACTCTATGCAGTACTGGACAGTACCCCAAAGCACAACCACTTACAGAGAATGCAAGCACATGTACACCAGACATGTGAACTGACTTATGTGATTGGACATGGAAACACATGCTCGCGTCTTTGAAAGTTCACACAGTGAAGGTTCACGTGTGGGGGACACTGTAGTCATCTTGGCTTCTGCCCCGGAGGTATGCCCGGTGGAGGTTTGTCCCCTCAGAGAGCAAACATGCAGCATCTCCCCAGGACCTTAGCCCACAGTGGTCTGGCAGGAGGTGACTGGGCCACTTACTTCCCAGAGGCAAAAATGAAATCCTGACAGCGATGAGATGGAACAATCCACTGTATGAGAAATTAACCAAGTAAATGGTGAAATACTCTGTTACAGTTTTATGGGCTCAAAATAGTAAAATTTTCAACCACATTGAAAAAAGTTGATGAACACTGCAAGGTTGGGGGGGCGGGTCTCAGATTAGGAGAAGCAATCTGCTCTAAGCAGGGATGTGTCTAAATCACCAAGAATGGTCCAGAGCACCTGAAAAGCTACATCTCTCACCTGGCGGCCCCAGAGGGGAGTTGAGAAACCCCATGTGCCCCCAGAGAATCCCTCATACTGTTCTCCTCCTTACACATAGGCTGAACAACTGATCAGTTTCAGGGAGAGAGGGGAGGCAGGAGGCACAGAGAGGCAGAGTGTCTGGAATGACATCCAGGGAGCCCTTGGTTATATTCTCATCAGTCTGTGAATGGTACTGCCCCAAGTCCAGCCAGGTCCTTCAGAACCGTAGCGTGTAGACATTGAAACAACTAAAAAAATTCTAACCTAATCCGGAAACTGATGTTCAAAGCGTTTAAATGCCTTGTGGGAGGTCATCCACCTAATAAGTACCAGAGCTATGTTTTTCGTATTAATAATATTATCAAGATTATTAATAAAGTTGCAATGGATATCAACATGGCTGCTGAATCAGCCAGTGTTCTTTGCCTAAAGTAATACAGATATGGGAGTATAGTGGCAAGAAAGAATAAAATTAGTGCAAAAGCGAAAACATGAGAAGTGCAGGAAGGAAAAAGAGGGGGAGCATTCTGACCCAGAAAGCAAATATTTTTCTTGTCCCCACATGTGTTTGTAGGATTCTGGGCAATTCAACATAGTGTGAGCTCTGAGTGTTTTTTGACCAAATGGGACTTAGGATTCCTGTATAGTCCTTGAAAACTTTTGGCACCGTCTTATGTAAAAACAGCAAAAAAATCCTTATGCCCCTTGAATTTGCACTGCTTGACTTATTTGCTTAGAAACTGGAAACTTCATCTCATTGTAAAGTTGCTGGTCACTTGGCCACAAAATGCCAAAACCAGTGTGTGGAACAGGCGATGCTGGAGAGTCTCCTAGAGAATGGGGCAGGGCTCTTCCCAAAGTCAAGGCTGGTTTCCAGGGGTCTTCAGAGTAAAAGGATGAAAGTGCTTCTCCAGGAATCCACACGCCCTGTTCTAACTGGGAGCTGCTCTGAAGATGCTCTACGGCTGCCTCCGTGTCTGTCGAAACTCCTCAAATGGCAAAAACTAAGTGCTCAGTTTGACTGAGAAAAATAAAAGTTCCCCCGCTGAAATTGCCTGCTAGTTATTCCAGGGACATTCTTCCTGTCAATTTTTTATTAATTATTCAGGGGAAGTGATTCTGTAAAGCAACACACAGGGAAATGATTCATCTGACATAACTTCCTCCGTTTTCCATCCAACTGAAACAGTTCCAAAAGCTTCAACTAACCATCAAGTTGGGAGAAAACTAAACTGAATGTCTTCCAAACACACCACCACTTCCTGAGTTGAGCTCCCCAGCAGAAGCACTGGCCTGAGTGCAAGCCCTGGATATATTTTGTGTCCCTTCCCCTCCTGTGGTATTTATAGTGAAGCATGGATTCTATAAATACATTCTAATACATGACTGAATCCATTTTAATAACGAGTGACTCAGGTTATGAGTAAGAACACCCCAGAGTCTTAAGTATTTATTTGAAAGATTTAAAATGCTATAAATTATAGATGTTTGAGGTGTAAACCACTATTACATAAGAAACTTAAAATATTAACAAAAATTGGCTATCATGCTATCATGAAATTACACAATTACTATAACTTCATGTCATCTTACTACAATCTATGCCTTCTATAGATTACCTATTACATGTTATCTTAACTATAGATACAGGTTATCTTACTATTTCGTTCCTTTTTTGTGTGACCATGCTGTGTGGCACGTGGGATCTTAGTTTCCGGACTGGGGATCGAATCCACACCCCCTGATCTGGATGCACACAGTCTTAACTACTAGACCACCAGGGAAGTCCCCTTACTCATTTATACCTGAGAGGTTGTGCCCTGTTACTAACCTCTCCCCATTTCCCTGCCCCCAGCCCTGACAGTCACCATTCTACTCTGTATCTATGTAATGTGTTGGTTTTTTTTTCTCTTTAGATCCTGTATATAAGTGACCTCATGCGGCATTTGTCTCTCTCTGTCTGACTTATTTCACTTAGCATAACGCCCTCAAGATCCATCCATGCTGTTTCAAATGGCAGATTTTCTTTTTTTTGAAGCTGAATAATATTCCATGGTGTGTGTGTATACCACATTTTCTTTATCCATTCATCCAAGCACATAGGTTGTTTATATACTTTGGCTATTCTGAATAATGTTATTGGCTATTATGAAAATGAGTGTACAGATATCTCTTTGAAATAATGATTTTGCTTTCTTTGGATATATACCCAGAAGTGGGATTGATGGATCAGATGGTAAGTCTATTTTTAATTTCTTGAGAAATCTCCATACTGTTTTTGATAGCAGCTGTACCAGTCTCCACCACCAGTGTATGAGGGCCCCCTTTACTCCACATTCTCACCAGCATTTGTTATCACCTGTCTTTTTGATAACAGAAAACAAATGTGAAGTGATAGCTCACTGTGGTTTTGATTTGTGACGATTAGTGATTTGAGCATCTTTTCATGCACCTGCTGGCCATGAGACGGTCTTCTCTGGAAAAACGTCTAATCACATCCCTTTCCCATTTTAAAAATTGGGTTATTTGGCTTCTTGCTATTGAGTTGTGCGAGTTCTTTGTAAAATTAGGATGTTAATTATTACTTTCAGATATACGGTCATTGGATATATGGTTTGCAAATATTTTCTTATTGGATATATGGTTTGCAAATACTTTCTTCCATTCCACAGATGACTTTTCATTTTGTTGGTGGTTTCCTTTGCTGTGCAGGAGCTTTTTAGTTGGATATAGTCCCACTTGTTTATTTTTGTTTTTGTTTCATTTACTTTCCATGTAAAAAAAAATCATACCCAAGACAAAGGTTAACAGCTTTTTCTATAAAATTTATTCTATAAGTTTTATGGTTTTGCATCTGATACTTAACTGTTTAACCCATTTTGAGGTGATTTTTGTGTATGACGTAAGATAGGAGTTCAGTGACATTCTTTGCCATGAAGAAATCTAGTTTTTAGAGCACCATTTTTTGCAGAGGTTGTCTCTTCCCTGGGCTTCCATGGTGGCTCAAATGACACAGAATCTGCCTGCAACTCCGGAGACATAGGTTCGATCTCTGGGTTGGGAAGATCCCCTGGAGAAGGGAATGGTTACCCATTTCAGTATTCTTGAAAATTCCATGGACAGGGGAGCCTGGCAGGCTACAGTCCACGGGGTCGCAAAGAGTCAGACATGACTGAGCGACTCAGCACAGCACAGCATAGGTTTATTTCTGAGCTGTTTATTCTGTTTCTTTGATCTATGTGTCTGTTCTTAATGCCAATACCATGCTGTTTTGATTATAATAGCTTTGTAATATACTGGTGGCCCTTGAAGAACAGGAGTCTGAATTTCATGAGTCAACTGAAACACAGATGTTTTTCAATAGATACGAATTGCAGTAAAATGCAATCTGATCCCTGGTTGGTAGAATCCAAGGCTACTGAACTCTGGATGAAGAGGATGGCTGACTGTAAAGTGACATGCAGCTTTGCAACTGCGTAAAGGGCTGGCACCTTGTGTGTTGTTCAAGGTCAACTGTAGCTTGAAATCAGGATGGATGGTGCCTCCAGATTGGTTCTTCTTTCTCAAGATTGCTTTGGCTATTCAGGATCTTTTGTGGTTCCACAGAAATTTTTGGATTATTTGTTCTAGTCTGTGAAAAATGCCATCAGTATTTTGATAGAGATTGCACAGAATCTGTAGATTGCTACGGTAGAATAAAGTTTAAACAATATTAATTCCTCCAATTCATTTATTTGTTTCTCCCTTAATTTCTTTCATCAGTGTTTTATAGTTTTCAGTGTACAGTTCTTTCACTTCCTTGGTTAAATTTATTCCTATGTATTCTATGTTTTCTGATGCTATTGTCAAGGTAATTGTTTTCTTAATTTCTCTGAAAGATTGTTGCTGTAGAGAAATTGAACTGATTTTTGTATATTGATTTTATATCCTGCAACTTTACTGAATTTATTTATTGGTTCTAACAATTTTTGGTGGAGTCTTTAGGGTTTTCTATATATAATATCATTTCATCTGCAAACAGAGACAATTTTACTTCTTCCTCTTGGACAAAAGTATTATTTAAATGTGCAGGGTGAATTCAAGGAAAGCACAGGGGTGAAAGAGCATGGCACCATACCCACATTACAAGACTAAAAACTTACGGCCACTTCTTCCCAGTTGGTTGCTGGGCACACTGAGTTTTATGAGCATTTGAAAAAGAAGATTTCATCAGTCATTCAAAGGCATGGATTTTAAATGCAATTACTGTATATAATTAGCTGTTTCATCTCCGGGTGCCAGTGAATTTGGAATTTAATCTCTGATTGCACAAAATAGAATACTAAGCAGCTTACTCTGTCTAAGGGCTGGTAGAGTTGTTTATTGGTGTATGGATAACGCAGCCAAATTCCTTATAGCTACCATGGACAAACATCACAGAGAAAAGGATAGTGTGGGACTCCCCTGGTGGTCCAGCGGTTAAGACCCTGTGCTTTCAGTGGAGACGGTGTGGGTTTAGTCTCTGTTTGGGAGACTAAGACACCATATGCCATGCAGCAAAGAAACAAACAAAAAAAGACAAGGATGCAGAAAAGCTACCGGCTCTTAAAAGAGGTTTAGGCATCTTTAAACTTGTGCTGAAGACACTGTTCAAAAGTCTTCTTTTGATGACCCTCCCATTGCCTTGCTCATGCAAGGTGGACTCCATCCCCACTCTCACCTCAACATAGCACCTACTAGACTGTTTCCATGTCTGCTTTTCTTACAGGATTATAAGCTTCAGGAGGGCAGAGGCCATGTCTTATTAAACTTTGTGTTTCTGTCATAAAGCACAGTACCTTGGTATACCATAAATGAATACATGGATGAGCTGCCAATTAAAATCAGCAGATTTACAAAATCAGCAGTCTATTTAAATAGTTGTTTTCTATGTCTCTAAAGAAAAACGAACTGTTTAAATGATATTTACTTCTAAGTCCTTTTCCAAGATAAAGCTTCAGCAAAATCCAATTTTTTTCACAGGTTGGGTGGTCTCCTTTCAACCTTGCATCTAAGCTTTTGTCATCACTGTAGGAGAATTCACAGAGTCCAAAATTTTCAGTGACACAGCCAACCCCCACCTCCACCCCCCTGCCACGTTGGGGGGATGCCTGTTGTATATCCATGTACACTAGTAGGTAGGTACCTTTAGTCCCTAAGTCTTGTCCAACTCTTTCCGACCCTGTGGGCTGTATGCTGCCAGGCTCCTCTGTCCGTGAGATTTCCCAGGCAAGAATACTTGAAGTGGGTTGCCATTTCTTTCTCCAGGGGATCTTCCTGACCCAGGTATGGAACTTGGTCTTTTGCACTGCAGGCAGACTGTTTGCCAACTGAGCCACCAGGTAAGCCCCTTGTGTACACTAACAATGACTTGAGAACAATAGTTGCATATATATTAATAAAGGTAGGCCATTAAGTTTAAGTGGGTCTTTATCCAGCCCTAATTCTGGTTTCAGTTCATAGCATATCTGTGAAGTTTTTTTAGTTATTACTGTGATGTAAGCTTCCTGAAACCAAGAAGTGTTATCAGTGTTGTTCAAAGCTGTATACTCAGCAAACTCAACAGTCCCTGGATCATAGGCAATGCTCAAAAATACTTCCTGAGTGACTGAATTTGTATACGTGGCAGCCACTGGGATAGAAGGTGGCTATTGAAAAATTGAGAGCTACTTTGTTTCCAAAATAATTTCAGTGGACTAAAAGCCGAAACAGCAGAAATACCACAGGCGTCAAAAGTTTTGTGGGTTTTTCTTGTAATGATTTTTATCCCCAAGGGGGTAAAAGAAACCCCTAAAATCTGTGTAGGGAACACAAAGCAAGCAAATTCCCCCTTAAAACATGTCTATAGTAATAGCTTTCTCCGGGCTCCACGGGAAAGGTCCCTCAGAGGACCGTAGCAGCTCCCCCATCTTGGGAGTGGCCTGGACAAATCAGTACAACAGAGACCCAATAGGCAACACACCAAAGAAACTGTAACGGCGGATGGAAGGGACTTCCGGGGTCCTCCTGGCCGAAGGCAGCGTGTCCATCCGCAGGTGGAACGCATGTGCGCGGTCGGTGTGCGGTTTGTGATTCGCCTGTATCCCTGCCGCTGCGGAAGTGAGCTCAACAGCAAAAAAAAAAACAAACCCAAAAACAAACAGAAACTTTGCTGTGGTTTCTGAACACTGGGGTTTCCATAGGTGACCCAAGAGGTTTTGTAACTTCCACATGAAGCTATTTGCCAAATGACTCACTCCAGAGCCGGAGAAAGATTGATCCACCCCCGTCAGCCTCCTCTCTGTTGTCATGACCGCCAGAGAGACACTGGGGAAGGAAAATGGGGATATTCCAGTTTTTCCTGTGTTCCAGTCTCTCAGCTCCAGTCCCTCTGCAGGGAAAGGAAAACTCTGGGTACCAGGTTCGTTTAGCTGATCCTTGGTGCGGTGAGGCCAGCCCTCGCCTCTTCTGTCACTTCTCCAGGTACTAAGGACCCCAGGGAGCTCTGGCCAGCGTAGTGAAAGTGAAGTTGCTCAGTCGTGTCCGACTCTTTGCGACCCCATGGACTGTAGCCTACCTGGCTCCTCTGTCCATGGGATTTTCCAGGCAATAGTACTGGAGTGGATTGCCATTTCCTTCTCCAGGGGATCTTCCCGACCCAGGGATCGAACCCGGGTCTCCTGCATCATAGACATACGCTTTACCGTCTGAGCCACCAGCTGGGTCCCCCTGCCCCTCGGTCAGGCACCCCGTGTGCACGTCTGTGTCCATGAGTGTGTGCAGGAGGAATGTTCGAGGAAGTCCAGGCGTGACTCTATAAACAGTTTCTCACTCTTCAGTTGGTAGACCAATCCTTTAGGGACCATTCTCCTGCCTGAGAATGTTTGCATCTGGAATATAGTGATCGTGAAAAACACTAGGTCCTCTTCTCAGAGATCAGTCAAACCCTCTCTGCACCGCAGCCATGAGAATGCCACCATTCCTTTTTTTTTTTTTTTTTTTGCCTTTGCTGGGTCTTTGTTGTGGCATTCAGGCTTTTCTCTAGTTGCAGCGCCTGAGGTTCTCTTGTGGAGCATGGGCTCAGTGGTTGTGGCTCCGGGGCTGAGTTGCCACCTGGCATGAGGAGTCTTAGTTCCTCCCCCAGGGATGGAATCCATGTCCCCTGCACTGGAACGTGGATTCGAACCATTGGATCATCAGGGAAGTCCCCCGTTCTTTTGTGCTGCTTCTGTCTTTTCCCTGCAGTCATGCCCTGTGGTTGGACTGCTTGCTAGACCTAGGTGCCCCCAGCCAGGGCTGTAGGTCACTGAAAGCAGAATTTGGGGTTCCCCAGCTAGGATAGGCTGGCTCCACCCTCTATAAGGGATCAATGTTGATATGTAGCCCCATCAAGGTGTAGGTCATCTGTGTTGTTTCCACCGGTCGGTCTCCTTGTCTGCAGCTGCCCTTCCTTTTCACCAAGACCAGATGTTGATGACTTGCTAACTGCAAAGGTTTGTCCTTCTAAATGGTCTCCTGGGACTTCCCTGGTGATCCAGTGGTTAAGATTTCACCTCCCATTGCAGTGGGGGCAGGTTCAATTCCTAGTCGGGGAGCTGAGATCCCACATGCCTCTTGGCCAAGAAAACAAAACATAAAAACAGAAACAACATTGCAACAAATTCAATAAAGACTTCACAAATGGTCCACATCCAAGAAGACCCTTTAAAAAACAATCAAGTAAATTCTTTTATGAATTCTGTCTGGTGAAGTTCTCTATGTGCTAACAGTAACAGGAGTTGAGGTGTATCCATCACTTTCATGCCAGGCACTTAGCCAAAGCCACTGCAAACTTCCTCTTATTTAAGCCTTAGGGTATTTCTTAAACTAACTGGCATGATGTTCATTTTCCAGATGAGGAAACTGAGGCTTCCAGAAAATAAAATCCTTCTTGAAATCACACAGCGCTCAAGTGGCAGAGGCTAGGTGGATACCCAGGAGGTTGGACCCCAAAATCCTTGCTCTGAATCGTAGCCACCAGGCTTGGCCAGCTTCACAGCATCTCAGCCCATGGGGGATGTATGGAGTTTGGCAAAAAGGGAAGAAAAGGATGAGAAAACTGATTTTGGATGTACAAGCTCTGGGTGAGGGTTAACACATCCTTTTCCCACTGCCTTATACACAGTTATGCTATTTTCCTGCTTGGCTCCCAAGGGAAGGAGAGTGAGAGTCTAGTTCAAGGCTGTCCCAGCACCACCCAGGTTCTCTGCCTCTGGCCCTGTGGTGACTGCTGGGCTCCTTTGCTGCCTCTCCAGTCCTGCCAGGGGACAAGTGCAGTCTGGAGACCATGGGGTTCTGCTGGTCCAAGTGGAGTGTAAACCAGAGAGCTCCTCTGTGGGCACCCAGTGAAGCAAAGAGAAGAGGGATGTGGGTTCAGTTGACCTCCGCCCTGACCTCACCTGGAGTTGAACTTCATCCTTACTGCTCACATCCACACTGCCCGTAGCCTCAGTGGTCCTTGAGCTTCACATTCCACTGGACAGGGCACTGCACTTGGCAAAGAGGACCATGGTCTGACCCCTGGACTGACCCCGGAGGAGAGCAGGCGGCCATGCTGAGACAGACACAGACCTGGGCAGCAAGACCAGTTCTTAGCCCTGACACCAACTTGGCCATACCAGCAAAGCCATTCAACTTCTCTGGATTTCTTATTTCTCATTCTCAAAATGAATGAGGAGCTTGGGTTTCACTCAGTCTCTAAAAATTCCTTTCAATGCTAAGACCCAGTGATTCTAAATGTTTCCCCTCCTGGGCAGCCCCATTTCCATTCTCCTCCTGTGAACCAGGGGACCTTCTTCAGTGGGGATGATGGCCGAGTTCCCAGGAGGCTGTGCACCAAGGGCACAGGGATTACAGAACAGAAGGGGGATTGTTCCATCCGCTGGCAGGAGGAAGTGGCATCCTCCACAGCCCCGCTCAGAGGCAGATTTCAGAGCCACAGAATTCTTAGGGCTCTCAGTGCATTTCCAGAGGATGAGACCTACGACTTCCCCGGGAGCTGGTGATGAAAGGCACCCCTCCACAGTGGAGACTGATGCTCACACAGGCGGAAGTGGCTTTTCCCCCAAATCCTCCATCATCGTCACTCATGATTAAGTGAATTTAATAACAATGCCCCCTCCCCACCAACCAAATGACTTCTCTCCAAATTTATGATGTTCCAACTATTGACTGTGATTAACTGCTATAGCCACTGCATAACAATCTGGAGGGCTATTGTGCAGGGGAAAGCTCCTTGAACTTCAAGGAGCTTTGCTCACTTTTCAGAAGGAGAGAAGGCAGGGGCATTAGCTGGAGGCTCTCTTATCCACTTGGCTATTTGTTGTTGTTGTTCAGTCACTCAGTTGTGTCTGACTCTTCGCAAACCCATGGACTGCAACATGCCAGGCTTCCCTGTCCTTCACTAGCTCCGGGAGCTTGCTCAAACTCATGTTCATTGAGTCGGAGATGACATCCAACCATCTCACCCTCTGTTGCCCCCTTTTCCTCCTGCCTTCAATCTTTCCCAGCACCAGGGTCTTGGCTATGGTATTCTTCAAAGTAAAACATTCCAAGATGAAAGTGGAGCTCAAATTACCAGATCAGCAAATAATGACGTGGGGAAAATGAGGAAATAGGTATCACGTGGGCAGTGGTTGACACATCTTTCTTATCTGTGGCTCTCAGCATGCAGGGGCTGCTCAAGGTCACTGCCCACAAGGTCTGGCTGACTTTCTTAAAGCAAGATCAGAGAGCAAATCATAAATGGAGGCAAATTTCAGCTGGGTCTTTCAACCAGCCATTTTGCTCTATGAAAGGTCACAAGGTGACAGGGTAATTGGAGGGTTTGGATAAGCTGGTGAGGGAATAAAGGCTTTTCCCAAGGATGATAAAAGCAGAGAAACAGCTCTCTGCCCTAAACTGGCTGCCCTGTTTCTTCAAAAATAGGTTCTCTAACGTGGAGAAGCAGAAATCGAAACCTTCCTAAATCCCCCTCGAATGTTTGGAATGGAACAAAAACACCTATTTCATGAAAAAAAAAAAAAAAATTACGTTTTGAAAGATCCCAGCAACAGGAGGCACCAGCTGCTGGGTCATCTAAGTGTTTTTGGAAAAGGAAAAGAACTATTCGGCATGAAAGATTCAGGAATGTCTGTTGACATATTAAGGAAACAACCTCAGGGGACAGCTGACAAGGCTCCAAGAAACATTACCAAGGGAACAGTGACGCAAACGCGTTCCGTTTTTACAGGCGGGCCGGCTGCCAGGCTCCCTCGCCTGGCGGCTGATGTAATGCTAATCTCTCTCTGGGTTAGCGTTGCTTGGATATCAACTCAAGCGGCTCAGTCAGCTGCAATCAATAGCAAGCTCCTTTTATAGAAGATAGTAAAAGAAAAAATATGTATACAGAGAGTGAGAGAGAACCCCAGATTCTGGTGTGCTGAAAACCTATACACTGTGTCAAAAACGAGAGAGGCAAAGGAAAGAAGGACCAACACAAAGCTAAGAAGCACCTACAAATGCATTCAGGTGTCTTTCCATAGAATAAGGCCAGTTGTCAACAAAAGATACTATTATTTCATACTACTAGTTTTTTTTAAAGCATAACTAAGGAATATGCCTAATTCCCAGCTGAGCTAAATGAAGATGGAAGAAAACAGAAGACATTAGGTGGGAATGTGAAAATAATGATTTTTTTCATTATCGAGTAAATGGGCTGATTCCTTTTAAAACCCCTGCGTAAAATACTGCTTTTGAAAAATTCTGTCTTCAAGACCACTGCTTTTCAATTATTTTAGAATAAATAATAAGATGAATTATGCAAATTTTAATCAGCCTTGGATTGAATGCTTATGTCAAGGGTCCTCTACAATGGGCTAAGGGGGCACTTTTGCATTTTCTCTTTCTCAGGCATGGCAATTTTAACTGTCCAAGAGTGATAAAGAGGAACCCATTTTAAAAGCTCAGTTCAATTATGCACATCCTTCTTTATTTTCTAGGTCATACTTAGATGGAAGGAACTGATGTGATCTTACACAGAAGACCAACAGCAAAAGCATCCCTCATTCCAAGACTTCCAGAATCTAAATAATAATAAAGTGGGGGTGGGGTGAAAGGGAAGGATGAACACCAATGGAGACAGAGTTATTTTTTAATAATAATGAGATGCATATAATGATGATACAGCACATTAGATGCAGGAATCAGGTCCACTAGGATGGTAGTGACGTGATACCAATGACACATGATTCACCTTTGACGTATTTAAAACACTGTCCTTCTAAGGTAGTGAGGCTTTTTTTTTTCCAACCCAAAGGAAATTTAAGCTTCGGGGAGTCAATAAGCCTCATGAATTTATATGAAAAGTTTATGGCTATATACATATTTTTCTGGGAGGAAGTCTTCCACCTTTCATTAGATTTTCAAAAAAGTCCAAAAGCTCCTCCAGTGTGAAAACTGATGAATTCTAAGGAGTTAAAAATCCTTCAGGAATTTGATCTCAATTATCCTTTAGCTCCCAGGGAGATCATTTATTTACAGGTAAAGAAAGTGGGAAATTGAGAGGCTAAGTTGATTGCCCAAGGTCATGAAGTGGCCTGGTCTATTATTATCAGTGACACTAAGATCAGGCGGTCCCCTCGTATGAGTTTCTGTGGCATGTCCATTAGTCAGGAATGTTCCTTTAGAGCACTGCTTACTAGGGAAGGACCAGAGGAAGCTTGGGATGCCTTCTGATGAGGTCAATTTCAACTTAACTGACAGCCCCGGCCCCCATCCTTTCCCATGCCTGCCCACCCTGCCCTCTCGGGCCCCCACCTGCTACCCAAAGTCTCCTTTCAGTGAGGCCAAGGCTAAGCAGAAGACTCAACTGCAGAATTTCAACATTTTAACAGTCTCACATAAGAATGTAATTTTAGCATCACCTTTCTTTGATAAAGCGATGTTTGCTTTGGAATCTTGAAACACTTCCTATCTGGCAGAAAGGATACAGAACAGGAAACTAGGGCACACAGATAGGAGGGAACCTCCCAGAATTGTAGAAAATAGGATGCAAATTTAGTTCTCCATACTCACAGGCTGGTCTGTTCTACATTGACTTACACCAGCTCAGTCTAGCAATCAAGACCTGCATTTTGAATCAAATTCTTCCTGCCTGTAGGGAGGGGTCAGCCATGGATGGTGCAAAAAGTCCTCAAGTAGGAACGCAAGAAAAGAGAGTGGAGTGGAAGGCGTGAGTAGGGATTTTAATATAAATATTAAAAAGTGTAACATTTAATGTCATTTTACCATTCTAAAATCATATTTGTTCATTGTAGGAAATTTGGGAAAAACAAAAGTAAAGAGAAGAGGAAGGAAAAAAATATTTAATCCCATTTCTCCCAGGTGTGATCCTAAAAGAATAAACATCTTCATTGTTAGGACTAGCTTCTCCTCTTTCTAACCATGACCTTGAAGTCACAAACTCTTGGTTTCTTTGGGAGGAAAAATGCAGATGATAAAACCTTTCTTGCAGGCCTGCCAGACTTGCTACACAGCTCAAATAAGATTATGGATTTGAAAATGGGAAAACTCATTTGGAAAGCACAAATATCTATATTATCTATAGAAGGAATTCATACTATTACCCTTAGAGGTTGCTTTGTCACGATTGTACTCAAAACTGCTGAAACTATTCCCTTAAAAACACTGCTTCTTGGGACTTCACTGGTGGTCAAGTGCTAACACTCCATGCTCCCAATGCAGGGGGCCAGGGTTCAATCCCTGGTCGGGGAACTGGATCCCACATGCTACAATGAAATATCCTGCATGTGGTAACTAAGACCTGGTGCAGCCAAATAAATAAATATTAAAAAATACTGCTTCTCATGCTAATTCTCTGCTTTAGAACTTACCAGGATCCCTTTGGCCTGTTATGCAAATCCAAGTGTCTGGTCAGGCTTTTCTTAATTCAGAACCCAATCTTGTCTTTGGTGCCACCAACTACAACTTCTGATGCCAATTTTACTCCATCCAAGGAAATCTTAACAACACTGACCCACAAATTGTTTCATATCCTGAAACTTTTCATAAGCTTTCCTTCATGTCTCACATTTTAGGCCACCTTAAAATGCAGATCACTTTTAATGCTTTATTTAATATCATTTCCATCAAAAGATGGCATGCTGAGGAAAGTGGGTAACCTACTCAGAGCTAGTTTTATTCATGATTATTATGTGACATGTCATTTAAATTTACATCCATCTTGTGATTTTTCTCCTGCAAACTTTTGTTTTCATTCCCTACATCCTTTTCTAAAATGCTGAAAAAATAGATTTTTACAAAACACGGGATATGAATGTCATTTGTTGTGTATGAATTTGCTAAGAAATTGGGTGTACCACAGCTGTTATTTTTTCCACATATCCTCCTCAATCTGTCATGCATTTACTATGTTTTATAAATATGTGACATATTTGGAAATATATTGTTCACATATCTTTCATGTTTTCCATTCAAGTCATGCTAAAAATATAGTATCAGTTTGTCAACATGGCTTGCAAAGACGACAAGATCTCCTCATTTGAAAATTCTAAGAGAGTCCAGAGTCCAGACCAGGCAGTTATTTCAAGAAGTTTAGCTTCCTGTTTCTTACTTTGCCATGTTCAGATATGGCCCTGTGTCATGTAGAAATTCTGTTTTAAGCATCTCAGATACAAAAATATCTGAAGTGAGGAAAGTTACTCAAATTGCTTCATGTCCTAGAATGCTGTTTAACTTGCTCCAAGTACACGAGGAGTAATAGTCTGGGTTCTCGCACTTTCTTTCTGAGAAGTCAGCAACCTTACACTGAGATAAAGCTGTTAGGACGGTTCCATGAACTGAATGCTCAGAGGTGTGCAAATCATAAACTGAGCTGGCTTCCAGATCATTAAAAATGCTTGTTTGCTTTTCCATGCTTGTTTTGTTTGGCTTGACCACAGCCTTGGATGGAGGTTAAGTCATGTCACTTCCCAGAGAGTTTAGGACCCAGGTATGGCTTTATGTGTCTGTAATGTTGACTTGGGGGAACTTAGAGATGGAAGACATGAAAAATACTCTAAATGCATGTGTGTGTGTGTGTGTGTGTGTGTGTGTGCGCGCGTGTGCGTGTGTGTGTGCGTGTGCGCATGTGTGCTCAGTCACGTCCGAATCTTTGCAACTCCATGGACTGTAGCCCACCAGGCTCCTCTGTCCATGGGATTTTCCAGGCAAGAATACCGGAGTGGATTGCCACTTCTTCCTCCAGGGAATCTTCTTAACCTAGATTTTGAGCCCATGTCTCCTGCACTCGCAGGTGGATTCTTTACCACTGAGCCACCTGGGAAGCCCTGGACTTTAAATATCAGTTCTTAAAAAACAAAAATAAACATCCTTTTTCAGTCAAAAGAACAAGGCAGTGGTTAAACTGGGAAAACGAGTCAGTATCCAACTCTTTTAAAATTATCTTCCATTTTATAAATTACATATGTCAGTTTCTTTTAAATAAGGGCAAGACAAGCCTAAGAAACCTATCCTCCAGATCTCATATTTTCAACTGATAGAACCATTTCAACAACAACCATGCTTATTACACTGTTATTATTTATTACATGTTTATTTCCTGCGTTAATCGAATCTTAACACATCAGTAGCCGACTCTTCCCTTGCAGGAGGGAAGCCTGCTCAGCGGGCCCTTGCTCTGCAAAGCTGTCTTCCCAGACGGGACTGTGTGTGCATTGGTTCTGTGTAGCTGTACCACCGGAGCTGACCTCCGACTCTCCAGTGTCTATCTCCCTTCATTAGTGTGCCAGGTCCAGATACACAGAGGACCAGGGGACCATGCAATCTGGCTGTGGATGCTGTGGAAGAGAGTTTTTAAATTTAATTTTTATTTTATATTGGAGTATAGTTGATTTACAATGTTGTATTAGTTTCAGGTGTCCAGCAATGAGATTCAGTTATACATATATCCACTCTTTTTCATATTCTTTCCCCATATAGGTTATTATAAAATATTGAGTAGAGTTACCTATGCTATACAGTAGGCTCTTGTTGATTGCCTATTTTATACATAGTAATGCGTCCATGTTAATCCCTATGTTAATCCTAATTTATCCCTCCTCCCCTACTCTCCGCTTTGGTAACCATCAGTTTGTTTCCCAAGGCTGTAGCTTTGTTTCTGTTTTGTAGATAGGTTCATCTGTATCTCTTTTTTTAGATTCCACTTATAAGTGACATCATATGATATTTGTGTTTCTCTGTCTGATTTACTTCACTTAGTATGATCGTCTCTAGGTCCATCCATGCAGAATAGGTTATTGATTTAGAGCTCAACTTTGAGGTAAAACTTTTTTTTATTTGGTTTTTTAAATTGGAGTATAATTGATTTACAATGTTGTGTTAGTTTCTGCTGTACATCAAAGGGAATCAGCTATATGCATACATTTATCCCTTTCCTCTTCAGCCTCACTCTGCACCCCCATCCCATCCCTCTATTCATCACAGACCTCCCTGTGCTATGTAGCAGCTTTGGGGTAAAACTTTGAAGGAAGTTCAGAAAGGGTTCTAACGTGCGCCCGGAAAGGGGATCCCCCAGTTTCTGGGAGACACTTGGGCTGTCTCTTGAGAGTGCCTCCCTGCTTATCATTAAAAAAAAAAAAAAAAACAAAACAAAAAAAACCTCTTGGTTATGTGATCACACATCCACCTTTTGAGATAACAGTGTATTATTAATCACCAGTTCCATAGCAATCTGCGTCAGGACAATAAAACCTTTGTACCCACAGCTTGTTTTTTCAAAGCCCTCTCTGCCCAGCGTCATTTTGCCTGTTCAGCAACCCTGCCAGGGAAGGCGGGTACTATTTCCTCCACTTTCCAGGCTGAGGAAGCACTCACAGCTTTCAGAGGAGGAACTGGAATGAAGCCTCACTTTCCCAGCTCCTTTTTCCTTCCTTTCAACCACAGACACTTTGGATCGGTAACTAGTCACACTTCCCTCCATCCCGACCCATGAAGACCAATGGAGGGAAAAAAGGACCTTTTCCAGAGTGTGCTCTGGAAGAAAGTTCGTGTCTTAAAAATATGAACCTATTTTCAGGGCAGGAATAGAGACACATCTCTAGGTACTTGTAAACATGGGGAAGGGGTTGGCGGGTGGGTAAATTGGGGGATTAGGACTGACAAACTGTGGTGCTGGAGAAGACTTCTGAGAGTCCCTTGGACAGCAAGGAGATCAAACCTGTCGATCCTGAAGGAAATCAACCCCGAATATACATTTGAAGGACTGATGCTGAAGCTGAAGCTCCAATAATCCGGCCACCTGAAGTGAAGAGTTGACTCACAGGAAAAGACCCTGATACTGAGAAAGACTGAGGACAGGAGGAGAAGGGGATGAGAGAGGATGAGCTGGTTGGATGACGTCACCAAATCCATGGACATGAGTTTCAGCAAACTCCAGGAGATAGTGAAGGACAGGGAAGCCTGGTGTGCCGCACAGTCTGTGGTGTTGCAGAGTCGGACACGACTTAGCGACTGAATAACAACAAATATACGTTACCATGTGTAAAATAGACAGCTAGTAGGAAGCTGCTGCATAGCACAGAGAGCTCAGTCTGGTGCTCTCTGATGACCTAGAGAGGTGGGATGATGGGGGTGTTGGAAAGGAGGTCCAGGAGGGAGGGGATATATATATACATATAGCTGACTCATTTCATTGTACAGCAGAAACTAACACAACATTGTAAAGCAACCATACCCCAGCTTAAAAAATATAATTTATTATATTCATATATTTACTATATGAATTTATTGTCAGTCGCTAAGTTTTCAGTGTCCATGAATTACTTTGTGCCTATCACTCTGCTAAATGTAATGGCACATCAAAAAACATATCACAGCCTTCCTATACTCCAGTAGCTTATTGTCGAAGGCAGATTCGAAGATGACCTCTAAGACCCCTTGCTCTTGTATAATCTCTCCCTCTTGAGAGTGAGAAGGACCTTAATTTGCTTCTAGCCAATAGGATCTGGCAAAGGTGATAGGATATCACTGCTGTGATTTCATTACGTTATGTGGCAAAGGTGAAGGGATTTTTGCAGATGTAATTAAGATCTCTAATCAGTTACTGTAAGTTAACTGAAAGACAGATTATGGTGGGTGGGTCTGACCTAATCAGACAAGCCGTTTAAAAGAAGGTCTAGAGGTCAGAGACTCTAAGCAGCATACTCTCTATCTCCCTGGCAGGCTTTGAAGATGTAAACTGCCAGGAGAGTTACAGCTTCATGGGAATGAATTCTGCCCTGTGAACTTGGGTGAGCTTCCCTGGTGGCTCAGTGGTAAAGAATCCACCTGCAAAGGAGGAGACGCAGTTTGATCCCTGGGTCAGGAAAATCCCCTGGAGAAGGAAATGACAACCCACTCCAGTATCCTTGCCTGGGAAACCCATGGACAGAGGAGCCTGCCGGGCTACAGTCCATAGGCTCGCAAAGAGTCGACACGACTTAGCAACTAAACCACCAGCACTGTGAACTTGGCTGAGGACCCTGAGCCTGGCTGAGACCCCAGCTCCAGGTGACAGGCTGATGGCAGACTCCTGAGAACCTGGGCAGAGGACACAGCTCACTTGTGGTAGCTGTGAGATCATAAATGTGTGTGTCTTTAAGCTGCTAGATTTGCACTAATTTGTTACAGGGCAATAAAAGACAAATACACTTATGATCTAGGAAGGGGTTACTAGGCAGCAGAATTTAGTATCTGTCAAACCTAAGGTTTGTTAAAAAAAAAACAAAAATTTAACTTCTTGAGTATTATTGGGTAGGCCAAAAAGTTTGTTTGGGTTTCTCTGTAATGTCTCACAAACCCAAGTTATAAGTAAAAGAGCCAACTCATTGGAAAAGATCCTGATGCTGCAAAAGATTGAGGGCAGGAGGAAAAGAGGGCAACAGAGGATGAGATGGTTGGATGGTATCATCAATGAATTTGAGCAAACTCTGGGAGCTAGTGAAGGACAGGGAAACCTGGCGTGCTACAGTCCATGGGGTCGAAAAGAATCAGACACAACCGAGTGGCTGAACAACAGCAAGACGTAAATAAGATGTAGAGGTGATATGTAATGCCAATAATTACACCATGGTAATATACAGTTTTGTCATCTAGAAACAATAGTGACAGCTGTATCGTCTCCCTCTGTCTGTCCTTTTCTCATACCCACAGTAGCTCAACCAGTTGCTTATAGGAAGGACTGATTAATGCCATTAGCAATCACATTTAGAAACATCAGATAACCATTACAAGAAGGCATTTTAAATATCTGTCTTGGTTAGAGCCATCACCTTGGAGAGGAAGAGTTGGATTCTGCGCCAAGTCACAGGAAAAGATTTCTCTGGAACGCTGGGATTTCAAGGGGTATTTATTCCTATTGTAAGCATTGTAGACACTTTAACCTGAAACAGTGCCTGGACTATTACGAACATAGTAAGCACACAGTAGGTACCCAGCGAGCATTGAATACTTGAAAATGGCATCAGCTCTGGAAAACAGTCTTCACTTTCAAAATGTCAGATGGCATAGAGAGCCAACTTGTGCTTGCCAAGGGGGAGAGGGGTGGGAGAGGGAGAGATTGGAGTCTGGGATTAGCAGATGCAAACTTTTACCTATAGAATGAATAAGCAACAAGATCCTGCTTATAGCACAGAGAACAATAGTCAATATCCTCTGATAAACCATAATTTGGAAAAGAATATGAAAAAGAACTGTATATATATGTATCACTGAGTCACTTTGCTGTACAGCAGAAATTAACACAACACTGTAGGTCAGCTGTTACCTCAAGAAAAAAATAAATGAAAAAACCAGTCAGATGGAATGGTTTGTGTATTCAACACTGACCCATGGATCTGACCCAAAAGGCGACATTTTAGTGATCCTTTCTGCTGTTAACCTGAAAGGCAGGCTTTTCTCGCGGTGGTGATGATGCCTAGTGAGTGGAATGAGGGAGGGAGGGAGACGAAGCCTGGCCAGGTAGAAGGTGTCTCAGACCCACTCTGAGAAGTCACCACGCACCTGGGAGACAAGGCTGGTGACCTAACCCAGCACTCAGCTGACCTCACGTGTAGGAGGAATGCAGGATATGCATCTCCGCAGGTATCCCTGTAGGGAGACCATTTTGACATCCAGTGCAAAAGCAGTCTTAATGAAACAGGACAGGGGTGAGACGCGAACAGCGCCAAGCCCCAGGCAGTGGTAGCACGGTGACTTTCCAGGCTGCCCCACACAGCACCCCCTCAACTTGCTACAGTTTGTGAGCTTGGCCAGGCCACTTCACCCACCCAAGCTTTGGTCCCTTCAGTTGAAAATGAGGGGTAATTATGTTGCCTACCTCATTGCAAAGTGGTGATAGGGCTCCCACGAGAATGAAGCTACTTCACATTGACGGGCTGAGAGATGAGGGATGCTCCATGAATATTTATGATTATGATTCACAGAGGTGAACCTCAAAGGTAAATGACAGGAGTGACTGGCTGGGTGTTACAATGTCAGGGGAATGCTTCACAGTCTGACTCTGGTTTCAGAAAACTCCATGCTCATCCTGGTGACCGAACCAACATTGGCGCCCGCTGGTTAGAATGGGGAGATGGTACCTGGCCTCTTGAGTGCTGGGCGGGCAAAGCCACCTCGGTGCTATAATGAGATATGTGCCTGCATGGTGTCACTGTCCTTGCCTGGGGTGGAGCGGCTGGCGTGGCTGTGCCTTCCTCCCGGCCCCCTCCCCCAGCCCCAGCCTCCATCCTCTCCCTCTGCAGCGGCTGAACAGTGGCCTTCTGTGCTCGTTTCTGTCCACACTTCCGCTTTGACTGAACTCAGACTGATTCACAAGCTCTGGATCTTTGCTGGGCAGCCCCAGCATACAGGGACCAGGCAGGCCTGGTTTCCGGGGGAGCAGTGTGTGTGTGTGTGTGTGTGTGTGTGTGTGTGTGTGTGTGTTGGTGGTGACTGTGGGGACTGTCTTCAGATTGAGAAAGGAAAAAGCCCTTGAACTAATCAGGATTTAAAAGCCCTGAATGGTGGCCATCGTGAAGAAAACAACAACCGTCACGGGGGAGAGGAGGCCGGGGCCAAGGGGAGACGGGTGCTGCACACACGTGGTGTCTGAGACGGGGCCCCAGACCTTCCCGGGAAGAAAGAGATCCTTTCTGGCTGACTCCCCTGACTCTGTGTTTCCTACAATTCTACAACAAAGATCCAGGAACACGAGAAAAGGAAACTGAGAAAAATGTGTCCTGTGATCCAAATTTAAGCAAGAACAGGACAGACAATGTGAGCCAAATAGAAATGAGGCCAAGACTGCTTTCTTGGGGCCCTGGCTCTTTCTTTTTTTTCAAATGCCCAAACCTGTTTAACTGCTTCGTGTGAGCGATGGTTCTGGGATACAGTTCACGATGGGAAAGGAAATCTAATTAGCAACTGGCAGCCTCACCTTCAATCTCAGGTCAATCTAGTCCAATGGGACATTAAGAGTGATTGCTACCAATTGATTCCTGAAAAAAAAAAAGAAAAAGAAAAGAGAGAGGACAGGAGGGAGAGGGAGAGGAAGGAGGGGACACACTTTAACGAAGAGTTATACCGAGAGAGGTCGTCCTGTAACAGCTGCAGGAAACGAGCATCTCTTCTCACTGACAGCCCCGATAAAGACCCGGGTTCCGTTGCTCATGCGCGTGGACTGCTCGGATCCCATCCTCCACCCTCATCCCACTACAAGCCTCTGTGTCACTTTCCCAGTAACTTAAGTGATCAAATTTCTACAGTTAGGACTGGAAACATACTACGAACACCTCACATTTGTATACCGTGCTAGAGTTTACAAAGAAGTTGTGTAATTACGACCACACTTGGTCCCTCACTGTGGCGCTAAGAGGAGGCTGGTACTGGCCCCATTTTACAAGAGAGGATGCCAGGCTGAGACTTAAGAGATTGCGGCTCGAAGGAGGTAACAGGGTGACAAAAATACGAGGCCGAGACCGATGTCCAATCACACGGCTTTTCCCCTGCCCTGGGAGAACGCCCACAGCACACATAGAGAGGGGAACCGAGGCACACTGGAGTAGCTAATTATTCATTCACTGGGTCAATGACATCGTGGGGACCATGGGCTTTTTGAACACCTTAGAGTTGGGACTTAGTGAAATTGACACCATTGTCTAAGACAAAAAAAAAAAACCTGCAGCGACCTTACAGTTCTCACGAAAAGGGCTGTGTATGGAGAAAGCGTCAGCCCCAGTGGGAGTCGGAAGGATTTAGCTGTACTCTCTGTCTCATTATGGGCTAATATGATTATCTCATAGTAGCTATTATGTGTGTCCTATGAAAAATGTCATCCCAGCGCTTCTGGAGAATAGGAGTGGAGCTCCAGGCCCTTGACAACAATCCCGGGCAGAGTCTGAGTAATCTAGTACCTCTGAATCACAAGCAAGAGGCAAGTCTCAATTTGGAAGCAGAAATGAAATGATGCAAAGCTTTTTAAGCCTTGGGAGGGAGGGAAGCCCGGGCAGACCCAGGATCCGACTAGAAGTGTTGGCTGTACCTCTCCTGCTTGCTTTCCCCCTGGCCAGCTGTGGCTTGTCCTCCGGGGCCCACCCTCTGCTTCAAATCCTGCCCGGATGATTGATAGGCCTGCCAGACCTCAAGGCGGACCCAGACATCTCCAGGCAGGGCCGCAGCCTCCTTGCCGAAGAAACACATTCTGCTTAAAAGGTTTGCTCCCTGGTCTGATTCAAATCCCAGTTAAAGTCCAAGCCCTGGTGACTGGACAGGCCGAGTGAAGGGTGTATATGTTTTTCTCCTTCCAAGTTCTTCTGTTACGCCGTGTTTCCCATCTAGACATCAGGCTGTCTCCATGATGTGAGACATCTTTCCTTTCTAGAATTTCCAGGAAGCCCAGTTGCCTCCCACGTGTTAGATTTAATGTAATTCAACCTAAAGTTTGAGGCTATTTCTCCTAATTCAGGAAAAGTTGTGAGCTTGGCAGCCCCAGTGGAAAGAGATTTTTTTTTTTTAATGGTAGTGGATTTGGGGGAGGGTGTTTTTCTCATTTTGGTTGTGTGTATGTTTCATAAAGTGCATAGGAGAATTAAGCTCAAAAAGCAACTGCTTGGAGAGATAGAAAGTCTTGTAATTCATGTTGTGCATAATGGATTTGGCAGGCCCAAGCACAGAAATTTCCAGAAGTGTTTGCGTGGCAGCAGTTCTTAGCCAATTCACATTTTTTAGCTGTCCTGGCCAGCTGCCCGGCCTACAGAAAAAGTCTTGTATCTCCACAAGTTTGGCTGGCCTCTCTGACGAGTTTCCAAACTGCATGGCAACATTGGATGAGCTTATTTTCAAGTGCCAAAAAAACTCCTGCTACTTATATTGTTACTAAATACCAGATGTGCTTAATGCCGAGCAGGCAGAGCCAAACCTAGGGTAATCAAATAACCTATCATTAACATTTTCTAAAAACAAAAAATGCAATTGGAACACCAGATTACTGTTTTTCTTTGTTTGCTTTACGCCCTATTACTGGAACCCCTAGGGTGATGGGAACAGGACTGGGGTGGAGAGGCCGTTCTGGCAGCAAGGGAGACGCTGTTTACCATTACACCCCAGCACATCTGAAACATGGGTGAGAAAGTCAAGGCCCCAGCAGATTCCCTCCCGCCTCGCGCTGCTCACAGCCCGGCCCCATCACCCCACCCCCCGCCCCGCCCCCGGGACACTGAGGGCTGAGGCTCTCACTGAAAAGTTGAGGTGCACTGGGATTTGACCTTGAAGGAGAGAAACAGAAGGAGAAGAGTGGGTAGGGTTGCGAGCTGGCAAATGAGAGGCTGGGCCAAGGTTGGCAGCAGCTGCTCCTACTGCTGGAAAAATGCAGAGAAATTCTGAAAGGCTTGAAGAGACAAGAGGATGCCGTGTGGCTTTGTCAGAGGCCCTGGCTGAGCTTCAATTGGTAGAACTGGAAGCATTTCTTGATGCAAAAATATCCAGGCCTATCCAACATCCCCCCTCCTCGCGCCCCCCGCCCCAACCACAGCTGTAATTTCTCTTCTTTTCTTTCTCTTTCTCCAGTCTCTCTTTCTTTCTCTCCTGCCTTCCTTTCTTCCCTCCTTTCTCTCCTTTTTTTTTCTTTCTTTCTTACTCTCTTGTACTTTTCCGGAATCCAGTGGGAAAGGCCAAGTACCTGGCTCCTCTCACTCTATCCCAGGCCATTCCTACCATTGGGCTCCCTCTTCACAACTTCCATGCGCTGGGCCCTCGATTTTCCAAACCTCTATGCCTTCCACCTTTCAGCCCTCCCTCCCAAACTCACACTTCTGGAAGGATGAAAAGAGCATCCTTCTTATCCTGAAGGTGCTGACCCCCACCAGAGAGATGGCAAGCCTGAGTCATTAGAGGTGATTAGACAGACAGAATACTGTAAAATAAAATTTTATGGATGGAAGTAGGGATTTGACCTACTAAGAAATTTGAAAGTTAATAACTATTCTGAAAATATTGGTTGTCTGCATTAAGACAACTGTGTAAATAAAGGATTCAGTGACTCAGCCTAGGATGGTTGTTTTAGGAAACCTGTGACTAAAATTGTATTATAATCCAACTGTGCCTTGCATGCTGTTTTGCCAAGCCAAACTCATCGAGAAGACTGCAGGGTTTCCCCACTGCGTGGAGTCATTAGGAGGATAAACCATGAGTCTGGTCTAATGAGCGATGAAACGATTTGCAAATATTTGTTTTAAGGGGATGCAAGTAGCAAAATACTGTGGAGCTGACGTTTGCAATACCTTTTGAACTTTTCTCCTAACTCCAGTCACACATGTTTTACACATCAGCTGTGTTCTTGAAAAGTCAGGTGTGAATCCATATGCTGAGCAGAATTATGCTTCAGATGTTCTGGGGATACTCCTGACTTGGGGGAACCAGGAATGGGTAAAGAAGTTACAGAGAAAATCTAACACCTAGGACTGCTTCGTCTCTGCTCAGTTTGGGCGCCCACTCTGCATCCAAGCTGATGAGCCTGCACCAGAGGAAAAAGAGGTGTCCAAACTGAGCAGAGACAAAGCAGGGGTGTGTTAGACTTCCTCAGTAGCTTCTTCACCAATTCCTGGTGAATTTCCTTCCATCAGCAGTGGCTCATTCCATTGCTGAGTCTGGGGAGGAAAGGGCTGGTCCTGGAGGAGGGTCAAGGGAAGGGCGTTTTGTTTTCTAGCAAGGAAACAGAGAAGGCAGGAGGAAACCACCCAAATGCCAAGCTCTGCAGAGGGCAAGTGAAGTCAGGGTTTAAAAACAAAACTGGAGGAGCTCATCTCCTTGAAGCTGTTTATATTGCATAACTCAAAAAAACACAGCAGTGCAGGAATGCTTCCCTTGGTGAGGGTTAGGACCTGGGGCCCAGAGAACAAAGGGTGTTGCCCCAGCCCCTGGTTAGAAATGGCTCCTTTAAAACAACAACAGCAATAACAGATAATAATAATACTCAGGGACACACCAGGACAATTCAGGAGGATATCCTAAATAAATTAAGTAGAGGAATCATTCTAGTAATAATTTGGACTTGTAAGGTGACTTTCTTTTCTCTTGCTAAGGAAATGAAGAGGATCCTAGGTGGCGCTAATGGTAAAGAACCCACCTGGCAATGCAGAAGACATGAGATGGGGGTTCGATCCCTGAGTCAGGAAGATCCCCTGGAGGAGGGAATGGCAAGCCATTCCAGTGTTCTTGCCTGGAGAATCCCATGGACAGGGGAGCCTGACATGCTACAGTCTGCGGGGTCACAAAGAGTCGGACGCGACCGAAGCGACTTAGCACATACGAGCACAAGGAGATAAATTCTAATCAGAGCAATGGGAAGACATAAAGTTGACCCCAAATGGCTATTTTAATTTTCAAAAAAAGGACATGAGGCCCTTGATCCTGCTGTGAAATTTATCAGGATCACAGAGGCTGCTTTCTCGCGCCCCAGATGGGTAGCTGGCTTTCTAACGTAGTCCCGTCTCAGTCCAGGGTGATGCAGGGGGACCACAGCCTTTTGGGAAACATCGGGCAGTTTCATGGAATCTGCTGGAAGAATTAAAAAAAAATAATGGTTCCACACTCGGTCAACGGACACAGACCCACAGGCCCAGTGTCTGAACGAAATCAGAGAGTCTTGAAATTGAGAGCAGGCAAGAGACGACTGCAACCTTTTTCGTCAGTCGCCTGTAGTCTCCTGGGACAGCAACCCCTATCGTATGCCAGGGGACAAGAATAGAAAGAAAAATTGAGAACACAGCCCTGAGCACGGGCTGGTGGTGTTTGTTGCCAACCGTTGCCCCATTAGTAGGCTATGGGGACATGCAAGGGAACATTTTCTGTACGAGACTTGTGTTTAAAAATACATCTTGCTTCAAAGCTGGCTCGGGAGTGGCTGGGGAGTGAGCACCAGCTTTCTGCGTGCCCAGCAGTTGTTCATCCTTCTGTGATTTGCTGCACAGCACATACCCCTCTGAGGCTCCCCCTCACCTGCCACATGACAGTCACAAAGACCTCAACCTGGCTTCTAGCAGGCTAACATGCAGGACGATTCCTGGATGAAAGCCAGGCTCCAGAAACATCCTCCCTGTTGACTTACTGTATGCAGAGGGGGCTGAGAGTGGATGGAAGTTGAGCGGAACGCCTCCCCAGCAAGGTCTCTGACCCGTTCCACTCCATGGATGTGTCCCTGGGGACACGTCCCTCCCCATGTCCTTTTTCTCAAAAGGAGGACACCAGTTTCTACCCACCTCCTAAGGACGTTCAAGAGTAACAGCTAACGGAAATGACTTAAAAGCCCTTGGCAAATACAAAGTTCAAGATCAAGTGCTGAATGAAGGCTTCCCTCACCTACCCTCTCTAATGCGTTACTTCCGTGCCCAGTGTAAATGCTTTGCTGACAGACTGCCCCACGGGGTGTGAGGCTGGTCTGTGCAGAAGAAATCTCAGGTTCCTCCAGAGGAGCTTGCCTTTGTAGGAGCCGCTGAGATCTTGACATGTCCAAACGCATATTCTGGGTAGAAAACAACAGGTCATGAGCTGCAGAAGCTGAGAGGCTGCCAGGATCTAACCATGGGCACTCAGGCTGCGGCACCCCTCTCCCAGGGGGACATGAAAGGGGGCAGATCAACACTGCAGGGTTGAGTTCAAGTCTGCCTCGGTGAAGCCCTGGGGACCTCCTTCTTGGAAAACAACTGGGACAGTGTGACAGCTGTTTAAGGATGCCAGAGATCAGGGTCCCCGGGGAAAGCTCCCCAGGGAATGTTCTGTTTGCAGGAGGCACTTGTGAGTGACATGAAAGAGAAACAGCAGGAGTGAGGACAGCTGGGCCCCCGTGAACTCTCTAACGAGCCATCCATCAGGACCACCCTCCGGATGCGAAGTCTGGTAGTACCTAGGGTGATTTCTATGATAACCGTCATGATGATTGTTGTTCTTTGGGGCCTATTAGACAATACATTGCCCTGACACCCTGGCCCCTGGAGGGGTCCTTTCTGGGCAAAGATTACCACCCTGGACTCCTCGCAATTCCTGTGTTTACTTCCTTTGAGGGTCTTTATCAACCAAACACAAGTCAGGTTATATGTTGCCAGATATTTGTGGCTACTTTAAAATCTGGTCGGTGGTTGCACATGGCAAGTGGGTGACAGGACATCAAGACAAGAAAATGGGGACAAAGGGTTTGGAGATGCTGCGCCCTGCAGGTGAAGACAGACACCACTGTCCCCACTTCTGTAGGAGCTGCCATCTCTGAAGCAGGCTTGGCGGATGCCTCTGATGGAATCCACTGGACTTGGGTCCCAAAGACTGGGATCTGACTCCTGGCTTACCCATTTCACAACAGTGTGAATGAAGTGAGCCATGTTAGTGAACTTTTCTGAGATGCAGTGGACTCACCTGTAAACTAGGACTGAGACCTGCCTGTCAGGGCAGTTAGGGAGTCCCAAGGAGGCACCTCACTCCCAGGGGCACAATAAACATGAGCTGAAACAGTAAAATCTGCTTCTGTCCATGGGTGTGACCTCTTACCTCTAAGGGCGTTAGGCACTTGGCAGGTGTGGGTGTCCTTCTGTCTCACCCCCTCATAGCAGGGGCACACAGGCTGGAAATCAGCCTGCCACCTCCCCACCGAGAACTGGTGACAGAGCCTGGGCTGAGCAGGTTCTGTTCGGCCTGGGATATCCAGAGCGCCTGTTGCCACGTGGCTGTAGGCTTTTCCAAAGTTCACCAGTTGGCCCATTTGCCTGGGCTCCCATTGCTTGCGGCTACAAAGAGGGGTATCTCTTTCTTTCAGGCCCCTAGGGTACCACTCCAGGGATCGAAGGCCCAGCAAAAGTACAAAGAGAAGGAAGCTCAGTGTTACAATCTTTCTAGGTGAATCTCCAGGCTGCGGCCACCCCAGGCAAGTTCCAGGCCTGCAGCAAACCTGTCTGCTGTGGGGCTGTCTCAACATGCTGTTTGGAAAGCCAAGATTTTCAATGTAAACTTTGTTCCCCCTCCCCTTTCTTCGGGGATTCACAGCTGGAGCTCTTTTCCGGCCCTTCCTCTCCTTGGTGCTGAAATTGGAGGTCACACGACATCTCTGTCAGAACAGATCCTCAGAGCCACTGCCCTACTGGGGAGGGCAGAGCTGGCACGGCGCTGGCTCCTGAGTTGGCCTGGGTGTCGGTTTCTCGGTGGCACTATTTTTGGCAGATTTTTTATCCTTGCTCTGTATCACAAGCCCGTCGGGCAAATGACAGCGGAATTGCAAGCTTGAATGGGCTTGTCTGACAGGCCAACTTTTATCCTGGGCTCTGCTGCCTGACTTTTAAAAAGGAACTCCGAGGAGAGGATAGTAATTTCACACTGATTCCTTGCTGTAATTTGCTTTGGGGTTTAAAATGTCGTTTTCCAATCACCCCTGGCTGCGCCGCCGTGTAAAGGAGAAGATGGGCCATGTGTGTGGTTTATGTCTTTGTAATGCATGTGTGCGTGCTAAGTCGCCTCAGTCATGTCCGACTCTTTGTGACCCCGTGGACTGTAGCCCACTAGGCTCCTCTGTCCATGGGATTCTCCAGGCAAGAATACTGGAGTGGGTTGCCATGCCTTCCTCCAGGGGATCTTCCCAACCGAGGGATCAAACCTGCGTCTCTTAAGTCGCCTGCATTGGCAGGTGGGTTCTTTACCACTAGAGCTGCCTGGGAAACCCAGTGTCTTTGTAATAGATACACACAAAGGCACTGCTTTGCTCTGGAGCAACAACCCCAGAAACAGTGATCAGTAGGCCAAGGAACTCTCTACCAGCTACAAACAAGTGCATTCAAAGGACTCCATAATAGATGATCAGCTTGCGCAGAAGTAGGGTTGCTTGTAACTGGTGCCTCGTGTGCAAATCTCCATTATTCAAGCATATATTGAAATATCTTTATGCTCTGGGCTGTATTAAGTGGAGGAGCTGGCTGGTTTTAGGTGAAGCTGCAAAGTAAGAGGAGTTCTGAAACCCAGATCCAAACACAGTGAAGGCCCAATGAGGTCTAGCTGAGGATATACCATTCAGCTAGGGTAAACTGACAGGTACAGGCCCCAAATGGAAAGAGAGTTCATGCTGATGAGAGTTGGTGAGGCTGTGTTTGGAGAATCCTCTAAGGAAAAGGCCTGTGGAAAGGTCAGTGGACAGGGTTGTACCCAGTTTAGCAGCAGGAAAGGAGGGCTTTTCCTCATTTAAAACCCTCCTGTGGAAGCATCTCTCTTGTTCCTTCACCATCTCTCATCACGCTCACAATGGAGGTCACCCTGCCTGGTGTTTAATTATTCTTCCTGCTGAGGGTCCATAATGTTTCTCGTTTCTTGCTCTTCATCTGGCCTATATATGCCTTGGGGTCAGGAGCCAATATCTAACCTTCTCACATGCCCCGAGGATCCTTCCCAGGGCTGAGCACCAACCACGACTCAGTAAGTACGTGGTGTGTCAGAACCCTTCCCACTTGGCTTAGGAAGCTTCAGAAGCACCGGTGGGACTGCACAAGAGCCAAGCAAGCTATTTCTTCTTCTTCTTTTTTTTTTCCGGCTGCACTGGGTCTTGGTTGTGGTGCTCAGGCTTCTCTAGTTACAGCACGTGGATCTCAGTTCCCCAGTCAAGGATCGAACTCTCATCCCCTGCGCTGGAAGGCAGATTCTTAACCCCTGGACCACCAGGGAAGTCCCCAGGCAGGCTATTCAGAGGGAAACAAACCCCGCTCATTCTAGGCAGGCCGCCAGGCTGCGGGCCCTGTCTCCCGCCTTCCTCCTGTGCCTTCCTGGCTGCGGCCCCAAGTGCTCTCCGTGCCAGCTGAGCAGAACTGAGCGCTCAGGCCTCTGGGCCTTTTCACACTGTTCCCTCCGCCTGGCTGTCCTTCCCCTGTTCTTCCACCTGCGGATTCATCTGTTCAGTTCCAGGCTAACCCTCCCCTCCCAACAGAGCCGCCAGCGTCTGATGGGCAGAGCTGGTGACACCTCCTTCTGGGGGTCCAGGGTGCTCAGCCTGAGGCAGTGTCTGGGCCGGCGTCCCTGCCACCGAGTTGATGCTGCCTGCTGGGCAGCCCTGCCTCTTCCGCTGGGCTCTGAGTGCCTTGAGGGCAGACCCACGTTCCTCCTCACCCCTCAGCCCTTGGTCCTCGTCACAGTGCCTGGCAACTAGTACAGATTTATCAAAGGAGTGTGTTGCCCTCATTTGGCAAATCATGGGGAAGGTGGGACCAGGGCCCAATAAGTAATGCGAGAACAAGGCAAAGGGGATCCCACTGTGGGACAGGATGAGAGCTGCACAGAGAAGCCAGGCCTTGGGGCCCCTTTTGATGTGCTGGGGCACCCAGGACCAATCCTGGATATGATGTTTTGAAAAGTGAGGTTTGTGAAGTGATCATTCTGAGATCCTTTTTCACTGTAGGGGTTTCTCTGTATTTTCCTTTCCAAAGCTTTGTCCAGCCTTCTCTTACAGCTTTCAGTCACTCTGCCTGACAAGGTGGTTATTAATCATCTCCAGGGGTAGACGGGGGGTGGCGAGTGCAGCAGTGTGCTGAGTGGGGGACCAGGAAGAGAGAGCACCGCAAGCTCTGGGTGGCGAGGAAGCGAGGGAGGGGATGAGGAGGATCAGCAGCAGCAGCCTGGCTTCAGACCCCAGCCTGTGTGAGGTGGTGAGTGGGCCTCACCCTCCCTGCCGGGGCCAATAGCGATGGCTTTCTCACTGAGCTGTTCTGAATATTAAGCAAATTAATACACGGAAGCATCCGGAGTAGGGCCTGGCATATGGTAGTCGCTAGACTACGCCAGACTAAGCCAGATCCTGTCACCTTGAACCAGAAGCTGGAGCCCATCCTGGCTTTCTTCGCTTGTGAGCTGTCTGACCTGGGTGGGTCAGGTCACCTCACTTCTCCACTCACGTCCTCTGATCTCTCACACGGAGACAGAGATGGTGACCTCGTCAGCCGTTGTTAGAGTCAGGGAGAGGATGGGATGCACGTGTTTTGTAAGCTATGAGGTGTTTTCTCAAGGAAAGTTTAGGGAGGTGAGGACACCGCAGATGTCCTGTCTCTATGGAGTCAGTGACCATGAATTAACTTTAAATACTTCACATTTCTGTAAAGTGATGCTTTAATAGCCATCCAAGGGTCTATCAGGTACCCCTGAGCAAACTGTAACCTCATTATGGTGGCCAGTTCTATGCGTCAGCTTGCCTGGACCGCAGTTCCCAGATATTTGGCCAGACATTATTCTGGATGTTTCTGTGAGGGTGTATATGGATGAGACGAACGTTTAAATCACTGGACTTTGAGTAAAGCAGATCACCCCCTGTACTGTTGGCAGGCCTTTTCCAATCAGTCAAAGGCCTAAATAGAACAAAAGACTGATGGTCCCCAATGAAGAAATGAAACTGCCAGCAGACTGCCTGCAGACTTGGATTGCAGCATTGGCTCCTCCCTGTGTATCCAGCCTGCTGGCCTACTGTGCAGAATTTGGACTTGTCAGGCTCCAAAGTTGCATGAACCAATACCTTAAAAATCAATTGCTCTCTCTCCTCCTTTCTCTCTCTGTCCACACACACATACACACCCTCTACTGGTTCTGTTTCTCTGCAGCACACTGACTAATACACCCATCAATATTAGGACTCCTCAGATAGCTTTAAACTATATACTTCCCAGTGACTGCAAACATGAATTTCACGGGTTCCTACTCTTACACATAGCTGGCCAGATCTAAACTTGGCTGTCCCACCTCACCCATTCCTCCCCATGAAAAACATAAAGATTCTTACCTATAGGTCCCCCTAGCTCCCTCGGCCTCTTGACTGATCCTGCTGCTTCCCCTTTTGGCCCTGCAAGGTGACTTGTGCTCTCCCCAAGGACTGTAGGATAATCAAACCTTTAAACTTTCTCAGTCTTGATGTGCATCTATCTTACTGATCCCTATCTAAGGTGCTATGATAAAATAGACCGTGGCTGCAGCCCAGTGCTATGAAAACCCTGCCCAGTCTCCAGAGATGGGTGAGGCGGTTACTGCAGCTATTGTGTGTCATTCTGCTAGAGGCCATGGTACTATTCCATGTGAGATCTGGGGCTGATAGAAACCACAGCCAGCTTCTCAAGCAGCTCGAACCAAAAGAAAAATTCCTTGCACAAAGCAGAAATCATCATCATTGTTATAAACATACTGTGACCCTGTGAAGAGCCCAAGTGAGCAGTGTTCTCAGTGAGCAAATGTTCACCCAGAGTAAGGCTTTTTATTGGTTCCTTCAGGGCCCAGAGAAGTGGCAGTCACACTGGTAGGGTGTGTCCCAGAAGCATCTGTGTCTGAGACAGAGCTCATTCACCTCCCCTTGGGGGAGACGAGGCTGGCTACCTCTCAGAAAAGCGTTAATTCACCTGGGTGACTCATAATATCACAGAATCACACAATTACAGAACTTTAACATTTCAGAGCCTGGAAGGGAGCTAACAGGTCATCTGGTCCCATACCCCTCATTTTGAGAATCAAAAAAATAATCCCAATTAAAACAAAGGCTGTCACTTACTGTGGTTCCTAGGATGGAGCCCTCAGTGAATGTTAAATTTGAGGACTGAATGGAAAACAACTTCGACCTAGAGCCAGTGTTCATTTTGTGGGCTTTCTTACTGATTGAGGAATTGATGAGGGTCCATCATTCATCTGCTCATCTGTTCATCTGTCTGTTGTCCCTCCATCCATCAATTCCTCTGCCTAGTAAGACCTTCAGGCAGCTACATAAAGAGCACAGATATCGCTGCTCTCATTTCCTCCTCTTTCCTTGTTTTTTTCTCTCACCTAGGATGAAGATGAGCGTCATGCACGTGTGTTGGGGGTGGGAGAAAGACCAGTCACCGCTGGTGTCGCTGTGGGGTTTTTGAAACTCTCCAAGTCCCTCACACGCCCATGGTCAATATCACCCAGCCAGGATTGCTTGACAGATCATACTATAGAGGGGAACTTAATGAAGGGGAACCTAAGATGCTGCAGGGCTGGAAACAAGCCCTTCTCTTGTCTTCAGAATACTTTCCAATAGAGTGTCACTGAATGGAGCCCAGGACAAAGAAATGTAAAGAAATCACCACTGAAGCTGCTGTTCCCTCACTTCCCGTGGCCAGTTAGACTATCCACCCGGCTTCCGCTGGGGGTCCTGAGTTAAACCTCACAGCTGATGGTGGAAAGGGGCTGGGTGAATTTATGAACAATAGTGATGTTGGTTCTTATAGGATCTAAGATAAGGGTAATTAAATCTTGTACTTCAAGCCATATAAATGGATCTCCACAGGAGGGCGAGAATTAATTTAATTTCACGTGCACAGCCCTGCCCAACCCCTCCACTAGCTTTATGTGATAGACCCAGTGTATGGCAGAGAAGACAGAGTGAAAGCAGAAAGATTTGTTCTGAGCACCAGGTATTAACCACCACACAAATCAGGAGCTTGAACTTGATGGGACCCAAGGCTGATCTCATGTAGCAAATCCACAGCTTCTTCCAGCTTCTCCCTGCATTTGGTTTATTACACACAATCTGTACTGGGGCTGTTTTCTCACTTAATGGCAATCCTGAATCACTATCTATTTCCCATCTTCGCCTGCAAAACAGCAACCCGGAGCTAGTGCTCCGCCATAAATACTGGGCCCCATAAAGCCACGGCTGTATAGATTTGCCTTTTTGTGCGTGTGCGTCTGATTCACTGGCACTCTGGCAGCCTTCCAGGATCTAGGAGAGGAAAAAAAACCATCCTGAGCATCCCAACAGCCTCATTTTGCCCTGTGATACTGAACAACTCATTTCCACTTCACAGGCTCTGCTGAGCTGTGCCACAGAAAGACGAATCCCAGACGAGGAAAGGAAAGGCAGGGGGGAGGACGGTGGAGAAGACGGAGGGAGGAGGGGAGGGGAGCAGAAAAGGGCTGCATCTATTAAGCTGTTTTTCTTTTGGTGAAAAGAAGCATTTATCAGTGATTTCATATATCATGTGAGAGGTGGCTTCCTGCCAATTTCCAAGAAATCAAACAACCCACTGACATCAGATGCTAAATATAGCACAGCCTTTGCTTTAGGTGAATAAATAATGCTGCTGGAAAGGAATAGGTTCTCTTCACTTACATGTTTATTATGATCAGGCTGTCAGGCTTGTGTAATCAAAAGAATAATGTCCAGTTCCAAGGAGGAATGGTGGGCAAAGGATCTTCAAACAATTTCGGGAGGTCAGTGATGGAGAACCATGTTCCTTCCCTTCCCTGATGGCCAGCTGAGCCTGGCTCTGGGAAGGAGGTGGGTGATGATGTTGTTGGGGGTTTTCAAAGCCCTGATTCATGTGTGTGTGTGTGTGTGTGTGTGTGTGTTGTATTTCCACATCTGCCCTCCTTTCCAAACTAATAAGGAAAGAGGGCTTGGAGACCCAAGGGAAAAATGCACAGAATGAAGACATTCAAGTGCATAGAGACGGTCATGAGATTTTCATGAGGCTGGGGTGGAGGTGATGGGAACCGGAGAGACGGCTGGGTGGGGTTTATATTCAAGATGGCCAAGACAGCCTCTGTGTATTCTGCCAATCTCTAGGTAAGGATGCCTGTCTAACAGCCATTGGAGCGCCTAACCCCACTGTTCGCAGGCCTCGGCGCTTTTGATTCCACCCCCAAGGGCTTTTAGGTTTGGCATGTTGTGTCAAAGCCATGGGAAGAATTAAGATTTGTAATAAGACCCAGAGATTTCTGCCTTCTCTTCCAGCATCATCCTTCTCCCTGCTCACCCCCAGGCTCACATGGAGGAGGAGAGCCATCCCCAAGGGCTTGTAGGTACTTGGAGGAAGGGGCAGCTGTCAGAAGAAGAAAGGCAAGAAAATTAGTGCGGGAAGATAAGGAGACAGTGAATCAAAATATCTCCTGGAAGGTGTTGGATCCCTACTAACATCTGCAAGATTTCTCTTCACAGTCAGGGATACAATAGAGGTGGTTACTATGGAAACGAGTGTAAAAGCAGCCCAGAGAAAGGAGAGAGCTGGATATAAAGAGGAAAGAGGAAAAGGCACATAACACTTTTAAATCATCAAAGGGGAATACTACAGCACTTTCCATCTCTGAGAGGAGAAAAATAAAGTCATTGAGCCCAGAGGCTGCTGAATGCCAGGAGCAGGGGAGGGGTCAGGGCTCACAGACTCTGTAATCCCTATTCCCACCGCCAGGGTTTTAAACCTGCCTTCCTGCAACTAAGATCATCAACCAGAAAAGCCTCTGCAGGCTGCTCAGGGAGGCAAACTCCAAAGTGGACCGCATGCTCTTCTTGGCTTGGTCATGACCTTCAGTAATGACCTTGGTGAGATCAGATCATTTTTCTGGGTCATGGTTTCATCATCTACCTTCCTCCCAAAGAGGAATGACAAAGCACTTTGCTCAGGGAAGAAAGGATAAAGGCTTAAGGCGGAAACATTCCAGAATGTCAAGAGCTGTGGATTCAGGGAACAAGGCATGGGCTGCCCCAGCCAGTACCCCGAGCATATTCCAGAGGGCCAGGGAGGCAGGGGCCCAAGCTGTGTTCATCCCCAGTCGGCCTCATTTTGTTTCAGTGTGAGTATTAATGGGGTAAAAGCATTTCCTCTGGCCAAGGAGAGTTTTAACAAGCCATCCGTCTTTTATCAGGACTTAACAAACGCAGTACAGCAGATCAGTGCTCTCCAGTAGAGATAAGACACAAGCCATATAACGTAACGTTACATTTTCTACCAGCCCCATGAAAAAAGCAAAAAGAAACAGATGACATAAATGTTAATCCAATTTACTTATCCCCAGTATATCCAAACTATGATCATGTCAATAAAATCAATCTAGAAATTATTAATGGGGTATTTTGTATTCCTTTTTTCATATTAAGTCTTGGAAATCTGGTGTCTCAAGGGCTCAGTAGCCACATGGGGCTGATGGCTACTGTATTAGACAGAGAGGCTCTAGAATTTTCCATTAGAAATGGGAGGAAAACAAAGAAAGAACGCAAGGAAGAATGTAAAATAGGTCTGTTTGACTCACACTGATTCTAACCACTGGCCTTGTCTTACTGGGGGAGCAATAATCACACACACACACACAGAATGGAGAGTCAATCTCAATCACTTCTTTCTGTTGTTGAATGGTGGCCCTCCTGTGTTAAGATGAAGGAGAATTTCCATCTAACATCCTCAGCCTCTGTGCCAGTGAAATTAGACAAACCCAGTTCAAGACCTGTCTCTCTATTCCTTCCTGAGTGTCCCTTTCTGAGACAGTTTCTTAACCTTTCTGAGTTTGCCTCAGTTGTGAAATGGGAACGCTGGAATAGTAAGTCCCCTACACATGAATGAGTTCCATTCCGAGTGTGAGCTTGCAAGTCCGGTGTGTTTGTAAGTCCAACAAAGTTAGTCTAGATACCCAACGCATGCACACAATCAGCTATATAGTACTGTAATAGATTTCTAATACCCTTCATAAATAATACATTAAAAAAACCATAGAAAACATTTTAAATGTTACAGGATAGTATCTTGAAAAGCACAGTAGTACAGTACAACACCTGGCATACAGGGACTAGGGCTTGGCATTGAGAAAACAGGCGAGAGAGCAACTGCCTGGAGGAGGGAGGGGGGTGGGAGATGGTAGAGGTGGAGGATTGTCAGCAACAGGAGATGGAGGGCAAGCTGCAATTTCACACATATCTGACATTAATGGAACGCACATTCGAATTTTTGAGATTTTGCAACTTGAAGATTAGTATGTAAGGGACTTACTGTAGTTAGGTCACACAATCGCTTTTAGGCTTAAATAAAGTAAAGCCAGCAGCAGGTTTAACATAGAACAGATATCCATGGGGGTATCTTATTTCCTGTTCCTTGCCCAGCTCTGGTCTATCAGTCTGTCCTTGAGTATCTCATCTTCTCAAAGCCTGTGTGAATGAAGAAACTAGAATCGTGCATTTCTTCACAATTTCCTCACGATGTGGTGGGAAGACACTGGAGTAGAAACAGGACTTTCAAGGCAAGGATCTGCCTTCTTTCACTGATAAATACAACCTAATAGCTGGGTGTTTTCCCAGCACAGAAAAGTACTGAGACTTAGTGAATGAGGAAGAGCCCTTCGTCTGATGGTCGTGGACAACACAGTGAGGCATTTAGAAAAGGTAATTTAAATGTGTCCTTTGTCACAATAGCTAAGACATGGAAGCAACCTGGATATACACGGATGGATGAATGGATAAAGAAGATGTGTTACATGTACACAATGGAATATTATTCAGCTAAAAAAAGGAATGAAATAATGCCATTTTCAGCAACACTGATGGACCTAGAGATTATCATACTAAGTGACGTAAACCAGACAGAGAAAGACAAATACTATATGATCACTTATACGTGGAATCTAAAATATGACGCACATGAGCTCATCTACAAGGCAGAAACAGGCTCATTCAGTGCAGTTCAGTCGCTCAATCGTGTCTGACTCTTTGTGACCCTATGAACAGCAGCATGCCAGGCCTTCCTGTCCATCACCAACTCCTGGAGTTTACCCAAAATCGTGTCTATTGAGTCAGTGATGCCATCCAACAATCTCATCCTCTGTCGTCCCTCCTGCCCTCAATCTTTCCCAGCATCAGAGTCTTTTCAAATGAGTCAAAGTATTGGAGTTTCAGCTTCAACATCAGTCCTTCCAAAGAACACCCAGGACTGATCTCCTTTAGGATGGACTGGCTGGATCTCCTTGCAGTCCAAGGGACTCTCAAGAGTCTTCTCCAACACCACAGTTCAAAAGCATCAATTCTTCTGCACTCAGCTTTCTTTATAGTCCAGCTTTCACATCTATACATGACTACTGGAAAAACCATAGCCTTGACTAGATGGACCTTTGTTGACAAAGTGATGTCTCTGCTTTTTAATATGCTATCTAGGTTGGTCATAACTTTCCTTCCAAGGAGTATGCGTCTTTCAATTTCATGGCTGCAGTCACCATCTGCCGTGATTTTGGAGCCCCCCCCAAATAAAGTCTGACACTGTTTCCAGTGTTTCCAGTGGCTGACCAGTTTCCACTGTTTCCCCATCTATTTGCCATGAAGTGATGGAACCAGATGCCATGATCTCAGTTTTCTGAATATTGAGCTTTAAGCCAACTTTTTCACTCTCCTCTTTCACTTTCATCAAGAGGCTTTTGAGTTCCTCTTCACTTTCTGCCCTAAGGGTGGTATCATCTGCATATCTATGGTTATTGATATTTCTCCCAGAAATCTTGATTCCAGCTTGCGCTTCTTCCAGCCAGTGTTTCTCATGATGTACTCTGCATAGAAGTTAAATAAGCAGGGTGACAATATACAGCCTTGATGTACTCCTTTTCCTATTTGGAACCAGTCTGTTGTTCCATGTCCAGTTCTAACTGTTGCTTCCTGACCTGCATACAGGTTTCTCAAGAGGCAAGTCAGGTGCTCTGGTATTCCTATCTCTTTCAGAATTTTCCACAGTTTATTGTGATCCACATAGTCAAAGGCTTTGGCATAGTCAACAAAGCAGAAATAGACGTTTTTCTGGAGCTCTCTTGCTTTTTCGATGGTCCATAGAAGAAAAAGCTTATGATTACCAAAGGAGAAAGCAAGGGGGGTATAAATTAGGAGTTTGAGATGAACAGATACTCATGACTATGTATAAAATAAATAATAGATACTGCACAGCACAGGGAACGACACTCAATTTCTTGTAATAATCTATCAGGGAAAGAATCTGACAAAAAACAGATTCTGGGCCCCCTCTTCATGGGCAGAACCCCTTGGAAGTGAGCAGCAACCCCGGCACCACTGTTAAACCAGCAATCCCCAGGCTGTCTGACTCCCCACCTCCCTGCAGAGGCTAGAAAAGAGGCAATCACGTGAAGTGGCTCCATTCTAAGACAAGCGTAAGCAAGAGGAGGCAGGGAGATTCGCCCCATTAGTATTCTGGTCATTGTTTCTTCTGTGAAAGTGGCAAACCTAAAAAAAGCCAGGACATCCTGAGGAAGGAAGTTAAGACCAGAGTGGCCGAGGGGGTAAGGATGGGCCTGTTCGTCTGGCATCCACAGGCTGACACACCAGCCGGCTGCCCCCAGCCCCACCTCCTGCCCCATCCGTATGCAAGTCAGGCACTTCCAGCCAAGTAGGAAAGGAAAACCCAGAAGAGCAAGTTTCTGGTGCCTGGGAAATGTGGAAAGCCCTGATAGGCATGAATAATGATGAGCCTGCACAGGCCTGGCAGTCAGGAGGGAGGGGACTATGTCCATATTTCCACAGGCCTCTCCCAGGGGCTGGGGGCTTAGGCCTCCCCAAGCTCCAGAGGTTAGGTAATTGAGTTCCTAAATGGATCAGAGGTGGAGCTCCAGACCCCTCATTTATGTCCAAGGATGGAAACAGTGGATTCTCCTGGGGACTTCTGGTTTCTTCTCTGTTGTTCCTCTTCTTCCCAGTCACCGTCAGAGAAGGAATAGGCCTTTCCAAACAGACATCTGTCTTCTAGCGGGTCTGCCTTTCTGGACCCCCGGGGAGATGGGGTAAGAGAATGAGGCTAGAAGATGCCTCCATGGGGACCCACCATCCAGGGCTGCCTGGGACCATCTTGGGTTTTATCTCTGAATGTCCCTCCACCCCAGAAAACCCTCATCCTGTCCTAAGTGGGACAGTTGGTCACTTGCCCCTCCCCGCCCCCCCCCCTCCCTGGCTTCCAGCTTCCTTCTCAGCCCTGGAGTCCAGGTGGAGAGATTCCCTAGGCAGTGACTCCATCAGGAGACGTGCATGAGAGGAGGGTACCTTCCTCTCCCCACAGAGAGCTCTTTATCTTCTGATAGCAAAGGAAAACCTGGGTGTGGGCCTCTACCCTGTTGCCTCAGCTGCGGGACTGGGAGTAGGAGCTGGTCAGGAGATGGAGACACTAGGGGGAGAAAGCGACATTTGTCCTACTGAGATGTTTGAAGCCCAGGCGGGCACTTGGTACCCTGACCTGCTGCCAACCGCAGGGCATCTCTGCTCCTCCTGCTGGGCATGGGTCAGGTAGTGAAGGGGCAGTGGGAGAGAAGTGGGGCGTCATGTCCTGAGCCCTGTGCATGTACACAGTGATGCGCTGCTCAATGTTTACCAATGGGATCTCTGGGGCCGGGGCCGGGGGTGGCAGGCAGAGCTCTGATTTGTTTCATTGGTTTCAAACGCCAGTGTGTCTGGTGTAGACGGTTCATAGCTGATTTCCAGCTACCGATGTGAATGGGGACAGATGCACACCCCTGGCCCTGCTGAGCCATGGAAACCGTGGCCCCGCGTCCCCGTGCCGTGTGCGCCTCTCTGGCTGTGTCCACTGCGTGATCTAGTCAGGCCTTGCACAGGGCGCTTGAGACGGAGGAGGTTCTCACTGTGTGCGAAGGTGAGGCTGAGAGTTTTTCACTTGTTTGTTTGTTCTTTTTTTAATGCTTTTATTTATGTATGTGTTTATTTTTATGAAAAAGTTTTTTATTGGCATATAGTTGATTTACAGTGCTGCATTAGTTTCAAGTGTATAGCAAAGTGAGTCAGTTTTACATTTATCTATACCCACTCTTTAGATTCTTTTCCTCTATAGGTTATTACAGAGTATTGATTAGAGTTCCCTGTGCTAAGCAGTAGGCCCTTGTAAGATACCTATTTTATATATAGTAGTGTGTGTATGTCAGTCTCAGTCTCCCAATTTATCCCTCCCCATCCTCCCCCCATGGTAAGCATAAGTTTGTTCTCTACACCTGTGATTCTACTTCTATTTTGTAAATAAGTTCATTTGTACCCTTTTGGTTTAGATTACATGTATAAGCAATACTGTAAGATATTTGGAGTCCAAGAGTTTTGAGCAATATTCACCAATACCAGGAAACCAACTAACTCGCTGTGACCTTAAACCAGTGAAACAGGATTTATCTAAAGGCGGAAATTATAAGTGAAGGGATCAACTCTCAGGAAATAAATGATCTCATTATGAATGGTATCGGACCTATCCTATAGCAAGCTAAGGCAGAATCAGATCTACTTTATCTTATACAAACAGTGAGAAATGGGGGGCATTGTGAGATATTCACTTAAAAAAAACTGAAAGGAAAGCAATGATTTTTTTTTGGTCACCATTAGAAAACATTATTTCTGTGGGTATAACCTAGAATCAATTATTAAACCCCTTTTGGATAAAGCATAACATGTAGTAAATTTCAAAGAAGGTCGTTCATTTCATTTAATGATAAAAAAAATGATGTTCGACCAATTTGATGAAGACAATAAGTCAAACTTCAACACTCTGGCATTTGATGTTGCACTAAACGACAAATCTTATTAAGGAGCTTTTTACATTTAAAATATGCGAAATGCAAACAAAATTTAGTAGTGAAAGTAAAATTAAATATTTAATGACATAATTAAGTCTTATTAAAGGCATGTTCTTTATTTTGCAGATTATATATTCACCACGATGATCATCTCTTTCGTCTTTATTACTTAAGCAATGTGTTTTTCATAATTATTTGTTAGGTATTTTCATTAACATTTGATGAATATTAATAGTTAAAATAAAAAACAGTTTTTATTTCTGCTGTAATGACTTTACAGCGATAATAATATATAACTGTTCATAATGTGTTCTACTTGTTAATATTTAGATCCCCGATTTTGTTACCACAGAGTGGAAATGTGGATCTTTATGGGTGATAAATGACAATCGTCACCCTCTTCCATTATTCTTTCTTTATTTATTTAATCTACTATTCTTAATGTAGCTTCACTGTGGGAGAAATATGAATTGCAGACACAACTAAAACTAGTAAGTCGTGCTTTAGGTTTAATCCTATTCTTGTGTTAATAATGGCTTGCCTGTCTGTTTAGACATCCTCATTCATTTCCCATTTTTAGCTCATTTACCTCCCTGTTTTGGTCCATCAGAGCTCATATGGCTCTGGGACATTATCTCTCCATGACGTTTAAGACTTAATATCTGATGTCCTCTCAGATATTTTTCTTCTGGGACAAAGGATAAGAATTTTCCATCCTGGACAATATGAAGCAAAGGCCTGTGGATCTCCTGCTGCTGCTGCTGCTGCTGCTGCTAAGTCGCTTCAGTCGTGTCCAACCCTGTGCGACCCCAGACAGCAGCCCATCAGGCTCCCCCGTCCCTGGGATTCTCAAGGCAAGAGCACTGGAGTGGGTTGCCATTTCCTTCTCCGGTGGATCTCCTAATTTTCTCCATTTAGACAGTGATCTTGGAGAGTCAACAGGAATGGGTCCAATCAACATAAGGGCACGAAAGGCATATGGTGACCATCCCTTAGTGCATCCAGCTGGCCACATTGCCATCAGCAGCATGGAAAGCTTGCCACCTCTGGGACAGCTCAGAAGCTGCATCTTCTCCATCCCCCACCTCTGGCTCCCACTCCTCGGGCTGCTGCTTCTGAAAGCTTCAGTGCATTTTCACTGAGGGTGACCGGTGGAAAGATTGAGGACAATGGTGGTGCACCCCAGTCTCATGGTCAGGCAGGATCGCAGTCACATTTCTGTGCAGTTCTGATCCAGACCCCTGCTCAGCATTCTGTGACAGGCAAGAGCAGGCATTAGAGTGCAGACAGAGTTGCGCTAATCAGAACAGTTTGCCCTTTGGCTTTCCTCGGAAAGCTTTTTCTCTTCTGCAGAAGGCATCTGCATTTTTAAAGCCACAGCTTGTTGGGAAGAGCTCTGAACCACAAAAATGTACAGGAAGAAGGAAAGTTTCTAGCCATGAACAATCTATAGGTAATTTACAAGAACCCATATGCATTTCAATAGAAACTACAGTTTACTGAGAACTTGAAAAGACTCCGATGTTGGGAAAGATTGAGGGCAGGAGAAGGGGACGACAGAAGATGAGATGGTTGGATGGCATCACTGACTCAATGGACATGAGTTTGGGTAAACTCCTGGAGTTGGTGGTGGACAGGGAGGCCTGGTGTACTGCGGTTCATGGAGTTGCAAAAAGTCGGACACGACTGAGTGACTGAGCTGGACTACCTTCTGAAAGGCTATTTCTCATGAAAACTCTGCGAAGAGGGAGCCATCACCCCATTTTATGGACACATGGAAACCTGGTGTGTTTGTTGGATGCTCAAAGGGTTCATGGGTGCTGATGGGCACAGCTGGGATTCAAAACCAGGTCTTTCTGGCTCAGAATCCTGGATACTTCTTACCATCATGTGATCTTACCTCCCTCATCAGCTATTCCTCTAGGCAGTCATATAAGACACAAGCCCCTGATAAATCTCATTGTTAAGAAAACCGAAATATATGTGTAACTGCCTCATTTTGCTATACACTGGAAACTAACGCAACCTTGTAAATCAACTATACGCCAATATAAAATAAAAATTAAAAACAAAAGCCAAACACACACAGGCATAGCAAAAGGGCAAGGTCTGCGTTTTCTCATGAAGCCGATGCAGGAGCCAGGTATTCTCGAAGACACCACTAGACGTGGCCCCGGCCCCATGGCCCTTAGAGACACGCCAACCGTCCGGTCCTGGAGGGGAAACACTGTGCTCTGCTCTCAGATTTATATGCAGGGAAATTAGTCATCTGGACCAGCCTTAGGCGTCTGTGGGTTCTCCAGCCCCCTACAAACAGCTGTCCTAAAATCTCTAAAACTCAAAATCTGGGCCTTCCCTGGTGGCCTAAGTAGTTAAGATTGTTCTTTCAATGCAGAGGGCACAGTTTCGATCCCTGGTTGGAAAACTAAGATCCCACATCCCCAAGGGCAAAAAATAACAAGATAAAATAAAATAGCTAAGCAACAGGTGCTAAGTCGCTTCAGTTGTGTCCGACTCGTTGCAACCCTATGGGCTGCAGACTCTGTCCATGGGATTTTCCAGGCAAGAATACTGGAGTGGGTTGCCATTTCCTCTTTCAGAGAATCTTCCCAACCCAGGGATCGAATCTCTTAGGTCTACCTACAATGGCAGGTGGGTTCTTTACCACTAGCACCACCCGGGAAGCCCCAGCAACAAGTGTTTACAGTAAAAAATAAAATAAAAATCAAATTTGTGTAATAAGTGCTCACACCATTCATGCGGAACAGTTCTGGCTATTTCCAACAATGACATCTGCTCCCTCCTCACTAAGAGCCCAGCTGTGAGTGGATGGTGCTGCCAAAAGCAAGCAGGGGCCGTGACAGAGGGGCTCAATCCACACCATGCCTTCGGAAAGCCTCCCGGCCCAGGGGGCAGTGCCAAGAACACATTTCCACATGATCCACGGCCTTAGCTTCCCCCTTCCGGCTTCGGGCGCATCCATCAAGAACAAAGCCCACAGGGGCTCCGCAAGGACAAATATGGGATTCCTGCTCCCTGGGGTGAGCCGGGCAGCTCAGCCGGGACCGCACACGCTGACGTCAGGCCGGCCCCTCGCTCTCCTCTGTCATGTCTCTCCTTGTGAGCCCGCAGTGTGACCATTTTGTTTATTCCCTCTCGAGCCCAGCGCCATATTTGGCGCTGCATGCAAGATTGATGGATTCTTCCTGTCACCGGCCGCTCTGGGCGGCAGCTCTCCAGGCCTCCTCCCCGCCGCCCGCCGCCCCGCCTCCCTCCAGCTTCCAGCCACCTCAGCGGCTCCGAGCAGGCCTCGCCGCTGGCGGCTGCAGACCCTTTTGAAGAAGCCGTTTCCGAGAGAGGAGAGAGCCGATGACAGATGCCCAGTTGGCCTCCGTGATGCAGAGCCGGCCGGCCCCGTGAATCACTGCTTTGGAAGCTGCTGACGGCAGTGCAGCCTTTCTGGAGTCATCTCTTTCCCCAACTGCCCTCAGCTCTCTCGCCTTCAGAGGGAGCGGGGCTTCCAGACAGAGAGGCCTATTCGGTGGGTGGCGAAAAGCTGAGATGCTGCCTCCAGTTATCCTGCCTGATGGAGAAAAGCCCAGTTTAAAGAGGGGATACCATTTTCATTGTGTCCTAAACCTTCACGGAGACTTGACTTTTGCATTGCTAAGTCACTTCAGTTGTGTCTGACTCTGTGTGACCCCATAGACGGGAGCCCACCAGGCTCCCCCGTCCCTGGGATCCTCCAGGCAAGAACACTGGAGTGGGTTGCCATTTCCTTCTCCAATACATGAAGGTGAAAAGTGAAAGTGAAGTTGCTCAGTCATGTCCGACTTAGCGACCCCATGGACTGCAGCCCTCCAGGCTCCTCCATCCATGGAATTTTCCAGGCAAGAGTACTGAAGTGGGGTGCCATCATTGGTCCTACAGAATTGTTGTGGCAGCGAATAAGGAAGCAAACTTCGGGAAGTTGAAAGACAGTGAGGCCAAGGGTTGATGTCTGACTTAAGAGGCTGATATGCCCCGTCCTTGCTCTGTCACTGAGCATCAATGTGGCCTTAGTCATTGAGTCCTCAAACTTAACTAACACCTCTCATTTGAAGGCCAAGCTCACTGAGCCCAACACCAGTTTCACTAACTAACTGAAGATAAAGAGAGGTTTCAGGAGCTACACCTGGAGGTTGAGAGCCTGAGGTTGCAGATAAAGGGGTGAAACGAGGTGAGTACCTATGACATGCCAGGCTCTGTGCTGTCTAGGCCCTCCCCAGGTCTAGAAGCTCATGGGTCAACACAGTGGTTCTGTGGTTTTTCCAACACCAATCAACTAGTTTTTCAAGTCTCTGATACCAACAGGGTGTCCTACAGTTCAATCCAGTTCTGACACTAACTGCCTGGAGTTAGCACAGGACCTCCCCCCCCAACCCACCCACCCAACACACACCCACCCACCCAACACCCACCCACCCACCCAACACACACACACACACCCAACACACACCCACCCCAGATCAAGGGCTCAGTGCCATGAGACTGCTCCCACTTCAGGCACCAGCTGCAAATGGGGTCCCCAGCCCACTTGCTCTTCTGGGCAGCTGGCTACAAATTCAGTGGTTCCCATGACCTGCCTTCAGGTTCTATAATATACTACAAGGACTCACTGAAGTCAAGACTTATGATTATTGTTAATTGTAAAGGAGAGAAATGAATAGTCAAATGAAGTTTGAAGAAATGAACAGTCAAATTTACGCTGGACAAGGTCTGGAAGGGTCCCCAGCACAGGAGCCTCTGTTGGGTTGGGGTGTACCACTCTCCCAGCACGTGAATGTGGTTTCCAGATCGGAATCTCCTGGATTTTAGGGATTTTTGTGGAGGTTTCGTTAAGTAGCCATGATTGATGAAAGCATTGGCCATCGGAGATTGAACTCAATCCCCAACCCCTCTCACCTCCACGGAGGTGATGCTGAGGTGGGGTGGGGCTGAAATCTCTAACCCTCTCACTATATGTTTGGTTTCCCTGGGAACCCCCATGAGCCATCTCATCAGCATAAACTCAGGTGTGGTCAAGGTGTTATGAATAACACTCCTATCACTAGGAAATTCCAAAGGTTTTAAGAACTCTGTGCCAGGAAATGAGGACAAAGGCCAAATATATCTATGTGTTTTTTAAATCATACCACAGGTAGACACGAAATCAACCCTAAATTCATTGGAAGGACTGTTGCTAAAGCTGAAGCCCCAATACTTTGGCCACCTGATTCAAAGAACTGACTCATTGGCAAAGACCCTGATGCTGGGAAAGCTTGAAGGCGGGAGGAGAAGGGGATGACAGAGAATGAGACAGTTGGATGGCATCACCGACTCAATGGACATGGTTTTGAGCAAGCTCCGGGAGATGGTGAAGTACAAGGAAGCCTGGTGTGCTGCAGTCTGTGGGGTTGCAAAGAGTTGGACACGACTGAGGAATTGACAACAACAGGTAGACAGAAATGTGAATGCATGTGGTGGTTGCTCTGAAGGGCTAAGGTGATCCTGAGCATCCCTTCCTGCTGGCTAGGGAGGCCATACAAAGGAAGTGATCCACGAGGGAACTATATATGCACGGTTCACTCTGGCCACAGTGCAATGTACATTTGAATCCTCATCTGTATGCCTTTGAACAGGTGACCTGCACCTATGAGCCTCCATCATCCCATCCATAAATGGGGCCAATAATGGCAATATTCAGGGTTCATATGGGACATAATGAGTCTCTTTAAGGACAACGTTCACACCATGCCTCACACATATGAATCATTTGGTGAATTTAAGCTGTTGATACTGGGTGATGATGCTGATGATAAAGGAAAATTTCAGAGGAATAGTGAGAAATTTGTATGTGGCTGAAGAACTTGACAGAGAAGTAGCCCCAGTTACCTTGTGATTCACGAGGCCTCTGTTTACTCAGGCAACCACAGGCAGGCCACCGGAGAACTGGATCATAGACGATTACTAAGTGGTCTGTCGGGGGACCTTGCCTCTTTCTGCTGTGGACACTGCAGGGCTCCCCTTTCTGTAACAGCCTCCTCAAGACCTCGAAATTTTGCCTAGTTTAGCTGGCAATGGACCCAAATTTGATGATGCTCTTAATTAGAAAGAGCTACTGTTTAAAACAACAGCCATAAAAGAAACCAAAAATATTTTTTTAAACAAAGCAAAAACAGTCTGTATCTAATCAAAACAGGAGCAAGAGGGCCAAGTTTTTGTGAGGCAGTCTTCCTGCTTGGAGTAGATACGCCTGAAATAGGACCATGGGAGCCTAGGGCTTGGGGTGCCCCAGACTCCATGAGTGAGGGTAACGGGGAGACCCTGAGAGTGGAGATGGCCTGCTTGTTGAGGGGGGCTTGTTGATCTGGGTGGGCCCTGGGCTGGTCTTGGGAATGTGGCCAGCTGAGTCAAGGGTGTGTCCAGCATGGAGGATATAGGTGCCCCCTGGGCTGTACCTGCAGCTCCTCCATCTTGCAGAGAAGACAGGAGCGAACAGCAGTAGAAGATTTCAGGCTGGTTGCCCTTCCCCTGGGGCTTCCCAGGTAGCCCTAGTGGTAAAGAAGCCACCTGCCAATGCAGTTTGATCCCTGGGTTGGGAAGATCCCCTGGAGAAGGAAATGACAACCCACTCCAGTACTCTTGCCTGGAGAATCCCATGGACAGAGTAGCCTGGCAGGCTACAGTCCATATGGTCCCAAAGAGTCGGACACGACTGAAGTGATTTAGCACAGCACAGCCCTTCTTCTGCACACCCACCACCCAAGGTAGCATCTTCCCCTCCTTGCAAAGAAATGCCCTGTTTGGGGCCTGAGGCTGGAGCATTTTTACATCTTTACAGCATCCTGGGTGCTGCTCTGCGAGCCCAGGGCTGAGAGTGCGGGAAGAGGGCTATCAGGCCTTGGGTGCAGGTCCCTGGACTTCTGTGATCGATATACCCTATGCCAGTACCAGAAATGGGGTAAATTCAGCCATAGCCAAGTTCACTACTGCCTTTTGCTCTGGGCCAGATGTAAGCCAGTGGCAGGGTCCTGGGTTTTTAGCTTTTTTCTGGATGGATGTCACCTTTCGATTCAAGAACAAGGAGACCCAGAAGGAAATGCTGGCAGGTGGGGGCCTTGCACACTCCTTGGCCTGCAGCCTGCCTGGTGCCTCCCAGGAGGGCCCCCAACCAGAGAAAACGGGACTTCCCCCACTTCTGGAGCTCCTCTGGAGGCCAGAGTACACATGGGGGTGCCAGGCACTGTGCCAGATATTAGGGAAGCAGAGACCCCGAAAAGGAGACCAGACCAGGAGCATTCATCCTCAAACCTCAGTATAGGGCACATAGAACTGCTTATGAGCTTTGCAGGTACCCAGGCCTCATCCCAGTGGTTCAGATTCATTGTCAAAACCGCCCTAGGAGCTCATACATAGATGGTTGAGGCCCATCTTTGGGGAATCACTGACTAAAATGAGCTCAGAGGATGAAGACACACCACAACTTGGGAGTCCTGTGTTGTAGGAAGAAAGTCTGGAGGGATTTCTTGGCGTGGTACCCAAGCCAAGTGAATCTTAAAGAACGAGGAGGAGAAGAGGATGATGAAAGTGGAGAACGAGCAGGATATTCCAGGCTAAGCGCCACAGGAGTGAGGGAACTGTGGTGTAAACACCCCATGGGGCAGGGCTGGCCTCATGGGCAGGTGGCTTGAACACAGTAAGTCCCCGACATTCAAAGGAGTTTTTTTCCGAGAACGCGTTTGTAAGCACAGTATGTTCGTAAGTCCAACAACATTAGCCTCGGTACCCAACTAACATAATCGGCTGTGTGTAGTATACTGTATATGTACTATAGCACAATATTGTAATGGATTTATAGTACTTTTCACACAAAGACACTGTGCCACTGTGCCCTATACAGTACTCTACAGTGAAGTTCACCAAAGCGTGACCACTTGTAAAGGGTGCACACCCATGGCAATGTAAGGCAGACACGTGAGCTAACGTACGCGATTGGACGTGTCAACACTTGTTCGCGTCTTTGAAAGTTCACAACTTGAAGGTTTGTAGATGACTTACTGGAGTCACACAGGCCCTGTGCTTGGAGTTTTAAGGCCCTGCTGACAGCACTTTAAAAAGCCTCAATTGAAAAACAATGGCTTATTTATGTATTTAGTTTTGGCTGTGCTGGGTCTTAGTTGCTGCGCACAGGCTTTCCTCTAGTTGTGGGGAGTGAGGGCCACTCTCTAGCTGCAGGGTGTGGTTTTCTCATTGTGGAGGCTTCTCCTGTGCACATGGGCTCTGGGGCACACAGGCGTGGGTAGTTGCGCTGCACAGGCTTAGTTGCTCTGTGGCATGCGGGATCTTCCCAGACCAGGGATTGAACCTGTGTCCCCTGCATTGACAGGAGGATTCTCAACCACTGGACCACCAGGGAAGTCCTAAAATCCTCAGTTTCATCTTTGAGTTTGTGGTTTGAAGGAAGGACCCTTGCCCTGGGGGAGTTGGGAAATGGCAGGAAGCCCAGGTCTGAGCTGGGAGGAGTAGAGGTGGCTAAAGAGAGAAGGCCCCCAAATGCCAGGTCAAAGAGCTCGGATTTTGACCCAGAGGAGTAAATTTTAAGAGGGAATGAAGTAGTTAGGTTTGCATGCTGCGATAACCGCTCTGGGACCTGGGTGAGTCTACCCACAGGTCCAGGGGCCTTGAGAAGGCCACCAGGATAAGGCCAGGATGCCAGTGGCAGCTGGAGAAGGGGTGGTTGGGAGAAACAAGAGGTGGGGGTTTGGAATCGGAGAAGGGGGTAAAAGAGATAAAAGGCAAGGATAATTCCCAGATTTCTAGCTGAGCCACTGTGTGGCTTGGTGTTGTTCAGTCACTCAGTCATGTCAGACTCTTTGTGACCCTGTGGACTGCAGCATGTCAGGCTTCCCTATCCTTCACCATCTCCCGGAGTTTGTCCAAACTCATGTCCATTGAGTCAGTGATGGCATCCAATCATTACATCCTCTGTCACCCCCTTCTCCTCCTGCTTGGGATGTCACTAATGGAAAGAGATGTTTGTTTCCTTGTTCGTTTTCTCCTCTGCAATGGTATTTATGCTAAGAAGTCAACATTGTTCACCTTTGTCAATAAGAGCTGTTTTCCAACATACAAATAACTCATCCTTTAAGAGAAAAACACAGATGAAGAAACTGTAATCTGGTCCCGAATTCACCCATTTCTAGGCATCCCTAAAATATTTGCTGGACAGAGAGCTTCAGTAACAGACCTAGAATTTCATTTGTTTCCCTGCCCTCCGCCCCTGTTTTCTATCCTGAATATCAGTTATTTTTTTTCTTTTGCTAGAAACCCAGCACTGACCTTGAAAATATCACTCATGTTTAAACACACTCTGGTTGTTTGACCAGACATGGAGAGCTGCTTAGATGTGACCTCAAGACACCCTTGCTCCAAAAGCAGCTGCCTATGGGGCTCAGCCCAGATGGGCAAGTGTCCAGTGGATCTGAGGCTCGGGGAAAAGAAATCTAAAGTTAATGCATTTATCCGAGCCCCTTTGATCTGGAATCAGGCTGACAATCCTGTGAGGCCAGAGTTGCCCACAAGATTTTCAGGCTTTCCTCCTATTCAGCCGTCTTCCCTCTGGTGTCTTATAACTTGAGCTTTGAATAACTTGATATATACAAATTAAAATCACCCTGAACTATGAATGAAAGATTTTTAAAAGAAAAAATAGATTTTGTTCAAATTAGACATCCTGAAACTGAGAATCACGAGCTTCCTTTGAGCCGGTTTATTCACAGCAAGAAAATTCAGCTATGAAAAAAGCTTACATCAACCACACTGCTCTCACAGGAGGCAGCAAGAAAACATTACTTTTAATAAATAATAATGATTCAACAGATATTTTAATAGCATTTTTCCTACTTCTAAAAGTAGTATATACAGACTGTAGATATTTTGAGAATATAGAAAATTGCAGGATGAAAGACAAAATCACTCATAAACCATTACACAGAGATAATATTGTTCATGTTTTGATGTGTTTCTTCTCAGGTTTCTTCCTGTGCACATGTCTATAAATTCTTTTCTAAGTCATTCTAAAGCATTCTAAAGGTGGGGATTGTGGATTAAATTATAACACTCATTTGAAAATCAGATTGGTTTCATAGCCATATTTTTTTCTAATCAAAGAAATAAAGTATCGTCAGAAAAGAAAACTTGTGGAACAGAGAAAAATCACAAAGGAAGACAACAAAAATCACTTGGATTCCAACCAAAGAGAACTAGGATTAATGTTTTGCTGGGTACCTTCCAGTATTTTTTCCATGTGTGTATGTGCTTCTCTTATTTATTAAAAAATATCAAACAGTGTATCCTCTTTTACTGTCCGCATATTTCACAGAGTGATACAGAATGAATAGTTCCCATAAGAATAAATGTTTTTCTACAACGTGATGTTTAATGGCTGCCTAGATGGTATTCCTCTTTATAGATTTATAATAATTTACCTACCCAATGTACTTTGTGGGATTGGTAAGTTGTAATTTTTATTTTTGATAGAAATGCTAAGTTGCCTCTGAAATAGTGGTACTAATTCATATTTCACTAGTTCAAGCTTTTGAGAACATGATTTTACGGTAAACATAATAATCTCTATGTTGTCATTTGGGACAATTAAGGCAGAAACCAGTATTGTTGTGAGGGCTACACAGAAAGTCCATCGGCAGAATCACCTTCCTGTAGCTCAAGGGTATATTTTTGCAGGCACTTTATGGTTGGGCTTCCCTGGTGGCTCAGACATGAAAGAATTCGCCTGCAATGCAGGACACCTGGGTTTGATCCCTGGGTGAGGAAGATCCCCTGGAGAAGGGAATGGCTACCCACTCCAGTGTTTTTGCCTGGAGAATTCCATGGACAGAGGAGCCTGGTGGGCTACAGTTCATGGGGTCGTAAAGAGTTGGACACAATGGAGCAACTAACACTTTATGCATATTCTCACTTAATTCTCACAAAAAAAGAGTTATTTTTAATCCTTATTTCCAGATAAAGAAAATGGGGCCCAGAAACATCAAACCGCTGCCTTTCCCATTCATTGTACTGCGGTGTCTTCATGACCACAGACGTCCATATCTGCAGACAATCCAGCTGTGCTGCAGTCTGAGAATCCTAAAGTGTAACCCAGTTTTACAAACATCAAATGCATCAAACCCTTGCAGAAACCAATACTTGATTTTAAATAAGTCAATAACATAAACCCCCTCTTTTTTGATAAATGCAACACGAAAGATCGTGCCCCTGGATTTATTCTGTAGGTAAAAATAGCTCCCAGGTTATGGCCTCTTTTGGGGAGATGGCTAGGGGTGAGGGGAGTGGAGTGAGCTTGAGAAAGAGAAGAACAACGTCTTTAGACAATGAGCAAGGTGTAAAAGCTTGTCTCCTAGGTCTAGATTGGCAGACCTCCCGCCTTGACTCAGAAGGAGGGAATTTGCTTTGGTTTCCTAACTGGGTTGCCTTGTTTATCAGCCACAGGGCAAGAGACATGCCACAGCAATGAAATAAAGTTGACATGTCATACTGGGGAAAAGGGGGTTATTCAACAGGCTGAGTCACTCACTGTTGGACTGCAGGTATGGGTGAGACACCCTGCAAAGACTCAGCGAATGCAGACGAACTGTGGGTGAGTAACAGAGAAACAGGTCTGCGGATGACCTAACACTCCCGAAGTATTTTGAAATTCCTGGATTGTAAAAATGAGAATGAAAAAGTTTCCAGCAGATGTATGCTCACTTTTGCTTTGTAGCAACTCCTGGGCATATGTCTGGAGACTTAACAGACACAGAGAACAGACTTGTGGTTGCCATGGGGGTTGGGGGTGGGGGAAGGGATGGATTTGGGGTTTGGGCTTAACAGATGTAAACTATTATATACAGGATGGATAAACAACAAGGTCCTACTGTACAGCACAGGGAACTGTATTATTCAATATCTTATAATAAACCATAATGAAAAAGAATGTATATATGTGTATATATGTAATACTGAACCAGTTTTCTATAGAGCAGAAATTAACACAACATTCTATATCAGCTATACTTTAATAAAATAAATTTCAAACATTTCCTCACTGATGTCCACATGTAGCCCATTTAATTATCACAACAGTCCTGAAAAATTAGTTTTATTATTCCCATTTCTTGGACCACTTAGGTCTCAGGCAAGGTTAAGGCTTAGTGAGGAATTTGCCCCAAAAGAACTTGCACACATGTGAAGTCAATTACCTCTTAGTAAGTAAAACTATTAAATGAGACAATACTTTGAAAATCAAGTTAGTAGGATATCATATTAGAATCAAGACACACTTGAAAAAGCATTTAGTCCAAACCCCTCATTTTATAGTTGTAGAAACTGCATTGCAAAGAGATGAAGTAACTTGCTTGATGTTAGGCAACTGGCTGGAAAAGAGCTTGGGAACTGGTTGCAGGCAGGTAGCCTCAGATCTTCCCCAATACTCTTCCCATCATCTACTCTGCCTATCCAGATCATCAGCAGATTGGCAGATGTGTAATAAATGGCATTAGGAAATTGAGGTTAAGAGATGGATAGAAGAAATACACCAGATTAACAGAAAATTTTATTCTACTTCAGGCCCTGGGCTAACTAGCTGTATTCTCTCCAAGTCCCTGAGCCTCTGTGAATCTCAATTACATGTATAAATGGTAGTCATAAATACTCATGGACTACTACCTGCACGTAGAGAGTACAGTTGATTCTCTGTATCTGCAGATCCTTACAGGTGGATCCACAATGGAGCTTGAGCCCCCTTGATGTGGGTATCCACAAGAGGTCCTGAAGCCACTCTTTCATAGATACCAAAGGATGGCTGTGCTTTGTTAACTGTTAAGGTTTAATGAGTGTAAGGCATTCATGTTCATTCATGAAACCACACTGAAGATCGCACTGGGTTTTCATCCAGATGAGCTCCTTGAGGATGGGAAATATACTTCATTTTTGTATATCAATAGGTATTTTTAAGGTATTTTAAGGTATTTTTAAGGTAAGTGAACAAATTAATAGTATAGCTTTTATATAAGTACTCTTCCTTATCACCATGACCCAACTGAGCTCAGGGACTCACCCAGGCAGTATGTTACCCACCAGGGTTCGTGGCCTTCCCCAATCAATAGAAATTGACTACAGGCTAGACAAGAAATTCAGCCAAGGCTTTCCTGGGGTCCCTGCTGCAGCAGAGGGGAGCAAGAACAAGCAACAGAAGCCCGTGCTTGCTCACTCCCCGAGGAGGGACACACCTGTTCCTTATATGAGGTGAGGCTGGGGGTGTGTCCAGTGGTCAGGCAGGAGGGGAGGCTTAGGTGGTTTGCCCGCGCCTCAGGTGGTGCTGTGTGCAGGGGGCGTGTGCAGGGGGCATGTGCAGTACCCTGCTTTGCTCCCAACACCCTGTTTTTGCTCCAGGCTTCTCAAAAGTGGCAGATGGGTTTTTAGTCTCTTTGTATCTTTTAGGTCTAAAATTTGCCCTTACTGAGCTAGCATGCAGTTATTTTTAGTCCTATATAGTTTCTTTGTATTTTGTTGCTCCAGGAGAGGTGTGTCTGGTTGCAAGCTTTGCAGCATTACAGCAAAGGGTCCCAGGTCCCAAGCCTTTCTCAAGTATAGAGGCTGAATTAAACCAAAAGTGATATGTTTCAAAGGGACAGGGGAGCACAGTCAATGCCCATGATTACTGCTTGGACTGAAGGGCTTCATCTTAATAAACTCTGAGGACTAGTTGTTTCTTATCCTCCTGGAATCCAGTCCTGTTTGCTTGTTTTTTTTTCCTTTTTCTTAACATTCACATTTCCCATTATCTTGAAAATGTCCTCTGCTTTAGGAAAAAAAGTAGGTATATGAAGATAAAAGACATTCGATCCTTAAGCCACACAATGCATAGAAATTAACTCTAGTTACAGTTCAGATTTAGTGTCAAAAGAAAACTTTTCAAAATTTCTGACCATAGAGCAGGGAAAGATTTTTAAAAATTAGACCAGAAAACTCTAAGTTGAAAAGATACATACACCTCAGTCTTCATAGCCGCACTATTCACAACAGCCAAGACATGGAAGGGACATGCTAGTGTCCACTGACAGATGAATGGATAAGGAAGATGCAGTACATACATCCAATGGGATAATCCTCAGCCATCAGAAGCAGGAAATAATGCCATTTGCAGCAACATGGGTGGACCTAGAAATTATCATACTGATACATGTCAGAAAAAGAAAGACATATAGTATACAATATCACTCACATGTGGAATATTAATTATGATACAAATACAATATGCACTTTTCTACAAAACAGACTCAGAAACACAGAAAACAAGAAGGAAAGGGGGTGGGGAAGGGCTAAATTAGGAATTTGGGATTAGCAGATACACACCATGATATATAAAATAGATAAACAACAAGGTCCTAGTGTGTACCACTGGGAAATACATTCAATCTCTTGTAATAAACCACAATGGAAAAGACTATGATAAAGAAAATACATATGTATAACTGAATCATGTTGCTGTATGCTAGAAACTAGATTGAGAAATTAATTCATTAAATGTTCAAATTCATGTTTATCAGAAGACCCTATTCCCCAACTCTGTTTGAATTAAGATGTTAAACATATGTTGGTGTGTGTCACACTTGGGTATCACCACCCCAGGAATGGGGTGTTCAGCCAAAGTTTGCTGCCACACCCAACATGACAGTGATTCAGGAAGACACCCACCTGGCAGGACCTTCATGTTCCCCTGAGAGCTTTATCTAGATGATTTAGGGACTGGAGGATGGAGTGTGGGAGGAGTGTGCAAATCCTGTGTTACCAATGGAAAAAGAATGTAATACACATGACCAAACAGATGTCGTGACCACCTTGAAAGAATGCAGCAGATCTTATATCTTCCTAGATCGAAAGACCCTGGACACCGGCACAAACGCAAAGGCTCCTAATACATGGAGGTGTGGAAGACAGTATCATCCTCACTCAGTTAGGAAAGCTATTACTTAGACCACTCTTTTCACCAGAGATTCCTCACTCTTTCATATTCATCAACCAGGGGCTGTCCTCTCCAGCCTCTATTGCCTATAACTATCATATCAAACAAACCAAAAAATCCACACACAAATGAACCCCCAAAACAACAACAAAAAAACGTTGTCCACAGAACAAATAAATTCCCCCAGTAGTGACAGCAATGTTGTGTTTTGCACTTCCCGAGTGGCACTAGTGGAATCTGCCTGCCAATGCAGGAGATGTAAGAGACGTGGGTTTGATCCTTGGATTGGGAAGATTCCCTGGAGGAGGGCGTGGCAACCCACTCGTATTCTTGCCTGGAGAACCCCATGGACAGAGGAGCCTGGCGGGCTACAGTCCATAGGGTCACAAACAGTTGGACATGATTGAAGTGACTTGGCACACACACAGGCAGACTGTGTTTTACAGTTTGCAAATGACACCAAATATAATATCTCACCTGAATCTCACAACAACAAGTAAAATCAGATACTATTCATCTTATATCATAGATGAAGAAACTGAAGGTTAGAGAGGTTGTGTGAGTTTTGCAAGGCTACACAGGCAGGAGGTGGCAAAGCCAGGACTTGAGATTCCAGGTAAAGGAAACACAGTGGGAAGCCTTAGTTTCCAGTGGTCATGTGTGGATGTGAGAGTTGGACTGTGAAGAAGGCTGAGCGCCAAAGAATCGATGCTTTTGAACTGCGGTGTTGGAGAAAACTCTTGAGAGTCCCTTGGACTGCAAGGAGATCCAACTAGTCCATTCTGAAGGAGATCAGCCCTGGGATTTCTTTGGAGGGAATGATGCTAAAGCCGAAACTCCAGTACTTTGGCCACCTCATGTGAAGAGTGGACTCATTGGAAAAGACTCTGATGCTGGGAGGGATTGGGGGCAGGAGGAGAAGGGGACGACAGAGGATGAGATGGCTGGATGGCATCACCGACTTGATGGACGTGAGTCTGAGTGAACTCCGGGAGTTGGTGATGGACAGGGAGGCCTGGTGTGCTGCGATTCATGGGGTCGCAAAGAGTCGGACACGCCTGAGCGACTGAACTGAACTGAAAGGAATAGTGTGAAATGAAGACGATATCAACTTTCTCCCCAGAAATGTGTTTAATTGTACTCTTGGCTTTTTAATAGGGTTGGTTTGGCCATACATCTTATAATTGAGAACACATAGAGACAAGGGGCCGTCATACAGAGTGAAGCACGTCAGAAAGAGAAAAACAAATATCACATGTTAAGGCATATGTGTGAAATACAGAAAATGATACAGATAAACCTATTTGCAGGGCAGGAATAGAGATGCAGACATAGAGAGCAAACGCATGGTTGCCAAGGAGAGAAAGGTGAGGCGGGATGAGCTGGGGGGATGGTAGGAACTGGGAGATCGGGATTGACATATATACCATGAACAAAATAGCCGACTAATGAGAACCTACTGTGTAGCAAAGGGAACTCTCCTCAGTGCTCTGTGGTGACCTAAATGGGAAGGAAGTCCAGAAAAGAGGGGATATATGTATACAGATAGCGGATTCACTTTGCTGGGCAGCAGAAACTGACACAATATTGTAAAGTAACTATATTCCAAAAAATTAATTAACAAAATCACTAACACCAATCTCTCCTCACAAAAAGGCAAGGGACCCTCTCTTGGGTGTTTGTTGAGACTTCCCATCCTTCACGAATGCATCCTTCTCACTTCCACGTTCGATCAGATTTTCCTCACTCTTCGGCCTCTTGCACTGGGACTCTGGCCAGCAATATTTGTCTAAGGCCTTTCTCTGAGTTTGGTGAAATTGTTAACATCAACAGTGACACAAGCAGTCACTCGCTAAAGAGTCCTGCTTATTATGGCCAGCACCAAGTGCTCTGCACGCATTATCTCATTTAGCCTCCCAACAACTCTATGAGGTAAGTACTATTTTGGTCCCTAATTGACGAACACAATGAGGGGCAAAGAGATGAAGTAATGTATTCAAGGTCAAACTGTTGGTAAGTGGCAGATGAAAGACCAAACTGTCCGACTCCAGACCCCTCACCCTTACCGCTGCCTTCAACTACTTCACAGTAGTCAGGCTGGGCCACTGTCTCTCGGGTTCACTGACCTTGTCATCCAGTGGCCCCTCAGCTGCTGGCTTTGCACCACCTCTCAGCTTTGATGAGCTCGCAGCTCTAAGTGATAGCATTCCCTCTGCCAGCGTCTCCCCCAGGAGTCTCCAAATAGACAAGGTTAATCCGCAGCAGTACATGCCATGGCACCCATTCTCATTCATTCCCCTGGCTGCAGGAAGGGTTGGCTGAGACTCCCAAGGAACTGCCCTGCCTTGTGGGAGTCACTGAACAACCAGCACCCCCAACCACATCCAGTGATTGTACACGTGGGACACAAAGACCCAGGCGTCTGGACTCACTGGGGCCAAGTCCAAAGGGCCGTCCCAGCTCCAGAGCTCCCATGGGGTTGGATGAGGCCTCCGCTGCACCTGCTTCCCAGTTCAACTCCTTTCCCCAGTTCTGCTTCCTTTACTCCCCAACAGAAGGTGTTCCCAAGTTGTGTGCGGTGTGTATTTAGTCACTACGTCATGTCCAGCTCTTTGCAACCGCAAGGACTGTAGCCTGCTAGACTCCTCTGTCCATGGGATTTCCCAGGCAAGAATACGGAAGTGAGTTGCTATTTCCTTCTTTTTTCCCAAGAGCATTCTTCAGTAATCATCCTGCACGTGCACACACTGCAGCCTCAGACTTGGATGCCCAGGAAACGCAACAGACTGACCAAACATCTCTGCCCAGGGCCTCAGCCCCCAAGTGCCAGTGCAAAAACCTGCCTGGTGTTTCTGGTGTCCTGTCGCCCAGTCTTTGGCACGGCCACGTGCACGCTGACTCTTCCTCTCTTATTCTTCAGTCCACTAGAATTTTCTGGTGTTCATTCCTTTGTTCATGAGTCTCACCTAATGCCTCCAGCTCACATCAGAGCTGTGCTCTTTCTGCGACCTCTCCAACCCTTGATGATGTTGAATGTCCCAACCTGGGACCCAGGTTTGTTCTGCTGATCACGTCCACACAATCCACACCTTTGGGTGACAGACGTGCTTGCAATTTATGGGCATCGAACACAAAATAAACATGTGGGCAGGAGGAGAAGGATCCTTGGGTCTTGAAGGCAATGCAGATACCTACAAGTAGACCCAGAACTCCTTGGCTAGTGTCCTACTATTTCTCTAAGCTCAGGTCCTTACTCCTTCCAAGCCAAGATGCCATCATAATTCAGCAGGCTTCTTTATCTCCTACCTTTTCAACTTTAGTCTGCTGGACACTCTGTTGTCTGATTTACTTCCTAAATGAAGCTCTCATGACTTCCCTGGTGGTCTAGTGGTTAAGACTCTGCGCTTCCAACTTCCAAAGCAGGGGGCGTGGGTCTGATCGCTGGTCGGGGAACTAGGGTCCCACATACTGTGTGGCATGGCCAAAACAAAACTCAGAACAAAATCAAACTAAGTGGGAATCTTAATCAGCGGACCCTCTCTACTTAAAACCCTCACGTTCCCTGATGCCCATGTGTCTCAGCCAAACCACCCAACAAGGCTGAGATCAGAGTGCCCCATTCATCCTGTCCCAAGCAGCCAGCCTTTCCAGGCCTTGGTGAAGCCTTTCTTTCTTTTGTTTTAAAACACTCAGCAAGAAACTCTTCCTGATCCATATGAAGAACTGAAGACAGTTTACCCTGTTCTTCTCTTATAACTTCACCTGGGGCTCCCATGATTTACAATCATTCATATACTGGGTTCCTCTTTCTTCCTAGATGACAATCAGCTCAGGAGACTATGGGCCACCAGAGCAGTATGAGACACAAGATGGCCTCTCAGGAGAGATTTGTGGAAGTGATTTGCTGTCTCCCAGCATGACCATAGATTTATTCTCCTCCACTTCTCCTTGACCCCACCCTCAATATTCCTGAAATAAATATAAATATAAACACTACCCTAAACACATCTCAGAAGAAGGATGATTTAAAACCTAAGGTAGAATGGAAGGAAAATAAGGTCACTGCTTTAATTTAACAAGAAAAGTGATCATTTTCAAATGACGTTTTTGGGGAGCTGCACAGTGTTTATGGGCTTTTCTCTAGTTGCACAAGCAGGGGCTGCTCTCTAGCTGTGGTGCGAGGGCTTCTTATTATGGTGGCTTCTTTTGTTGCAGAGCAAGGGCTCTAGAGTGCATGGGCTCAGTAGCTATGGCACGTGGGCTTTGCTGCCCCACAGCATGTGGAATCTTCCCAGACCAGGGATCGAACCCATGTCCCCTGTATTAGCAGGCAGATTCTTAACCACTGGACAACCAGGGAAATCCCTGAAATGATGATATTATATTTAAACAATGGACTAAACCCAGGGTAGAGAGGGGCCTTCTAAAAATCTAGTGTAAGCTCATTAGAAATCAAAGGTAAGCAGGTGGTAAGTGTATAAACTACTTCTAAAGAAAACGGTGAATATTTTACGGAAAGATTTCAGAGCCGAGTGTGTTAGCTTTTGCTCTTTCCTAGACAAGTGGACAGCTGGCCCCTTCTCCTGGGGGTGGGTTGGGCTCAGTTCCTAGCTCTGTGGTTTTGCCCACCTTTACTGGCCAGTTCAGCTTTCTATACTAGCCCCCCTGAGAGCCCAGAGTCCCAGCTCTGCAAACAGTGATATTATCATATCACAGCTGAGCTGCAAAAATAACTGCTTCACATTCGAACACACTTCTGTCTTATTTCCTTAAAGTCATGTTCCCCCAACAAATGGCTGGAAGCTTCTGGTAGAAAGTAAAGCTCAACTGAGTTTCAGAGATAATGAAAAAAGGGGTAAGATTCAAAGAGTTTCTTAATGAACACAGCAGTGACTCTGAGTGGCATCTGGATCAGCTTTGGCCCCTCTTTGTGTCCTGGGGCCTTCTCTCCAGATGGGCAGCTATGTTTCAGGGCAGGTTGTCCAATTCTGGAATTGGTCCTGGTGGTGGGAAACAAGGGGCCTTCTCTCATCTGCTTTCTCTAACAAGCTGATGTCCCAACGGACACAATCCAATCTTTGAAAGTCAAGACATCCAGGGTGGGTAAGGCATTGAGAGATGCTCTAGAATAGATTCAACGTCAACACGGGAAGTGATGTGGATAATGGTATTTGCAAGAAGGATTTGCATACTGCAGAAAATTTATCCCAATAAATGTTTGGCTGTAACATTGCTCTTTTTTAAATTGCTGGCTTGCCTTTAAAGATGGTCAAGAGAGGCTCTGACTCAGCCCCACAGTTTCAAGGGCTCCTCAGATACAGACACACACACACACACACACTGAAATACACATGGTAACCAATCCCTTGAAGTCAGCGCTTAGGGCAGGCAGAACAACCTGGAATCCTAAACATCCACTCTGGTGACCAGGACTGCTCAGTCCTCAGTTTTATATCTCTGGTAAATAAAAGGTACTGAATCTGAGTCCCCAGAAGATGTGTGTGCACCACTGCTCACTTCAAAAATGACCATTATTTGGAGTGTAGACAGGATTCAAGTGGCAGAAGTGCTGAGATAAGGGAAAAGACAAATTCATTACCTTGTTAAGTTCTTCCTCTCATAGAGCAAGGGTGTAATAAATTCTTGCATAATGAAGAATTATTTCCCAATAGTGCCAGGAGTCCATTTTCTTGTTTCCTTTCCCATTCCAGCTCAGGGTTCTGGGTGGTACTAAAACAACTACATACAAAGTGTGCAACAGTTGTGCATATATATTGGCCAACATTTTGCAATATTACATAACTTCTATTTTCCTTACTTTTGTATATAAATATAGTTCTAGTTCAAATGCCAGGAGACAGTGAGGGACAGGGAGGCCTGGCATGCTGCAGTCATGGGGTCACAAAAAGCTGGACATGACCTAGAAGCTGAACAACAATAGCATAGTTCATCTGCTGGATCATCGAAAAAGCTAGAGAGTTCCAGCAAACATCTATTTCTGCTTTATTGACTATGCCAAAGCCTTTGACTGTGTGGATCACAATAAACTCTGGAAAATTCTGAAAGAGATAGGAATATCAGACCACCTGACCTGCCTCTTGAGAAACCCATATGCAGGTCAGGAAGCAACAGTTAGAACTGGACATGGAACAACAGCCTGGTTCCAAATAGGAAAAGGAGTGCGTCAGGGCTGTATATTGTCACCCTGCTTATTTAACTTCTGTGCAGAGTACATCATGAGAAACGCTGGGCTGGAGGAAGCACAAGCTGGAATCAAGATTGCCGGGAGAAATATCAATCACCTCAGATATGCAGATGACACCACCCTTATGGCAGAAAGTGAAGAGGAACTAAAAAGCCTCTTGATGAAAGTGAAAGAGGAGAGTGAAAAAGTTGGCTTAAAGCTCAACATTCAGAAAACGAAGATCATGGCATCTGGTCCCATCACTTCATGGGAAATAGATGGGGAAACAGTGGAAACAGTGTCAGACTTTATTTTGGGGGGCTCCAAAATCCCTGCAGATGGTGATTGCAGCCATGAAATTAAAAGACGCTTACTCCTTGGAAGAAAAGTTATGACCAAGCTAGATAGCATATTAAAAAGCAGAGACATTGCTTTGCCAACAAAGGCCCATCTAGTCAAGGCTATGGTTTTTCCAGTGGTCATGTATGGATGTGAGAGTTGGACTGTGAAGAAAGCTGAGTGCTGAAGAATTGATGCTTTTGAACTGTGGTGTTGGAGAAGACTCTTGAGAGTCCCTTGGACTGCAAGGAGATCCAACCAGTCCATTCTGAATGAGATCAGCCCTGGGATTTCTTTGGAGGGAATGATGCTGAAGCTGAAACTCCAGTACTTTGGCCACCTCATGTGAAAAGTTGACTCATTGGAAAAGACTTTGATGCTGGGAGGGATTAGGGGCAGGAGGAGAAGGGGATGACAGAGGATGAGATGGCTGGATGGCATCACTGACTTGATGGACATGAGTCTGAGTGAACTCCGGGAGTTGGTGATGGACAGGGAGGCCTGGCGTGCTGTGATTCATAGGGTCGCAAAGAGTCGGACATGACTGAATGACTGAACTGAACTGAACTGAGATATAATATATGTGACATATAAAATAAAAATGGATTTTTCTAGAGTTGCATGTAGTTTTATTTTTATACAAAAATGCATAAAATGTAATTAAATGTTTAAAAATTGTAAACATCTCCAGATTTAAATAATTTAAAATTTTGATATTTATTAATTAAAATATATTTTTGCATTTTTGTTAAAATAGGTAATTTTGAATATTTTGGAAGAAAAATAACTTTTCTGGAAACATCTAAAATAATTAAATTATCTTCCTATATTGACATTAATTTACATATTGATTAAAATATATTCAGATTTTGTATATTTTAATACAATTACATTTATTTTTAATCTGTTAGATTACTGCTATTAATGAAACACAGACTTTGGAAAATCTTGATTATGAAAATATAATTAATGATAGTGCTGAAATAAAGGCAAGAAAATGAGTGCTATTAAATAAATATATCATAGTTTATGAATTTATATGTTTTTATTCTTACTACTCATCCAAATAACATCCCAGACAGCCTTACACATGATCAGATTCCCTTTTATTTTATTTTTAAAATATTTTGGCTTCGCTGGGTCTTCACTGAGGCGTGCAGACTTAGTAGCTCTGAGGCATGTGGGATTTTAGTTTCCCAACCAGGGATGGAACTCTTGTCTTGTATATTGAAAGGCAGAGTCTTAACCACTAAACCACTAAGGAAGTCCCTCCCCTGTCTTTAATACTTTACTCACTTTCAGTCATAGAAATACCATAGCTTTACGTATATTTCTCTATTTTTGTGAGTGAAGGTTATTAAGATGTAAGGATAAAACTTTTCCTTGACAATCTGTTAACTTGATTTATAGCTTCAAATACTTAGACACATGGCAAATGAGCCCCAGGCCTAGCAAGCGATAGGAGTGGGCAGCTCCCCAACCTCTCTGATTGCTGATATCACACTCTTTTCTAAATTTTATTGCATGCTCACACTGAGACAAGCACCCTACTAAGTGCTTTTGTGTATTTCATTCATCCCTCACCATAGCTTTCCGAGATAGGCATCATTTCAGATTCATTTATTTTTTAAATATTTTTTTGGCTATGTTGGGTCTTAGTTGTGGCACAACGGCTCTCTAGTTGTGGCGCATGGGCTCAGCAGGTGAGCTGTGTGGGCTCAGTAGGTGAGGTGCGTGGGCTTAGTTACTCTGCAGCATGTGGGATTTCAGTTTCCTGACCAGGTATCAGACCTGTGTCCCCTGCATCACAAGGCAGGTTCTTAACCACTAGCCCACCAGGGAAAACCCACCATTCCCAGATTTAGAGGAGGAGGCAGGGATGCAAGGCGCTGGTGGTCAAAGGACCACGACCAGGGGAGGGGCCTCTCATCCTGGCCTCCAGGGCTCCAGCTCCCTCTGTGACCAGCCCCGTTGCTTCCCCAGAAGCTCTTCCATGGTAGAGGCTGACAGGCCAAGTCTCTTGTTTGCTTCCTAGAGACCCTTTGTTGGATGATTTTATTGTGGTCGCACCCCTCACTCCCATTATATACCTCTTTAAAAATCCTGGATCGATACATCTATAAAGGATTTCAAGCTCACTAGATAATCTAGATACAATATATGCCAGGTGCCAATAGACACTTGCTAAACTATTCATGTATTTGCAGTCCAATTATATTTATAATACCTTCAAAACAACGGAAATGCCTAGCACATTTAATTGCACTAATAACTGACTGACTGACTGGTAAAGAATCTGCCTAACAATGCAGGAGACAAAAGAGACACAGATTGGATCCCTGAGTTGGGAAAATCCTCTGGAGAAGGAAATGGCAACCCACTCCAGTATTCTTGCCTGGAAAATTCCATGGACAGAGAAGCCTAGTGGGCTACAGTCCATGGGGTAGAAAAAACTCAGACACGACCGAGTGCGCATAAGCATATGAAGACTATATATATCATCAGTTATAGCCATTCAGGGAAATGTCATGCAGGTGGTGATGAAAGCTACAATAACATGGAAAATATTTACATGCAATGTTACGTTTTAAAAGTTGCATATAAAATTACATATGTCAGAATAATATAAAAATTACCATAGTTACGAAAACAGACACATTCACAGGAAAAAAATAGAAAACACAACTAAATGCTAATAATAGTTATGTTTAACATAGTGAATATTAATTTATTAGAGTACTAGATATTATTAGTATTAGATAACATTAATGTATTCAGTTCAGTTCAGTTCAGCTGCTCAGTCGTGTCTGACTCTTTGCGACGCTATGGACTGCAGCACACCAGGCCTCCCTGTCCATCACCAACTCCTGGAGTTTACCCAAACTCATGCCCATTGAGTTGGTGATTCCATCCAACCATCTCATCATCTGCCATTCCCTTCTCCTCCCACCTTCAATCTTTCCCAGCATCAGGGTCTTCTCAAATGAGTCAGGTTTTCACACCAGGTGGCCAAAGTATTGGAGTTTCAGCTTCAACATCAGTCCTTCCAAATGAACACCCAGGACTGATCTCCTTTAGGATGGACTGGTTGGATCTCCTTGCAGTCCAAGGGACTCTCAAGAGTCTTCTCCAACACCACAGTTTAAAACCATCAATTCTTCTGTGCTCAGCTTTCTTTATAGTCCAACTCTCACATCCATACATGACCACTGGAAAAACCATAGCCTTGACTAGATGGGCCTTTGTTGGCAAAGTAATGTCTCTGCTTTTTAATATGCTATCTAGCTTGGTCATAACTTTTCTTCCAAGGAGTAAGCGTCTTTTAATTTCATGGCTGCAATCACCATCTGCAGGGATTTTGGAGCCCCCCAAAATAAAGTCTGCGACTCTTTCCACTGTTTCCCCATCTATTTGCCATGGAGTGATGGGACCAGATGCCATGATCTTCGTTTTCTGAATGTTGAGCTTTAAGCCAACTTTTTCACTCTCCTCTTTCACTTTCATCAATAGACTTTTTTAGCTCTTCTTCACTTTCTGCCATAAGGGTGGTGTCATCTGCATATTTGAGGTTATTGATATAATACATAATATTAATGTATTAGAGTGATCTTTCTTTTTCTTTTTTCTATGTTTTGTTTGCTTTTTATATTTTTAATTTTATTTTTATTGAAGCATAGTTGAATTACAATGTTGTGTTAATTTTTGCTGTACAGCAAAGTGATTTAGTTATATACATATATAATTATATGTATATATAATATATATAACTATAATATTATGATTATTATAATATATATGTGTATATACATTCTTCCTTTAGTATTCTTTCCGATTATGGTTTATTGTAGGATATTGAGTATAGTTCCCCATACTATACAGTAGGACCTTGTTTTTTATCCATTCTATGCATATGCTTACATCTAACTCCAACCTCCCACTTATTGAAGGATTAGGTTAATTTCATATTTTAAAATGCTGACTTAGAATGCATTTTGTCTAAAAACAGTAATGAATTGGTGAACAAGGCCGCCACCTCATTACCAGCAGGGCATGCCTGTCTCCCTGGCACTGTACCCTCTTTAAGATGAAAGCTGCCACAGCTGCAGGGGCTCTGCATGAGTCTGCTTGCTGTTGGCAAGATGCATTTTAGAGATCAAGCAGTTTAGGCTTTGTCTTATAAATGAGGAGGAGAAGAGATGAAATAAATCACAGACTTTGAGGCTTTGATACAAACTGCAAACAGAAAAGTTCTATCACTTTCTAAGGGAAATGCTGTCCATCAAATGCTCCCCAGGGTCATGGAGCCCCACACCTTGGTCCGTGAGCTCAAGATATAAGCCGCATATGATGAGAATGCTTCCTTTCTGCACTGACCGTGCCTCATCGCATCATACCATCCCAGCTCCCAAGCCTTTGAGAGGACTCCGGCATTCTCTTGGTAATGTGGCAAACTGGTGGGGAGCCTTGAGGACCTGGAGACCATCTGTGAATAGCTAGAAGGGAACTCTCGGGAGAGGATGGGATGGGGTCTGAGATTAATTGGAGAGCTGACGCATACACACGATCATGTGTGAAATGGACGGCTAGCGGGAAGCTGCGTTATAGCACAGGGAACTCAGCCCAGTGCCCTGTGACGACCCAGAGGGATAGAATGGTGGTGGCGGGGCGGGGAGGGGAGGAAGGGGGTATATGTGTACATATAGCTGATTCACATTGCGCAACAGAAACTAACTCAATACTGTAAGGTAATTAGCCTCCAACTAAAAATACATTAATTGAAAAAAAAAAAAAAAAGAATGGAAAGATTCATTAGCCTTTGTTCATATCTGCCTCACCTGAGCCTGTCTTGGTGTTTAATATCAAGGACACGAAACTTGCCCAGTGTTGTCAAAAACAGGAAAGACTTACCCAGCGGAAAACTCCTAACCTCCTGTCTCTCTTCTCACCCCTCTTCCTCCTTTCCAACTGAAGACCCACCATGCGCCAGCTACGTTGCTACACAGTGAGGACACAGTCACATCAGACAGGAATGGGCCTTCAAGGAGCTGGAGGTCTACCCCTTCCCACTGAAAGGGTGGCCATTGGACTGCCTAGAATCCTGTTTAAAATTCAGACTCTTGGGTCCCAAGGAAAACCCACTGACTCAGAATGTTGATTTTGGCAGGTTCCCGGGGTGAGTCACAGGCACTGCAGGTTGAGAAGGCAACCTCTAGGAGGATAAGCCCAGTTTTTTAGGAGTGTTGTTTTAATACGATTAAGGAGTTATAGTCACTATGGAGACGAGTATGGAGGTTCCTGAAAAAACTAAAAATGTAATTCCTATATGCTTCTGCAATTCTTCTTCTGGGCATGTATCCAGAGAAAACTATAATTTGAAAAGACATATGCATCCCAGTGATCATAGAAGCACTATTTACAACAGCCAAGACATGGAAGCAACCTAAATGTCCATCAACAGATGAATGGATAAAGCAGATGTGGTACATATATATACAATCGAATATCACTCAGTCATGAAAAGGAATGAAATAATGCCATTTGCAGCAATATGGGTGTACATAGAGATTATCATAATAAGTGAAGTAAGCCAGAGAAAGACAAATATCATATGATACCACTTACATGTGGAATCTACTAAAAAAAAAAAACAGTTAAAATGAGCTTATTTAAGAAATAGAAACAGACCCAAAGACATATTATAAAAAGAAACTCATGGTTATCAAAGGGGATATAAAGGTAGGAGAGGGATAAATCAGGATTTGGGGATAAACACATATACACTACTATATATAAAATAGGGAACCAACAAGGACCTACTGTATAGCACAGACAATTCTACTCAGTATTTTGCAATAACCTATAATGGAAAAGACTCTGATAAAGATATGTGTGTGTATATATATATATATATATATATATGTATGTATATTTAATATATATCACTGTGCTATACACCTGAAACTAACAGACATTGTAAACAACTACAATTTTTTTTTTAAAAAAAAGGACTGAGGATTGAGTGTTGTTACGTAGCTTTCACAAACTATTTTATCTTATTTTATCAATATCAACTGGAAGTATATATGACTGGCAGGAGCCTCTGTCACGAGACAGTGATTGTCCGTGGGAGTGGAAAGTCCCCTCTGGGAGGCTTTGTGGAGTGAGCAGAAGGGAAGGAGAGAGGACAAGGGAGGAAGTGGATGTGGGCTTCTTCCAAGGAGCAGTCAGGAGATGAGGGGTGTGGGAATGTCCCCTGTAACAGTGGACATCCCAGGACTAAGCAAACAAGTTTGGAAGGGCTGCCTTCCTGGAGGTAGCATCTGAATGGGATATACCCTCTACTCAGGCTCAGAAAAGGGGCTTCCCAGGTGGCTTACTGTTAAAGCATCCACCTGCCAATCCAGGAGACTAGAGTTTGGATCCCTAGGTTGGGAAAATCCCCTGGAGGAGAAAGTGGCAACCCACTCCAGTATTCTTGCCTGGAGAATCCCAGGGACAGAGGAGCATGGTGGGCTATAGTCCATGGAGTCACAAAGAGTGAGACATGACTGAGCACGCACGCACACACACACACACACACACACACACACACACACACACACAGAGGCTCAGAAAACCAAATATCTTCCGTGTGTTGTCTTCTGAATCTGCAAGTATCTCACACAGCCACTCAGCAGAGGAAGGCATTCAAGGGTGCAGGAATAAGCTAGGGGGCGCCAGGGACTGGAAATCCAGGCCCTCCACCACTCCCTGTAAGGAAGGATTCTTGGAGATTGCAGGGAGGTGGGTTGTTATGATCGTTGTTGCTGTGTTTTGAGAGGCAAGTTTTGTTTTTGCTTGGATCGGCCTTCTCTCTACCAAAGTAAATTTGAGGCAATACACCTATTTCAGAAAAGATACTTTAGGAATAAAAAGGATTTGGGATTTCTGACCAAGGCTATATGCTTCTTGAATGTGGCTTCACATCCTGCCGGCATCAAGAAGTAGCAGGAGTGTCTAAACTGAGAGTTAGAGATTAAGGTATATAGTCTCACTTGAGTCTATAGTATCTCCAAGGCACAGCCCTGAGCATATCTCCTCATCACACAGGTGTTATAGAGGGTACCTGTAATCTTTCCTACCTTTGAGCCCTCGACTTTCTGTTGCATTGGCTGGAAACCATCTCTTAGCATTCGACATCAGCAGGTGGGAGAGGCTTGGATGAAGATTTACGTCTTCCCTTCGGAGGAAATCACAGATACTGACAGCCTATTCTGTAGGTCACAGCCATAACTCGCAAGCCCCAGGAGATTGGTTCCAGCATCTGAGGCAGATTCCAGCTTCTGCGGATGTTCCAGTCCCGTGGCCAGTCCTCCATAGGCGAGGGTTCAACCAGTGATTGCTCACCATCCGCCTCTGGTTGAATCCTCGGATGAGGAACCCGCAGACACGGAGGGTGGAGCATCTCACATGCTTTATATTTTGTTCTGGCATGTGCAGAAAGTGTTCAAGTACATTTATTCTAGATGGGTGTTAAAAATAGTAAGTTTTCCCCCTATAATATATGAAGAAACGATTTATACGGTATCAATCAATCTTTGGGCTTCCCGTGTGGCACTAGTGGTAAAGAACCCATCTGCCAATGCAGGAGACATAAGAGATGCTGGTTCAATCGCTGGGTTGGGAAGATCCCCTGGAGGAGGGCATGGCAACCCACTCCAGTATTCTTGTCTGGAAAATCCCATGGACAGAAGGGCCTCGAAGGATACAGTCCATGGGGTCACAAAGAGTTGGACGATTGAAGTGACTTAGCACACACACAGGCAATTAAACATTCATTTTCTTATAAAGAAGAATCGAGTCTAAGTATTTTAAAGACATTTTCATGGAAGGTAGCTTTGAGGGCATGTGAATAATGCCAAGAATAGGGTTTAGACTTTCCACCTCAGTTCAGTTCAGTCGCTCAGTCACGTCCGACTCTGCGACCCCATGAATCACAGCACGCCAGGCTTCCTTGTCCATCACCAACTCCCAGAGCTTGCTCAAACTCATGTCCATCGAGTCGGTGATGCCATCCAACCATCTCATCCTCTCTCATCCCCTTCTCCCACCTTCAATCTTTACCAGCATCAGGGTCTTTTCCAATGAGTCAACTCTTCGCATGAGGTGGCCAAAGTACTGGAGTTTCAGCTTCAGCATTATTCCTTCCAAAGAAATCCCAGGGCTGATCTCCTTCAGAATGGACTGGTTGGATCTCCTTGCAGTCCAAGGGACTCTCAAGAGTCTTCAACATCACAGTTCAAAAGCTTCAGGTGGCCAAAGTATTGGAGTTTCAGCTTCAGCATCAGTCCTTGCAATGAATATTCAGGACTGATATCCTTTGGGATGGACTGGTTTGATCTCCTTTCCACCTCACTCCAGTGTAAGCTCAGGAAAGTTCGTCTGATGTCTTTCTTAGCTGTTTTCACAGAGGAGTATGACACATGGCTCCCTAACACTCTCTCAAAATAATTTTTGAATTGAACTAAATGTCCATGACACAGCGATAACCAGCAGGCACCTAGGCTGATTGTACATGTTTGTCTGTGTGTGCGTGCATGCTGGCATGGGTATATGTGTGGTGACATGTGTGCATGTGCACGTATGACCGAATGTGTGCTTGCACATGTTCTCATGCTTGTGCGCGTCTATGTGCTGAGACAGACTGAGCTGGAAGAGAGACCCGGGGAACAGACAGAGTGAGTTGTATTCCCAAACATGGGTGGCGCCTCCGCTCTGACGTTGGCCCAGCCCTACTGGGCTGGAGGGCATTACTGGCTCTATCTTAAGCCAGGATTCCCTTTCACCCACTGCAGACAGAGCATAAAAATATCTTCAGCGGGTAGCTTTCCCAAAAGGGGGAGGCCCTTCACTTTCATGGGAAATACTGCATTTAAGGAAAAATAAATCTCCTGGCGGGGCTGAGGTGGGGTTTAGCCATCACTGAGGTTTGGTTCCCAGGGTATCGGGGAGGAAGAGTGCCGAGCTGTCGCTGGGAAACCCGGAAAGGGAAACGTGCACGTTGTGCCTCCCTCTGATGGGGGGGAGGTGGACCGAAGGACAGTGAGGTTCTCTTCTGCCCAAGTTGCCTGCAGATTCCTCCTGTGAGCTCAGCCTCACCGCCCCCCACCCCGCCCCAACCCTGCTCTGCTTCCTGCTGCAGCCACTGGGCACCTTGTCCTTTCCTCAAGCAGCCTGATTTTCCAGCCACCAAAAATAACAACATTTGATACCAGGCCTCTGAAAGCTTTGGCTGGGGTCATGTTTCCAAATTCTTGACTCGAGAATTGTTAAATGAGAACTCCTATTTTTTTTTTCCAGTCAGGCTATTTTTTTCCTCTTTTTTTTTTTTTCTTCTTCTCAAGATGTTGGGAGAACCCCAACCAAGGAATCAGTGCTTAATGGGTCACAGGGTATAAATAGCAGTGTTGAGTCGTAACACAAGGCTCTTTGTACTATCATGCAACTGAACCTTAAAAAAAAAGAAGAAGAAGAAGAAAAAAAAAAAAGCTTCCAAACAGACCAGTTAACATACCAGCCTGGGGACTGGGGCCTAGAGAGGGGGGCAGCATTTCTGAGCACAAGCTTCATTCTATATTTGTCCATGCCTGCGTTCCACTACTGCCATCTATTTACAGCTTGGCCATGTACACAGGATCCCCTATTCATTAAACATGGATTAAAACGAAAAAAAAAGATTCTGTATGTATTTTTGTTCTGCTGAATAGTTCACAGACATACATGAAGATAAAGTCAATCTTAACTGCAAATCCTGAGTCTGGGCTCGCATCCCTGGCTCCTAACTCTGTAATTGTTATTTAACTTGTCAACATGAGGCAACTTCTTCTCATCCATGAAATGGGAACAAACATACTTGTTCACTAAGCTTGGCTCTAGGTGACAATAGTGTTGTTCTAAAAATTCAGAGAGAAGATCTGTGGGCTTCCTGGCTTTGAGGCACTTTAAATATGAGATATTATCCTAATTAAACTAAATTTTCATCTTGGGGTCAGTCCTTTAATGAAGTTAAATGGGAAGATCCATTAATTTGCTATCAGTCATTGTATTTGGAGTTCCTGAGGGATCCTGAAAATTGATGAATTATGACAAGCCCAATGGTATATTTCTGGCTGATTATGGCAAGCCCTGGGTGGTATTAAAAGAGATGCCAATTTTTATGTGACAGTGAAATTCATAGTCTCTAACAGAAGTATGATTATACCAATGAAAGGGACCAGGCTGAAGGGCATGTGACTTAGCAGCTGACAAGTGCAATAATTCTCAGAATTTTGTGGCTCAAAATGTGTGCTGGCTACTAAGAACTGGGATTTTAGAAATAGAAAGTTCAGGTTACAAGCCTAGTGGGCAGAAACTCGAACTCTTGGTGCTGGCAACATGCCCCGGGCACTCAGGGGTGGGCCAAAGTTCTGCCCATTCAGTGTCCTATGTTTAAATTCTGAGTCTGTAAGCAAAAAAAAAAAAAAAAATGTTGGAAGGGTTCCCTTACCTTTTGGAAACTGCAAAATAAAATCTCCTCTGGCAAAGAGTCTCTTTCTTTTGTGGGCTCTCCTACAGGGCTTCTTGGGCAGGATTTGCCTCTGGGCTGCCATGACCCCAGTTCCCCAATTGCCTGCTGTTCATCTTCTGGTGGGGGTGGGGGGTAGGGGGTGGGGGGTTGGGGGTGGGGTCAGGGGTAACACTGTTGATCAAGTCCTTGGACTAACCAGAAAATTAGCAGGGAAACAAAACAGCAGGGGGTCAAAGTGGGGTCCATACCACACGGTGAAAGTGTCTCGGAGATGAAGCTGCCTGTTAATGAGGTTTAGAGTTTCAGCAGCTGATATTTGAGTTGCGTTGCTAGGAGAGAGATGCAAAGAAGGGTACAGGCAGCCTTGTTTACCCCTAGCATTGGCCTGGAACCCGGGTGCAGGCATATTCAGATACCGAGGATCACACGTTGAGCACGTACTAGGTAGAGCTACAGCAGGAAGCATTTTAAATAGATCGTTTCATTCAATATCCACAAATGTCGTCTGAGACCAGGGCTTTCCTTATGCCCAGTATGCATGAGAAAATAGAGCCCTAGAAAATAACTTGTCCAGACTTCATAGCGAGGCTGAATTTGAACCCAGACTATTGGATGTCCCAACCTAGGCGGTTACTGACTTAGCTAAACTTCCTTTTTGCATAGCTGTAGACCCAGGTTCAATCCCTGGATCAGAAAGATCCCCTTTGAGAAGGGAATGGCAACCCACTCCAGTACTCTTGCCTGGAGAATCCCATGCCCAGAGGAGCCTGGCGGACTACAGTCCATGGGGTTGCAAAGAGTCCAACATGACTGATTCACACACACACACACACACACACACACACGCACATACACACCCTAAGCCTCGTGCAAATGCATCAGGGCTCTCCCAGGGCCAGGCAGGGGTGGGGGCGGGAACGTCTGAGATGTTCAGGGATGAAAGGTCGCAGTGTTACAGACTGAGAACCGGCCCCAGAGGCCAGGGCTCCCGGCTCCCGACTCCTCTCCCTGCTGAGAGTGTCTGGCAGCCCTGCTGGACCTAAATCAGGAACATCTGAATGGCAGATTTGAGCCCAAATGTCCACCACAGCCTGCCTCTCCTCCACGCACAGGGCACAGAAGAACACTGCCTGGCCCATAGCTGTGACTTTGGAGGGAAGATCTGAGCTTACTTCCTACCGATGCCATACACTGATGAAAAGAAAACCTGCACTTCACGACTTTGTACGCGCCCAGAAAATAGCACTGAAAAATATCCTAATCGGTAAAGATTTAAAAAAAAAAAAAAAAGAGCCTGTGTTCTTAGGCTCAGTTTGGTCCTCTGATGTAAAAAAGCACGTTCTCTGCGTCTTAGCCTCCCAGGAGCTACACTGCTTAACTTCTCTAGGACTCTGGAAGGACTACAGCCCTTGCCTCTTACATGTTGAACTTTGAGACACACATTTTTTTTGCTTATTTCTTTTTTAAAAAAGTTTTGGGCGCACCAAGGGGCTGACAGCATACCCACGTCTTTGGGAGTGAAAGCTCAGAGCCCTAACCACTGGACTACCAGTGAATTCCTGAGACACAAACTTCTAACCCTGACTCATGCCACTCTCTGCTCCTGCAAAAAAAAAAAAAAAAAAATCCTGAAATCTTTGAAGGAACTCTGAAATTTTACCCTCTTTAATCCTAATTCAACACAGCATCTGTGAGTTCCCTGTAACGGCTATTTCAAATGCTTTCCTCAGGCTTACTGCTCCATTCTGTGCTTATCTGTGGGCTTCCCAGGTGACAATAGTGGTAATGAACCCACCTGCCAATGCAGGGGACGTAAGAGATGGAGGTTCGTTCCCTGAGTTGGGAAGATCCCCTAGAGGAGGGCATGACAACCCACTCCAGTATTCTTGCCTGGAGAATCCCATGAACAGAGGAGCCTGTGGGCTACAGTCCATGGGATCACATGACTGAAGTGACTTAGCACGCACACACACACACACACGTTTATCTGCGTCTTCCCCATAGACTGAGAGCTTCCTGAAGACGCCCAACCCTATCTTACCCCTTTCTGCTGTGGCACCCTTGTGTACATACAGAGCCTTGTGTACATACAGAGTACACATGGAATAAGCAAGTCAGTGGAGGCAGGGATGAACACGTGATGCTCATGCAGCATACATACAACCAACGATTCTCGGGGTAGAGGACGGAAAACACCTCCTGAGTGCCCAGAACATCCTGGTTCAATTCCGTTCCACCACACCTGGCCCCTTGCCAGGCAGCCTGGCCCATTTCCTGCTGGATGTGCTTTGCATCGCCTATTACCATCCTTGCCTAAACCTGGGGGCTGGGGAGGGAGGGTGTGTTCTTTTTGTTCTGAAGTGTGCCCCCAGCTTAACATCAATTCATTTTTACTCACTTATCTGGGCATTTCTCCCAAGGTGAATCTTGCTCCCCTTCACCTAAATGGACAACACTTGCATCTTCCACGCCCTCTTCCCATCCATGCCCTAAATCAGACTGGTCTCCACGTCTGATCTACTCCTTTGTTGAAACGGCTCATCTACTAGCTGCTCTGTGCTGCCACGCTGGTCCGATTCCTCAGAAGCTGGTGGCCTGTCAGCAGCCTTAACTCCACACGCCCAAGCCGCAGTTCCATCCTTTGTGAAAACCTCTGCCCCGGTGACTTCCCACGGCACTGCTGTCGGGACAGACACCCTTGGACCCCTGATGTCTTCTCATACATGAGTTTCAGGGCCTTTGGAAATTCCACCTGACTTCATGTCCTATTACTCCCCAGTAATTATCTTTCCGTTAGGAGTCACAGATTCTGCTTGGTCCCCAAATATGCGACACTTATTTTTGCTCCATCTGATGTAGTGGTCCCTCCACCTCCAGGGTACCTCCTGGAACCCATCCTTTCCATGAAGCTTACTTTCCCTTCTGTCACCAGCTTGACTTGCTCCCTTCTTTGAACCTTGCAGCCAAAGTATGCATCAGGCCTCCCTTGACCTGCTTGAACGTCATTTTAGTGGGATCCATAATTTAATGTATGTTAGCTCAAAATTTTCAAGTAGATTCTAAGTTCTTTGAGAATAGGATCTGAGTCTTGTTCCTCATAATCAGTATCTGCTGCAGGGAAGGACTTACAAAAATTGTGTCATATGCTTGTGCCTAGGTTTCAGGAAAGGCAGAGGAACCAGAGATCAAATTGCCAACATCTGCTGGATCATCAAAAAAGCAAGAGAGTTCCAGAAAAACATCTATTTCTGCTTTATTGACTATGACAAAGCCTTTGACTGTGTGGATCACAATAAACTGTGGAAAATTCTGAAAGAGATGGGAATACCAGACCACCTGACCTGCCTTTTGAGAAACCTAGATGCAGGTCAGGAAGCAACAGTTCGAACTGGACATGGAAAAACAGACTGGTTCCAAATTGGGAAAGGAGTATGTCAAGGCTGTATATTGTCACCCTGCTAATTTAACTTCCATGCAGAGTACATCATGAGAAGCACAAGCTGGCATCAAGATTGCTGGGAAAAATATCAATAACCTCAGATATGGAGATGACACCACCCTTATGGCAGAAAGTGAAGAGGAACTAAAAAGCCCCTTAATGAAAGTGAAAGAGGAGAGTGAAAAAGTTGGCTTAAAGCTCAACATTCAGAAAACAAAGATCATGGCATCTGGTCCCATCACTTCATGGGAAATAGATGGGGAAACAGTAGAAACAGTGGCAGACTTTATTTTTGGGGGCTCCAAAATCACTGCAGATGGTGATTGCAGCCATGAAATTAAAAGACGCTTATTGCTTAGAAGGAAAGTTATGACCAACCTAGACAGCATATTCAAAAGCAGAGACATTACTTTGCCAACAAAGGTCCGTCTAGTCAAGGCTATGGTTTTTCCAGTGGTCATGTATGGATGTGAGAGTTGGACTGTGAAGAAAGCTGAGTGCAGAAGAATTGATGCTTTTGAACTGTGGTGTTGGAGAAGACTCTTGAGAGTCCCTTGGACTGCAAGGAGATCCAACCAGTCCATTCTGAAGGAGATCAGTCCTGGGTGTTCATTGGAAGGATTGATGCTGAAGCTGAAACTCCAGTACTTTGGCCACCTCATGCAAAGAGTTGACTCATTGGAAAAGACCCTGATGCTGGGAAAGATTGAAGGTGGGAGGAGAAGGGGACAACAGAGGATGAGATTGTTGGATGGCATCAACGACTCGACAGACATGAGTTTGGGTAAAATCCGGGAGTTGGTGATGGACAGGGAGGCCTGGCGTGCTGCGATTCAGGGGTCTCAAAGAGTCAGACACAACTGAGCAACTGAACTGAACTGAACTGAGGATTGCCTGACTTTGCTGAGGAAAACTGGGAAAGCATTTACAAAACGTTATACCTATTTTTTCTGGGAAAAATCAGGGCTTGCAAGGGGGTTTTGTTTGCATTGATTGCTGTTGCTACTTTCTTCCATTTCTGCTTTTTTTCTATTTATTAAAACATTTTTTTTACGTTTTTGGCCATATCATTTGGCCACTTGGCCATACCAGGTGGCATGTGGGATAGTTCCCTGACCAGGGATACAGCCCACACCACGTGCACTGGAAGCTCAGAGTCTTAAACCACTGGAGCACCAGGAAAGTCCCCATTTCTGCTTTTTCTTCCTTTTTCTTTCTCCTTTCTCTTTTTATTCATTAAATCTCTGTTGTGCTTCAGTCCTTTTTCTGTAGGCTACAAGGCTACCAGATCTTAAAAACATGATAACAATCTAAAATCCTCACAGTCTTAACATATAGGATGCATACAATGAATATTTGTTGAATAAATTAATTCGTAAAACTTTTGGTCTCTAGAATCCATAAGATCCCATCTTATTGAAGCCAATTGCCTCCTTCTTTGCTCTGAAAGCCTAAACTCCGGCTTTTCAACGTTTTAATCCCCTGAGCACTTCCTTCATTGCTGTTTTTCTGTTTTCTCCTCTTTCTTCCATCTCCATTCTGCCCTCTTCAATCTTCTAGTGTCCTCTTAAAAATGATTATTTAGCTTTTAAAGCATCCTCTTATGGCATAAAGTTCCATGATTATTCATTACAATTGTTGGACATTATCATATTTGCTGTAGCAAGAGGCAATCCACTGAGATTAATCAGTGTGAAATGTGCAATTTATGAAATGACCTCTGTATACCCTAAGAACAAAATGTAACTCATTTATAAGAGATGAGGTTGTTGGTGTAGTTATTACTAGAACCTCCAAAGGTGATTGTGTATATTTTCCAAAAAAAAATCATCATGCCTTCTGGATTGGAGCGGCAGAGTGAAGGTATGTGTGGCAGTGGTATCGTCTTAAAGTCCCTTGTGTTGACTTTGAACCCCACCCTGCATCCACCAGGGAGCTGTCAAGGGACCTTAAGTAATAATGTCACATATCAGGATACCTAGCGCTTTCCCAGTGGCTCAGCCATAAAGAATCCGCTTGCGATGCCGAAGATGCAGGAGGCGTGGGTACGATTCCTGGGTAAGGAAGGTCCCCTGGAGGAAGGCATGGCGATCCACTCCAGTATTCTTGCCTGGATAGTCCCACGGACGGAGAAGCTTGGCGGGCTACAGTCCATAGGGTCACAAAGAGTCGGACACGACTGAAGTGACTGAACACTCGCGCGGGCATACGCGCACATCAGGGTACCCCATGCTGTTGGATTACACTGGTACATCCACAGCAGAGCTAGGGAACCTCTAACGGTACCTCTTGAGAAAACCAAGACAGGAATCAGGATGAGAAAACAGGAAATAGTCCATAGGAAACCTAACTGCAGGCAGAGACAGTCTGTATTTTAAAGCTAATAATTTATGTTTTCCTTGTGATAGCAATGCTACATTTTATTTAGCATAGCAATCACCCCAATTGATTTATAAAAGCAAAACTGCCTAATCGATGGACTAGAAATACAGTCACTGTGAATATAAATTCTTTCCTCTTCTAATGATCCCAGGCTAATCATTGCAGTTCTTCTGGCACGTTTTCCTGATTAAACCAGGAGAATAAAGACAACAGAAACATGTGACTCCTGCATTAGCAAGCTAAGCCATGAAGCATGAGAAGAAACCAGTGGGTGAAAGGGGGCTAGTGAGACTTGTATGATCCATTCTGTGGCACACACCTTTCTTAATATTTGCTATATTGATAGCTGCCCCCCAACCACCAAAGTGTTACTCTTAAATATTGGGAAAAAACGTGGTGGGGATTTAGAGTTAGCTGATCTAAAGTTAAGTAGAGGCTTCTCTTAGTAACTATATATGTAAGTCCCCTACATATGAATGAATTCCGTTCTGAGAGGGTGTTCGTAAATCCAACTTGTTTGTCAGTCAACAAAGTTAGCCTAGGTACCCAACTAACACAATTAGTATAGTACTGTACTGTAATAGGTTTATAATACTTTTCACACAAATAATATATAAAAAAAAAAACCCAACACTCAAAGTAAGGAAAACATTTTTAATCTGACAGTACAGTACCTAGAAAGGTATAGTAGTACAGCACAGCAGCTGGCATACAGAGGCTGGCACTCACATTAGCATCTTTGGAATTTTGCAACTTGAAGGTCCTGGTGGCTCAGGACCACCTGCAATGCAGGAGACTTAAGTTCGATCCCTGGGTCAGAAAGATCCCCTGGAGAAAGAAATGGCAGCCCACGCTGGTACTCTTGCCTGGAGAATCCCATGAGCTTGTGGAGTCGGACATGATTGAGCCACTACACCGTGCAGGGGACTTACTGTAACTTGAAGCAATTTCTAGACTTCTCTGCTTCAGTTTTCTGTTCTGAGGGTTTCCGATGCTTTTGTTTTCTGGGCTGTTATGAGAAGTTAGTGACAAGAGAGAAGCCAAAGCCTTTGTCAGTCAGGAGGTATTGTATTGGTATTCAGCAGAATAATTTTTTTTTTCTTGCTCAGTTTAGAACAATGTGCCTGTTTACATGACAGCATCCTTGTTTAAATCCAGCGGTGTTTGGCCCCAAATGCCTCTCTCTCTAACTGTATTCGGGCAATAGAAGAACTCTGCTGATTTTCGTCCTGTAATCCCAGGTCCGTCGTGATGGTCTCTTCAACACAATGTTGATTCGTGTTGGCTTAGACAGTGGAAGATCCTCACTGTTCAGTGGTTGATAGGGAGGCCGAGGATCCACGGTCGAGCCGAGCTGACCTGAGTGCACTCCCCGACCCCAGAATGGAGACAGCTCTGTGCAAAGAACCTGAGCTTTTCAGCAAAGGGAAGCATTCCCCACCTGTGACATCCCGGGTGACAGGCCAGTGCAAGTCGCTGAAGCAGCAGCACAGACAAGGGAGGGGCAGAAGAGACGTTTACAGCTTGTTAAGATGTAAGTCCTGATACTTCACTTACTTTTTTCCCCCCTCTTGTTCTTTCTTTCTTTTTTTCATCAAAATCAGAATCTTTCTGTATGATTTCCATATTTGCCCAAAGTAGAATCTAAAAAAAAAAATTTATTGGCATATAGTTGATTTACAATGTTGTGTTAGTGTCAGGTATACAGCAGAGTAAATCAGTTTCATATATGTATACAGTATATATATGGTTGAGTCTTGGGTCGGGAAGATCCCGCGGAGGAGGGCATGGCAACCCACTCCAGTATTTTTGCCTGGAGAATACCACGGACAGAGGAGCCTGTCAGGCTGCAGTCCACTGCCTTGCACAGAGCTGGACACGACTGAAGCAACTCAGCATGCACACATGCACACGTAATATTTATATATGGGCTTTCAGGTGGCGCTAGTGGTAAAGGACCCATCTGCCAATGCAGGGAGACATAAGAGACATGGGTTCGACCCCTGGGTCAGGAAGATCCCCTGGAGGAGGGCGTGGCAACCCACTCCAGTATTCCTGCCTGGAGAATCCCATGGACAGAGAAGCCTAGTGGTCTATAGCCCATGGGGTTGCAAAGAGTCAGACATGACTGAAGTGAATTAGTATACATACATTTTATATATATGTGTGTGTGTGTGTGTGTGTGTGTATACACATATATATATTCTTGCAGAATTTTTATTATTTTTCCTCTTTTTGCCAAACATTTTTTTTTAAGATAATACTAAATTCCAGACGGGAATCTCAGAGACAACCCCCTCCCAGGGACTGCCCCCACAAGCTTTCCAGTCACCTTCTTCCTGCATTCTTTGTCTGTCCCCACCAAACCATCCCAACCAGAACAGTGTGACTCACTCCTCTTGGCGGCGTCACAGCCCTGCTCGAACGCTGACAGCGGTAAAGTTGGCTGCTAGGAGTTCAGTCCTGAGATCTCTCCCTTAGTGGCAGGGAGGCAGTTTAGAAACAAGGAAGCTGAAAGTGAGCACACAGCTGCCCGCCTGCTGGCCACCACCGACCCCTCCACGCTGGACTCACTCTGCCCTGACATCCAAGGGAACACACCTCTCTTTCTGGGCAGATATCCTCTCTGCTGCCTATGACCCCACAGGCTGAGCCCACTCAGCCCCAGTGGGCAAAAGTCCCATAGGCTGGAGCACTACATGTGCCCTAGGCTGGGGCACTGCAGCTCCAGGCTTCAGAGACTGATGCAGAGATCTAAGGTTATCGTCCACATCCAGACCACCCCTTGGCCACTGTGTAGCAGCTACTTGTTTGGCTGGGCCTGGCTCCAGGGAAGACCCCTAACTAGATGCCAGTCAGGGAAATCTCATCCTCTTGCTCTGGGATTGGTCAGGGTGTGGGCAGACCTAAGCCAAACAGAGCGGGCTATTCCCTTGGCCACATGAGGTCAGGATCAAGCTAAGCAGAGACAAGCTTGGTGCTCCTTCTGCTCTGTTCTGGGAGGGATGCGCCTGCTCTCTTTCCTCTTGGGTGTGAATAAGAAAGCATGTCAATCATCTTATAATCTTGGGGGAAGCCTGCCTGAAGATAAAATCAACACAGGGAAGGTGGAGTCAAGAGAACCAGGGAGAGATGAGGTACAAACCTGAAGTGAGTCAGACCTGAAGCTGGTCTGCTATGGATTCTTCAGTTATAAGAGCCAATAAGTTCCCCTTAGAGTTGAATCCTGTTTGAATAGATTGTTTTTGTGACTTTGCATTTGAAAGCATCATCACTGATAGAAGCATCACAACCTGGGGCAGCCAGAGGAGGTGAAGAAAACTCAGAAAGTGGCCATAATGATTACTTTACATGTCAACTTGACTAGACCATAGCACCCAGTTATTTTGGTCAAGTGAAGAGCAGTCCTGATGTTGCTGTGAAGGTACTTTTTGGATATGATTAGCAGTGAAATCAGTAGACTATGGGTAAAGCAGATTGCTCTCCATAATGTGGGTGGGCCTCGTCCAATCAGGGGAAGGCTTTAAAAGCCAAGACTGGGATTTCCCGAAGAAGGAATCCTTAAGACAACAACAAAGATACTCTGCCTGAGTTTCAGCCTGCAGAGCTCAGCCATCATGGTGACTTATAAATACGTTTATTATAGCTCAGGAAAAAGCAGCCAGGCAGCAGCTCCCATATGAATCATCCTTCGTGGAATTTTTAGCCCACACTGAAATAAGACAGTGTACAGGCCTCCTTCACTGCACCTTCCATGTGGTAGTACCAAGGGTACTTACAGTCTTGTCAGATCTGCCCAAAGCAGTCAGCCTCCTTAGGCATATAAACTCTGACTTCTCTGACTCTTGTGGCCTTCCAATGGGAACCAGAGGGAAGGGAGGCTCACCCACAGCCCCCCTCTCCTATCAGCCTTGCAGGAAGGACTCTGCATTTCTCCTGGGACCTTTGACTTCTTGGCCCTGATCATGGAGCCCAAGGCACACACCTGACCGTGGCAGTTCTTCAAGGCAGGGTAGAAACGTGACCCAGTGACTTGTAACTGCACCAAAGCCAGGAGAACCTGTTTCTAGACAAGGCTGCATCCCAAGGATGAGCGTGAGATTTAGGGGAAAGTCTTGGATAAACACTTCACAGACAGTCAGAAAAAAGTTAATCAGTGATGTTGTCCAGAAACTAGTCTCAGTCTTGATATTTTTATAAATTAAACATAAGGGGAAGTAAGTCCCTGAATTCATGACTCAGGTAAATCTTCTATGGGTAGAGGGATCCCAAGTTAGGTAAAAGTCAGCATTTTTATGCTATTTTGGAGCTTACAGCACATGCTTGTGTACATAATTCTACGTTAGTTAATTTAGGATAAAACTGGCCTTAACCCTTGCTGCTAGGGAGAAGCAGAATCAGAACTGAAGCATCTATAGATGTCGCCAAGCCATCCTGTCTCTGGCCACTAGAATACAGTGGGCTTCCTTTCTTTTCTCCCTCAGGGCCAAAGATGGATGGGACCAGTAGAAGGCAGGCAGAGGAGGGCCCTGAAGACTTGCAGCAGAAGCCTGCTGGGCAGAGTTTGCAGGCACAAGAATGGACAGAAGGTTGGAAATCCATATTCCCATCGAGAGTGACAGGGGAGGGGTCCATGGAGTAGGGGCTTGGATAGAACACTCGGGAGTTTGGGAAGGTTTCAATAGCCATTTAAAGAAGGACTATCAGGGACTTCCCTCGTGGCCCAGTGGATAAAAATTCACCTGCCAATGCAGGGAACCTGCGTTCCATCCCCAGTCAGGGAAGAGTCCACACGCCGAGAAGCAAGTAAGCCAGTGTGGCATGACTAGCAAAGCCTGCACGCCCTAGGGCCCGTGAGCCTCAGCTACTGAGCCTCCAAGCCGCAACTACGGAAGCCCGCGCACCTGGAGCCCACGCGCCGCAACGAGAGAGGCCCGCACAGCACAACTAGAGAGTAGCCCCCGCGCTCGGCAACGAAAAGCCAGCACAGCCAAAATAAGGGACAACCAGAGGGATTCCAGACATAGAGGACCCATGGGAAAGACCTGAGGGGTGAGGTCGCAGGTGTTGGCCGAAGGATGAGGGGATGAAGTGATCACTCTCCCCACCCTCTGATCCTCCCTGTTTTGGAATAATTAGACACTATGTTTATTATGTGACTATCCCAAGGAAACTTTATAAATCCCTTAGCCCTCGCAAGAGACTTATGAAATGGGTACCCTTTTTCTTGCCATTCTACAGATGAGGAGGCTGAGGTTTAGTGGCATCTGGAAACTTGTCTGAGGACATAGCCAATCTGGGGTGGAGCCAGGGTTGGAATGAAGACAGTTATGTCTTTAACCACTTCGACCCGTTAACCACTCACTTCTCAGCAAAAGTATTGCTGTTGCAACTGCCGCTAACCAGCTTCTAAGATCACCTGGGAGCTGTTAGGTGAGTCAGGCTGTCTGTCTTCCTCTCTCTTCTCCTGTCAGGAGGAGGTGGAAAGCCGGAGTGAGTGCAGCCAGCCCCCACTGTTGCCTTTTTTCAATCTTTTGGCCTCACCCTGCAGCACATGGGACCTTAGTTTCCAGACCAGGGATCAAACCTGCAGCCTCTGTATTGAAAGCGCAGAGTCCTAACTGGGCTCAACAGTGTCTATAGGATCCCGTGCTTGCCCTTTGCCCCAGTGCCTGCTGGGGGCCCCAGCTCTGTGAATGGCTCCGCTCAGTTTCCTCCTCAGTACAAACTTCCTGGGTAATTTCTCCTCATGTAGGCTAACCCTGTTTTCACTGTATCTTATAAACACATTTTTATGGTTCTTTTCTTATTTTTCACCACACTTTCCTCATTAAGATTAGAGACTAAATGGATTCCTTTAACAACTATTTACTGAGAGTTCAATATGCCACTCATCACTATGACACATTTATTATGTGCCAGACATCACAGTATGCACCTTATATACTCCTGTCAATTCGGCCCCTCAACAACTCCACAAGGGAAGTAATATCCTTAACCCATTTCACAGATAATTAAATGGAGATTGGAGGGTTAAATCCTAAAGGTTAAAAACAGTTGGAGCTGGAATTTTAGCTTAAGCAGTCTGATTCCAGAGCCCACATACTTTTCCACGCAATAGATTCCTGGAGAGAAGGAATAAGGGAACTGAGTGAATGAATGAATGACTCTGACTAATGTTTCTCCTGTGATTCTTCCTCTCCAAGCTCTCATTCTTGCACACACCGTCTCTTTCCCTTTACTGCTTGCAATTCAAGCTGTCCACCTAATTCCACTGAAGTCTTCAAACCCTCAGCAAACATGCAGACCATCAGTGCAGTCTGGTACTGGCTGACACTCAACTGAGGCACTGTTGGTCCCAGAGACCCTGAATGAGTTCCTTTCGGGACTACAAAAAGTTCATAGTTACTGAAGGCTTACTTATGGACCTAAAGGTCCCTGTGCAGAAAAGTGTAATTCATAATATATGGACATAAAATGATTTTTTAAAAATAAATCCAACAATTTTACTGAAGTCAAATTTCAATATAGGTGTTCTTTTATTGTCCATCATACATCAATTTTACTGATTATCTTAAAAGAATACAATAGGTTCCATCACATCTTCACTCCCTCAGGTCTCCCCTCACCCACCTGCCACCAACCACACAAATATCGTCTTTGCTTTCAAAGCCATACACAGATGGAGGGAGACCATTCCGGTGGGTTTTAGGTAGGCTGACCCTTCAGTAAATAAATCTGAGCAGAGAAACTTTTAAAGAAAATATTCATTCCCTTTATTTGTGGTCTATAATTTTATTTCATTTTCAATAGAATGATATATCCCCCATGGTGTTGATAACTTCACAAAGCGCCTGATGCTAAGCTTTACACCCAGTGGCTGTCCCAAGTACAGGACTCCTGGGATATTGGCCTAGGAGAGATGTATCTTCTATGTGACAGCAGGGGGAGCCTCCTATTACCAGTGTTTCAAAACTTTGCTGTGACCCCCTTTCATGATATAACCAGAAGTCGACATTTTTGAAAAGTTTTTTTTTTTTGTGTGTGTGGACCATTTTTAAAGTCTTTATTGAATTCGTTATGATATTTTTTCTGCTTCATGTTTTGGTTTTTTGGCTTCGGGGATCCTCCCCAACCAGGGATCAAACTTGCACCCCTTGCTTTGGAAAAGGAAATCTTAACCACTGGACATCAGGGGAGTTCCATTTTTGGTGGTACATACTCACTGCACCCAAGTACCTAATGCCTACCACACATGCCCAGTGCTTTCTCATATCTGGCTGACATGAAAAATGCTATCATAGGGATTGTCCAGTTTAATTCCTTAACCCCTTTTGAGGTAAGTACATGGTCATTTTAAAAATTGCAAAATAGAAACACTACATTAACTGAATTACCTGAAATGACCACACAAAGCCCAAGGTATCTGGAGACTCTTTGACCTTTATTCACTGTTTCTGTGTATCTGGAATAGAACTGGACAATGCTGAGGTGTGTTTTCACAAAAACTTGAATTTGTATCTCTCAACATAGTTTCCCCTCAGAGCTTTGTGAAGGAGCAGAGCAGGCTGTGAGTACATCGCTACTGTGTCAAGAAAAACAGGCTCCAGCCAGAATAACTTCCTAGGAATCAAATTTCCACCGAAAAGGCTTCCAGGTTCCTCGATAAAATATATAAGGAGTGGACTGTTTTGTATGATTTCCATCTCAAGCTTCTAAACTGGTTTTTGTGCCTGCTATCTAGAAAGAAAAATATGTTGATGAAGGCAGTCTTTTAGTAGGGTTGTGTCTAGGTATTCTTAAGCCTGGAGCAAAGATTTAATTTTTTTTTAGATTCCTGTCTATCTTCTGCAATTCTTTCTTAAACAATGTCCGAAAATGTTATACAACTCTTAGATCACAGTGAAGCTCCTAGGCCCCTGCCCCAAGGCTAGTAATGAAGAGTCATTTTGTTAAAAGGATGGGCTCATGCTTATTATTATTTTGGAAGATACTGCTACAGAGTATTAAATTCAATAATTAACAAAAATTAGAAGTTAATTAATTGGTGGCACCTCAAGGGCCCACTAGTAGAAAAAAAATTTTTCTAAGGTATAAGTTTTTCTCTAAAAAGACGACTCTCTTTTAGCAGTCAGTTGTTACAGACTTAATCTGGCTTGGTAGTACCCACAGGAGCACACCCTGAGATTTACTTAATAAATACATTTGTATTAACGTGTACCGTGCATCAGTGTTTTTTGCTAATACAGTTGCCCCTTAAGCATGAGTGCTTACTCCACCAGCATGGAACATTTGCCTTATTATAGCCACAGTCTTTAAAAAAAAAAAAAAAGGCAGCATCATGATTTCCAAAATGGGAGTGACATTTGGGGCCGCTCTTGTCATGTGCCATCTCCAACTTAAGACAAATCTACCCTGTACTGGTTGGCCCGCGTAAGGACCCTCGCAGGCGGCAGGCACGGCTGTTGCCGACGAGCGTTTGATCTTTTCTGGGCAGCCGAGGGCTCGCCACACCCCTGGGCTGGCTCCCGGGTCGCTTGCTCGGCCTCGCTCAGCAGGAGCCAGACCTTTTACTTTATTTGGTCCATCACGAGGTGACCGTCCAGGGAGCGCGCTGGCGGCAACGCACGGCCTCGCGCCCGCACATTCCTCCCAGGAACGCCGGCGGGGGGCGCGAGGGCTCAGGCTCGGCAGGGCCGCAGCTCCCCTCTAATTATAGCCGCTGCAGCTGGCTCGCCCTTGGGCCTGGCGCTCAGTGCGGGATGGGCCAGGGAGGCCTTGCGGGGCGGGTGCGCCGCCGCTGCTTCCGGGTCCGGGCCCGGCCCCGCCCCGCCATGGGCCCGCCCCCGGCCCTCTGGCCCCGCCCCGGCCCCGCCCGCCGCCGGGTCCCGCCGCGGGGTCGCGCGGAGCCACGTGCGCAGATAGCGGCGCGGGGAGCGGCGCTGTGCCGTTTGTGCTGCCCGGGAAAAAGTTCTAGAATAAATAAATACGGGCGCGGCGTGAGTCAGGGTGCAGCACTGGAAACCACAGCAAGGTCTCCTCGTGGGCGAAGGCCTTTACGCAGGCGGCTGGAGAGTCCGGGAGCCTCCGCCCCTTTCCTTCCCCTCGAGTCAACAGGGCTTGGCTGAACCGGCGGTTGTTTTCTTCCTTTTAAAAAACGCCATTCTGAGCAACCATAAAAAGTGGAAAAAGATCTACAGTTTCACAGTTACGACCTAGCTCCCATATTTTCAACCGGCCTCTTGATTTACATGAAGAAAATGGTGTCCCGTGGCCCCTTTGGTGCGTGATGGCTGCCCGTTGGACCTAATTAAAGCGCCTTGAGTATAGGCTTGTGTTCCTATGTCAGAATTCCACCAAAGTTCCGGATGTAAGCTCCGGAAGAGAGTCGGTTCTCTATAGAAGAATTTAGCTCTGACTATACTTTCCAACTCCTGGAAAGAAACCAACTCACCGTTAAGTCTTGTCGGTACGCGCCCTTCATCCAGAAAACACGCACCCTACCTTCGGCATCGACTGGAACTCCAAGGACGGTGGGGGCTATGGCCTCTCAGCTGTTCAAAGCCTAGAGTAATGTGCCTCCTTAATAGGTGTTAAATAATAACAGCGACAGCCCATATGGTGCTTGTTAAGACAGTAGTATTCCAAAACTTCCCTAATGACTGTGACCCTCCTGTGAAATTCTGATTTCAATTGTATGTGAGTTACAATAAATCTTTATCTTTTATCACCGAAAAAAAGCTAATCAAATTGCTGTTTGGAGGCTGGAGTAACAACTTGGGTTAAGGCATGCAGCAGCCTCTTTCTACTTTGCAGCTCTCTCACGCTGTAGAGAACATGAAGGGCCCAAGGCCAAGGCTGTGTGTAAAGAAATGCTGATTTATTCAAGTCCTAGACAATCCTTACTCCTACGTTTCACTTCTCTGCACAACTCTCACTGGTACGGTTTAATATTTTAAAATCCTACGATAAAGGAAAATAAAGCTCAGTGATTTTGAGCTTAAAAATAATTTGAGTTAAAAATAAAAGTAATTTGAGTTACAAAAACTCTTTCCATACATTAAAATAAATTTAGGCCCTTCGCTCCGGGGAAATGTTTCAGGATTTTTGTTTTTCTTGGCGAGATCGCCACATTTACAGTGCAAAATATTCTGCTTGCACTGTCACAGGAAAACTGTTTTCTAAATGGCAGAGAAATATACGACCCAAATATTTGTCTGCTAAAGTTGCTACCTGAGTACACAGCAAAATGTGACTTGTGTTGCACAAGATGCCGCAGTCCCTTCATGGGCATCTCAACTTTACCAGATGGTAATGATACAAAGGATGAAATAGCAATTGGTAAGTAAAAGTGATAATTAGTGAGATCTACAGATTATATAACACAGTTCATTTCCCCCCAAATATAAACTATATTTAGAAACATTGAAATGTGACATATTACTCTATTCAGGATGTATTATCTCAGTATCAAGAGCTTCTAATTGCTGGAGAAGACTCTTTAGATTATGCGATCTAGCTTCTAAAGTCTATTCAAAGGATGAGATCAACCAGTACATTGATGCTTGCAACTGAAACTAGGAATCCTGTAGTCTAGTCTCCAGACCTTGTCTGACCTAGGAGAAAAATCATCTCCTAAAAGGATTTTCAAAGGACATTCAAAGGATGACTTTCGTGATAAATTTTACGTGCACTTCAGAGTTCCTATACTATGATTTTGAGTTTTAAAGGGCTATTCTACATTTTCTTTTTAAAGCAGTGTTTAAGTTTTTATTATAGTAGAAACTGTTCATGCCATTCTAATAGGATTGTTCTATTGAGGAGAATTTACTCCCATTGTTTTTCAGATTAAAAGAACAGCTTTTAGACCCAATGTCCAGATGATTTGCCTACAGTATACTTTTGCCCTGAAGTACCTTTATTGTAACTTGCATGGATTGGTGCTGCTCAGCCCTTCAGAGAAGTGTGCAATATCCTGTGATAAAGGCCAGTGAAATCTACATCTGTAGATTTCATATTCTATAATTTTTTTAAAAAAGTTATACCTCAAATTAAATCAAGCACTTTAAGTTGTATTGCCATTGGGAAGGAACAAGTAACACTGATGAATTAAACTTCACCATTAAATTGAGTATAAATGATTTTGTTAATGGTAAACTGGGATAGTGTGGCTATCCCTAATTATGGTCTTATCTGAGGATTAATAAGAGAAAGCCACATATAATCCATAAATCCAGTCATTGTCTATCTTCCAACTCCTTAAGTAATTTACCACTTGATTTTTTGTGTATTTTTGTGCCTTTTAAATGCCTGTGTGGGGTTCCTAACATTTGAGGAAAATACAGGCTATTAACAGAAACTGCAGCAAAAGATCTAGATAGTTGACAATCTGAGAAGTTACACCCGTAATTTTTATTGAATTGTAACCAGTTGTATTGTAATCAATTCTATTGCTGTCAGAGGCCTAAGCAGTGGCACTGAAGGAGTTAAACAACATCCCCACTCCCACCTCACCACCCCCCACCCCCATTTCTAGAACCCCAGATGATGAAGTAGGTAAATCTGTATTCCATTCATTGGTGCCTCTGCCCTTGGTCTGTGACAGAGGAAAGGCGTGTCCTCTCACTGTTCCCTAGGAAGAAAAGGCAAGCAAATAAGGGTGACTCAGTACTTCCAGTGGCTACACACGACTGAACATTTTTCTGAATGATTCCACGTATACACTTTGGAATCAGGAAGAGAAACATTCTACTCTTCACTAACCAAATAAAACCATCTATAAATCATATGTAAAACAACTTTGAGTAATGGGGGGACTTAAAAAGTCTAGGAATTAAAAGGAGCTCCATGTTTTCCCTTCAATTTTTTCCCAGCTTTGGGGAATAAACAAAGATATCTGCCACATCAAGGGGTCAGATTGGTGTTTTTTTAGAAAAACTGGAAACAATGCAATCATCACAGTTTACTTTGGGAGGCGCTTTTCAGATTATAAAAATGACTTCTGCAAGCTGCACTATTTTCAGTTTCACTGAAAATAAAATTTAGCACCTTTAAGAAGACTTCATAGTTTAGCAGTTCTTTTAAGCTTATTAAATGGAACATCACATTGTGCATTATAATCTAGAAATAACTTATTAAGGATACTGTTTCTTAAAAATGCCCTTAAATAGGCTAATTAAAAATTCATTAAAATGCATATACAGTCATGGACTCCCGAAGTTACTGGGCCACCTCTAACTATGCATTAACTGTTGCTGTTTAATTTAAAACATATAGTAAGTCTACGTGTACCTGATCTTAAACACTGTAGTAAGTTTCACAAGTTCCTTTTATAGAGAAGTCTGCCAAGCCATTAATCAATAAGAATAGTAAAAGCTGCAAACATCTAGGAAATTTCTTACTATGTGATAGTAGACAGGAGTTTGTTAAAAATATCTTTATCTCAGTGCTTTCCACCTTTTATCTCCATTTATAAATTTAGGTTTCAGAGCATCAATAAAGCTCACACATGGCTTTGGCTCGTGACTTTATTCTAAAGCTTTCCAAAGGTAGGCTTTTTTCTTTCGTCTCCAGTGAATTTTCTCTGGCCCAACATCGCTGTTTTCTTCCACTGCTTCCCAGCGAGCAACTCCATGTCTTGACAATCTTTTCAGTGTCGTCACTATCTTCTCTTTCCAATCTACTATTGCAGAATGGCTGGCTGAACTGCAAGCTGCAAAGTAAACAAGTGCTTTTCTGGCTGTACTTTGTTCAGCTCTTCTCTTTATCTGCTTCCCCTATCCAGTTGCCCTTTCCCCAGTCCCTAGCGCTTTCTTCCGCCTTCCATCAGTTGCCTTTTTGTTCCATGTCTTTTATCTCCTCCCTTTCTCCTGCTGGTTCAGTCAAACCCCAACCCCAAACCCACACATCCTCTGGTCACATTGCCACTGGTGATTAAAACAAGAGCCACTCTAAGCTTACTTTAAACAATTAAAAAAGGCCTCAGAAAATGTTCAGTGCTCCCAATTTTATTTTTATTTAATGCTAAAAGTTAAAGAAAAAAAAAAGTACTGTAAATCTGACAAATGACAGAATGCAGGTGATATTTCCATAGCGTGACTTTAAAATAATGTTGATATCTGAGATTACACTCACTTTAGTTGACATGAGTTTCATCATATATAGAAAAAGTATCACCTTCAACTTAAAAAAAAAGTAAAGGTTAAAAGGTGGCACACTTTTAAAATACTTGGTGGCCAAGGAAAGGTATCTAGTAATAAAGTTGTAAACCATGTGTACGTTCTTATAACTTTTAATGTGAGGCCACATGAAAGACAGTACATCTGTTAAATTCTATAAATTGTTAAAGCAAAAAAGGGGAAAGCTTCAACACCCCATCCCCTAATATTTTGAGTATTAACAGCACAGCTGAAGTATTAGGATTTGAAATCTGATACTGCCCACGTACAGTAAGTAGCTTTCTGACATCTTTATCCAGCTGTGGAGAATCTCTGCACTGTCATCAGTACAACAAAGAATCAAACCCATGTCCCAGTGCTGACTTTTTAACTTCAGAGAATGCCAGAGAAATAACCCAGACCAACACTTTCCCAGCTGCAAGCCTTCTATAAGGCCACCCAAGGGCCAGTCAGACTCTTATTTTTTAATAGGAGTAAACTCAACATGCAGCCCTTTAAAGCTGTTTAAATTCTCCCTCTTGAACACCAGCGCAGAGAAACCATAGGTTGTCTTTTCCACAGCTGGAGAGACTTATTCAAAACAGCAGGATGGTTCTTTATTAATCTTTTGGAAAGCTTATCTGTATAAAGACTGCAAAACATACAGATAGCTACCACAAATTAGGTCAAATGACTGATCAACTTGTAACGTCTATGAGGTCAAACTCCAGTTTATAGTAAAGTGCCTAGATACACATTTATACAACAGACCATAATAAACTGAATTCTTTACAAATGTCTTTATGGGCATGTAAAAGCGACTGTGTTTCTGCATGTGTGCATTTACATAAGAGAAACCAGTCAGATCTGAGTCATAGATATTCCAATTTTTTTAAAAAAGTGTAACAACAAACTGGTTAATCATGCAAGTCTGTTTGTAATATAACAATGACCGGTAACATGAATTTGCACAGCATTAATAATAGGTGCACTTATTAAAAACACCATGAAAAAAATACTGTATTTGGTGCAGTATCTGATTTTCAAGTGTTAATAACTCGACCATTAAAAAATATTTGAGCAATTTAAAAAAAGAAAGACAAAAACACAACTGAAAAAGTTAATCCAAAGTGGGTAACGATCTGTATTTTCAAATTAAAAGCTGGGTTGTGAACCATACACAGAAGTTGTAGACCTCGAAGCCATGATTCAGCCTAATGACAGGGCCAAGTTACAAACACCTGAACTTAAAAGGATTTAAAGTAGTGTTCCTGTCAATGTTAAATCATAACAGCACAAAAGAAAAACCAGTATCACTGTGAGACAACTATTTCTAATAACTGATGATTTATTGGTTTAAAAAAATCATTTTACCGATGCAAAATAGTGATTGAAAGAAATTAGTTTACAAAAGGCTTCTAAAAATAGTTTGAGAGGTGGGGCCTGTCTATCATGTAAAACTCTTTAATTTTCGCTAGTTTATCATTTTTTGTCCAGAAGAACAGTATTATTCACTTGGTATTTCAAACACATGTGAGAAAGAAATTACAGGTTTCCTCCACCCCCATCTGGGCTGTCACCGATATGCCCACGGGCAGTCCTGGCAGCACCCTACGCCGACACTGTCATTGTACCATACTGTATTTAGCACTCACTAGGAACAGGGTGCAGGTGATCACATCGACAGCAGTAGCGCTACAGGTAAATGATAAGACGACAAAACACAAAACGGAAACGAAACCAATCCCACAATCTCCAGTTCACCTGGACTGTAACTTCTTTTCAATTCTTTTCAAAGGAAACGACCACAGCAACGACAGACAGAGCTCCAGGGGGTTTCAAAGTGGCGCTGCAGAGGCAGGCTCCATGCAAAGATGGCAGTGCCATCTTGTCCCCACCGACAACCGTTATCACTGTCTTGAGTCACTGGATTGTGTATTATGTAACCAACTAGCATGCAGCATTGTCATCTTACAACTGATCACATGGGCAGTGAACAGTGGTCAACTCTGCCTTAAAAAAAAAAAAAAAATCACCCCCCCCCCCAAATAAACCCCCCACACAGTCCTGAAAATCTCTCAGCAGCAACTCTCAGGCAGTCATCAATAACCTAACAACTGAACTTTAAGAACAAAATCGAGAAAGATTCACAATCGATTTCCTGTTACTCTAAAAGGGCAATGTTTGGGGGGAACTTGGTGACATTTCTCAGTGGCATGCCCACTTCACAACACTGCCCCTTTCCTCATTTCCTTTCCTTCTCCACCAATTGGCCTCCAGCCTGAGAAAGGGGCCAGCAGTAAATAACAACAGACAGTAAGGCAATCTTACAATGTCAGAAAATGTATTTGGCTTTTTTTTTTCTTTTTAAAATAAGTGCATACAAATACAGCTAGAAGCGTTTCTGCTTTGCCAAGTGCTCTAAAAAAGCAGCGCAAGTCACAGCCTACATTGAACGGTAACTGTCACCAGGATAATAAAGCACAAAGATATGCTAATAACGTTAACAAAAGAAGAAAATGCTTTTATAAGTACATACCTTTTGTCGTCAAAAAAAAAAAAAAATAGAAACACATGTATTCAAAAAAATCAAAATTATACAGCCATGTTTATGAAGTCTACATTTCCCTTGTCTTGGATATATATATATGTGGAGATATATATACAATTCAAGCAGTTTTAGTTAAGATTAATCATTGGGTTTTTCTGAAACCGGAAAGTCACGAGTCTCTCTCTTTTTTCACTTTCACATCTCCAGCAAGGATGGTTGCAATCTCCCCTTGCATGAAGGCCCAGGGGACATTGGAGCCCACAAGAGGGCATTTTTCCCCACTGGGACAATAGACCTCTCCACTAGCTCCCTGCTGTTTGATGCTTTGTCTGGAGCAGGGGAAGCAGAACTTGTGTGAAGGAACAGAAGGGCACTGCACAAAGTGGGTGTCCTCCAGCCGCTCATGGCAGAGGGTGCAGCACAGTGGGGCGCTGGCGGCCAGAGAGGAGTCCGGGAGGCTGGCGGGGTGCACTGGCTCCAGTCCTCCGGCGCCGCCTGCCCCTTGGCCCCCCACCTCTCGGGGGCCCAGCCTTCTTTGGTTCATAGAGGACGGAGAGGGTGGACTGCTGCTGTTCCGTCTGGTGGTGGAGTGCACCTGGTTGGCATCTTTCGAGGCATGACTGCCCCCTGCATTGTCTGCTACTAAGATCAGGGCTGCCATGGGGGACTGGCCGTTCTGGGCCGCTTCAGGCGGTGTGGTCCGGTTGGAATGAGGTGAGGCAGTGGGTGGTGGTGGCGACACAAAAGAGGATGCAGGAGTGATGGGGATCTTGAGCCCTTCTGTGGATGTAGACAGCCACGGCTGGGCCTCTCCATTGATCTTAGGGGGCCCGACTTCACCTTCTGGCTCAGGAGAAGGCTTCCTTTTCCTTGCTGTTCTTGCAACTGGAAGAACAAAGATAGAAAAGGGGAAAAAAAGGAATAAATGAACGTGCACTCAAAAGGATCTTTCTTTCACTCACACACAACACAACCCTCTGAAGAATTTCTATTCTCCAAAGTTGGTACAGAAAAACCAAGTTTCAAGAGCACGTGCAACTTAAACCACTTAGACTGAGAAGGCTCTGAGGCAGTCTAGCAGTTAAAAAAAAAAAACAAGGGCACGGAAAGCACTGCCTGTTCTTCCACAGGCCTGCAAGTACCCAGGCTGCCCTGTGCACATGAGAGTTAACGCCCCCCAGTCCCCCCCTCCCCACCCTCAGGTTAAAAGGTGATTGGTGCCTCATGCTCGCATCCAGGAATGTGCTGGGAAAGGAAAGCCCTGTGTCGCTACCTATCGGTCCATCTGACTCATCTCTGTTATGCTGCTTCAGCAGAGGAACACGTTGCCACTAAGCACTGGTTCCGCCTCGAGCAGATCAGGAAGTTGGATGTTTGCTATTTCTGGGCCGGGGGAGAACGGCCAATAGGAAGAGCACCCCCTCCTCGGCTCTCAGGCCCCGCTTCGCCCCTAGACCCCCTCACTCCACAGCCGCCCCTACCTGCTTTAGACCCGTTGGCCCCGTTGGCCTCGAAACCCAACAACCTGCCTGCAGTCAGGGCCGGCTCCTTCTTAAACTTGCTCTCGAAGGGCGCCGAGTGGCCGTGCTGGTGCAGCGCCAGCAGCGTGTCTCGCACGGTCTTGGGCCGGTTGACCCAGTCCTGCTCGCCCGGCCCGCGGCCTTTGCCTGCGCCCTCGCTGCCCAGCTCGGCCGCCCCGGCCGCGGTGGACAAGCTGTCGGCCGGGCCGCGGTGCGAGGCCGCCGGCGGCTGCTTCTCCTTGGCCGCCGCCTCGCGCTGCTCGTGCTCCGCGGCCGCGCTGCTCGACACGGACGCCGGCCGCTTGTGGGCGCCCATCTCGGCGGGCTGCGCCGAGCCCAGGCCGGCGGCCGCGGCCCCGGACACGGCGGCCAGCGAGGCGGCGGCACGGCCGCCCAGGCCGAGCGCGGCGGGCAGCGGTGTGGCCGAGCCGTTCATGAGCGGCACCAGGGTGGGCGGCACGGCGTGGCCGCGCCGCGGGTTCGGGCTCTGGCGGTTCAGCTCCGGCGGCTCCTCCAGCTTGGAGAAACCGTTGGGCACCAGGATGCCGTTCACAGGCGGCGGCTGCGGCGTCGGCGGCTGGGCCAGGGCGGCGGCCGGGCGGCTGCCGCCGAAGTCGGAGCCCAGGCGCGGGGGCCGCTCGGCTGCGGCGGCCGCCAGAGGGTAGCGCTCCAAGGCCTGAGGAGCGCGCGGGGCGGCCTCAGGGCCGCCGTGGCCGAGCTGCTGCTGCTGCTGCAGGAGAAGGTCCTTGGCCGAGAGCGGCGGCGGCTTAGCGGCGGCCGGGGCCGCGGCGCCGGGCGGGGAGCGGCCCTCCGGGAAGCAGCCGTGCGCCCGCTTGAGCTGCCGCGCCGTCTCGATGACGAACTCGACGCGGTCGGCGCCCTCGTAGTTGACGCAGCCGCGGCACACGGGCTCGGTGAAGTCCCAGATCATGGCCCAGGGCATGCGGGGCAGGTCACACAGGTAGCACGACTGCCGCCGAGACGCGGCGGCCACCGCCACAGCCGCGGCCATGTCCGAGGAGCCCGCGGCGCCGGAGGAGGAGGAGGAGGCGGAGGAGGAGGGGGCGCCGCCGCTACCCGCCGGCACCACGCGCGCCCTCCTCCCCCCCCAACCCCGCGTCTCCCCCACCAGCGGCGGCGGCGGCCGCAGAGGCGGCGGCGGCGGCGGCAAAGCCCGCGAAGGCTCGGCGCCCGCGCAGCGCCCCCGATGCACGAGGGGCGGCGGGCGCGGGGCGAGGGGCTGCAGCCGCGGCAGCACGTCCCCCCGGCCGGCGCGGGCTCGGGCGGGCGGCGGGGCGGCGCGGCGCGGCGGGCGCGGCGGCGGCGGCGGGGGCTCGGCTGGAGCCGCGGCTGGCCTCCAGACCGGGGCGAAGACAGGCCGCGCGGACGCGGGGGAGCGCAGCAGGTCGCGGCGGCAGCTGGCGCGGAGTGCGGGGCGGGGGGCGGGGAGGTTGGGGGGGCGGGGGGCGGGGGGCGGCCGCCGGGGCAGGCTCAGCCCGAGCGGCGGGGCATGCCGCGCCGGGGCGGCGGCGGCGGCGGCGGCGGCCGGGCGGCGCGGAGCTCGGACGCGGCGCGGACCCCGGGTCGCTCCGCTGCTCTCTCACAGCTCCTGGCGTCGCCGCTCTCCAGCGCCCGCGTCAGCGCCCAGCCCGCCTCAGCTCCGCCGCCGCCGTCGCTGCTGCTGCTGCCGCCGCGGCCGCTCCACTTCTACAGACTTGATTCTTCGACAGCCTCGCAAGGCGCCTGCGCGGGCCCCCTCCCCTCGCGCGCGCGCCCGCCCTCCCCCGCGCCCTCGCCCTCCCCCTCCCCCCGCCGCAGAACGGGCGCTGCTGGGAGAGCCGGCTTCTCTGTGCCCGCCCTCCCGTCCGCGCCGCGGCCTGTGTCCCCGACGTGAACGCGTGGCTGGCGCAGCTTGTTTCCCTGCACCCGCTCCGCTGCCTCGACCACTCGAGCCGAGTTCCCTCCCCTCCAGATCCGTTTAGAGCAAACCGTGTAAAACTCGTGTTTTGAAAAGCAAGGCCACTTTGTAACTTGGTTCTGTCCGTTTTTAAACATCTTTTAAGGAGCTTTATTTGAACTCTTCGGCAAGCGCTTTTACACTCGCATGGGTCTTGGGGAGGACACAGGCGCCGCCGGTCCCCTGAAGTTTCACTAAAAGAGGGCGTGCTCTCAGGCCTAGGATCGAGTCCACCCGCCGCTTCTCGGAGCCCTTCCGGGAGGGAGCGGCAGCACCGCGCGATGCACCCCGCGCTCCCTCCCGGCCAGCCCGCGCTACAGCGCGGGGGTCCCGGCCGCCTGGCGCAGGTTCGCGCGGCAGCCGCGTGACGTGGGCGCGGGGCCGCGGGCCGCGTGCGCCGCCGCCGCCGAGTGCGCACGCTCCGCGCAGACGTGACTCGGCGCCGCTGGCACTGGCGGCTCCATTGAACGAATGCACATTCCAGGGATCCGGGGTCAGCGGCCAAAGAGGCCGCGTCACCGCGCAGGCTCCGCCCCCCCCGCCGGCGACACTAGGCCTCCAGGCCCCGTCCACGGGGCCAAACTTGGACTCCAGGTGGCGCGGGGCACGGGCACGAGCGGCGGTGGGGTCCGCGCGCGCTTGGGGGTGAGAGGCAGGCTGGCCCGCGGGTCGCGCGGACCCGGCAGATCTCAGCCATTCCCGGCCTCGCTGGGTGGGCAGGGCCGACCTCGAGCCCACCACACCGCCCAGGATGGGCTTAGGTGGGTGCAAACCCGCCTGGCGCGAAGGCGACATGTGGGTGCAGAGCCAGCCAGTCTCGCCGCGTTCTGCCACCGTTGGCAGCCACAGGCTGTGCCCAGACTGAATTGAGCACTTGAGTTTCACACTTTTATCGGGAGGAGGAGCTGGCGTGTGTTATGGTAAATCACTTTTGGCTGGTCGTTAGTCTTTCTGACTAATAGACGCGGGCTTAGTCACTCTCAGTTGGGACCTTTACACTTCAGCTCTGGAAGGGCGGCCTCCCGAGCTTCCTTTGTTGGAAAACAGGCCCACCTCTCTCCCTGAGACTGGAATGAGCTGGTTAAGTGTGGGAAGAACAGGGTACTAATTATATTATCTTCCCTACAACTGGATTGGTAGGTGGAGAGAGAAAAAAATCCTGCTGACGTTTCTCTCTAGTTGTTGCTATTGAAAATGCCAGGTTGCCTCAAAGAATTAACCACAGGGAAGAGGAAAAACACCCTTAGAGAAACAGTGGAGGGAGCTGCTTAAAGCACATGAGAAAACCTGTTCGAAAATGGCACAGAAAATGTAATGCCAGAGCTAAATGTTTTTGCAGGCAAAGCCTGAATGTCTTGTGGGGATTTCCAGAGAAGGTGCGCCTCCATAAAGGTCTCCCCATCTGCTCCCGGATCTTGCCCTGCAATTACAATCCTGCCTCACCCTTTTCTAACTGGGAGGATAGGACCCCGATCCCCAGCAACTGGTGGATTTGGCCACACCTGGTCCCTGCTATCATGCACCGTTTTCAGGACCTGTCACTCTCCTAGGAGACCCAGAGCCTCTCCTAGCATGTAACTTAAACCACTAGGGCACTAACCAAAGGGAATAAGACCCAGGCTCTGTGCTGTAGAGAGATGAGCCATCTCAATACCCCCAAGAAGTGGCCTTAGTAGGCTGGGGTGGAAATATTAAAAGAAAACAAGTCGGGGTTACAGCCACGGCCTAATTTTACTCATTTACCTGCAAGCAGGCAGGCACTGTAATATCCTCGTGGGACAGCCTGTCGCTCTATCCCAAAATAGAAACACTGAGCTCCAAATTCTGCCTTGAGGGGTACTAAGTCAGGGTTTTTATGGAACAGAGCTTTTCTTCTCCAAATGAAGAGCATTTCCTTTTTATTTTACACTACCAGTTTAGTGTTGAAACCAAGTTGTTGTAACTTCCCTAACGAAATGCCCACTGGAAGATGGAAAGGTTTGTTTTAGTTCTGGTTTCTCTTGCCATAAAAGGATCCGGAATCAAGGGGGTTAAGGCTGGCCATGGGTCCAGAGCAGCAATTCCTTATATTGTATCTAAAGTCTTTCATGCTGCCTGGCCTTTCATGTCTCTCCGAAGCAGCTTTATCGATGTATGCTAAGTAAACAGAGCTTTGTTTTCGTCTTCCACCCACCGCCCTCCCTCCCGGCACAGACTGGAGTTGGAACCCTTCCAAAGCGGCTGCTGCAGCAGTTAGAGCCGCCTCCTCCACACACAGGAGCAGGGTTTCTAGGGTGAGGCAATGCGTCTGCAATTCGCAGAGACAAGGCAGGAATTGTAATTGCAGTTCATCATGTGATGACTTATGAAAGAGGAAGTTGGTATGTTTTAGTCACGTAGACGCTGCCCTCTTGCTTAAAAGGCTCCAGATCTTCTCAAAAGAGAACTCTGATCATCTCTGCCACTCCAAGTCAAGGTTACCAGGTTGGCTGTTCCTATGTGGCCAGACAGGCTGATGCCAGGTGAAGTGTTGGTGGGGCAGTGGGTTGAAGCTGGCTTTTTAGCAGAATGCTGACATGCTGCAATTTGTATTAAAAACTTAAGCAATATTCTATGGGGAACACTCCTGCTGAGACAAGATGGAGCAACAGTCTTCCAGCTCTAATTTCTAACATTTAAAAAAAAAAAAGAAAGAAAGAAAATTGCAGTTTAGAAGCAAAAGGATAGCCATTCAGTATGCTACTCTCCAAAACTGGCATAAGGGAAGTGATTGAAAGGTAAACCAAACAGAGCAGTTCTAAGCAGTAGCTCAGTTGGGTAGAACAAATCCAGCCCCTGCACAGATTTCCCCTGCATGAGCATTAAACATCTAAAATCTGAATCTGAACCCTGGAGCTCACTCCAGTTGAGATGCTCTTGATAACACACCTCAGCCCTGTACTGGCAGGTGACAGGGCATTGTAAAGAAATGATTCTCCCCAGACGACCCTGATGGAACTCTGCCTGGAGGACACACAGCTGTGGGAGAGCGATGACCCCCTGTCCCCAGGAATGGGTGGGTGCTATCCAGGAGGTGGTATTTCTAGGGACTGCTGAGTTCCTTCATGTCACCCTGTATCCACGCATGGAATCACAGCCTTCATTCTTTAGAGGGCAGCTTCTATTAATAGCATGATGTTTCAACCATACTAAAGCTTCTTAAACTCTGACCCTGGCATATTTGAAGGTAAAAAAAAAAATGCAGCCATATGGCATCTGAATATTTGTGGCTATCATCCTAGGCTCCTTGTACTTGGCCAGAAGTTTCCTAAGACTGGAAGAGCATGTGTGATATTCAAGGCTTTCCACTTTGAAAAAGTTATAAATACATATTTGAGCATATTTGTTTATATGACACATCAACACATACTATGGAGAGTCATGACATAAAAGAACCTTCTGTAATAGATACGAGCACCTTCCTTCTAAGCAATAGCATTTTATGAGACAATCCTACTGGTTTTCAAATTGCAAGTATGCTATTTTAGAAATACTTTCCCTCTGTTTGACCTCCCTATAGCCTACCTTCCCTGTGTGCAGAAAACATTCAGATACTGAAGAGACTTCTGCATATGGAGGAGATAAACTCTCTGTGCAAGGTCTAGGAAATCACAGAAGCTCTCTATCATCCACATATACACACAGAAGCTGTTAGTCACCAGCCTGTGTGTAAACATAGGTACAGTCCCAACATACAGTAAAATTTTGGGCCTTGATGTAGATTAACTACTGACTGTGTCAGAATTTAAAGAGCTAAGTGAAAAATACAGATAAAGGAGAAATTGAGGTCACACACTCGCTCAGTCTGCAAGGAAATTTGGAGGAGAACTGGAAGGCATTCAACAGCCATTTGATGCCAGAACCCTCCTATTGACTTTTTGGAAAGAGCATGATGAAATGCACTTTTCTGGAATAATATCTGGATGCGGGTTTAACCTCTATTTAAGACACTCACTGAAATCCTTTAAAAGGTACCAGGGGGAAGACACTGACAAAAGAGCAAACCAATCTCAAAGATAATGTTTGAAAATAATAAAATAATACACTTTCTCTCATTTAGCTTGCCTACTTAAAAAGGTAACTTTCCTACATACACATTCAGGAATAAGGGGACTGAAAAAAATAGATGTTACAATTCTGAAAGGTTAAGCATGCTGTGATAGCTTTATGTTTATTATTGCTTTCCTATGGGCATTCAGAAAAGTTATTTTGAGCCTAAATTTTATTCATGTCCTTTTTCAGAAGCTGAAAACCTAAGATAGTGAAAAATTAAGTGATTTTCTTGCAGTAACATTAAAGATGAGTGCCAGAACTGAAATGCAGGTGTGAGTATTTTTGTCTAACAATATAGTCTAGAATGGGTGACTCAGACGGTAAAGAATCTGCCTGCAATGCAGGAGATCTGGGTTCAATCCCTGGATTGGGAAGATGGCTACCCACTCCAGTATTCTCGCCTGGAGAATTCCATGGACCGAGGAGCCTGGCAGGCTACAGTCCATGGGGTCACAAAGAGTCAGGTACCACTGGACAACTAATACACACTCTCATAGTCTAGAACATACTGTATACATCTTGCATTTAACATAAAATGTATGCACAGTTTAGAGGCCTAGAAGAAGAATGTTAACATTTGTGAGTGTTCACAAAAAGAATGTTAAGATTTGCGTATCTATACCCGTATTTATAGGAAACAAGATTCTAGTATAGTTCATAGGACAGGCGATCCAAAGAAAAGTCAACAGTCACAACAGCTAGAGAGATATGGTAGAGGTGAGTCAGTTTGCCACCATGCCATGCCTAGTATGGAACTCCTTAAATGGTAGACCATTTTATGCTGGTGAAACTTAGAATTTATAAACTATAGATAAAAATTGATGTTGGTGTTTGGATACAAAATTCATTTCTAGGATTTAGTTGAGCGAGGAAATGGTTTGGTTACTCACCAAATTGGAATACTGCACCTCTAACTCTTTATGCCCTATTTCCCTAAAAACAAAAAGAGAAATCTCATGAAATCATTTAATTCCTCGTATAGGACACCGATTCTGGCTACTCTGCATGCAGATAGGTAAATACAATAGGGCTACAAGGCACTGAAGAGAAAAAACCATGAAGTCAGATGTTTCATGGAATTTCATCAAATAAAGCTTCATTTTTATTGCTTGTATTTCTTATGGAAGGGAGCCAGTATGAGCTAGATTGACTTTCTCTTGAGAAGATGCAAATATATTTCACAAAAGAATGCCAATCAACAGGAAAATTTGACCTCTACCAATGGGGGTTTCTAGAATCTGTTCTAGTGACTGACTTGCCCTGATCGAATGTGTTTAGCAAACACACAGAAAGTAATTTTATTTAAAGCAATTATATATGTAGTTGATAGCCCAATGATATCCAGAGATGCAAACATTAACAATAAGCATTTGGAAACTTTAACTTTTTTTTTTTTTTTTTGGTCAGTTTTGTGTATAAAGGAGACAGAGAACTGACTCCCTGTAGAAGGAGAAAAGAAAGGAAAGTTTAAAAGCCTAACTGTGGGCTGTAATTTGTTAATTGGAGTGAATGCCAGTCTGGGTTGGCACCACATCCATTCCTGGGCCCACATGGTGGTGATACCTCTTTGGCAAGGGGAGTGCAAAACCATGGAGAGAATTCAGATTCACACTCAGAACTGAAGTTCATACCAGGAAGAAGAAAATGAAATCCATGGGAGCAGATAGCCTGGGTTTGAGCCCTAGCAAAAGACCACGGGTGGACGGAAAGAGAGAAATAGATTTCCTAAAAGTGACTAAATATAACATGTTTACTAAAAAGCTTGTCACAGACAGCTAAAATGCAAATACAAATGAACCTTGATGGGCTAGCTGGCAAGCCTCCTCAGCCCTTTAAGCAAATTCCTGAGTGATAAAGTTGGTTCTGAAACATACCTGGGAGCTAGCACTTATGAACTTCCTAGGGGCTGTTATCTTTTAGCATTTACGAAATAGCTAGATTGTGAACGTTTTTCAGACTGCTTTTATTCTTTCTTTCCATTTATCTGTCTACTTACCTACCTATCTATATCTGCCTTAGCAGACCAATTCGTTATCCTTAATGATGTCTAAGACATCAGCTTCTGTTTACTGATTTGGTGAACTGAGGTACCAGCACAGTAAGGAACTTGCCTTGAGACGAAGGAATATAGTCGAACAACCGCTAGAATTCAGGTTTCCCAAACTGCAGTTCTTTCTTTAGCCCACTGGTGGGCTGCCTCCTATTTCTATTTCTTTCACAGGTTCTTTTTTACATACATGTACATATCTGCACACTGGAGAAGGAAATGGCAACCCACTCCAGTGTTCTTGCCTGGCGAATCCCAGGGACGGGGGAGCCTGGTGGTCTTCTGTCTATGGGGTCGCGCAGAGTCGGACACGACTGAAGCGACTTAGCAGCAGCAGCAGCACATATCTGCACAGGAGATGTCTGTGGGACCATCAGTTCTCTTCACACAGCTGGCCTGGGACCTGAGACAGATCACTGGAGCACTCTGGGTCTGTGTTTTTTTGATTGGAACAGGGAATTTTGAACTTGACACCGTTTCTGCTCTGACCCTTCATATGGTGGGTGAGGGTAATGGAAGCAAGGAGAATGTGGCAAGCCCAAGCCTAACATCCTTCTGACTCACATGGAATCACAAAACAATGCAGAAAAATGACTGTAAGTGCCTGTCCACCATCTGGGGGCTTTGTGCCATCGGATAAAATTGTGAGGTTAAATGGCTACCAGACCATCATATCATCTGAGAATATGTCTGCTTGGTCTGGGCTCAGATCCCAGGCTAGGAGTGTCTAAACCACAGTCTATACTTAGTTGAAGTTAGCCAGTGGAAAAGCATCTGTATCAGCATTAATATGCCCGACTGAAATGTCTCAAAGCTTACAGAAAATACTTCTTTCCGCAAGAGACTGATATATATGTATATATGTGGTGGGCAAAACTCAGTATACTAAACCACAAGCCTTTCAGATTACTCAAGAGGACCACAGTTGAAGAAAAAGAGAAGGAAAAAAACAAAACAAAACAAAACAAAACCTGACAGCAATTCCATACACTGACCAGCATTTGGCTGAATAGGTCAGCAGGATGTGGAAACTTGTTTTGAGGTTTTTTTGTATTCTCACCCAGGATCCCACTGCTTAATAGCTGTGTGGTTCTTTGCTGGCTATGTACTGAATTTATGAAGGATGTTGTGAGAGTAAGTTCTAGGAATTCTGATGTTTTGAAATTTGTTGTGCTTTTGTTAACCATAGTGAAATGTTACATTTGTGGCTTTCTATACAACTTTCATTTCTTTGGTTCTGATTATGAAAAGACTTAATGAAGCTTCATCAGTTCTGTGTATTTCAGAAATCGTGGTGGGGACTTTCCAGGTGGTATAGTGCATAGGAATTCGCCTGCCAGTGCAGGGACCGAGGGCTTGATCCCTGATCTGGGAAGATCCCACGTGCCACGGAGCGACTAAGCCCATGTACCACGACTACTGAGCCCTGCACACCTAGAGCCTGTGCTCCGCAACAAGAGAAGCCACCACCATGAGAAGCCTGTGCACCACAACTAGAGAAAGCTGGAGAACAGCAACAAGGGCCCAGTGCAGCAACAACAGCAAAATTTTAAAAAATGTGATGGTGGGAAGCATTTACATGTGGTGGTTGTTTCATTTCAACTATTCTTCAAAAACAGGGGCGAGAAAAGCCAAGTTCTCTAGTTTTCATATAAAGATGACTCAATTTATTTGAAAATGAGTGTTCCAGAATCAGACTTCCAGATTCCATGAATTCAGAGTGTGGAAAAGGACAAGCAGCTCCCTTTAGCTGTAACAGGAGACATTCTTTTAAAAGCCTGGAATGCTGAAGCTCTCTTACACTGAAAACATGTTAGGACATGCCTTTTTGGGATGCGACCAAGTGGTTTAGGCTCTGAATTCTACATTCTGTACTTTTGAAATTGTTTTCTGTTGGCAGACAACCTCTTGATTATTCTCATGTGATGAGTGTTCAGGCCAACCTCTCCTGTTCCAAGTAATTAAAAGACAACAAACTCGTACTCTGTGAAGTATCCACACTTTAGCATAAAGTTGTGTGAGTGCTGGGCTTATAGTGATCAATTCTATGAGCCTTGTCATTTGTTCAGTCAGTAAGTCGTGTCCAACTCTTTGCAAACCCATGGACTACAGCACTCCAGGCTTCCCTGTCCTTCCATATCTCCCCGAGTTTGCTCAAACTCGTGTCCATTGAGTCGGTGATACTATCCAACCATCTCATCCTCTGTCATCCCCTTCTCTTGCCTTCAATCTTTCCCAGCATCAGTTAAAAACCTAGAATGCTTTATTCTCTAAAGCTCACTCCTGCTGTTTAAAAGTGTCACCCTGTTAAGGAATGAAAAATTATAGCAACTGGGGAAAAGTTTTCACCTTTTTTCATTTCTCTAGTAAAATTAAGCAATAATTTTCATTCCTCTCAGTTCCTTTTGGAATCAAGGCTAGCAATGGATTAAAGGACAAATAAATGGATGAACGAGTCTATGGTGTTTCTTTCTTCTGCTTCAGAAAGATACAGTTTCTCCTGCCAGCAGGAGAATCAGGTTAGATGCAAGGCAGTTCCCATTCCAGAGAGCCTCTATTTTTAGGCAGTTCTGATTCATGAATTGGAGAATTGCACTAAATTAGTGTCCTGCACAGCATGGGCCTGGTTAAGTTAAAGTAGACACTCTGACCCCCTCCACCCCTCACTCTGACCACCAAGAGTTCATTTCCCAGGGGCATCTGTGGGTCCCAAACAAAGGAGACCACTGAAAACCCCGTCCATATTTACGCTATCATAGGCCATGTGGTAACAGAAGTTTTCATATTTCTTGAACACCAGCAGGATTCTTAACATGCCCCAGAACAGAGACGCATGGTCTTGGGTGATGATTTTTTAAAAAAGATGTCATCTCATTTCGTTCTGTGGGAATTATTTTTTAATCATCTGTTTTATTGGGAAATTTCCCAGAGATAATGCAGTGAGAAGCTAGCCTGGAAGAAGACAGACTAAGATAGGCACAACAGAGTCAGAGTTCTTCTTAAAATACTTCATTTTGGAGACCAAGAATACAACTTGTAAATCTTTTTTATGCTTTTATTATGGTGTATAAATTATGACATTTTAGAAGAAGCCCATAAAGGCAGCAGAAGCAAGAAAGTCAAGTTTCTTTTTTTGAGCTTTCCATAGGTAGTATAATTTAAATAATTCTATGGTAGAATTTCAACACCTCTGATGGAGCACGGTTGTTTACGAAGTAAGAACAGTAATCCTCATGTTAAAAGGTGGCATTGCTACCCTAGGCAGCAGATGGTGTTATTAAATACACAGGCAAAGTCTAAGGTCATAAGGAACTAACAATTAACCAGAAATACGATCTGTCAGAGTCGTTTAATGGGTAACCTACCAGATATATGCCACTTGTATTATTGTGAGTGTTGGGAGGTGTATTGTCGAGCTTCAGAGCAGTTGCACAATCCATTTAGAAATATTATAATTATATTCTTATTTAAGCATTTTGTGAAACCAACAAACCAGAAAGAAAGTGAAAATCAGTGTGATTTCCTCATGATATTGCTCTCTCTTGCCTGCTCTGAAAAATACTGATTCAGATTGCACAATTTCATAGCAATCCCTGAATTTAATTGGTCTCCCCAAACTAATGCTATCAGGATTTTGGGTTTTATACTGCTAGTGTGGGGTGTTCTAAGACCTCTGTATGTTACCAGAGACATCATTTTTGCCCTTGCACATTTTGTAGTGTGAAGGTGATGCGAAAAGATTTAAACATACACAAATGCCAACAAGGGGATGGCTTGGAAAAAAACAGTTGTGCAGAGGAGGGGCAATGAATGGTGGGGAGGCAACGGGAAGTGTGGTCAGAGACTGACCAGCAAGCAATGAGGACACTATTAAAGTAAAGCAGTGGGCTTAGTTTCTATTGTAAATTAAATATAAATATGTCAATAAAAGTAAGAGCTTTATACATAACAACTCAATTCCCTGTGGGTTTTTTCAAGGAGTTTTCCACAGGGAATGTGGGATCGATTTTCTTTCCAGTTAGGGCTTTTGAGGATGAGGAACTGAATCCTAAATTCACTCCATGGAAAAATAACCAAGAGGGCAGCAACCAAGTCTGAATCGAAAAGACCCAGGGACTTGGTTAGAATTAGAAAAAGTGAACCTTGGCCCTTTGGCCAGAACTCCAAAGGGTATCAGAGTTGTAACTCCAACCATCGTATCAACCAATCTGAAAAACAGCATCTGGAAAAGCGAAAACAACTCCAGTTCCCCAGGTGAATAGAAGATGAACGATGGAAAACAGGGTCCAGAGGTCACTGGCTAATCAGAGTAAATAAGTGGGTGGACAAAAGCTGTTCTTTCATTTTCCCACTGTTGGGTTTGATGAGGAAGTCTCAATCACAGAAGAAAAAAAAAGCATGCTAATAAGAATGTTTTTCACATATTTCAATGTGTTTATTTACTTTTCTCCAAGTTTAAATTGAGTAAGGAAAGCACAGCATCTGAAGACACAGACTGCCGAGTTGAGAGCTTTGTCTCCAAGCTCAGGTAGCTTGATTTTTCCCTGTGGCCAGGACTCCTGCCGATGCTTGCAGTGGTCCTCAGAAAAGCCATTGAGCCACCCTTGGGTTGAATGAATGAGAACTTTCTTGAGAGCGGAAGACTGGGGGAGGTCCAGCTGGAAAAACATACGGCCGCAGAGGCAGAAAGAGCGCTTCTTCAGGATTGTGAGTTGCATGAAAAATGTCTGCAGGCTCAAGGCAGCCGTTACAACCTAAGATCTTACTAAGCATGATGGATGTTCTTACTTCTAGGACTGCCTCCAATGTACCTGGACCGGAGCCAGCGCTGCATCCTCAGGCGCCCCTAGGGATTGTGCCTGCAGGACGGCACCACCTCACAGCCCCGCTCTGAGGTCAGGACTCCATGCCCACTCCCCGCCTCCCGCTCTCCCACTCCCCTACCCTCAGAGGAGCCCAGTAGATGGCGGCCCATTGTGCCTTCTGAAAGAAAACAAAGTTTGCAAATCACTGTAGACTGTCTCATAATAGGTAGGTCAGGAGGGAAAATGACTATGGTAAATTCTTGTCTTAACCACACATGACCTCAGCACATTTTTGAGCTGCACAGTGACACAGAATGAACTGAAGGAGAAAAACCAGGCAGTCTGGGTTCCAGACCAGGACACCACGAGGAGCTGACTTTTACAGGTAAAGGCACAGCCTTGAGGTTTAATAGCAGTGCCTCCCTGCCCAATATGATTTCCAAAACAGCGGGAGGCAATATGTGATTCTCCGTGTTGATTCTCCACAGTAATTATCTCTTATTGCTAATAACCATTCAGGCCTGTTACTGAGCTTTAAAAACGTTTTGTATGGAATGCTATATCCCTTACAAAAGATAAATTAGGAGGCGATCATTCAAAATTATTTAGAAAAAAACTGTCTGAAGTTTGTAATTTGACTCCCCATGGACTGTAGCCCACCAGGCTCTTCGGTCTATGGAATTCTCCAGGCAAGAATACTGGAGTGGGTTGCCATTCCCTTCTCCAGGGGAATCTTCCCAACCCAGGGATTGATTGCAGGCGGATTCTTTACCATCTGAACCACCAAGGAAGCCAAATAAAATAACATAAAAAAAGTTCCTCTAGAATACTTACAGAGTATTAGGTCTTCAACAATTTAACCAGTACATATTTTGATTTTTTTTGCCACACCACATAGTAGCAGTGGGATCTGTGTCCCAACCAGGGATCGAACGTATGCCCCTTGCAATGGAAGCAGGAGTCTTAACCACTGGAACACAACATAACTCCCAACACATCCCTTTTAAAGATGCACAACACAGATGGCATTGGGAAGGCAGACATGTATACCTCTTTTATCCTCAACTGTGGCCCTCATAGCGTAGCCAGAGCTGACACCACAATTTTTCTTCAACAGACGATAAGGCCTCCTCTCAGCTTCTCAATGGATGTTTCACCACCGTTTTCCTTATAATGTGGCAGTTGTTGAAGGAGCAGTGACCATAGTCACAAAAATCAGGGCCTGGTTTTATTACCCCATCATTATGACAATTATCCTTCCAGGTTTCCCGTTGCCCATGTACACACATTTTCAAAGCACATATTTTCATTACTGGACAGAGAAAGGCCAATAGGTCAGTCACACACACTCCAAGCTGATAAAGCAATGTCATTAACTTAGGATAAAAAGAAGCCAGTTATAGCCCTTTATGCTTAGGCTGTGTTTTTCCTTTTAAGAACTCAAAGCTAAACCCAAGATGACCAATGCATTTGCGTGGGTGTGTATATATCTGTGTATGTATGTATGTAATATATATGCATACATTAGTAGTATAATACTGTATTATTATATAGTATTAGTATATTATTAAAATATATATTAAAAATAATGTTAGGTAGTATGTTACTAGTTTCAAATGAACTTTCCATCCAGCCTTTCCATCTGGGTCTGGGGAAAGGCTTTGAAGCCCCAGCATTTTCTAAATATCCAAAGAGTGAGAACAAAGTAATTTCTTCTCAAATATTGCTTTCCTTTTTGGGGGTCATTAGGAATGCAGGGGTGGGTATGGACTGGAGACTCGCTAAATGATTGTTGTTGATTTTTTTTTTTTTGGACCATGCTGCATGGCATGTGGGATCTTAGTTCCTCAACCAGAGATCGAACCCTCACACCCTGCAGTAGAAGCAGAGTCTTAACCACTAGATCACCACCTGCTAAGTCGCTTCAGTCGTGTCTGACCCTGTGCAACCCCATAGATGGCAGCCCACCAGGCGCCAATGCATGAAAGTGAAAAGTGAAAGTGAAGACGCTCAGTCGTGTCCGACTCCTAGCGACCCCATGGACTGCAGCCTACCAGGCTCCTCCATCCATGGGATCACCAGGGAAGTCCATAAAAGTTTGTTCTTTCTAATGGATGCAGAGTCCCTGGATCATCTTGGCTGTCTAGCTGTGTTTCACACAGTGCTAAAAGCTCAAAATCCCTGTATCCAGCCACGTTAAGTCCTGTGAGAGTAACTCATTCACTGGTGGGTGCCTCTCCTGCCATCTTTCTATGTGAACACAGGCAAATTGCTCTCCTGTACCTCACTTGCTTCTGTAAGTGGACATGAAAACAACAGCAAGACCAAGTGACAAATGAATTGAGATTTACTGATATGTCCAGAGATATATCAGTATGGGTACATATCACCCAGCACCTAAGAGTACGGGACCTGGAGGAAGAGAACCAGGGCTCTCATTCCTGCTCTGAACTTTACCAGCTGTGTGATAGGCGAGTCACTTAAACTTTCTGTGCCTCAATTTCCTTACCCGTGAAATGGGTATAAAAACAGAACTTACTGCAGAGGTTGATAGAGGGATTCGATGACATGAAAAGTGTGAGACATACAGCCTGTCTCCATTAACACTGGCTTTTGTCATCTAAGGTATTTCCAGACTAGGCTGAAGCAGGTGCTTGCTCTAAAACCAACCAGTTCTTGTACCTCCTGTAGCCAGACTTCAAGATCTTACTTGAGGAACCACCCCTGCTACTCAGCACCCCTCCACACCCACCACTCCAGGAAGTAGTTATCACTCAAGCTGCCAATGACCTCATTCTGACCATCTCTATGAAACTCTTATCTTGAATCCTTTCTGAGTCATCCACCACTATCACTCCTTGAATTTTTTTTTCTCACTTTGGCTCATAAAGTAATATCCTGGACCTGCTGAACTTGAAGAACTTAAGAACTTAAGAAGTCCTTATGCATGTGTCTTATCTGTTCTCTGCCCACACCACACTTTTCTCCAGGCTGGAGGTTTTAGTACTCAGCACACAGAAGATGCTCAGCAAACATAAGACTGCCTTGAACTGTGACGTTCAAGGACTTCCTCATCGCTGTCCTTTCATGTTGCTTTCCAGATATGGGAGCTGTTGCTGCTCTTCCTGGAATCTCTGCTACAGGGACATAAACTCTTAAAGATTGCCTGACTTGTCACCCATCCTTTTCTTCATCTGAGACTTGAAATTCGAACTGTGGTGCTGGAGAAGACTCTTGAGAGTCCCTGGGACAGCAAGATCAAACCAGTCGGTCCTAAAGGAAATCAACCCTAAATATTCATTGGAAGGACTGATGTTGAAGCTGAAGCTCCAGTATAGTCTGATGCGAAGAGCAGACTCATTGAAAAAGCCCCTGATGCTGGGCAAGATTGAAGGCAGGAGGAGAAGCGGGTAACAGAGGATGAAATGATTGGATGACATCATTGATTCAATGGACATGAGTTTGAGCAAACTCCGGGAGACAGTGAAAGACAGGGAAGCTACTGGTGTGCTGCAGTTCATAGGGTCGCAAAGAGTCAGATATGACTGAGTGACTGAACAATAACAATCGGTAAACCGAATCTCCCAAATCAATAAATAAATAGAACCTGTTTCAGGTTTCCAGCTTGTGGGTGTGTGTGTGTGGGGGGGCATTTTTAAAGTCTGAATTTCACTTTATTCGGAAGATAGACTTAAGATTAAGTCCTCTTTCTTATCCATTCGTCTGCTGATGGACATCCAGGTTGCTTCCATGTCCTGGCTATTATAAACAGTGCTACAATGAACATTGGGGTACATGTGTCTCTTTCAATTCTGGTTTCCTCGGTGTGTATGCCCAGCAGTGGGATTGCTGGGTCATAAGGCAGTTCTATTTCCAGTGTTTTAAGGAATCTCCACACTGTTCTCCATAGTGGCTGTACTAGTTTGCATTCCCACCAACAGTGTAAGAGGGTTCCCTTTTCTTCACACCCTTTCCAGCATTTATTGCTTGTAGACACAATGGAGTATTACTAAGCCATTAAAAAGAATACATTTGAATCAGTTCTAATGAGGCGGATGAAACTGGAGCCAATTAAACAGAGTGAAGTAAGCCAGAAAGAAAAACACCAATACAGTATACTAATGCATATATATGGAATTTAGAAAGATGGTAATGATAACCCTGTATGCGAGACAGCAAAAGAGACACATATGTATAGAACAGACTTTTGGACTTTGTGGGAGAGGGAGAGGGTGGGATGATTTGGGAGAATGGTATTGAAACATGTATACTATCATGCAAGAAACGAATTGCCAGTCTAGGTTCAATAAAGGACACAGTATGCTTGGGGCTGGTGCACTGGGATGACCCAGAGAGATGATATGGGGAGGGTGGTGGGAGGGGGGTTCAGGATTGGGAACTCATGTACACCCGTGGCGGATTCATGTCAATGTATGGCAAAACCAATACAGTATTGTAAAGTTTAAAAAAATTAAAGAAAATAAAAAATAAAGAGAGAAAAAATGAAAAGAGAAAAAAAATTAAACAGAATTAGGACATAAAAAAGTAAAAATAAAATGTTGAAAGCCAAAAAAAAAAAAAAGAATTAAGTCCCCCAAGTATCAAAACCACACACAATTCATCTGAAAACAATTGCTTTTGGGATGCATAAGATGCCTTTTCACAAGTGAATCACATTATCTGAGACGTAGAACCCCAGAAGATGTATTTAAAAAATAAAGTTTCTCTCTCAAACACAGCAAAGTATGATAACTATTGGTTCAACATCACTCTGAGTCTCCACAGCTGTGCAGGGCTACCTCAGTGGGGGGGATTAAAAAAAAAAAGGCTCTATACCTAGGAGTGCGTGTGGGCTAAGTCACCAGTTGTGTCCGACTCCTTGTGACGCAATGGACTGTAGCCTGCCAAGCTCCTCTATGCATGGGACTCTCCTGGCAAGAATACTGGAGTGGGTTGCCATGCCCTCCTCCAGGAGATCTTCCCGACCCAGGCATCTAACCTGTATCTCTTATGCCTCCTGCAGTGGCAGGCGGGTTCTTTACCACTAGTGCCACCTGGGAAACCCGCACCTAGGAGAATCAAGGTTAGTTGAAATAATAGCTGATAACTTAAAAAGAGAGGTCAACTTCCCCTTAAATACACACATCCACACATTTTCTGAAGTCAACTGTGCATGATATTTTTTTAAAAATTACCCATTACTTTGGATTATTCACACCATGACGTATGGTTGTGAACATACCATTTTTGATAACATCATACCTAGACTTAAAATTTCACCAAGTCACTCAATTTCTCTGAGTTTCAGTTTCCCCACCTGTAAAAAAAGGACGATAATATCAACCTCACAGAGGTAAGAGTGTACAAGTCCCTACTTAGCACAGTAAGTGTCTGGGTCAGAGAACAGAAAGCACTGAAATATAGTGATTGCCCTGGAGGAGGGCATGGCAACCCACTCCAGTATTCTTGCCTGGAGAATCCCATGGACAGAGGAGCCTGGCAGGCTACAGTCCATGGGGTCGCAGAGAGTCAGACTGGACTGAGGTGACTTAGCACAGCACAGTAATTGATAATTAGTGGGTCGGCACCCAAGCCCAGCCTTGCATTTGATGTGAGGTGTAGGTTGAGTTTTGCTTTCACAAAACTCAAGACAAATAGCACACGCAACTTAATCAGGAAATCCCCTGCCACATACATAACTAAGAGCTAAATTATGGGACTTGTCTACAGGCTCCCTGGGGCTTCAGAGGAAAGAGACCAGTGATCATGTGTGGACTGGGGGCAAAGTGGATGGGAACTTGGCCTGAGCTTTAAGAGCTGTATAGAGCTGGGACAGGAGGTGAGGGACATCTAAGGTGGCCGTGCCTGGGACAGGATTGTCATCCCCCCGGCCCCCAAAGTACTGAATGAATGGAAGTGTGTGAACAAAAGGCAAAGACTGCAAACCTGGGACTTCCCTGAAGGTCCAGTGGTTAAAACTCTGTGCTTCGAATGCAGGGGGTGAACTAAGAATTCACATGCTGTGATGTCAAATCAACCAACCAACAGAAACAACAACAACAAAAAGCAAAGGCCGCAGACCAGTTTGTGGGAGGTTGGGAGGAGTCCTTCATTGTTGCCTTTGATGGGTGTTGATGTCAGAATGGAGAAGTCCTCCTGAGCGGGAGCTTAAAACCTAGGGAAGGACTTTGGGCTGAAGTGGTAGGTTACAAAGCAGGGAAGCAGACAGTGAAAGCAGTGGTAAGATCAATTCAGGTAGATTAGGAATCATTTAGTAGGAGGAAGCTGGGCTGCAGAGAAGTTGGCCAAGTGTCTGTGCCAGGAACTCTGATGAGAGGCCAAGAAAGCTGGGTTGGAGGCGTGGGCAGCCAGGCTCAAGCAGAGACAGCAGTGGGCATGGGACTTATGGCTCCACAAGATCTTTGGATAATGGTGTGAAAGAAGAGACGATCCCAAGCCTGGCTCTTAAATGTCTGCAAACTGGTAGTAACTCTACTACACAGGAAAACAGAGAGAGACCTGATGAGCAGGGAGGATGAGCTCAGGGGAAAATGTATTGGTTAGTTTCCAGTCAGTGATGATATCCGCAAGCAGAAAAGCCCAATGAGTATTTGGACATTCAAAGGTTCTGAAGTCATTTACAGTGAACCAAAGCAATGAAATGGATGAGGCCTGTGAGGGATCAGTGCAAATAGAAAAAACTGGAAAACTGAAGACTGTCTTGGGTAATGTATAAACTTAAAATATGAAAACACTCCAGGAATACATGAACCTAAACAAAATCAGTTGTCATTGCCAGGGCTGCATTATGACTTTCGTGGCTCCAGAAGTGCTGTGGGCATTTTTGCCTCTGTGGTCTCCTTCCTCCAATTAAAAAAAAAAATTAAATTCTGCAACTGTAATGGTCTAAAGACAAGTATAATCTAGACTGAATTATTTTACAGCTACTGTTGTAGTATTTTTTTCTTTCTTCTGATTTTATTTTTTTTCTCTTCTGATTTTAGTCTACGGCCATACTACCCTGAATGTGCCAGATCTCATCTGATCTCGGAAGCTAAGCAGGGTCAGGCCTGGTTAGTACTTGGATGGGAGACCGCCTGGGAATACCAGGTGCTGTAGGCTTGGGCTTCCCTGGTGGCTCAGAGGTTTAAGTGTCTGCCTGGAATGCGGGAGACCCGGGTTTAATCCCTGGGTCAGGAAGGTCCCCTATAGCACAGGGAACTCTGTTCAGTATTCTGTAATAAACTATATGGGAAAAGAATCTGAAAAAGAATGGATTTATGTATATGTAAAACTGAATCACTTTGCTGTACACATGAAACTAACACAACACTGTAAATCAACTAGTCTCTGACTTAAAATTAAAAAAAGAAACCAAGATTAAAATATATTCATGGGTCCCTAAAAGTGTCATGAGCATAAGGTTAAATTAACACTACTTTTGGTTGATTTGTAAAGATCAAAATCTACTCAAGCTTTTCGTAGTGTAAATTACATTTTTCTTTCTCCCTTTACATTTTTAAAGATCCTTTCAGCTCTCTACATCTGGGTCAGAACCACTAAACCATTCTAGACTCTCACTGTAAATGTCCACCGGGGATTGGTTATTTGGCGACATATGTATAATACGTATAAGCGTTGAGCTCACATGTGCAGTCACTCATCTTTTTCTCTCTTGCAAAGCAGTATATTCATAAATGGAATAAAACGAAATCAATAAATGTATAATGAAAACAGAAATTTGGAACACAAGACTAGTATCTCAAAATGAACACATTGTATGTTCACAACCAGGAATTCTTCAGTTGGGTTTGCAGTAATATTTAGTCATTGATAATATATTTCTCTGTTGTTGTCTATATACCCCAACCTGGTTGAGTTTCTGAAAAGCCTTAACATCAGATTATGGAGCGTGTGTAGATCATTAAAAAGCCTTCTATAATATTAAGAAGATAAAGTAATAAAATTATAATGCTTAATTCCAAAATATTAAGTTTATTTATTTATTAATATTTATTTTTTATTTGGCTGCGCTGGGTCTTAGTTGCAGTGTGTGGGATCTAGTTCCCTGACCAGGGATCGAACCTGGGCCCCCTTGCATTGGGAGCACAGAATCTTAGCCACTGGACCACCAGAAAAGTCCCCCAAAATAGTAAGTTAATTTGAAGAACATTTTGGGGGCTGAAAACTTCTTGAGATGTTTGTGGTGAGGCATCCTGAAACAACATCTGTGGTAGGACTGTGTCAGCTTGGGGTTCTAGAGTATGCATCTCATTGCTGGAGGATGATTGGTATTTGCTTACTAGCCCTTCAATGCAGCTGGTGTCCTGGGCCCTACTCTTGCATGCAATGACAGAAACTGCTCCCTGCTTCCCAATGACCATCCTCCTATCTTTCTTGGTAATAGAGGCCTCATTTTCAGCTGGGCTCCTTGCCTTAGTCATTGATCACCAACCCATACCTTCTTCTCGGGCACCATGTTCCAGCCTCCCTGCCTGTTATTCATAAAGCCATGTGCTCGAGTTCTGGTCATTGGCGAGTAGAGATGGTATGTGTCACTTACGGTTCTGACCTTCAGAAGCTTCCCTTGCCAGTTCTCCATGCTCTTCCCTGCTCCTAGAGCTTGATGAAAACAAGTAAGAAGAATTCGGAAGGTAAGTGTTAAAGATGGCAGAGGCACAAGCCAGAAGAAACTTGGGTCCCTCAATCACTGCCTGGGGGAGAACCACCTGCTAACAAGAGTGTCGTTTTGGACTTTCTTCTTTCTGAATGTTTGAGCCATTCATCATTTTGGAGTTGCAGTAATAACCTACAAGTACCTTACTGAAACAGACATCAGAAGCAGGAGACCCTATTTCCCAGCTCCACATGCTGAGTGTAGCCAGGTAACTAAGTTCTGACCAATGAGATATAAGCTGAATGACTTCTGTATAACTTTGCAGGAGGCTGCTTAAAGGAAGCTGATTTTAACAGGAAGGGGAACATTTTGTCTTCCTTTGTTTTCCTTCTGTTGCTGTCTAGAACTCAGACGTAATGGCAGGAATTCCATTGGCCATCTTGTCACCTTGCAAACAGAAATCATTCACCAAGAAAATGGAGCAGAGCAATTAGATTCCTGATGGACTTGGAGCTGCTCAGCCAGTGGTGGACCCCAACCCCTCTCACAACACTTTCATGTTAGAGAAATCTCTTTCTTGTTTAAACTACTCGTTTATTTGAGGTCCGATGTATTAAGTTTTTTTTTTTTTTTTTAATGGACCATGCTTCTGGTGTCAAATCTTTGCCTAACTTTAGCTCTCAAAATATTTTTCTATAAGTTTTAAGATTTATGTTTTATATTTGTTCATGATCCTTTTTGAGTCCATTTTTGCCTAAGGTGTTGAGGTTAAGGTTGAGGTTCATTTTTTTTTTTGGACAATTTTTTTCTCAGTTGCTCCAGGACAATACGTTGAAAAGTGTATCATCCCTTCATTGAATTGTTTTTACACCATTGTTGAAAATCATTTGGACATATTTGTGTGGGTCCTCTCTGCTGGTTTACAGACCTAAGTGTCTATCTCTCCATTAATACCGCACTGATAAATAGTAGACATCAGGTAAAGTGATGTTTCACCATTTATTCTTATTTTTCAAGATTGTTTTAGGTATTCAAGGTCCTGTGCCTTTCTGTAAAAATTTAAGAATAAGCTTGTGTATGTCTACAAAAAAACCTTACTGCAATTTTGATAGAAACTGAATTAACCTATAGATCAATTTAGGGAGAACTGAGGTCATTACTATGTTGAGTCTTTCAAACCATGAGCACAATATGTCTAAGTCTTCTTTGACTTATTCATCTCTTTTTGTAATCTTCAGCATATAGGTTCTGTACATATTTTGTTAAATTTATACCTAAATATTTAATTTTCTTTGGAATGATTGTAAAGATGTATTATATTCTAATTTTAATTTCCAACTGTTTATTGTTAATATGTAGAAATGTGATTGATTTTTGTATCCTGCAAGTTTATGAAATTCTCTTATTAGTTCCAGGAGTTTTATTGAAATATTTCTTGGGATTTTCTACATCAACATTCATATCAACTTCAAATAACAGTTTCATCTCTTCCTTTTCGATCTGCTCTCTATTCAAAAATAACTCAGCCAAATAGACTTTTTTCCGCCGAAACTATGATGTGAAAATAGAGAACTTTCACTATAAAACTTTGTTTTGTTTATTTTTAATCTACACCTGTTTCTCACCTTTATCCCTGAAAGAAGGATTCAGGAGTTATAGGAACTGCTCCTGAACAACTTTGTTTCATTTATTGCTAAGTTGGTTACTGGTGGCAAAGCACTCAGAAATTCTACAAAAGAAACTGCAAGATGAACTCTTTTAAAGTTACTTTAAAAGCAGAGGTTAATTTTGTAGTTCTTGAGTCAGAATTTCACTGCAATTTACATTATTTTCACATAGTGTCATGGGCATCTGTTGCTTTTGCCTGCTCGACATCCATTTCTTCCTGCCATAGGAGGACCCAAGTATTCTTTTTGGAAACAACCTCCCTGACTCTCAGTCCTTGGTGGGGCTTATTCCCCTTCAGCCACAAGATGGGTGTGTGCTCCAAGTCTGCCGGATGAGAATGTTAACCAGACTTTGTGCTTTAGGAATGAGGGTGTGTTGTAAGCTAAGCCTATGGAAGCCAAGCCTGTTGGCCCCTGGAGCTGAACTAGAAGGGCTGGGAAAGAGAAACTCTCTTCCTGGGTAGTTAAATCAAGATAAGTTTAGCCTAGAGCTTCTGGTGAGAAAGATGGGAATGTGAATGAAAGCAAGAGAGAGGAAGGCAAAGTTGAAGCCCCGAGACATATTCCTGAAGACTTTATGTGAAGGTCTAGGACTAGTTACACCTGCAAGTCCACTCCTGTATTTTTCTGTGGACATGAACTCTGCCCTTTATTTAAGTCGTATTCCAGTCGTTCGCGACTGAGAGTCTTGACCGTAGACTGAATTTCTTATTAAATTACTGGGATATAGAGTTTTTGTCTTGTCTTTGGCCACACGGTTGTGAGATCCCAGGTTTCTGATCGGGGGTTGCACCAGGGCCATGGAAGTGAAAGCACCTAATCCTAACCTCTAGACCTCCAGGAAACCACCAGTATATAGAGATTTTTAAAAATTCCTTCATGAAACTTTTTCTAGTTGGTAGGAGGATGGCTATTCCTCCCCAAAGGCTCTCTTATGACCTATATTTGTTTACTTTCACCTGTATACAACCTAAAATTTTTTAAATGTACTTCTTGGGACTTCCCTGCTGGTCCAGTGGCTAAGACTCCAAGCTTGCAATGCAGAGGGCCTGGGGTTTGATCCCTGGTCGGGGGAACTAGATTCACATGCCACAGCTAACGTTCTCATGCTGCAATTAGAGATCTTGCAGTGGCTTAACTAAGACCCAGTGTAGCCAAATAAATAAATGAAATTAAATAGTAAAAAAAAAAAAAAAGTACTTCCTGAGTTGCCAGAAAGTTCTTACACACTTGTCCTTGCAACTCATATTAAGTAGTAGGGACTGTGATGAACATGTTTTTATAACACCCAGCAAAGTGTCACTTGCTGTAAGAAACTTAGACATGATTTCCAATGGCAAGAAAAGACGGCCATTCTTCCTACAGTTTTCTGGAGAAACCTTCCTGCCTCTCCCCTCAGGGTAACCAGGAAAGCTTGTTTTGCAGAGCCATCCTTTTCCAGGAAGATTAGCTCCTTTGAGGACCAATACCTTCTGCCTGGGGGAAGAGAGGGCTTTTCTTTTCTTATCCTCTCTGAAGTACTTTTGTGCATGCAGGCTAAGTCGCGTCAGACGTTGTCTGACTCTGTGACCCTATGGACCATAGCCCACCAGGCTTCTCTGCCCATAGGATTCTCCAGCTTGCTGCTGCTGCTGCTAAGTCGCTTCAGTTGCGTCCGACTCTGTGCGACCCCATAGACAGCAGCCCACCAGGCTCCGCTGTCCCTGGGATTCTCCAGGCAAGAACACTGGAGTGGGTTGCCATTTCCTTCTCCAATGCGTGAAAGTGAAGTCGCTCAGTAAGTGTCCAACTCTACGCGACCCCATGGACTGCAGCCTACCAGGCTCCTCCATCCATGGGATTTTCCAGGCAAGAGTACTGGAGTGGGATGCCATTGCCTTCTCTGTCTCCAACTTGAGTCCGCCACAATTTTCCATTTATGATGAATCCAGCAGAACATCACATAATATCAACAGGAAAACCGCTGTGTAAGAAAGAGCCGTGCTGGAGTGAAGGCGTTCCCGTGTGTGTTACCGCCTCTGCAGAAGGGCTGCAGCGCAGATGCGAGCTACAGAGGGCTGGCTATATAGGGCTCTGCCAGCTGGGACTAGGATTTGCCAACCTGCCTACAGATGCCAGGGGGCACAGCACTACAAGCCGAGCTGGATTCTTTATGAGCGTGTGTTCATTAGGGGGAAACACTTCCTATGCCGGTGATTGAAATGAAACCTAGATGTGCAGTCTGCTGCCTAAATAAAAGCTTTCACAGGTAGGCCATTCAGACTCAATTAAGAGAAGTCAAACAGGATCCATCAGGGCCATGGCCACAACCTCATCGCCGAGGATGAGCAGTGAGTGGTCCAAATGGATGGGGGGGCGCCAAGTGACACCTAATTTACAGCAGGAGCTCAGCCCTTTTACGCTCTTTGCCGCTTCACCGGAACAAGGAGAAAAAGACAGTAGGATGAAGGCTAATGCGCTGTGGACACATAAAGATGAAAGAGAGAGGGGCGCACGAAATGTCACTTACTTGAAGGTCTGCTTTAGGCTTTTCTGTCCTCTTACCCCCAAAAACACATTTCACAGTGTTTTAACCATCTGTGGTCCACTCCAGAGCTCAAGACACCTAGACTTTTCTGGTTTCTTGTCGACCCCAGACTTAGGAAACTGCAGCCGGCCATTCAAAGGGAAATGACAAGTGTCTTCTTACTGTCTCTGCTGAGAAAAGATATGGATGCAGTAAACTCCTGTGTTTTGGTAGAATGGGCCTTTTCAAAGATGTGTAGGGGACTTCCCTGCGCTCCCATACAAGGGATCTGGGTTCCACCCCTGGCCAGGGGACTAGTCCCTGCATTCCACAACTAAGACCTGGGGCAGCCAAATAAATACATAAATATTTTAAAAATAAATAAATAAAAATAAATAAAATCCTTTAAAAAAAATATGTTGAAGTCCCTAATCCCAGGACCTGTGAAAGTCCCAGGTTTCTGGAGACACAATCAGCTGAAGGTGAGATGAGATGGAAACTGGATGGGCCTGACCCGGTGTGGCTGGTGTCTGCACGAGAAGAAAAGAGACACGAGGAGAGCAACTTGTGATGTCAGAAACAGGGACTGGGGTGATGTGTCCACAAGGTAGACGAACATCAAATGTTGTCAGCAACACCAGAAGCTGAGAGAAAGGCGTGGGGCAGGTTCTCCCCTAGAGCCTTCAGAGAGAGCACAGCTCTGCTGACACCTTGATTTAGAATTTCTAGAGTCCAGAACCATGAGAATAAATTTCTGCTGCTTTGAGCCACTCTGTTTGGTGGCAATCTGGTAATGGCAGCCCTAGGAACCTAATATACCCGACTAAAGAGCAAGTGTGTGAAAAGGTCACCGTAGATCTGTCCCAAGTAGTCGTAATGAAAGATGCTACTTTCCCCAAAGGAGGTGCAGCTCACTAAGGACTTGAAAGGCTCCCTAGATGTGGCTGCACTTGTGAGGCCCCACCCCTGAGACTGGGGGTGCTTTAGGGCAGGAACCATGCCTGTTCTCTTTTTCATCCCTCATTCTGTGCCTGAAACCAGAAGTGCTCGATACATGTTGAAAATATGACCAAATCAATGGGAGAATGTATGTCAGATGGGTGATTCACATTATTTCACGCTATCACTCAAGTGTCATCATCTTCCATTAATACGTGGGCCTCCCTTTTGACTCAGATGGTAAAGAATCCACTGCAATGCAGGAGCCCCGGATTCGATCCCTAGGTTGGGGAGATTCCCATCTGGAAGCAAATGGCCACCCACTCCAGTATTCTTACCTGGAGAATTCCATGGACCGAGGAGCCTGCTGGGCTCCACCATGAGGTCACAAAGAGTCATGACTGAGCGACTCACATTGACTGACTCCATTAATTGATAGGTAACTGGCAGGACTGGAACTCCAATACTTTGGTCACCTGATGCGAAGAGCGGACTCATTAGAAAAGACCGTGATGCTAGGAAAGATTGAAAGCAGGAGGAGAAGGGATGACAGAGGATGAGACGGTTGGATGGCATCACTCAATGGACACGAGTTTGAGCAAACTCCAGGAGGTAATGAAGGACAGGGAAGACTGGTGTGCTACAGTCCATGGGGTCGCAAAGAGTTGGACATGACTGGACAGCTGAACAATAACAACAAAGTGGCTGGGCTTCCCCAGTGGTTAAGACTTACCTGCTAATTCAGGGGGTGTGGATTCAATCCTGGTTGGGGAGCTGTGATCCCGCATGCCTCAGGGTCAAAAAACCAAAACATAAAATAGATTCAGTACAGTAACAAATTCAATAAAGTCTTAAAAACTGTCCACATTAAAAAAGAATCTGTTAAAAAAATATGTAACTGGCAAAGAAATCAGGTCCAGTACTTGCACTAGGGGATCCACTCTTGAACTCTGTAAGACATGACCTTGGGTTTCTAATTTGGTCCTTGGAGCCCCTCAGGGGCAAATGTGATCAGTCACATCTTTCTTTCAATCTGAAAATCCCCCTGATGTTGTTATTCTGCTACTCAGATGTGGCTACAGGTTTTAAATTTTCAGGGCAAAGTGTGTTATTCTCTATTTAAAATCAGCCCACTTAAAATGATAACTCTTTTGTGAATGAGTTCATCTTAAATACCTCCTGAGGCTCTAGGTAAAGGGTGCCCTCACCAGCAACAACCACTCAGTGAAATAATACCAGATATAAAATCAGCCACATGGGTCTCTTGGCGGGAAATAGAAGCTGTGGGAGTTTTCATTTGCTGAAACCCTGGAACTGAGGCATCTTTTAGTGCTGAGTGTGAAAGTATTTTATAAACTGTATAGGGCTGTAAAGAAGTTAGTTATTATGCTTATTATTTTTCCTATTCCACATTCTTGATTGAATAACAAACCCAAAGACTTAGTAACCAACTTTTTACTTCTTTGGACTGCAATTTCTTTATCCAAATGAGGGGTTTATTGTTACTATCCCAAGGCCCCAGCTAAATTCATTATTCCCTTTGATTTTATGATTTATCAGCAGGGATATATATATGCCTAAGTTTCTGAAATGTGTGGGAATATATTTAATGACTTGATTGATATATAATATTAAATTGTTTTGCATATGTTTTTCAGAATAGATTTTGTGTAATGTAGAAGACAAAGTTTTTATTTTTTTGATTTATCTTATTTATTTTTTCCTACCACAACCCACAGCATGTGGGATCTTAGTTCCCTGACCAAGGGTTGAATTCATGCCCCCCACAGTGGAAGTGCCAAGTCTTAACCACTGGACTACCAGGGAAGTTTGACAAGGTTTTGGAAAAATGTAGAAAAGTAGGAAATAAGGAAGTATAATGAGAAGGACTTAAGAAAATATATCCATTATAATAATTAAGTCTCAACTTACCTAAAAAGGAGAAGAGCATATTCATGATTAACATGGGTATATTTCATGCTATGGCAAAGATAATTTTTAGGAAAAAAGAAAAGCAAAAGCTGCCTTTAGATACAATTAGAAATCCTACATGCCTTTTAAATGGAAACAGCCAAACAATTTTTCACTGCATAAAAGAAAAAGCTGAAATAACCCTAACTTCAAGTTACAATTGCGCAAAACAAACACCATATTAAAAGATGACCATTATTATGTTTCTTGGAATCAACAACTTTTCCTGTAACTAAAATGTCCTTTCTTATTTCTGAAGACTGCTAGAAGGCTGGGATGAGTGGGTAGAAATACAGGGTCAGGAAGTAATCTACGATTTTTAATCTAATGTAATCAATGTTTCTTGCATATATTTATTTGCTTTTTTGAGACAATAGGCTTTTGATTTTAGTGTGTGTCAAGCCTTGAAATCCCCTCTCCACAGAGAAATTCCTGGTTCTACATACGGTGGATCAGAGTGCCCTTGAGCCGTAGGTCACTGTTCCTCAAATGTGGGCCAGGCAACACAGACCCTAGATAACAGAAGAGTCTCTCAGACGAGGGCACCTGAGGAACAGGGGAAATATAAGCAGGATGGATTTTAGAATCCATCTCTAAAAGATAAATATGCTTTTCTACTTTTTAGGTAATTTGAGATTTAATTATTATAATGGATGTATTTTGTAAAGTCCTTCTCATTATATTTCCTTATTTCCCACTTTCCTGCCTTTCTAAATAGGCTCGTCTGAGCTAAAGGAAATGAGGCAATAAGGCAAAAACAAACTAAAAACCAAAAACCTGTCATTTCTTTCCATAACTTCCTTTAGGTCTTAGTCCTATGTTTTAAAAAGAGTTTTTAAAAATATTTTAAGAAATATGTGACAAGAGCTGTAAAAGTGCTTATATCTCTTGCACTAGTAATTCTGCTTCTAGGTATTTATCTCAATAATCGTAACTGTGTAATCAGAAGTGATGGATGAATAAGCCTGTTTACTGAAGCCTTACTTATAGGAAAAGTGGGAAACAAGCTCAGTGTACAAAAATAAGAAAATGGTTAAATAAGTCATAGTCCATTCATATAATGGAATGATGCGTAGATGTTTAAAAGTCACATGTTTAGAAACGGTTGTTGAGAAAGGAAAATGCCCAGTCTGTTGAGTGAGACAGGCAGGTTCACAATCAAATTATTTCACATAGTTATAATTTTAAATATATATTATATCTCTCTCTACACACACACACACACACACACACATGCCTATACAGAAAAAAAAAAAATCAGAAAAAACTACACCAAAGTGTTAACTCACTGTCTCTAAGCAGCAGGATTGTAAGGTTACAGGTGATTTTTTCCAGTTATCTATATTTGGCAGTATTTTAAGAATTTTCTGCAACAAACATTAAGAATTTTAATGTCAGAAATATTAATTTTAAGGTTCTGTTATTCATGTATGTTCCTTTAAAATGACAAACGTCCTCCTGCCAAATAAAAAATGTGGACACCACGCTTGGCTTTTAAGTAGTGAGGTGCAGAGTTATGACTAAACAATCTATTTTCACACATTAATAACTCAGTCAACAAACAGATATTTACAGTAAGTCTCCTAAGTATCAACTTCCAAGTTGGGAATTTTCTAAGATGGGAACATGAGTCGTTATATCCATCGCATAAGTTAGTTCAAATTTCTGGCGTGCGTTGTCACACACATGCATCCTCCACGAGTGGCTGTGCTTGTGTGTACTCTTCTGTACAGCTCTGTATAGAATACAGTAGTATCTTCACTTCAAGCCCAGGATGTGTGGTACTAAGTTGTTTCAGTTGTGTCCTACTCTTTGCGACCCTGTGGACAGTAGTTTGACAGGCTCCTCTGTCCATGGGATTCTCCAGGCAAGAACACTGGAGCGGGTAGCCTTCCCTTCTCCATCGGATCTTCCCAACCCAGGGATTGAACCCGAGTCTCCTGCATTGCAGGCAGATTCTTTACCATAGGAGCCACCTGGGAAGAACAAGATGTTCCTAAAGTTTGGGCAAATTTACCCAAGTAAACTGCAAGGAGACTAAGCCTTGCCCAAGCATCTAAGACCCAGGCTCAGCTTCTCAGCTCAGTCTCCACAAAGCGTGGAGGCAGAGTTTCTGCAGTTTCCCATCCTGATCCCACAGATATCTTGCCTTCTGCTGTTCTGTCTCAGAAGGAAGTTGTGTTGGTCCATGAAGCTTGGCTTTTTATGTAGTTGTACAGCTCAGGACTTTCTTAGCATCCTGTTTCAACACTGACTGCTTGATAGGTTGATCAGTGGTTTCTGTATTTCTCCATATGTTAGCTTGACAGGCTGATAATTTCCAAAGTCAATCCCCTCTCCTTTCCCTGTCTCTCTCTCTCCTCATCTCTCTCCAATTTACACATTTCTATTTTCCAGTTGCATTTTCTAAGTACCTCAAAATAGAGGAAGCAGGGCCTCTGGGCTCCCTCAGTCCAATCCCTGCACAGTCAGCCCCTCAGGTCTTCCTCGCTCCTTACATTGTGGAGGATGGAGCTGGGGCTTGCTGCTGCATGAAGGGTGACCTGTGTTTGAGACCCACTGACAAGGGCACATATAGTTTGTTTACAGAGTGCCCCCACTGCAAAGGGTGGGCCTGACTGTAAACATTTTTTTTTTTAAATTTTTGGTTGTTCCATGTTGCATGTAGGATCTTAGTTCCCTGGCCAAGGATTGAAACTATGCCCCCTTCCTTGGGAGCATAGAGTCTTAACCATTGGATTGCCAGGGAAATCCCCTGACTGTAAACCTTTTACTCCCTGCCGTAGAAAGCCTCTTGGTGAACAAAGAAGCATCTAAGCAGGTGGTTTTCTGATGCAGAAGCCTCCGGGCATGTATGTTCTTCCCACATCCTTTCCCAGGCCCTGATGTGTGGATTTCACCGAGTCACTCAGGAAAAATGGGTACCAGTCAGCAAATAGCAACAGTGCGCCCTGGGATTCCACTGCACATCCCAGGTCTTGAGTCATTGACCAAGATAACCATTTAAACCTCACTGGGAGATAGCACAGCCCAGTGGTTATTAAGCGCCCTTGGTTCAAATCCCAACTCTGTTGTTTGCAAGATGCTTGCTTTTCAGAAAGTTTTCTTAAATTCCTCAAGCCTCAGTTTCCTCATGGGGGTGTGGACAAGTGATAGCAAAGTGTTGTCCTTTGACCCATTGCCCTGCTTATAGAATGCGCTCAAGTAGAGGGCAGCTCTTACAGGTTTTATACATTCCATAGACGACAGTGCTCCTCATACAAGGTGTGTGCTTTTGTGAACATATCTATATTCTATGTGGAGGAAAGGAGGATGCAATTGATAAGGCTTGCTTTCAGAGTTGCTGTAGCTGAACTTTTTCCCTCAGGAAAATATGAATGTGTCAACAGTTCTTATATATCATATGAGGAGGAGACTTGGATTTTTCTTTCAGTTTTTCATCAGTTGAAAGAAAACTTTTCCTGGTCTGTCTGTGAGTGGGGTTAAAAGTAAAAATCAATGGAACAGTGAAATTTGGTTTATTTAACCCTCTTTTCTCCTCCTACTTCCCTGGCAATGTAATGTTCATTCTGATGTTTGACCGCTATCTGTATTTTTTGTTGCTTGGGTTTGTTTCTTCTCCTTCTGAGTAGCAGTATCTTTAACAGTATTTCAACTGCCCAGAAATGGAAAAAACTATAACTCTTGAAGGATATGAACTAATACTAATCACATAATATGTAATAAAATCTGAGCTTTCTTTGAGAAAGTAGCCATTCTGGAGAATGGAGTTCTAGGCCATTGAAAACTTTTACTTTGAAGCAATGAAAAAAAAAGAAAAAGAGAAGACAAAAGAAAGGGAGGGAGGGAGGAAAGAAGAAAAGACATTTTGGGTAAGAAAGTTCCTAAAGTGTAATTCAACCTCTCTTGTTTTCTGAAAAAGCCTGGGAGACTGTGTTTACCATCTTTTTCTTCTTTCTGTGGTCTTGATGTCATCAGGCACGTGTGCGTGCTCAGTTGACGTCGTGTCTGACTCTTCGAGACCCCATAGACTATAGCCCACCAGGCTCCCCTGCCCACGGGATTCTCCAGGCAAGAATACTGGAGTGGGTTGCCATACCCTCCTCCAGGGGATCTTCCTCACCCAGGGACTGAACCCCCATCTCCTGTGTTTCCTGTATTGCAGACGGATTCTTCACCCAGTGAGTCACCTGGAAAACCCCTTGATGTCATCACAATAAGAACCAATTCTAATGTTATTGTATAATAAAATCATGTGCTTAGGCAATTGAGAGAGATGGGGATATTTGTGGGCACACGACAAGTCTCCATTTTCCTGGGCCTTTTTTAATTCTTCAGTCGGCTTTTTCACTTTTCTACTTCCCCCCTTTAGGGTGTCAGCAGTTTCTTCTCATTAGCACGTATGTCTATAGCAAGGCCTCTCCCTACTTCGAATTTTCTATTTCTAAAGTGAGCTGGGCATGAAAGTGAGAAGATCACAATTACGGCTGTGTGTACAATAAACTTTCCTTTTTGAATCTGAGCCTAAGAATTATTTCTTCTATGAGCAAATGTAATAAAAATATTTTTCAAGTTTGTTCTAATTTAAAAAAAATTCCTTGTTTCTAAACTATTTTCTGCATAATTGAGGTGATGCAATGACTCAGTTCTATGTAAAGAGAAAACCTGTAAAGTATTATTGATCTACCTACTTCCACCCGTGTCAGTTGTATGAGACTGAAGTGAAGTGAAAGTTGCTCAGGCGTGTCCAAATCTCTGCAACTCTCTCGACAGTCCATGGGATTCTCCAGGCCAGAATACTGGAGTGGGTGGCCTGTCCCTTCTCCACAGGATCTTCCCAACCCAGGGATCGAACCCAGGTCTCTCCCATTGCAGGCAGATTCTTTAGCAGCTGAGCCACCAGGGAAGCCCAAGAATACTGGAGTGGGTAGCCTATCCCTTCTCCAGCGGATCTTTCCTACCCAGGAATCCAGTGAGGGTCTCCTGCATTGCAGGTGGATTCTTTACCAACTGAGCTATCAGGGAAGCCCTGTATGAGACTAGTTAGCAGATATTCAAATGCTTCTCTTCAGATAATATATTTCTTCAATGCCCTGAAATCGTGAAAATTTTAATAGCTCTGTGGATTGAACTGACATGAGAGGAAAATATTTCAAGATTCCTTCAGTGATCTTTATGCTCATAAAACTCAATATATCAAAGGTGGTGTTTGATCACAGATAATTAATATCTTCAAAAATCTGTCTCAGATGCCATTGCCTGATTGGAAACACTTTCTTTTTTTCTCAGTTGGTTTATAAGATGTGTGTCCATGACCAGCTGTTTCTGTTTATGTTCTATTGGTTCAAAAGTGTAATCAAGACAATTGCCAGTTCTTCAAGATTTCCTGGAAGAAGCTGGAATGAATATGAAAAGTCCCAAAAGTGGGTTGGGAGCAGTTGGTCACCAAACACTGTCACATTCAACTGTGAGATGCTTCTGATTTTCCACTTTGGCCTGTTTCCTCCAGTGCAATTTGAGACCTAGAGCAGATGGTGAATGACTGGCTTTCCAGAAAGATCCACACTGGTCCCTGGACCCTGGAAGGCCTCCGCTGCCCCCACTGTTTATATTAGCTATCACGCACAGCACAGTCTTGTGATACCCTTTGCAGTCAGCAAGTTTATCTTGAGTTAAAGTTTTACCAGTAGAAATGAAGTCGTGTTTACAGCAGTTTTGTGGCAAGTCATGTGCAAATAGCACCTGCGAACATTTTCAGCACACACGTTCGACTCTCTCTTTCGTAGTTCCCATTGCAATGAATGTTGGTGGGAAAACCAGACATTTTCCAATCTTTGGCAAATGTTAAAATGTTAAAATACCGGAAATGATTCACAACCACTGCTGTTAAGATGACTGGGAGTTACTCCTGTCATTCTCTGAGCATGTTCATTGATGTTAGATGTTCATCCTAACATAAACCCAACTCAGCACGCAGTTGAAAACTCAGAATGCTGCTAACAGCTATTTCCTCCCTGTATCAAGGTTCTGTAGGAACTTCCCGGGTGGTCCAGTGGCTAAGACTCTGTGCTCCCAAAGCAGGGGGCCCAGGTTTGACCACTGGTCGGGGAACTAGATCCCACATGCTGTAACTAAGACCAAGTAGAGCCAAAACAAATAAATAAATATATTTTAAAAAAATCCTCTATAGTTAGAATTTTTAAAAATATGTTAAAATTTAAAAGGATTTAATAAACTTGATTTCATCATGCTCTCCAACCTCTTTATTTCATGTTATGTATCAGATGCAATGTGTTCAGTGCTTTTCAAAGTGCTTAAAACACAAGTTCATTTAATTTTCATAGCAATTTTGTGACGTTGTTGTTGTTTGGGACTCCATGGACTGCAGCATGCCAGGATTCCCTGTCCTTCACTGTCTCCCTGAGTTTGCTCAAATTCATGTCCATTGAGTTGGTGATGCCATCCAACCATCTCATCTTCTGTCATCACCTGCTCCTCCTGCTCTCAATCTTTCCCAGCATCAGGATCTTTTCCTGTGAGTCAGCTCTTCGCTTCAGGTAGCCAAAGTATTGGAGCTTTCAGCATCAGTCCTTCCAGTGAATATTCAGGGTTGATTTCCTTTAGAATTGACTGATTTGATCTTCCTGTCCAAGGGACTCTCAAGAGTCTTCTCCAGGACCACAATTTGAAAGCATCAATTCTTCGGTGCTCAGCCTTTTCTATGGTCTAAATCTCACATCTGTACATGACTACTGGAAAAGCCATGGCTTTGACTATACGGATCTTTGTCAGCAAAGTGATATCTCTGCTTTTTAATATGCTATCTAGGTTTGTAATAGGTTTTCTTCCAAGGAGCAAGCATCTTTTAATTTCATGGTTACAGTCACCATCTACAGTGATTTTGGAGCCCAAGAAAATAAAATCTGCCACTGTTTGCACTTTTTCCCCATCTATTTGTCATGAAGTGATGGGACTGCATACCATGAGATTAGCTTTTTTAATGCTGAGTTTTAAGTCACCTTTTCCGCTCTCTTCTTTCATCCTCATAAAGAGGCTCCTTAGTTCCCCTTTGTTTTCTGTCATTAGAGTGGTATCATCTGCATATCTGAGGCTGTTGATATTTCTCCCAGCAATCTTGAGTCCAGCTTGTGTTTCATCCAGCCTGGCACTTCGTATGATGTACTCTGCATATAACTTATTAACTTGTTATTATATTAGCTTACGTGTATGTGAATGAGGCACACAAAGATTAGGTCATTTGTCCAAGGCCACATTGCTGCTAAATGATGGACAAATTGAACCCAGGCCTAGACCAGGTAAGTGTAAAATACTACACCATGTTACCTACGTGAATGTAAATATTGCTGACTCTGTCCCTGTTTTTAGACAAACTGAACCAAAGTTTATTAAAAAAAAAAAATCTACTGTATTAGCTTGTTAGGGCTGTCATAAACAAATACCACAGACTAAGCAGTTTAAACAGAAGAAATATACTCACAATTCTAGAGGCTAGAAGTTTAAGATCAAGGTGTCAGTAGAGTTGCCTCCTCCTGAAGCCTCTCTTCCTGGTCTGTAGACAGCTATCTCCACTCTGTGTCCACATGGTTTCCTCTGTATAGGTCTGGGTCTTAATTTCTTCTTCTAGTCATATTGGATTAGGGCCCACCCAGATGAATTCTAAATTACCTCTTGTAAAACTTCATCTCCAAATACAGTCACATTCCAAGGTTAGGACTTCATAAATTTGAGGAGGGGTGGGGGGACACAATTGAGCCTATAACATCTCCTACATAGCCATAGGATGCTAGCCATTATGTAAAATGTCCAAATGAGTTCTAAAGCTATTTAAAAAGAGACAATACTCAAAATGGACATTTATTTGAATGACAAGCTTGAGATAGTTCTTGTTTTCTTCTGGATGATTGGTTTGACAAGTCTCTCCAGTTTGAAGTGAATACTGTGACAATCAGACATAGTGCTGAGACCACTATTTTATCCTGACTACTTCCCTTCCTCCTCTTATATCGAGTGTGAGTGTGGAGGAACTATTCATCTGTCACTTATCTATCCATCCACCCATCATCCTTTCATCCATCCATCAATCCAGCCAGCCAGCCAGCCAGCCACCTGTCTATCATCTCAATGGACCACAGACTGAAGAGTGAATAGTCATCTTGTTAGTTAACTATATTTTGGGCAGGTATTTAGGAAGACTTCATTTTAGCTTTCTCATAATAAAACATTAATCTATGCTTACTGTAGACCATATGAAGTCTTATAAAGAGAGATATATGGCAAGAAATCTAAGGTAAGCCATCTTTTATGACTAGAAGTAAACCCCTGGTTACAGTAAAAAATCAGAGAGATGTGGAAATAATAGGTGTGTACATTAAATGTGAGGTACTCATCTTATAGAGTCTGGCATGTAGCAGGGGGTTAAAAATATTAGAGAAGGTAGGAAGAAGAGATAGAAAGAAGGGAGGGAAAAAGGAAAGAGAGGGAGGGGAAAAGGGAGGAGAGCTGGGGAAAGAAGACATCAGGTCCCAGGTTTTCTGACAAACGGCATGAATGGATACTGACAATGATGGAAGTCCATACAGTGATTAATCACGTGGAACACTATGATTTTACTCCTTGTACAAGAGCAAATATTATCCAGCCTTTCCTGGTTCTAATTCAAATTCTCCAAGTACAGCACGTCTGTCTGTGCTGTGTTCATCACTTCTGCAGCTACTATTCATAGCAGCGGAAGTGCTGTCTAAACAAAGTCTGAACCTCCCACAAGTATCAACATCAGTGTTGGCCATTCCTTTCCCTTTTCTTGGTTTTGCATCCCAGAAAACTAAAACCAAACCGGTCACTAGTGTTTTATCATCTAAACTCAGAATCCAATATTGTCATTTCTGCCATACCCTGGTGGCCAAAACAAAGGCGAAGGTCTGCCCCATTTGAAGGGAACAGGGCATAGATCACACAAACCAATGAAAGGTGTGTCAAAGAACTGGCAGATACATTTCAAAATTGCCAAGTGACGAACTGATGTCACTCACGTGGCATAAGTGCATACGTGTAAGGTGGAAAGGTCCTTAAAACAATTCAGCGTAGCCGAAAAAATTTTAGATCTTATGCTTTGCTTGAATTCACTTTTTTATGCTATTTTTGGATCAGTTCACATATGTATAAATCAATCAACAAATACGTTAGTGAATGTGTTCAAAAGTTTTGGCCAGTCAGGTACACAATTTGAAAACAGATATTCCTAAATACCTTGCCCAGAGCCTTGCTTTCCTTTCCTACTCATTAAAAAACCAAAGGTTCTCTATATCTAGCTCCACCAATCGCCTTTCAACCTTTTTAAAAATTGCTTCTTGCACTTCTCTGGTGGTCCAGTGGTTCAGACTCTGCCCTACTAATTCGGGGGACATGGGTTTGATCCTTGGTCGGGGAACTAAGATCCCACCTGCTGTGCAGACAAAATTGAAAAATAAACTCATATATCCTTGGTCTCATGATCTGAAGACCCTGTTTATATATTTTTTTTTTAAAGACACAAAAACTGTTTCTTAGAGTTCCATTTTCTAGCTGGTCTCACTGATAGGCCTTTAAGTGGATTCCAGCTTTCTGCTGTTCCAAACAACGTTGCCATGGGCATCCTTGTCCTATATACCTTGGCATAATTTTGCCAGTGTAACTGTAGGCTAAATTCAGGCAGTGAAGTTCTTGGAGCAAAGGTTATAGATATTAAAAATCATGATTGATATTACTCAATTGCCCTTAGAAGGATCTTAATATTGGGCAAATGAACACCAGTTGACAGTTCTTACATTTATATTTGCAAATGCCTACTTGTCCACATATCTTCTTCCCAGGCACTAATTATAATAAAACTTTACAATTTCTGACAATTAGGTGAAAAATGATATCTTGTAGTTTCCAGTGAAATTTCTTATCAGACATTTGCATCACTTATTAACTGTCCATTCATATCCTTTGCCTTATTTTCTATTGTGTTATTCTGCTTTTTCTTTATTGATTTGTGTGAGCTCTTTGTAATTTAAATAAATTAGATTATGTTTCTCATATACAAATATTGCAAATATTTTCTGTTTTGTCATTTTTAAGGTACTTTTTGTCACACAAAATTATGTTTTCTTTTATGGTATGAAATTTATGATTTTTTAATCTATGGCTTCCTTGCTAAAATGGACTTCTCCAAACAGAGATGAGCAATAAATGCACCCACAGTTTTTAAATTTGTGGTTTCAAATTTTATCTTTGAAGTTTTTATCTATATATAATTTACTGGGAGTGACGAGTAAGGTAAGAATCAATTTAAGTTTATATTTATTTATTTATTTTATTTCCTGGCTACACGAGTGGCATGCAGGATCTTAGTTCCTCTACCAGGAGTCAAACCTGTACTCCCTGCATTGGGAGCTCTGACTCTTAACCACTGGACCACCAGGGACGTTCTAAACTGTTTTTTCCAAATGGCTAGCCAATGGTTCCAACACCATTGGTGAAATAATTCCTCTTTTCACTTTCAAGCAGATCTTAAACTGATCCATACCCGTTGAGTATCTAGTGCCGACCACGCTGGTAGCTAATGACTGTGACCTGGATTTAAGGTAGAAGCTACTATTTAGCTGTGGGCAAGGAAAGATAGTTGGGAAGATTCTTCATGCAAGAACCTTCTCACTACAAGCAGCTATGTGCCCCCCAAAATCCTGATCCCTAACCCCACTAACTGTGCACTTCTTGCCTCGTTGATAACATGTCTCTTCTGTCTGTTTGGCAGTTCTTAGCTAAATGATCCTTCCTTCAGTGTGCGGACCAGCACACTGGTCAGCCACTCTGTAAACAGCTTTTGCAGAGAGCTTTTGGAGATCATTCAGGAAAATCTATCAACGAATAGACTAGAACTTGAAATAAACCACTGGTCTCTGTGAAGGTAAATAACGGAAGGACTTCATACGGACTTGACCCTGGTCTTTAAGAAGCTGCAAGGCTTCTTTTAAGCTGAAGTGGCCTGGTTTCTGTGTCTTGCCTGTGCAGTTAGAGGTCCTGGGGGTGAGATTTAAGAGAAGCTGCCCGATGTCATTGGTCCATTTGGCTTGGTGGTGTAGGGTAGGTGGGAGGGATCCTCTGCTGGGATAGTCACGTGTTAAGTCGCTTTAGTTGCATTTGACTCTTCGACCCCATGAACTGTAGGTCTCCTCCATCCATAGGATTCTCCAGGCAAGAATACTGGAGTGGGTTGCCACGCCCTCCTCTATTGAGAAGACAGAAGCTAGGATTGAGCGGAAGTTCTCTTTATCTCTCTGGTTTTTCTAATTATCTCATCTAGGCTGCGAGGAAAAAGTGCGCTGGTGGGTGCTGCGATTCAGCCTTCACCCAGCAGAGAGGCTGGACATCCACGCCAGGACTGGCCAAGCCAGGATCCAAATCTGGGTGTCTCCTCCCCACACTTGAAGGATTCGAGCCCTGTAGGCAGCCTTGTGTGAGATAGCAAAGCCCTCCCACTGAGGATAGAACCCATCCCTACCATGCACAGCCAGCAGGGCAGGGGGTGTGCGGGGGGATGTGCCACCCACCCTGTGGCACCTTGCAAGTCCCAGAGAAGGGTGCTTGACATCACCCGGCACCCCCTCGCCTGTGCCAGCCTCCCAGTTCCTGACCTCTGGAACCAGGTTTCCAAGGGGGGTTTTGATGCTCAATCTCCAGCCAGGACGTGGAAGAGAGGGGTCTGGGGAGAGCCCCAGATAAAATCTCACCCCCGGGGCCTCTTTAACTGCACAGGTTAGACACAGAAACCAGGCCACTTCAATTTAAAAACAATCTTGGATATCATACTAATTACAGGGGTTTGCAAGCACAAGACCCGACAAGATTTAGATTCAGTGGTTAACAAAAATTGGACAGTAGAGAGCAAGAATTTCACATCAGTAAAAATATGACCCCCACAATGTGCAATGGAGCTGTTGCAGTACATTTTTTCCCAGGCTGCAGGTATTTTCCATCATAGATGCTTCATTCCTGACAGAGGAGGGTGTGGGTGAGGCTGCTTTCTGTTTTCACTTAAAAATCACTTCAATCTGCTGAAAAAGGTTGAATGACTCCTACCTTTTTGTTTAAAAAAAAAAAAAAAAAAAGAGGCAGCTTTGAAATGAATGGCTTCATTGAATCAAATCACCCAAGAATTCATCTCAGCAAGGCCATCTAGGTCCCCAGCAGCATTTTCTCTCCTGTTCTGTTTTGAAGGCAGAGTTCAGCCTTGTCATTCTGGGATCCCTATGTTTCTTTAATGATGGCGAAGTGAAGTTCCTCAGTTGTGTCTGACTCTTTGCGAACCCACGGACTGTAGCCCACCAGGCTCCTCCATCCATGAGAATCTCCAGGCAAGAATACTGGAGTGGGTTGCCATTTCCTTCCCCAGGGGATCTTCCCGACCCAGGGATCGAACCCGGGTGTCCTGCATTGTAGGCAGACACTTTACCATCTGAGCTACCAGGGAAGCCAGCTCTGTATTCCCAGAGTGTGCCTCCTAAGTCACTTCACTTGTGTCTGACTCTCTGCGAACCCATGGACTGTAGCCCACCAGGCTCCTCCATCCATGAGAATCTCCAGGCAAGAGTACTGGAGTGGGTTGCCATTGCCTCCTCCAGGGGATCTTCCCGACCCAGGGATTGAACCCGTGTCTCTTATGTCCCCTGCATTGCAGGCAGGTTCTTTACCATTCGTGTCACCCAAGAAGCCCTGTCATCCCAGGCAAGTCACCTTTCAGGCCACACAGCAGCACCCCCCCCAAAGGCACTGAATACAAGGGCATCAGTGCCATCCCTGGGTCTCAGGAGGAGTCCATCCCTGTGCAGGTGAGGCTGGTAAGGCACTCACCTGGGCTGCCAAGGCCACAATCGGTGCTGCTACAAAGGACGCAAGTGTATCACAGGACAAAAGCATTTTGCCAAAAGGGAACCATAACTCTTAGATCTTGAAAAGTCAAAGTGTCCCCTCTCTCCCCAGGCCGCTCTGAGCATCTGAGGTCGGCGCCTGCGGGCAGGCGGGTCATGGCCGAATCAGTCCCCCATGGTACCACGCTGCATTTCCCAATCCAACTTTGTTTAGTTTGTGGAGAACATTTTTTCGATCCTGAAAAAAACAAAGAAAGAAATCACTGTGGTTTCTCTCCTACCCCCACCCTCTATAATGGCCACTTTTAAGAAAGAGTTTCACCATGTTTCCCATAAAAACCAAAAAATAATGAGGATGCTGGCCAGACATTCTTCGTTTCTTTTCTTCCATGTCTGTTGGTAACCCCGACCCCAACCTCTTTGCCCCAGGCCTGCCTGTCTGCCCGCTCTCCCCACACACCCCTCATTCATGCTGGGCCCCAGCCAGGCCGAGTCCCGCCTTTCTCCTGGACAGACTTCCTCTTCCAGAACCTAACTCAGCACTTTCTCGCTAAGTCACCCCAGGCTAGGGCTGGAGGCGACCCAGTGACTCCCCAAGTCACCTGGCTTGTCCTGCCATCACTCCCTCTCCCTCCCCTCATCCTCCTGGGTGCTCATAACCCATCATCACCATCAGCCACGGGTACCCAGCTCTGTGCGGCCTGCAGCATCAGACAATATTATTCTGCACCCTCCCCTTTGTAAGTCTTCTGAAGGCACTTCACATGTGTGGACATGCAGGCGCCCTCTTCTCAATCCACATACTTTCAGGGATTCCTTGTGTCTTCTAGTCATTTTCTGTCCCTGGTCTCCTCCCCACAGTGTGTTCACGACTTGGCACCTGAGTGCTGTTGACTGACCAATTCCCGTCCTTTCTACTTCCTTCAACAGGGCAGGGTCATGGCTGAGTAGCCGGTTAGTCAAAGCTCCTGGATTCTCTTAAATTGTCCTGCTACTGAGTCACCACGAGAGCGTAGACAAGCCACTTCCCTTCCTCATCCCCCACGTCTGCAATCTTGCCAGGCTCTGTGCACATCCTCAAACAACATGGCTAGAAGGAACCTAATGTGCTACTCGTTGTGGTAGGTTTGTCCCTGGCTGGTTCTAGAATCCCAGGTAAACCCTGGGGCTAGCACAGGTTTTCCTTAGCTTCTCACTTCTAGCCCATGAGAGAACCACAGCAGCTCGCTGCAGCCTCTGCCATCGATTGTGCTTAGAGAAGGAGGCGAGAAATTCAGACTCTCTCTCATACATTTCTAACTCATGTGCAAAAGTAACTGGGTCCAACTCTCAGGGAGTGATCTGAGAAATGAGGGGTGAAGCTAAGCAAAGCTGTCACCATGACAAAGAAGGCTCTTGTCTGCTCATGAGAGGTTCTGGCCTCAAACCTTAAGCCATGCCTTGGCCCACTGACACTTAGACTACCGTGATGTCAAGCACTGGCCGTTTTCGTTGTTCAGTTGCTAAGTGGTGTCTGACTCTTAGCGACCTCATGGACTGCAGCATGCCAGGCTTCCCCATCCATCCTTCACTATCTCCCGGAGTTTGCTCAAATTCATGTCCATTGAGTCGGTGATTCTATCTAACCATCTCATCTTCTGCTGCTCTCTTCTCCTTTTCCTTTCAGTCTTTCCCAACATCTGAGTCTTTTCCAATGTCATCTCTTTGCATCAGGTGGCCAAAGTATTGGCGCCTCAGCTTCAGCATCAGTTTCCAAAGAATATTCAGGACTGATTTCCTTTAAGAGTGACTGGTTTGATCTTCCTGTCCAAGGGACTCTCAAGAGTCTTCTCCAACACCACAATTTGAAAGTATCAGTTCTTTGGCAGTCAGCTTTCTTTATGGTCCAACTCACATCTGTACATGACTACTGGAAAAACCGTAGCTTTGACTATACGGACCTTTGTCAGCAAAGTGACATCTCTGCTCTATAATACACTGTCTAGGTTTGTTATAGCTTTCCTTCCAAGGAGCAAACGTCTTTTAATCTCATGGCTGCAGTCACCATCCACAGCGATCTGGGAGCTCATGAAAATAAAATCTGTCACTGCTTCCACGTTTGCCCCTTCTATTTGACATGAAGTCATGTCATGTCATGGGACTGGATGCCATGATCTTAGTTTTTTTCAATGTTGAATTTCAAGCCAGGTTTTTCACTCTCTTCTTTCACCGACATCAAGAGGTTAGCATGCCATCATCTGCATATCTGATGTTGTTGATATTTCTCCCAGCAATCTTGATTCCAGCACTTGCCCATTTGAGGCATTAAACAAGCCCTGGCCAAAACGACTAAGCTGGGTCCAGAGGAAATGCTAACAGGACTCTGGCTTGGCTCTAAAAGGCCTTACTATCTTCTGAGAGTTGGAGTATTTGCATATGAGACCTATGTCTGGGCCGGTAACTCTCAGGCCCCTTGACTGTCCTCCCTTTTCTGGGAAGGAATATACAGGTAAGCCAAGAGAAGCAGTAAGCAGCGTGCAGTCACTCTCAGAGATCAGCAGAGACAGAGCCGCCCATGCTTGGCTCAGAACCCAGATACCAGGCACTGGACAGGAATTTGCCCTTGGGAAGCTGTTGCTTAACCTTCTGGTTCCTCAGGCTCCCTGCCTCCTCGACAGAGGCCAAGCCCAACCAGGAGGCTGGATGAGGCCAGGCTGGTCAGCCAAGGCCAGCTCACCGAGGGTTAGGCCAGGCTGGGAGGGGTCTGGCCTAACCTGCAGGAGGCCAGACACTGGGCAGGATCCTAGTGGACAGGCAGGTCTGCGCAGCTTCTGTTTCCCAGTGGGAAAGGACAGGTTTCCCCAAAGCTGTTTAGGGAAAGACTCAGCTTGTCTTCAGCCTGGATCTGATGGAGCTGGAAGTACCAAGGACCCAGGAAGAAGCTAGAGCCCATTACACGCCTTGCCTGAAAGTGAAGAGGGGTCTGTCTGCGATGGGATCTCCAGTTGACACAGTTTCAAGGACAAGCCCTGCCCCATGGGATAGACTTGGGGTCTGTGCCCTTGTCCCCAAGTGGCCCCACCGACATCTTCCATTATCAGAGAGAAAGGAAGAGAACAGAAGACAGTTGTCTGAGGATATGTATTTCCCCTTATGATGTAACCTGAGTTGGAAATGTCCCTAGGGACACCTTAGGCTGTTTCGACTCTAAGGCCTTTGGGTGGACAATACATCCAGTCTCCAGTCTGCCCTGCAGGCTGTTGGTGCTAGACAGATGGGTGACAGCACCATCGCTGTGGGGCTTCCTTCGTGGCTCAGAGGGTAAAGTGTCTGCCTACAGTGCAGGAGACTCAGGTTCGATCCCTGGGCCAGGAAGATCCCCTGGAGAAGGAAATGGCAACCCATCCCAGTATTCTTGCCTGGGGAATCCCATGGACAGAGCAGCCTGGTAGGCTATAGTTCACGAGGTGGCAAAGAGTCAGACATGACTGAGTGACTTCACTTTTTCACCATCGCTGTGGTCACCTTCACAGGAGTATCTGGGTGGCACTCAGGGCCTCATGGGATTCATTGGAGCTTCCTGCTCATTCAAATGGTGGTGGCGGTTTAGTTGCTAAGTCATATCCAACTCTTGCATTGTGACCCCATGGACTGTAGCCTATGAGGCTCCTCTGTCCATGGAATCTCCCAGGCAAGAACACTGGAGTGGGTTGCCAATTCCTCCTCCAGGGCAGCAGAATTCTGGAAGGATACCACATAGATTAAGTTGCAAACATTTCTTCCTTCCCTGGGAACCCAAACACAATACAGATCTTGGGGGATGTGGAGGAGAGAGTGGGCTGAAGGTCAGGGCAGAGAGGGCTGGCCCCAGATTAGGTGTCTCTGATGAAAGATATCCCAACTGGGGCATTTCCTCCTGGAGTGATTCTGCTCTTATCAATTATGATAAATAACTGATTCTGCGCATCCCATTCATACACATATGTAGACATTGTGTCTCTGTGCAGGGAAGTAAGATTAGGAAACTGGCCCTTTTAATCTCTCTGATTTCCTATCATTTAGCCCCTAGTCCAGGAGCTCTGTGGACAAGGTTTTCCCAGAGGATGACAAATAGCTTGGACATTTCAGGAAGATTACTGTTGGTGATTGTGGGTGTGAGAGGTCAGTGGGGGAGGAAGAGCCTGTTCTGAGGAGGCTCATTTTCACCACTGTCCAGTTGTTGTTTTTTCAATATTTATTTCTTTGTTTATCTATTTGGCTATGCAGGTCTTAGTCATGGCACGTGGGATCTTTTCTTAGCTGTGGCATGTGGGATCTAGTTCCCTGATCAGGGATTGAACCCAGGCCCCCCTGAGCTGGGCTCATGGAGTCTTAGCTACGGGACGATCAGGAAAGCCCTCACTGTTGAGTTTTAAAATCTCAAGTTTGCTCTCTTAGCTCCCTTGGCTTTAAGGCTGTCCCAATAGATACAGGAAGGCCCAGCACCTGGGAGACAGGCGGCCTGGGCTGGAGCAAAAGAGCTGCAGCTTCTCAGATGAGTTAGAATGAGTCACAGTCCAGGCTTCTGTTTGGTTAAGCAAAGGCCATGCCCCAGTTTTGTAATACCCAAAGGTGGAGGGTGAGGAGCACTCCCTGATCTGTATACAATAGGGATGATTTCAGGCCCAGGTTCGAGAACTGAGAACCCACTGCCTTCCAAGTAGCCCTGAGGCCCTGGGGTCCTCGCCCTACAAGCCCACCCTGCTTCCTTCTCCTCTAAGCCATGCAAGCCCAGCCTCCCTCAATTCACTCCAAGAAGTCTTACTTACCTGTCCTCAGCTTACCTTACCTTACCTTACCCTTCCATGCAACCAGTCCTGTCTTCCAGGCTAGGAAGGGCCGCTGTTGACATCACCTCCATGGGGGGAGGGAGAAACACCAAGAAGGGGTCAGTCAGTGACGTCACTGTGTGTCTGGAGGCCAGAGGAGGTTTGTTCTCTTGCCAAGCTCTCTGCATTCCTTGGTAGTGGCTCAAGCCAGCCCCTCCCCCGCCCCCGGGGACACCAATCAGGATGTGGTAAAGTCGCTCTGGGGTGCCCAGCACCTTACTGACTAGTAAATCCATAGAACACATAAGATGAAATGTACAACCATCACAAGTGGATGAATTAATTTATTTATGCATTTAGTGAGGAATTTCTCATTGCTTTCTAAATGAGTGAAAGGTCCAGGCTGGCTTTGGATGGTACCTGATTAATGAGAGGCAGATTTGGATAAAAACATAGTAAAGGTTGCAAATGCCTTGGATGGTATTCCGAGTGGAGTGGCCTGGAAGTTTACAGCAAAAAGGAAAACAAATACAATCTTCTCATTTTGGACGCTTTCTGGTGGATGTTAAGAGTTTGCCTATAGTTTCAGTAGATGCTGGAGTTTCTCGACACGTGTGGTGAGTGGTTCTGAGGAGCAGGATGCTGGATGAAGGATGTGGGGGGGCTTTGTTCCTGGTTGAGATGTGGCAGGACCTCTGGCCATCCCCTCATCTGTGTCCTGTGGCAGGAAGTAAGGACGCAGGACAGGGCATCTGGGAGAGGCCTCCGGTGACCTAACCTCTCCCTGGTAGGTCCAGGGGACTCGTTCAAAGCAGCCTGTGAGAGATTTGGATCCACAGCTCAGTACCCCAAAAGGGGCACCCAGCATACTCACCTCTCCCACCTAGCATCCTTACTCAGCAGCTTCTACCGAGAGGGTCCATCTGTGTATAAGACACTGGGAGGGGGCTGAGGGCCTGCGATCCATGGCTAGGGGCTGGTGTTTAAGGTGAATTAGAGAATTAAGAAAAGTGCACAGGAGAAGTTCCAGAAACATTGAAAGATTGTGGCCCTGACTGAGTGTGGTGGTGGATGGGCTTTGAAAGCAACTGGGGCTGGAGCTGGGACTTGAAAGGGAATCAGAATTACCTTAGGACACTGGATATGGGAGGGTGCCTTGGGCATGGCCAGGAAAGGAGTGGGTAAAGCATGAGTCAAGTACGCTTAAGCACTAGCACAGCAGCCCTGGGCCCGGTGCGGGGCAGTGACCAAGGCAGGTTCTAATCAGCCTTTGTAGATTCTTGAAACTCAGGCGATGGGGCTGGACTGATTCGGACGGACCCACAACAAAGTGTTGCAAGGAAGGAATGGTTCAATGAGGCAGTATTGATGGAGAACCGACTCTTTTCGGCGGACTGTGATAGATCCCAGAGGTTGAATCATGAATAAGACACGGTTGTTACTCCTAGAGATTTTCTAGTTTGGGAGACAGATGAATAAGAAAAAGATACTTCCTGTAGAATGTGAGTGCTTTCGGAGCTTAAGGATGAGGCTGGACACCTGGTGGTCTGGAGGTAGGGAAGTCACAGATGGACTTGTGGGTAGCAGTAGGAGTTTGAACTTTGTCCCGAGGGCAGCGGAGGGAGGCATGGGAAAGATCGACCTGGGACAAGGGAGGAGCAGGCAGGACGTGAGAAATGGAGGCGGTAGATGAACAGGTGAGGGCGGAGGCCGGGAAGAGCTCATTAATTGAGGCGGATGAGGCCAGAGGCACTGGGGAAGGTTAGGGTAGGAGATGCTTGGAGGTCAAAGCATCCACCAGAAGCTCTTGAACTTGGCTTTGTAAGAGGGGATAGAAGCTGGAGCTGCAAAGGAGAGACTTCTAGGCACATCCCAGCTCTTGGATGGTGGAACTTCATCCTGAGTGCAGGACATGGATCTTCCAGGTGGAAGGCAATTGTGGAACCAGTCATCTCTTTGAGATCAGTCTGTTAATTCTTTATGTTCTCTAAAAAGAGTGGAATTCCCCGCATCCTCCCAAAGATGACCTCTGCTGACTCTTGGGAAATAATTTCTGTCAAGCCATTTTCTTCCTGCCTCAGTTTTCATTTGGTTTTCCCATTGTTGTAATGATCCCAGGTTTGCAATGTGCTGTCTTACTGCATTGAGTATCCTTGTATGTCTCTTTGTCTGCTATTAAAATTATCCTGGTTCTTATGAATGTTCGTATTTTTACATCTGTTTCGTGAAAAGTCTCACTTGCCTGCTTTTTCTCCTTCCTTAGCAGCAAACTTTGAAAATGTATCTTCTCTTTCCACTTGTATTTCCCTCTCTCTCCCCAACTTTTTCCCTTCCTTCCCTTGCTTCCTTGAACTGAATTGGCCAAAAAATTTGTTTGGATTCTCCATAGGATGTGACAGAAAACCCTGAATTTTTGGCCAATACTTTCTCCCTCCCTCCCGCCTACCTTCATCTGAAGCCTCTCTTTCCTAAGACAGAGAGGGACATCTTTTTCGACTCTGCAAAGTATCGTTGTAAGATGCGCACCAGAGTGTTTCACAAACACCCAACATCCGAGAAATTTCAAGGCCACTGCTGGGCAGAAGACAGATTTCTGGTACTAGCAAGTCTTACTAGAAGGGGCTGGGGCTGGCGACTGGTTTATTCTAAGCCTGGGACAGTGGTCAAGATGGAGAGGAAGAGGAAGGCAAGACAACCAAGGCATGGAAAGGTGTTTCCTGGAATTTTCAGGACCTGTAGAGTCTTCCCCTATGGTTCAGCGGGTGAAGAATCTGCCTGCAATGCAGGAGACACAGAAGACATGGGTTTGATCCATGGGTTGAAAAGATCCCCTGGAGGAGGAAAATGGCAACCCACTCCCGTATTCTTGCCTGGAGAATCCCTGGACAGAGGAACCTGGTGGGCTACAGTCCAAAGGGTTGCAAAGAGTCAGACATGATTGAGCAACTAAGCAAGCACAGAGTCTCAGAGCAAAGGAAGTTTTGAGTTGGCCAAAAGTTTCAGTTTGGGTATTTCAGAGCATCTTATGGAGAAATCTGAACGAATTTTTGGCCAACCAAATAGAATATATTCTTTTTAGAGAGGAAAACAACGTGCTATCTGTCAACTACGGCACAAGCCCACACTTGGAAAGAGATGTTTAATATCATATAGTGTTTACAGCAATGTTTCATCAGAACCGGTTTGCCTGTCCATTGCTAGATACCATTTCAAAGTAGGTGTAAACAGCTTTGCTGTCTCTCCCTCTCTCTCTCTCTCCCCTCCCTCTTCCTCTCCCCTCACCCAGTGAAGTTTCCAAAAGAACCTTTGTTTAGCCATCGTACTCACAAGCTCTCTTTGTCCCAAGTGGCTGTCACTGTCCCAGGCCCTTGTGTGTGTGTTTCTCACGACATGGCCAGGAGGGAGCCAGTCTCATCACCCACAGACAGGTTACCTCACTCGTCCAGGGTCACCAGAGGGTGTCACAGCCTGGGTTTAAACCCAGGTCAGATGACCCTAATCCATTCTCTCAGCGACGGCACCATTCTATGACTTCTCTCTTACATCCTTTTTACTTCACAGTTTTTCTTTCTTTCTTTCTTTCCTTTTTTACAATATTTATTTGGCTGTGCCAAATCTTAGTTATGGCACTTGGGACCTTCCATCTTCGTTGCAGCGTGTAGGGCCTTTAGTTGAGGCATGTGGGATCTAGCTCCCCAGTCAGGACTTGAACTCTGACCCCTTGTGTTGAGAGTGCAGAGGAAGTCCCCAGATTTTCAAATAGAGAACAGGATTGCACTAGGATTTTATTACAGGGATACATGTGATGTTAAAAGCTGTTTTAACTTAATGATCTTGAGTCTCTATGCCTCCTGCACTGGCGGGTATGTTCTTTACCACTAGCATCACCTGGGAAGCCCAAGTGAAAGTAAAAGTGTAGTCACTCAGTTGTGTCCAACTCTTTGTGACCCCATGGACTGTATGTAGCCTGCCAGGTTCTTCTGTCCATGGAATTCTCCAGGCAGGAATACTGGAGTCGGTAGACATTCCCTTCTCCAGGGCATCTTCCCGACCTGGGGATTGAACCTGGGTCTCCTTGATGGTGGGCAGATTCTTAACCGTCTGAGCCAGCTGGCCTGAAGGGAGGTTAAGTACCAAAATTTCTAAATTTTCTGCATCCAAGTTGCGGGTGACTGCTTTTTCGGGCCAGATATGGAACAACTTGGGAAAGTTCCTTGCCTTTTCCTAAAGCATCAGAGTTGCTAAGAGCATTGCCTGAGCAGGTCAGCCTGGCCTCAGAGATGCCAAGGCCTTGGGTCCATCTGACATCACAAGCCAGGGCTTCAGAACAAGGACAGATTGCTTTGCTCTACAAGAAGCCTGCCCCAGCCACTGGTATTTGTCTCCACAGAGTCTATTCCATACTCCCTGAGCCTCTGTTCCTGTCTCTTTATTAACTAGCAGAGGAGGATATTTATGGAGGAGGGAACTCTATGGGGAAGAGGAAGTCACCGGATTGATTTCTGAAGACCCCTCTGTGTGCCTCCTTCTTGTGTGACCCTGGAGGTCTTTAACTCGGTGTCACAGTCCTGCCTGGAGTCCATCCACCCCTGCTCACCACATGCTTCCTGCTCCAAATGTCAAGGTTTTCATTTGACCATGATATCATGAGCAGACTAAAATTGAAAACAGCAAAATACCACTTTATTTACAGTCATTTTCCCCCCTAATTTCTGAAGTCACAAAGAAAACCTCTCTTTAACAATGCCAACCTCCAGATCATACCAATCGCCAAGGAGAAGCTCCATCAGTGCAGGCACCAACCACAATGTATATCAACTCACAGCCGAGGGAGCTTGCTCACCCTGAGGCTGTCCCTGGCACAGGTGGGGTTTTCCATCACATGCTTTTTGGGCAACAGGGATCCTGGGGCAGAGGGAGCTCTCAGTTCCTTTTGCCCAAACTGGAGACACTTAAAAAACATTTCCAAGTAAGCCACCAGTGTTCAGAGGAATGCTTATTTACACTTACAGGAGCCGGACCCTGAAATGCCCTCCCGAGTGCGCTTGATCCTAAGCTTGGACTGTGGCCAAGCCCCAGCATGTAAATATCACTAGCTGATCCTTCCTGCCCCACTGCTGGATCTTCATCTGGGTGGACAGTTTTGCTGCCGCCCTGACTTCGTCAGTCCATCTATTATGGGCTGGTTCATGCACACCTCCCCATTCAAATGTTGACGTTCTAAAGCCCAGTACTTTGTTTGGGAATGGACCGTTAAGGAGGTGATTAAAAAGCAGAGACATTACTTTGCCAACAAAGGTGAAAGCTATGGTTTTCCCAGTAGTCATGTATGGATGTGAGAGTTGGACCATAAAGAAAACCAAGCGCTGAAGAATTGATGTTTTGGAACTATGGTGTTGGAGAAGACTCTTGAGAGTCCCTTAGACTGCAGGGAGATCAAACCAGTCAATCCTAAAGGAAGTGAGTCCTGACTATTCTTTGGAAGGACTGATGCTGAAGCTGAAGCTCCAAAGCTTTGGCCACCTGATGCAAAGAACTGACTCATTGGAAAAGACCCTGATGCTGGGAAAGATTGAAGGCAGGAGGAAAAGGGGACGACAGATGATGAGATGGTTGGATGGCATCACTGACTCAATGGACATGAGTTTGAGCAGTCTCCAGGTGTTGGTGATGGACAGGGAAGTCTACAGTGCTACAGTCCATGCGTTTGCAAAGAGTGGGATATGACTGAGCAGCTGAACTGACTGAATGTCAAATAAGGTCATAAGAGTGAGGCCCTAATCCTATAGGCCTGTCCTTAAAGGAAGGAGAGAGGGGCAGCAGCAATACCCATGTACTGGAGGAAGGGCCAGGTGAAGACCCAATAAGAAGGCAGTCATCTGCAAGCCAAGGAGACAGGCTCTGGGAGCAATCCAACCTGCTGACACCTTGACCTTGGACTTCCAGCCTGTATTTTGAAAATACAATTCATTTCATAATTTGGGTACTTACTGGATTTTGCTTTTTTCTTTCTCAAGTGTATAACGTAATCCCATATCTCAATAGACCATGGCTATCAAACTTTAGTATGGTTTCTAGACATGTTTAAGTCTTTTTTTTTTCCTTCTAAATTGTCTATGCCTACAGTCATTGTTTTATACTTGTTGAGTGTAGATTTAATTATTGTCATATGCAGCAAGTCTCTGCTTTTTATCCAGTTTCATTCCTGGAAAATTTATGACAAAGTGAATTGCCTTAAAGTAGATTCTATTTTACCATAGGCACAACGATATAATTCAAAGTTTTATTGTTGATTTAACATCAAATGAATTTTAGATATGACCATAATATGTCACAAAGGCAAAAACACAGCTGTTTGAAATCTCTGTAATCTATTACAAGTCAAATGAATGCCCAAGCCATTTAAGAGGATTAAATGAATTGTATATATTTGGTAATAAAAAGGGCTGTATGTGTGGATAAAATAGAAAAATTCCTTGTTTTCTTTTATGCTTCCCGGACATTTCATTCTACGCACCAGCACCAGATTAATTTTTATAAATGAGACAGTTGATAGACATTTGCTAGTTCCCCTTCTCTTGTGAGATCAAGTAAAAAATCTTTGAATGTGGAAGTTGCTCACATGGGAGCCCCTGCCACCTCTCCTCCCCAAACTTAGCTCACTGTTCAGCGAACTGGTTAGCAGCTGCAGATCCTTCACACATGGCCCCCATCTTCCGGCTTCGATGCCTTTACTCTCTCCACTTGCTCAGCTTTGCCCACCTCTCCAGCCAGGTAAATCCCTTTCCTCCTCGGAGGTTCTGTCCCAGTCCTTGCACTCGCAGACCTACACAGCCCCTCCCCACCGAGCCTGGGGACTCACCCTGGGCCTCAGAGCGTGGTCCAAGGCTGGCGGATCGTCTTGCGTCGCCCTGGAGCATCCCTCTGTGCTACATCCGCTCGTTGCGCCATCCAGGGTGGACAGCCAGGTCCACCCACCACTGTGCGTCAGGAAAGAGAGGGGAGAAACACCAGCTTTTCCTGAGAACCTACTATGTAGCAGACCTCACACCTGGCACTCTTATATACAGTCTCTCATTGAATCCCTACATCTGTCTTAGGTGGTAGGGATTAGTTTTTCCATTCACTTCTGACAATACAGAGGCTAAATAATTTCTTCAGCTAACTTCACTAAGAAGTGATGTGACCAGGATTTAAACCCCGACAGTACACAGCAAGGTTCTCAAGCTAGAAATCAGGAGATCTCCAATTCAATTAACCTGTCTGAATCTCATTTTTGCCTATGAACGAAGAGGGCTAACAGCATCCACTGCTTGAAAATATGTGAATTAAAGGAAGACATACTTTTGAAACCCTTCATCAGCTATTGTGGTACCGTTGTTTCTTTTACCTATCACACTCTGACGCTCAGTAAATGCGTGTTGGAACAAACAAACAAACAAACAAACAAAAATGTGTGTTGCTGGACTGGTTTCTATTTCTTCTCACAGGAGTTGCGGTATCTGTTGGGCTCGTCAGCCCAGCCTCTCTCTTCCTGCTCTGATCTAGTGACAGTAATATCCATGTTTTCACCTTTGGAAAAGAAATCATGCCACCATCTGCTGAGGAGCATTTCCTGCTCCAGAGCAATCGGGCTGGCAACGCTTACCTGCACATGTTTACTAGCATTGCCCAATGTCTTCAGGAGAATTCTTCCAAGTATTCTGTAATCTGTGTTGGGGAATGCTAATGAACTCTAATACAGGACAACAGTTTGCTTCTTCTTGAAAGATAACAATGGTCAATAATCATGGCTGTGTCTCCTACTTGAGGGTCTCACTTAAATGGGCTGAAAATCCTTGACATGGGGTTAACTATCAGCCTTTTCTCTGCAGACCAAGCTACCTAAGAAAAGCAGTATTATGTGTGATGTCATTTATTTATTTTAAAATTTATTCTTGAAGTACAGTTGATCGACAGTGCTAATTTCTGCTGTACAGCAAAGTGATTCATTCTTTTTCATATTTATTTCCATTATGATTTATCATAGGATATTGACAGGATATTGTGCTATACAGTAGGTCTTTGTTGTTTATCCATCATGTGTATAATAGTTTGCACCTACTAATCCCAAAATCCCAGTCCATCTCTCTCCCACCCACCTTCTCTCTTGGCAACCACCTGTCTGTTCTCTCTATGAGTTTCTTTCTGCAAAGCCATGCATTTTTGTTCTTGCGTTTTGTTCATGCATTTCAGTTCTATTGTTCTTTTGCGTGATAATGCTGAATTTTGGCTTCTAACTTATGTTTCCGCATCATCTGAGTATTTGCGTACTATGTTCAGCATCTTTTACTGGCTGAGTTCTTTTATTTACTGGGGTCTTCAGGTTTCCTTCTTTGTCCTTATTCTTTCCTTCGTGATTACCCAGCTTAGCTCCTTGCAAACCCATCTTCTCTATTTATTCTCATCACAGTATGAATTTGACCTTCGGATTTCCTAGTTAACCTTTTAGGAATTTCCCGAAGCGGACTCATCTTACCCTGCTGTAATTAGAGTTCTTGTCTCAGGACTTGCTCCTTCTGTATTTCTCTCCTGCTTGTAACTTTCCTTTCACTGAAAGGAGTAAAATCTATGACTCTTTGCATGTCTTAACTGTAGTTTCAGTAGTTTGGGTTTTTTGGTAGGAAACTTGCTCACCCTTCTGAGTTCCTTTTCTACAACTGGCTGTACAAAATCATACTTATTTTTAAGATGGAATAGTTCACAAAAATAGGCACCAACACTTTTTTGCATAAAGTTAGCATCTTCTAGATATAGATTTTATTTCTCTATCCTACATTCCTGTTCTATAAGATTGCCAAAAACAGTGATCAAAACAGGAGCCTTATCCAAACAAATCCATTCAGCAGTATCTGTAGCACATAACCCTTTCCCCTTATTGCATTTTCCCCTCTGCCTAATTCAACTGGTCATAAATATTAATCGGCCCCATGGTTTCAACTTTCCATTTTATATCTGTTAATAGACACCTCTCTGGATAGACATCAGACAGGTAATCCATTTTAACCAGTCTCAGCTATTCTGTTTTCTGAAGAACGTTTGCTTTAGAGACCTCAAAGGAAATGCATTTTTCTTTCCACTTTCTTTGGCAGGCCTCCCAAGGAAGAGATGATGGTGAGAAGAGGTTCAGCCCACCAGCCTTTCCTATCTTTCTTCCTGTCCTTTGCTCCAGAAGACTCCCTCCTGTCTGCCCATGGAGCTCATCACCACACCACCTGTCACCCCGCTTCCAGGGGGCCCGAGCGGCTGTCCCTCTTGGTCTGTGTGTCCTACAAGAACCCTGCTAAATGGAGGTGAGATGAGACTGTGGTCACTGGCAGGGGTGCTCATGAATTGCTGATGGAATGCGTGGATGGGAGGCCAGTCTGATCCACTCTTGCTATGAGTCGTAGCTGGTCTCCCCTGGTCAAGCAGACCCACTATCCTCATGTGGGGACTCTCTGCCAGGTGGCTGAGTTTCATCAACATGAAGGTTCATCTGCCTTCTTCATTTGCTGACTCTGATAGACAGTTCTCTTGTGTAGAAGGATCCTCCCCTTCTGTAGGGCAGAGAGACTGTTTCTGGACTGCTTGACAATGATCCCTTTGGGAAATGGTTTGCTCAGTGGTTAGTAGAGGTGAGCCTTGTGTGACCTGCAAGGTAACTGGGTCACAGGTGTCCAGCAGACCCATTTGTGCTTGCTGTTCTGGAATGAGAAGCAGACAGGTAGACAGAAGGAAGAGGTGCATACACGGTTACAGAACAGAGATTAGCGGAGAAGGTAAGAACTGACATTCAGATTTCACACAACTAGAGTTCTCCCCCTCTCCCCCAGCCAGAGGGATAATGAATAATAGAGAGTAGTAGTTATAATAATAATAGAGTCGCACAGGGTGGAGGAGAGAGCTGTTACCTCCACTTCCAAGGGGGTCTGGGTGCTTGAGGAAGGATCTGCATGTTCTTTGCTGGGGATGCAGACCATGGCCATCAGCAGTGGGGTGGGGGTGGGGGAGTCAGTGGAACAAGGACAAGACTGTTAGCATCTGTAAGACACAGATGCTTCAAAACAGGAGAGGGAGACTGAGAACCTGTGCTCAGTATGCTGGAGGGGGGATCAGAGCCTGTGAAATCTGGTCGCTACTATTAAGGGGACTCATAATGTGTGAAAAGTGTTAGTCGCTCAGTCGTGTCCAACTCTTTGTGACCCCATGGACTGTATCCCGCCAGGCTCCTCTGTCCATGGGATTCTCCAGGCAAGAATACTGGAGTGGGTTGCCATTTCCTTCTCCAGGGGATCTTCCCCACCTAGGGGTTGAACCTGGGTCTCCTGCATTGCAGGTAGATTCATTACCATCTGGGACTCATTAGTATCCACCAATCACTGGAGCCTGGGCTTTATAAGAACAACACCCAGCGAGTAGGGTGGTCTGTGAAAACAGGTACGGTGGATCTCCACCACCAGCTAGCCTTCAGAAAGGAGGTAGTTTCACATTCATGCTTGGGAACACACACAATCATGTGCTAGAGGAATATAGAAATATATATACATATTTCTCTTATAAAAGATCATCTTAGGGCCATCAGTTCCAGAATCATGGATATGACCCAAATTATAGGAGCTCTGAGAACAGAAACCTGTACCTAGCTGACTCAGAGAAATAAAAGCTCACCTAGTAAGTTCTGGGAGTAGCGAGGGTCCTGGGAAAGCCAATCCACCTGGAGGCTGAGACAGGTGGGAGGAGGAAGTGGCACGTTCACTGTGGCAGGTGTGATGCATCACTGATCCCAGGAAGCTCCCATGTTGCCTGGGTCTCCAGGGTAGTTTCATAGGCACCAAATATAGCCACATGTCAAGGACATGGGGTTCAGTCTCCAGGAGCTTAGTCTTTCCAGCTCGACTAACATTGTCCCCTCCCAAGCAGATATTAGAGCCAGACCTCCATGCAAGCTGGGGTGGGATTCTCCCAAACCTTCACTAGTTTGAGGCAGACCACCAGCAGTGCTGGGCACGGCACACCTATCTGCTAAGTCTTTCATTGTAATAGTGAGTCTTTAATGAAAGGATTTAGAAAGCCCAATTCCTAAAGGAGACGTATGGCCAGGCCCTTACGTAACACCTGGAAATGGAAATAACAACCCACTCAAGTACTCTTGCCTGGAGAATCCCATGGACAGAGAAGCCTGGTGGGCTACAGTCCATGGGGTCTCAAAGAGCTGGACATGACTGAGTGACTTTCACTTCACTTATGTAATACACCGACTTACTGTAAATAAGAAAATCTGAGAAAGATCTCCTACTGGATTGAAATTATTCCCCACCTTTCCTGCAGTTTGGACCACAGCCTTGAAATAGTCACCTGGAAGGATGATACCATCCTGTGTTAGTTATTGTACTCATATGCTTTCTCGCTTCCTGTTCTTTCCCTTCTTACTCCACCTTGAATTCCTCATCTTGGAAGGGAGTAGAGATTTTTTTCTCAGCATAATCCTCCATAGCAGAACGCTAGGCTATTCCAATATTGGCAGCCTTGGCCACTGCTGAAGCTTTTGCGAATTCTAAGAGGCCTTGAGGGCTTACCTAGTGGCTCAGATGGTAAAGAATCTGACTGTAATGCAGGAGACCTAGCTTCGATCCCTGGGTTGAGAAGATCCCTTGGTGAAGGGAATGACAATCCATTCCAGTATTCTTGCCTGAAGGATCCTATGGACAGAGGAGCCTGGTAGGCTATAATCATGGTGTCATAAAGAGTCCGGATGTGACTGAGCAACTAATACTTTCACTTTCAAGAGGCCTTGATGGTGGGAAGGGAGAAGGTTCCTGACCACCCTTCCAGTCTTTCTACTGCTTTCCCCAAGCCCTCATTAACTTAGTTGGAGGGGAAACAATCTTGTAGGTTTCAGTCACCATCTTCATCTTCTGTTGGGGAAATTGGGAGGGATTTCTATTGAAAATGAGATAAAATTGATTTAAAAAGAAGTGTTACCCTGTCTCATTTTCTGACACTGAGTCCAATGACTTCCAGTTAAGGTAGGATGATGGTTACTTTGTCTCATGCCCCCACTTCACACACTGGGTCAGTAACCCCAAAACCCTACCAATTGGAAAAAGGAGCCTCTGGTTCTGTGTGAGTGGGTTTTGCTTCTTTCAGGAAGTCTGCAAACTGCCCTTCCAACTCTTGCCTTCCTAGCTCTCTCCCCATAATGTTGAGAGATTTCCGTTCCCAGAGAAAAGGCTGGAAATTGCTTCGGGAAGAGGGGAGGCTGATGGTGATGAGAACTCTGGGTGGGGCTCAAGGAGGAAACCATCTGTTAGCAGGACTGGGGATGAAGTTCTCATGTACTCCATGGGGTCAACGAGTTAGGCAAGCAGGCAGAGGAGCTCAGATTGGTACATGTGAGCTGTGTGAGGTGCATGCTTGCTGGGCCCTAGGAGACAGGGCAGCTCAGTCAGTCTACTCCCTAACTCTAAGGCTAACCTTCACCCTAATAGAAGATATGGGAAACATATTCAACCTCCTTACCCTCATTTATGTTTTGCCACTTGATTTTTTAAGAAATGAGTAAAATGTGTGAGGCTGAAACTGAAGCTCTAACATTTTTGCCACTTAATGCAAAGAGCCAACTCATTGGAAAAGACTCTCATGCTGGGAAAGATTGAAGGCAAAAGAAGAAGAGGGTCCTGGGAAAGCCAATCCAGAGGATGAAATGCTTAGATAGCATCACCGACTCAATAAACATGAATCTGACCAAACTCCAGGAAATAGTGAAGGACAAGGAAGCCTGGCATGCTACAATCCAGGGGGTTGCAAAGAGTCAGACACGATTTAGCGACTGAACTAACAACAAGATGACTTAAAATTCCTATCACTTTTTTCTGTCAATTAATACTTAGACTTGGAATAAGTTCTGTATTCCGTATGTCATGGCTATGTTACTTAGGACTTAAAACGTGTGCCTGTTAGCTATTTCATTCCAGAAGGTGATGTTCTTCATCAACAAAATATTACCTCCCGTGGCCCATGAATTCTCCCACCTTTGAATTTTAATTTGATATTAATTTCGTGATATTTATTTTCTTTTTGTTTTGTGTTGACCCCTAAAGATTTGGCCGGAGAAGGCGATGGCACCCCACTCCAGTACTCTTGCCTGGAGAATCCCATGGATGGAGGAGCCTGGTGGGCTGCAGTCCATGGGGTCGCGGAGAGTCGGACGCCACTGAGCGACTTCCCTTTCACTTTTCACTTTCATGCATTGGAGAAGAAAATGGCAACCCACTCCAGTGTTCTTGCCTGGAGAATCCCAGGGACGGGGGAGCCTGGTGAGCTGCTGTCTATGGGGTCGCACAGGGTCGGACACGACTGAAGCGACTTAGCAGCAGCAGCAATGATTTGGCCAATCTTTTAATTTTTATGAGTTAGTGTGCCTCTTATAGGCAGCATGTAGATGAACTTTTTTAAGAAAATATAAATTAAATCAATAGAAAGAAAATATCCTAGTAAATCAGTAACTATAGATGGTATGAAACAAGTTGTTGATGAACAATCTTCAACAAAATCAAAAGGCTCAAATGGGTATATAGTTTATGGGCGGCTTTTTTCAAACTTACAAAAAGAAATAATTCCCATACTAAATAAATCATTGCAGAAAACAGCAAAATAGATAAAGTTTTCCAAGTCAATTTATAAATTTGTGTAATCTTGTTACCAAACCTGGGGAACCCAGATCAAAAACAGCGCTACACACCAATATTATTTATAAACAGAGATAAAAAGCTTTAAAATGTTTTAGCGAATCAAATCCAGAAATATATTAGAAGAATAATATATCATACCAAGGAGATTTTATTCCAGGAATGCTTCCATGTGAAGAAAATAATAATACAATTTATCACACAAAAAGGTTTGAGAAAAAACATCTCAACAGATACTAAAAAAGCATTTGTTAAAATTCAACATTTACTCCCAGTAAAAGCAATTAATAAACATATACCTAATATCATGGTTAAGAATAAAATAATAAAGATGTGACTGTTTAAAAACGAATAAAGATGTTTATTACTATAACTGCTATTAAAATTTTTCTAGAAGTTTCCATTAGAAGGCATACAGAAAAAATAATATGATAAAAATATTTGAAAAAGAGGAAAAATATTGCAAATTATTTGATTGTCTAGAATGAGTTGAGCATAAACTACAAAATAAATTATCTATCAAATATATATCTGAGAAGCAGTAAAGCTTGACTGCAGCCTTGAAATTAAAAAATGCTTGCTCCTTGGAAGGAAAGCTATGACAAACCTAGACAGCCTATTAGAAAGGAGAGACGTCATTTGCCGACAAAGGTCCATACAGCCAAAACTATGGCTTTTCCAAGGCCAAGCACCGAAGAACTGATGCTTTTAAATTGTGGTGCTGGAGAGGACTCGAGAGTCCCTTGGACTGCAAGGGATCAAACTAATCAATCCTAAAGGAAGTCAACCCTGAATATTCATTGGAAGGGCTTTGCTGAAGCTGAAGCTCCAGTATTTTGGCCACCTGATGCTAAAAGCCAACCCACTAGAAAAGACCCTGATGCTGAGAAAGATTGAAGGCAAAAGGAGAAGGGTGGCAGAAGATGAGATGGTTAGGTACCATCACTGACTTAATTGACGTGAATTTGAGCAGACTCTGGGAGACATTGGAGGACAGAGGAGCCTGATGTGCTGTAGTCCATGGGCTTGCAATGAGCCAGACATGGCTTAGTGACTGAACAACAACAAAAACTTGGTAACCAAGTGCATAAACTCAGGGCTGCCGTTTGAAGTCTGACTCTGCTGCTTGCCAGCTATGTGACTATGGACAAAGAAATTAAGTCTGTTAATTCAAAAGAAATCAATAAACTTTGGCTTTTATTCTGAATGAAAATTCATTTGAGGGTTTTGAACAGAGATGAGACACCTTAAATTTAATAAATTGTTTTTTTTTTGGTATCGTGTGATGTGAATAGTTTTGTTTCTTTATATTAGTTGACAATAGCTGTATTTTACTTCCTAAAGATAAAACTAAAGACTTTTTGAAATATTGGCTGAGAATTATTTAAATAAGGGTGCTAAAAAATTAAATTGCAAATAAAAAAATCACACAATTATTCTACAATATCAAGACTACCCTGGAATTTAAATCAGAGAGTCTAAAAGCAAAGAATAACAGTGGTGAACTACAAGAAAAATGTCTCAAATTATTTGCAAGTCAGAGGTCAGTGTTCCCTCTGCCCTCTGATTTGGGAACAGTGCCCAAAGTTTTTATGGAAGACAGCATTTCATGCCTTGTCCTCTCCCCTTCCCCACCCTGAATAACTTTTTTCCCAAAAAAAGAATAAAGAATACTCAATGAAAACTATTAAAATGCTTGGCAAAACTACACAGACAGACACAGAGGCCAATTAAGTATAAATAGTTCATACCAAAACTGTCTTTTTGACCCAGCCACTAATATCTACCCAGCCCCAGATTTAACTGTTTGGATCAAAATGGCAAAACAGGCGAATGACAGCCCAGCCAGCCGCAGAGGAGCTCCCGTTAGGACCGCTCCTATTTGTCTGAAGGATGTGTCCTAAGAGCACAGGAGGCGATACAGATGTCTGACTACCTCCCTAGACCTAGAGAAGACGACTTTTTTCCCTTTCAGATTTAATCTTCCCACCAACTACCACTTTTTTTTTTGGTCTAAAACAGAGTCCACTCCCTTCTTTGGATTTTGAAGCTATTGATATCTTTTATTTTTTTCTTTGAAGGCTTAGCTGCTTTATACCTTGAAAGTGAATACGCTAATAACCATTATGAGAAGACAGCCTCATGTTTGGGAGGACAAATGCTATGGGACGGTGTAACCCCAAGGGTTCAAATTCTGGTCCTGGCATTTAGTGCGTAAGGCTTACTATATTCCTTCACCCTCTTGGGCATCAGTCTTGTCATCTGTAAATGCAAGATGGCAATTCCTGCTCTGTTGTGAGTTTGCTGTGAGGGTTCCATGTGGTAATGCTTTGTAACCTTGTATAGTCTATACTTTAAGATGATACTGTCCTCCTGAATTAGCTAAGTGATATTCACTCATGGTTCTTGAGGTAAAATTGGAGCAAAGTATTTTGTAATACCAAAGAAAAAAATCCAAACATAACTGTTAGCTTGTTTATGCAAAAATTATTAAAATAGGAATTTTACTTTGAATTATCTTTTTTTTCTTATAAGAGTGAGGATAGGGGTTGCTATCATTCATTTAAATTGTTTGAGCACCAATCACGTGTGAACTAATATTTGATAAGGAGATAGTCACTTTATAGACTGTATATTAGTCTATAGTCCTGTATATTAAATATAGCCCTGTATATTAAAATTCAATTAAAACTATTTCAAAAGCACAGCTGAAAACTTCCATTTCCAAAAGTAGGGTGGATTGGATTACCTGAAATCTCTTTTCCTAAGAAACACCTAGAAATACTGAAAACGTATAACACCTTTTAAAGTTATCATTTGAATTCCAAGAATGTAAGAGAAATCCCTGGGGTGCAAAATGAAGGTGATGGACTTCCCAGGAGATCCAGTGGTTAAGACTGAACTTCCGCTCCAGGGGTTGTGGGGTGGATTCTCTGCTCAGGAAACTAAGATCCCACAAGTCACGTGGTATGGCCAAATAAATGAATAAAATAAAATAAACTATTCAACACTAAGAAATACACCAACTAATGAAGGATTAATAAACAACATATGAAAAAAATGAAGATGAATGTGAATAGCAAAGTGGTAAGCATTCCATAGGGTCACAAAGAGTCTGACACTACTGAAGAGACTTAACATATATGCACACATATACCTATCACCCAAATTCAACAGGCTCAATCAAGATTTTGCAACATTACACTTATTTTCCTTTTTTCATTAACTCAAAGGAAGATTTTATTATGTATTTGTTTCTTTTGCTGCACTGAGTCTTGGGTGTGGAATGTGAGATCTTCCTTCTTCATAGAGGCATGAGGGATCTTCCCTGACAAGGGATGCAACCTGGGTCCCCTGCATTGGGACCTCAGAGTCTTAGCCACTAGACCACCACGAAAGCCCCTAAGATTTTATTATTTAAAAAGTGGAAGATTCAGAGAAGAAAGCAGGGGACTTGACTTTGGAGTTGGGCAGAGGTCTCGATCTTTTTTGTTTTGTTTCTGTTGTTGTTTAGTCACTAAGTTATGTGCAGCTCTTTTGCGACTCCATGGGCCGTAGCCCGCCAGGCTTCTCTGGCCATGGAATTTTCCAGGCAAGAATACTGGAATGGGTTGCCATTTCCTTCAACAGGGATCCTCCTGACCCAGGGATTGAACCCACGTCTCCTGCAGAGATCTCCTGCATTGCAAGCAGATTCTTTACTTCTGAGCCACCAGGGAACCCCTTTATCTTTAAATACTTTTTTCAAAAACAGCTTTTCCTAGGGGAAGATTCAGCCATCTTTATTTTCTATGAAATGTGTGTGACATTCCTTTCCGTACATAAGTACGTCTCTTAATTTATTTAAAGGAACGGAAATCTGTGGGATTTTCATATTATTTTTCTAAACTTGATGTCTCATAAAGTACTGCAGATTGTGTTCCTTCTGATACTAATTTACATCTTCATCTGTGATAAAATAATCTGATAGGAAAAATTTCCAATAAGGAGAGAACTTCTGTAATACTATGAAAAATTGAGTTCTTTTATTTCTGTCTGACACAAGTAATGAGTCTTAATAGCTATAGCTGATTCTAAGTAATAGTTCACTGAAAATTACACATTCTTCGTGGAAAAAATAAACAATATGTTCAATTAGAGCTATTTCCTTTGGTAAGAGCATTCCAGAAGTGAAATACATATTATTTTTCTGATGTTAGAATTTCAGTCATTAAACAATGCTAAAAATCAAAAACATGTTTTAAAAATTTTATTGAAGTATAGTTGATTTACATTATGCTAATTTCTGCTATACAGCAAAGTGATTCATATATATATGTAATGATACAATTATACCTTCCCAATATGGTTTATCATAGAATATTGAACGTAGTTCCCTGTGCTGTACAGAAGGACCTTGTTGTTTATCCATGGAGCTCCATCTTTATTCTGCATGTTAATTGGACTCAGCAAAATAAATTGCAGAAGACATCAAGTTCTGCAGCTCAGTGATTCAGAGAGATAGGGATTCTCAGTGCTGAATGGAGATGCTGGATTCTCCTTAGCACCACATTGAATGAGTTGAATCTGGTTCCTTTTATAATGAGATTAGTTAAAATCCACAGAGCTCTGAGATAATAGGAATTACCTTAAATTATATTTATTTGCTTAAGGGTGTGTGTCTTGGTTTCCCTGATAGACTGCAAGCCGCCTGAGGATATAAAACATAGATCATATCTCTTGTTTCTAGTCGACAGCTATGCTCACAATTAAGCTCTCAATAATTATGTGTTACTTGTACTAATGAGTGAGTGAGTTAGAAAGAGTTCCCTGGTGGCTCAGTGGTAAAGAATCTGCCCGCAATGCAGGAGATGCAAGAGATGTAGGTTTGATCTTTCTTAGGCCAGAAACTGGACGTGGAACAACAGCCTGGTTCCAAATAGGAAAAGGAGTGCGTCAAGGCTGTGTATTGTCACCCTGCTTATTTAACTTATATGCAGAGGACATCATGAGAAACGCTGGGCTGGAAGAAACACAAGCTGGAATCAAGATTGCCGGGAGAAATATCAATCACCTCAGATATGCAGATGACACCACCTTTATGGCAGAAAGTGAAGAGGAACACAAAAGCCTCTTGATGAAAGTGAAAGAGGACAGTGAAAAGTTGGCTTAAAGCTCAACATTCAGAAAACAAAGATCATGGCATCTGGTCCCATCACTTCATGGGAAATAGATGGGGAAACAGTAGAAACAGGGTCAGACTTTAATTTTTTGGGCTCCAAAATCACTGCAGATGGTGATTGCAGCCATGAAATGAAAAGACGCTTACTCCTTGGAAGGAAAGTTATGACCAATCTAGATAGCATATTGAAAAGCAGAGACATTACTTTGCCAACAAAGGTCCATCTAGTCAAGGCTATGGTTTTCCCAGTGGTCATGTATGGATGTGAGAGTTGGACTGTGAAGAAAGCTGAGCACCAAAGAATTGATGCTTTTGAACTGTGGTGTTGGAGAAGACTCTTGAGAGTCCCTTGGACTGCAAGGAGATCCAACCAGTCCATCCTAAAGGAGACCAGTCCTGGGTGTTCATTGGAAGGATTGATGCTGAGGCTGAAACTCCAATACTTTGGCCACCTCACGCGAAGAGTTGACTCATTGGAAAAGACTCTGATGCTGGGAGGGATTGGGGGCAGGAGGAGAAGTGGACGACAGAGGATGAGATGGCTGGATGGCACCACTGACTCAATGCACATGAGTTTGGATGAACTCCAGGAGGTGGTGATGGACAGGGAGGCCTGGCGTGCTGTGATTCATGGGGTCGCAAAGAGTCAGATATGACTGAGCAACTGAACTGAACTGAACTGATGTCAGGAAGCTTCCCTGGAGGAGGAAATGGCAACTCACTCCTGAATTCTTGCCTGGAAAATTCCACGGACAGAGGAGACTGGTGGGCTATAGTCCATGGCGTCACAGTCAGACATGACTGAGAGACTGAGCAAGCACACAAATCAAACCTGGTTATTCAGTGAAAGAAAGTGAAGTCGCTCAGTCTTGTCTGCCTCTTTGATACCCCATGGACTGCAGCCTGCCAGGCAAGAATACTGGAGTGGGTTACCATTTCCTTCTCCAGGGGATCGTCTCGACCCAGGGAAGAATACTGGAGTGGGTTACCATTTCCTTCTCCAGGGGATCGTCTCGACCCAGGGATAGAACCTGGGTCTCCCACACTGCAAGCAGACTGTCTGAGCCACCAGGGAAGCCCAAGACAGAGTTGTGTCCAGTTCTTTGCAACTGGCTACGTGGACTATAGCCCAGCAGGCTCCTCTGTCCATCGAATTCTTCAGGCCAGAATACTGAGTGGGTATGCATTCCCTTCTCCAGGGATCTTCCCAACCCAGGGATTGAATCCACTTTGCAGGCGGATTCTTTATTGTTTACCAACTGAGCTACCAGGGAAACCCAGATATTCAATATGCTTGTCTAAATTTTTGGAACAGGCACCTGTCCTACCAGGTCTACTGATCTTGTTTTCGGGGGATTGTTGATTCAGTGGAGAGCAATATAAGTGTGTGGAGATGCGGAGAAAAGGACAGTGGGGACAGAAGAAAAGACTAAACTATAAACCTCTGCGTATGTGCTCAATCATGTCTGACTCTTTGAGCCCTATGAACTATAGCCCACAGACTTTTCTGCCCATGGAATCTTCCAGGCAAGAATACTGGAGTGGGTTGCCATTTCCTCCTCCAGGGGATCTCCCCAACCCAGGATCAAACCTGTCTCCTGCAGGTCTTCTGCTTTGCAGGCAGATTCTTTACCACGGTGTCACCTGGGAAGCTCCTATAAAAGTATCAACAACCCACACTTCATGAGAACTGGTTGAATGCACATTGTGCTGGGATCCTTAGGACCCTTGGTCACTTCTGTATTGGATGACTTGGTCCACTTTCCCAAGCCCAATTTCTCTTTCCAGCTTAACTTGCTCTTAGTACAGCTCCTAGATAATTAGGCCCTACCAACTGCACTTTACTAGTCTGATGATGGCTAGGAGATTCAACTAGATAATATATCAGTTGGTCAGCAGTCAGAGGCCTCTGAAGCATCTTGAGTGAAGAGTCACCGGGGACAGATTGTCCTATGTTCTGTAAGACCTGCCCCTCCTTGCTCGTGCTGTTCAGCTTTCCCTGAGTTTCTTCAAAACCTCCTCATATCCTTAAAATGCATCCCTTGATATATTTATCTTATTCTTTGTTAAATCTGAGCTACTTTGAAAGGGCTACTGATCTTTACAACCAAATAGTTCAGTTCAGTTCACTCAGTCTTTGCGACCCCATGGACTGCAGCACGCCAGGCCTCCCTGTTCATCACCGACTCCTGGAGCTTACTCAAACTCATGTCCATTGAGTCGGTGATGCCATCCAACCATCTCATCCTCTGTCATCCCCTTCTCCTCCTGCCTTCAATCTTTCCCAGCATTAGGGTCTTTCCAAATGAGTCAGCTCTTCGCATCATGTGTCCAAAGTATTGGCCAAGTATTCAGCATCAGTCCTTTCAGTGAATAAGCTTGCAACTAAATAAGCTATGTCTAAAGAACCTTATCAAGGTGGATTTCATATCTTGGGTATTCAACTCCATCCTGATGGCTATTCCTGCAGATGGTAGGGAGATTTGAATGATCCAGAGCATCTTAACTGAAGGAGCCTTGTCACAGCCAGACCTGAGAAGGTCCAGGCTAGAAGAAATCCCGTGTGAGATTAGGGCAGCCTGCTGATGTTTCAGAGGGAGCCACGCGGCATCTGCTGATATCATTAATCCAACAGACCACACACAGTGGCCTTCACTCTTGTGGCAGCAGTCAACCTAGCCAACCAGATGTACCTGCGGCAGGGTTATGGAATTCCATGATTGGAATAGACTTTAGAACTCTCTTAATTCATATATTACTTCTACAGCTTTCCTTTTTGTTTGTTTGTTCTTTAATAAGTCATATTTGACTCTTTGTGACCCCATGGACTGTAGCCCACCAGGCTCCACTGTCCTTGGGATTTTCCAGGCAATAATACTAGAGTGGGTTGCCATTTCCTCCTCCAGAAGATATTCCCGACCCAGGGATCAAACCCATGTTTCGTATATTGGCAAGCAGATTCTTTACCATTGAGCCACCTGGAAAGATCTAGACTCTAAATAATCAGTTCTTAAAAAACAAAAATAAATGTACTTGTCCTTACAAGTGATCATACCATCACTTCTTGAACATGATAGGGCAATCTATTTTTAGATAATTCTATTAGAAAGAATGTTGGCCCCAGTTTTAAGCCAAAGTCTGACTGAGCGACTGAGCATACACACACACTACCTCCTTTTAGTTTTTTCCCTTCGGTACTACTTCTGAACCTCTGCAGATGTATGCAAACATAGAATTCTTTAAAGAACGAAACCAGCCCTTCAAACATTTGGACAAAAAGAATTACATCTCTTTTAAGCCTTTATTTTCCAGGCTAATATGCTGAATCCTCCAATCATGTCTTTGATAACATAATATTGAATCTCTTCACCATCAGTGTCACCCTTGTCTGGCAGTGCTCTAAACTGTCTCTGGATTATTCTTAAAATGCATCAGCCATGCACCTTTGGGTGTTACCTGGCCAGGGAAGAATAGAGCAAGGTTCTCATCTTTATTTTGGCTTATGATTGCCTTCACCCTCGGAAGACACCTCACTTTTTCCTGCAGTTGTGTTTGAGTTCACCCAAGCCTTCCAGTCTTCGATGGAAGGCTGGCCTGAAGTCAGACAGTCAGGTTCTGACTTGCTTGTGCCATCCGGGGGTCGCTAGAGTGGCTGGTCTCATGCTCTCAACATTGCCTTCCTCTTAGAGAATCAGCCTCTGCCAGCTCCACAAGGGAGAGCTCTACTCACTGCCCCAGCAGTGGGCCGCAAGTGGGCCCTGGTCTTAACGAGACCTAGGAGAGCCTACCCAGGTCACTTAGCTGTGAGGAGCCTTTAAAAGGTCATGGAGACTTGAAAGTGACTCTGTCTTTCCAGATGGCTATAAGCGAGCAGGGAAACCAGGCTGCAGAGGGCATAAAGGAGGTCCTAGAAGCAGGGTGTATGTGAGTGCTCAGACATGTCGAACTCTTCGCAACCCTGTGGACAGTAGCCCATCAGGCTCCTCTGTGCATGGGATTTCCCGAGAGAGAGTACGGAGCTGGTTGCCATTTCCTCCTCCAGAGGATCTTCCCGATCCAGGGATTGGACTCGCATCTCTTGTGTTTCCTGCATTGGCAGGAAGATTCTTTATCAACTGCGCCACTTGGGAAGTCCAGGAAGGAGTCCATAAGGGCCCCATGGAAACAGACTGAGAAACTAAACCAGTGACATCACTTTTCACAAGTTCCCACTAAACCTCTTCTGACTAGTTTCCATGAGGTTTTTCTGTTTATGAGGTTAAGTTCATCTTTTAAAAAATAATTTTTAAGTCTTCAGTTTATCTGTTACAAGATTACTTGTGTTTTATGTTTTGATTTTTTGGCCTCGAGGTAGGTGGAATCTTTGTTCCCCCCACCAGGGATTGAGCCCATACCCCCTACGTTAGAAGGTGAAGTCCCAACCACTGGACTGCCAGGGAAACCTCAGGTTAAATACATTCAAATGTAAGATTCTTCAAATGGAATTTGGTTCTGAACAATCTTTGCCAAGACTTTAGGCAAGTCTTGAAATCTCACTGTGCTTAATTTTCCTTATGGATAGATTGCATGATTATCTGATAGTATGTTTTCACTTTGATTCTACATCTTATTATTTCCATTTTACACTTCTGTACTCAGGAGTGTGTTAAAAATAAAAACCAAGGTGGCTAACTTTGTATATGATCCCTGGTAAATTTCATCTTGGTTTCGGTTAATCTTCCAAAACATCTCACATGTTGGAATATGTTTACGTCTGTGATGATCAAACAGCAAATAGGAAAAAAACTTGAGAGTAATAAGAGCATACTTCTTCACAGAAATCTGTATAATAGTTGTCTCTAATATGGTTGAACTATCCAGAAATTTAATTTATGTTGCTTAGAAATTCATTCATTCATTAATCTGTTTATCTATTCAGTAATTTCACCAGAAGTTAGTTCATTGTCGACTGTGGCTGTGTTTTCCAAAATCGGCAGAAAGATATATGAGAGGTAGAAGCAAAGCTTTGATTTACTGGGATCTGTTAGGATGGCCACCCAAGCATGAAATGTCTGCATCTCAAAGGACCCTACAACTGGGCTCTGATGCATTGGACCAACTGGAACGCCCGGTCACCACCAGTTATGCAAGGTCAGACACATTGCATAAAAAACAAATCAAATTCAGACTAGTCAATTTGCTATTGGCTGGCAACACTGCCATAAATATTTGGTAGGAAAAGATATAGGAATTTTGGCTACAGTGAGCTTTTGGTTTATCTTCAGATTCCAGTTATGCAAGGCTGTCGCCCATCCCTCGGTACCTCAGATAAATTCAACAGCAGCTTGGAGTTCAACTTGGTAACTGAGAGCAAACAGAGAATAAATCTTTGAGGCAAAATGTGGGCTGCATCTATTTGTGGTTCATAGAGGCTTCAAAAAGACAGGCTGGCAGAAAGCAAGACTGACTTTCAACCACAGTGGGATGGGCGGGAACACACACACCTCTGAATATGTGAGGGGAAGAGGAGGCGCAGAGACAGAAGGGCAGACACCTGCCTCCCTGTCCCCTCGGCCACTGCCCCCTCCGAAGGCTGCTTGTAGCTGGCTCATCTCGAGTAACCATCACGCTTTCTGTGAACCACTGAGCCCCTGGTCCTTGTGTCTGGTCTTTGTCTTCAGCCAGAACTGCTCCAAATCCCAAGTTTAAAATTTTGGCCTTCCTCAGCACCTCAAGCGCCTCCCCAGCCCCATCCAATTACCTCCCTTATATCTCATTTTATTCCCATCCCAACCACTTCATTTTTCTGCATCAACTGCTCAGTGAACCCCCATTTCTGATAGAATCAATTAGTTGGGCTTTGTTTTTTTTTTTTTTAATTAAAAAAAATTTTTAAGTTGAAGTATACTTCACTTACAATGTTGTGGCAATCTCTGCTATACAGCAAAGTGATTCAGTTATACACATACACACATTCTTTTTTTTATGATGTATGCATTTTTATTTAGAGCTTATTGTGCAGCAATAGTATTAAATTGTTTTACTCCTTTTAAAAGTGAAATTATATATGACATTTTTTTAAAATATTCTTTTCCATTATGGTTGATCACAGGATATTGAACAGAGTTCCCTGTGCTATACAGAACCTACCTGCCAATGAAGGAGACGCAGGTTTGATCCCTGGGTCAGGAAGATCCCCTGGAGGAGGAAACGGCTGCCCACTCCCGTGTTTTTGCCTGGAGAATCCCATGGAGAGAGGAGCATGACAGGCTACCAGTCCACAGGATCACAAAGAGTCGGATACAACTGATCGACAGAACAGAAGCTTGCTCTGTACAGTACAACCTTGTAGTTCATTCATTCTGTATATCATAGTTTGCATCTGCTAACCCCAAACTCCCAACCCACCTGTCCCCTCGCTCTCCCCGTTGGCAATTACAAGTCTGTTCCCGAAGTCTGTGAGTCTATTTCTGTTTTGTAGCTAGGTTCATTTGTACCATATTTTAGGTTTCACATATCAGTGATAATCACATGGCATTTGTGTCTCTCTTTCTGACTTACTTCACGTAGTATGATAACCTCTAGTTGCATCCATGTTGCTGCAGATGGCTTTCCTTTTTTATGCTGAATAATATTCCACTGTATGTATGTTCCACATCTGCTTTATCCATTCACCTGTTGATGAAAATTGAGGTTCTTTCCATGTCTTGGCTATTGTGAACAGTGCTACTTTGAACACAGGAGTGCATATATCTTTTTGAATTAGAGTTTCTCTGCGTATATGCCCAGGAGTAGGATTGTTGGCTACTTGGCGGCTCTATTTTTAGTTTTCTGAGGAAACTTCATACTGTTTTTCATAGTGGCTGCACCAATAGTTGGGCTGATTCTTCATCTGGAAAATGGGTATAATTACTCCTACCTCATGAGACTGGAAACACACCAGGTGTCTTCGTTGTGTGGGGCAGGCTTGCTCATAGCAACGCCCCCCACCTTCCCCGCAAGTAAGGGGTGGCTCCTTTCCTGTGTCTCCCCCTCTCCTCACAAACGTGGTCTTTTCCCCACTTTAGAGAAGTCCCCCAGCACTGCCAGTGTCTCCCTCCTCCCCCTCCTCCTCCACAGACTTCACAAAGGGCCCATCCAGCCCACTGCCTCCGCGCCATTAGTCACCACATTCACAGGGATCTTATAGTCTGTTTCTACCCCATCATTCCCCACTCTGTCCTCATTTTTCCTCACCTTCAGAGTCTAGTCCAGTTCAGAATCTCAGTGTGATTCTCAATGTTTCCCTCACTTTCTCTCTAGTCCGCTCGTGACTAGACTTGGTTGATTCAGTCCCATAAATGTCACCTTTCTACCCATGGCCCCAGAGCCAACCTCCCCACCGTCTCCAACCAAGACCATCATGACTTGTCTCCCTGCCCCAGGCTTGGCCTGTTTAATCCACGCTTCACACCCAACTCTGCTTAGAGACCATCCGTGGCTCTTGTCATCTCCAGGACAATGTCTGACTTCCTTCACATGCACATGGGGACCTACCAGTGGCCTCAGACATCCTCACCACAGGCCAGGCCTGTCACACAGGAGCTGGACGCAGGGCTCCTCACCCCACACCTCACCAATGCCAGAGCCCCCAGGGCCCCCTCAGGGGCTCCTGAACGCTTCCTTCTGGCTGGACTGCCACTGCCCTTTCAGTGTTAAACTCCTCATCCTGCTTTAAGTGAAAGCGAAAGTTATGTTGCTCCGTTGTGTCCGACTCTTTGTGACCCCATGGACTGCAGCCCACCAGGATCCTCCGTCCATGGGATTTTCAGGCAAGAGTACTGGAGTGGGGTGCCATTCCCTTCTCCAGGGGATCCTCCCAAGCCAGGAAATGAAACCGGGTTTCCTGCCTTGGAGGCAGATGCTTTACCATCTGAGCCACCAGGGAAGTCCTGCTTTAAGCCCACCTCAAATACCTTCCAGCCTCCTCTGCAGGACCTCCCTACACTTCACCCACACCCCACAGCCTCCCCTCAAGTACAGCAGGCGCCAACCTTAGCCATGGTGGGAGCCTAAGCACCTGGCCTGGGCCAGCCTTACACTGGGAGACCAAACACTCTGTGGTGCACAAGGAATAAAATGAGAGAAGAAACCCTCTGGAGACCTCTGAACCCAGAGGCTGAGGAACCACGTGAGACGAGAGTGGCACTCCAGAAAGGCAGACGCAAGCCCTGCCCCATTTATATTTCAAGAAGGAGTTGAGATCTAGAGCGAGTGCAGAAGCTGTGCCGTGAAACTACACTCTGGAGTGGAGTGGTGGTTCTGACCTCCCTGCAGACGAGGTCTAGGTTTGGCTTGGCTGGTGCTCGGCTCACTGAGATGACAGGTCCCATGGAGGAGAAGATTTGGTCACCATTTCGAGATGAGCTGCTGGGGTGGTATGTTTGTGGCTGTTCAGGGCAAGGCCATGGAGCAAGGAGAATGTCACCATCAGCCCTGAGAGCTGAGCTAAGCAAGAACATGGGCAGATTGGAAGAGAGAGGCCCATTCAACTCTGCAGACACTCCCAGGGTGGGCTGAGCCCCAGGGCCCTGGCAGGCGGAGGTTTCCCAAGACAAACCCAACCCAGAGCTTTTAGAAATCCAAGCACTGATTTCTGACCTGAAGGCAAGTTAGCAATGTGGTGCATCGCCAGACAGCCTACATCGTCCTGGTTTGCAGCAAAGATCAGAGGGAGGCAGAGGACATGAAACTTTCATGGCCACAGTCATGAGAATAAGCTCGACAGGGCTCAGAGTGAGATCCGAGAGAAACAGGCCTGGCTTCAGGGAAAATGAGAACTGGGCCATAAGGGAGGCGTGGCCATCAGCACTGCGATGGGGGAGGGAACGTGGGAAAGCTGGCATGGCCCCGTCGGGAATTCTAGGTGACACTATTCACATGTGACAGCTGACATGGAGGCGGTGGTGACAGCAGTTAATGGATGACTCAGAGGCATTATTTATTATTGTTATTTTTGCCCTCCCTCACGTGGTTTATAGAAAATGCTTTGTCAAGATTGGTGGGCCCAGCCATGTGCGAATGACCTAATGGTTCTCAGGGGAACCCCTCTCTGACGCGGCTAGAAGGCAGCATGGAAGTGAGAGGGTGTGAAATGTGGGCTGAGCAGCACAGAACCAGGAGGAGGAATGATACTCTGGCCCCTCCAGACAAGGTGGGCAGCTCAAAGCTCAGGGCCTGTAGAGGGTGGGTAAAGATCATCGCTATGGCCTGACTACTGAAAAGGAGCAAGCGTTCTGCAAGGTGACCCAGCCTGGACTGAGTTTAAAAATTAATCGGATGGGAAGTGGCTGGAGGTCCAGTGGTTAGGACCCCGCACTTCCACTGCAGTGGGCCCAGTTTTGATTCCTGGTCAGGGAAATAGGGTCCTGCGAACTGTACAGTGCAGAAAGAAAAAAAAATCGGCAAGGCTAATGCCACATTAATTACATTATACCTGGAAACATTTGCCAGGGGATTGTGTAGCCCATGATTGACACAAGGTGATTGTATCAACAGAGATGGTACAAAGTCCAAGGCTTTCCTTAGCAAGTTTAACATGTGTGGAAAAGCTAGCTGTTCTTCACAACATGATGAACTTCTCTAAAGAGAAGGATACTGGATGTTTTTTCCCCTTGGATCTCTCTCTTTACGTATCATCTGTCTGTAGCCAGAGGCAAGGTTGGATCAGGCAAGAGGAGAAGGCTTTTATTAACACACGGATGTGCATCGAGAGAGTGACAGAGAAGTTTTTGAAAATCTTAGGGTGCTTTCCTTTATTTATGTATTCATTTCATCATTTTCTTTCTTTCTTTAGGAAGGGTCTTCTTTTAGGTTTAGAAACCCAAAAGAGTGAGTGAACGTATTATGACTTGGATGTGGGGTTCTGAACATGTGCGTTCATATGCTACAAAATGATCAGATTTCTGTTTCACAGAGTTCATCCATGCTTTTCAGGAACCGAGGAAACTGGAAGAGAGATTGTGTGATGACTTACACGTGGACCATGAATAAGACCATTGAGCAACTTGCTTGGGCTATAAATACCTCTGTGACAAGCTTAAGAAGTCAGCAAAATCCAGGGGATACACGCATCTTAGAAGGGACAAATCCATGCAGAATAGGCCCAGGGGTGAAGCCTTATCTGCCCTCAGACACCATTTTGTTAGGCCACTCGTGGTGTGGTTGGCCAAGTGTCCACCCACACAACCTCACCATGAACAGCAAGTTATCTCTAGCAACTTCTCTGGAAAATCTGGGGCCTGCTGCAGCCAGGAGGACAATGAGGTTAGGGTGAGTGGCCAAAAGGGAGGAACCAGAGAGGGAAGAATAAGAAGGGCCTGGCTTCCAAAACTCAGCTGGGAAGGTGGTTTGATTCAACTGCTTCTTATGGACTGATGTTCCCTTCAGTATAAGCCAGATCCAAGCAGTGCCCTACGCTGAACTGTGATGAAAAGCCTAGAGGAGGATCTTAGGAAAAAACACAGTCCAGGCCGATGCTGCAGTGCAGTCCAGAAGTCTCTCAGCCAAGGGCCAGTGGGTGAGGCCAGGAGGAAAGGGAGCAGACCTTGAACTCACGGTACCAAAGGGGCACAGCCTTAAGGACAGCAGTATTCCAATCACATGAGAGCTTGACAGGAAACAATAAATGGAGAAACCAACAGGAAGGCCAGGATACTTCTTTGAAAAAAATCTAAGGCCATGAGCATCTGCCAGGATTATCCAAGGGCTGGTCACATTTGGCTGGAGAGTCAACTCTAGGGAGGGCTCATGATCAAAAACTCTCTGGATGTTCATCTGGAATGATAAAGAGTACTTTGTCCCTTTGGTCCAAGTAAACAGAGACAAAGGCCTCCCAAACTCCTGGCCCTAACACATCAGGGAGGCTGTTGGCCTTTGGCTTCTTGGTGGCTAGACCATGCCTCTGTGACACCATGGGCAGCTCTTCTTGGTGTTACCAGCAGTAGTCATCCCAGCTGGGTTAAGAAAAGGTAATAGAGTAAGAGGAGAATTCTGGGCACTGGGAGGAGTTAAAAGATAGACTTCATCAGAGTAACCAGCACTTTCCTGTTTTTAGGGCATATCATAATTACAATGTCTGTATTCAGCTTGGGATCCAGCTTCCTGTACTGACTCAGTTCGCAGCAGCCCCCTCCCTCTCTCTGTATTTCTACAGGACATGTATTGCCTTGAATCATTCTTAAATGTTTCCTGTATGCACCATACTCTTTCCATTTATTGGGTTGGCCAATTAGTTTGTTAGGGCTTATCTGTTAATATGTTATGGAAAAACACAAACAAAACATTATGGCTAACCCGATAATAATCCTTTGCATGCATGCGTGCATGCTCAGTCGTATCTGACTCTTTGTGACCCCATGGACTGTAATCCACCAGGGTCTTCCGCCCATGGGATTTTCCAGGCAAGGATACTGGAGTTGGTTGCCATTTCCTCCTCCAAGGGATCTTTCCGACCCAGGGATTGTTTGCATTGGCAGGCAGATTCTTTAGTGCTGAGCCACACCTGGGAAGCCATACTGTGCCTCTAATGAAATTCAAAGGCAAGATAATAATGGCCAGTTCTTATCCTCAAGGAACTTCAAGTTCAGTGAAAGAAACAGGCACACAAAGAAAAAGATGACTATGGAAGCACTAAGGTAATAACCTTGAGGCTGGCTTGGCCAGTAGGGCTCACAGGAGTAGGACTGGACCATGACATTTCTCCAAGAGACAATGGGTGTGACTTTATATCTGAAAGCAAAAGTACAAGACAGATGGAGATCCGCTGTGGAAAATCACATGGAAATCTATAATCCATGAAGCCAGAGTGGCCAGAAATGGAAAATCAGGTTTGGGGGTACAAAATAGAAGTCAAGAAGCAGAGAGCTGAGAACTATGAGGAGGGACCTGGGGCTCTTACCTAAAATGTCTATTGCTCGCTGATTTTGTAGGGAGGGGAAGCCAGGAGAAAGGATGTAGATGAGTCCCTTGTACTGAGGTGATCGGGATAGAATGTCAAGTGGGAATAACTTGAAGAGATGGTTAGGAAGCAGATGAAGAAGAAGGAGGCCTCTAAAATAACCCTGAAGTTCTAGCTTGGGGCTGCCTGGTAGATGCTTGATGATGATATAAAATACCGTTCCAATTAGAGGAGGAGCAGGCTTAAGGAGGGCTGCCCAGGTGGTGTTAGTGGTAAAGCACCTGCCTGCCAATGCAAGAGATGTAAGAGACACGGATTTGATCCCTGGGTCGGGAAGATCCCTTGGAGGAGGGCGTGGCAACCTACTCCAGTATTCTTGCCTGGAGATTCCCATGGACAGAAGAGCTTGGTGGGTGCACAGAGTCAGACACCACTGAAGTGACTTGGCACACGTGTGTGCACACAGGCTTGAGGGAAAAAGGATTGAGTCCATCTGGGGCATGTAGAGTTTCACAGTTTTCAAGGATGGCCACGTAGACCGGATGCTTAGTGGGTCACTGGAAATTAGTGGGTCATTGGAAATACTGTCTCTGTATCTCAGAATTGAGACTGGAAAGTGCAGCTTGGGGCAGTAGGCCCAAGACCCAAACAAGGGGGTCCTGTACATCTCAAGAGCAGTCATGAGAATGAGAGAGCCAATCAGTGGGGTGGCCATAGCTAAAGCTGAAGTATAAAAAAGTTGAGGAACAGGTAGAAGTTGGGGCTATGGAGATGGCATGGGTAGCCTTATTAAAAAATGAAATTGAAGAATGTCCTGGTGGTCCAGTGGTTAATCCTCTGCGCTTCCAGTGCAGGGGGAGAGGTGGGTTTGATCCTGTCCAGGAACTTAGATCCCATATGCCACACAGTGAGGCCAAAAGAAAAAAAAATGAAATTTTTATGGTGAAGGGAAGGCATGACATAGAGCAGTCATTTGAGAAGGATTTTTGGAGCAGGGTATCATTGGCATATTCGAAGGACATGGAAAAGAAGCCAAGGAGAAGACAGGATTGAAGATTCAAAATAGAGACGTGATCGCAGATGGAGATTTCAGGGGTGGGACAGGTATGGGTTAAGTGACAGGGCAGCCTTTAAAGAGCAATGATCCTTCATTTTCTGAGGCAGAAGAAGAGCTTTCAGGATGGATGAGAAGCTGAGTGAAGTTGTAAGGCCACAAAACATACCCTTGTTCCCAGAACTCTGTGCGTGTGTTTGTGTGTGTGTGTGTGTGTGTGTGTGTGTGTGTGTGTGATGCAAACCATGCTATCTTGCATGTAGGAGTCAGTTTTCTCTAAGTATTTCAAGCATGGATATAGTCTCTTCCTTAGATAGTCATCTCTTTAAAGGTAAGGACTGTGGCTTCCACTACTTTTGCCATCCCAACAGCACCAAGGATAAGAATTGTGTGATTTGTGAATGAACCTGGTCTTGCTCATTGCTGATGGTTTTCTTTCAGATTATCCAGGCAAATCTTTACAAAGCACCAAGTGCCAGGCACTCTTCACCTCTTGAGAGCTGGGCCATGCCTTTAAAAATTATTTGTATTGACCTAGTACACTTGGCAAGTGTGGATTTAGTTGGAATAAGATGAGGGGGGAAACTCAACTTACAGTTGAAAATAAGAATTACTTGGTGGAAAGAGAAGATATTAAAAGAAACAAAGACAGTTTCTCTTCCTCTTTTTTAATGAGCTTTGTTGTTTAAAAGTCAGGCTAAGCTGGATGGTTCCAAGGTGGTGATTTGGTACATTTGCTCTGCTCTTTCAACTTCCCTCCTTGTCTCTTTAGTAGTCGTGTCAGGACACACAATATGTTCCTCATAAACATGGGGCTAAATCACATCTTCACCAACCAAGCAACGAGCAGGGCATTGTGTGATTTCATCCTCCAACTTTGGCTACATGTTTGACACAGATCTACTAGGAAATTTCCTCTATGGTGCCACCTGGCCTCAGCTCTTCCCTTCCTGGTCACTCACCGCATTTAAAGTCCATCTTATTCATTTTTTGATGTATAGTTGATTTACAATGTGTTAGTTGCTCAGTTCAATGGCAACCCACTCCAGGACTCTTGCCTGGAGAATCCCATGGACGGACGAGTCTGGTAGGCTGCAGTCCATGGGGTCACACACAGTCAGAAACGACTGAGCGACTTCACTTTCACTTTTCACTTTCATGCATTGGAGAAGGAAATGGCAACCCACTTCAGTGTTCTTGCCTGGAGAATCCCAGGGACGGAAGAGCATGGTGGGCTGCCGTCTATGGGGTCTCACAGAGTCAGACACGACTGAAGCGACTTAGCAGCAGCAGCAGCAGTTACTCAGTTCAGTTTAGTCGCTCAATTGTGTCTGACTCTTTGCTACCCCATGAACTACAGCACACCAGGCCTCTCTGTCCATCACCAACTCCCAGAGTCCACCCAAACCTATGTCTATTGAGTCGGTGATGCCATCTAACCATCTCATCCTCTGTCGTCCCCTTCTCCTCCTGCCTTCAATCTTTCCCAGCATCAGGGTCTTTTCCAATGAGTCAGCTCTTCACATCAGGTAGACAAAGTATTGGAGTTTCAGCTTCAACGTTAGTCTTTCCAATAAACACCCAGGACTGATTTCCTTTAGGATGGACTGGTTGGATCTCCTTGCAGTCCAAGGGACTCTCAAGAGTCTTCTCCAACACCACAGTTCAAAAGCATCACTTCTTTGGTGCTCAGCTTTCTTCACAGTCCAACTCTCACATTCATACACTGGAAAAACCATAGCCTTGACTAGACGGACCTTTGTTGGCAAAGTACTGTCTCTGCTTTTGAATGCAATCTAGGTTGGTCATAACTTTCCTTCCAAGGAGTAAGTGTCTTTTAATTTCATGGCTGCAATCACCATCTGCAGTGATTTTGGAGCCCCCACAAAAAAGTCTCTCACTGTTTCCGCTGTTTCCTCATCTATTTCCCATGAAGTGATGGGACTGATGGGACTGGATGCCATGATCTTAGTTTTCTGAATGTTGAGCTTTAAGCCAACTTCTTCACTCTCCTCTTTCACTTTTATCAAGAGGCTCTTTAGTTCTTCTTCACTTTCTGCCATAAAGGTGGTGTCATCTGCATATCTGAGGTTATTGATATTTCTCCCGGCAATCTTGATTCCAGCTTGTGCTTCTTCCAGCCCAGCATTTTTCATGATGTACTCTGCATATAAGTTAAATAAGCAGGGTGACAATATATAGCCTTGATGTACTCCTTTTCCTATTTGGAACCAGTTTGTCGTTCCATGTCCAGTTCTAACTGTTGCTTCCTGACCTGCATACAGATTTCTCAGGAGGCAGGTAAGCTGGTCTGGTATTCCCATCTTCTTCAGAATTTTCCCCAGTTTATTGTGATCCACACAGTCAAAGGCTGTGGCATAGTTAGTTGCTGCTGTACAGCAAAGTGATTCAGTTATATGCGTGTGTATATACATGTGTGTGTATATATACGTATATAATTTGAACTCCTCCCCTTCACGGTTTATCGCAGGATATTGAATATGTTCTCTGCGTTATACAGCAGGACCTTGTTGTTCATCCATTCTATATATAATCGTCTGTTGTCTATGTCTGTGAGTCTATTTCTGTTTTGTATTTGTGTTGTATTTTATATCCCATATATAAGTGATATCATATGATATTTGTCCTTGTCTAGCTTATTTCACTTGGCATAATAATCTTTAGGCCCATCCATGTTGTTGCAAATTGCATTATTTCATTCTCTTTTATGGCTGCATAGTATTCCATTGTATATACGTACACATCTTCTTTATCCATCTGCCAGTGGATAGACAGGTTTCTTCCATGTCTTGGCTATTGTGAATAGTGCTGCTATGAACATATGGATGCATGTATCTTTTTGAATTAAAGTTTTGTTTGGATATATGCCTAGTAATGGGATTGCCGGATCAACTCTCTTCATTTTTGGCACCTGGTTACAGTCCATTTAGCACCTTAATAGTACCTACAGCTTCCTTTCACATAGAGTAGTTATTGATGTTCATTCATATCTTATCTCCCTCACACATCAAACATGAAGTTCCTAGAGAACAAGGTCTATGACTGAATCATCTTTATATTTCTACTACAGCAACTGGATTAAACATCGAATAAATATTTATTCTCGGATGAATAAATGATTCACTGTCTTAAGTGTTCATGCTTTTCTGAACTCAGATTTCTCAACTATAGGATGAGGCAACTTATGAGTCTGTTTTCCTTTCTGACTTCATGTACATTAGAGAGTTATTTCTGTGAGTGAACCAATGTTTTAATCCTGTGCTAGGACATAGCAGATTTAGAATTTAAAATCTAGATGGAGAGACAGAAATAACACATATGAAAATAGTCCAAAATATGAAAAGCTGCTTATGCTGAAGTCTGAATTGTGTGCCAGACCCTAGAGATGAAAAGACAAACAAAATATCAATGCCAGAGGCCCAGACACGGGCAGCGTCACTTTAGGGATTCTGTTATCACTCAGAGCACCCTGGACAGGGTGGCGCTTTTGGTTGTGTTGGACCTTCACTGATTATATTGTGGAGAAAAGAATAGAGAGTGGATGATCAAACTTCTTTCTCAGCAGTGAGTGAACTGTTATGTCATGATGGGGGGATGTAAAAGGGTTGAATTGGGAAAGGTGTGGACACACAGGTGGGTTTCAGTGAGAAGGGGCATGAAGAGCCTGAACTGTAAAAGAATACTGGGATCGTGAGGAAGGGAGCACACAGAAGCAGGTGCAGGGAGAGAAAGGAAGAGGATGCTATGGAGGGCCAGCATCATTTGTTGCACACCTGCGTCTAGGACTGACTGGCCCCACTAAGGAGAAGAGCATCAACATGGCTGGAACAGAACAGTGGACTCATCTTAGGATGTGGGGCCCAGGAGTGGGCGAGTGGCCCTGTCACACTGTGTGAGTATTTCCTATGCCACTGGTTAATGAGATGGATATACTGGGGCAGGGAAGGTGGTTCCACCTCTGTCCACTAACATAATCAGAGCCATCCCTCTCCTTCCTCCCGCATGCCCCTCCCAAGAGCGGACTTGAGTGAACCCCCAGGAAATCATCTGGGGTAGTGTGATGCCATTGCTGGCCCCATGGCTGGGTCCCAGGGCGCGCAGAGCACCCCCTTCCCTGCCAGTGTGACAGCATGATATGTCACCCAGTCTCCTTCTGGGCTTTGGAACAGACTGAACTGTTGAAAACATCCAAGAGGAAGCCCTGTGAGGGTGCACAAGAGGCCAGGGGGCTTTCAGTTCCCAGGAAGACCTTCTTTGGGGGGCTTTAGCTCTTTACAATCAGCAGGTACGCATTTCAACATCTCTAAATCTTGGAGACTGTGTGCAAAATGCATGAGGCTGTTCTCCAGGTTTTGCAGAGCTTAAATGTGGTGCTTGTTATGCCTGGTCATGTGAAAGGGGGCCAGGGGCCAGCTGCCAGGACCACGAGACCACAGAGGCTGAGCTGAGCCCATGACCCCAACCTCCAGCACACCATCTCAGCTCGGGGGAACATTTCTGCTTGTGTGGTTTTGTTTGTTTGACTGTTTTAATCACCCACTTGGAGTGTCCATCTCATTCCCAGCTACCCTCCCTTTGCTGGTGAGGATTCACTGGAAGCAAGGCAGGAGGAGAGAGCAGACTCCATGGGACGATGACTTTCCACCAAGCCAGGCTGGAGGTTCACCAAGGCGAAGAAGCCCTGTTCCAGCCCCACAGGCTGCCCTGGCCATGGAGAAGAAGCATCAGAGACAGGGAACCCCACAGGTGAGGCAGGAGCTGCCCTGGGGCCCAGTCTGTTCTTTCTGACTCAGCTTGGGGCAGTTACAGTTGCCTTAAGTCACTTGTAACATCAAGGAAGTGCCTTTGAATCTTGGCCTAGGGCTTGTTTGGAGTTCACGCCAGAGGTTCAGTTTGAAGTGCTCAAATTAAGGGCTTCCTCTATGCAGTTAATTCCAACAAGGAGTCAAGTTTTCTTCAATTTGGCAAATATTAGGACTTGAGGCCAAACCATGATATATATATAATGAAGTCACAAAGACTCCTAACAGAGTCCCAGGTTCAATGGATTTGGGTGCAATTGGAGAAACATGTTCCTTATGACAAAGATAACTATGTAACTAACGCTTCACATGTTTAGCCCACATACATTCTGCTATTACATATGTGGTCCTGTCCTCACTGTGCCCACAGTATAGTAAGGGGGTGGGGAGGACTGAAGTAAACAAAAAAGGAAATAAAATGTGACTAGCGGTGAAACAATGGTGGGAACCTCCTGTAGACAGAGAGGTACAGAAGGAAGCTGAGATCTGGAAACCAAGAGTGAGAACACCAGGGAAGTGAGAGGGTAGTGTGTTCAAAGTACCAGGGTAAAAGGGAAGACCCTAGGCAAGTCCAGGAACCACAGCAGGCAATGGCACTAGAAGGAAGAGAAGGTTGGTGCTGGGAGGGAAGGAGCTGGTTGGTTGGATGGGGTGCAGGGCTGCAGCCCTGGGTGTATGTAGGCATCACATAAACTCACCAGGAAGTGAAGTGGCGACACACCTGAATATGATTTCTGATCTTTCTGCTCATCTGTAGAGCGTGGACTTGAGGGATCCCAACAGAAGCAGCTTAACAGATGGGGTGTGCGTCAAGAAAGTTCACAAGCCAGAAGACAGTTCTTCTCAGTGCAATGGATAGATAGGAGTTGCCGCGTGGAGAGGGAACACATCTCACAGAAACGAAAAGACTGCAGCTGCACAAAGTTAAATGGAAGATGAGCAGTTGGGGGAAGAGCACGGATGCCAAGGCAGGGGGGCAAGTGGAGGCTTGGAGGCCACCCCCAGGGGTGAGCCGAGGAGCGGGGGCTGATTCTGTGGGCAGTGAGGACCATGGGGCACTGTCCAGCTACTCCTGACTGGCCTCTTTGTCATCCATGGGGCTAGCTCTGCTGAGGTTGGTATCCTAGGGCCTGAGGGCACAGGGCTGCTGGGTAGGATCACCTGAAGTTCTGACCCCAGTGCCTTTTGCCACTTGAGCCCTGAAGTGTTCCAGGCTCCCCGCACTGTGGCCAGAGAGCACCCATCCGAGAAGGGTCAGGAGGGGTGAAAGGCTCTGCGCCAGGCTGCAGGGATCAAGGGCCTCCCACCCACCTCTCCTCTGCAGTATGACTGTGCATCTGGACCCAGGGTCACAGTCACAAGAGTTCCTTCTTGGTATCATCACCACCCTGCAGCACACATTGTCCTCCTGTAGCGGGGCCAACTGAAGCCTTAGCTGGCACATCAGAGCTTATTTGCATCAGATGATTGTGCTGATCACCATTGGCCCCAGAAAGGCTCCCCACGGCGTAAGGACGTGCAGGGACCAATGGCACCCCAATCCATTGAACCTGGGACTCTGTTAGGAGTTTTGGTGACTTCATTATACAGATATATCATGGCCTGGCCTCAAGTCCTGATATTTGCCAAATTGAAGAAAACTCGACTCCTCGTTGAAATTAACTGAAAAGAGCAAGCCCTTAATTTGAGCACTTCAAACTAGACCTCTGGAGTGGATCCTAAGCAAGCCCTAGGCCAAGATTCAAAGGTATTTATTTGATGTTACAAGTGACTTAAGGCAACTGTAACTGCCCCAAGCTGAGTCGGAAAGAACAGACTGGGCCCCAGGACAGCTCCTGCCTCACCTGTGGGGTTCCCTATCTCTGATGCTTCTTCTCCATGGCCAGGGCAGCCTGTGGGGCTGGAACAGAGCTTCTTTTTCCTCAAAGATGTCTACCATACCCTCTTCTCTTTCTTCTGTGGTCACTTGTAGTATAGTGCCTTGCACAGAGGAGGCAAAGAATGATCTCCTGAGTGATCGATTAAGTGACTTGTAGAAATAACTTAGAGATGAACACTTGAAGCCTTTGATTGTATTTTATTTTGCTTTTTTTTTTTTTTGCTTTATTTCTTTTATTTTTTATTTATTTTTGTTTTTGGTTGCACTGGGTCTTTGCTGACTCGAGAAGGCTTACTTTAGTCGCAGGAAGTGAGTGGGGGCTACTCTCCATTACGGTGCACGGGCTTCTCGTTGTGGTGGCTTCTCTTGTTGTGGAGCGTGGGTTCTAGGAGCGCCAGGTCAGTTAGCTGCAGCAGGTGGGTTCAGTAGCTATGGCACTCAGGCTTAGTTGCTCCTTAGCACGTGGAATCTTCCTGGACCAGGGATCAGAGCCGTGTTCCCCGCACTGGTAAGCAAATTCCTATCCACCATGCCACCAGCGAAGTCCTATTTTACTTTACAGGCTTTTATTTTAAGAGTAACTTTTGGTTGCATTAGGTTCACAGTCATACCACGGCCTCAGGTCAGCTGTGGGGTGGGAGCAGCACTTGACAAAGGATGAGAGAGATACTGCTGTTGACCTGGAAACTTAGTGACCACAAAGCTGTCTCGGGAGCTGGTCCCTGGAGCCAGGATGCAGCACATCCAGTACCCTAGGCCGGCGTAAAGCACATGCCCAATTTCATAAGATTTTTCTCCTTGTGTTTCCAAGGCTGATTTAAAGACTGACTCTAATGAGTCAGGGTCATGGTGAAGGACTTGGAAAAGAGTGTAAAGAGAATCCATTTTTCACCGTCAGTGTCAAAGGTTTATCTCTTTGGCTGAGTCTGATTTAATCGATAGTTAGTAGTTTGGTTAATTACTGATGAATGATTTAGAAGTTGTTGTAGGAAATGTAGTACAAGAGAAATATGAATAGTAAGAATAAATATGAAAGGTTAAAGACCATAAAGTTACTAATAAGGCTTTAAGTTCTTCCCTTGCATCCCCAGCTCCCTTAATATTTCCTCATAGTCTGAAGCAGAATCTGTGAGTCATCCTAAACCATCCACTTCCTCCTTCCTCCATCTAGTGTTTCATCAAAATTTGCCACCTATTTCCCTGATCTCTCTCCTCCTTTCTGTAAGACTGGGAAAGTAACAGTACCTATTTCATTGGGTGGAGATGAGGATGTGTGCGTGCATCCTAAGTTGCTTCAATCATGTCTGACTCTTTGTGATCCTATACCCCATAGCCCAGGCTCCTCTGTCCTTGAGATTCTCTAGACTAGAATACTGGAATGAGCTGACATGCGCTCCTCCAGGGGGTCTTCGCAACCCAGGGACCGAACCCTGCATCCCTTATGTCTCCTGCATTGGCAGGCAGGTTCTTTACCACTAGCACCACCTGCGAAGCCCTGGTAGGCCATGGTGAAGTGCATTCTGGGAAGACTGGACCCTCAAAACCCCGATCTTGGGGTTCCTTGGTAAGATTTGCAGAGAGGGTAGAAGATGACGAGGACGGACACACATTTCTGTAGACCTTCGGGAGATGGGACCAGCACAGAGCAGACCACATGAGATCTGGAGTCCTTCAAAGTTCTCAGCCGGACAATGGACTGAGAAAGACTTTCCCCTCTATCTTTTCTAGAAAGAGCTCAAACGGTCATGATTCACTTTAGAAAAATAAAGATAGGTAAACATTTCATACCCTTCAATGTTAAGGAGAAACATATTACTTTTATATTTCTACTGTGATGACAGAATTCACTTTAAAGATTGCAAAATTTGTGTTTTTTTAAATCTATATGCATTTTCTCCATCTATGGTACTAAAAGTACTGCTGTGACTATGGGAGTGTCTGAGAAGACATTTTCTCCCTCACTCAATGTGGGTCCTCATTTTTGAACTTACTGAGAATGACTGCCTTATGGATAAAGTCTGATGAACATGGTTCAGAGTTCTGTCTGTAAGGGCGTTCCTGCTGCTCTTCCAGCCTCATCTCTCGGTAGCCCCACACCCCTGAGAAGGTAATGATCGTATGTTCATTCATTCATTCATTCTGCTAATATTTATTATGTACCAGATGGTGTCCAGCTCAGGTCAAGTCTCTCAGGAAAGAGCCGAGAAGACCCAGACACCTAAATCTCCTGGAGTTGACATTCTAGTCCCCTGGCAATTCAAGCTGCTTCACATCTGCACACTGTCCTTCCTACTGAAATGTCCCACTCCTCATACCCCCCATCATCTGCTCTACTCAGGCTCCCACCTTTGCAGGAAACTTTTCACAGCTCTCGCAGATCACGGAGCCCCTGAACCATGCTCCCCGTGCGTGCCTCAGAGCATTCCCGCCTGGTACAGGAACGTCTTTTATCTACCTGAATTCTCATTACAGTACGAAGGTGCCTGTGTTGGATGCATTCATGCATCGCCAGAGTCCAGGCATAGGTCCTGCACAGGGCAGGGGTCCCTAACGTTGCCCAAACCTTGACTCGAATTTATCCTCTGTCAGATATATGGCCATTGATCCTGCAGTTCTCAACACAGAAAGTGTTGGTTGCTCAGTCATGTCCAACCCTTTGTAACCCCACGGACTGTATCCTGCCAGGCTCCTCTGTCCATGGAATTCTCCAGACAAGAATACTGAAGTGTGTTGCCATTCCTTCCTCCAGGGGATCTTCTTGACCCAGGGATTGAACTAGGGTCTCCTGCACTGCAGGTGGATTCTTTACCGTCTGAGCCACCAGGAAACCTCTCAACCCAGGAAGCATGTTAAAATCATCTGGGGAGGTTTTTAAGAAGCACCATGGCCAGCTCTCCTCCCCAGAGAATCTGATGGCATTGGTCAGGGAGAACGTGCCTGGACATAGGTAGTAAGTATTTCAAAACACCCTAACTGATCCCAGAGTTGAGAACAACCTACACAAAAACAAAGACCAAGTGATCTGGCCCTGTGGATGGCTGCCTCCCGCTCACATGCATATCGAGGGCAGGAACTAGGTCACCAGGACAGCAGAGAGTCTCACAGCACCTCACTGTGGTTCGCCATCACTCACTGCTGCACGTCACTCCAGGTCCTGTCTTCTGTCTGGACCAAGACTAGCAGGGATCCAGATAGGGGCCCAGCAACCAGGGTTTGGGGATGCAGGGGCTGACCCATTCCAGGGAGCAGGGATTGGCGCTTTGCAGCAAAGATGGAGTCCTTCTTGGCCTTGAGGTTGTCCCCATGTTGCCAGCTCAAAGGACACTTATAGAACCTTCCAAGACATATTCTTGCCCATCTCAGAGCAGAGTAACCCCCACTGCTGAATCCCCTCAGGGAAGTGTGTGGAGGAAGGGGTGACTCAGGTGGGGTGACAGCCCCCACTCTATCTGTCCTGCTTCTCCCCCCGACCCACAGCTGTAATGTGGCTACGTGAGTCAGGTCCTTTAAAGGAAATGAAGAAACAGAGGCAAAATGTGTTTTCAATGCCTCAGGGCCCCAACCAGCATCATCTTCTCTAGGAAAGGTGTTCTGTAGGCAAGATAATAATTAACAGCTGAATTTCTACTGGTTTCAGCAGGGTGCACACCAGGACTTTTGACTGTAGGCCTTTTGAGAAGATCAAGAACCCACATCAGACTCCGCAGTCATGGGTAGGGCATGGCGGCATATTAAAAGAAGCAAATAATAAAAAATTTCCCCAGACCAGAGTCTGAGAACATCTGCTCCATAATACAGACCCAGGTCGCTCAGTGGTGAAGAATCCACCTTCCAATGCAGGAGATGCGGGTTCCATCCCTAAGTGAGGAAGATCCCCTGGAGAAGGGAATGGTAATCCTTTCCAGTATTCTTGCCTGGAGAATCCCATGGGCAGATGAGCCTGGTGGGCTACAGTCCATGAGGGTTACAAATGAGTTGGACACAAGTTAGTGACTAAACAACAGACCCTACACTGTAAATGGACAACCCACAAGGAAGCTTTAAATATACTTTTTTTTCCCCTCATATCTTCTCCTACCTCCAAAAAAAACCAAAACAAAACTTCTGAAAATCAACTACGCATTAGCTATTTTAGGATTCCTGGTCTTTTATTAGCTAATCTACATAGTTCCTGCACACCGTAAGTCCATGTTAATTGTGTGTACTATTTAGTGGTAAATCATAGTATATAACCCCAACAGGACACTTTATGTGTACTTGTAGATCAATTATTCAATCAGCCCTGACTGCTTAAGACTAAACAATATAACTTCAATTTGCATATGTTCCTTAGGTCATTGAAAAAAAAAATCTGTATCAGTGCATTTAAAGTATAGAACACTGATAGTTTAAAATCACAGTCAACTGCTTAGCTCTTCACTTGAATAAAACCCAGGTACCATTTTGTTCACAAAGATCATTTTATTCCAGGATTTACAGCAGTGCCACACATCTGGAGCAATCTTCCTTCCTCTCCACCTTCTTTCTTATTAGCATTTGAAAATGATGAATCAAGAAGAAAACATAAATGCCCTGTGAATCTTTGAAAACCAGGGAGAATGTATATCTTTGGTCGTATCAGGAAGGCTTTGTGTGTCCGGTGCTGGGTTGAGCCTGTGTGTACATGGAGACCTGGATGAGATGACATGATTGCATCTCTTAGACTGCATATTTTAGAAAAATGTGCCCAGTGGCAATGGGGAGGTGAATGGGAGACAAAGGGATGAATAAAGCTGTTAAGTACACTCTCAGGATACTGCGATGAAAAGGAGTTGAGGGTGGAGACAGATTTGGGTGGGAAGATATGTACTGAGCGGGATGCCTCCAGTGGCTCAGTGGTAAAGAATCCACCTGCAGTGCAGGAGACACAGAAGATGTGGGTTTGATCCCTGGGTCAGAAAGATCCTTTGGAGGAGGAAATGGCAACCCACTCCAATAATCTTGCCTTGGAAATCTCATGGACAGAGAAGACTGGCGTGCTACAATCCATGGGGTTGCAAAGAGTCAGACAGGACTTAGCACTCACACATGCATTTCCCTAAGGAGATTCATGCATACTTTGGGAAATGAATATCCAAAGCACCATGAAGAGGCCCCTGATGCAGATGAATCTCTTGGTGGGGGTAGGTGCAGTGATTTAAACAGCTCTGGGTGGCATGGCTGTGGATGGCACAGTTGGGCTAGGGTTGGTTTTTGTTGTTGTTGTTTGATTGGGTTTTGGGGTTTTTTTTTTTGGCTATGCCACATGCAGGATCCTAGTTCTCCACCAGGGTTCTAAATCATCCATCCAGCAGCGGGAGCTCAGAGCTTTACCACTGGACCACCAGGGGAGCCCTAGGTTAGGCTTCTTGGGGGAGCATGTATAGCCAAAGAAGAGAAGGGACTCAGGAGGCTGGGGCACCAATATCAACTGAATACATAAGGGTTCTGTGAGTGGAGGAAAAGCAGAAGAGTGCTACACCATGAATGCTAAGGGGAGGAGGGAGCTTCAGGGTGACGGGCCATCACCAGTGCCAAATATTCCAGGAGGACAGAAGACGGTGTCTCATGAAAAATGCCCTTTGGAATACAGGCATTTAGGAGGTCCACATATTTAAAGTAATAACAGTTAAATGAAAAAGTGTCAGGCACAGATACTTTTTTTTTACAGATTTAAGTAGACTAAAAAGAAGTAAGGGGAATTCCCTGGTGGTCCACTGGTTAGGCTCTGGACTTTCATTCCTGACGACCTGGGTTTGATCCTTGCTCTGGGAACTAAGATCTCACAAGCTGTGCATCTCAGTCAAACAAACAAACAAAAAAAAGAGTAAGAAAGGCATAGTGGAAACAGAAAGGGTCTTAGAGAATTGAGTGGTGTCCAAGTCTTTGAAGCCCTATGGACTGTAACCTGGCAGGCTCCTCTGCTCATGGGATTTCTAAGCAAGAAACTGGAGTGAGTTGTTATTTCCTTCTCCAGGGGATCTTCTCAACCCAGGGATCAAACCCAGGTCTCTTGTATCTCCTACACTGGCAGGTGGGTTCTTTACCACTGTGCTACCTGGGAAACCCCCAAGACAGCAAGGAAGGTATGTTTAAGAGAAAATGTTGAGAAGGCTGTGTGGACTTTCTGCATTCCTGTCTGCAGGTCAGATGGCTTCAACCACGCCAGAGGTGTTAGGGCACCTTCAACATGACAATCTGTCCCACGCTGGGGATATAATAAAAGTCCATGTGCCCAAAGAGCTTTCTGTCTGTGGTTCCGGACAGACATGTCAAAATGCAAAACTATAAATCCTGGGAAGACTAGTGTTTAGCACAAGTCATGATCTCTAGGAAAAAGACATGATCTTTGCTCTCAAGGAGCCTACTACCATTTATGTCCAAGGAGAGTTATAACATAACAGGAGTATTGCTTTAGAAGAGAAGCCTCGTACTTTGGGCACCCAGAAAGAAAAATCAAATATATTTTAAGTGAAGATTAAGGAAAGTCTCCCTGAGTAGGTTACATTGCTTCAAACTTTGAACAAGGGGTATAAAGGCTAATGGGATGGTCCATGAGCCTTTGACCATGAGATGGTCTAGTCAGGCAGAGGATGTGATATTTTAAGGAGAGGTTTAGGAGAAACCTCTGGAGGCATTGTCTTAACACGCAGGAGTAAGGATCAGGCATGAATCTAGTGCACAGTCAAGTTTCTGGCAAGAGTCACTTGGGTCTAGCACTTTATGTCCTCTAGAGGCACCAAGATGCAGGTTCCCTAACTACTCTTGGAGCAAAGGTTGAGCCCACACCATGGCTCTGTGAGGAAGGCAGGGGAACAATCCTGCCTTTGTTGTGAGTGCACGTGTGTGTGTGTGTGTGCGTATTCTCAACCAATAAACAGTTCTCCTTGGACAATGACATCACATTGACCTCAAGGAAAATAAACATGGTGGCCTACATTCATGAGAGATAACTAAGTACCCTGCAACATGCTCATGCCCAACAGCCCTTTCTGTGGTTCTGTCAGGAAGACCACATATTCTCTCTCCCCCAAAGACCTCAGGTCTCCAGTTTATTTTTGAAAATATGGTATCATATCGAAAATACAGAGATAGGGCCTGGGGACAGAAGATAAGAGTGTGAGGTTTAAATATAGTTGGATAACCTTTTAAAATCCCAACTTTTCATGAAGGGAAGGAGGCTTAATTAAAACAAGCAAATGATTAGAGGCGCCTACCAGCACATAAACAGGATCATAGTTTAAAAGGTGGTCATCATTCTTCAGAGTTCAGCCATTATCCTGGTCTGAATTTTTAGCCCTGTTTTTTCCACACAAGAGGCTCAAGTGAGCTGAGGTTTTGGCCTGTGTTAACAGCCACTTTTTTGGCAAAGAACAGGACAGAACACACAGCAATCAAATCAGCCTCGACATTGGCTCCAAACACGCAATGGGCCTGGACATGATGGTGTATTTTCAGGCACATATAAACTCGGCCTGCATTCTTCAGGCCGGGAGTCTGGCACCTCTCCGGATCAGTAAATAAGCTTTTTGAAAAGCCCAAACAAACCATAAGGAAATCCTGCATTCTGAAACAAAAGGTATAAAAGCTAAGTAAAGACACACACTGCCATTGTCTCCTTTGCCAGGATGTGAGCCGTTGCCTTGGGAGAAAGATAACATGAAAGACGCCATAATTGCAGGGCCAAGACTGCAGGCCCCGTGAAACAGAACAAAAAATAGCAAAAAAAAAAAAAAAAAAGAAAGAAAGAAAATAAATGCTCCGTGTGTTTTCAGCCTGGCCAGGGGAAAAAAAAAAATCAAAGGAGCAACTCCCTCTTGAACTTGTTCAAAAAATGGAGAGGCAGGGGAGGGGAAATGAGAAAGAACACCAGGATTAGGTTAAAGTTTTCAGGAAAAACATGAGGGTGGGAGAGAGAAAGGAAGAAAGAAAGAAAAAGGCAGAACAGTTTAATGACAGCCAAAGGAGCTAAGGGGAATAGGGTGTGTTTTTAAAAACATGTTTGCTTTTTTCTTTCCCTTTTTTTCCTTTTGTTCAGGGGAAGGAGTGTGGAAAAAGAAAAAGTTGGCCCAATTCATTAATGAGGAGAAAGTTGAAAACCAGACGCCTCTACATTTGCTGAGCTTTTAAACGGCTCTTTAAAAAAGTATCTTAAACAAGGAAAATAAAGTTAAGGGGTAAGGACCATTGGAAAATAATGAAGATGCGGTCAATAAGCTATTGATAAACAGGGGTAAACAGTCGGACACGACTGAGCGACTGAACTGAACTGAACTGAACTGAAGAAGGGAGTATTTAGAAAAATTGAAGATATGCAAATGAGAGATTGCAATAACACGCATGCCAGGGTATTTAGTGGATATATATATGTATGTATGTGTATATATACATATATAGTTAGCGTTTGTCGCTTAGTCATATCCGACTTTGTGACACCATGGACTGTAGCCTGCCAGGTTCTTTTGCACATGGAATTCTCCAGGCAAGAATACTGGAGTAGGTTGTCATTCCCTTCTCCAAGGGATCTTCCCAACTCAGGGATCGAACCCAGGTCTTATGCACTGCAGGCAGATTCTTTATCGTCTGGTCCTCCAGGGAAGCCCATGTATATGTATACATACATACGTATATACATCTATCTATACACACATGTATATTCTTTTACAGATTCTTTTGAATATAGTTCCCTGTGTTATTCAGTAAGTCCTTGTTGTTGATCTATTTTACATACAGTAGTGTGTATTTGCTAATCCCACGTTTCTAATTTCACCCCCTTTCTTTTCATTTTGGTGACCATAAGATTGTTTTCTAGAGGCAATTATTTTTCTGCCATCCTGGATATAGGGGGTACTAAGAAGAGGCGTCTTAACATTACATTGCATCTCGTACTAATGTCGTGCATGATAAATGAACTCATTGTTCTCAAGGTCTTGCATATTAGTCTGGATCTCATGTTTCCCTCCTTCTTCAGTGGCAATATGCGAGAATTGACTCAAGCAAAAGAACTTTAAAATGCTGTTTGGCAGGGAGCTAAGCTGGGTGCTCTGTGATAACCTAGAGGAGTAGGATGGTGGTGGTCATGAGAGGAAGGTCCAAGAAGGAGGAGATGTATGTATACATAGAGTTGACTTCAGAGATGGTTGGATAGCATAACCGATTCCATGGACATGAAGCTGGGCAAACTCCGGGAGACAGTGAGAGACAAGGAGGCCTGGAGTGCTGCCGTTCATGGAGGCTACAGAGTTGGACCTGACTTAGCGACTGAACAACAGTAAGATAGCTGATTCATTTTGTCATACAGCAGAAACTAGCACAACAATGTAGAGCAATTATACGTCAATAAAAAGATCAACTAAAATGCCATTGGTGCTAAACAGAAACAGAAATACATCTCCCAACAGAAAAGAAATTCAGGCACTAGGTAATCAGTGGATTGCTGAAGATCCAAGACCATGCCGATGACTAAATTATGATCTATGTTCTAGAATTCAAACATCTTCCAAGAGGAGAAAGAGCAAAGAAGGTAACTTGGATCTCAGGTGTTCATGCAGGCTTGCTGTGGGGAGTCAGCGCAGAAGCAGGCCTGGTCTGCAGTCACAATGTGGCCACTGCCAGAGCTGGTTATTTATTTTTTTCCTAGTCATTTCCCTCCTCCAGGATGGCAGAGCTAAAGAAATGAACACCATATCATTCTTTCAAGCCCCTTCCCCAAACACATTTCAGAAGGATTCCAGCTACACATTGTGAATTGTGCTTGCCCTTTTATGAGGCCAACTGGGGCTTCCCTGGTGGTTAGACAAATCTAAATTAGAAGAATCTGCCTGCAATGCGGGAGACCCAGTTTCGCTCCTTGGGTTGGGAAGATCCCTTGGAGAAGGAAATGGCAACCCACTCCAGTATTCTTGCCTGGAGAATTCCATGGACAGAGGAGCCTGGTGGGCTACAGTTCGTGGGGTCACAAAGAGTCAAATACAACTGAGCAACTAACACTTAAACACTTTATGCCAGAACAGCCCAGTCATGAGCGAGGAGGGAATGCCTTACTGGTTCCTGCACAGAGACAAGACCAAGGGAGACATGGATTTTCAGCTGCTGATCTTGTTATGAGGGCTTGGAAAGTTCAGATGACAAGGGGGTGAAGGTGGTTAGTGGACACACCCACACACCACGTAAGTGTCTCTTGCTGAATTACCCCATCCTGAGCTGGCAGGCAACAGACACAGGCCTTCATTACCTCCTGGATGGGTCTCTGGGGGCCCCTCCAGTTTCTGCCCCTCCAGACTGGGCCACGCATCCAGGGCCTCCCTGCCCACACAGGTTGCTCATCCCCAGCCATCTGCTCTGGAACACGGTCAGGGTCAGTGTTTTCATGCTGCCTGCTGCACTCATGGATCAATGACAGTCAGCAGAGAACAAGCGGTGCCAGAGAGGAATGTCCTCTTCTTCTGGGCTGACTCAGCTGGGGACAGGAAGACCAGGCATCTGGCATTTGGCAAAGCCCTTGATCGTCCCTTACGAAATATTAACTGAAATGGATTTGCGTTGGCTTGGTTCTGAGAAGGTCACTCAGGATGCATTTAAAAGGCAAAGGCCCTGTGTCAACAAAGGGAGGAGATAAGCAGCTTGCCATCTCTCTGCGCTAATATGTCCGATCGTGTACCTCAGACTCGGTTTTATATCTCTCTGCAGATCGGTGTGTTTTTATGACAACCATCTCCATAGCAACCAGGTGCCCAGACACTCAGCGGATCTCAGGGATATTAAATCTCAGCTTGGGAGGGAACCCCCTCTTGATTGCAGTTTCAGTGGAGCCATTTGGGCTTGAAGGCTGGTGGGTGGGCTCTGGGGACGTGTGTGGGCTTCCCTAAGGCCCTGCTGGGAGAGGAGACTTTTCTGGATAATTTTTACTAATAGCAGGTCGATTCAAACTAAATGGAAAAGAGTTGCAAACACCAGAGAAATTATCTCAATGGCAGAGGAGGAAATAACCAAGTGAGGATTGTCCTGGTGAGCCCAGAGTTGTTACATCTTGGTGTTAATATTCCAAAATGAGAAGGTAGGGGAGGTGAACAATAAGGGGACCATTTGAGAAGGTCTGGGAGAGAATGATGGCAACTTCCCTGGGTCAGGAAGATCCCCTGGAGGAGGAAATGGCAACCTATTCCAATATTCCTGCCTGGGAAATCCCATGGACAGAGGATCCTGGTGGGCTACAGTCAATGGGGTCGTAGAGCTAGACATCAAAGTGAGACTGAGCACATATGCCTAAGCTTAAAACAGGGAAACACACAAGGTGGGGGCGTGAAGGGCTCCAGGGGAAGGGGCCATGCAGCTGAGGCTCCACTAGGGTGGTCGGGTGAGTGCAGAGCTGACCTGGGGGGCAGAGGGGGATGGTGGGATGCAGGCGCCAGGGACGCAGGAGTGGGTGTAGAGGATTCACAGGGCAGTGTCTTCTTATGGCAGCTCATCGCTCGGGGCAGTCGTGCCACGAGTCTTGCCGGGTTCTCCCCAAAGCGGAGTCTGGCTGACCCCGATCCCGCTACCCTGCCGTACCTGGGGCCTCTTTTGTTTTGAAGTGATGCCCCTGGGCTAGCAGCTCACACAGGGCAGGATAAGGATGGTCCAGACAGAACCGGAAGGAAGGCACAGCTGATGAAATGGAACAAAGGGATAGTGGTTGGAAGCCTGAGTGACATCTAAATAGGCTGCAAATGGCCTTTTGGAGGGAACTCCCCTCGCTGTCATAATCTAAACCAGGACTGGACTAGGCGGGGTGGCCTGCCGGGGAGGTGAACCACGGGAGTGAGGGAGCAGGGCGAGGCCACCTCCCCTCTCCCTTCTCCCCCTCAGTGATCATCTCATCAGCCCACGAGTCACAGGGCTGAGGTTCACATGTGTTCTTTGTGTATTGCAGGACGATACTTGGATCCCTCACACTAGGTGTGTCCATTAAAGAGAGCTGACCTCTCCCTGAGGAAAGCCAGGGGTTAAACCTGCAACCATCAGCAAGTCTGGCAACAAAATAAAAGGAAGCCACATTCTCCATGAATGAAGGAAGGAGCAGGAGGAAGGTAGTCCCACCCCCGCCCCTTTTCTTTTTTTAAAACATGAGTAAGATCCTCAATATGTTTGAGATCATTTAGCAGATTTTCTGAAAGGGGCCGTGGGTCAGGAACCAACATATCATGGATGTAGAAACCACACTCCTCCCATATCCCCACCCTCCTCAACCCCAGAGATAGCAGGTTGGGTGTCATGGGGGTCTCTGTTTAGTTAACCATTAGCAATTCACAAATCCAGACCCCTGCACACTCAGTCCAGTCCTTGGGATGTTATTAGAAAATCCTATTTCTGGTCTGTTATGAAACAGAGGTTTTGATGTGCTGCCAGGTTTATGGGGAACTCTGGAAACAGAGCACTTGCTTCTCTAAGAAGCTGAGGCTGGTGGTGTTACATAAAGCTTTCCTAGCAACTCAGGTTTATCAGAGAATGTGAGGCTGCAGTGGAAAAAAAAAACAAAACAAGGAGTTAATGCAAAACATGAGCCAACCCACTATCCCTGTTTGCTCTGAGGCCAGCCAGCCCATTTGTGGAAGTGATTTTAACCCATGACACCCCAGGACTCCAAGCTGGCTCCAAGATTCAGCCCAAGAATACAAGCTCAGAGCTGAAAGACACCTTCAAAGGGCCTCACGAAATGCAAAGCAGCTCTTTTCACCTCTGAACCAATGGTTTATAGTGTGTGTTAGTCGCTCGGTTGTGTCTGACTCTTTGCGACCCCGTGGACTTTAGCTCACCAGGCTCCTCTGTCCATGGAATTCTCCAAGCAAGAATACTGAAAGTGGGTAGCCATTCCCTTCTTAAGGGGATCTTCCCAACCCTAGGATCGAACCCTGGTCTCTTGCATTGCAGGCAGATTCTTTATCATCTAAGCCACCAGGGAAGCCCGATTGCTTATTGAAATTCACACAAGCACATCTTCTCTGCCCTTCTTGGGGCTGCTCCCAGTTTCTCTGGGCACCGCAGAAACAAAAGGGGGCAAAGTCATGCAATGAATCTCTGCCAAGCTAAATATGCCTAATGGCGCAGCTTTGCATCTGAAGTCAATGGATGAGAGTCTCATTTCCGAACTCCTGGATCCAAAGTGATGCAGCGTAGGGTAGAATCCTTTTCTGCTGAGGGTTGCCCACTTCTGTGAGGTTTCTGAAAAGTGAATGTCTCATCAGTTGTTTTAAATCTCCCAGCACTGGGAGAGTAGGGGTGCTTGGGGGAGATCTGGGAGCTGAAACCACACAAAATCCCAGCGCAAAGTTGCAAGTCAAAGCCAATCACACTGATCATGGTCTGCTTACACGTGACAGCCCAAACTGCAGTGTTCTAGAGTGAGAGAGAACTATTCCCCGGTCATGAGGATGAGTGTGACATGCTGGACTGGGCAGGGGGCATATGTCAAGAGGGAAGATGGCTGAGTTGGAATTCAAGGGCAACAAGGAAAGGCAGTTGGAGAGGCCTGGTTCCCTGGAGGACAGCCCTCGATAAATCTACCCAGGGACTGAAGTTTCCCTGTCTGTAATGCCATTGGACCCCAGCTCAGCGCCCACCTCCTTGACAGTCAGCGAGAGAACCCTCACTTCATTTGGGAAGGAAAAGGATGACTTTCTGAAATCCCAGAGCCTCCTATCCCTGTAATGACAGTCACCCAGCTGGAGGATTGTTTTTCTTTACAGAAATGTGATTGGCCCAAATCTAGAGGGTCCATATTCCCCAGGCTTTCTTTGCTGAATCAAATGCAAAGGGCTGAAAAAGGCAAAAGCTACATGTTGGCCTTGAAACAAATAAAGAAGCAAACCCCAAGACATCCTAGTTGGATCTGAACTTGAATTCACCTAGTAGAAGGTGAATTGCTATTTTAGATAGTCCTTGAGACACCATCAACAATCCAGAAGCACTGAGATTCCTCTTAAAAGATTTCATTAAAAGTGAAAAAAAAAAAAAAAAAGATGGAGAACACCCAAGGAAGCCCACAGACCTGCCGAAAGAGGACAGAGGAGTCCAGCCCCAGCTCCTCGTGCCAATAGATCTGATTCTGCCTATTTAATCATCAGAAGAGGGGGAACCCTCTCCTCTGCAAAAGCCAGCCTGCCCCACCCACAGGTGGGGGAGCCTCCCTGCAGACCTAGGATGCTGGCGAGTGTCTGGTGGTAGGAAGTTGTCTGCACCCTGCCCCTGCGTGGCCATAATGAGCCCGTTTCAATTGAAATGAGATCAATACTACTCATTTTTTTCTTGCTGGCTCCCGAGTGATTCATGAATCTGAAAACTAGTTCATGAATCAGAGTTGGGGGGGGCAGGGCGGGGGCGGGGGAACATTTGTGCAGTCAGCGAACCTCGATTCCTTTCATGAACCCAGACATTAGTTGCATAACGCTTGCCTGCCTGCTGGTTGAAACCAGCCTTTTCGGAAGCAGCTTTTGGCTTCTACTTGTTCACCTATTCTTTTTCTTGAAAGGGAAAGAATGACCCTAGGCGCTGCTTGTGTGTGTGTCTGTCTCTCTCGGGGGGTATCTCCATACCCTTTGTCTGTGTAGCCCAGTGGGTGTGTGTGCCTGTGGGTGTGCACATCGTGTGTTTGTGCGTGTGTGTGTGTGTGTGTGTGTGTGAACCAGCAATGTATGACTAGCCGCGGGCCCTTTAAACCTGAATGGCAGCCAAGTTCATTTCTCAGCGGTGCTTCGTAAGGAAGCACGAGATGGGGCAGTTGGAAACCACAGCCCTGCGAGTGCTGATTACAGCCTGCGAAGGAAAATGAGATTTTTATCTCACAGGAATTCAGTTATAAAAATAAAATACAACGTCTGGCTTGATTCAGCGAAATGGACAAGCGCCGGGGCGTGTGTGCATTTCACAGAGATGCCGGACAAGAGGCATGACCTCAAACAGTGCGCTTCGAGCAAGTCAGAGGAGGTTGGGGGGGGCGGCTACAGGAAGGAAGTGGGAGTGGAGGTGTGTGTGTGAGAGAGAGATGGAGGGAGAGAGGGGGGTGGGAGGAGAGAGAGAGAAAAACCACCCTGCTGGCAAATGAGTGCAGCAAGGATGATGTCATTGGAAACAGTTGGAGGAGAGGGAAGAAAAACAACTCAGAGCTGGGCTAATCCTGTTTGCTGCCCTGAAGGGAATGGAAGGCAGCCAAGGCAGGGAGTTCTGGGAAAGCATATAAGGGTGCCAAACAGGCTTTGCCGCCAACATTAGGAACTGACAGCTTTGTTCTTTGTGACTTGGCTGCCCGCCAGAGGCCTCATTTCAGCTCTGCAGCATGATTACCCTGGACGGCCGCCAGCCCTGCGCTGAGAGCTCCTTTTCTTCTCCCCGAGCTTTTTTTTTTTTCCCCCCTCTTTCCCTTTGCCAAACATGCAGCAGTTACCATGGCAGTCGAAAGTAAAGTTTAAAAAAAAACACAACAAAGTAGGGAGGCACGCCTTCACCCAGATGTGCCAAGAAGCAGAGAGAAAAGGTAGTTAACCTAGTCGTCGGGCCTCTGACTGCAGGAGAGAACACGGAGGCTGACTGTCAAGCCCCGGGGAGGCGACTCCAGGATAAACAGAGAGGACCTGGCCTGGTTGTTGACAGAGAGGGGCTGGCTCCCAGGCCCTATTTGCCTTCTCTTTCTCTCTCCCTTTTCCTGAGGCATTGTAGAGTGCGTCATGTGAAACGGAAAATGTCATGATTTCCACTGGGAATGTGTCCACGGTTCTGAGAAAGCTCCAGAAACCCCGGTCCACCAGGCACTGAAGGGAGCAGGAAGGCGGGGAGAGGGTGTGGACGGTCACAGTGGCCCCCCAGTCACCGAGGCGAACCCGGGGTGGGCAGGTGGCCAGGTGGCCAGCGGCCACGGCTGAGGGGCTCTGCTGGTGGCTGTGCTGGGCGCCGGGGGTGTTGCAGTGGAGGGCACTGGGGGATTTGGTGCATTTGGGACCCCAGGCCCCAGAGTCCCATTGGGAACCCAAAAGCCACGGCTGATCCTTTGCGCCACTTGGAGGAAACCCACAGTTTTGCTTTACAAGGGGACTCTGTGATGAGTCCGGTGGCGCTATTTTTAACCGGGGTCATTTCCCACCTGCTTGGAAAGTGGAGCATCTCCTGGGAGGCGACACATCGTGACCATCGGCAAGTCTCCAGGCAGAGAGCTGCCAGGTTACATATGAGCGGGACTTGGTTGCCAGCCACCACCCCCCGCCCTGCCCAGAGCAGAATCTGACATCCCCACCCCCAGATGCTGGGAAGGGCCTCTTCTGGTTCTAGAAGTTTCTGCCACAAGGACCAACTTGGCCATTTCCTGGCTCCTTTATTTGGAAGAAGGCAAGGCCACAGCAGGGGCTGCTCTCACGGGCCTGCGGAGACCTCACTGTGAAACAGCTGATCATTTCCTTCCGATGCCCACCCCATCCCAACTCCAGACCCTCTGAAAGGGGCATTCACTTTCAGGAGCACGCGTGACCACCTCCTCGGTCCAGGGATGGAAGCAAAGGTGTCTAGGAGGATACAGCCCAAGGTTGGGTGGGGAGAAGCTCCAGGAGGGTCCCACCATCCTTACTCTTCTCCTCCTGCCTTTACCAAGGCCAGGCTGTCTTTCTCTGGCAGCCACATAAGGCTTCCTGGGAGGTTGGGAGCTTTGTCTTTTGGTGGGAAGTTCCCAAGGTAGGGTGACTCGGGCTCCCTTAGAGGGCACTTACCCTCACCCATCTTTGTGGGCAGAAGTCCCACACCTGGCTGCCACCCTGGCCCCCAGCCCCCACACACCCTGTCACCCCTGAGGAGAACACAGCCACGGGAGAGCTAGAGTGGGGGTTGGCGGCGGGTGGGCTCCTGTCCAAACAGCCCCCATGAGCTCAGGCTTCAAGAGGACAAGCGGAACCCAGGAGCACGGGAGCTGGAGGCCTGCAAGAGACACGTTTTCACTTGCAGTTGGAGACAGAGCAAAGGAAAGCTGATTGGGGGCCAGTTTCTTACAAATTAGAAAAGGAAGGGGCTGCTTGGGTTTGAGAGCTGAATCTCAAATTCTGTGCCGTCCCCTGTTCTTAACTGGTGACTCAGAACTAGGCCCATTCCCTGATGGGAAGAAAGGCCATGGCGTTTGCAGCTGATGCCAGTCCCAGGCCTGGCGAGGCCCCGTCCCTGTGCTCTGAGATGTTGCGAATGATGGAAAACACTCCCTGATGGGTTTCTAAAAGCCACCCTGAGTCAGAGGCTTCCATGCCTATTTTGGTCCAAGATTGACCTAGTGTCGCAGTATGTCTGAGCAAATGAAACCCCATGATCGCTGACCCCGAGGACTCAAGCCTGCCTCCTCGGGTGCAGCCTGGAAAGCCGGCCTCTAGCAGGGATGTCTGAACCTGCCCTTCCCACGCCAGACGACAGTAGAAACCTGACTTCCTGGGCCTAGTTTTTGGAGATCTGGCCTTCTTGCCTACAGTCTGAAAGTAGAGAAGGATGAGGTTAGGAGGAACAGAGTATCTTCTGGGGAAAGCAGAGGGCTCCTGGACACCCCTCCAGCACCTCCAGTGGCCGATGGGTACGAGGTCCTGCAGAGGGAAGGGAATTCACTTCCCCTAGGGGCCTCCTCTTGTCACAAGATCCATGGATTTGACCTAGCATGTATGAAACAGCAGAAAAACCATTACCCTCACTTACAGATTAATGTAGGTTTCCTATTGGGTTTGTCAGGCAGACAGAGACAGAGAATCCTAGGGGATTTTTTTTTTTTTCCCCTGAGAAACCAGGAGAAAGCAAAAGCAGATCTGCACAGTGGGGAGGGTGTGGAGGTGGGGATGAATGCATTTTTAGCAGCTGCAGAGGTCTAAAGCCAGGACAGTATTTGCAACCAGCTTACCTGCTCAAGTTCTCCTGTGATCTTTCAGTTCTGCTGCTAGTCTTTCCCCCTTGTTAAAGAAGCCCAATTTAATTTTTTGCTTCACCCGCATGGTAAACATAATCACATACAGACATTAAGCCTGCACTAGAAAAATCAATGTACAGAGAGATTCCGCCTTTGCCTTTGGTGGTATCAAGACTTTACTGCTATAAATAGAAAGCATTTAAAATATTTCTCTTTGTAGATAGACAAGTGAAACTCATCACTAGCTTTCTAGCTAGAGAGAAGCCTTTGTGTGTTTAGGGAAAGTCAAGGACCAGAAATTCAGATAAAGCTCTGATATGGAGTCCTGGGCCTGTTGGCTTGTTAAGTGAAAGATGCTAGGATGATCTTCAGAATACAATGGTTGAACTTGAGATGCTGGCTCCAAAGTGCTGCTTTAATGAGCCACCTTCATAAATGTCCTTTTAGCTCCACCCAGTTGGATTTGGAGGCTGGCTCATACGGTAAAAAATCTGCCTGAAATGTGGGAGACCCAGGTTTGATCCCTGGGTCAGGAAGATCTCCTTGAGAAGAGAAAGGCAACCCACTCCAGTACGCTTGCCTGGAGAATCCCATGGACAGAGGAGCTTGGCGGGCTACAGTTTGTGGGCTCACCAAGAGTCAAATACGACTGAGTGACTAACACTTTCAGAGGGGCTTGGAGAGCCTGAAGGCTGCTTCAGGTGAAGCTATTTCCAGAAGGAGGGGTTAGAAAGTTTGCCATTTGGAAAACCAGTGTTGAAGCGTTTTAGAGACTCGGGGGTTTGCACTCACGTTTGGATTTGCATAAAACTTGCACGTTCCTGGTCCCCGCCATCGGAAGATGGATCAGAAGACACCCACATATGTGCATATCTGGGCCATCGTTCTTCAGTTCTCGCCACACAGACACCCCTAGGGTTCGTCCACAGGTCCGTCATTTCTGCCCCGATAGCTTGTCCCACCTGCGCAGCGATGCCTCCCACCACAAGAAGGAGGGAGGAGGAGCCCCACCAGCCTGGTGTGTGAGGCACACTCGTCCTGTGTGTGGCCCTTCCACCATCAGCCACAGGGATGTCTGCTGTCATTCGACTGGCCGTTCAGGCTGACTGGCCCGGGCAGGGAAGGTCTCACTGTAGCAGCAGCACCTTTGACCTTAGTCTCTAGGGTCTTCTGCAGGCTCTGGAGCCATCTCCAAGGTGGGCCTGGAGTGACACCACGGGGACACACAAAACCTTTCTGGGCCCTGGCTCCTTTCCCCCAAAACCCCAACCCAGAAGCCTGGCAGAACTATCCTGGGACTGCCAGCTGGGCACCGATTTTTAGCCTGTTTCCTGGTCCTCTTCTATTTATACTCAAGAAGGCATCTATGAAAACCAGGAATGTTGTTTCTTGCCACAGAGCGAGTTCTGGGGTGAAAATCTATGCTGAGGTCACCCTTGGCACTTGCATTGGCCTGTTTGCAATAAAGCTGGGACAGGACCTGAAGGGGAAGGAATGTTTGTGTCACTTGTCTGCATATAGGGGCCATGGGGCTCTGGAGGCCCAGGTGAAGGGGTTTCTTAGTCTCCTTCCCCGGGTGCTGGGGTCCCTGGTGTGGCTCCAGGGTCTGGTACTTCCTCTAGCCCGGGGCCAGCTTCTCAAGCCCCTGAGTGAACAGGGAACCTGGGGGTCTTGGGTGAGCCACAGACTTCTTTCCCCACTAGGGTAGATGACATCTCCAAAGCCCCTGAGGTTTCCATTATCCAGGGAGAGCTGTGGTGGAGACACTTAACAAATAATCAATAGCGCATGGTGATGCATGGCCCAGCCGCGTAACAGGGGTAGCAGATGCCATCCACACTCCAAGGAGGGACAGCACCTCCTGGCTCTACCAGTGATGGGGCTGGCCTCTCAAAGTCTGTACTGCTGGACCGAGGGCTCGGTTTCCATACATTCAACACGGGCAGACAGGACCAGACTACAGAAGCACACCATCCCATGGAAGTGCAATGTTATCTAAGCAGATATCTAAGTTCTGGTTTGCCAACGTGTGTGGAAGAAAAGTTATGCCCAACCTAGATAGCATATTCAAAAGCAGAGACATTACTTTGCCGACTAAGGTCCGTCTAGTCAAGGCTATGGTTTTTCCAGTGGTCATGTATGGATGTGAGAGTTGAACTGTGAAGAAGGCTGAGCACCAAAGAATTGATGCTTTTGAACTGTGGTGTTGGAGAAGACTCTTGAGAGCCCCTTGGACTGCAAGGAGATCCAACCAGTCCGTTCTGAAGGAGATCAGCCCTGGGATTTCTTTGGAAGGACTGATGCTAAAGCTGAATCTCCAGTACTTTGGCCACCTCATGCGAAGAGTTGACTCATTGGAAAAACTCTGATGCTGGGAGGGATTGGGGGCAGGAGGAGAAGGGGACGACCAAGGATGAGATGGCTGGATGGCATCACGGACTCGAAGGACGTGAGTCTGAGTGAACTCCGGGAGATGGTGATGGACGGGGAGGCCTGGCGTGCTGCTATTCATGGGGTCGCAAAGAGTCAGACACAACTGAGCGACTGAACTGAACTGAAGTGAACATGTGTGGGGCCAAAGGTGCCTTCCGTCTTTCCTCTGGGTCCTCCCTGGAACCTGGCAGGACACAAATCCTGGCTGGAAGCACCAGAAATCTCTTCTTGATGGACTGAACATTGAAAGAAGGGATGAGATGTAATCTTTGCCACATGGTCTGGGTTCAGAGAGGTCCCTGCAATGAGCTCCAAATTCCAGTTCTTCAGAAAAATCAAGCTTAGCCGTACAGAAGGCCCCAAATGCATGTGGTCTCAGGGCCACATCTACCCACGAAACAATTGCAATCCATGGGCTTACTCAGCCATCCACCATTCCAACTAGAACAAAGCCTGCAAGAACACCTGAGAGGGACCCACGTGGAGACATTGTTTGCTTATGGCCCAAACCCAGAGCATTGAATTCTGCAAACGGTTGCTTTTATGGCAGCAGTGAGCACAATAGTAATCGAGAGGCTGGAGAGTTTGGTTTTTTGTTTTTAAAGATGATGAGAAAAGTCTCTACTATTTCAGCGAGAATGTATCCTTGTGGCTGGTGTAGATTTTTAGCCAAGTGAAACTGTATGTAATCAGGAAAAGACAAACATGTATATTATCTACATCCCCTTCTAACTGCGTGAGATAACGTAAAACTGCCGGAAGTATCAAGCGAAAAGAATAAAAGCGGTCTGTTCAACCCCTGGCATGTCCTCCCCTGTCAGTTCTAGAAACACCCTTTGGCTGATAAGGGTGGACAGACAAGGAAACACACACCCAGCTCTGCACCTTGTCATACGCTGGGCCAGTGTTCTGTTTCCCAAGTCACAAAGCACCTTCATCTTTGAGTCAGATCTACTTTAGTTTACATCAGGCGAGTGAAGTGGCTACAGCAGAAGTCGCAGGTTGGCTTCGGCCGCCAGGATTTTGCCCAGTTTGTGCGCCTTTATGATGCATCACCTATATGCAAGGCCACAGGGAAGGCAATGTGACCTAAGGGAGCACGCGATTGAGCGTGTGTGCGCGTGCTCCGTCGTGTCTGACTCTTGTGACCCCATGGACTGTAGCCTGCCAGCCTGCTCTGTCCAGGGGATTTTCCAGGCAAGAATGCTGGAGTGGATTACTATTTCCTCCTCAGGGGATCTTCCCGACTCAGGAAAAGTACCGTGTCTCCTGCAGCTCCTGCATTGGTGGCAGATTCTGTACCACTGAGCCACTCGGAAATTGAACAGGGGCTAAGAAAAGTGACGGGCTTCCCTGGTGGCTCAGAGGGTAAAGCATCTGTCTGCAATGCCAGAGACCTGGGTTGATCCCTGGGTGGGGAAGGAAACAGCACCCCATTCCAGTATTCTTGCCTGGAAAACCCCATGGACAGAGAAGCTTGGTAGGCTACAGTCCATGGGGTTGCAAAGAGTCGGACACGACTGAGCGGCTTCACTCTCATCTTCTTTTAGAAAAGTGCTAGAGCAGCATGCCTCGATTCTTTGGGAGAATTCTGATCTGTAAGTGTGACCTCTGATAAAGGAGAATGGTGTCCAGCCTGCAGGTGATTCCTACCTGATCCCCAGGTATGGTAGGGCAGGACCATGGTCCTCATCAACCGTACCCCCAGAGACATTTATTTCACACCCTGCACAACAGTCCCTGACAACATAGCCCTGCCTGGCTCCAGGACAGACCTCGCCCTCCTGTGGCAGCAGTGGGTGGGGAGGAGGGGCTTGTCCATGACACAGTTAAAACCAGAGACAGTGGGCCTGACTCTCAGGGAACACACGGCAGCTACTTTTTTGGTCTGTTTTATTCTTGGGACTTATTTCATTTTTTCACTTTTTGATTGCCATGCAGGGCATGCAGGATCGAACACATGCCCCCAGAGCAAAAGCACGGAGCCTTAACCATTGGATCACCAGGGAAGTCCTTGCAGCTCTGTTTTAAGCCAGACATACTTGAGGCTATGTATGGAAGTTTGTCGGTTAGCTGGATGTACCTGGGGGCTGCCCTGGTGGCTCGCATGATAAAGAAGCCACTGGCCAATGCAGGAGACCTGGGTTCGATCCCTGGGTCAGGAAGATCCCCTGGAGTAGGCAATGGCAACCCACTCCAGTATTCTCGCCTGGAGAATTCCATGGGTAGAGGACCCTGGAGGGCTGCAGTCCACGGGGTCGAAAAGAGTCGGACTCAACTGAGGGACTGAGGACGCATGGATGTATCTTAGAGGGAGGGAAGTTCATCCAGCTTGGGGAGCTGGGGCCTCCTACAGACCAGAGAATGTGGCTTCTAAGCCGAGGACAGGTCACTCAGGTAACCTCGGCATGTCTGCTTTCTTGGGGGGCAGCCCTGCTGAGGTGCAGGCTTACCAAAGCACAGGCTTCCAAGAGCCCCCGCCTCCCCGCAAGAAGCCTTGGGCACTCAGAGGCTGCTTCCCAGAAATGGCAGGGGAAGCCCCAGACTGCAGGCCCTGGAGCAGACTGTCAGTAATGCCTGGGATCTTTACTGGAGAAGCATGGAGAAGGAATGGGTCAAGCTGGCCAGGAAACTGCCAGGAGGAGGCCCACTCCCCACCCCACCCCCCTAAAGCTCCTTACAATGCACATGCCACTATTTCCAAAAGGTGCTCAAAGATGCGATCTCAATCAGGGGAGGGTCCATCTTTACCACACACCCTTTTCTGATGTTTAAAACCAAACTGCTGGAAACATGAAGATAAAAGGAATCACCAGAAACTAAGGACGAACTGGTCACCCTCCAGCTCCTTGCATAAGCCCACATCGGCTCTGACATGGGCGGTGATGAAGACCTTGCCAGGCAAATCCTCTGATGCCTGCATTGATCTGATTCTTTCACTATCAAAGGGGAATGCTGTAGGACCGGCAGGAGGAGAGAAAATAGAAAGAACCAGAGTGATTAGGAAAGACTAGCAGTGTTTCCCCGTTGCTGAGTCACGCTTTTATAAAGACCCAGGTCTGAGACCTTCAGTTCAGTTCAGTCGCTCAGTCGTGTCCCACTCTTTGCGACCCCATGAATCGCAGCACGCCAGGCCTCCGTGTCCATCACCAACTCCTGGAGTTCACTCAGACTCAAGTCCATCGAGTCCGTGATGCCATCCAGCCATCTCATTCTCGGTCGTCCCCTTTTCCTCCTGCCCCCAATCCCTCCCAGCATCAGACTCTTTTCCAATGAATCAACTCTTCGCATGAGGTGGCCAAAGTACTGAAGTGTTCAGCTTTAGCAGCATTCCTTCCAAAGAAATCGCAGGGTTGATCTCCTTCAGAATGGACTGGTTGGATCTCCTTGCAGTCCAAGGGACTCTCAAGAGTCTTCTCCAACACCACAGTTCAAAAGCATCAATTCTTCAGCACTCAGCCTTCTTCACAGTCCAACTCTCACAGCCATACATGACCACAGGAAAAACCATAGCCTTGACTAGATGGACCTTAGTCGGCAAAGTAATGTCTCTGCTTTAACTGGTAACAAATGATGAAAATCTCACCATTGCCCTTTCTGGCATCTTCACTTGGAACAAATGCAAGAATGAATCTTTTTTTATATATAAGCATCTATGGGATTCGCTGGGGCTTCCCTGATGGCTCAGCGGTAAAAATCTGCCTGCAATGCAGGAGATGTGAAAGACTCTAGTTCAATCCCTGGGTGGGGAAGATCCCCTGAAGGAGGGAATGACAACTCACCCCAGTATCCTTCCTGCAAATGTCATGGACAGAGGAGACTGGCAGGCTACAGTCCAAAGGGTCACAAAGAGTCGGGCATGACTAAGTGACTGAGCATACACACACACGGTGTTCATTAGAACTCACAAAAATATTTAAATATTTGATTGATCCTTAGAATCAACCATCACAAAGTTAGATTAGCGTTGTCGATGGTCATTTCAAATTTTCAAAGGAAAAATGTTCTCTGTACACCTGCGGCATGGCAGAATGTACACCTGTGTTGAGGTGTTGGGACAGAAAGGGACCCTGACCTGGACAGGAAGCCCCAAGCCCAGGGCCTCGTTGGGGGTGGTCCTCCCGCTCTGCTCTCCCCTCCATTCTGTCTGGCTCCAACCAGCATCTCTGTTCCTGCATCTTTCTGGTTGCTGATGGCTCAGACTTTCTCTCCCATTTCCAGGCCTCCCTGTGGAAATCCAGTTTCTTGGCCTGTACTCTCGAATATTTCACAGGACACAGTGGACACAAGGCTGTTGCTGCTCCAGACCACCAAGGACAACCTCCCTGGGGACCCTGCTCTCCCATGTGCGCAGAGTTCCCGGGACTGCGGCCCCTCAAGTCTGAAGGCCTCCTTTCATCAGTACCCACTGCCCCAGGGCTTGGGGAAACAGCAGAGTGCCAGGTGCCTGCTCCCAGGAGCTCCAGCGGGTGGGGAATCAAGAAATCAGGAGGCACACCTGTGAGCCAGGGAAGACTGCCCAGTGCTAACTGCCTCGCAGAGAAGCAGGCTGGAGGAGAGGGCACCAGGCAGTCAAGGAGGGCTTCTCTGGGGAGGTGACTTAAGACTCGGAGAGAAGAAGCCAGCTCTGCAAGTTCTGGAAAGCAGCATTTCAGAGGGAAGGTGGCTGGTCTAGGGCCTCAGGGAGCAGGATGCGTGAGAAAGAGACAGGATGAGGGAGGTAGTGGGAGCAGGTCAGACTCTCCATAACGGCTCTGAACAGGCTGGGACCCCAATTGTTAGCAGCCTTTAGGAAGGGCGGTGAGGGTGTGGTTTACAAGGTAAGATATCATTTTGGCCTACACATGGGCAGGAAGCCCAGCGGGGAGGTGCCTTCTGGGGTCCCAGCGAGACAGAGGGCTCTGGCAAGGTCATGGTAGCAGCTGCACAGGGCCTCGGCCACACCGGGGACCCGCAGCAGCGGATGTGGGCGGAGCCTCCCCGCATGACACCCTTGAGGGTCCTCCTGCCTCTACTCCATTCCTGGCCCCACCCACCAGCGGCCCATCCAGCTGATCCTGGCTCCATCTCTAGGTGTCTCGTCCCAGCTCTTCCTTGGCGCAATGGCTTGAGGGACAGAACGTGCCTCCTGCTTAACTTGGCTCTCGGGTACCCACCCTGGGTCCCATCCATGCAGGCAGATCTCACCAGGCCTGGCCCAACAGGTGGGGAACGCTGCCGACCAAAAACCAGGAGACAAGGGTTGAGGTGAGACTAGGAAGGAGGGAAGAGATCCGTCCACTAAGAGAAGGGTGAGAGAAAAATGAGATGCTTTTCCACATTGGTACCCAGAGGCTGTGAGTCTAGAATGATCTATAGAATAATGATAACTACTGCCCTTGCTGAGTGCCATCCTGTGCTAGAGCTGGGCAGGCACTGGGTATCCTCTGATCTCACCATTATTGTAAGGTGTGGGACTGTCCCCGAATGACAAGTGGGGAGGCTGACCTCAGACAGGTTTAGAAACCCATGCCTGGCCTGTTTCTGCAAAGCCCAAGTCCTCTTCCTTACAGAAGTTCCATCAAACAACTTGGACAGGTGGGACTGTGTCAGAGTGTCTTTGCACCCTTTTCCTAAAGAGAATCCACGGAAGGAAGCTGGTCTCAGGCAGCTTGGACCACAGACAGCATCAACCCCCGTGTGTTCCTTTGTCCTGGTGTCTGTGTTTGTGTTCATGGGCTTTTGAGGCTTTTTTCAGGCATATTTGTCTTTCCTGTTTGCCTCAGATTCTCAGCTTCTCGGGGGAGGGACTGAACCATATATTTCTTGTTTCCTGTTCCCCAGCTCTGGGCTCTGCACCCTGTATCCAGGGACCACGCAATGGATGTTATTGACGGGCTGACTCAGGCCCTGTCTGCCCACATGAGCCATTTTGAGCAGCTTTGACTGAAATCCGAACAGAGTCAGTTAAAGCCGAATAAGCAGTCTGGTCGATTCCCTCCTCCCTCCCCACCCCTGCTCCAAGTGCAGCCAGGAGATGCGGGTCTGCCTCCTATCGGATCTCTCCTTCATGAAGGAAGACAAGGCTGCAAACACCCCAGATCCTCCCGGAAAAGCAGCTGGCACTCTCCCTGCCACTGGAACCTGTCCAGTGGATCCTGATTCTCCAAAGTGACCTGGGTCAAGGCTTGTGATGGCCATCTTCCCACCATTCTCGCCATCTCCACCTGACAAATAGCCCTGCACATCTGCTCCTTGCCCAACAGAAAGGAACAGACCCAACCTGGCTCTCTGTGACCCTTTCCCGTCCTTCTGGGAAGTGACAGGGAGGAAGGTGATTCTTAAAAAAAAAAAAGAAGTCTGTGATTACCCAAGAATTTATCCACTTGGTCCTTTAAGGAATGCTTGAACAAAGTACAGATTTCATCAGGAAATTAAATTGGCTACAAAACAGGTCTAAGTATGTTCACTGGGTCAGACTGAAACCATGTAACTCAGATTGGAACTTGAACCCACAGTCGGGATCACATCTGGTCTTGGGACTTAATGAAGCTCAGGTTCTTGATGTCTCATTGCAGAAAGAATTCAGTGAGAGACAAGAGTGATGGGTAAGAAGTGAATTTATTCAGAGAAAAACATACTCTACAGACAGAGTGTGGGCTATCTCAGAAGATGAGAGGCCCTGAAATATGTGATGGTTAGTTTTCACAGAATGGGTACTTTCATAGGCTAATGAGTAGGAGGAGTATTCAAACTATTTTGGGGAAGTGGGGGGAGATTTCCAGTAATTGGGCGACCACCCATTTTTTGGTCTTTGATGGTCAGCCTTGGGACTGTTGCTGGTGGGTGTGTCACTTAGCTTATACTAATGTATTGCAATGTATTACAATGAACATAGGATGATTCTCAAGGTCTAGTGATTCATCTCCCATCTTGGACTGTTCGGTTGTAATCAGTTTGTGTCATGCCCTTGAGTTATGTCATTCTTTTAAAGGTTGTGCCCTGTCCCCTTCTGTCCAGTTTTAGGAACTTTAAATCCCCAAACTCTATTTTTTTTAGAGTTTAAAAGAAAAGAGAATATTAATAGGAAAGAGAAAATAAAACACACAAACATATTTGCTTGGGAGCACATCAAGTGTCTCTGATACAAACTGGTCATATTGGTTGAATCTTGGAAGAGGAACGCGTGTCTGGAGACAGGAGTGGGAGGGAGACTTTTCCCAATAAAGCTCTGGAATATTTTCAATCTTGCTAACATGACTTACATAACTTATTTAAGAAGCAGAGATACAATATTTTTTTAAGGCAAAACAAGAAAAGCAGAGAGATAGAGACATGAATTTATCCAAGCTCTGAACCACATCAACAAATGATAGAAAACAGGCCATCACAATGAGGACCCCATCATACTCAGATGTCAGGGAGCATGTTCAAATAACTTTTTCTATAGGGATCAACTCTTTAACACATGCTGGGTGCTTTCATCGTGCTCCATCGGGCACAGGCAAGAATGGATGGATGGCTAATCTTACAGGAAGGAAAAGTGGTGAAGGTGGGTGGGTTGACCCCAACCGTTGTTTGTGACCTAAGAGAATCCAGAGGAAACAGAGAGGAAGCAGGGGCAAGGGGCCGAATAATCTCTCCCCAGTTGGCATCCCCAAGTCCGCCTTTGAACAGTCCCATCTTAGACCAGTCTGCCTCAGGAGTCCATTGCTTTGGGCTCGGTGCGGAAGGCAGGAAGAGAATTTAGAAACAAGGAAGGGAAGAAAAAGATCAAGATGAGAGGCAAGAGCAGGCAATCAAGGACATCGGTAAAGGGTGAGGACACAGCAGTGGGAGGTGGGGAGGGTTCCCTTTCACCTCAATCTGCCTGACCCCTCCTGCAGTCAAAGCGAGCTTGTAACAGCCTGCAGGCCAATTCTTTAGCCTTCTACGAAGAGCCTCTCCTGCAGCAAAGGTCAGATGCAATGGCTGGTTCCCAGCCATCCCTGGGGCCTCCACATACTTCCAGTTCTCAGGCAGCTCCTCTACTCCCAGGTGAGGGCGAGCCACCTGCAGAGAGGGGAAAAGAACTCTGCATGGAGGCAGGAATATTCCAGTCAAAGCAAGTCTCCTCTTCCCTTTTTCTAAGAACTGTCAGCTTCAAGGTGGCATCACTCACGAGCTGCTTTCCATTTACAGATAAAAAGAGAAGGGAGAGAGGAGAGAGAGAGAAGCACAGATGTGAATTACTGGGTACGGCTGAGTGGCTCCCCTACTGAGCCTGTTGCTATGGCAACATCCTCTGGTTGTGGACCACTTTGGGGAGGGTTGGGTGCAAAGAATTGCAGAGAAGCATCGTGGAAACAGCAGTGTGAGTTTGGGCCTAGGCTTTCTGTATTTCTGGAATCATTCTTAGTATAGATGCATTTTTTTTTCTTTTACCCCTGCATATTCAGCAGTCGTGAAGCATGTCCAAAACTCACACTTTCTAAAATGGAAGGCATATTCCTGTCTTCTTTTCCACACTTACACCTTTCCATCATTCAGATTTGTCTCTCTAGGCCTGTCTTCTCTAAGTAAAGCAAGAGGATGTTGGATGTCTCTTCCAAACATGCTTCATTATACTTGCCTATACAAGATTGCTGTATTTAACTTTGCGTCTATAAGATGAACTTACTAGGTCCGTCATAATTATACCCTGAGCATCATCTTTGTTCTGCACCTTCATCCCATGGTGACTGTTCCAGGATGGGAGGCATTGTGAGAAGGCCAAGCTCTGTCTTTGCAAGGTCAAGAACCCGGGCAAGTTTATTGTGGGGGGTGGTGGTTAAGGAAAACAACTTCATTGTCCTTGTAGATCTTAGATATGAAGAGGCCTAAGTCACAGTCTGGTCATCCAATCTGTTATGTGGTGGTCCAATTTCTTTTTGAACACCTCTAGGACTGTTACCTCACCCCCTCCAGACAAGGCCTCTGCAATTACTTAGCAGTTTCCTTCTGAAAAATGCTCAGAGTGTTGGTTTTCTCTCAGAGCTGCAGTCTAACTGGTACGGGTTGGAGTTCAATGCAACCAAGCAAATGATTGCCATGGCAGTTACATTCCTTCCCAGCACCTCCTTCTTACTAAACAGAGCGACAGCAGGGCTGAGCAAGAGGGAGGTGTGGCAGGTGCCAAACACCATTCACCCAGGCCTGGGTTTATGACCCTACTTGGGATGGGGGAGCCTACATAGACTATTCCTTGAGGTTACAGCCGTGTTACAGCAGGTACTGGCACAAACAGCAGTAATAACAATACCATAACCACCATTTATGGAGTATTTATATACATCAGGTCTTATCAGAGATGCTTTATAGTTATGATTTTATGTAACTGGCTAGAAAGTGGCAGGATGTCAGTCTTGGCTCACCTGGTTTCAAACCCATGCTCTTTTCAACACTGTTCACTAAGCCCCTGAGTCATCAATGCAATTGACAAATATTTATTGAGGACCTACCATGACAGGCACTGCTCCCAGTGCTCAGGAAAGATCAGCAAATAAAACCGAGATCCTGGACCCTGTGGGAGATGAGGGAGAGTGCGATGGAAACAAGAAATCCTGAAGAACAAAAATTAAAACCCAAGTGGGAGAAGAAGGACCAGAGATGCTGGGGCAAGGCAGGGTGGGGCAGATGACACAGGCGAGTTCAGCGGAGATCAGAGTGGGGCCACCAGGAGGGGAGGTCAGAGGCAGTGCTCAGTGAAGGGCTCTCCTGGGACTAGGTGGGAGAGAGTTCTGGGTAGCAAGACCAGGGAGGGCAGAGGCCCTCCAATGGGGTGTTTCTGACTTGCGGGAACATCAAGGATGCTGCGGTGGCTAAAGCAGAGTGAGTGAAGGCAGAGACATGGTTTGGGACAGAGTGTAGGTGGGTGTGATGAGGTCAGCTACTCCATGTGTGAGCCGCAACCTCTGCAAGATTCTGCACAGATGTCTCACCAGCCACCTTCTACTTTCCAAGGGTCCCTCTGGCAGCGTGTTGATGTATAGGGGGAGAGGGTGGTGGTGCCAGGTGACAGCAGTGGAGGGAATGGGGAGGGGCTGGACCCTCAATGTATTTTCAGGAAATACATTTTCAAGGGTCTCCTGACAGTTCAAAAGCAGGGTATCAGGGAAAGAGGGAGGTCAAGGATGGCTCTGAAGTTTGGGGCCTGAACAGCTGGAAGGAAATAGTCTCTACTCATTCCCCACCACCCCTGTCTCCCACCCAGCTAAGATGAGGAGGCTATGGGTGGGGTGGGGTGGGTATGGGCAGAGGGGAGCCTGGCTGTGAGGGTAAGGAGCCGGGTTCAGGCATGTTGAGTTTAGGGCATCTGTTAGCCCCACAGAGATGTCAAGAAGGCCTTTGTATGTATTTTGAATGTGGAAAGTATTTTAGGACATCCATAAAAAAGTATGACTTTCAAGAGTTTAGATGGGGAACCTCCCTTGGCAGTCCAGTGGTTAAGACTTCACCTTCCAGCACAATGGGTGAAGGTTCAATCCACAGCCAAAAAACCAGAACATAGAGCAAAAAATGTAAGAAACTCAATAAAGATTTAAAATTCTTCTGTGTACCAACCATCTTATATTTTAAAAATTGAGATTTTAGGGGTAAGCTTCAATCATCAGGGGAACGAAAACAGGTATCAAACTCCTTGTTTCCCAGAAGGCTCCTCATGGATGAAGTCTCATAGTAATCGGTACAATAGATTTTACGGACTGAGATGGGCAAGGAAAAAGGAGAGAAGTAAACCAGAAGCAGGAGAGGAAGCTGCTCTGGGGTGAGTAATTCTTGTTCCAGAGAATCACAAGCTGGCCAGATGCATTCAAAGAAACATTATGTCTAAGGAATCCAGTGAACTGAAAACAAGTACTTTAGCTGAGTGGGCTTCCCTGGTGGCTCAGATAGCATAGAATCTGCCTGCAGTATGGGAGACTCGAATCCAGTCCTTGGGTTGGGAAGATCCCCTGGAATAGGAAATGGCAACCCACTCTAGGACTCTTGCCTGGAAAATCCCATGGACAGAAGAGCCTAACGGGATACAGTCCATGGGGTCACAAAGAGTTGGACACGACTGAGACTAACACTTTATCTGAAGGAATAATCCAAGTCTTATATACAGATCTGGAAGTGAAAAGCCTGATTAACTTCACATCAGGTTAACGAAACTCTTGGGAACCAACAACCAGAACTTCACCAGAGGGCCCCGAGGTGAATTCATGGTCCTTCTTGCCCTGACTTCAGCAGGAAGGAGTGGCAGACTTCTTGTTCCTCTGTCTGCCTCCATGCCAAATTTATATTCAAGTGTTCCTAAACTTCTTGGCTCATTACTACAAGTCTCAGACAAAGGACAGGGCTGTTGGGCTATGGTTGGGGCTCCCTTTTTAGGTCACTGCCTTTCCTCCTGGTGCTTCCCAGGTGACACTAATGATACAGAACCCACCTACCAATGCAGGAGACATAAGACACTCAGGTTCGAACCCTGGGTCAGGAAGACCCCCTGCAGGAGGGCATGATGATTCACTCCAGTATTCTTGCCTGGAGGATCCACGGACAGAGGAGCCTTGTAGGCTGCAGTCATGGGGTCACAAAGACTCAAGCATGACAGAAACGACTTAGCACGTACGCACACATGCCTTTCCTCCTGGAAACGGAACTGCTCTGTGTGGCTTTTGATATTTCTACTTTTTGATGCATGGAAATAAATCTCATCAGTTCAGATCTTGGGAAATCACCAGCCAGGGCTATGAAGTTTCAGGTATAAAATAATCATGGGAACGTTGAGAAGAAGTCGCTCCCTTGAAGTCTGAGCAAAGTTCATGAAGTTCATATAAAATGCCCAGAGGAGTCTTCCTGGTGAGGCAGAGCTGAGACTTTAACATGACAAGGTAGGTTTTTCAGTCTTGCTGGAGAAAACTGGGTGCCTTGCCATGGAACCCACTGCAGATGTGTGCTCATCTCTTTCTCTGTCTTGGGCTCTGGGTTCTATATATAAAACCTCTCTTCATCATTACCAGCAGAGTTTATGATTAGAGCTGGGATCTGTGTGCATTGAGTTAAACAAAGACTGTCAGGGCCCTCATGGGCACTGGCTGGAGTTCTTGGATGAAAAGTGCCTCTATGACGTCATCTTGGCCCTCTCACACATCATCCTGGTGTTCCGTGTGCTTCTGGGTGACAGCCTCCATCACCAGAAGCCTGCTTAGAACAGGGAAGTGGGTTTGTAGGCTCCCAAAGAACAAGGGGCTTTACCTACAGAGAGTGATGGGCCTCTGACCATATACACACACACACACACACACGCACACACCATTCTACTTGAGTATCAAATGTCCACTGACATTACTCACAATACTACTATATCTGGAAACCTATCAAAACCATTCCATGTGATAAACAGTAACTGTGCTACACTTCATGTACTACAGTGATAACTATCCATTTGTATATCGCTTTCCTCACCAAACTGTGTGTCCCTTAATGACAAGGGTGGGGGCCTTTCAACTTTACATCCACAGTCGGAAGTCCTCAGCGCAGTACACAGTGATTGCCTGCTAAATACTGATCAAATGAATGGGGAAACTGAGGCACAGGTCTTGAGACCCAAGTCTGAATATAAGCTCAGGATTTTCCTTTGCAGACTAGTGCTTTTGCCAGAGGCTGGAGGAAAGCTTGAGCTCCAAGCTCTGCAGGATCCGCAGAGAATTTTTCCTAAGCTTATTTCTAAGAAGGGGCCAAGGAGCTGTGTGTCTTTTCCCCCTGGAGCCAGACGTTTATGCCTCTGCCCTGTGGATGTGGTCCATCCACCATGGGGAGTGCAGCATCCCTGCGGTCTGTTCAGCGCATCACATTCACGGCTGTTCCCCCACCCCCACGACAGGAGGGGAGAGGCTGCCACACTGGCAGACTGTTCTACTCCTCCTGCCGGGGGTCATGCTTTGAAAATATCTCTAATTTTGTTTTCATAGCTTGTTAACCTTTTCCTTCCCAAAACAATGCCTGTGTTTGTTTTGGCTTCTTTCACGGACAGAGGACGGGTCTGAATTGGATGCACAAAAGCATTTTTTCCCTTAATCTCGTTACAAGCGCTCCTCACTCTTGAATTCTTCCCAGGGCTTGCTTGCTGTGAAGTGATTTCCTCTTGGAATTGGTTTTTCTGTTTGTGAAGCTGGGCGAGCAAGTATGTTTGGTTTTGTAGGGAAACAGGGAGAGACAGCAAAGACAAAGGCGAAGAAAGCGAAACCCAGCAATCCAGGGATGTGTTGGGGAGTTCTCATATTAATGGGACCCAGCCTAAAATCTCTGCCGCTCGGAGCAGTGGTATCCAAATTCTAATGTGTGTGAGGGTACCACGCTGGGGTCATCTTTCTCCGTGTCGTCTCGTATCTATGCGAAATTTATACAATGTGTGATGAAATGGGCCAGTGTTTCTCCTGCGTTCAGAGTATCTTATTTCAACCTTGCATGTGGTCCTTCTGCTGGAGTGGCCGCCCTGGCTTGGTTCTCACAAGCAAGTGACATTCCTGACCTGTTCCTTCTGAGTGTGGTGGACAAGGCACCTCGACTTTTTCTTCTTATAATTTAACGTTCATCATCAAGTCTTGAAGGAGTTTTCCGTTTAACCGGTGTGTCATTCATTTTTCTAGCTTTCACCAAAGCCTTCCTTTTCCTTCGGAACTGTGTGGCAGATTATCTCTGCAAATGCAAAACTGAAACAAGGGGCAGAGGATTCTGGAAGATGAATGATGGAGCTGGGGGAAGCTGACCAAGAATACCACTGCCAGACTGTCTGCCATGGCCTGAACGTTTCCAGTGACCAAGGAAAAGGGCCAGGCACATTTTGCCTACTGTATATTATATGAACTATTGTGTATGGGATGAATTGTATACTGCATGTAGATTGCATACACACTATTGCATAGATTGGGAAACGTGTCTTCCCCTTTTTCAGGCCCACGTTATACTTTACATGTTAAACAGAGAACAGTGTGTCCACCCTGCAAGAGGCAGTGTGGGTCAGTGGATAGAGCAGGTATTCTTGGCAGCCTTTCTGAGACAGAGCCTGGACCCTTTCTCTCATTAGCAAGCTACTTCCTGTCAGCTATAAGAGGTGCATGGGGAACCAAACAGCATCCTTTTTTCCTCCCTTAAGCATTAATTCAGACATGAACTGAAAGAAAGGAGAGACACAACACAGTCCCCACAGTGAGAGCTTAGAATCCAGTGAAACTTACAAACAGAAAAGAAGAATGTGTAAGCCAGTTCTTGACAGCATCTCCCATGCACTCACACGTCCTCTCCCGCTCTTTATTATATTTTCGCCTAGAAGCGTGTGTGGGTGAGAGCAGGATTCCGGGAGTCTGCAAGTCCTGGTCCTCTGGTACTTTTCAATCACCATTCATCTCGGTGGCTCCCAGCCCCCGAGCCCGTTTGCTGAAGTCTCTCTCAAACAGTGGTGCTGACAGTTAATTGAATTCCCAAGCCAGCATTCCTTCCTACCTGCGGCAGCTCTTCACAGCTCAGAGCTCCAGAGTGCTCCAAGTCAGGAAGAGAGAGGGGTGCCTTTCTCATGTGATTGAAAGGTCGTGTTTACGGGTAAGATTTCATTTCTCTTTGACACTCAGGCTTAGATGCAGACTTGGTCCAGGAGAAAATGGACTAGACAGTAATTAGGGCTGAAGTTTGTTGTTAGCATCTTCCTACAAGGCAGAGGGCGATGGCAGACCAGCCTCTTTGCCCTCCTTGCCTAAACCGTATAATTGGCAAGCAGCTGGTCCCTCTTTTAATAATCCTTTATCTTCCCAGCAGTGACCAAGGGCAGTCGCTATTTACTAGCTGCCGGGCTGCTGTTTAGAAGGAGGGAAATTAATGCAGAGGACATCACTGAGGAAAGATTTGCTTCTAGAGTCCCTTTGCAGCGTGTGTACATTTCAAGAGGAGGGTGATGATACCCAGTGGGGAAAACGACTGTTTCCACTGGGGGCATGACGTACTGTGTGGTTGGGTTGATTGGCCTGATGGGTGTCATGGATTAACGTGGAAACAGACAGTTATATATGCAGGGAGAAGGAGCTGATTTGTTCATGTGACTTAGCAGACTGTCTTAGTGATCACGTGCACAAAAACCCTGGAGAAGGAAATGGCAGCCCTCTCCAGTACTCTCGCCTGGGAAATCCCATGGGTAGAGGAGTCTGGTGAGCTACAGTCCACGGGGTCACAAAGAGTCAAATACGACCGAGCATGCACACAGGCCCACAAAAGCAGACAAACTGTTTTGGGAGTTTCCAAATTAGGCCGTGGAGTCTGGAAAGCCAACCCCAACACCACCCTTACCTCTTCAGCAAGCTCTGTTTATGGTGATGGTTTCTCATGGTTGATCACTGCCTCTGCCTCTCTGGTGCTTAGTTGTTTGGGATTTACCTGAGGCAAAATGACAACACAGGTGAACTCCTCTCATCCATCCCCTCTTGAATTCCTCTTTGTTCTCAGCCAGGACTGGGTCACAATACACAGCCTGCTGGGGCCTGCCTGAGCAGGAGGTTATGACCATCAGGCAGCAGAGGGAAGCTTTAGGCTGGGGTAGTGAGTGGGCAACCCAGACCTGCAAACCCCACATCCTTGCAGAAACTATTTTAGAGTCCCTCCAGTTTTTGGTGCAGAGAACTCACTTTCTGACTATGGCCCTAAGGATCAGAGAACCGTCTACACTGGCAGAAGGATTGGTGAGCTACATCTTCAACTGCCTCTTGTTACAAAAGAAACGTCTGACACTCTCATGTTCACAATAGAAAGTCTGAATCAGATCCCTATCCTGACTTGTGCCAAGTCCCCTCTCAGACCACCCATATCGCAACAGTGTGTTAGGGGTGGGGAGGGAGGGAGTTTTAGGCCAACTGATTTGGTTTGAATACACTGATCTTCAAGACCCTTCTGTCCAAGAGAATCCTACCTCCTCATTTTCCAATAACTGGTTGTAGAAATTCCTTCAAGAGATGCTGATTGGAGTCCTGGCTAATTTAACTAAAGTTCTTTCGGAGTTCCTTTTTTCTTTTCATAGTTGATTCACAATGTTGTGTTAGTTTCCCATATACAGCAAAGTGATATATATGTATATCTGGTTCCTTCTGCTATGGGTTCCAAGCTTGGGCTCTGGCAAAGTGCCTTGAACCTTCGGAATCTGACAGTCTTTGCTTGGGCTTCCTTGGTGGCTCAGTGGTAAGAAATCCACCTGCCAATGCAGGAGACTCAGGTACAACCCCTGGGTCAGGAAGACCCCTGGAGAAGGAAATGGCTACGTACTCCAGTATTCTTGCCTGGGGAATTCCATGGACAGAGGACCCGATGGGCTGCAGTCCATGGGATCGCAAAAGAGCTGGACATGACTTAGCAACTAAACAACTACACACACACACACACACACACACACACACTCTCACACACACACTCACACACACACATTCCATGGACAGAGGAGCCTGGCAGGCTATAGTCCATGGGGTTGCAAAGAGTCGGCCACGATTGAGTGACTGAGCATTTATATATATATATATACATATGTATATATATACATATATATACCCTTTCTCATATTCGTTTCCATTATGTGGAGACATTCTTAACTCTTGGGTCTTGATTTCTTCCCCTGAAAAATCTAGAACAGTGACAACAATAATAACAGTAATTGCCACCTCACTCGATGAGTCATCAGGATTACCATGAGGGTCTAATGAATAATGAATATGAAATCATTGGAAAAATATGATGTTCTCAAAGTGACATGTAGTGTTTGTTATTGATAATAATAATTTCACTGCATTCTCATCCCTTAAGAACAGCCAACAAAACTCTATATCTCTTTTGTTGTTATTTAGTTTCTAAGTCATGTCCAACTCTTGCAATCCCATGGACCGTAACCCACCAGGCTCCCCTGTCCATGGAATTCCCCAGGCAAGAATACTGCAGTTGGGTAGCCATTTCCTTCTATCGGGGATCTTCCTGACTCAGGGATCAAACCCACGTCTCCTGTGTCTTTTGCTTGGCAGGCAGAGTCTTTACCACTGAGATACCAGCGAAGTCCGTCTATTTCTGTTTCACCAAAAACACCATTACCCTTTGGGCTGTTTGCTCCTCCCAGACATTGACCACCTGCTTCTGGGGTGGATTGTGACCCTGATATTCACCTTTCTTGTGAACTAGTCAATTTCCTGCCCCCCTTTTGTTTCTGTTGTTCCGCTGTGACATTAATGTAATCATGTAGAGGTGGTGGTAGTCTTGCCGTGCAGAGTATAGATGCTGAATTGTTGCAAGAGCATCCCCATCGTCACAAAAGTGTTTGATGGGCACGTGTTGCATCTTTGAACTTGCTCATGGATTTCCAAGCTCGGCATTCAAGACTCTCTGTGGTCCCACCCTATTCCAGCTTCCCAGCCCCTAGGCACGTTCCTTCTGTCACTTTCCTCTTCTCCCCCTGCCTTTCCGGCTCTGCCTCTGTTGGACCCTCTGGTCTATCGTGGCTTCCCCATGTTCAATCTTCTGGGGCCTGGGCATCTCCTCCTCTTCCTTGAGGGTTGCCCTGAGCTTCTCAGCAAAAGGCAGTGCTTTGCTCTCAGAGTTTCCACGACTCTGCTGAACATCTTTCATATCACCTTTCACATTCTGCCCTGTGTCTTAGATCTTCATCAGTATGTCTTCTGCTTTCTCTGAAATAAATATTAATACTCGCTGAATGAAGGGATTAATGTGTTGCTTTGGAATAACTGATTTCTATTTGTAGCTGCCTCCATAATTAGGTTACAAGGTCTTAACAGGCAGGGACCACATCTTATCCATAAATATAATTCAATTAACCACCATGTTGAGGGAGCCAGTCTGACTTGGCCCCAGATGAGGTGCTTTCAGAGTAGGGACAGAGTATATGAAACACATGTCTGCCCTTAAACTCACAATCTAGTTGGAAAGACAAGACCAAAAAATGCACAGAACAAGCAACCCAAATGTTCACCAATAAGGGAAGGGATAAAAGAGAGAAATTATTGTATCTATGTGTCATAGAAATTAATCAACTACTGGTACACTCAGTATTGCTGCTGCTGCTGCTAAGTCGCTTCAGTCGTGTCCAACTCTATGCGACCCCATAGACGGCAGCCCACCAGGCTCCCCGGCCCTGGGATTCTCCAGGCAAGAACGCTGGAGTGGGTTGCCATTTCCTTCTCCAGTGCATGAAAGTGAAAAGTGAAAGTGAAGTTGCTCAGTTGTTTCCGACTCTTAGCGACCCCATGGACTGCAGCCTACCAGGCTCCTCCGTCCATGGGATTTTCCAGGCAGGAGTCCTGGAGTGGGGTGCCTGCCTTCTCTGACACTCAGTATTAATGAATATCAAAAAAGTTATGTTGAGCAAAAGAAGCTCCAAAAATGATATACTAGTTGATTCTGTTCAAAACAGATTCAAAAAAGGAGGAAAAACTAAGTTATGACATTAGAAATCAGATCAGTGGTTGGTGGGGCTGTCTGAGTGGGTGATGGGTGGTGGTGAAGGAAGAGGGGGACACATGAGAACTCTGTAGCAGTGGGACCTTTTATCTTGTTGGGGTGATGGTGACATGTATACATCATCATCAAACTGCATACACTTCAGTTCTATGCACCTCATTATATGCAAATTATATAATCAAGTCAACTTTAAACAGTATTTTTTGAATCGTTCTTTTTTTAATTTTTATTTTTATTGACGTCTAGTGGATTTACAACGTTTTGTTAGCTTCTGCTGCACAACAAAGTGGTTCAGTTATACATGTATTCTTTTCCACTGTCATTTACCATGGAATATTGAAAACCGTTCCCTTTACTATTCAGCAGGACCTTGTCATTTTATATACAGTATTTTGTATCTTCTAATCCCTCCCCCAAAATTTTCTCTTTGATAACTGTCAGCTTCTTTTCTATGTCTGTGAGTCTGTTTCTGTTTTGATAATAAGTTCATTTGTACCATGTTTTAGACTCCACATATAAGTGACATCATATAATATTTGTCTTTCTCTGTCGGACTTACTTTACTCAGTATGATAATCTCTAGGTCCATCCATGTTGCTTCAAAAGGCATTATTTCATTCTTTTTATGGCTGAGTAGTATTCCATTGTATACACCACTAAATAGTACTTTAAAATGTAAAAAAAGTCTGTTCAAGACAACAATAGAGGAGATATAGCAAGTCAGGATTAAGAATAAAGCTTAATTCTATGACTTCCCTGATGGCTCAGAAGGTAAAGCGTCTGCCTACAACGCAGGAGACGGGCTCCAATCCCTGGGTCGGGAAGATCTCCTGGAGAAGGAAATGGCAACCCACTCCAGTATTCTTGCCTGGGGAATCCCATGGACGAAGGAGCCTGGTAGGCTATAGTCAGTCCATGGGGTCGCAAAGAGTCAGACATGACTGAGCGGCTTCACTATACAGACAGCAATTGATTGGAATGGGGGGATGGGGGTGCTCTCTCCATGGTCTTTTTTTTTTTTTTTTTTTTTTGGCCATGCCTTGAATCATGTGGGATCTTATTAATCGTTCCCTGACTAGGGATTAAACTCACATCCCCTGCATTGGAAGCATGGGGTCTTAACCACTGGACTGTCAGAGACATCCCTTGGTGGTCTTTAAAGCGGGGATTCATGCAGCACATTGAGGAGGATAAAGGGGAGGAAGGGTGTGTGCCAGGTGGGAGCATCTTATGCTCCTTCTGTGTTGACCTCAGCCCTCATCATAGACCTAGAACCCCAGAACTTAACAAGTCATTTTTTGCTAGAGATGAGCTCAGAAGAATGAGTTCTTTCATCCTCTGTCCTGAAATGTGGGCACACATCAGGCCAGGGTCACGCCCACACGGGTTTGTGGGCACTTCAGGTGCCCAAGCTGTTTGCCCAAGCTGTTCTGTCCACCTGGTACCCCTCCCTCCGCTTTCTTCTCCAGGGAAATCCTATTCCCTTCCCAAGACTCAGCTCCTCTTGCTGAGAGGCTCCAGGTGGGCTCTCTCTCTGGGCCAGGCTCCCATGGTAATTCAGTTCTTTGGTTCCCCTGATCCTCTCCCCTTGTACCCTGGTGAGCAGTCTCCGATGGGTCTGTGAATAACTCCTAACTAGGAGCTTGCCTAGTGAGGAAAAAAACTTGCCTTTTTTTTTCCCTAATGTGCGCAAGAGGCAGCGCCGTGCTTTCAGGGCTGGCTAAGGGTTTCATCACTGTCACTCCCACTCCTGCTCCTTGGTGGGGTACTCAGCCCCCTCCCTCCCCTTCTGTCCACCTTTGCGTCCTGTACATTCCTGGCCCACAGGGAGCCCCGTAACCTGCAGGAGTGCTTTTCTCGAAGTTTCCTTGAGTGCCCAGCATCGAGTGCCCAGCATTACGAACCCACTGGGCTATGAGCCGTTTGATGGCCTGCGTGTCTGCAAATAGTAAATTGCACCCAGTGAATTTCCACGTGGTAAATTCTCCTGTCAGCCAGCACCACTGCCTGGGGGCAGGAGACCAGAAAAGGGGGCATCGCTCACAGAATCATAGGATAGCTAATGGTACATGTGTCTAAAATGATCATCTCGTCCGACAGATGGAGAGCCTGAATTTTAAAAGTGAAATGATCGTCTCACTATGAGGACCTTCAAAAGCCAACAGAGAAGCCAAAGAAACCCTTTCTGTCCTTCTCAAAACCCACAGGGTGGCGAGGGAAAAAAAAAAATAAATCAATCAAAGTCACCTGGAACAGAACCCATCAGTAAGGAAAGACATGCTATTTTCAAGTTTCTAAAAGGATATTAGTAACAGTCAGGGGGGAAAGAAACCCACGTGAAAACTAGCCTTGATAAAGGCCTTTTGGAAGCAGATAAAGGTGTGTTTTGCTGCCTTGAGGTCTTGAGTCTTTCACTCTGCTTTGTCCAGCTGGGTTTGGAGATTGAGGTCTGCGAGTGTGATCGTATATTTGTTCCAAGTGATACTGGAGTTGTTTGCTTTGAACAATGTGACTTTGTTCCTTTGTTGGATGTGGCCAGCAGCAGAGCCGTTGCTTAGGAAAGGAAAACACACACACATACACACATCAGGAACTTGCTCAAAGTAAAAGGGGTTTTGTGGGTTATATGTTGGCACAAGGGCCGAGGCAGCTGAGCATGGCTATGGAGGCAGAGATTTGGCTGTCCCAGGGGCGGGGAGGGACAGCCTCAAAAGATTTCCTTTCCAGGGCCTCCCTGAGGCAGAGGCACTGGCCCTGGGTTCTTTCCAGAAATTGCTCAGAGCAGTTTATCAGAAGCCAGGAAAGAGTCTCATTTTATTGAAAGATCATTAGCAATTTGCTTCCCTCAGAAGATGGGACCTATTAGCTGTCTTCTGCAGGGCCAGGAGGCCGGAAGCCCAGAGTCCTGGCTGGTGTGAGCCACAGCTCTCTAAGTACACCCACTGTGTGCCATGTTGTGTACCAAACAACAGTAAACACTGTCTGTGCATCCCTGTGTTAAAGAATCCAGCCTCACAGGACAGGCTCAGGGCTGCACAGGAGTCAGCCCACAAGGCCCACTGTGTGCGTCCCTTCCCGACGTTCAGCAACATCATGGCACTAACATGAAGTTGGCTGTGACAGAGTGGTGCAGCCACTCTGGAGAACAGTGTGGAGGTTCTTTAAAAAAACTCAAAATAGAGCTACCATATGATCCCACAATCCCCACTCCTGGGCATGTATCTGGAGAAAACCATAATTCAAAAAGATGCCTGCTCTCCAGTGTTCATACCAGCACTATTTACAATAGCCAGGACTTGGAATCATCCTAAGTGTCCTTAGACAGACACGGGATGGAAACAAAAAAGATGTACGGGGATTCTTGAGCTTTGCTGATCAGGTGAGAAGGAGAAGCCACCAGCCCTCGTCTGCACCTCCAGCACCTCCCTCCTCTATCTTGGTCATCACTCTCGGATGGACAGTGGCTGCCAAGGCTGGCTGGTAACTCTCTATTACTTTTCTGCCAAGGAGGCCCCAGGTCTCAGGGGCCACCTCGGATATCCACAGCCCATGTGTGTGATATTTGCTTTCCACTCCAAAGCGGACTCTAGAAAACCCAGATTTGGGTCACAGAAAGAAATCATCACATTTCCAAAGAAGCCTGTGACCAATACTAAACGCCATTGACAGCAGTTGTGTCTTTTTAATTTGTGGACAAAGACTTACAGACAGGTGCAGAAATAAATCCTTTTTTGCAACCCAGAATTCATTGTTCAGTATGAGTTTTGATACACATAAAAAGGAACAATTTGCCTAAAACAGATTCAATAGAGAGGGTGTATTGATAAGCATAAAGATTGCTTCCAGGACTATAGTGCTGATCATTTCCTCCATATCTTAAGCATTTAAATTATCAGCTATATTGTTTTAGGCATCCCCAAGTGGCTCAGCGGTAAAGAATTCACTTGTAATGCAGGAGAAGCGATCAGGAGACGTGGATTTGACCACTGGGTCGGGAAGATCCCCTGGAGAGGGAAATGGCAACCCACTCCAGTATTCTTGCCACCCGCATTATACTTGCCTGGAAAATCCCACAAACAGAGGAATCTGGGGCCTACAATCCATGGGGTCACAAAAGAGTCGGACATGACCTGGGGACTAAACAACAACAACATATTGTTTTAGAACTCTAATTTTAATGTTGACACAAAACAAAGATGGCTTCTGTTTTTTTAGGCTTTTATCTTAAGAACACAGTGTCTGGATTTTAAAAAGGTATTGGCAGGATTTCCCTGGTGATCTAGTGATTAAGAGTTCACCTTGCAATGCAAGGGACGTAGGTTCAATCCCTGGTCAGGGAGCTAAGATCCCACATGCCTCTGAGCAACTAAGCCTGCACGCCACAACCAGAGAGTCCACGTGCCACAACGAAAGATCCCACATGCCACAACTAAGACCCCGTGCAGCCAGATAATAAATAAATAAATAAAGGTATGGTATACCCCAGTGATCTGTGCTGTTCTAGGGTGATTTGAACATGTGAGCATGATTTGAACTTTATACCTTTTTGGAAGGTGTCAAATTCAAAACTAGGCAGATCCATCTCCTGACCCAAAACATGGTCCTAAAGTAAATTGCTTGAGGAAATCAGATCCCAGAGATTATGGGTAGAAATTTTAAAGTGTGTCCATATTGCACTGGAGATCAGAGAAGTCTGGACTGGCTGACGTGACAGCTGTAGGCTGAGGAACACATCTCTTTGAAAGAGCCATCTCATCTTGAAGATTAGGACTTTGGAGGAACTAAGGTGATTGATGTGGAAAGAATCAGAACACGTGAAATTCTTAAAAATGTATGGACTGAAATAAATTGCCTATGTTACACGTAAGACAAAAAAAAAACAAACACCTTTTCACTCTGTGCAGAAGAAAAAAAGAAAAAAATCACCATTGGAACACTGTTGAGCACCATTTAGCCCTTACTTGTATAAATCAGAACAGTCACAGGCACCATTGTTAATGGCCTCTGTGTTGTGCATCAATAAACTTTACAAGATAATGGAGGAGTCGTGGTGTTGGAGTTTTCCCCCTCTCTTCTTCTCTTTCTAAATCTTTCCTGGCTTTTTTGGCATTGCTGCCTGGCACACTAGTAAATGATGTATGAGATGAAGTATGGCCTTCTTCCAGCCAAGCAATGGCTTTGCCACCATTGCTTCAGTATTTATTATTTGGAGTTATGTTTGGGCTGGTCAGAAAAGTCCATCAATGTTTGCTGTCGTTGTCTGAAGAACAAGAAGCAAGGGGAGGAAGAAGGAGAAAAGGAAGAAAGGTTTGTACAATAAGAAAAATAGACTTGGTCTGGTCTGTAATATCAAAGTATCAGTTGGACTGACTTCTCCCTAATATTTTAGGATTCTTTTAAGGAGAGAAAGGGTCTTCATCACCATTCTGTACCCTTTCCTGTGGGATTCACCCCTTCCATCTTGGCCATGGTGGGATCATCAGATGGTTTATTGCCTTTAGGGGAAACATATGTGGGCTTGATTGTGTTCATTGCTTAGCAAAATATCACAAAAATGTGTGACTATCCGTCAACCTGTACAAACTGCATTCTTCCATAGACTTTTCTCATCAGTGATTTGCCCAAGTGATTCCTGCTGCCTTTAAATTGTTCCGATCTTCTTGTGCTTTTTGTTCATGACCACATAAGTAGCTTCTTATTAAGAGCTGACTCATTGGAAAAGATTGAAGACAAAAGGAGAAGGGGCGGCAGAGGATGAGATGGTTAGATAGCATCACTGATCCATGGACATGAGTTTAAGCAAACTCCAGGAGATAGTGAAGGACAAGGAAGCCTGATGTCCATGGGGTTGCAAAGAGTCAGCCACGACTTAGCAACTGAACAACAAATTCTCTAATTATCTACATATTAAAGTGGCCCATTTTTATTTTGGCATGGAATGCTATCACTTGTTCCCAACCTGTTTCTAGAAAGATGCTTGGCTCTACATCTGAGTTCAAACTCCAGCTTTGTTTCTTACTAGTTCTGTAACCTGAAAAACTGGACTTTATTTCTCTGTGCCTGAATTTCCCCTATGTGGAAGCATACAATGTGTTTTCAAAAGGTTTTTATTATTTATATTGTTTCAAATACAGGCACCGTCTTTCTCAACACCCCATGCAGACTGTGGGCTTCACGGTGTTAAGAATCAAGTTGCAGTTGTAGCATCAAGCACAGTGTTGGATGTTTGTTGATTGACAAGCTGTTTCTCCAGCTTTGAAACAGTGAAAATTTTTCCCAAATTCTTTTTTTTTCTGTTGTTTTGGGTTTCAGCCAGTGCATTCTTATAAGCCAAACAAGGACTTGAGTTACTAGAAGCGACACAAAATATGCTCCCAAGTTCAATAAGCAAAAGCAATAGATCTAAATGACAAGCTCCATGTATCCAAAGAACCACACATTCGTCTTTCTGTGGGATCAATTCAGGGCAGATGCAATATCACTTTTCTTGTAAAACAAGTAGTGATTTTATGTTCCCAGTAATTCTATTTCTACATCTTGAATCAACGTGAGTTTTACCTGAGTTTACTAATAATAGCTACATTTATTGAGTGCCTACTAAGTAGGGATGTATTGATAAATAGGCTTTGCTGCTGCTGCTGCTGCTGCTGCTAAGTTGCTTCAGTTGTGTCCAACTCTGTGCGACCCCATAGATGGCAGCCCACCAGGCTCCGCCGTCCCTGGGATTCTCCAGGCAAGAACACTGGAGTGGGTTGCCATTTCCTTCTCCAATGCATGAAAGTGAAAAGTGAAAGTCAAGTCGCTCAGTCATGTCTGATTAGTAGCGACCCCATGGACTGCAGTCTACCAAGCTCCTCCATCCATGAGATTTTCTAGGCAAGAATACTGGAGTGGCTTGCCATTGCCTTCTCCAAAATAGGCTTTAGTGGGGGAAAAAGCCCTTCTTTGTAGAATCTGTTGATTTCCATGAAGGAAATACTATGGTGGTCAGTTTCAAGCTTCCGATATGACATCACTGAACACATGATCAGTCCAATAGGAGCTGCCCACCCACCTCCCCTACTATGGCTGGAGCTATACAAGTACAGGATTAGCAATAATTTTCACAACAACCCTACAAGAAAGATATTGTTCCCATGCTGTCAGTGAGGAAACAGGCTTGGAAAACACTTTGCCCCAAATCACATACATAGCTAATCAGAGGTGACTTAGGGTTTAAACGAAGGTCTACGTAACTCCCAAACTCAGTCCTCCCAGAACTTCACATTTCCTTGACAACACTGTGAACAAATGGGCGAATGCAGCAGCCCACTAGTCACAAATCCTGGAGACTGGACGAGCAGGATTGTGTCCAGTGAAAGATTCAAGACTGCCCAAGAACTCCTGACACAACCTTGAGAGACACGCACTTTCTCACAGCCGAGAAGGTGGCACTCATTTGATGAGCCAGGAAGTTGACACCTTGTTTAGTTCTGGCTCATTCCCATGTGATATAATTAACCCAGATGTGTGGTACCTATCCAGGGTTGTGTCGATGTGTCCGGAGGGGAGAGTGTGGAAGGAGGTTCTCACAGAAGGGGTCAAAAGGGACACCATCATGCCTACTCCTCCAACAGGTGCTGATCAACAAAGTATGCTGGTTTTCAATGATCCTGTGATGCGACCTGAAAGGGAATTCTTAGCATATCCCAAAAGGGGTTTCAAATGAGTTCCGCAGGTTCAGTTTCTTTCTTCTGGTAACTCTGGGTCTGCCAAGGCCTCCTTGTCTTTATAACTTGGAACAATACTGTTCATCTCTTTAATACCCTGGGGAATTGATGAATTCAAGGTTGTAAAGGCTGTAAAACCCGCATATGACAGCAAGCACACAAATACAGAATGCTTTTCTTTTCCTCCTGTGACTTGGTTGTCTGGATGTCACATCTTGCTATCAAAAGACCTAGATGTAACTAAAGCAAACAAAATAATTGCTTTCCATACTTATTTCTGTTGTAAAAGGGTCCCATGTTATGAAACAATGATAATGACAAAAATAGTAATACTTTGTGTCTGGGTAACACCTTTCTTCTGAGGAGCTCAAAGCACTTTACAGACGCAGGAAAAAAATTGTCAACAGACAATTTATACAGAAAAAAAATCGACTCGTGTTGTAAGAAGTTACTCTGTGGGGGATAATGGTTCTGTTATTTTCACAAATTGACTGACAAACACAATATCTATTTCTGGTCTAAGCCAGGAATAAAAGTGCCACGTAGGAGGAAGGCAAGAGGACTCAAAGTGAGCAAGGAGATCGAGAGGGCTACTCTTCTGGTTATTTACCTGAAGGCAGTCTAGACGCAGTCTGGGACAATTCTGACCCTGAGTAACCCTGTAACTAAAGGCTGCTCATTGGCCTGGATGATAGTATGAAGGGACGGCTACCTGCTTTCTAGACCTTCCATGGGGCTCCTCTCTGGCATCCAGATGCAGCTTGTTGAATCATCTCAGCAGATGTTGGAGGGTAAAGCTGGGAACCCATCTCCAGAGCACCTCTCCCAAATGAACGATAGGGCATACTCTGCTTATTAAATACTCACACCACCTTCCAATTTCCCGTGCCTTCTGAGTTAACCTCCCAATTCTCACCCAAAATCCACGAGCCACAGACAACTAGCTACAGACCTCAGAGGGGACTCTGAAGTATCAGAAAGAGAAACTAAGTAAACAATCTCATTTACAATTGCGTCAAAAAGAACAAATATCTAAGAATGTATTTAACCAAGGAGATGAAAGACCTGAACTTTGATATTGATGAAAAAAATCAAAGACAACACAAACAAGGGAGAAGATACCCCATATTAACAGATTCAGTTCAGTTCAGTCACTCAGTCATATCCCACTCTTTGCAACCCCATGGTCTACACCACGCCAGGCTTCCCTGTCTATCATCAACTCCCAGAGCTTGCTCAAATTCATGTCCACTGAGTTGGTGATGCCAACCAACCATCACATCCTCTGTTGTTCCCTTCTCCTACTGCCTTTAATCTTTCCCAGCATCAGGGTCTTTTCCAATGAGTCAGTTCTTCACATCAGGTGGCCAAAGTATTGGAGCTTCAGCTTCAGCATCCGTCCTTCCAATGAATAATCAGGACTGATTTCCTTTAGAATTGACTGGTTTGATCTTCTTGCAGTCCAAGGGACTCTCAAGAGTCTTCTCCAATGCCACAGTTCAAAAGCATCAATTCTTCAGCACTCAGCTTTCATTATGGTCCAACTCTCACATCCATACGTGACTACTGGAAAAGCCATAGCTTGGACTAGATGGACCTTTGTTGGCAAAGTAATGTCTCTGCTTTTTAATATGCTGTCTAGGTTGGTCAGAGCTTTTCTTCCAAGGAGCAAGTGTCTTTCTTTTAATTTCATGGCTGAAGTTCACCATCTGCAGTGATTTTGGAGGACAAGAAAATAAAGTCTGTCAGTGTTTCCATTGATACCCCATCTATTCGTCATGAAGTGATGGGGCCCGATGCCATGATCTTAGCTTTTGGAATGTTGGGTTTTAAGCCAGCTTTTTCACTCTCCTCTTTCACTTTCATCAAGAGGCTCTTTAGTTCCTCTTCACTTTCTGCCATAAGGGTGGTGTCATCTGCATATCTGAGGTTGTTGATATTTCTCCCAGCAATCTTGATTCCAGCTTGTGCTTCATCCAGCCTGGCATTTCACATGATGTACTCTGCATGTAAGTTAAATAAGGAGGGTGACAATATACAGCCTTGACATACTCCTTTCCCTATTTGGAACCAGTCTGTTGTTCTATGTCTGGCTTTAACTGTTGCTTCTTGACCTGCATACAGATTTCTCAAGAGACAGGTCAGGTGGTCTGGTATTTCCATCTCTTTAAGAATTGTCCACAGTTTGTTGTGATCCACATAGTCAAAGGCTTTGGCATAGTCAATAAAGCAGAAGTAGATGTTTTTTTGGAACTCGCTTGCTTTTTTGATGATCCAGCGGGTGTTAAAAAATTGATCTCTGGTTCCTCTGCTTTAGCCAAATCCAGCTTGAATATCTGGAAATTCTCGGTTCACGTACTGTTGAAGCCTGGCTTGTAGAGTTTTGAGCATTGCTTTGCTAGTGTGTGAGATGAGTGCAATTGTGTGGTAGTTTGAGCATTCTTTGGCATTGCCTTTCTTTGGGACTGGAATGAAAACTGACACCTTTTCCAGTCCTGTGACCCCTGCTGAGTTTTCCAAATATGCTGACATATTGAGTGCAGCACTCTAACAGAATCATCTTTTGGGATTTGAAATAGCTCAACTGGAAGAATGAATATTGCTAAAATGACCATACTCTACAGATTCAGTGTAATCCCTAGTAAAGCACTGGCATTTTTCACAGAATGAGAACAAATAATCCTAAAATTTGTATGGAACCACAGTAGATACTGATAGCTAAAACAATCTTGAGAGAGGAGAACAAAGCTGGAGGAATCACACTTCCAGATTTCAAAGTATAGCACAAAGCTATAGGTACCAAAACAGTATGTTACTGGCCCAAAAAAGCAGACACATAGGTCAATGGGACAAAATAGAAAGCCCAGAAATAAACTGACACTTATATGGTCAGTTAACCTACAACAAAGGAGGCAAAAATATACAGTGGGGAAAAGACAGTCTCTTCAATAAATGGTAAAAATAGACACTAAATGTGGAAGAATAAATCTGGACCACTTTCTTACACCATAAATAAAATAAACCCTACGTGGATAAGACTTGTAAAACTTGAAACCGTAAAACTCCTAGAACAAAACATAAACAGTACACTCTTCAGCATCAGTCTTAGCAATGTTTTTATTGGATCTTCAGGCAAGGGCAGAAGAAGCAACACCAAACAGATGGGACTCCATCAAAATAAAAGGCATTTGCACGGTGAAAGAAACCAACAATAAATTGAGAAAGCGAACTACAGAATGGGAGAAGATATTTGCAAATGATATTTCTGCTGGCAATATTCAAAACAGATAAATAATTGCTTCAACTAAGTATAAAACATTGGATTAAAAAAGTGGGCAGAGGACCTGAGCAGACATTTGCCTAAAGGAGACATACAGATGGCTAACAAGAGCATGGAAAGATGCTCAACATCACTAATCATCAGGAAAATGCAAAATCAAAACCATGATGAGATGTTGCCTCACATTTGACAGAACGGTTATTTCCAAATGACAAGAAAAAAGCATTGGTGAGGATGTGTGGAAAAGTGTGCACTGCATAGAGTGTACACTGCTGATGGGAAGGTCAGTGGTGCAGCCACTGTGGAAAACAGTATGGAGGGTCCTCAAAAACTAAGAACAGAACTATCATACAATCCAGAATTCTACTCGCAGGTATTTACCCAAAGAAAATGAAGACGCTAATGGAAAAAGATTTATGCGTCCCAGTGTTCATAGCAGCATTATCTACAATAGCCAAGATACAAAAGCAACCTAAGCGTCCATCCACAAATGAAAGAATGAATGAACAGGGGAAGGGAGTGAGGTGACGGGCAAAGTAGGTGAAGGGGGGCTAAGCGGTACAGATTCCAGCTGTAAAATAAATAAGTCCCAGGGATGTAATGCATAGCATCAGGAACATAGTCAATAGTCCTATAATAAACGTGTATGGTGACAGATGGTAACTAGACTTACAGCAGCAATCATTTCCTAATATATATAAAATATCAAATCGGTATGTTGTCCACCAGTATGATGTAATATAATAATGTAAGTCAATTATGCTTCAAAAATAATTGGAAGGTATCATATTTTACAAAAATAGTGCTGCCATGTGGAATAAGTCTTTTTCACTATCAACAAAAATGAAGGCAGTGGACCCTATAAAATGCATGCAGCCTACTCAGAAACACTACCCTGGTGGTCCAGTGGCTAAGACTGGCTAAGTGGCTCCCAATGCAGGGGGTGTGGGTTCAATTCCTGTTCAGGGGACAAGATCCCCATGCCACAGCGAAAGATCCAGCACGTTGCAACACACACAACTCAACTCAAACTTGGCACACACAACTCAAACTTGGCACAGCCAAATAAATAAACAAAATAAGAATAAATAGTTAAAGAAAAAACAAAAAGTTGCTGGTTCTAGGTTAGGAATCCTTGTTCTGGGAAGGAGCCTATTGGGGCAGGAACATCAGGTCATGCGTTTTTGGCCTGGAAAGTCTGTCTTCCTGCCAAGAGAGGAGTGAAGGGCAGAATTAAGTAAGGGAAGCTAAGTGAAATGAAGTCGCTCAGTCGTGTCCGACTCTTCGCGACCCCATGGATAGTAGCATACCATGCTCCTCTGTCCATGGGATTTTCCAGGCAAGAGTACTGGAGTGGGTTGCCATTTCCTTCTCCAGGGGATCTTCCTGATGCAACAATCAAACCTGGGTCTCCTGCATTGTAGGCAGACGCTTTACCGTCTGAGCCACCAGGGAAGGAAAGCTAAGGGCACCTAGAGAAGCCAAGCAAGGTACTTAGCTGAAATTCCTTTCTCTGTAGAGGTGAAATAAAAGTCCTCAGATCCAATGGTGAACCCACATATGTGTTGTGTGTGTGTGTGTTCAGTTGTGTCCGACTCTTTGTGTCCTCATGAACGGGGGTCCACCAGACTCCTCTGTCCATGGAATTCTCCAGGCAAGAATAGTGGAGTTGGTTGCCATTTCCTGTTCCAGGGCATCTTTCCAACCCAGAGACCAAATCTGTGTCTGCTGTGTCTCCTGCGTCTCCTGCATTAGCAGGAGGATTCTTTACCACTGAACCCACCCAGGTGATCCTGCCCCAGTTCAACCTCCCACTCTCTCCAGCCCTCTATTCTAGAATCTCTCCTTTCCCCATGCTTCCCATGGGATTTTTCTGCCTCAGCTACTGGCTGTCCCATCACCTGAGTCCTCAAATGTGCTATCCGGGTAGCTGGGTCTTAGTGAGAGAAAGTTTGGGGGGATGGGAAGGGGGAGTTTGATCCCTGATTCCTAACATCTCTTCCAGCTGCACGCACCATGCAGCTGTATGTATCAGAGACAAAAACAGGGTGTGTGCGTGTGTGTGTGTGTGTGTGTGTGTGTGTGTGTGTGTGCAGCAGCCAGAGTGGGCGAGGGGCAGAGCTTTCATCACCAAGACCAAGAGTTCCTGTTTATAAACATTGGCTCACTGTTTAGAGATGTGAGGGGAATTAACCACAAAATTCGACCCACGACTTCAGGCCGTCTATTTTCACATCCGTCACACCACATACACTTTCTCCACCTGAAAGCCACCACATAGAAAATAATTTCTTTCTATCATAACTATAACCAAAAGGAAGAACATACTAAGGGCTATAGAGGTGGGGAGGGTCATGCCTGGCCAGTGGGATTACTCTGGGAAAAGTTATCAAACTGGCAGGACTTGTACCCCTGTTGGCTAAATAGGTCCATTGGCAGACTCTTTTCAATGGCAGACTCTTTTCAACACTTTCCTGCCCTGCAGCGGCTGTGGAGGTTAGGGGGTAGGGGGCAGCTACCTGTCAGCTCTCTGATGGAAGTGACAGTGGCTTAGGGCATTTACTCTTTCCAGATCTTTTTGAAGCCCCCGAAGACTTGGAGATCCCAACCACATGTATCTCAATAGGATTTGAAGGGCCATCTTGAGCAGGGAGGCAAAGCACCCATGTGTAGGACGAAAAGAGCTCCAGGTGTGGCTGCCTACAAACCACCTGCGTCCTTACTGGCATGAGATGGTGCCACCTAAATACAGCTTCCTCTTGGGGCCCCCAAACCTGTTCTTACCCTCCCCCTCACCAATTCCCCAGACACTTTCGACACAGACTAACCAAGGACAGGGCCTTCTACCTACCTCAGCAGATCTTGGCATATTTGACCAACTAATTCCAAATGGGGGCTTCTTTTGCATAAACTTGTTTGTTTCTTAGGGTTTTTTCCTTTTGAACTTTTTATTTTGTATTGGGGTATTGCCAATGAAGGGGACTTCCCAGGTGGCGCTAGTAGTAAAGCGCCTGCCTGCCAGTTCAGGAGACATAAGAGACACAGGTTCAACTGCTGGATTGGGAAGATCCCCTGGAGGAGGGCATGGCAACCCTCTCTAGTATTCCTGCCTGGAAAATCCCATGGACAGAGGAGCCTGGCGGGCACAGAGTCAGACACAACTGAAATGACAGCTGCAGCAGCATAGCTCATCCACAATGTTGTGACAGTTTCGGATGAACAGCGAAGGGACTCAGCCATATATACTGCTTTTGTGGAAACTTTTATTGATGGGATGCTCCTTAGATCAAGGCCATTTCATCAGGACGTACTAAAATTAATAGAAGTCAATGAACATTGAGCGTTTAATACATGCCATATTTGGTGCTAAGTGTTTTATATACAGGACCCCATTTTGTCTTTAAAAGAGCCCTGCAAGGGGGATACTATTATTCTCCCCATTTTGGAATTGAGAAAACTGAGGCTTGGAGAAGTTAAGTAAGTTGCCCAAAGTCACACAGTCAGCAGCAGGGCCAAGTCCTGAGCTTGTTTTATGTCAAAACTTCTTTTCCCACTCTCTCCACTGTACACACACAAAATTGTTTTCTGGAAGGTTCTAAGCCTCTCCTCCATTCAGTCCTGGATAGGAGTAGCAGAAAAGCATCTTCCACGGCAGAGGGAACCTGGAAGACATAACAACAGGAAACACACAGCAAACAGAAGGTTAGTGCTGTGGCTGATTGTCCAGAACCTCAGAACATTCAGCAGGATCACCCCTCACATGTGGCCCCGACCACAGGCAGCATCCTCTCTCTAGACAGGCTGTGGATCTGATGACGCCCCTCAGGCTGGAGCTCGATTGCTCTCTGAAATGTTTCCAGCAAATGCTCCTAGCCTATTCTCTTCTGTCCATCTTTCCTGTCTGCCTCCTACCTTCCTCTCCTCTGCTAATCCGGAGGGACCGGGATCTGCGGGGTGACCTTGAGACACGCCCCCTTCTGCATCTATTTCCTCATCCAGTTTGTAAAATGAGCAGAGCTGTTGGGTCCTGAGAGTGGCTGTGTGGATTAAACACGGTACGAAAGTGACAAACACTAGCACATAGCCAATCATCAGAAAGTGTTGGTGACCCCATCCCTTTTGTTTTCTTTCCTTCTCTCCTCCCTTTATATTTTCCCTTCCTTCTCTTGGCCTTGGACCATAATGGCAATTTCCCCACCAGGGACACCCCTAGTCACTTTCCCAATGTGTGAGTCATGGATGGGGAATTAACTGGGACCACCTTCCTTTTCAGATCTCACAATCTGGGTGTTAAATGCCACATGGTGGCGAAAGGAAAACACATGCTGTAAACAGATAGGACATTTTAACTATCTTCTAAAATCATTTTAGATTTTGAGTTGGAAGGTGACCTCCTAGGGCTCCTCTTCCTCAGGCACTGCTGGGAAGAATGATGAAGTAATTCAGCCATGCCCGGAGGAGTTGGTATCCCTGGAAATTGTCCTCCTGTTGGATGGCACAACTCACTCATCCAAGTTGCATCGTTGGGAGATGGGCCAGCCCTCAGCCCCTCTCCCCCTGAAACTTCTTAGCCTCATTATCGGTGGCAGGAAGTTTCATCTCACAAAGGTGACTGCCCCGGTGTTTGGGCAGTCTCTGGGGATTGAGATGACCCAAAAGAAGGGGACTTGCCACGTCAACCAGAAGGAGCAGAAACAGGTGAAATGTAGGAGGTGGACCAGGTGAGGAATTTTCGGGTGCCAGCTGGAAAGGGTTCTGGCTGGAAGGTGATTTGAGTAGAAGAGCTCTGAAACATGGATGGTGGTGGTTTTGTTTGGGTTTTGGGTTTTGGGTCTCCCTGGTGGCTCAGACAGTAAAGAGCCAGCCTGCAATGCAGGAGACCCAGGTTTGATCCCTGGGTCGGAAAGATCCCCTGGAGAAGGGAATGGCTACCCACTCCAGTGTTCTTGCCTGGAGAATCCCATGGACAGAGGAGCCTGGTGGACTATGGGGTCAGCCGCAAAGAGTTGGACTTGACTGAGTGACTTTCACTTTACTCGGACTAGGAAGCTGGTTCTTTCTGATGAGGAACAGTTGCACACCCTTCCAGTCTGGGGGCACTCCAATAGCAGGGATGTAGGAGTTTCACGGCCCATATTCCAAAGGGCACATCTAGTCATAATTTCATGTTCTCCTGTGGGAATGCTCCCCATTACTGCCTTTCAGCTCTTGCCTGGGTAGCTGAGGAGTCGGGCCAGGTGGGCAACTAGGGGGACCCACTTTGGGTGCAAACTTACGGAGGTTGAAGCTCTCCAAGGACAGAGCTAGAGCTGAGAGAAGAAGGTTGTCAGATGAGGAATCTTGGACCCAGGGAAAGGCTGGCTGCTCCAGAACACAAAGGCCCCAGTAGGTATTCCAGGATCCCTGGGCTCCAGCATCCTGCTTTCTCAGTTTCACCCCGAGTCCCGTCCAGAGTTCTGTGCATTAGTGTAACCAGAAACACAAGCTTGCCTTCTCTTCCCAGGGCTGAATGGAGCAGCATAGAGAGAGAGGCCACTGCCCGTGAAAGGCAATCACACCCAAAAGCAAGCTCTCTCTCACTCCCCAGGACCGGCAGCTCCCCAGGACGCCCACAGATTAAGATGTTCCAGCTGCTCAGCCCCCGTAAATGCTCTTTCTCTTCCAGTCACCTCATCCGTGTCACTCTTTTGAAGCTGCGCTCCTATTCCATGAGCATCCCAGATCTTAAGATGCTTCTCTCCCACATCCCTTCCTTTCTTCCAAATGACAAGCAGGTGTAAATGTGGGGTACCTATTTTTCAAAACCAGGAGGAAGGTAGGATGCAGGTCTAGGAAGATGGGTAAGAGGGAAAGAGAGAGAGAGACAAAGAGAGAGAGCGGATGGCAGTACAGGGCTGGAGCTGGACCTCTTTCTAACTTGGAAGGCAGAGGAGGGAGGAGGTGTGCTGGGCTCAAAAGGCTAAGGCTGTGGCAATGTGGGCCTGGGGTTCCTGTATGTTCCCCAGGCTAGGGCACTCCATGTGGGGCGGCTCAGAGGCGCCCCACACCTGGAACACAGTCACCAGTTTTCTTTACTGGACATTTACTGTCAACTTGGGTATATCTTTCATCTTTCTAATTACTTCTTCATGACAAATACATGTGTATACATTGTCTCATGAGTGCACTCGTGTGTGTGTGTGTGTGTGTGTGTGTCCTTACAAGAAAAACTTATCCTCTGTAGTAAAAAAAAAAAAAAAAAAAAAAAAAACCAGACCAGTATTAATTATGTTTTGGATTGACTTCACAGAGGTCTGGGAACATAATTTCAATAAAGACTATACTCATGATTCCAATGCTATTATTCCCATTTGAATTTTAACCCTAAGAATTTTCCAGCCTGTCAGCCAAACCAACACTTGGGCAGACTGACAGTTTTCAGAAGCTAAAATCATTCCAGCCTTCGCCTGCCTCCTAGGAGAGGCTTGGGATTCTGGAGCTCAGGCGGGACTGAGTCCCTGCCCCCATGGCTTTGCCCACTTCCTGTGGCTTCCTGGCCCACTTTAGCCTTCAGATAGATGAGATGCTCTTGAATGTGCGGGCAGATCTGCCTTCGAATGTACTGGAATGCTGTCTACTCCTCGCTCCTCTCCATGTGCCCTGCTCCATGACTTGGTCACAGAGCTCTGAGAAAACCCCATTCCCCTCCGCCACCCTCACTGGTCACCCAGGGCAGGTGGAGGGCTGTCGTGTGGAGCAATCAACAAGAGGGACTCCTTCACCCTCATTTGTAAGCCCCTTCTGGACTCCAAAGGAAGGTAGAATGGCTCTTCAAGCTTGCCGAGGGGGTATGGAAAACCCTACCTGTGGATGGGCTGAACCAAGAATCCCTAATTCTATAGCTTCTGTGCCAAACCAGGCTTCCTTTGGTCCCTTGTTTCTACAACACGTTCCTTCAATTTTGTAGAACATAATTCATTATATATCCATTAGGTATACAGATCCTCATTTATACATATGGCGAACATATGTATGTATGTGTATATATATAGCATGCACACATACATATATACACAAAATGTGGACAGTGTGTTCCAACTCAAAGACCCACACACTCACACCCACCACATAACCACAGTCCTCTAAGGACTTCACAGCCACCCAAGTCTCTATCAGCTGCAGGCTCCGTGGGGTCCTCCTGTCCTCTGTGACTCAGTTCTGTGCATTCACAGTGGTATTTGCTGCATTTCTGGGCATTTTCCTAAGAGGAGAGGACTTCTGTTTAGTTGTCAGTGAAAACGGAATTTTCTCCTTATAATTTTACATATCTGATAACTGAAAGAACGCTGAGCTGACAAGATTCTGCTCCACACATTGCAAATTCTGCTTCTACTTTCCTGTGGATCAGGTTCTGAACACAGAAGCCACAGGATCTATTTATATGATGATATGACCCCAGGCCCTGTACCTCTAGATGATGAGGCCCCTTGAGCCAGGATGGGAACCAGGAGGAGTAACCCTGGAAGTCATTTCTACATCAGAACAGCTAGGAATCATTTGATACATATAGAAGAAACTGCAAACTGATAAATACCCCTCAGTCCAAACTCAGTATCTTCCCAACTTAATTTTCCCTTCGCCATATCCCCAAAATACTCAAAGCCACTTCAACACCATGAGAAACTAGTAAGGCGTGTCAAGGCAAAGTAGGGTTGGAAAAAGACAAAAGTCTTAACCTACTTATCTTGCTTCTGCAAACTTTACAAAGCACATGCCCATGTGAACTGATTATTATGATGCCTCAAGGTCCACAGAATGGATGGTGCAAGTGAGGGAGCCTGAGGTTAAAATTTATTAACCTCCTGGTACCCATCTCTGAGAATAGAATTTGGCAACAGTTGATAAAAGGAATAAAGAAAATCAAGGATTCCAGCAGAAAGCAAAGCTGCAGCAGAGATGTGGAACGCTCAGGACTGTGTGGTGAGCAGAAGTTCATTTGGGGAAACAGTTGCATGCCAGAGGGTGGAGAGAATGAATATCTGAAAGGCAGGCCAAGTGCAAATCACAAAGGGTTGCAACTGTTGGGGTGAGACATCTTGATGTCGACTGTACAGCAAGAAGCTTTGAAGATCTGCCCAAGACTCAAGGCTGGGGACAGCCCCTCTCTCTCTCCATCATAGTCAAATTCTGGAAAAGTGAATTTGGGATGGGGTGGTTGGGAGGCAGGGAGACCAACTCAGTGGCATCAGCTGCCACTCCTCTGTTTTAGAATTCTTTGCAACAGACATTTGACAGAAACATACACTCCTTGAGTCACTAGTGACTTGACTCACTAGGCATCAGTCCTGGGGAGTGCTGAAGCTTCTTCCTGCTCTGACCCTGTAAACCCTTGGATGTGACCTTGATCCAGCTTTACCTTGTGGGGTCAAGATCTTGGGAACTGTGCCCCGCAGACTGTCATGATCCTCTCCAGGTACCAACTCTCAGCAACATTGTCCTAATCAACCTCACCTCCGCCAACACTCTTGCTGTCAGTCTTCCCAGGCCAGGAGGCAAGAGGATGTGGTGGCTTCATTCCAGAAGAAGCAAAGGGTCTCCATGGGGTGGTAACCTTGGAAATGGCACGGAGGGGAACCAAGGGGAGAGAGAGCTGACTTGGCAGCCAAGAGTATTCAGATAGCAAAGAGGATGGAAGGAAGAATATTTGTGTGTTTAGCTGCAGGAGCGACACACGAAGTATGAATTGGTGCAGTTGGTGGCGGATGGGTGCACTTGGAGGAAAATGGAGTCCAGCTGCCTCATTTTAGAGCTCCATGTTCATGAGCTTTGATCACGGGGAGGGTAGAGCGTCTCCTTTACCTCTTAGCCTACACTCTCTCCCCAGGTGTTGTGACCAGTAACTCCAGAGTAGTAATGAACACTTGAGTTGCTTCCACTCCCTGGCTATTGTGAACAAGGCTGCTATGAACATAAGTGTGCAAATATCTGTTTGGGACCCTGGGTATATGCCCAGAAGTTGAATTGCTGGATCATATGGTCATTCTATATTTAATTTTTAAGCAACTGTTGAATATTGTAAATAGCACACCTGTCATAAAATAAATACAAGTGCGGCTCAACATCTCCACATGCTGTCTAGTCAGCATCTCAAAGGCAAAATATCTCAAACCAAAGTCTTGATTTTCCCCCGGTCCTATTCCTCCCCAGTGTTCCCCACCTCCATAAATGAAATCACCAAGGTGGCCAAGGCTGAAATATTTGGCATTATCCATGACTCCCCTCTTTATTTCATTCTCCACAGCTAACCCATCAATGAATCCTTATAAGCTCTACTCTCACAAAGGGGCCCAAACCAAACCCCTTCTTGCTACCTTGCTGCTACCGCTAGGTCCATCCCATCACTGCCTCTCACCCCAACTGTTACAATAGCACCCCACAACGTCCTCACTCCCTTTTAAAGTATTTTTGTTTATGTATTTGGCCACACCAGGTCCTAGTCGAGTCAGGTAGGACCTTTGATCTTTGCTGTGGCATGCAGGATCTGCAGTGGTGGCTTACAGCCGCTTAGTTGCGGCATGTGGGCTCTCGTTCCCTGACCAAAGACCGAACCCCTGGTGCCTGCATTGGGAGTGTGGAGTCTTAGCCACTGGACCACAAGAAAAGTACCAAGATGTCCTCATTCTTGTCCTTCTACCTTGCTGCTTTCATCCAGCTGCTAGAGGGATTCATCTTAAACATCAGTTGGATTGCATCATTCCTCTAATCAACACTTCCAAAGGCTTCTTATCATAATTAGAAAAAACCCACAGCCCCTCCCCCCCACACACACCAAAATCATTAGCTTGGCATAGGAGAAAGCCCATTGCCTGGCCTCTTATCCCACCACTGTTGCCCTACCCGCCCATCTGGCCTTGACTCTTCCTCAGACATTGGTTAGCTGGTGCCTCGGGGTCTTGACCTTGGGAGATGCTTCCCATAACTTTTAACACAGCTTATTACAATGCCAGCCCCTCTAAGTGGTTCCCCGCAATGATCCTATCTGGGATAACAGCCCCACCTCCCAGCCTTCTAACTCGACCTCACTCCTCTTCATACATGTGGCGCAGTACCTGATTCTCCATCTCTCCTTCCAGAGGGTAGGCTCCATGACGACAGGGAGAGGCTCTGGTGGCTGCCATGTCCCTAGGGCACAGGATGGTGGCCCTCCTCCCCGTTAGCATCAGCGCAACTCTGTCTCTAGGCAGTTCAGTTCTGTAGACCCAGGAAAGGAGAAAGTGCCGAAATCCACTTCCTTGACACCTGGGCAGATTTAGGGTTCTGGGGTTTCTGGGCCCTGCACCCAGTGCCTTTCTTTTTAACTTATTGGAGTGTAGTTGATTTAGAATGTTGTGTTAATTTCTGCTGTATGACGTTAATAAGTCATATACATTTTTTTTAGATTCTTTTACCATATAGACCATTATAGAGTATTGAATAGAGTTCCCTGTGCTATACAATGGGTCCTCATTAGTTCCCTATTTTATATATAATAATGTGTATATGTCAACCCCAGTCTCCCAGTGATTCCCACACCCTACGCCCTGTGACAACTGTAAGTTTGTTTTCTACATCTATAACTCTATTTCTCTTTTGGAGATAAGCTCATTCATACCCTTTTTAAGATTCCACATATAAGCGATGTCATACATTTGTCTTTGTCTGATTTACTTCGCTCAGTATGATAATCTCTAAGTCCATCCATGTTGCCTCAAACGGCATTATTTTGTTCTTTTTTATGGTCAAGTAATATTCCATTGTGACTTTTAACTTACAGAATCCAGAGTGCACACAGAGATGACTTTCAGTGCTTTAGGAAGGTTTCAGGCCCACAAACAGTTCCAGACCCTAACTAACATATTGGTGGCTTTCAGTCACCCAGCCCCTGTGGCAAGACTGGGGCTCTAGGGTCCATGTTCTCCTCACCAGATTAGACCACCTCCTGAGGCCCTCTGGCTCATCGGAAAAGACCCTGATGCTGGGAAAGATTGAAGGCAGGAGGAAAAGGGGACGACAGAGGATGAGATGGCTGGATGGCATCACTGACTCAATGGACAGGAGTTTGAGCAGTCTCCGGGCATTGGTGATGGACAGGGAAGCTTGGCATGCTGCAGCCCGTGGGCTCGCAAAGAGTCAGATACAACTAAGCAACTGAATTGACTGAGGCCCTCGGACCTCCTTTCGAATATAAGTATTTGGGGCTAGCTCTGGGCAGCACTTCCCTCATGAATTGTATTCTTCGGAGCACTAAGATTCCCAGATAAGGAGTGGAGTGAGAGATACTTAAGGAAGGAGCGGAGGGGGCAGAGACTGGAGAAGCAAAATCAGAAGTGGCTTCCAAAGTGCTCTGAGGTTATGCTGGGTTTGAAAAACCTTTGTCCTAAAGTCCAGAACTTCAGTGTGAGCCTGGCATCAGAAAGTGGGAAGACCTGATGATAAATCGTCCTGACCGAGAAGCACTTTGAGCTTCTTGAAAAGACCGTGAATGAGGCCAGAACTGGGCATTATTCTTTCAGAGCCTTGTCTCCCCTACACAAGTTGCTTGGGTTTCCTTCTTTTTTAAAAAATTATTTTCTATTTCTGGTGGCGCTGGGTCTTCGTTACTGTGTGGGGGCTTTCTCTAGCTGCGGCGAGTGGAGGTTACTCTTCACTGTGATGGGTAGACTTCTCATTGCAGTGGCTTCTCTTGTTGTAGAGCATGGGCTCTGGGTCACACAGGCTCAGTTGCTCCTTAGCATGTGGGATCTTCCCAGGCCAGGGATTGAACCCGTGTCCCCTGTATTGGCAGACAGATTCCTATCCACTGTACCACCAAGGAAGTCCCGCTTAAGTTTTCTAATAGTCACTGGGTTCATCTCTTCAAGACTGACCCTATAATTTATTGTTCAAACAAGTGCATTTTTGAGAATAAGGGGCTTTGCTTCCCTGGTGGCTCACCTGGTAATGAGCTGATTCAGGAGACGCAGGTTCGATCCCTGGATTGGGAAGATCCCCTAAAGAAGGAAATGGCAACCCACTCCAGTATTCTTGCCTGGAAAATTCCCTGGACAGAGGAGCCTGGTGGGCTACAGTCTCTGGGATTGCAGAGTCAGACATGACTGAGCATGCACGCACACACACTTCGGTTACTCTGCCACAACAGCAGGGATTGGACTGTTGGGGTTAACAGGTTGCAGTCTCCTTGCTGTCTTTTCTAACCATGAGGAGTTGAGTGATGATCTAGCATTTTAATGCACCAAACAAGGAAGTGAAATTCTTAGCCCTGCCCCCACCAGAGGGTACAGCTTCATCACTGCTGCTGGTGTCCCTGCCACCCTCTGCTCCTTCCCTGTGCCCAGGTCTAATCAATCCCTTTCCCTAGAGGTCTAAATTCTTGTTTGAGTCTTCTGCCTCAAATATCAGCAGAGGAATGCCGATTTCAACCACTCTTTCCTGACCCCCACAGATTTTCCACAGCATGGCCCCTTGAAATGACGCCTTCTGGGTGCTATATGAATGTCCGCTCTCAGTGAACTGGCTGTCTGGTGGGGGAGCCTGGCCCTGTTGGTGTTGCCCTAGGTCCCTGACCACACACTTTGGAAACGTCTCTTCAGCAGGGTCCCGCTTACACTGCTCTCTTATAAAGGTCTGTTCCCACGCCTCGAGAAGGAGCAGAGAGCACCAGAGCTGCAGAATGCAACTTTGCTAAGATCAAAGCGAGAGCCGGCTGAGGCTTCAAGTCTACAGCTCCCCAGCGATCCGTTTGTGCTTGCCAGGTGAGCAGACTTGATAGTGAGCAGACATGCAGAGACCAGCGAGACCTGAGCCCAGGGAAGAGGGTTTTCTGCAGCTTGATGGCTCCGTCAGGGGTGCTTCAACACCACTGCAGCCCAGCACATAGTAGGTGCTCAGTCAATTTCAGCTGAGTCACTGAATGACCGGCTTCATCAATCATGCTCCCAAAGCTGTTGAGTCAATGTGGTGGGTGGGGTCAAGAGCGTCACAGCGAATTCTGGAATGTTAGAGCTCTAAGAGATCTTGCGTGTGTGTGTGTGTGTGTGTGTGTGTGTGTGTGTCTGCGCACGCGCATGTGTGTGCTCAGTCGTGTCCAACTCTTTGCAACCCCATGGACCATAGCCCACCAGGTTCCTCTGTTCATGGGTTTCTCCAGGCAAGAATACTGGAGTGGATTGCCATTTCTTCCTCCAGGGGATCTTCCCAACCCAGGGATCGAACCCTCATTTTCTGCATTGGCAGACGGATTCTTTACCACTGCACCACCTGGGAAGCCCATAAGAGATCTTGGAAATCATCAAATGCAGCCCACATAAACACACACACACACACACACACACACACCCCTGACAATTTCAGATGTGTAACCCAGGCGAGGGCCCTGAGAGGTAAGATGGCCGGCCCAAGTCAGGGACTAAACAAGGCTTGGCTCTCCTGACAGCTAATCCTGTACTTCCCTGTCTACACCACATGCCCCAGGCCAGCTGGCCCTTTAACCACCACAATTTGCCTTCCTTACAATTTTACTAGGGATACGTTTTCATTTTTGTTTCTCTAATGCCTCCATGGTGTTTAAACACTCCTGTGTTATGGTAATAAGAGAATTTCTGTTTGACCCTAGGCCGAATATTCACCATCTCTGGGCCTTCCCTTGGATCTATAGAATAAATATGATACTGCTGACCTGTATGCAAAGTGGCTGTATTCTAATGTATATATAATTGCAGAAAGATTTTGGAAATGCAAACTCCAGGAATGGTGCTCAAGTAGACGCCTGGTGCTGAGAGTATTTCTTGGAGAAATTGAAAGGGGACTTTTCTGTCTGTGATAGAAGAAACGGAAGATGGTTCTGAGCAAATCTAAGCTCACACAAACTCTGTGTATCTGAGCACCCGGCCTGGAGCCCAGTGTCACCTTTCGGTGGGGGAGGAAGGAATCCGGTAGGGGTCCGAGAATGCAAGCATCCTGTGGAGAGGGCTTGACAACACCCTGACTCTCCTCTACGCAGGGCCCCGAGTGCTGCCCGGTAGGGTCTGTCCCAGTCGCCTGCCCACAGTGCCAGCCAGCAAGGGAACAGCCTCCCTTGTCAGCTGGGCTCCCAGTGTTGCAGATGGAGGGGGAGCTGGCTGCTTTTAATTAGAGGCACTGCCTTCCTGTTTTCCATTGGCGGCCAGTTTCTGAGTTTCCCCGCACCCTCTGCTGCTTCCCAAAAGCAATTTCTTTCTCTTTTTTTTTAAAGAATCCAAACTGTCTGGAATGAGAAAGGAGAAAGCTATCATTATGTGAGCTGCGTGGTGGCTTCTGTTGCCTCTGCAGTCATTTAGAGGTGGTCAAAGGGGGGACTCCACTGTCCAGACGTGGCCTATGGTTCTGCTGTTAATTCTCTCCTCCCCATCCCATGGGCTCTTCTTCTACCACTGAACCCCTGCGGGGAGAATATCGCGGCACCAGGCTCTGATCCTGGTTAGAACTCACTTCCTCACATGAAGCCCGGATCCATTTAGAACAGAGGGACTTCAGGAGGGCTGTCAGAGTTAGCAAACAAGGGCACAAGGCACCCAGTTTCACGTGAACTTCAGACACGCCGCATAACTTTCAGTGTGTGTCCTAAGTGTTGCATGTATACTTTTAAGAATATACCATGTAGGACATATTGCTTACAAAAATGATTCTTTGGTGACCTGAAATTCACATGTAACCTGATGTCCTGTATTTTATCTGGCAAACTCTTTTCTGAGGTCCACAGAGTCCCAGACCACAAACCTGAAAGTCTGCTCTCCCCAGGAGTGGGTTGTGTGGATTTATCCCACCTGGGAGAGGTCAGCAAAGCCAAGGGGAGGAAAGAGATGGCTGTCTTGTGTCACCAGGATGAAAAAGAGAGACTTATCAAATCTAAAGGCATCCATGTTATAGGTACTTTGGCTTGTTCAGACAAATCAGCATGCAAGGGGGAAATGATGAGATGGTTCCAGGCCACAGGCCCTATGGATGAACCTGATCTGCCCGGAGGCCAGTGGCTTGACCAAAGAAGGAGAAAGAAGGACACAGGCTAATCTGGGGGGATGCAGGCCTTAGGTCAGTAATTCCTAGCCCTTTTGGTCCCTCCATTCCTGCCATGGTCTGCTTTGATGCTACTCTGGTTCCACCTCATTATGCCTTAGATGGCTGACAGCCTTAATCTTCATTTAGTTCAAGTTTAATTTTATTTGAGAACAGGTTTACACAGAACATGCTCAGACAAAGGAGAAGATTCAGAATCTCTGCCCTGGAAACTGGAAAGTTCTAGAAGATTCCAGAAGGACAGGCAGAGCAAGTAAGGCAAAGTCTCAATCCCCCAGGTCCTCCCTTTTCTGGAGGAGATGGCCAAGGGGAGTCTGGAAGGACAGCAGCACTCCCCTTGCAAACAAGGCAGATGGGAGGCAAGCGAGGTCCCCCACACCCCACCCCAGACAACCCTCAGACCTGAGAGCAGATGGAAAAGCTTCTCAGGCAGCAGAATGTGCAGCCTGCTGTTATTCATAAACCGTCATGGAGCTTGAGAGGCGGTCTACCAAGTTTCCCCTTATGTAAATGACAGTTTACAATGCACAGGGCCCACACGTTGCGTAAACCAGGCCTGATATTTTAAACCCTCCCTGTTCGCAGAGGGTGTTGTGCTTTGTTCTCCTCTCCAGTTTCCCACTTCAGGAACTGAGATCTGTAAAATTGCACGTGGTCAATAGGGAAGTCCATCAGAGCTGTTCTGAGCGGCCGTCCTCCCCTCCCCACCCCCACCCCAGCTCTGGTTTCATCTAGGATATCAATTATGGGCTTTTACATAAGACGGCTAATGCATTTTCAAAGCAGGCAGATCCCCCTCCCATGTTTTGACAGTTTGGCTTGAGTTGAAATATAATTAAACTTTTTGAAAACCAGGGCTTTGAAACACAATCCCCTCCCTGTTGACACGCTGGTTGTTTTTTGTTGTGTTCGTCTTTTTTTTTTCCTTAAGAGTTGGGTTTTTACTTGCTGCGGTGCAATGACTTCGCCCTTCACTTTCTGCACTCAAAACAAACACTGGTTTCAGGCATTCAGCTTTTCTAGCGCTGCATAGCTGAGAGTGGAAAAAATAACATCTGAAACAGGACGGGCTTTTGATGTTCCCTCCTTATGACAGACACATTTGAAAACCACCGCAGTGAGTCACTCACATTCTGTGCATACCCTCTCCAAGGAGCAGGAAGTGTAGGTATTTTAAACCCTGAAGCCAGGAGAAGTTTTCAGCTACATCTTGGCCTGCACCCCTCCTGAGAGAAGCTCAGTGGCCCTGCTCAGTGTGGCCCAGGCTCCTGCCAGCCTCTCTTTGTTCTCTTTGCCCTGGTTTTGCTTTTTTCGGCTAGCAGGCCAAGTTGAAAAAGCACAGAGCTAGCGAATTTACAAAATCAACAAAAACTTTAAAAAAAAAAAAAATCAGCAACAACAGCAATGGAGGCCAATGGTTGGTAGGGGGCAGGCAGATGGAGCCATGAGATGTCCTCGGGCAGCTCGCTAGGGACCCAGCTCTGTAGCTTTTTGGCCCAACAAGAAATAAAGTCCAGTCCCTGTCAGCTAACTTCTAACCCAAGTCGTTAGCTGTGGGGAGCGTCCCAAGTCCCCTCCTTCACTAGCTCCAAAGGCCAAAAGAACAGAAAGGCGGGGGGTTAGGAATAAAGACAGAATTGGACTGAAATGACTTTCTCTCGCTCATGTGCGTGCTGAGTCGTGTCTGATTCTTTGCAACCCCATGGACTGTAGCCCGCCAAGCTCCTCAGTCCACGTAATTTTCTAGGCAAGAATACCGGAGTGGGTTGTCCCTTCCTCCTCAAGGGGATCTTCCGAGTCCAGGGACTGAACCTGCATCCCCTTGGTCTCCTGCTTGGAAGGCAGATTCTTTACCACTAGCGTACCTGGGAAGCCCTGAAAATGACTTTAAGAGGAAAGATTTTTTTTAAAAAAAGGACTTGGTGGAAATAAGCCAGAATTTGCTTTGAAAGAAGTTATAAATCTTAAACTTCCTTGGGACAGGAAACCCAAAGAGGGGTGCGCGGAGCTTCTGAAAGTGGGAGCAGGGTGGTGGTAGGAGGCCTCGGCTTCCTGTATGGGGAGGGAAGACTTCCCAGAACATCGGCCTCTGATATCACCAGCAGTTGATATGGGAAAGTGGTAGATTCATGCAAGAATCCATTTTGCTCTGATGTTTTTGCTGTTGTAGACAGCTTTCTTCAAGAGGTGGAGTCATTTGGGAAAAGCAATCCCAGCCTTCAGCATTTTTAGAACAAGAACATGGTATGACCCTTGAACAGCTTGGGAACCGTGTAAGCCACAAAAGCACCCCAGCTATGAAGCACTATTTCTATTGTCTCAAATGCCAGCTGCCTCTCCATCCTAACGGAACCTAAGGACTTTCTGGGTGGAAGAAAATCCTGGAGTTGTCACAAACAGCTCCTTAAGAGGTCAGATTGCTCAAAGCATCATGGATTCTTTGAGGGTTTTATTGCGACGTATGAATTCCTCAGAAGGGCAGTGTCCAGGCATAGCACAGACAGGGTGAAGCATCTGGGATCAGTCACAGAGGGAGTCCATAGGACACACGAGGGACAGTATGAGGATTAGTCTTCTACCAGACGGTAAAGAATCCACCTTCGGTGCAGGAGACCCAGGTTCAATCCCTGGGTCGGGCAGATCCCCTGAAGGAGGGCGTGGCAACCCACTCCAGTATTCTTGCCTGGAGAACTCCACAGACAGAGGAGCCTAGAGGGCTACAGTCCATGGGGTCACAAAGATTAGGACACGATTGAGCAACTAACACTGCTATGACAAATGACTGTGAGCCAGGCAGCTTAGACAGCACATATTTATTATCTTGCCGTTCTGTAGGATAGAAGTCTGACATAGGTCTCACTGAGCTACAATCAAGGGACAACAGGGCAGCGGTTCTTCCAGAAGCTCTAGGAGAGCTTCTGTGCCCATCCCCTTCCAGAGGGTTCTTTTGGCACCATTCCCCTGATCCTTCACACCCCTATTCTGCCCACTCCACTCACTTTCCAGGACCCTTGTGATTACACCTGGAGAATCCAGGGTGAGCTCCATCTCTCAAAGTCAGCCAATTAGTAGACTTGATTCCCTCTGCGGTCTCCACTCCCCTTTGCCAAGTAGCCTGACATGTTCCTAGGTTCTGGGAATGAGGCTGGGGGTGTGTTTGGTGGCCACTATTCTAGGAGGGTCCATAATATCCTTTGTCAGTCTCACTGAGCATAACACAGTTTCTCATTCACAATAAGGTAATTGACAGAATGCACATGTACTATCTGCCAGGCATGGTTCTAAGCACATCTTCTTGTACTTAATCTTCATGACAGTTCTGTGATGCTATTATTCACTCCATTGTACAGATGAGGACCATACAGAGAATGTCCATGGCCGGTAAAGGGTGGAGATGGTTAGCACCCAGCCTCTGGCCCAGACTCCAGGTTCTCTAGATAAATATAGGGTTTGTGTGTGTGCTCAGTTGCTCAGTCATGTCTAACTCTTTGCAACTCCATGGACTATAGCCCACCAGGCTCCTCTGTCCATGGGATTTTCCAGGCAAGAGTACTGGAGTGGGGTGCCACTTCCTACTCCAGGGGATCTTCCCCACCCACAGATCGAACCCACGTCTCTTGCATCTCCTGCATTGGCAGGTGGGTTCTTTAGCACCAGAGCCCCCTGGGACATCACCTTCCAAACCCCCAGGGCAAATCCTCCTGGCCCCTTGTTCCCTTTAAGTCCTCCTGCAGAGAGAGAGGGCTCCCTATTATATCAGAGGACCAGCCCAGCATAGAAGGTGAATTATAAAGTTCTGTCTGCTGGCTTCACACCATCCATGTCCTGACCACTTGAAGCTGTTTCCAGCTAAGAATTTGGAGGAGCCAGAAACACATGCCACCTTGCATACTTGGCTTAGACCATAACAATACTAGCTGGTGATGGCTGAGGCTTGGAAATCTTCTTGCTGCTGTTTTCCCTGAGTGGAGAGGACCTTCTGCAGAGGAGTGGGAGCTGGCATAAATTGGAACATGGTCCCACCCTTCAGGGGACCCTGGAGTCCCCTGGATTGAAGGGCAAGGTGTGCACACTCACAAGGGGAGATTGCGTCCTCCTCCTCATCCTGGCCCTGTGACCCTCTGCCCCACCAGATGGTCCCCCAACCCACCAATGTCTTCTTGACTTCCCACAATGACAAACGGAAGGCAGAATTGGACATCCAGACTGGGAGTTGCCCCCAGCCCTTGATGTTTTCAGAAATCAGTCTAAGATGCAATGGCTGGGCCCTAGTTGGCAAGAAAGACCCCAAACGAGACAGAAATAAGAGCCAACATGAAGGTCCTCAGGGCCCCAGGGAAATCAGCCAAGAGAACCTCCACTGCCAAGTTCCGCAAATTTCACAAGTTTGTTACAAACCCCACAAGTGTTGTTTGGTTGCTTAAAAACGATTTAATTTTTGCAATCTCCCAGAGAGAGAGTGCCCCAAATTAAAACTGATGTTTGAAAAATAGCAACTATGAGGGGGATGAAAGATGGTTCTTCTCCAAGAAGGGAGGCCAGCAGACGTGGGGGAAACAGTCTAGTGTCAAAGGAAGAGAACCCTTAGGTCCAACACCCGAGCCCTGAGATGCCGGGTGACAGAGCCGATTCCCCCTCAAATAACTAGAAGAGCCATCTCTGTGCAGTTCCCCTGCAAATCTGATTGTCATCAGAACCTTGAGCACTGGGAGTGAATGAGGCCCCCTGTCGTGGAGGAGCACGGGGTGAGCTGTGCCTCAGGCAGGCCTGGGTTTGAAACGGAGCTCAGCCGCTCACTCACCTCATGGCTCTGACAAGGTGCTCAGGTTAGCTGAGCCTCGGTTTCCTTGACTGCAAAGGGAAGGTGATTGGTTGGGACCAGACATCACAGGGATGCTGGGAAGTGATGATCGTGCTGTGACTCACACGACAGCTGGTAATCTAGGGGACCTCCATCGCGGTCATTACTGTTAGTGTCATCTTACACGTCATCACTCCTGGCATCAATATGGTCATCAAGTTGGCCTTCTTAAGAGGTCATCTATAGAGCAGGACACTCTGTGACCCCTCATGCTCCTCACACAATTCCCTCAAGGCCGTAGGGCTGAGGCACCACCTGCATGGACTTGGACGAGTGAGCTCTGCACAGCCCAGCAGCAGATACAACATGGCCTCAGTTCATCAGGGTATCATCTGGCCCGTGGTCCTGAAAGACAGCACAGTGGCAAAATCCATGTTGCCTGGAGCCTGTCCCTCCCAGGGGCCTTTCACACCCCAGGATCAGCAGCAAGCAAGACAGAGGGATCCACGCTCACAGATGGAACACCCAGAGAGGAGGCACCTGTGTCGTGGAGAGGTCAGCGCTGGTGATCCATGAGAGAGGCCGCCACTGTCTCAAGGGCATCTGGGGGTTATGTGTCAGGGGAGTGCCTTTCCAGCCTCTTTGTTTGGATGAAAGCTAACAGCAAATAAGCTGGCTCCACGCTGTAGAGCTGAGCAGCAGCCGGCTGTATTCACAGACTCGCCTTTGACGTCTTTCGTTTGCCTGATCGTCGTTCAAGTCACCTGGGTCTCCACAGCACCAGCCTGGCACACAGGCAGTTCTGGTTGTTCTTTAAAGAAAGGCCCAAGGACTTCACTGGTGGTCCAGCAGTTAAGACTCCACACTTCCCCTGCCGGGGGCATGGGTTTAATCCCTCGTCAGGGAACTAAGATCCCAGATGCCACGCAGCACCATCAAAAATAAATAAAATAAAGGACAGCCCACCTTGGTCTGGATGAGGGGCCGGGGACAACTGAGCGCAGGCTTCAGGGACTGACTCGCCAGCAGTGGCTGCACGTGATGCCGAAAGAGTGGGGAAGCCAGGGAGCTCTGGATTTCCCCCAGGAAATTTCCCATGCAGGGCAGTGGGCACCCTGACCTTCCACCTAGGCAGCACTCAGGATGGCTTCAGGGAGCCACGAGATAGCCTGAGACAACCAGCAAGTGACTACATCTACTCCTGCAGGCAATTGCAAACCACAGGTGTCTGTGAGGGTCTCAGGAATCAGTTTCCTAAACGCCTCTCTCTAGCGGGCAGTTAAGATGCTACGTTCACCCGGGAAGGGCAAACTTGGGGGACATCACTCAGTTCCAGAAAGAGGAAAAGACACAGAATCTATACCCTACAGGTGAATCGGCCTGCCTGGCTGTCAGGAAACCTGACAATTTCAAATGTCAAATAATCATGCAAATGGACACCAACCAAAAGAGAAGCCAAGCTGGTCAGAGTAAGTGGTATGGCAGTGTTTTATGTTTTATTTTTTGATGTAGACTATTTTTCAGTCTTTAGTCAACTTGTTACAACATTGTTTCTGTCTTGTGTTCTGGTTTTCTTGGCCATGAGGCATGTGGGATCTTAGTTTCCACACCAGGAACTGAGCCTGCAGCCCCTGCACTAGAAGGTGGAGTCACAGGCGCACCAGGAAATCCCTCAGGCAGTGTTTTAAGAGCTTCATGTGAGCTAACTCATTTAATCCTTGTGACAACCTAACAAGCTCCATGCTGTCCTTACCCTTGTTTTACAATGAGGAAACTGAGGCAGGTTAAACAAAGTTCACATATGATGATGCTGGGCTTTGAACACTTAGACTGACCCATGGTGGGAACACTGCTGACTCCCGGGCCCATGCACCGGATCTGGACACCAAGCTGAATAAAAACAGGACATCTTGCAAAGCAAAGAAAGAGGAATCTGAAGATGTCAACAGCCTCCCTTTGGCAGAGGGGAAGGACCGGTGAACAAGACGGGTCAGGTTTCTAAACTGGCTTCCCTCCCAGCAAAGACTTTCTCTCCACCATGGAGAGGACCTGCCAAGACCCTCTTGCTCCACGCAAATGAATCGCAAAAAGTTGGGAAAGCAAACCATCCCAAACCCTGTGCCCCTGCCCCACTGGGCACAGAAGTGCTGCTTGCAGTGAGCTGTGGCAGGGTTTCCAACTGCAAACAGAAGAGGGCTGGCAAGGAGCAAGGGAGGGATGCGGATCCAGAGGTTGAGACCCACACTAAAGAGCACGGCACTTCCTAAGAGCCCACCTGGAGCCCCTGGAATGGTTCTAGGTAACACCCAGGGACAATTCCAGGTCCCTAGATGTGCCTCTGGCAACCTGCAGCTGGTGCTACAGCCAGTCCCCTGCCTTTAGCTGGTGACCTTCTATCCCAGCTCTGATGAGCCGAGCCAGGCTTCACTCTCACAGGACCCACCAGGAGCGTTCCTGGGAGTCCCTGTCGTTTCCCGAGGCTATTTCACCAGCCTCTTGGAATCTACTGTGTATCCTGACTTGAGGCACATCACGGGCGGGATGGCCAAGAATGCACCTTTTCCTTGCAGAGCCAATGAGACTTTGAGCTGATACCTGGTAGATGGCGGTTGGGGGTGGGTTGGGGGAAGCGCAGTGTAATTAGAAAGCAGAAATCTCAGTTTGATTCCTATCTGCAGCTTGCAGCCTGTAAGACCAGGAGCCCACCACCTGCCTCAGAAAAATGAAGATAATCGTACCCAAGCCACAGAGGTGTATGGGTATGATCTGAGTTACTGGTTCATTGACTCGCGGAATATTTGAGCACTCATTGAACATGGAGTCCTGGAAGTGAAAGTGTTTTGAAATCAGAAGAGCACACCATGGGCTGGGAGGAGGGAGGGGTGCTAGTTTGAGGAGCAGAGCTGTAGCCAAAGAAGAGAGTCTCCAGGGGTCTCTGCCTGAGCAGTCAAAAGTGCAGGAAGCGGGGGCCTCTCACAACCTTGGGGTGCCATGGAGTCTCTGCACCTGGGGCTACTGCTTACTGGTAGCTCCCTGCGGCCAGCCTCTGAGATGGCAGACTGCACCCTGTCTCTCAGCTGGTCAAGAATGGCATGCAGAGAGGAGACGAACCCTGCCCTACCCAGCATGCAGCCTAATTCAGCTCCTGTCCTAGCAGCTGCTGCCACCAGCCCCGGAGAGGCCCCTACCTGGAGTGGGTCCACATTGAGAGCGGCCCACTGGGTGGCTCAGGAAGCTCCCTGGCTGCACTGATGCCTCCTGAGATGATGCTCCAAGTAGCTCACAGCTTCAGCAGAAAGCCAGCTGGTCTGGGAGGCTCCCCACTTGCTCAGTGGCACCTCACAGACTGCCACCTTCTCTTGGACCAATGGATGATTGAGGATGCTGGTAATTCAGAAGCTGACGGAGATAATCACTCAGTCCAGGCATCAGCTCTCTCTTCTCCTCCTCCCACAGCCCCATCGAACAGCAGTTGACCAGGTACCTTCAGATGACCTGGCACGCAAGTCCCTAGAAATTGCTGCCTCTTCTCTAGAAACTATGCCCACACCTAGAGAGAGGGGTGGCATCTGATTGCCAAGCTAAACTCTGAAGCACCAGGTCTGGTCAGACAAAGGCAACCTTCCAGGACCATGAAACTAACGAGGCTCTGCAAAAATCAGATCTACCCTTTGTCCTTTTAGGGAGAACCTGGGTAGTGAAAAAAATGACTTCGCGTTTGATGGAAAGAGAGCTGGGTGTGACATCGGATCTGAGCCTGTCACGTCTATTACTTACTGGCTTTATTCTCCTGGTGCCTCCAATTTCTCATCTATAAAATGGAACAATAATACTTGTGGGTCAAAGTAGAGTTCCACGTGTACAAACGCTGTGCGGTTTATAAGGAGAGCTGAGTGTCATTTATCAGCAATCTTGGGTAGAACCTCCCTGGAGGAAGGAACAGAGACGGTAGAACCATTTCTACCTGTTTACGATTCTGAAATCCTGGAATCTTAGCTTGTTTCTGTATTTTCTAGCAGATCTGGAACACGATGTTCACTTGTGAATATTTCGTCTCTGAAAACTAATTTCTTTCTGGAATACAAGATCATGGCTGACCTTAATCCTGGGTCTATTTCACACATGCAGGGTGGGGTGGACAGCCACATGAAATATCCCTGGCGTCTACATTTAGAGACTGACATAAAATTAGTTGCAACTAATTTTGGCCTGTGGATGTTTCAAAGAAAATTGAAACTCTAATCCACACCATTAGCTGGGTGCTTTCTCACCCCAGTGATGCTAACCCATCAGGAAGCAATGTATCAGGTACCCTGGGAAGCATTTAATGGGCAAGCTAGTGAAATGTGGGAACCAGGCTCCATTAGGAGAATCCTCCACTGATTGATTGGCTCTTCTGGGTAAAGTTTTCAAGAAAACAAAAGCCTTCTTGGTAGGAATCTAAAAGATCTGGCATCCTGGTTATGTTGGGAAGAGGATGGTTTTGGAGCCAGACAGATCTTAATTCAGCGTGGACTCTAGATAGGGCTTGGGGAGCAGTCTCATTGAAAGGGAGGTGGCTGGCAAGGCAAGACATATCAAAGTTTGATTTTGTCCCCTGCATTCTCATCACTTAGATCATATGTTTATTTGTGCCGGGGAGGGTTTTGGATGATAGCTGGACAGAAACCCTCCCAAACCATCCCTTGGTGATGTCACTGTCCTGATACAAATTCAGGAACTGCCACTTCCCATCTCTGTGACTGTGGCCAAGTAACTCAGCCTCTGTGAGCTTCTGTTTTCTCATTTTTAGAAGAGGAATAATAATAATTCCACCCTGGCAGGGTTTTGTGAGGGATTCTATGAGACAGCATCCGGGAAAGGGCTTAGCACAACTCAAGGGTATAACAGGCACTCAGCATCGGCAAGTCTCTTCCAGCGCAGGCGCCCGGATGTCTTAGAATCCTAAGGAGGGAACCAGATGGGCACTTGGATCTGGAAACCTGAAAAAAAAAATATACGGTGGTTAGATCTTGTGAGGGTTTGCCTTTGGATTTTGTGGCCCACCAACAAGTGTGCTCCAAGAGGGTGCCACATCTGCCCCCCATATTGTCAGTCAGGAGCGCCAAGTAGCGGGCTGACTTGAAAGGGAGGCCTCACGGACTGAACTACAACAGGCAGCGCCAGGCCTGCAGATGAAACAGTCACCATAGCGAATGAATTAGCCCAGCGGTTTTCCTAAGGTCTGGAGGCAGCAGAATCTTCCTACAGTGTTGTTGTTTTTTTTTTTTTTTTCTTTCTCTTGAGGTTTTTTTTTTTTTTTTTTTTTTTTTCACCCTTTTCTCCCCCCTGCTCTCTCATAGAACTCCTAGAGTCTGGACAAGACACAGGCTGATAGAGGTCGACATGATAAGCCTCTTTCAGCACCACGTTCTTTGCAAGGAAACTGCAGAGACTCCCTGTGGAAATTGCGGGGCTGGCAGGAAACTACTGCATTGGCTAATGACCAACACAATGAGCCTGTTCATTCATTCATTCAAGCATTCCTTCAAGAAACATTTACAGACGGAGCCTCCGCAGCTTCCTCGAAGATGGTAAGATAAAATGCCACACAGTCCCAGGCCCCGCACAGCAATGATGTATCCTGGGTAACCATGCCAGCTCAGTTAGAAGTAGAAAGTTGCAAAGTTATGTGCCTTGAGACCTTGACCAGTGGATTGCAGAGGCCCACACTGCACATTGGTTTCTTTGCAGGGGATCAGATGTCTGACTTCGGTCTACCACACCCTGATGGCAAGCCATGTCAGCCCCGTGTCTAGCTCATAGCACACTTACTGAATGAATCTGGAGGAGCCCTCTTTATTGCCTGCAATTTACAGCTTCCCAAGGATTAGAAGTCAGAGGAATAAGCCATTTAAGTGAAATTGCTTTTGAAACACAGATGAGTTGGAAACCTAGAGTTCCTTGCTCTTGGCAAGGAACATTTGGGATTTGGAGGGTTCTATAGCTCACATTGTTTGATGCTTCCATAAACCAGCTGCTTTCACCCTTCCCTAAACATCAGCTCCAAAGGCAGCAAGTCAGCCCAGGGCTCTCTGGGCAACAACAGTTTCCTGAATAACGTGCAACCTCGTCTGGAGGGCCCAGCCAATCAGCACACAGACTCCAGAGGAGTGTCGCGCTCATCCAAAGCGCTTTGCTTCTCTTCTTTCCATGGTTTCCATAACAACAGATCACATACACACAGACACTGCAATACAGTGTCAGTTCAACTAAGCATGTTTCCTAGCACTTGACACAGTCGATTCCTCACCACTCAGGAGAGATGTCTTCTCACCTGGGATCTCTGGGGCTCCTGCTTCTGGGGGCCACAGGGGGTCCGACACCAGTAGCCCATCCTAGGGGACCTCCCTTTTCTTTCTTCAAGAGCAATGCCTCAGCAATCTGTTCCCCTCTTTTCAAGCACACCATACTTGCCTAGGGCTTCCCCGAAGGCTTGTCGGTAGAGAATCCACTTTCAATGCAGGAGACGCAAGAGATGCAAGTTTGATCCCTGGGTTGGGAAGATCACCTGGAGAAGGAAATGGCAGCCCACTCTAGTATTCTTGCCTGGAAAATCCCATGGACAGAGGAGCCCGGTGGGCTTCAATCCATGGGGTCACAAAGAGTCAGACACGACTGAGCGCATTCACATACTTGCCTAAATGTGCCTGGAGAATCCCAAGCCAGAAAGATACTCGCTTCATCTTCTCTGATTCCAGGGTCCCTTACAACCCCTTCTCCCAACCCTGCTCTTACCGGGTTCATAACCAGCTCAAAAGAAAACATACGACTGTACCTCTGATGGCCTGCAACACAGCAGCCAGATGAGTGATCCCAGTGGGATCTGAATTTCATTAGTCAAACCAGGATCAGAGGGTTCTGGGTAAAAGTTTGTCAGGCTCGGAGAGATCCGGCCAAGGCTGTGTGAGGAGGGGGGCTGCATCTGGCTGCAGGGACACTTATGGAGGGCTGGCTCAGAATGAGAAAAGTAAGCCTCCCCTTTGCAGTTTGCAGACCCAAGCTGTGTGGTCTCAAAGCCTCAGGATCAGCGAGGAGGCCCCAGGCCAAAATTTCAGGCTTAGGCTTCTGGACCCAAATGGGTAGGCTTTCATTATGATGAAAAATACATAAAGTTGAGTGGATGGGTTTTTGTTTGTTTTTGTCTTTAGAATATTAATAGGTTTTAATACAGTTGTCTGGAGGTTTTAGAATAGAAGGACATACCTCACATAGTTCTCAGCACCTTGTAGGAGTTGCCTATAGGATTGCTATTGAAAAAGCAAAGGAAAAGGCCCAGCCCTGCCCAGTCTGGCTTGCCTCCTCCTCCGAAGCTGCCCCTCCCCCAGCTCAGTGGGCTGGGAACATCGGTTTTGCTCTCGCCACCGCCACCGCCACCTGTAACTGGGTCACGTCTTCCTTACTGGTCTTGTACTCAGCAGAAGAAATCAAATGAGAGTGTGAACTGAGGACTGGGTTAGTTGACACGGCTGCTCTTTTCTGGTGTGCTTTATGAGAGTGTAAGACAATCCCAGTTTACGGCGGGGTTTGGGTGGAACGGAGATTCCTCAGCGCTTTGTGCAGCCTTGCATTCAGTCCAGACAAAGGGTAATGAGCATCATCTCAAATTACCTAATCACATGGTGGCAGCAACCCGTCCCCAGGCCGCACCGGGCATTTCCATGGTGCAGTCCATCCGAGGAGCTCAAAGGGCTTAAAGAAAACCCTTTCTTTATTTGGGAAGTATTATTATCTGGGTTTGACCGAGAGAGGTACAGAGAGGTGACCTGCTTTAAGACCACACAGTAAGAAGGGGCTGGGCTGAGGCTGGGGTCCAGGCAGCTGAGTGGAGCTCCATGGCTGGGAGATGACACACAGAAAGCATCTTGCACAGAGCCTGCCCTGGCCAGGCCCTGGGGGGACTCGCGAGGACATTGAACTCAATAACAAAGGCCAGTACAGATGAAATTTAAAAGCATCAGCCTGAGGAAACGTGTGCAGAGAACTGCCTGCTCCTTGAGAAAGCAGAATGCTGACCGCATTGCAGGACAGGCATTAAGACACCAGAACTCAGATTACCAACTATTTCTCCAGCCCTTACTGGGTGCCTGGTGGCACGCCTGTGAACTGACTGCCAGAGAGGACATTGCCTCATCCTTGCTCCAATATGACAACGTCACTGTCATTAATAATCATAAATGCAACAACAGTAATGGTTAGAAAAGAAAAGTGGATAGTATTTTTCTGACCTTTTCTGTAGATGGTCATGTCTATCCAAAAAAACAGAAAATACAATAAATATTCCAGTACCGAGCAAACGCAATGGATTAGTCCCTATAATTACATTAGTTACATTTTAGTTACATGAATGTGTTATTTGGGGAAAAGGAAAAACTTATTTCCAGATTGTTCTATTGCAAAAATGAGCAATACCATTATAGTTTCTGTTTCTGATGGGTAAATTCTTTCATTTGACCATGTACTTGAAAAATTGATTTTGAAATTTTCATGCTCAGTGGACAGGATAGCCAGATTTGTCATCTACTTTTACTCCTGGTTAATGAAAGAACATAATTTATTAATTTTAATTTTGGAAATTGTCTTTCCAGGGACTTCCCTGGTCCAGTGGCTAAGACTCCGAGCTCCCAAGGCAGGGGGTCTGGGTTCAATCCCCGGTAGGGGAACTAGATCTCATGTGCTGTAACTAAAGATTCCTCAAGTGCATGTCAGTCGCATCAATCATGTCTGACTCTTTGCAACCCCATGGGCCAAAATCCACCAGGTTTCTGTGTCCATAGAATTTTCTACTTAAGAATACTGTAGTGGGTTGCCATTTCCTCCTCCAGGGGAACTTCCCAACCCAGGGATTGAAACCATGTCTCCTGTATCTCCTGCACTGCAGGTGGATTCTTTACCACTGGGGAAGCCCAAAAAACCCCTCATATCACAATGATGATTGAAAATCCCAAGTGCTGCAGTTAAGACCCGACCATGCTATGCCTTGCCAAGTTGCTTCAGTCCTGTCCGACTCTTTGCGATCCTATGGACTGTAGCCAGCCAGGCTCCTCTGTCCATAGGATTCTCCAGGCAAGAATACTGGAATGGGTTGCCCTGCCCTCCACCTGGGGATCTTCCCAACTCAGACATCAAACCCACTTCTCCTGCAGCTCCCGCATTGTAAGTAGATTCTTTACTGCTGAGCCACTGGGAAGTCCTAAGACCCACACAACCAAATAAATAAATATTTTTTAAAAGTGTCTTTCCTATAAAGCAATAGATACATTGAAAGCTCTTAAAATATACATGGCAAAAAGTCACAAAAAATCACCATAAATTCTAGAAATTGCAGTCCTGCCCACATTTTTATTTCTCCAAAATCCATTCCACTCTCTTCCAAATGTCTCCATATGGGAAAAATTTTAAACACAAATAAAGACTCAAAGTTTGACAGAAGAGATTGACAGAATTGAAGTAACTCAAGTTTCATATAAAGACACATTGAGAGAAACAATCACATGACAAATATAGAGAAATAAAGACACATTGAGAGAAACAATCACATGACAAATATAGAGAAATAAAGAAAATTCAGAGCAAGGGAAAAAAGAAATAAGAGGTGAAAGTGCAGCCAGAGGGGAAAAGTCATGTTCAGCCTCAGTGCACTGATGTAGCTGCCAACCTTGAACCATAAGTTTCACTCTACATTCTGGGCTTCCTGGCAGCCAAAGGAAAAAGGGTGCTGTGGTCAGTCCTGGCATTCACATTGACAGAAAAGAAACCCTGTGGGAAATCCTTAAGAGCAGTGACTTCTGGAGCTGTACAGAAGATTCCACTCAAAGGCCAGCCAAGTCTACCAAGGGAGACAAAAAGTTCCAGGACAATTTAATTCTGCTTTGGTTTCCTTTTCATATTGATTTCAGGCCAGGAAAGGATGAGTGTTGGAAAGACATAGCAGAGGCCCTGTGAAGAAACATCAGGAAGGAAGTAACCAGAAAAGATGAATTCTGTTAAGACATTAGAAAATTTGTATTTAGTACATTTTAAAACTGATGCTTATCCCACCCCAGGGCACATACCATGAGGAAACCAAAACTGAAAAAGACACATGTAACCTATTGTTCATTGCAGCACTATTTACAAAAGCTAGAACATGGAAGCAACCTAGATGTCCATTGACAGATGAATGAATAAAGAAGTTGCGGTACATACACACAATGGACTATTACTCAGCCGTTAAAAGGAATGCCTTTGAGTCAGTTCTAATGAGGTGGATGAACACAGAACCTATTATACAGAGTGAAGTAAGTCAGAAAGAGAAAGATAAATATCGTGTACCAATGCATATATACAGAATCTAGAAAAACAGTACGGAAGAATTTACTTACAGGGCAGCAATGAAGAAACAGACATAGAGAATAGACATGGGGAGAGGGGAGGAGAGGGTGAGAGGTATGGAAAGAGTAACATGGAAACTTACATTACCATATGTAAAATAGAGAGCCAATGGGAATTTGCTGTGTGGCTCAGGAAACCCAAGCAGGGGCTCTGAATCAACCTAGAGGGGTGGGATGGGGATGGAGATGGGAGGGAGGTTCAAAAGGGAGGGGATATATGTATACCTATGGCTGATTCACGTTGCGGTTTGACAGAAAACAACAAGATTCTGTAAAGCAAGTATCCTTCAATAAAAAAATAAATAAATAAAAATTGATGTTCAATAAATGGCAACGCTTAATCCAAAGGACTAGATCAATAGTAATGAGGAAGATAAAGGAGAGAGCTGGACAGCAAGGATGGCTTAACGTTGCCTTTGAACTCCACATTTGCCCTCTCCCCCTGCTCCTCCAGCTGCCAGGAGGCAGCCTCAACTCCGAATCTGGGCAAGTGGGGACCAACACCTAAATCCTGCCTCCAGGGCATCTTCCCTGGTGATAATGGCAGACTGACTCATCACAGACTACCCTCTTGCAGAAAATACTGGAAAATACGGACAAGATACATTTTTTTTTTTTTCCAATCTACTTCAAGCCACCGAAAAATCACCAGGGCATTACAAACTAAGGAGCCAAGATCCCAAAAAGAATGCATGATCTGAGAGAGGAGTCTCAGCCACTTTTTTCCTTGGGTTTGTCAATTCCTAAGCAATATATGAAAAGTTGAGCAGTTTCTAGGAATCTATGGGGCTGGGGTGACAAAAAAAAGGGAATTCAGGGTCCCACAAGAGGGGAGGGCCAGGTTGAAAACCTCAGACTTGCAGCTGAGACTCCTTGAAAAAGCACAATCCAGAAAGATACCAGCCTGCAGAAAGTTTGAATCATCTTTCAAAAGCTCAGTCCTTGATTGAATCAGTGCGATGTAAAGCAAAGCAATACATTTCTGAATAATCCACGAGTCAACAAAGAAATCATGAATGGAAATGAGAAACTATTTTAATGAAAAGATAATAAAACTAAAACAAATCAAAACTTATGGGATGTACCCAAAGTGCACTAAAGAGAAATCTGTAGTCTTAAATGCATTAGAGAAGAATGGATGAAGAAGCAATGAACCAAGTTTCTATATTAAGATTTTAGTAAAAGAATAACAAATTAAACCCTAAGATAATACAACGGTGGAAATAGTCAACAGCAGGAATTAATGAAGTAGAAAACAATAATAAAACAAAACCCACAAAGTCAAAAATTTTATTTTAAAAAAGACTAATAAAGTCGATAAGCTCCCGATAGGACTGATTTCTTTAAAAAAAAGAATGAGGCACAAATAATCAATATCAGGAATGAAAAAGAAGACATCACAGTATAGCATACACCTATTAAATAAGAGGCAGTTCTGAACCAATTCACTGTCTTATATCTATTAAATAAATAAGATCCACAATGAAAAATCTTTCTACAAGGAAAACTCCAGGACCAGATGGCTTCACCAGTGAAGTCTTCCAAACACTTGAGGACGAAATAACATTAATCTTACACAAACTATTCCAAAGAATAGAAAACGAGTGGCTTCTCAACTCATTTTTGAGAACAATATTACCTGAATGTCAAAATCTGACAGGGAAATAAAATTATGGGGCCATCTCATTCTCCTGAAGATGGGTGCTAATACTAAACAAAACATTATCAAACTGGATCTACCAATACATGAAAAAATAATACATCACAACAAGATAGGCTTTATTTCAGAAATGAAAGACCATCTCAATGTTCAAAAGTCAATTAATGTTAATTTGTAATTAACAAAATGAAACAGAAAATAATTTATCAACTCAATAGATTCAGAAAAAAAATCATTTGATAAAATGAAACCCCTAGTGATAATAAAAGGGAAAAAAGAACTGTCTTAAGAAACTAGGAATAGAAGGGCAATAGCTTAATATGATGGAGAAGACAATGGCACCCCACTCCAGTACTCTTGCCTGGAAAATCCCATGGATGGAGGAGCCTGGTAGACTACAGTCCATGGAGTTGCAAAGAGTCAGACACGACTGAGCAACTTCACTTTCACCATTCACTTTCATGCATTGGAGAAGGAAATGGCAACCCACTCCAGTGTTCTTGCCTGGAGAATCCCAAGGACAGCAGAGCCTGGTGGGCTGCCATCTATGGGGTTGCACAGAGTCAGACATGACTGAAGCAACTTAGCAGCAGCAGCAGCAGCTTAATATGATGGAGTAGCTACAAAAATATCTCTAGTAAATATCATGCTTAATGTTCAAGTATAAATACTTTTCTCAAATACTGAGAATAAAGGAAGGATGGTCCCTATCTTTATTTCTATTCATTATTATACTGGGAGTCCTAGCCTTTGCAATAAAGCAGGACAAATAAATAAAATTTTAAGAATTAGAAAAAATATTAATTAAACTGACATCATTTATAGACCCTAAGATTACATATGTAAAAAGCACAAAATAGTTTGTAGAAAAACTGTCAGAATTAATAAATAAATCAAGCAATGTTGTTGGATTAAAAACACTAATTTTGCTTGATTTATTTGTTAATTCTGGCCTTTTTTTTTTTTACAGATTATTTTGTATTTTCTGCATATGTAATCATTTCATCTGTATTTTTTTATGTAACAGAAACAGAAAGTAGAATCCAAAAAGGAATGTTAAGAAATTAGACTACATTAAAATCTGGACCTTCTTGTCATCAAAAAAAAAAAAAAATAGTGAGAGGAAACCCACAGACAAAAAGATATTTGCAGTTCATTTGACTGACAAAGGACTCATATCCAGAAAATACCGAAAACTCTTACATATCATTAAGAAAGACACACAACCCAACAGAAAAATGAACAAAAGACTCAAACAAGGCAATAGGTATTCAAATGACCAATAATAGTTGAAAAAATATTCAATTTTATTAGTCATCAGGGAAATACAAGCTAAAATACATTCACCAGAATGGCAAAAATAAAAAAGACCAGCATTATCAATTGTTAGTGAGAATACGGTTACCTCCCCACTCACCCCCGGGCTCTCACCAGAATTTGTTAGAAGTATGAACTGGTACAGGCGCATTGCAAAACTATTTCTCAGCCTCTACTAAAACTGAACATAAGCACACCTTATGACCCAGCAATTCCATTCCTTGGTACATATCCCACAGAAATGTATACACCAAAAAACATATACAAGAATGTCCCAAGGAGCATTAGTTATAATAGGCCCAAATTAAAATCTATCCAAAGACCAGCAGCAGATGAATGTATAAATGAATTGTGATAGATTAATACTAGGGAAACTCATAAAGCATTAAAAATGAGAAAACTACTTGTAGCCTTAACAACATTATATCAAATTTGCAGACAAAATTCTGAGTGGGGTCGGGGGGCGGAGGGGAAGCCAGATATAAAGAATGCATGACGTACAATCACAGTTTTACAAAATCAACAGGCCAGCAATCTAATGTTTGGTGACAAAAATGGTTATCACTGGGGAAGAGGTGACTATTAGAGAGGGAGGGCGTGGAGGGATTTTTCTGATGCCAGTAATATTCTAGCTCTTGTTTTGGGTGATGGTAGTACAGATGGATTTACATTTGTGATAATCTATTAAGTAGCACAGTACAGTGTTTTTTATGTCCATTAGACTTCAGTCTTAAAAAAATTATTTACTAGCTGTGTGACAGTAGCAAGTTGCTTAGCTGTGTTGTGTTTCTGTCCTCACTTAGAAAATGGGTATATAACAACCATCTCAAAGGATTACTCTGAGATACAAATGAAATAATGTATGTGAAAAGGACAGCAGAGGACGAGCTGAATAAACAGTAGCTGCTTTGTTATCACTCTAAAGGATTTCAGCCATTTCGTTGTTTACTTCTGGGATTATCTGGATTTAACTGCTTCCCAAAGCAGCCAGTTCCCTTCCTGGGCACACTAGTCAGCACTAAACCTGGGCATTTTCCAGGCTGGTGGTCCTCACACCTACAGAGGGATTAGCTGCTTGTGGGTGTGGTCAGGATGAGGATGGAGATTAAGCTTCTGTCATCCCAGACAAGCTCAAACCCCTGGCTTCCCCACAGGAGGCCCAGAGCCAGGTCTCCAGGAGGACCCGAGACACAGAAATGTAGTCATTTGCTCCAGAGGAATTCTGTAGAGCTGAGACTTCAATGAAAGAGAGAGGGAGAGTAGGCAGCAGCCCTTGCAGACTGTCGGTCCCTGAGAAGAGAGAGTCCAAGGAAAGCCCAGCCTGGGACTTGGGTGATGGGGAGTTCAAAGGGAATGGTTCAGTGGAGTACCTTGATAATAAAGCGGGTGCTGCGACGGCCTGGAGCACACAGACCACTCATCCTGCTTGAGAACAGGGAACTGCAGACTCGGCTATTTCTGAAACTCACGGGAGATCATGAAATATGGACTACACCTGCTTTTGGCCAATTCCTGTTTTCTAACAGGTTCACACTGTCTTGGTTCCTGCCTTTTGAGGCAGACCCCTCTCTCTGAGACCTGGCTTTGTCAAGCTGCTTTTTCAGTTTGAGAGGCAACACCTTCCAACCAGGGTCTACCTAAATCGTCCTTGAGTAGAAAAAGATCACCGGGGAGTTCTGCCAAAAATGCATATTCCTTAGCCTCAACCTGGACTCACTGAATAAAATCATTAAGGAAGAAGACCTGGGAATCTATAGTTGTAAAAAGAGCCCCAAGGGATTCTGATGATCATTCGAATTGGGAAATCAGTGTTTCAACCTGGAACCTTTTGTTAACTTCCCACTTAGGATAACCGCCCCCCCCGCTTTATTCCCAAGTTCCTCTTTTCTGTGGAATAAGCTCTCCTAACGGTAGTTCCAAGCTCTGTCCACCCCAAGTTATCAAACCTCTCCTCTTGTGCAGGCCCCAGTCAGGAACTTTGTAGCCGTGAGCCTTACCTACACACCCACGATGCTGAGACAATGTCCTCTACTACAGTTTCACTTCCTAACTGAAGGAAATCCAGTTACAAGACATGTTACAGAATTCAAACGAAAATATATTTTTGTTGTTGTTAAGAATTTTAGAATTGTTGGTAACACCATGAGGTAACTCAAAGCCATCCTATAAAATCACTACACACATCTGAAATAGCTTCTTGAGAGTTACAAACTAAAATAACATGATCTGCCAGGTAAGAGTACTTTTCCCTGTCATTATTTCTCAATAATCATTTGTCATAATTGATTATTATGATAATTGATTATTATTACTAACTTATAATTGAGAGTTAGTAATGGACTAGCTGAAGTGGTCCATACATACACAATAGCCATAAAATAGAAGGAAATGATGCCATTTGCAGCAAAAATGGATGGACCTAGAGATGATCACACTCAGGGAAATGCCAGACTGAGAAAGACAGATGTCCTATGATATCACTTATATGTGGAATCTAAAAACAAACAAAAAATGATACAAATGAACTTATTTAAAAAACAGAAGCAGACTCACAGACTTAGGAAACAAACTTATGGTTACCATAAGGGAAGGAGGAGGAGGGACAAATGAGATAAATTAAGAGTTTGGGATAAACGTCGTGTCCGACTCTTTGCGACCCCATGGGCTATAGCCTACCAGGCTCCTCTGTCCATGGGATTTTCCAGGCAATAGTACTGGAGTGGATTGCCATTTCCTTCTCCAGGGGATCTTCCCAATCCAGGGACTGAACCCGGGTCTCCCGCATTGTAGACAGACGCTTTACCATCTGAGCCACCAGGGAAGTCCAAAGATGTGTTAGAAAACACATAAATGACAAGGTTTTACTGTATCAGTTCAGTTCAGTAGCTCAGTCGTGTCCGACTTTTTACGACCTCATGGACCGCAGCATGCCAGGCCTCCCTGTCCATCACCAACTCCCGGAGTCCACCCAAACCCATGTCCATCAAGTCGGTGGTGCCAACCAACCATCTCATCCTCTGTTGTCCCCTTCCCCTCCTGCCCTCAATCGTTCCCAGCATCAGGGTCTTTTCAAATGAGTCAGCTTTTCACATCAGGTGGCCAAAGTATTGAAGTTTCAGCTTCAACATCAGTCCTTCCAGTGAACACCCAGGACTGATCTCCTTTAGGATGGACTGGTTGGATCTCCTTGCAGTCCAAGGGACTCTCAAGAGTCTTCTCCAACACCACAGTTCAAAGGCATCAATTCTTCTGCGTTCAGCTTTCTTTATAGTCCAACTCTCACATCCATACATAACTACTGGAAAAACCATAACCTTGACTAGACAGACCTTTGTTGACAAAGTAATGTCTCTGCTTTTTAATATGCAGTCTAGGTATAGCACAGGAAAATATATCCAATATCCTGCAATAAGTCATAATGGAAAAGAATATAAAAAATAATATATACCAGGTGCTGCTAGTGGTAAAGAACCTGCTTCCCAATGCAGGAAACATAAGAGACTCTGGTTCAATCCCTGGGCTGGGAAGATCCCCTGGAGGAGGGCATGGCAACCCACTCCAGTATTCTTGCCTGGAGAATCTCCATGATCAGAGGAGCCTGGCGGGCTGCAGTCCATAGGGTCACAAAGAGTTGGGCTCGACTGAAGCAACTTAGCATGCACAAACACATGTACACATATGATCAAATCACTTTGCTGTGCACCAGAAACTAAAATGACATTGTAAACCAACTACACTTTAATTTTTAAAAAGACTTAGAACATCTGAGTCTTAGTCTCAGTTTTGGTATCAATGAGCTGTGGGAGATGGCTCTAAATAATTGGGTTTCTTCATCTTTCACATGCACAGTTGAGAAGACTTTACCTGCTTTCCAGGGCTCTTAGCATCAAATGGGCCAGAGAAAGGGCCCAGCAGACAGATGACAAGGGTTTCATTGAATGAAGCAAAATATGAACAAGCTAGTGAGTGAGTGAAGAAATGATGATACACTCAGAAAGAGTTTTATTAAGAATAACTAAGAACAAATGTTAGATCTTTAAAAAAAATTAAACCCCATAAGGTACGAGGCTGAGATTCTCTGAAGTGGCGCCTGATTTGGAGATGGAGTCCTGCCAGGAGAATGTTCTTCTCTGCCGGTGTCTATGCTGGCCCTCTGTGCAGTCTGCTGATTGCTCAAGAAAACACATTGGGGATCTCTCTTGGGTTTCTACTTCTTTTGTCTCTCAGCTCATGGTTGCATTGGGACTGCCAGGGAGCAGAATTTGGTGACAGCTTTCAGGTTTGATTTGCCAATGAGAATGTTTGGCTGAGTGTGGGGTTTCCGTGGTGTAGCTGGCCCATGGCCTTGAATCTCTTCCGGTTTCAGTGAGCCCACAGCATTACCCAAATGGCCTCTTGCAAGTGGTGTCTCAGAAATGAGAAATGCATGCATGTGTGAAGGTGGAACTGTGCACACATGTGCTCATAGAGAAGACAGTCCTCAGACACCCAGCCTCTTGGATGCCTGGCCTTGAAAATTATATGGGAGCATCCTCATCACCATCCGCAAACATGCCTTGTCATTATTTGCAAAGCACCATTCTATAGGACAATGAGATAAGGTGAAGTGAAGGTGAAGTGAAGTTGCTCAGTCGTGTCCGACTCATTTCGACCTCATGGACTGTTGCCTGCCAGGCTTCTCTGTCCATGGGATTTTCAGGAAGAATACGGGAGTGGGTTGCCATTCCCTTCACCAGTGAGATATGGTGCCGTCCATGAATTTACAAGCTAAGTTAGATAAAATGTTTATACATGGTTAATCAACCTCCCATTTACATCATCAGGTTTCTTGGTTACATGCCTTAGAAACCAACCCTGGATAACTTAAGGGGAAAATGGAATTACTGGGAAGGTTAGAGGAACAGGCTTAGTAAATGGCCTTAAATCAAGGGATCCAGGAAGTAGAAACAGTCTAATGCCTTTAAGGAACATAGCTGGGATGGCTAGACTGCCTCCACCACTTTGGCCAGTTCTAATCTCATCATCTTTGTTTGCATCATTAGTTTATTCACTGAATAAATAATCTTGTAGGAGGCTGACGCTGTTCTAGAACTGGGGTTTCAGACATGAACCCAAAAGGCAAAACTCTCTGCCTTTGTGGGGCTGACATCCTAGTGGGGTCGTCTCTCTCTCTCTCACTCACTCAGGTTGGCCAAGCTTGGTACTACGCTTTTGCCCAGGCTGTTTTGGGCCCCACAGTGAACTCCTTCAACCTAGGAAAAGAATGTAGATACTGGGAAGTTTTTAAATGACAGTTTCGTACTATATCGTTAAGTTCCTATCAAAGTCTGGATAATGAATGAAGAGATGTTTAAAAGAGCTCAAACTCTCTTCCAGGTGGGGAGCATGGGTGGTAGCCATGCATTTATCTAAAGAGTCTTGGAGAAATTAGTCATTTAGGGGGAAGCTGGGTGTCCAAGGGCCCAATCGGGAACGCGTTCTCCAAGCTCACTGTATGAGCAGAATTTCACAGAAAGTGACTGCAAGAAAGATCTACAACAAAAAGCCCATCCTTTCAAGGACTGAGAAGGAGAGGGTTCTGCCCACAGCTTCTTGAGATCATGGCGCTGAAAGAGCAGTTTTAAGCAGATGTGAGATAACTATTCAATTGCTTCTTCCTTCCAACCCGAAAGTAGCCAGTGTAAGCCTCCATTGGACGCCCAGGCCACACTGGGAGCCATATGCCCATCGTGGTAGTGACAGTGACCATGGAGATTTTGGGTTCCGAGAGCAGAAATTCATGCAAAAGAATTACCTGTCCTTCTACAGGGAAGGGACATAATCCCAGCGGAAGAAGGAGAGGCAGGAACCCAGAAGTGTAACTACATCTTGGTGTCCATTTGTTCTTCTGCAAAATGGAGATACTAGACCCTTTCCTCAGAGAAGGCGATGGCACCCCACTCCAGTGCTCTTGCCTGGAAAATCCCATGGGTGGAAGAGCCTGGTGGGCTGCAGTCCATGGGGTCCCGAAGAGTCGGACCCGACTGAGTGACTTCCCTTTTACTTTTCACTTTCATGCATTGGAGAAGGAAATGGCAACCCACGCCAGTGTTCTTGCCTGGAGAATCCCAGGGATGGGGGAGCCTGGTGGGCTGCCGTCTATGGGGTTGCACAAAGTCAGACACGACTGAAGTGACTTAGCAGCAGTGGACCCTTTCCTGCCAAAAGCAAACTGAGATAAGAGCAATATAGTGAAAAGGATGCAGAATAGGAGAAGCCATACGACCTGGTCTTGCATCCAAGATTTATTAGCCTTGTGACCTTGGGCAAGTCACTTAAATTTTCTGAATCTGTTTGTGCATCAATAAAATGAAGATAGCAATTCTTCTCAGATGTGTACAGAATAAACAAATAAGATAATGTATGTAAAAGCCCTTTATAAGTTACAAAGTACACAGACCTTATAAGGAGCTATAATTTTTACACTTTAATAAATGCCTATGGCAGTTATCAATAGACTACCAGGAAGAGTTTTAAAGATACTTATTAAATAAATAATGCCCACTGTTTCTTCCACTGCATTATACTTAGGCTGCCAGCCTACCCTGCAAAGGACCTGCTGAGATCCCACTCACCTCCAAAACAAGCCGGTGGCCAGAAGGTACTGGAACACTTTGGGCCCAGGAGGGCATGGAGGTGATAAATCTTGTGTACTGACCCAGGAAAAAGCCCCAACAACAAAGCCCGATTTATTATCTTAGTAAATCACAAATTGTTCCTGTAGCAAAGAAAGAATTCTCAGGAATTCTTCCTAAGATTGTGCAAAGCATCAGAGTCTCTAGGAAGAGAAAAAGAGGGCCCGGATGGATAGGAGCTGAGCTGTGGCCATTAGGTAAAGTCAGAGAGCTCCTAGATGACCCCATGAAACTGTCCCTATGAAATGCAGTTGTTCAATAAGATTGGGATAAATTTCCCCCCATAATCTAAGAGCCTTCTGTGTCTGTTGCTAACATGCCTCCCCAGACTGGCTCAGTGGGTTAGAGAGGGTGTTTCAGTGTGTTGGGGTACCAGCGCATCTTGGTGGCTTAATTTTTTAATATAGGCCATTCTCCTGCAGTCTTGCAAAGTAGTCTATGTAGTTCATATTTAATGTCTAAATGAAAGCAAATTAAAATTAATCTTGTTTAGGGAATTCCACAGCTCCCTCTTGAGATAAGTGGAAACACCCCAGGGTGATATAAAATTGAGGTTGGGAATTGCTATGTTGGAGTGCCTTGCTAATGAGGTGAAGGTCAGGGGTTCAATCCCCATGTGAAGGGAGCAGTTAATTTCTCTCTGCCTCATGGCCTCAGATTCCACCCTTAACCCTGACCATCTGCCTCAAAGATGAGCCACTGGTCTCTAGCAAGATAATGCGATAGAAGGGCCAGATCCAGGCAAATCCATCAACCCTGTAGAAAGACAACCCAAAGCATGACCCATGTGTAATGCTCCAGGATCTGTAATTTTGCAGATGAAAGCATGATGACAGTATTACTTTATGTTAAAAATAAAAATATAGAAGAGTCCAGTGAATCAGATGTTGGGGGTCCATGAACTCTGAAGCATGACTTTTCATTCCCAAGAGTTTAGCTAATTTGTTAGAGAGACACCTTAATAAATGCAATGCATTAATATATATGGGATTCCCAGATGGCACAGTGGTGAAGAATCCGCCTGTCAATGCAGGAGACACAAGAGATGCCGGTTTGATCCTTGGGTCGGTTCTGCCCACAGCTCCTTGAGATCATGGAGCTGAAAGAGCAGTTTTAAGTAGATGCGAACAAACTATTCAATTGCTTCCGCCTTCCAGCCCAAAAGTGGAGCCCATGCTCTGCAACAAGAGAAGCCACCACAGTGAGAAGCCCAAACACCACAAGGAGAGAGTAGCCCCCGCTCATTGTAACTAAAGAAAGTCCACACGCAGCAACGAAGACCCAGCCCAGCCAGAAATTAATTAACTAAAATAAACAAATTAACTATTTTTACAAAAGGAAACTGAAGGCTGAGAGAGGCCAGAACTCTGGATTTCTGTGCCCTGGGAGGCACAGAAGCAGGAGCAGCAATACGGTGCCAGGGATCAGCAGAGGGATCAGGGGACTGGATTAGGTGATGGATCAGCAAACAAGGCAATCATCAAGAGTCTAACAATATTTTTCAGCACTAATAAGGACTGGAAACCTCACTGGGGGCTCAAGGCCATGGACTGGCCACATAAAAAGAATAGAATTAAGGTCATACTAAGCGAGAAGGACACTTACGTGTCTCCTCCTTTGTTCAACAAATATTTAGTGAGAAAATTCCGAGAGCCAGGCACCAAGGCAAGGGACCAGATCACAGACCTGGCCACTAAGAGAGGAAACAGAGTAGCAAGAGTGCTTGGGAGCATGTTTGAGGAAGACCCATTCTGGATAAGACAAGGAAATGACACAGAAGAAAGCTACGACAGATTAAATGTGGGATGAAGAGAGGACGGCCGGATTCACGCAGTGGGGACAGGATCCATGACTCTGATGTCAAAGGACTATCACTATAGCCTGGGGTAGTCTGCAGAGGCTGAAAATGTTACTCATGGTCCCTCTAATCTGGGATTGGGGTATATGGCTAGTGTTTGTGTGCTGCCCCAGTCAGAGGTAAAGGCTCAAGGCAGGAAAATCCTGAAGAGCAGGCAACTGGGGTCACACTCATTCAGTGGATCAAAAAGAACCACCAGTTGGACTTCCCTGGTGCTCGAGTGGTTAAGAATCTGCTGGCCAGTACAGGGGACACAGCTTCAATCCCTGGTCCAGGAAGATTCCACAAGCTGCAAAGCAGCTAAGCCCATGCGCCACAGCTGCTGAGCCCAGGTGCCCTAGAGCCTGCAAGTTACAGCTACTGAAGCTCCAGAGGCAGTGCTCTACAAGAGAAGCCACCGCAACGAGAAGCCTGTGCCTAAAGAAAGCTCACAGGCAGCAGCGAAGGCCCAGCCCAGCCAGAAATTAATTAATGAATTAAAATAATAAAATGTTCTTTAGAAATGAAACCATAGGCTGAGAGAGGCCAGAACTCTGGATTGCTGTCCCCTGGAAGGGTCAGAGCTTTGAAATATCCATAGGGCCCTTGTGGGTGTTTTTACCCTCACAGGTCCACCTGATGGGCACCCTACCTCTGCTGGCACTCTCTGTCAAAAGGGCCTCCTGCATGGATGAGGCATCATCCCTAGGGAGCTGAGAAGACACATGGGCCCCAGGGAGTGAGGGATCAACTGGATTCCCAGCAGAGAAGAAAGTGACATCTTTCAGTTTGATTAAGGCTCACACCCCCAAAGAGCCCTGGATGGGGGCTCTTCCTCTGACTTTTCATTTCCTGGGGATGTTACATACTTGGCCCATGATAGAGGCCGCCTTCTTCCAAGTGAGAAAGTGGTCAAGAGCCTCCCAGTCTTTGGAAAGCAGAAGTCAGGATGCTGAGTAGAACAATAAATCCTCCATACTTTCAACAATTTATTGAGCGTATATGATGTGCCAAGCCCTTGTGCCAGCCCCAATGACCCAACAGTGAGCAAAGTATGCTCTCTGTCCCCAGGGAACCTATAGTCCCATATGTCAGTCAAAGAGAAGAAAGGTTCTTCGGTTCTAACAGAACCTCAAATTAGTAGGGTTCAAATAAGCTGGAACTTCCTGTCTTTCTCACATTTCCATGTATGTATAAAGAAGTCCAGAGCTCTGATGTAGAGACCCAGGTACCTTCCATCTAGGATGCTGTCCTCATCCATTTAGTCCAAGATGGTTCATCACTAGGCCCACCTTCCAACAAGGGGTAAGGAAGGGGGGGGAGCAGAAGAATGAGAGACTCAAATCTCTCCCCACAAAGGCCCGGAAATGGCACCTCCCACTTTAGCACGAGCTCCATTTACAGGAATGAATCCTATGACCCTCTTATGATGCAAGAGATCCTAGGCAATGGGGTCTTTAACTAGACAGCCATGTGCCCAGCCCACTTTCAGCTCCAGCGGTAGAAGGTGAGTGTGGCTATTGGGGCGGGGGGTAAGCAGTCATATCTAATGAAGCAGGGAGGTGAGTAGCAAGACCACATACCTCGCCTGGAACAAGAGCTAATGAGTGAGTGATCCAAAGCTGGGCAGAGGAGAAGGAAAAATCTACAAATGCACAGGACCTAAAGGGCAGGGAGAAAGGGCCACAGGGAAAAGCAAAGGGAACCACTGATGCTCACGCAGGTTTCGGACTACCTAGGAATGTCACTGAATTTCCTTCAGAGGCAGGCATCACCCCCAGACAGTAGAACAAATGGGAAAGGGATAAAGAAGGTGCAGCCTGAGGCAGATCTGATGAAGCAAGCTCCTCAAGAGTTAGTTTTTTGGTTCCAGAACTTTCCATCATGAAAAGGCATCAAGAGGACTAATGGTGAGGCCCGTTAGTGACACCAACTTGTCACCTTGCCAACCATCCTAATGGCCACAGCAGGGCTGGTGGTGATGGCAATGTGATGCTGAATGAACACTTTGTCTCTCTGGTGGAGCAGTGAATTCCCTTAGCATCCTTGGATGAGAGACTGGTGAATTAGAAACTTTAATTGGAGCTATGCTGGTAGGCAAGGGAGAAATCCACATTTGTGAGCACCATCTACAGAAATTCTAAGCCCATCCTCCGGAGAACAGGACCTGGACCAATAGCCAGTCTCCCAGTGGTGGATACGCACAGACTCACAGGATGCACTCACCACCCCTCACCCCTTCCCAGCATGTTTCAGATTTTTCTTGCTTTTCATATTTTCATACAAAATGCACAAGAAGAGTTGAGAACAATTTCCAATGATTTGCACCCTATGCTGTGCCAGGCGTGGTGCTCAGCACTCAGTGGCATTTACACATGTGTTTTCCACTTGACAAAAGGCCTTCACAACATCTTAACCAGATCCTTTCTCTGTGAGGTACATGTAATGGGAATCACAGTTATTCCCACTTAACAGATGAGCAAAATGTGATCCATGATTTACCCAAGATCATGTGGCCAAGTCCAGAACCAAGGCTGACCTAGATTCCCTCCTTTCTGAGGGTCACTTCCACTGGTCACACCTGCTGAACCCATCTCTCGTTCCGGCTTCCTTGAGAATTTCTCCTCCAGTACCATGTGCTGGGCTGCTCAGGGATGTTCTAATATAGGTCAAACCCCAGGGCAGGCAAACTCCACTCATTATCTGCACACCTTGTATTATAAAACAGAGAAATTAGAGAGCGACGGTTCTCTTTAAAAAGTGAGGGGAGGTTTGCAGAAGGCTTCCTTGAAGGTCCTCTGGGGGCATTTATGATATAATAATCTCTGGAATAATTGCTTTTCCATTCTGTTTTCAGGAAGGCACCTGCTGTGGGGTGGGAAGCACGTCAGGCTGTGAGAACTTGAAGGGAGCCCAGCTGTGTCTGAGGAGCACTGCGGTGGTTTAGTGAAACCTAGTGTTAAGTATCTAGTCTATGGATTGGGGTTTGTGATTTTTATTAGTTAGTTTATTTCAGCCTTCAGCTTCTGTCATTGGTCAACTTCTGAGGGACTAAACAGCACACAGTATTTGGGGGCTGCATGGAGCTGGGCCAAATCTCAGTCCTCATCTTAGGTGACCTGGCATCATTTGAGCCAGCTGATTACTTTCTCCTCCTGAAACAGCTCTTTTCTACCCCCGCCTCCTCTGAAGTTAGTAACACCTACCCTGTGATGTCTTCATAAGGATTAGAAAGAGCCTGTTTTGGGTAGCCTATCCCATCTTCAGCAGATCTTCCTGACCCAGGAATTGAACTGGGGTCTCCTGCATTGCAGGCAGATTCTTTACCAACTGAGTTATCAGGGAAGCCCTTGGAATAAAGAAGTTAAAATTTAAAAAGGAAAGTGCATGTGCAAAAATAAATAAATAAAAGTTTAAATTAAAAAAGAAAGAACAGGTTCAGAAAATTAATTAAAATTTAAAAAATTTCATGTGCAAAAATAAATAAATAAAAATGAAAATGAAAAAAGAAAAAGCATGTGCAGAAAATAATTAAAATTTTAAAAAGGAAGTGCATATGCAAAAATAAATAAAAATTTAAAAGAAAAGCACGTGCAAAAATAATTCATTGAAATTTTAAAAAGAAAGCATATGTGCAAAAATAAATAAATTGAAATTTAAAAAGAAATAAAGAGCTTGTTCAAAAAAGAAATGAATTCATTAAAATTTTCAAATGGAAAACGAATATGAAAAGTCAGTGTAGGTCCTGAAGTGAAGCGAAGTGAAGTTGCTCAGTCATGTCCGACTCTTTGTGACCCCATGGACTGTAGCCTACTAGGCTCCTCCATCCGCAGGATTTTCGAGGCAAGAATGCTGGAGTGGAGTGCCATTTCCTTCTCCAGTGTAGGACCTGGTATGGGGTAAATTGCTGATATTGTTGTTATTCCAGAGGTAAACGGAGCCACGTGAAACACACAACTCTGACCCAGTAGATGTCCACACCCTTTTGACCTGGTTGACCTCCAGCGTGGTTATCATCACTGCTAAACTCTCCCTACTATGCAAAAGATACAAGCTACTGTGGTGCCCCCAACAACACTCTGCTCAACAATCTCACTGTAAACCATCGATTGTGCAGTCAGCAATATTTATGGATATGTGGGGATATTGAAGAAGCTGGAGGTCCAAAGAAAAATAAAACTTTGGCCTCTCTCCTCGTGGAGCTCGTGGTCCTTCACATGGAATGAGCAGGTAGACAAGCGCTGTCGGATGGGGTGGTAAGTTCTAGGACATTCTGGGGCTAATCTGTGGCCTGCCCAGCACCTCCTGCCTCATCCCATTCCACATCCTCACTCACACACATTACATCCGAGGTGCCAGACCATCAGCAACAGACCCCCAGATGAGCACTCATTGGCATATCCAGTTATGCCGGCCCTGCAGGAGCAGCAGCCACGGTGATACAAACTCAAGGACACCTCATAGAGCCAAGTGGTGAGCATCTGGCCCTCAGCTTTGTCATACTGGCCATGGTTTGGCCTTAAGGTGAGCTGGTTCACAATGCAATGAAGGGCGGTGAAGTGGTGAGCCCCTCTAGACCAACTCAGAAACCGAAGGGAGCTTAAACAAAGCCCAGGGAAGCTCCTGTCTGGGTCTTGCCTCCCTAGTCAAGTGGGGAGACACTGGTGCCTTCTGGTCTTTCCGGAACACAGCTCCCTTCCCCTCTGCCTCCTGGGGGTGGAGGGTACTTCCTACCCAGTGGCAGAGGAAGGTTGTTGAGGATGATGAAGTGCAGGCTGAGGGTGGTGCCCCCACCCCCCACATTCCTTGGCCCAGCTCCAAAACAGATCCCCACCTCTTCACTTCTCAGCTGCCATTTCACCTTGGGGCCAAGTTCTTCCCTCAAACGGGTGCCTGGAGGGAATGATTCACCAGCAGGCCGTGGGAGGGCCTTGAGGAGGAGGGTGTTTGGCTCCCCTATAAAAGCTTGAGCAAGAGTGCTGTCAGAAGGCCATAGCCAGGGGCTAATTCTTCTCTCTGCGCCAAAGCTCCCAGAGTCTTTGTTTGATTAAGGTGTTTCCCCCATGGTTGCCAGAGTGCCAGCCATTCCTACAAGATCCCACTTGATAAGGCAGGACTGGGAGGGTAGGTGAAGGGGAGCTCGGGGTTGCTTGTTGGCAGGCGGCAAGCGGCTTCCTACAGAACCTTCTGGCATCCCAGGCCCTCGTGCTGCTGTGCTCAAGTGGCTTTGTGCCCAGAGGAGGGTTTCAGGTTCACATCTGGAGGGGGCATGCAGTGTTCCCATCTGAAGGGCTGGCCCTGCAGCAGTGGGAGGGCGCAAGCTCTCTGCAGTCAGCAGGGGCTGGCTTACCCTCAGAAGCTTTCCTGGGAGTCACCTAAAATGGACAGTCTAGGTCCTGCAACCCCAGGACCAATTCTGAACTTGCCAGGATTTGGCTCTCTTCTGAGCCAAGAAACACTCCTCCAAGAAACGTTAGGTGTGGATAAATGGGGCGGGGCGGGAAGAGGAACCCTGATCACTATCTTTCCCACAAATCCACCCTCCACATAGTGGTGAAAGCCCAGGTATGAATGTAAGTAGATGGTACTCAGATCTTAGCAGCTATTGAGGCTGGATGAGCAGTGACTGCACCTCTGAGACACACCTGAAAAGACAGAGGTGATAACAATGATGGGGCGGTGCTGTTTCAGGGATGGAGGAATGCTGTGTGTCCAGCTTCTCTCTCTCTCTCTCTCTCTCTTTTTTTTTTTTCGCTGCTGTGCTGCATAGCATACAGGGCTTTCTGGCGGCTCAGACGGTAACGAATCTGCCTGCAATGTGGGAGACACGCGTTTGATCCCTGAGTCGGGAAGATCCCCTGGAGGAGGACATGGGAACCCTCTCCAGTGTTCTTGCCTGGAGAATCCCGTGGACAGAGGAGCCTGGTGGGCTGCAGTCCATGGGGTCACAAAGAGTCAGACACGACTAAGTGACAAAGCACAGCACAGCATAGCATGCAGGATCTTAGTTCCTCTACCAGGTATTGAACCCATGTTCCCTGCAGTGGAAGCTTGGAATCCGAACTATTGGACTGCCAGGGAAGTCCCTGTATGCCTAGCTTCCAACCAGGGCTGGCCATATAGAAAACTCTCAAGAAATGGTGGTTGCTCGGTGCTCTGGGACAACCCAGAGGGATGGGATGATAAGGAGGGAGGGAGAGAGGGGTTCAGGATAAGCAGATACATGTACAGTTCAGTTCAATTCAGTCGCTCAGTCATGTCTGACTCTTTGCAACCCCATGAACCACGGCACGCCAAGCCTCCCTGTCCATCACCAACTCCCGGAGTCCACCCAACCCATGTCCGTTGAGTCGGTGATGCCATCCAACCATCTCATCCTCTGTTGTCCCCTTCTCCTCCTGCCCTCAATCTTTCCCAGCATCAGGGTCTTTTCCAATGAGTTAGCTCTTCGCATCAGGTGGCCAAAGTATTGGAGTTTCAGCTTCAACATCAGTCCTTACGAATGAACACCCAGGACTGATCTCCTTTAGGATGGACTGGTTGGATCTCCTTGCAGTCCAAGGGACTCTCAAGAGTCTTCTCCAACACATCAGGATGATGACGTGCAGGCCAGGGGTGGTAACCCCCCACACACACATTCCTTGGCCCAGCTCCAAAACAGATCCCCACCTCTTTACTTCTCAGCTGCCATTTCACCTTGGGGCCAAGTTCAAAAGCATCAATTCTTCAGCGCTCAGCTTTCTTTACAGTCCAACTCTCACATCCATACATGTATACCCATGGCTAATTAATGTCAATATATGGCAAAAAACCACCACAATATTGTAAAATAAGTAGTCTCCAAGTAAACTAAATTAATTTAAAATAAAAAAAAGAAATGGTGTCTACTACCCTCCTTCCAGACCCCCTCTCTGTCCCCCTAAGTTCCTTGGGCAGACTTTGTCAAGTCTCGCTTTATGCTTCTGTGATAACTCTCCACGATTTGTGTTCTGAGTATTTGCATTCACCTCTCCAGCACATCACCAATGCTTGGGTATAGGAATTCTGCTTTGCTTGGTATCACCTCCCCAGCTGTGTCCCCCTCCCTCATACAGAGATGCTGATGAGGGTTCATCTACCCCTGGGCTCTAGTTCTACCTCAGAAAGCGTCAGCTGCCCAAATAAGGCATGCCCAAGACTCAGGAAGGTGGTGGAGAGGAGGCAGTGGTCCTTCTTCCCATCTTGTCATCCTTACTTAGTTCCCATCCCTGTAGAGCACCAATGAGACCATCCTTTATCAGCCAGAGAGCAAACGGCATGTGGGGAGGCCTGGAGTTGAAGTGAAGGGTGATCACTGCATTAACCACAAAAAGAAGATAAAAATGCATGACCCCCTGAAGCTCAGAGCCAGGCTTAGCCTACTCCACAGTTCTGTGAATAAACAATAACCTCACACCATTAATCATAGGTGGTACTAGTGGTAAAGAACCCACTTGCCAAAGCAGGAAACATGAGAGACACGAGTTCTATCCCTGGGTCACGAAGATCCCACGAGGAGGACATGGCAATCCACTCAAGTATTCTTGCCTGGAGAATCCCATGGACAGAGAAGCCTGGTGGGTTATAGTCCATGGGGGTGCAAAGAGTTAGATATGGCAGAAGTGACTAAGTATACATGCATCGCACCATTAAAGAAAAATGATGGACACCATGAGAGCTTCAATCAGATCACTTCCTGATGCAGAGAAAGTTTCTGTCTTTGAAACTGGAATCGAGAGAAGGTATGTCTGGTCCTCCTTTCAACTGTGCACGCAGGAGGCTTTGCCTGATCCCTGGGATCTAAGTTAGGGCCTGTTGCTCTGTCATCATTTCCTGGAGCTCTCTGTCATAGCTCTTGCCACGTAATCTACATATGCTTTATTTGTACAGGTATTTGTTTAATATCCACTTCATGTCTATACTCAGGTTTGAAGACAGTGATGTATCCAGAGTCTAGCAACCTATAATATATATATATGTATATGTATATGTATCTATATATATAATAAGCTCTCAATGTATTCATCCAACAGATAGTTCCTAAGTGTCTTCCACATGCAACATAACCTTCTAGATGTTAGTCAACACAAACAACAGACAGAGGGATAGTTTGTCAAATTAGTACAAGACACTGAACTGGGCTATGGGACTGTATTAGTTTTCTGTGGCTGCTGTAACAAATGACCACAAATCCAGTGGCTTATAATAAGATAAATGGATTTGTCAGAAGTGAAAAGTCAGGGACTTCCCCAGTGGTCTGGTGGTTAAGACTTTGCCTTCCAATACAGGGGGTGTGGGTTCGATCCCTGGTCAGGGAGTTAAGATTCCACATGCTTGGAGGCCAAATATACAAAACATAAGGCAGAAGCAATATTGTAACCAATTCAATAGGGACTTTAAAAATGTTCCGCATCAGAAAAAAATCTTTTTTTAAAAAAAATGAAAGACCAGTGTCTCAGGGCTAAGATCAAGCAGCAGGGCTATTTCCTTCCTCTGAAGGGAGAACCTATTTCCTTGCCTTTTCTGGCTTCAAAAGGCAGCTTACATTCCCTGGCTCCTAGCCCCTTCCTCCAACTCCCAAGCCAGCAGTGTAACATCTTCAAACCCTCCATTTCTAATCTCTGCTCCTCCGGTCACATCTCTAACTCTGACCTGCCTGCCTCTCCCTTATAAGGACCCTTGTGATGACATTGAACCCATTCAGATAACCCAAGGTAATCTCCTCACTTCAAAATCTTTAATTTAATTGCATCTGCAAATTCCCTTTTACCATGTAAAGGAACATTCAGAGGTTCCAGTGATTAAGTTGTGGACATCACTGAAGGTCCATTATTCAACCTGCCACAATGACCTAAGTAACATATATTTGGAAATCTTTGAATGAATTAGGTTTCCTAAATACTAGCAATCTCTTACTCCAAACCTCAAGGTGTTTTCACAAAGCACATATCTTTGAAATCACATCTTACTTACTCAAACTGGAGAGGATGTTTTCTCATCAGCTCTGACTGTTTGTGACATGTCCATGCTCTATGGTCACCTGCAGAGGAGCAAGGGGACCCCTTCTCTGGTAGATTAAATAGTGTCTCCCACCAAAAGATATGTCGACGTCCTAACACCATACCTGTGAATGGGGTCCTATTTGGAAATAGGGTCTCTGCAGATGAAGGCAATGGCAGCCCACTCCAGCACTCTTGCCTGGAAAATCCCATGGACAGAAGAGCCTGGTAGGCTGCAGTCCATGGGGTCACAAAGAGTTAGACATGACTGAGCAACTTCCCTTTCACTTTTCACTTTCATGCATTGGAGAAGGAAATAGCAACCCACTCCAGTGTTCTTGCCTGGAGAATCCCAGGGACGGGGGAGCCTGGTGGGCTGCCGTCTATGGGGTTGCACAGAGTCGGACACGACTGAAGCGACTTAGCAGCAGCAGCAGATGTGTTCAGACAATGTCTTCCTAGGTTTGTTGTTATTGTTTAGTCGCTAAGTTGTATCTGACTCTTTTATGACTCCATGGACTATAACCTGCCTTGCTCCTGTGTCCATGGAATTCTCCAGGCAAGAATACTGGAGCGGGCTACGATTTCCTTTTCCAGAGATCTTCCCAACCCAGGGATCGAACTTGCGTCTCCTGCACTGGCAGGAGGGTTCTTTACCACTGGATTAGACGAGCCTCAAACTTAGTGAATTGTGTCCTCATAAGGAGAGTGAGATTTGGACACGGAGATAGAGGAAAGAAGTCATGTGACAGGGAAGGCAGAGATTGGAGTGATGCAAGTAAGACAAGGATGGGCAGGATCCACTGGAAGCTGAAAAGAAAGGCAGTCTTCTGCCCTAGAGCTTACGGAAGAAGCACCGTCCTGTGACACATCAAATTTCAGACTTCTGGCCTCTAGAAATGTGAGAGAATACATTTCTGTTGCTTTAAGCCACCCAGTTTCTGGTATTTTGTTACAGCAGCCCTAGGAAATGAATACAACCCCTTCACCGCCCTATACCCCAGGGGGTGCCAGAAGGACTGCCCAAGGATGCGGCAGGAGCAGCCTCAGATTATCCCCCTCATCCCATGCCTCTTTCCCACGCCACAGCCCATGTCTTCCACATCGCACACACTAGGCCACGAGGAAAGGCTTTGCCATTGAGAATGAGCCACTGATTTCCCCTCCACTTGGACTGCCTTCTCCAGACTCAAAGTCACTACTGTGAATTCATTTTTTTCCCCCTTGTTTCTTGGAAAGCACCTCTCAGGACCATTTCAAGAAAAACAAATTGTGAGGTTTGCTTAGGATCTATTTAAAGGGAATCATCAGGGCAACTTCCAATAACAAACCAGAGGCCAGTCAGAGCTTTAGGACAAGACTAGAGCCACTGTGAATGTGTGTGCCCTGCCAGCTAGGCTGGACCGAGGTTGCCACACACCCATCCCCTGGCACGGCCATCCTCGTTCACCAACAGCTTGGTTTCTGGTTTCCCAGCCCTCTGCCCAGATGAACACAAAACTGCACGGTCACCAAAAAAGAACTGCCAAGCAGTATTGCAAGAAGGTTTCCCACCTTGGCAAGTTCACCAGGAACATTTTGAACCCACAGAGCTTCTTTCACCCAGAAATCCCAAACCACTCGGTTTTAACTGGTTCTGTGTGTACACCTTCAGAGTGAGGTGAATAGAAACTGTTCCTCCTGAGAAGGGTCCACTCAAGCTGAGACCTCAAAGAAGTGCAGGAGCCATGAGAAGATGCAGAAAGCAGTATCCTGCCAGCAGGAAGAGTGTGTGCAAAGGTCCTGAGGCAGTAAAGTTGCTGGCCAGTGTTCAAGGAACTGAGCCGAGAATGGCAGGAGTGGCGGGAGCATAGGGAAGCAGGCGCAAGACGAGGCCAGAGAGGAGGGGCTCGGGCTGGGTCACAAGAGCTTTATTCCAGGTTTGGGTTTTACTCGAAGTACAAAGGGGAGCTACTGGAGGGTTTTAATGAGGCTGGAAAGGGACAGAAGATAGAGACAATTCAGGGGAGAGTGATGAGATTCAATGGACTGGATGCATATGGGAAACACAGATAATGAGGACTCCAAAATGGTGCCCAAGGCTGAGCCCGTACCAGAGTGTCCCATGCCACTGGCTTACCATGCGCAGCCTCTTTGGGACTCTCTAGATGTAAAATTATGTTCTGTGACTTCAGAGTCTCCACCTTCCAAATCTGATGAACTTCCTAGTATGTGGACACTTCCCTGGTGTCCCTCCTGTGAGATGGTACCAACAGAGTTCTGTGAGCTGCTGGGGGCCACGAAAGGGTGCGTACAGGGTCCAGTCCCCAAGACTGCTGAAGCAGCCCTCACAGACAAACTCTCCACCCCTATTCATTCCACGTCCTCCCCGGGCACATCCTGAATTGCCTCATTCCATAATCAGCACACCTAATACCATCCTCTTCCCAACCTGAGTTCTCTCCCTTCAAAGCCGCAGAAGTGAAAGTCATTAAAAGAGGTCAAAAGATGGAACCAGGAGGTGTTTAAACACCCAGGGAGCAAGGGCTGAGCCTTTTCCTTCCTTTTTCATTCTCAAACTTTCTTGCTCATACTGGGAACATTGGCTGTTGACGCATGAAATATTGAGGCAACCTTGTTTATATTCTTGGCACCTTATTTGGCTGAATGTGCCTTTTCAAAATCAAGACATTCTGGTGTTTTTTTTTTTTCAATAAAAAATATGAAAATATCCCAAAACAGAAAGGAGTACTGAGGGTAACCATATAAAAACATTTTAAGCTGAGAAAAATACCCCAGTCCCACCAAGTCCCAAAGACAACCTTGGTTTCCATGGGATGTTAACCAAGTAGAGAGCTCCCAGCAGTGGGTGGGACAGGACACTTGCTCTCAGTCCAAATAAGCAAACATCCTCCCCAAATCCAGTATCCTTGCCCCACATGCTGTGGTTCCAATTTGCTTCCTGTTTTTGGCCCTCCCAAAAATACTTCTCACAGACTTTTTTTATTCTCATCTCCTCACCTTGAAAAGCACAGATTTGCAAGCGCAAGTATCTTAGCATGGAGGCAAATCCAGCAGGCATTCAAGACACTCAGGCGAGAAGAAATGCATCTCATCAGAAAATTTCCATTGCCAGCAATTAAAAAAAAAAAATTCCCGAGATAAATGGGTCTTTACTTATAGGACTAAGGGCTCCATTATTTTTCAAACACTTTCCTGCCTCCAAGAAGCCAAGAAAATTGGTCATGCACCTGGCCAGCTGATCCAATCTCAAAAAATCCTCTGACCTTAATGAAAAAGCCCTAATTTTTCCTCCCCTTTAATAAATGCATCTTCTCTCCTTCCAAAGCAGTATTCAGCCTGTGGGTTAGGCAGGCAAGGTGCCCAGTTTATGCAAATAGGCAGAAACACCTGATTTATCGGGATTTTTCCCACTGCCTTCAATCCAGGAGTCCCTGCTCCCCAGGGCCTGGGAAGGGGAGCAGATGACTCATGTGACTCCAGGGGACTCAAAGAGCAAGTACATTCGAATGTGGATTTCGATATTTACATATATTTGTGTGAAGGTAGGGTGTAAAGGGAGGGTATTAAAAGACCAAAATCTTAGCGACTGCCTGAAGGTGTCAGAAAAGCTAACTCAGGTGGAAAACTCTCCCTGGAAAAAAAAATTCCCCTGCTCTGTAGATGCTTCTAATCTGTCTTTCAGAAGCTGGAAGAGAATGGCAAGGATTTGGACCATGGCCTGGAGACAGAATTATTTGCAGCTCCCTTTCCCAAAGAATGAATCGCAGCCCCTCGGGCTGGTACAGCAGGTGCTGTGAAATCTGGCTGACAGGTCAACTTCAAGGTGATCTGCTTGCCGAGGCTTCTCTCTGCTCCACTAATCTCCCATCGCACCTCAGGTGCCTGGTAAAGGTAAATAATTATGACTAAGTGCATAAAGCAGGAGGGTCTTTGCACACCTGTAATTATTCCCTGGCAAGACTCTACAGAACCCGGGAGTTTCCCAGAGGGCCGGTGGGGACCATCCAGGCAATATCTGGCTGGAGGAACCAAGATTCAAACACAACACTGGATGCCTGTTTTGGGGAATGACTAGAAGACTCAAAGTTCCCAGTCTTCTAAGCTGTGATAAACCTGGCTGGGATGCTCACACATGCCAATAAATGTCTCAAAGTAAACAAAACCTCATCCCCTTCCAGCTGCACTGTCCCAGAAAAATAAAATGGGAGCCACGGGTGTCATTTTTAATTTCCAATCGCCACGTTTAAAAAGAGAAACAGGTAAGATTCCCTTTGACAACTTAATGGGCCAAGAATATTATTTCACCATTAAATATAAAATATATCATCTATAAAATATAAAAATTATTAATGAGATTTTTTTCCCACACTAAGGCTTCAAAACCCAGAGATCTGTAGTATTTATGGCATATATGAATAACATATATTTATGGCATATATGAATTTCCACCTGGAGTAGGAAATGACCACCCACTCTTGCCTGGAAAAGTCCATGGACAGAGGAGTGTGGTGGGCTATAGTCCATGGGGTCGCAAAGAACTGGACATGACTGAGTGCACACACACAACACGTGAACATAGACCAGCCACATTTCGAGTTCCCAGGCACCATATTAGACAGATAGTCTCTGAAGATGATGTTCCCCCCTCAAAACATTGTGACTTTCCTGAAACATTTTCCATAGAATAAATGAAACTGTGATGCTTGACTCTTACTTGACTTAAAATGCTCGCATTCCTAATAAGATAAGAATTTCTAAAAATGTCTTTTGAAGCGTACCAAGCAGCCTTGGTTGGCCCTTTCCTTCTAGTGCTGAGAACTGCAATCAAAGCATCATATGTTAGGCTGATTAGTTTTTGCCCCTCACAATGGAAAAATAAATATAGCCAGATTCTTTATGAGAAAAAGTTTTACTTATCAGGAAGCTGTAGTATTTATAAACTAATATGAAATAAATGTCCTCAAGACATCTAAAGCACTCAAAATAAACAGATCTCAACAGGAAAAAATGCAAATTCATAATCAAAATTGTAGATATTAACTGCCCCATTGCTTAGGGCTATTCACCAACCTATGATTGAACACCCACATGTGTTCGCGTGTTCTCTGCCAGGGACCCTGGGCACACAAGCTGCCCTGGAGGCGAGCAGGGCCTAGTGACAGCCAGGCAGACTGAGAACGCAGGGGCAGGAACGACCTCGAAGCCAATGTCTGCCCGAGAGGCTGCCTGGGTAGGAGACTCTAGGCCTGGATCCAGGGCTATGGCTAGGAGTTCTGCGGGGAGGAAGGCAGGAAGGAGGGACAGGGGAAGGGAGTAGTCCCTGGCTGTCAGGGAAATGCAGGCTGTCGGTGAAGCACAGAAGGAAGCTTCCAGAGTGGGATGGTCAGGACCAGTGCCGCCCAAGACCAATACAACATGAGTCTTACATGCAGCATTTATTTTTAGTAGCCACATTAAAAGGAACATAAAATTAATTTTAATAACATATTTTATTTAACCCACTTTTTCCAAAACGTGATCATTTCAACACGTGCGTACTTCACGTTCTCCTGTCACATAAGTCTGCGAAATCCCGTGTGAAACTTGCCATCATAGCGCATCTCAGTTTGGAGCAGCCCCATTTCCAAGGCTCCAGAGCCACAGACCCCGGTGGATACCATATATGGCAGCGCAAATCTAGCTATGGGTGTGTGTAGTAGGATCCATAACTTCTGCTTGGGTTCTTAAGTCCAAGAGAGAAGTCAGATCAGCTTAGAGGGAGCGGGCTGGGGACACAGAGGGAGATCAGGTCATCCAAGCCTTTGGAGGGGCCAGCATGCCTGGCTCTGCTATAACCAGAGATTGAATGAGAGGCACCAGCCCCTCTCACGCGTCCCCAAGGGTGTCTGTGCAAACAGTGTCAAGATGATGCAGAGCACCGAGGAACACTCGCTAAATTTTGCCAAGTGCTTGGACACCCGATCACAAGGGTGACCCAGGAAACTGCCAGTGCACCTGTGATGAGGGGCTTGGCGCGGAGCCCGGCGTGGAGGTCACCCGAGGTCACTGCCGGGGGCGGGGAGCCCAGCGCCGAGGCTGCCTAATGTGGAAATGTTTGGATCCGAGCGGGGCAGGCGCTGGGGGCAGCCTCCAGGCCGATGGGGAGGAGACCCGGCCGGCGGGGCCGGAGCTCAGCGCTGACAGTATCCAGGCGCGCAGAGGACCACGTGGTCCGCAGCACCGCGCCTGCCAAGACCCCGACAGCGTCTTTCCTAATAAGTCTGGCGATGCCTGCGTCCTTTCTCTCTCGGCAGAACAACCTCTCGCCTGCTCCCAGGTCTTATTTAAGAAGAGCGGGCCGCAGGGGAGAAAAGCAAGCCAAACTCAGCAGAGGTGGAGGCCAGCTTTCCTTTCCCCAGGCTTCCCCTCTCCGCAGAAGATCGGCTTTGTGAATGAATGAAGGGATACTTTCTCCAAGATGGCATACTCCACGCTCCCGTTGTTGAGTATGGGGTGGGGGTCGGCCCCCCCCCCCCCCCCCGCCACTTCCCTGAGCATTACCCTCTCCTGCTCCTGCCTACCCCTCCCTGCAAAGGCACCGCCCTCTAACTTCAGAAAGAGGTCACCCTCCCAGCATCTGGGTCTGGCTTGGGAATCCACGCTTCCTGGTTGCCTCCCAGCCCCACACAAGGGAGGGCAGGATTACAACACGTGTGTGTTTGGGTCAAAAGGAGCACTTTTGAACTATGGCTGCAAGAAAGAACAGCCTGTACAGCCACCCCGAGTCTCCCAGCAACAAAGAATGTACAACAAAGAATGATTAGCCCTCACTTGCAAAACAAATTTTTTTAAAGAGGTGCAGCGTGGTCTGTTTACGGGGTCGTGGAAGGAGAGTAGTTAGATGGAAAGGCGCCCTCCCTGGACACCAGAGCCCCAGCGTCATTCCCGCTAAGGGGAGGGGGGTGGATTTTGACCTTGGCTTTTACTCAGAAGCCCTTGTAACACGATTACCAATACTGTCGGGGTTTTGCAAGCTTCCAGACCCAGGTGTGGTTGAAGGTCAGCTGCTGGCGGACGAGGGGCTCTCCAGCCGTTGGGAGAAGTTTACAAAGAATAATTTTCCTGTCCAAGGGCTTGTAGATGATTAACATGTTTCTTTCTGTTAACCAGAGAGTTAATAGTCATTCCAAGCACTCTTTGATAATGGGGGCGGAGGGGAGAAAAGGAATACTGTTAACCATTAATCGAGGAAGATGCCGTAAAAGTTAGTATGGAAAATACGCAATTTGGGAGAGGAATTCACAGGCAAGGCGAGCCTGGTGGGGACAGAGGAGGAGAGGGAGCAGAGTGAGGCCATAAAGTTCATGCATACTTAGAGTGGGGATTTTTTTTATCCTTTTCCTTGTTACATTACACTGAGGGAACAGAGGAGGGATAACAAAATAACAAACACGGGAACATTATAAATAAAGCCAATTTTATTGGCTCTTTTTCTCCAGCCTCCCACAGCTGAGTGTGTCCTCTGCATGACTTCTTCTTTGGGCCTCTTTGGGGAGGAGAGGAGCCCAGACACCCCACCTTCCCTTGGAGAAAGCGTGACCAGAAGGCTCACCCTAGGAAGCCTCTCCTTGGGGCCCCCTTAGCCAGTGCCTTCATCCCCGACTCAAATCATCCTGCTGGGCCCCTGGGCAGCCTCACCTGGAGGAGAGGCTGCCCATTCGCTGCCCTGGAGAAAAGCAGTGTCAGCCTGTTGCCAGGTTATGACACAAGGCCCTGGTGCCCATGAGTGCTTTCACAGCAGGCCTGGCCCTGGACACAGGAGGACACAGGAGCAAAACTCTTGCTTTGCACAGGCAGCTCCCAGATACCCCAACAAAGTTTCTGCGTGCAGCACACAAGCCTGTGTATTAAAAAACAACAACAACAACAACAACAACAACAACTTTGTATCATGGATGAGGTTTTGACTTGATGCCCTGCACTTACTTTTATTGATTGATTGATTTGATTTTGGCTGGGTCTTTGATGCACCTTGACTTTCTCTAATTGTGGCACAGAGGGCTCCTTGGCAGGGGGGATCTTCGTTCCCCGTCCAGGGACTGAACCCACATCCCCTGTAATTCTTTCCCACTGGACCACCAGGGAAGGCCCCAGCATATGTGTTTTTTTAAAGCCTAATTCTCCTGTGTAGCTATAGTCAAATGGTCATCACCTGGAAGAGACAGGGTGGAGAAGAGAGCTGGGTTGCAGGGCTCAGAGTAGGTGAGGCATGAGTTGATGGACCCAGAAGATGACAGCCAAGATGAAGAGTGTGTGATAAGTGTGGATGGTCAAAAGGTTCTGGGCAGCACTGGAGCAATGCTGTGGGGACCTCACTGGGGAGACTACCCACTTCCCTCCCAGAAACTTGAAAAGACATGGTGGACAGTATAGATACCTTTGGAACCACTCCTTTCATCCAGTTCACACAGGCCAGGGAAAGTTGACTTCAGGGAGGCATGTCCCAAGAGCACGTGACGCTCATACGGTAACTCACCTACTTGTGCAGGCAGAGAGAGATGGCTTCTCTCCTGAGCTCTGTTCTCCACTTGCTCCGTGAATGAAGGTTTCATATTTTCCATCTGTTAAATGGAATAATAATTCTTGACATCTGCCTGCCTCACTTGGACACTATGAATAGAACATTTTCCCCAAGTGCTTTGGGCTGACGTTAAAAGGAACTTCCTAAACATTAGCGCACTCACTGCTAGCTAGATTTTCTTGGACACCAGTCAACTTAAATGGATAATAATAAATTCCTCTGCCTATCTTTGTTGAGAGATTAAAAGAGAGAAAAATCCCACAAGACTTTGGTTCTTGAATCCTCTGCTCTATAAAATCTCTTTTGGGAGAAGGGTCTGAGGATATACCCAGGGTTGTAAGATGGCAAGAGGTGTTTCTAGAATATTGTGGTTTTAAAATCCCCTTTCCTGAATGATGTAGACAAAAGCAGTCTGCAACAGGAGGAAAGGAACGGAGTCGAGTCGCTACTGGACTTTGGGACCATGTATAGACATGAGATAGATTCCTGGACACGTGCACTCATCGGCATTTATTCATTTAACCCATAGCAACTTACAGAGTGTTTATAATGGGCCCCCAACCACCAGCCCCAGGTTTTTTGCCACTGTCTGACCCAGAACCAACTCTCCCTGGCTGGACCCCCCCCCCAGAGTCAGGCTGCCTGTCTTGCACCTCAAAACCCACTCACGTGTTCCCTCAATCTCTATGTCTATGGCAAGGGGGTGAGGGAACTTCCAGGCAAAAGGAAGTTGTTTTCTGGTCTGTGTGTGTGCTGTGTATATGCCTCAGACACACAGAGACTAAAGGGAGGAGGAAGGCTAGAGATGCCAATAACCACCCCCAAAAGCCTAAGATGGGAGTTCCTGGGGGTGAGGTTGTAAAGTCCAGGTAAAATTTCCATCTCCCTAAAGAGTTTGTAAGTATCTCAAGCATCAGGATCTGAATTCCCTTATATTCTGTAGGGTTGTTTCCACAACAGGGTTTTGTTGAATGGCAACTGAAGAAGTGACTTACTCAGTGGATTTGAGAACTAAATCATTTGCTTTTAACTCCTGCTGGTGTAGACAGATCCTGAAGGGGTTTCCTTGTTCTTGCCTCACCTGGGGGCCTGCCATTCCCTGTCTGGACTAAAAACAGAAGGCAAAGAACAGCAACAAAGACACAGCCTCTGAAAATTCAATCCCTAAAAATTAACCCTAGGCATTGACTCATGTCAGTGGGCCGCCGCTTGCCAAGGATTGTAAAGAGACAAGAGGAGGAACCTGACTGGAAATGCTCCTTGGATCTTGTGCTTCTTTTTTTCCTACCCAGGGGCTTAAAAGCTTTCTCAGCCTTTCCTGCATCTTCCATTGCCAGATGGGAACCCAGCGCATCCTGGGACTTACCGAACACAGCCAACATGTCATCAGGACATTTTACAAACAGATCCACCCAAGGATACAATGGGATGTCTCCCAACACAGGGAAGGTGAGTCTCATGTTTGCCAGCAAAGACTGTGCCACCACTTACCTGGCGTGCCGTGAAATGGACTCCCACCCTAGGTGATCAGTTACACCTGCCAACCAACTTCAAGGGTCTCTTCCAACTTGAGATCCTTTATTTCCTGTGGTTTCAGGTCGGGGGACTTATAGAAAGAATGGTGATAAGGCAGAGATTCTGACCCCACAAGAAAGGACAAAGCGTTGATAAACACAATTGATTTGTGTTTATTTGTTAGGGCCATCCTAACAGATCCAACACGTGCCAGCTAATCCACTCCCTGGGGCTGAAACTGGTCGTACTGACACCTGGAAAAGCTTGGCCACCAATGGCAGTGACAGCGGGCAGTAATGGCTTCCATTTGGCCAGTGTCCCTGTCCCTCACGGCTCCACCCCATCCTTCCGAGCACCTTCCGCGTTATCTGAAAGGTGCACTTGGCACAAAATGAGTGTGAAAGGCGCTCGCATAAAAGTGATTTTACGGCTCTGGCTTGGGTTTGGAAGCTAAGCAAACAGAAAGATCTCAAGAATAAAAGGGGCAATAAAATCATTACATGCTGCTTTGAACTCATACTAAATACCATCTTTATTTCAGGGTTCTCAACGTGTCTCACCAACAAGTTCAGAACTGTCTTTGTTGCCCCCTTTAGTGGGTGGGGAAACTGAGTCACAGCTGGGTGAGGGCTGGAGAGCCTGCAGGGTTTGCTTCAAAGACCAGCTCTTCGGTGGGCCGGTGGGAGAGCACTCCCGACCACACCTTGGTTCTGAGGGAAATGTACAGACTCTGAGCCCTTGGTGTAAATCCTACCCACACAGCACACCTGAGATCCAGTGGCTGGCTGGTTGCCTCTGGAGTTAACCACAATAATAACAGCGCAGACCAGCCTTCATGCTTCCTGTACATCGGGCACCACCCCTGCTACTTCTCACTGCAGTGCTGCGACATCGGTATTCTTATCCTCCTGTGTAAATTGGGACAGTGAGGTATAAGGAGGTGAATGCATTTGAAAGGACCCCCACTGGAGGGCATGGTGCTGGGTTCTGATCCCAGAGCCTGTACATTAACAACCAGGATGCTTACTTCTGAGAACAAGGACCAGGCCACCATTTTTGCTCAGAAGCCAAAAACTCATTTATCTCTCCAGTCTTTTTTTTTCTTGGCTGCACTGGCTCTTAGTTGCAGCATGTAGGATCTTATTTCCCTTGACCAGGGATCGAACCTGAGCCCCCTGTGTTGGGAGCTCGGAGTCTTAGCCACTGGACCAGCAGGGAAGTCCATCCCTCTAGTCTTCATCTCAGAATATGGAGAAGGCCAGGGACAGATTCTGACAGGTTTCCCTTAGAGGTCAAGGAAACAGTTTGAAAGACAATGAACAAAGCCATGAGATGAGCCGGACAAGCATTTCTAAAATCACAAATACAAAGAATCCCCCTCCCAAACGACAAGAGATTGTTAAGATGTTGGAGAAAATTCTAAAGTAGTCATTGTTGGGACTTCCCTGGTGGTCTAGTGGTTAAAAATCCTCACTTCCACTGAAGGGGCACAGGTTCAATCCCTGGGGGCAAACTAAGATTCCACATGCCACACATGGCCAAAAAAAAAAAAAAAAAGAGTAGTCATTGTTCTTGTTATTTTACTATTTAAAATTTGAAAATTGTCCCATTGAATGCATTTTGATTGTCCAATAGGGAGATAGCTCAAGAGTTACAAAATGAAATACCACTGGCCCAAGCAGCACCCACTCTAGATGCCATGGTGCTCAATCACCCCCTCCTGGTGCACCCAAAGCTCCTCCTGGCCCACAGGGGACTCTGGCTAGCTGCACAACAAACCTGGTTCCCTTTCCTCCTGGGAAAGCTGGGCTCCATTTCCCAGCCTCCCTTGCAGTTAAGTAAAAGCCACGTGACCATGTTCTGGCCAATGAGATGTATTCTGGCCCATGTGACTTCCGACCAGTGGGCATTTCTCCACTGTCTTTTATCTTTGTCGGTCTCCTGGATGTGAATACTTGGGTGATTGATCTTGGAAGCCACATCTTGAGAATGTCTGAGGCTCCATCAGCCTGGATTCTGAAGGCCTCAGTGGAATGAAACTCTTTCCCCTGGTCCCGCTGCTGGTCGAACACAACTCATTTGCTGTTGATAGTCATCCTAATGAATAAATCCAACACATGGAAGCTATTCCAGTTCATGGGGCAGAAGCTGGTCAGGTGGATGGCTAAAAAATAATTGAACTCAGAATGGCTTCAGTGACAGTTACAATATGTTATAAAATGTCATAAAATGTTAAAATAACTTGTTTTACCTTAACTAATAGAGCAATTTAGAGATAAGAATCCACCCTCTCCAGGCTAAAAATGAAAAATTCTCTAACTATCAACCCCTAACACAGTAGAAAGGAACCCGAGGCACAGAAACATCCCATTATTTTCCTTCTTTGTTGGGTTAGTGGTCTGTGATAAAACTCAACTTCTTCAGTTCCCTTCCTGGATACTCTGGGCTGAGGATGACAAATGGGTTTAGTCTGGAAGCCACCTCCAAATGATTGATGGTTACTACCTGCACTGAGGATTCTGGGACCACATCAGGAAAGAGCACCGTGATTAGTTGACGTTCTCTGCCGAGCGCATAGAAAGGGGAGAGGCTCCCTGTGCACCCGCATCAGCTGCCGGCTCCCAGCTACCTGTCCATGGGCAGATTCCCTCAGAATCACTTGGGATGCTCGCTCACAATTCAGTCTCCAAGCCCCCACCCTCTCTATTACACGATTAATGAAACTCTCTGGGTGTGGACCCTGGAAAGCTATATTTTTATAACCTTTCCATATCTTTGTGATGAAGAGTTAGCATTGAAAGCCACACAGGCGCACACAGGCACCTAGCCAAGGTATTATAAACAGCAGCAAAGACCACCAGGCCATCTTCACTGCCTGGAGCTGGGTGACCCTGGGAGAGTCACTAAACCTCTCTGTGCCACAGTTGCCACCTGTCTGTATTGGGGATAGTGATATCACCTTCCTCACAGGGATGTTAGGAAGGTTAAATGAGGTTTTGCATAATAAGCGTTCAACAAATATTAGTTTTTGTTATATTATCTTCTAAGAGTCTATAATCGTATTCTGCCCACAGGCACTGCCATAGGTAAAAAGGCTGTTTTCTTAGATTTCCAGATGCCCTGGACAGCACCACCATCCTGAAAGGCACTTTGACAGACAAAGCATGTGGGGCTCCAGGCAGTGGTGACCATCACTGTAAACTCACTGACAAACCATGTGGGGCTCCGGGCAGTGGTGACCATCACTGTCCACTCACTGCTGCCTCACGACTGCATCCAGGCTGGGTGAGGACCACGAACGGGGAACAACCTGTTGAGAAGAGCCTAGAGGGAGGCAAGAGGTGAGTACAGGTGGATGCTATCTTGGTCATGACCGTGGTGGTTACAGTGCCTGGGACAGAAATGCCAGTGATGATGCTGGTCACAGTAATGACCGGAAGAGTCGTCACAACGGGACATGATGGCAGTGTGCCAGCCAACTGTGCTGATGTGGGATCAGGACTGTCAGAGAACAAGGCGCTCCATCTTTCTCAAACATGAACTCCTCACATTTAAGCTCATCCATATCAGGGACTTCCCTGGTGGCTCAAACAATAAAGAATCTGACTGCAGTGCAGTGGACCAGCCCCAGCTAAGCCTGGCTCTTTTCAGCTGATCAGTAAAGACGTGGAAGAACAGAAAGCTAGCATCTTATTCTATCTGCCTCTCCATCTGTGGGCAGGATTTGAGCACAGGTGAGGCCAGCCTCCTGGGGAGTAAAGGATGTGCGTGGGTGGTGTTTAGGGATGTTTTGATTGCCTTTTCAAAGTGGAGCCTTGGCCCAGGGTGGTGGTGTCTTAGGAGCCCAGGGGACCTCAGCCAGTCCCAGGCAATGGCCTTCAGTGAAGTGTTGCCCACGAGGGACCCTGGGTGGTCAGAAGCCTGGGCATGCCTCCTCTCAGCACAGCCCGGGGAACCACTTGGCAGAAGAGGAGCCAGGAAGTCTGAGCTCAGGCCCCGCCCTGCCTTTGCTCCTGGCACAGCTTTGAGCAGATCTTTCAACTTCTGTGACTCAGTTTACTCAACTGCCAAATGGAGATCATCACGTGGTGCTCCAAAGACTTTTGTAATACTGTAATGAGTGTTTATAAAGCACTTTGTAGGAGTTTATGGTTATTTGAGCTGGGAAAGGAATTACAAATTATTCCTGAGTAAATAGTATTTAGAGCCTGGATTTTCACCAGTCAACAGGTTTGCCTGGATGTTTACAAGAACATTGTAACCAGGCATCCTGAGGTCCCATCAGTGCAGACTGGTTTCACCTGTCAAAGTACCTCTCCTGCCTGAGAAGCTTGCTATATGCTCTGGGCAGGGGGTCATCTGTGTGTGTGTCGTGCTTTTTGTGTGATTCATGAGCTAACGGGATCAGAAATGGAAGCCAGACACTCATCTTTCTTTTTGATTTTTTAATTTTTTAGGATTAAGAGACAATGGAGAACTGTTTGAAAAGCCAGCTAAACCTGATTTCTCCCCCAACTATATCTTCCAAAGTGCTACGTACTTCTGCTAGAATTTGCACTGCATAGGGTATTAATAGATAATCACTGATAGAGATACACATGTATTTCCTTCAGAAGTTTGGAACACATAGAGTGCTTGTGTGTAGGGGAAAAAAGGATAAAACATGGTGAGTTGCTGTGCCAAGCTATGTGCTTCCCCTTGCCCCGTTTTTCCCTCACTTGCACAACTCTGTTATAGTATAAACAAAGTTAGCATCCCGATAGCAATGTCACCCCCAGCCAGTGTGTGACCAGTGAAGCTCACGTTCACATCCAGCTATGTCCATCTCTGCTTCTGTATTATCACTGTTGCTGCTGCTACAACACCATTATTTATGCTGTGCTGTGCTTAGTTGCTCAGTCGTGTCTGACTCTTTGCGATCCCATGGATGGTAGCCCACTAGGCTCCTCTGTCACTGTGATTCTTCAGGCAAGAATACTGAAGTGGGTTGTCATTTCCACCCCTAGGGAGTCTTCCCAACCCAGGGATTGAACCCAGGTCTCCCGCATTGCAGACGGATTCTTTACCAGCTGAGCTACCCACCATCATCTATACCTCATTACAAAGTACACAGTTTTCAGTTTAGTCACTCAGTCGTGTCCAACTCTTTGCAACCCCATGAATTGCAGCACGCCAGGCCTCCCTGTCCATCACCAACTCCCAGAGTTCACTCAAACCCATACCCTACAAATTTCCCAAACTCTGTCCTATTCCCTGACCATACTATCAATGCTCTCAGCCTCCAAGCAGAAGAAAACAGGCAGGAAGTGGAGGACAAGCAAGAAAGGGAGTGTCTGGGACAGAAGTTGGGGCTCCCTGGCCTGACTTGGATTGGTCAGAGAAGCGGTGGGACAGCAGGAAAAGAGTGACTTTCTGAACTTCTAATATTGGGACAGGAGCCAAACTCAGCTCTTGTTTTGCTCTCCATTTCAAAGACCAGCCTGACCTTGCAGAACCGTTGCTGACTGCTTCTCTGGTTAACATGAGCCAGGAAGCCAGAAGCTTCTGAGATTCCCTGCCCCCTCAAATCATTTCCATGAGGAGGGTCCGGGCTTCCTAACCCTGACCCACCATTAAGAGAATGAAGATGGGAAAGGGGGATGTATCATCTCAGAAGATCGTGTCCTTGTCCACAAATCATTTTTATATCTATGATTGCAATTAAACCTAAAAGAGAGAGGAGAGCAGATGAACAGAAGGAGTCAGGTCCAGAGAATTTCCTACAAACCACTCAGCTTGGTCCTGGAAACCCACCACTGTCTGACAGCGAATTTCCATTCCCATCAGAGGGTGTCCATCCAAATCCATTCAACAAACTTTCATTGGAATCCCTTCCCTATGTTACATGTGATATTTATACAAGATGTGAAGGAACCATCCCTAGCCTCAAGGAATTTATAATCTAGAGGGGAGACAGAAAAATGATATTATTCCAGAAAACTGCCTTAAAGGGGAGATGAGCAAAATGCCCTGCAAGAACATTCCATTCTGCTCAGCTCAACCAGACTCTTCACTGCTCAGAAAACTCCGAAAATTCTCAGTTTAAGGAACTGGCTCTTGCCTTTCTGTTTGCCGTAGATGTATGTCAGGCTCCCAGCTCCCTTTGGTTTAAGTCTTCACCCCCTGGCATATCAGGGGCACTGCTTTCTCCAGGAAGTCTTTCTAATGCCCCGCATTCTGTCTCCTTGGAACTCTTAAAGCTCTTACTTAGCATCTCCTTTATGACACCTCTGATTTTTCTGCCCAGTTATTTCCACATTTTACTTAAGCCCCCCTTGCCCCAAGGGCATGCATGTCTGCATGCTAAGTCCCCTCAGTCCTGTCTGACTCTTTGTGACCCTATGGGCTGTAGCCCACCAAGCGCCTCTGTCCATGGATTCTCCAGACAAGAATAGTGACGTGGATTGCCATCTTGCACAGGGTAAGTGCTCAGTAAATCTTTGTGGGCTTCAATTAAACCCTATTGAAAATATTATCAAATATTATTAAAATACTATCAAAATCATGAGGAAATGTAATCGCATCTAATAGCATTAAAAGATTCCTCTAAGAGAGTATTAAGTTTAAAAAACCAGATGAATAAGATAGAATAGATATTAAGGCACCGTTTATGTAAACACAGTTGTGTGTTATTTCACTCTGGGTCCTGGTAGGAAGCAGAATTCATTCCATGTTTAGTGAAAAGACCTCATCAAGAGCTGTGAGCGGAGACTTCCCTGGTGGACCAGTGGTTAAGAACCCACCTTCCAGTGCAGGGGATGTGGGTTCAATCCCTGGTCGGGGAACTAAGATCCCACATGCCACAGGGCAACTAAGCCCATGCACCGCAACTGAAGAAGGCTGTACACAGCAATGAAACCCGGTACAGCACCACCTGAGCCCCCCATCACCACCAATAAAAAGGACTGTGGGCAGAGGTAAGTGAACAGGTGGGAGAGTGACACCCTGGCCAGTCCTGGTGGGAAGCCATTATGGCTCCAAGGGCATGAAGAGCAACGAGGGGGATGGGCTTAGTTAGGACTGAAACCTCACAGGAGGGGCCGGAAGTAGAGATTGAAATCAGCAAGGACAGAAAATCCCTGCGAATTGTAGGGAAGGAACGGTGTTACAACTTCTCTGCCTGCCCCTGGCTGAACATAACAGGATGCCAGCATGGGGTATGCAAAGGAGCCTGGATTCTACCCTGATGGGCCAACCTCTGGGCACAAAGCAGGGCGGAGAAGGGCAGAGAAGGTCTGGGGCCTCCGTGGAGACCACAGAGGACACACCCAGGACAGGGTAGAAATGCATACCCTAGGAGTTGTGATTATGAAGGACGGTCGACTTTTCCCTTCTTCCTTTTATGCAATTAAGTCTTTTACAATGAACATGTGTTGTCTCTATTACCAAGGGAAAAAATAGGATTTTTCATTTAACACTCTGACCTTCTAGAAATCCATGTGGGCAAACACAAAAGAAAGGAAAAACTGAAAGGCATATTTCATGAGTAGTGATCTGGACTTTTGAAATCTCCTTCAAATGGTTTCAATCTCTAACTTGTAAAGTCAAAGTCACGCCTAGCCATTCATGTATTCATGCACTCACTGATGTATTCATTCAGCAAATATGTCCCATGCTGGACCCAGGCAGACACAGCCCCAGATGCACAAAGCCTAACCTCTGGCAGAGAAATGGAACATGAATCTACATGCCAGGGGGCGATGGTCCCCAGGTGACAGATGAGAGGGAACTGTGGGAAACATGTAGGGGTGCCCAGCACCCAATGTGTCCTCTTCCCTGGCCCAGAGGGGGGACACGGAGGGCTTTTACCCCACCATCGCATTAGGTAGTATCACTAATTTCCTCCAGGAAGGCCAAGGGCACAAAACAAGTCAGTGCCTCCACTTCTATTGGGCTAACTGTCCATACTCAGACTGGATATATGCAACATGACAATGAATTTAGGTAAAACTCACTTTAAGTATTAACAAATAACCTAAGTGGTTAGCGGGGGAGGGAAGAGGAGATAAATTGGGAGACTGGGATTAACAGATACACACTGTGCTGTGCTCTGCTTAGTCGCTCAGTCGTGTCCGACTCTTTGCGACCCCACGGACTGTAGCCCGCCAGGCTCCTCTGTCCACGGGGATTCTCCAGGCAAGAATACTGGAGTGGGTGGTTGCCAGGCCCTCTGCCAGGGAATCTTCCCAACCCAGGGACCAAACCCAGGTCTCCTGCATTGCAGGCAGATTCTTTATTGTCTGAGCCTCCAGGGAAGCCCAACAGATGCACACTACTATATATTAAATAGGTAAACCACAAGGACCTACTGTATTGCCCAGAGAACTGTATGCAATATCTTGTAATAACCCATTAATACAATGGAAAATAATCTGGAAAAAATGTATATATATATATATATATGTACAACAGAATCACTTTGCTCTACACTTGAAACTAACACAGCACAGCATTGTAAATGAAGTATATTTCAATATAAACAATGTTTTTTTAGATCTTTTTTATTTTTGATTTTTACTTATTTATTTTTTAATGTACCATTGTATTAGTTTTATTTTATTATTTTTTTTCATTTACCATATCTCCACCTTTTATTTATTTATTTATTTATTTATTTTTACTGTATTGGTTTTGCCATACATTGACATTAATCCACCACAGGTGTACATGAGTTCCCAACCCTGAACCCCCCTCCCACCATCCTTCCCATATCATCTCTCTGGGTCATCCCAGTGCACCAGCCCCAAGCATCCTGTATCCTGTATTGAACCTAGACTAGCGATTCGTTTCTTACATGATAGTATACCTGTTTCAATGCCATTCTCCCAAATCATCCCACCCTCTCCCTCTCCCACAGAGTCCAAAAGTCTGTTCTTTACATCTGTGTCTCTTTTGCTGTCTTGCATACAGGGTTATCATTACCATCTTTCTAAATTCCATATATATGTTAGTATACTATATTGGTGTTTTTCTTTCTGGCATACTTCACTGTATAATCGGCTCCAGTTAAACAATGTTTTAATGAAACATCAACAAATTAAGTGGGAATTTTATAAACATGATGCCAAGCTGCTGACCCCCATGAGTGGGCTATTTCCTGGTTTCATTAGATATAAGCTCACCCTATTTCTGTACTTTGGCTCTGCAACCCCACCCAGGATACAGTTCTCTGCTCCACTGGGCCTGATGTTTAAAGGGTCATCATGGAGAAGGCAATGGCACCCCACTCCAGTTCTCTTGCCTGGAAAATCCCATGGACGGAGGAGCCTGGTGGGCTGCAGTCAATGGGGTCGTGAAGAGTCGGACACGACTGAACGACTTCACTTTCACTTTTCACTTTCATGCATTGGAGAAGGAAACGGCAACCCACTCCAGTGCTCTTGCCTGGAGAATCCCAGGGATGGGGGAGCCTGGTGGGCTGCCGTATATGGGGCCGCACAGAGTCGGACACGACTGAAGCAACTTAGCAGCAGCAGCAGCATGGTATTGGCCTTGGTTTGTCTCTTTATTAGCAGCTCTATATTCTCAAATCTGGGAACTCTTTTTAAACTCCCCCCAATTTGGCAGACTCATAGAGAATAGTGGTTGCATGTTAAGTATTTCTTGATTGAGAAAATATATAATGACAAAAGTCTATAATGAATTTAGGTATGTTTTCAAGCAAATAAATGTACATTTTATTAATTATAACCATGTTCATATATTTTAAAAATAAGAGCTCACATGAGTGGAAGGTGTGAATTATTCAGACACACCAGCGCTGGCCTTCATCTGCCAAGCCCCTTCTTCTGCCAAGTCCACAAACCTGGAGGTTTTGGGCACTTTCGTCCTCCATTCTTCAGCTTCTTTATCCCCGGCACCGCAAAAGAGAGTCTGCTGAAACAGTGAGGTTCATCTGGGGCTGGGGACCTTTGATCAGCCTGAGACATTCTTTATTAAAATTTGATGTCATGGGAGGGGTGCCATTAAATTGCATTTTTAGTTAAGAAAGTCAGTGCCAATGGCAAATGGAAGGAAGGATCAGGGTGGAAAAAAGAGTGATGTTCTTCCCACTTCAAAGAAACAGAAGCCAATTCTGAGCTTAAAAAACTCTTTTAAGGAGACTTTCCTAGTGGTCCAGTGGTTAAGAATCTGTCTTCTAATGCAGGGGACACGAGTTCGACTCTAGCTCGGAGAACTAAGATCCTACATGCTGTGGACCAACTAAGCCCAGCGAGCCCAGCAAGCAACTCCTGAGCCTGTGCACACAAGTAGAGTCCATGTGCCCCAACATAAGATCCTACATGATGCAACAAAGACCCCATGTGCTGCAACTAAGATCCCATGCAGCCAAATGAATAAATTTTTTAAAAAAAATTAAAGATAATCGATAAGAATCAAGCCTATCATTCAGCATTTATATCAGTGATGAAGCTTTATCCCCACTCTGATGTCACCTCTTTCCTCCTAACTAGTGTCTATCCAGGCCAACTATAATTCTCAAGCTAGTAAATACAATCATGTGCTAGAAAAATAATGAACTCCTTTATCACTGGAGATTGGAAATCCCCTAACTAGACTAAGCCACAAAACATTAATCCATTAAGTGTCTTCGTTTAGAGATGACGAGAACTTGAGTGACTTCCTAGAGTCTTATTGTAGGACTTCAGAGGTGTTGGTACCTGGAGTGAAGTAAGATGAGCAAACAAGGTTTCTGATGGCCATTCTGTCCAAAAGAAACTGGATACTTAAGTGTTGGGCACCCCAATAATTTAATTCAGGATGAATGCAAACCACTGTTTGTTTTTTGGTACAGCCCTTGCATTTTGTTAAGTAAAAGGCTCAATAACAGTCAAGACCATAATAAGTGGGCTTGGAGGCCACAAGGAAGAAGCAGGGAGAGTGGCTGGCTCTTCCTAGCATGACCTCTGCACCATCCTGGAGAGGGTTGAATGGTCCCCAGCGAGGATGACCTGTCTCCCTGCCCGAACAACCTCAGACACCATTTCCCATTTATCTTTTCATCTCAAAGCCAGCAAGACTCGTGAATAATTTTCTTTGTCCATTCTGTTGGTTTGGAGATGTTGTAAGAGATCAAGTGAATTGTAAGGCAGCTGAGGTCAGGCCCTTTCTGAAAGATATCCCAGAACATATTTGTAACATGAGTTCTTAACTCCAAAAGTTAAAGTTACTTGAGTTTGATATTGTTATTGAACGTCATAAATGGAAATCATAAAGGTAACTCTTGCTGCTGCTGCTAAGTTGCTTCAGTCGTGTCCAACTCTGTGCGACCCCATAGATGGCAGCCCACTAGGCTCCTCTGTCCCTGGGATTCTCCAGGCAAGAACACTGGAGTGGGTTGCCATTTCCTTCTCCAATGCATGAAACTGAAAAGTGAAAGTGAAGTAGCTCAGTCGTGTCTGACTCTTAGCGACCCCAGGGACTGCAGCCTACAAGGCTTCTCCGTCCATGGGATTTTCCAGGCAAGAGTACTGGAGTGGGGTGCCATTGCCTTAACTTTTAGGTGAAGGGAATTAAAAGATACAAACTTCCAGTTGTGAAATAAATTAGTCTTGGGGACGTAATGTACAACATGGCAACTATAGTTGATAATACTAATACTGAATATTTGGAAGTTGTTAAGAGTGTAAATCTTGAAATCTCATTGCAAGAAAAAAAAATTCTGTAACTATGTGTGATAACAGATGTTAACTAGACTTACTGTGATCATTTCATAATATATGCAAATATAAAATCATTATATATTTGAATGAAATACATAACAAATACCAAATCAGTTATACATTATATCTGAAATGAATAAAATTTTGCATGTCAATTATACTTTAATTTTTTTTAAAAAGGTAACTTTCTATAACCTCATTAATGAATAAAAGCTCTAATAACTCAAAGGGTATATAATAATAGTAACATTGGTCTGATCTGAAAATGAACTCATAACTTTTAAAGCAGAGCTTCAGCTTTTAAATTACACATTGATCTAGATAAACGTATCTATTAAACTGTGTCCTGAAATCTGATGGTTTTCCTGGTGCCTCAGACAATAATCAGCCTTCAATACTGGAGACCTGGGTTCGATCCCTGGGCCAGGAATATCCCCTGGAAAAGGGAATAGCAACCCACTCCAGTATTCTTTCCTGGAAAAATCCATGGGCAGAGGAGCCTGGTGGGCTACAGTCCATGGGATCTGACACCATCTACAGTCTAAGAGTCAGACACAACTGAGCAACTAACACTTTCACTTTCACAAAGTATCTGATGTGGAAAGGATGTGGCCACACGCACCCTGGATTGACAGTGAAACTCTTGCTCCAGAAGAAAAACTGGCTCCCTGGATAATGCACTAAGTTGAAGAGAACATGGATAAATCTCAGTTGTCTGATGAGCAAGATTTAGTTAACTCACCAGGAAATGAACACATGTTTGGCGTATGAACATAGCTAAAGTTTCATTTTCTCTTTTCATCACTCCATTTGGTCCTTTGCATCAGGTGAGTAACTGCCTAGTTGACTTGGTCACTGCTTCTGCCATGTAATGGCTGCAATTCTTCATAGGGATATCAGCAACATCAGTGGCTCCCTGAAGTCTGGATGGACAGTGACTCACACTGTTATGTATGAAAACTCATGTTCCACTCCTGACTCCCACTAGTGCTTGTTACACTGGGGAAATGGGTCCCAGATTTCAGCTATTTGTAAGGCCTCCCCAGACAGCCATTTGGCTTTTTTGCATTTCTTGCTCAAGGAGGAATGAGAGCCTCTTAAGGGAAAGTCTGTGGAACATAAAATTAAAGTGCTTTTGGAGTCCCGGCTATACTTCAAGGTATGGCCAAGATGGGGAAAGAGTTGGATAGATTCCTGGATAATGGAACTTGTAAGTATGTTAATACATTGGGGAATTGTTTCTAAATGTCATCCAGTAATGCAGCCCTTGCCTCCAACCGTCAAGACAGTAAGTACCAGCATCTCCATGTAACTGAATGCAGAGCCAACAACGTACTCGAATTCTCAACATAACTGCCAAGGACGCTGAATGTGCATGCAAGTGCTTCAGTAAATCCTTCTAGAACAGTCTATCCTCTGAAGTCCAAGCCAAAGACAAAACCTGTTCCCAGACCTAGCAGAGGTTTTAGAAACTACATGACTATTCACCAAGGAGACATTGAGTACATTTGCCGGCATGTGAAATAATTGTGATGGAAAGGAATCAATTACAGACCCATCTGCAGGCCATTAATATGATCTGTTGAAAAGGAGGCCAGATTCACCAAGTCAACCCGAAAGTCTAAAAATAGGTCTAACGTGAGCCTGGCCCAGTGCACATGAAGCAATAAAAAGATGCCTACATCTGCTAGGTCAGGGTCCCTTGCGCCTCCTCACGCTTTACTACTTATCCTCGGGGGTCATTGAGAATGGAGGCATTTACTTTCTTTCCAGAAAAAGAGAAAGCATTCCATGATGATCACTATGGCCAAAAATATCATCCTGTGCTGGTGCAGGAGAATAAACAGAGTTTGTTTTCTTATAACATAAATCCTACATGTTCCAAAGATCTCTAAAGAGTTGTATCTTTTTTTTAAATTTTTTATTGGACTATAGTTGCTTTACAATGTTCTGTTAGTTTCTCCTGTAGAGCAAAGTGTCAGCTATACTTATACATTTTGTTGCTGTTGTTATTTTCTAATTTATTTTTCTAATTGGTGGAAAATTGCTTTACAATGTTCTCTCGGTTTCTGCTGTACAACAATGCAAATCAGCCATAATTATACATATATCACGTCCCTCTTAAGCCTCCCTCTCTCCCCTATCCCATCCCTCTAGGTCATCACAGAGCTCCAGACTGGGCTCCCTGGATCATATACCAGCTTTCTCACCAGCCATCTATTTTACGCATGGTAGTTTAAGTGAGAAATAGATTTAAGGGACTAGATCTGATAGAGTGCCTGATGAACTATGGATGGAGGTTCGTGACATTGTACAGGAGACAGGAATCAAGACAATCCCCGTGGGAAAAAAAAGCAAAAAAGCAAAATGGCTGTCCGGGGAGGCCTTACACTTAGCTGTGAAAAGAAGAGAAGCAAAAAGCAAAGGAGAAAAACAAAGATATAAGCATCTGAATGCAGAGTTCCAAAGAATAGCAAGGAGAGATAAGAAAGCCTTCCTCAGTGATCAATGCAAAGAAATAGAGGAAAACAATAGAATGGGAAAGACTAGAGATCTCTTCAAGAAAATTAGAGATACCAAGGGAACATTTCATGCAAAGATGGGCTTGATAAACGACAGAGATGGTATGGACCTAACAGAAGCAGAAGATATTAAGCAGAGGTGGCAAGAATACACAAAAGAACTGTGGAAAAAAGATCTTCATAACCCAGATAACCATGAAGGTGTGATCACGCCCACTCACCTAGAGCTTGACATCCCGGAATGTGAAGTCAGGTGGGCCATAGAAAGCATCACTATGAACAAAGCTAGTGGAGGTGATGGAATTCCAGTTGAGCTGTTTCAAATCCTGAAAGATGATGCTGTGAAAGTGCTGCCCTCAATATGCCAGCAAATTTGGAAAACTCAGCAGTGGCCACAGGACTGGAAAAGGTCCGTTTTCATTCCAATCCCAAAGAAAGGCAATGCCAAAGAATGCTCAAACTACCGTACAATTGCACTCATCTCACACTCATCTCACACGCTAGTAAAGTAATGCTCAAAATTCTCCAAGCCAGGCTTCAGCAATACATGAATCGTGAACTCCCTGATGTTCAAGCTGGTTTTAGAAAAGGCAGAGGAACCAGAGATCAAATGCCAACATCCGCTGGATCATGGAAAAAGCAAGAGAGTTCCAGAAAAACATCTATTTCTGCTTTATTGACTATGCCAAAGCCTCTGACTGTGTGGATCACAATAAACTGTGGAAAATTCTGAAAGAGATGGGAATACCAGAGCACCTGACCTGCCTCTTGAGAAACCTGTATGCAGGTCAGGAAGCAACAGTTAGAACTGGACGTGGAACAACAGACTGGTTCCAAATAGGAAAAGGAGGACGTCAAGGCTGTATATTGTCACCCTGCTTATTTAACTTATATGCAGAGTACATCATGAGAAATGCTGGGCTGGAAGAAGCACAAGCTAGAATCAAGATTGCAGGGAGAAATATCAATAAGCTCAGATATGCAGATGACACCACCCTTATGGCAGAAAGTGAAGAGGAACTCAAAAGCCTCTTGAAAGTGAAAGAAGAGTGAAAAAGTTGGCTTAAAGCTCAACATTCAGAAAACGAAGATCATGGCATCTGGTCCCATCACTTCATGGGAAATAGATGGAGAAACAGTGGAAACAGTGTTAGACTTTATTTTTGGGGGGCTCCAAAATCACTGCAGATGGTGACTGCAGCCATGAAATTAAAATACGCTTACTGCTTGGAAGGAAAGTTATGACCAACCTAGATAGCATATTAAAAAGCAGAGTCATTACTTTGCCAACAAAGGTCCGTCTAGTCAAGGCTATGGTTTTTCCAGTGGTCATGTATGGATGTGAGCATTGGACTGTGAAGAAAGCTGAGCGCCAAAGCATTGATGCTTTTGAACTGTGGTGTTGGAGAAGACTCTTGAGAGTCCCTTGGACTGCAAGGAGATCCAACCAGTCCATTCTAAAGGAGATCAGCCCTGGGTGTTCTTTGGAAGGACTGATGCTAAAGCTGAAGCTCCAGTACTTTGGCCACCTCATGTGAAGAGTTGACTCATTGGAAAAGACTCTGATGCTGGGAGGGATTGGGGGCAGGAGGAGAAGGGGACGACCGAGGATGAGATGGCTGGATGGCATCACTGACTCGATGGACATGAGTTTGAGTGAACTCTGGGAGTTGGTGATGGACAGAGAGGCCTGGCGTGCTGCGATTCATGGGGTCTCAAAGAGTGGGACACGACTGAGCGACTGAACTGAGTTTATATATGGGCTTCCCCAGTGTCTCAGCAGTAAAGAATCTGCCTGTAAGGCAGGAGACACAGGTTTGATCCCCGGGTCGGGAAGATCCTCTGGAAGAGGGCATGGCCACCCACTCCAGTATTCTTGCCTGGAGAACCGCATGGAGAGAGAAGCCTGGAAGGCTCCAGTCCATTGGGCTAGAGTCGGACACTCCCTAGCACGCAGCATGCAGGCAGTGCAGATGTGCCGACGCTCCTTTTCTGCTTGACCCACTCTCTCCTTTTCCCACTGTGTCCACAAGTCCATTCTCTGTATCTGAGTCTCCATTCCTTCCCTGCAAATAGGTCCATCAATACCATCTTTCTAGATTCCATATGTGTGTTAATATATGAGATTTGTTTTTCTCTGTTTTACTTACTTAGGGTCATTCTTAAGTGGTTCAAAGTGATTCATCTCCCTTGAAGAGATGTGAAAGTTACTAGAACAGCAACTGCCAAAGCGCAGCATAGGCAATGATATTGGGCAGTACATAGATGAATGATTTTTTAAATTAAATTCAATTAATTATTTTTGGCTGTGCCCTGCAGCATGTGGGATCTTGGTTCCCTGACCAACGATCAGACCCTCACCCCCTGTATTGGAAGCTTGGAGTCTTAACCACTGGACTACCAAGGAGGTCCCAATAATTCTTGAAGAGTTGTATATATTGCGATGTGTGTTAGAAAAAGTATAAGTTAACAAACCTGTAACTCCAAGATGTTCCATAGGATTAAGATAGATCTAAAAATCAGTTGTAAAATAGTAAGTGCAATTCTTCAAATACGTAAATACTAAATAAATTGGTAAAGGAGGTATGCAACGACACACACACACACACACAAAGGAGATCAGAAGGCAGCACAAAGATGGCTAAAACTGGAAAATATTATTCTAGGACTGAAGCCAGATGGGTTCCCATGGCTTGGGTCAGTCACATGACACACAAGATCATTTTCCCAGCTTTACAGGACATAGAACCACCAAGATCTCTGAGCTCTCCATGACCTTACTGCCTGTCTGGTACCTTAGCAAAGTTGCAAGAACCAGTTGGTTTTCTTGCTAACTTAGGAAGTCTTAATTCAACCAGATAGAGCAATAGGCAAAAATTCTTTTCTGATCTAACATCTCTGGACCCAAATTCCTGATCTGGAAGCAAGTGTTCCCAGTACCCTACAGAAAAAACAAAGATTGTTTAACTATTTTTTTCAAATTATTCCAATGAGAATTTTATTTTTATCACTGAAGTATAGTTAATTTAAAATGTTGTATTAGTTTTGAGTGTGCAGCAAAGTGATTCAGTTATATAATACATTCTTTTTCAGATCCTTTTCCATTATAGGTTATTACAAGATATTGAGTAAAGTTCCCTGTGCTATACAGTAGGTCCTTATTTATCTATTTCATATATAGTAGTATGCATATCAGAGAAGGCAATGGTACCCCACTCCAGTACTCTTGCCTGGGAAATCCCATGGTCAGAGAAGCCTGGTAGGCTGCAGTCCATGGGGTCACTAAGAGTCGGACACGACTGAGTGACTTCACTTTCACTTTTCACTTTCATGCATTGGAGAAGGAAACGGCAACCCATTCCAGTGTTCTTGCCTGGAGAATCCTAGGGACGGGGGAGCCTGGTGGGCTGCTGTCTCTGGGGTTGCACAGAGTCGGACACGACTGAAGCGACTTAGCAGCAGCAGCAGCAGTGTGTATATGTTAACCCCAAACTCCTAATTTTTCTACCCCACTGCCAACCCACACTATCCCCCTTAGTAACTTCAAGTTTGTTTTCTACATCTATGAGTCTATTTCTGTTTTGTATAATAAATAAGCTCTTTGTAACATTTTTACAGATTCCACATATAAGTGATATCATAGGATATTTGTCTTTCTCTGACTTACTTCACTTCTGATGATCACCTCTAGGTCCATCCATGTTGCTACAAATGGCATTATTTCATTCTTTTATGGCTGAATAATATTCCATGGTATATATGTACCACGTCTTTATCCATTCATCTGTTGATGGACATTTTGCTTGCTTCCATGTCTTAGCCATTGTAAATAGCACTGCTGTGAACATTAGAATGCATGCATCACTTCAAATTAGAATTTTCTCTGGATATATGCCCAGGAGTGGGATTACTGAATCATATGGCAAATCTATTTTTAGTTTTTGAGGACACTCCAGACTGTTTTCCGTAATGGCTGCACCAATTTGCATTGCCACCAACAGTGAATGGGATGGGGGTTCTGTCTTGCTATTTTGAACCAGCCTGAGGCTACAGGTTCAGAGAAGGGGTTCCTCCAGGCTTTTGACATGTTATTCCCCCACGGCCTCCTCCCTAACAACATAAGCAGGAAGTTTTGAAACAGCTGGTCCATTTCCTGGGATGGTGAGGGTTGCCCTGTAGGAGGCATGAGGATGCATCCACATGCATTTGCAGAAGGGGCAGGGGAAGGGGTCGGGGGACTGCAATTTGATGGGGAGGAAACTTGGGGAGTTAACCAGTTCACACAGAGAAAAGAGTCTGATGCCTTTGTACTTACCAGTAAAGCTCTCATCTCTGGTTAAATAAACTGGCCATGATGGGAAACTATGTGGCTGTTAAAAGGAATGAGTGTGGGCAGAGTTGTAGCATGATTTGGTTTTTGTGTAAAAAGAAAGCATTTATACATGCTTGTTAGTAAACATGGAGTATTTCTGAAAGGATTTACCCAAACTGTTAACCATGGTTGCTGATCCAAGTCTCTAAGTCAGGTTGGCAGGGGAGGGGGCACCCAGCATGTGGCAGAAGCTCCACATTAGAGCTGTCTGTACACTGGCAATTTTTGCAATGACCTATATTGCTTTGATGACAATAGCTTTTCGGATGGTAGCAGACAATGGGAAAATATTTTAAAGCCCATGTCAGTACCCCAGGAATATTAGTCCATGAGACATATGCTTAGAGTGAGAGGTTCATTTGTATTTACATAATAATCACAATACATAATCCATATTACATAATAATCGTGATGACATACTTGTCTTTACATAATAATTATACAGAATGCAGGTTGCCTAATAATCATTATGAAACCTTCAGCAGAAGTACAGGCATGGATAAAGCATTCGTAATCAGGAAGGGATGAGACTGAATTGCCCTTGCTCTCCCCAAAGTGAGCGAGCCCCTCACTCACTGGCTGTAATCACTACCACGGCTTGTGTCAAACGCTCAACTAGTCTTATCACAGACATTAGCTCTGATCCTCTCAAGAACTCTCGAAGATGGATTCTGTCTCTGTTTTACAGAGGAGGAAATTGAGGCTTCAGAAGGTCAGCCCATCATTGTGATAGAGAAACTAAGTGTCCAGTAGCACCCACGTTCTCCCACCCCCATTATAGAAGCCTCAGTGGGATTACATCTCCCAGGCCTCCAGCTCAAGGAAATGGAGTAGAAGCAATTTCAGGCTCACAGGGTGAAATGTACCCTCTCCCTCACCTTCCAGCTTGTGCAAAGGTCTCCAAGGCCCCGGCGGATGGGAGAGCTGTAGCTGGAAGGAGTCTGGCTCCTCAAATCAGCACCTGAGGGGAGTTTTCCACCACCCTGAACAGGATATAAACATCAGTGTTGAGGACCTGAAATCTGAGGGTTTGTTGCCTCTGTGAAAATTCCCTAAAATAATACAACTGCTGAAACGTAACATCAGATACCATCCAATCACAGAGGATAGGGGATCGGGCCAGGATACCAGAGCCATTGGCCTTAAACCTTCTAATGCAGGGTTCTAATGCATGGGTTCCATCCCTGGTCTGGGAATTAAGCTCCTACATGCCTCATAAACTTAAATTGTTGTTGCTGTTTAGTCACCAAGTCATGTCTGACTCTTTGTGACTCCAGGATCAGCAGCTCACCAGGCATCCCTGTCCTTCACTATCTCCCAGAGTTTGCTCTAACTCATGTCCACTGAGTCAGTGATGCCATCCAACCATCTTATCCTCGGTTTCCCCCTTCTCACATTGCCCTCAATCTTTGCCAGCATCAGGGTCTTTTCCAACAAGCTGACGCTTCACATCAGGTGTCCAAAGTATTGGAGCTTCAGTTTCAGCATCAGTCCTTCCAATGAATGTTCAGGGTTGATTTCCTTTAAGACTGACTGGTTTGATCTTTCTGCAGTCCAAGGGGCACTCAAAGAGTCTTCTCCAGCACCACAACTTGAAGCATCAATTCTTCAGCACTCAGCCTTCTTTATGGTCCAACTCTCACATCTGTACAAACCTGAATAACTCTATGCAAAAAAACAGCAACAACAACTGATCATATCTGGTACCACATACAAAGATTAACTAAAATGGACATAGACCCAAAATGTAAAACATAAAAAGAATTTTTTTAAAAAGGATATGTACTGATAACCCTCCAAATAAGAAAGAAGCCAGTGGAGGAGAGAGGATTCAAGTGGTCACAGGTGACTCTGGAGGCACATTGAGAGCTATTCACTAACGCCTGCTCTGCTGGATGGCACAGTGTCGGGGGAGAGAGTGTGCTGGTGATGGACTTCACATCTGTGTGAAGACCAAGCCACCTCCCACTTCTACAAAGACGGCAGGGCTGGCTGGTGGTCAGAAAACAGAAGTGAGGCTCAAACCCCAGAGACAAATGAGGAACTGTCAAGTCAAAACCAGAGTCCACTGGGGAATGAAAGCTGTGTGCTTGTGTGGTAAGCCTGCAGAGAGGTGCTTGTCTAATATTTTCCAAGACCTAAGCTTTTTTTTTTTTTTTCAAAATCCTATACAAGGAAATGTTACACAGAGGCCCTGTTACAGCAATTGCTTCACAAACGTTGCATCAGTTTTCCGTGGTAATATTAGCATTTAACTCTACTAGAGAACCGATACAGACATTCTGAAAACTCAAGCAATTAATTTCCTTTTTCAATTCTACAAAATTCATTGATGTATCAATAAGATCCTATGAAATTTAAGAAGGTAATCAGTAATATTATTTTAAGAAGAAATGACTAAAATTTTTTTAAATGAAAAGAATTTTTTTTCCTATTCCACTTTTTGAAAGCTAGAATAAGCTAGACTATTTCTTGATTAAGTAGCATGAGTGCATTTATCAGTGGTATCATTTTCTGATTTCTAACGACATTATTCTCTGTACATTGATATCCTAACAAGAGGATGTTTCCCTTCCATTTGTAGGAGATATTCACACTTTATCCCAGGCTGTCTTCTGGAGTGAGACTATAACAGAGATCAGACCAGCCCTTGTGGAATGTATATTTTGGTGGAATAAGTAGCGGACTCCATCAATAGAAGGTTGGGTTTGAGAGTTTGGGATTAGCAGATGCAAACTATTATATATGGGATGGATGAACAAGGCCCTACTGTACAGCATAGGGAACTGTATTCAATATCCTATAATAAACCATAATGGGAAAGAATAGGAAAAAAAAAAGAAGTGAACCCAAGAAAATGAGTTCTTTTGCTCATGGCAATAAGCTGCCCAGAGCTGACTCCTGCTCAGCAGACCACGCCCACTGTAAATTACACATTTCACTGCATAAACAAGTGCCCCAATAATACAGCTTGGAAACTTGACCCAGGTCAAGTTTCAACTGACTTCAGGTCTTTCCCTAAGCCCAGTGAGGGCTCCCAACACATGACAGATCTCAAATAGAACCAGTGACTCAAAAGCAGTTGGTGAGATGGCCCTCTGGCAAGAGTCTGATTGGCCCCAGTGGAAAGCTGTTAGACAGCCCAGCTCAGAGCCCGAGTCTGGAGGGAGTCCACAGGGCCTGGTTTCTGGCAGGCAGCTGGGCTGAAGGAATAGCAGGTCTCTCTGCATGATCATACGTGACGCCCTGGGAAATGCACAGCCTAGGGACCCAGCAGGCTCAGGCCCACCTGCGAGCTTCTGACCTCACCACACCACCACCCACGGAGGGAGGCTGTTCGGTGTTTCCAGGGAGTAGCAGCCTCTTAAGCACTACAACAATGTCAGCAGACTTAAATTGATTAATATCACACACTGTGATGGACTCTTCCAAAAAAAAAAAAACGGTTCTAAAACAGTTGAGCAATTGCAGAGCTGAGGGCATTAGGAAAAGTTGACTATCTTACACCAGGCCAGCCAAGTGGTGAATCAGTCAGGGACAAGGCTGAGATGTTCATTTTCGTACAACAGATTTCCTTCGATTAAAAAAGTAATGGGCAAAGCAGATGAAAAAGGACAAATACAACATGATTCCACTTGTAGGAAGTACTGAAAGGAGTCCAGTTCATAGAGACAAAAAGTAGAAGGGTGCTTACCAGGGTGGAAATGGGGAGCTGTTATTTAATGCGTACAGGGCTTCAGTTTGGGGAGATGACAAAGTTGTAGAGATGGATGGGGGTGATGGTTGCACAATGAGAACGTACTTGCTAACACCGATAAATGGCTAAAACGGTAAGTTTCATGTTACGTCTACTTTATCATGCACACAAAAAGTTGTGGAACTAGTCATTGTGATTGTTTTTTGGCTGTTCCAAATGTGGGATCTTAGTTACCCAACTCAGAATCAAACTTGTGTCCCCTGCGTTGGAAGCTTGTAGTCTTAACCACTCCACCAGGGAAGTCCCTCGTTGTAATTCTTTAATTAGATCATTTGAAGATTAGTTGGGTCTCATTTAGTACTTTCTTTCTGTATATGTGCTGGCCTCCCCACAAGGCATTGTACCTTGGGATTGATAAGGGCAGGGACTATTTATAATTTACCTTTTTAGACCCACAGAAACTAACACAAAACCTGAAGGAGCATAATACTAAATAGATGTTATTTGAACCAAACAAAAAAAAAAGAACAATCAGAATTTCCTCATTGGCAAAGGTCAATACTGCATGGTTTTTTTTCTAAAAAGATGCTCACAGAAGAGTAAAAACAACAAAACCAATAAATGTTATCGAATGTTTTGCATTCAGAGTAAATAAGGCTTTTAATCCAAAACAACCAAAAAATCAGTTGTACTTCAAGAAAATGATTTTTTAGAGAGTAACAGAAAAAAAATAAGAAAAAAGTTAAGTATATATATATATATATATATATATATATATAGAGAGAGAGAGAGAGAGAGAGAGAGTCATACTGAAAGCTTCCTACCTAAATTACCCATGTAGCCCTGACTTTAATAAGAAGTAAAAACGATGACTGCATGGATAAATGAATGACTTTCCTTCTTGGTCCACAGGGCTGTATTTTCCCTGTCTGGCTATCAGAGCATTCCACGCCATGAGCCTTGCAGGTCCTTGGAGAGGTACTGCTGCTGCTGCTGCTAAGTCGCTTCAGCAGGAACCAACTAACGTCCTTCCAGTTTAGATATCTCTTTCCTGGGTAGCTCCCTTCTGCAGGGTGAGACAGGAAATGATCACCAGCTGCCCTCCCAGCTGACTCAGCCATGAAAGCTTTTATGGGAATCTGTCTTCACTTCTCTGGTGCCTCTTTGGGTGAAGACTTTCTCATTTTCTGATAAACCAGAGCTTGAAGGGGCTGAAATTTTTCAACAGCTAAAGGAAGAAACAGCAGAGAGAAATCCTGGCATGATTCGAAGCTAGAGAGCATTCGTGGCACAGGGAACCGAAATGCCTCTCTCCTCCTGTTTTCCCTTCGGTGCTGAGCAACCCTCTTGGTGTCCTCAAATTCCTAAGATTTTTTTAAACATCTCACATTTTGATACTAAATAAATCCAGCCATTTGTGCACTTCAGTCATTTTTAGCAAAGAGTAAGTACATTAGCTGTTTTCTCTGCAGAACAAAACCGAAGTCTCATCTAAATCTAAGACACCTATAAAAATAAGGAGCACTTTCTTATAAGTACAAAAGAACCACCATGAATTTGGCCAGGGCTCCTGGCCTGCATCATAAGATGTTTCTAACATCTAGAGAGATGTCAAAATATGTTATCATAATGAGAATGCTTTTTCTGAGCTCAGAAATTCAGAATGACAGGAACTATCATTTGTGGCAATATCATGAAGGAGAATCTAACAAAACCTCCAGCCACAAAATACCTAGATATGCCTACAGAAATAACAAACATGGTTTTAAGAGCGCAGCTGAGATCAGTAAAGGAAATCCCTGAGACTGGAGCAGGTGCTGACAGTTTGGCTGCCCAGGCAGTGGGAGCTCTGGCAGGGAAGAAAAGTCGCCTTGAGTTTCATAACCACAGGCCACACTTCACACAGGTTTGCATTTAAATTTACTCACCTGTACAGTCTAGGAATCCCAAACCAATTAAATAACGTAAGAAGAGTCCCAATCTCATTCTATCACAGGGGCATTTGCTAAAGCAAATGAAAAACTCCTCTATAGAAACAGATCCTCAACCTCTACCACACAAAATCCCCAGAGTGAGAATTCTGTGAGACAGAAGCACACAATCAAAAACTATGCAGTGCTTTAGGAAATATGACCAAGATTCCACTAAGAACCAGAGTTAAGAATATAACAGCAGACAGTATAAGATATCGAATCCCAGGAACCTCAAGAACATCAGATAATGAAACTATCAGAAAGAGACTGGGTATTGTGGCCCAAATGTAAAAGAAGTAAAAATTATCAGAAAATAATCAGACTCCTAAAAAAGAGACCAGACATTTTTGGAAAATGACCAAATATAACTTCTAGAAATGAAATGTATATAATAAAAAACAAAAACTCGATGAATGGCTTTAAAGATCAGGTAAGATAGCTGAAGAGAGAATTAGAGAACCAGAAAATGGTTTGGAAGGAGATTACCTAGAGGACAATGCAGAAAGAAAAGTAGTTTTAAAAAGAAGTTAAAGACATGAAAAGTTCTAGCATGGATCACATTGGACTTTCAGAAAGAAAAAAATGGGTCAAGAGTCAATATTTTAAAAGCTAGTGGCTGAGAATTTTTAAAAACAGGATGAAAATCAAGTTCAGGAAGCAAAATTAGGTCACATAAAGCAAAATTAGAGACACAAAACTAGACACATTTTAAGGAAAAACTGCAAAGGGAAAAATCAATGGTGGGGGGAATACTTTCAAAGAAACAACAGTTTGGCAGCAGACTTTTTGATAGCTACAATATAAACCAGAGGTCAGTGGAAGATTCTCAAAGCACTGAGAGATATAGACAAATCATATTTAGCTTGGAAGTTAAAAATAGCAAAGAAACAAACCAAGGCTAAATCACAGATCATGCCTAGGTTTAGTCATAAGAAGTTATTTATGCAGGAATAATGGATTTCATGGGGGTGAGCTCTTGATCCAATGATCTACTGTCACCAACTTGAAAGTTTTAATAACTTTTGAGAAAGATCCATGTGGTTCTATTTTTCACTGGGCCCTACAAATTATGTGGTTGGTTGTGTATGCAGGTCCTGAGGACCTAGTACCATTTAGAAGTAAGCAGGCAGCATTCCATATGACATGTGGTCAAGTTCATTAAAATAAAACAAACATGCAGAAAAATCTAGGTCTTGTATCTTGAAAGACAGAAAGAAGAACTTATGCAAACATATTTGATGGGATTTATCAACTACAAGTGCTCAAGTCCCTTGCACATGAGGAGGAGAGGGGGAATCAGGCTCTATCAGGGACCAAACCAAAAAGGAGTAAGCACATCACCAAAAAGCAAACATTTTTTGAGCCAGGTACCTTGCACAATGCACCAAGGAGCTGAACAACAACAATGAAAGAGGAGTTAGAGCTGGTGTCCCTAGAAAGGAAATCATCTTTCTCAAACACATGGATGGAAACACTCATCAGTATCATTGGAAGTCCCTCCTCTAAACCTTCAAGTTACAAGGGCCTTGTGACAGGTGGTGATGAGGAAAAGCTGCTTCAAAATGTATCTCGAGGGACTTCCTTGGTGGCCCAGTGGTAAAGAGTCCACCTAACAGTGCAGGGTATGTGGGTTCGATCCCCGGTCAGGAAACGAAGATCTTACAAGCCTTGGAGATCATGCTTGCAGCAAGTAAGACCTGACACAGCCAAATTAATTTCATTATTTTTCTAAAAGATATTATGATGGATTTCATTGTTTAATTATTTTATTTTGGTAATGTTAATTAAGAATCTTAATTCTAAAAATGCAATTCTGTGCTGCATTGATATATGATGGGGCTTCCCAGGTGATGAGGGCAGGAGAAGGGGACAAGAAGATGAAATGGTTGGATGGCATCCCTGACTCAATGGGCATGAGATAGCGCAAACTCTGGGAGACAGTGAAAGTCAGGGAACCCTGGCATGCTGCAGTCCATGGGGCTGCAAAGGGTCGGACATGACTCAGGGACTGAGAAACAACAACCCAGGTGGCTCAGTGGTAAAGGGTCCACCTGCCGATGCAGGAGCTGCAGGAGACACGGGTTCAATCCCTGGGTCAGGAAGACCCCCGGAGGAGGAAATGGCAACCCACTCCAGCATCCTTCCTGGGATAATCCCATGGACAGAGGAACCTGGACATCTACAGTCCAAAGGGTAGCAAAGAATCAGACACAACTGAGCGGCTGAGCATTCATGTAGAAGATTCTGATAATGTTAGAAGATGCCTTAAAAAGCAGGAAAAAGTAGCCGTACTAGTATGAAAGTACCTGACTTATTATTTTTTCAAAGATATAGGTTTACGGCCTTACATGATGATGGGTTCTATCCATTAAAATAGTTTTTCAATATTACCCTGACTTTGGAAGAAATAGCAGTGTTAACTGGTCTATTTGTACTATATTTGCAGCCATCTTGATCCATTAGACAAAAAAAAAGTATCAAACATCTAGGAGAAAGTGCCATTTTTAGAACTAAAAATTCAGAGTTGCAAAAGAGTCTTGTAGTATCAGAATTAAAATGGAAACTTTTCATCTGCAGTTTTTGAGGTTATATGGGGTAGGATGGAATTAGATGGCAAGCCAAAGCGAAGTGGAAACAGACAGAAAAAGACAAAGACAGAGAGAGGGGAAAGAAACAGAGGCAAAGAGAAGGATGGCTTCAGTTCCATACTGGGTCATGGGGACAAATTTGTAGTGGATTCCTAAAAAGGAATTACCTATGACTGTTCCAGTTGAGATAGAAAGTGAAGATTGCCTAGGAAATTAAATTAATGAGCATTTCTAAAGAAACTAATTGGATATAAGTAATGATTTCCTTTAGTGAGTCACTCTCATACTAGGAGAGTACAGAGTCTCCTTTGGAAGTCTTTCAAAATAATTTAACTCTTCAGTAGTCCAAGACACTATTCACAAGCTGAGATGTATATTCTATGTGGCACAGTGTAGAGTGGAAAACGGGGGCAGAGAGGGCGCTCCAATCTCACTGCGCACACACTCCCTGAGTCTATCATCCATCTACTCACTCTTTCCCTTCATTCCCTAGAAAACTCCCTGAAGATGGCTATCTTAGTTTCTTTCTCTCCAAGGACAAACTGTGATGGAAGTTGGAGAAGATATTAGTGCATGGCAGGCTTCAACGGGAGATGTTAAGGATTACAACAAGCCTAAAAACATGAAGAGTCTTCTCACAGTGGCCTCTGCCCCAATTCTTAGATTCTTCCTCCTTCGAAGATTCCTCCAGATTGGCTTTGATAGTCAAACATCCTCTCCTTCCTCTTTCAGCCTTTGTGGGGCATCTTTAGAAAACAGTGACACTTCTCTGAGCACGTTCTTCTCTGTGTGCTTTGGGAATGTATATTTTGAGGAAATTGAAAAAGAGAGAGAGAATGTGCTTTTGCTGGTTTCCCATGTAAGGAAGGCTCAGGTTTGGCAGTGATGTGCTTGTTGGTTTTTAGCCAGACGCCCCCAGATTAACCACACGAATGGGTATGCTTTTGTCAAAATGAGTATCTCACCAGAGCCAGTCCAACAAATTGGACTTAATTAAAATCCAAGGTAAGCACACTGAAAAAAGCGAAGAGGAAGAGGAAGAGGGCAAGATGAGGTTAGATGGGTCATGATGACAGTGAAGACAGCGGGAAGAAAGGATAGCAATTTCCTGGTGGTGCATTCTAGAAGAGTCACTGGCTAACAGCGACTGGTGAGAACAGTAACCCAGGGACAAACATGCGGCTTAGGACACAGGAACCAAACTTTAAATGTCAAAATCTTTAAAAGCTAAAAGAGGCATTTTTCAGACATGGTACAAGAGACAGGAAATTTTTAAACACTTCTAGAACATTGCAGGTTGCAGGTAGCACAACTGAGCTCTCACGTTTATTGTTTATTTAGTGTATTTAGTGGATATGCGTGTTGCATAAGAGCCCATGGGCATGTTTGTAGGTGGCATGACAATGTTAAAAGTGGGGAAGTTCCTGCTCTTAGGACATGAATCCATCATCTGGAAATGCACGCCAGTGCAAGCTATTTCAGGGGATTCATTTCATATGGCTGCCTGCTTTTTCTCTCATGGCTGCATAACTGTGTCCTTTAAAAGACAAATTCTCAGGTCAAGAATTTGTTAGCCTCTTCCACAAGCTAACGCTGGATGGTAAAATCTGGGTAGAACAGTAAAGCTAGTCACATTTGGGCCAGTCTCTAATCTGCAGAGGAGCTGTGTCTAGATAGTCAGAGACACAGCCAGCCAAGGGACAAATGTGTTGTAAATCTTATTTTTAAGCTAAGAAGAAAAACTTTTAGAAATATACAGTTTGAAGAACTTGGTATGAAGATTCAAAGCCATAAGAGTTATATTTTCTTTAAAAATGCTTAGCAGGACTTCCCTAGGGGTCCAGGGGTTAAGAATCCACCTGCCAACGCAGGGGACATGGGTTTGGTCCTTAGTCCGGGAAGATGCCACGCTGCAGAGCAACTAAGCCCGCAAGCCACAGCTCCTGAGGCCTGTGCACCTAGAGCCCATGCTCCACAAGAGAAGCCGCCGCAGTGGGAAGCCGTGCACTGCAGCTGGAAAGTAGCGCCCTCGCGACGCAGCTAGGAAAAACCTGCACACAGCAACAGAGACCCAGAGCAGCCATGAATAAATTTTTTAAAAAGTGTTTAAAAATGCATGTTGTTGTTCAGTTGCCCAGTTACGTCTGACTCTTTGCGACCCCATGGACTGCAACACACCAGGCCTCCCTACCCCTCACCATCACCCAAAGTTTTCCCCAGTTCATGTCCATTGCATTGGTAATGCCATCCAATCATCTCATCCTCTGATGCCCTCTTCTCCTTTTGCCCTCAGAGCAGATGTGAAGTCTGCTCTTCACATCAGGTGACCAAAACACTGGAGCATAGGAGATGGCAAAGTAGAAAAATGTACATATTGAGTGTTTTGTTGGGTAGATATTTGAGGACTGAACACAACAAAGACTAATAGAGTTTTGCAAAGAGAATGCACTGGTCATAGCAAATACTCTCTTCCAACAGCACAAGAGAAGACTCTACATGTGGACATCACCGGACAGTCAATACCAAAATCAGATTGATTATATTCTTTACAGCCAAAGATGGAGAAGCTCTATACAGTCAGCAAAAGCAAGACCAGGAGCTGACTGTGGCTCCTGATTGCCAAAGTCAGACTTAAATTGAAGAAAGCAGGGAAAACCACTAAACCATTCAGGTATGACCTAAATCAAATCCCTTACAATTATACAGTGGAGTGACAAATAGATTCAAGGGATTAGATCTGATAGACAGAGATAGACGGAGGTTCGTGACATTGTACAGGAGGCAGTGATCAAGACCATCCCCAAGAAAAAGAAATGCAAAAAGGTAAAATGGTTGTCTGAGGAGCCCTTACAAATAGCTGAGAAAAGAAGAGAAGCGAAAGGCAAAGGAGAAGGAAAGATATACCTACTTGAATGCAGAGTTCCAAAAAATAGCAAGGAGAGATAAGAAAGGCTTCCTCAGTGATCAGTGCAAAGAAATAGAGGAAAACAATAGAATGAAAAAGACTAGAGATCTCTTCAAGAAAATTAGAGATACCAAGGGAACTGCATGCAAAGATGGGCACAATAAAGGACAGAAATGGTATGGACCTAACAGAAGCAGAAGATATTAAGAGGTGGCAAGAATACACAGAAGAACCATATAAAAAAGATCTTCATGACCCAGATAACCAGAGTGGTCTGATCACTCACCCAGAGCCAGATATCCTGGAATGCGAGGTCAAGTGGGCCTTGAGAAACATTACTATGAGAAAAGCTAGAGGAGATGAAGAAATTCCAGTTGAGCTATTTCAAATCCTGAAAGATGATGCCGTGAAACTGCTCTCAATATGCCAGCAAATTTGGAAAATTCAGCAGTGGCCACAGGGCTGGAAAAGGATTCATTCCAATCCCAAAGAAAAGGCAATGCCAAAGAATGCTCAAACTACTGCACAATTGCACTCATCTCACACACTAGTAAAGTAATGCTCAAAAATTCTCCAAGCCAGGCTTCAACAGTACATGAACTGTGAACTTCCAGATGTTGAAGCTGGATTTCGAAAAGGCAGAGGAACCAGAGATCAAATTGCCCACATCCATTGGATCATTGAAAAAGCAAGAGAGTTCCAGAAAAACATCTATTTCTGCTTTATTGACTATGCCAAAGCCTTTGACTGTGTGGATCACAACAAATTGGAAAATTCTTTAAGAGATGGGAATACCAGACCACCTGACCTGCCCCCTGAGAAATCTGTATGCAGGCCAGGAAGCAACAGTTGGAACTGGACATGGAACAACAGGCTGGTTCCAAACAGGGAAAGAAGTATGTCAAGGCTGTATATTTATTTAACTTATACGCAGAGTACATCATGCAAAATGCCAGGCTGGATGAAGCACAAGCTGGAATCAAGACTGACGGGAGAAATATCAATAACTTCAGATATGCAGATGACACCACCCTTACGGCAGAAAGTGAAGAGGAACTAAAGAGCCTCTTGATGAAAAGTGAAAGAGGAGAGAGAAAAAGCAGGCTTTAAACTCCACATTCAAAAAACGAAGATCATGGCATCCAGTCCCATCACATCATGGCAAATAGATGGGGAAACAATGGAAACACTGACAGATTTTATTTTGGAGGGCTCCAAAATCACTGCAGATGGTGACTGCAGCCATGAAGTTAAAAGACGCTTGCTCCTTGGAAGAAAAGCTGTTACCAACCTAGACAGCATATTAAAAAGCAGAGACATTACTTTGCCAATAAAGGTCCGTCTAGTCAAAGCAATGGTTTTTCCAGTAGTCATGTATGGACGTGAGAGTTGGACCATAATGAAAGCTAAGCACTGAAGAATTGATGCTTTTGAACTATGATGTTGGAGGAGACTCTTGAGAGTCTCTCAGACTGCAAGGAAATCAAACCAGTCAATCCTAAAGGAAATCAGTCCTAAATATTCACTGGAAGGAGTGATGCTGAAGCTGAACCTCCAATACTTTGGCCACCTGATGTGAAGAACTGACTCACTGAAAAAGACCCTGCGCTGGCAAAGATTGAGGGCAGGAGGAGAAGGGGATGACAGAGGATGAGATGGTTGGATGGCATCACTGACTCAATGGACATGAGTTTGAGCAAGCTGCAGGAGTTGGTGATGGACAGGGAAGCCTGGCGTGCTGCAGTCCATGGGGCTGCAAAGAGTTGGACACGACGGAGCGACTGAACTGAACTGAACACAACAAGGCAAAGCTGATGGGTGCAACGACATCGTTCCAACCTGGGCACAGTGGATTTGTGAGCAATTGACCCCCTGGGAAGGAGAATCACAGCATTCCTAGCAGTTGGCATCATTTATCATTTATTTAACCTTATTTATCGTTCTTTCACTTTCCCTTTTTATCCATAATCAGAAGCAGTAGATGAAGAGAAGGACCGAGGACTCCTAGTAGAACTGAAGCCACTACATGACCTGAATTTGGCCTCAAGAGGTGTGAAGAATTCGGCCCTGAATTTGGATGCTGCCGCCCCTTCAAGATGCTGGCATTTCCAACAGCCACCCCCTGGCTGCTCTTTTTCAGAGGATTGCCCTAAAGCCCCTAGAGTAGTTCTGCCTGCTTATAAAAGGAACCAGAAAAACTTGGGACTATTTAAGGGTGCTGGTAGCTAATGACAGAACTATAAAGCTCAGGTCCCCCGGCCCCCAGAGGGGGTGCCCTGAGGTACCCATACTCAGGAATTCCCCTGTGACCAGGACCATACACAGAATTTGCAAGGTTTCCCTGGTGACTCAGATGGTAAAGAATCTGCCTGCAAGGCGGGAGACTCAGGTTCGATCCTTGGGTTGGGAAGATCTCCTGGAGAACGGAATAGCAACACACTCCAGTATTCTTGCCTGGGAAATCCCATGGACCGAGAGGCCTGGCAGGCTCCAGTCCATGGGGTCAGAAAGAGTCAGACACAACTGAGGGACTAACACACACAGTGCAAAGTGAAAATGCACATCTCTTGTTCCAAAGTGATTAAGAATTTGAAGAGCATTAGTCCCAGGCCAGGGCCTCCCTGAGCTTAGGCCCCGGGTCACTGAAAACCTTGCTCCCAGGAAGGACTGAGTAGGAGCCACCCTCTGCTGGGCTCCCTTCCTAGTCCAACTCCCCCATCTTGCCTACCATGTTTCTCCAGGAAGCACTTCCTTGACCCACCACCTACTCAGGAATTCTCATCTCAGGGTCTGCTGCTAGGAGCCTAACTTGAGACAGGGTCACGGACATACCACCACTATCCAATGTTTGTTAACTAGAAAGAATAAAATTTGTCCCCAGCTATGGACCCCGCATGATACCTCATCGCTCATTTTTGCAGTGCTATCCCCCAAAGTTTAAGCCTGTTCCCATCAAGCCTGATGGGAAGGTTCCTGCACTGCCTCGTCCATGACAAGAAGACAAGGATGAAAAAGTGGGCTCTGGGTTCTGAATACACCTGCCTGCCCCCACACAGCCCAGGGGCTGATCATGAAACACAGCCATCCTGCCACAGGGTTCTGCGCAGGACATAAGATCCTCACAAGCTGAAACTGCTCAGGAAAGCCAGGGGAGCAGAGCACAGTGCTTTCCTAGAATGTGCCTTCATATTTGCAAAGAATGTGAAATAAATGGCCTCCTCTCTCGAGACGGCCATTTTTCCTCTTTTCTTTAATTTTATTCAAGTATCCTCAATTTACAGTGTATATATAGATATAGGTATAAATATACATCTTTTCCCTTGCATGCTATAAAAATTATTGAGTATAATTCTCTGTGCTACACAGTAGGTCCTTGTTGGTTATCTATTTTATATATAGAAGTGTGTTTATGTTAATCCTAAACTCCTAATCTATCCTTCCCCACCCTTTCCCCTTTGGTAAGCCTAAATTTGTTTTCTATGTCTGTGAGCCTGTTTCTACGAATCTGAGTAAACTCTGGGAGATAGTGAACAGAGGAGCCTGGAGTGCTGCAGTCCATGGGGTCACAAAGAGTCAGACACAACTTAGTGACTGAACAACAACGAGTCTATTTCTGTTTTGTACACAGTAAGTTCTTTCGTAGCTTTTTTTTTTTAGGTTCCACATATAAGTGATATCATATGGTATTTGTCTTTCTCTGTCTCACTTCACTTATCATCATAACCTCTAAGTCCAGACATGTTGCTGAAAATGGCATCATTTCATTCTTTTTTAATGGCTGAGTAGTATGCCATTGTACATATGTACATCTATATCCATTCATCTGTCAGTGGACTTCTAGAATGTTTCCAAGTGGTTTCCATGGCTACTGTAAATAGCGCTGCTATGAACATTGTGGTTCATGTATCTTTTCAAATTAAAATTTTCTCCCAATACACACCCAGGAGTGGGATTGCAGGATTATGTGGTGGCTCTATTTTTAGTTTTTTGAGGGCCCTCCCTAGTGTTCTCCATAGTGGCTGCACCAATTTGCATTCCCACCATCTGCACAGGAGAGTTCCTTCTCCTCCACACCCTCTCCAGCATTTATTATTTGTAGGCTTTTTGATGGTGACCATTCTAACCAGTGTGAGGTGATATCTCACTGTAGTTTTGATGTGCATTTTCTCTCTAAAACTATGTTTTCTCAAGCTTGGTATTAGGCCTCTGGCATTGAGCTCCTTCTATGAAGGCTGATTGTTAACCCATATTATTGTATTAGTAACGGTGATAGGAATGATGATGCTGACTTAACCATCCATGATAGAGTCCACCTAACTTAGATGCTGAAGGATAATGATAATGATGATGTTGTTGGAAATGTTTTTATTCCTAGTATTCTTAAACACCACTGAGTGAAATGATGATAGAAGCATCAAAGCCTATTAGTCCTTAAATGCAGAAGGAAATTCACTCTGTAAAAAGTTATAATATGCTCAAATATCAATACCTGTAAACACCCCTCAGCTTGATTTTGAGTAATCCCTTAGTTTCTACTTCTTACCAAAGATATCACTGAGTAACTGTTGGTTTTGGTTGGAGATACCCAACAACATTTTGTTGTGGTGTGAGGAGAGAGGGAAAGTGGAGAGGGTGGCTGGCGGCAGTTTTTCCCCATATTCCAGCCCTTGAGAAAAACATCAGCTCTACTGTACTGGGGGTCTTCCAGTATGAAGCCAGTGGTGGCAGTGGGTTGGAGGAGGCCCAGAGCTGGGCTGAGTCAGTTGAGGAATCATCTTTGCAGCTGCCATTGCTAGCTCCCAGCCCTGAGCCCCCACTGAGCTTTCAACTCCTGGTAATGCCCTCAGTGAACTGGGACCCTTCAGATCTACTAAGCAGAGAGGGTAACAGTCATGGGCATGGAAGCAGGGACAGAAGTGATGTGGGGTGGCACTGGCCAATCCAAAACCCATTGCTGAGGATGAGAAGCACTAAAAAATGGCCCTGTCTGGAGAACACAAACTCTTGCAGTAGGTCCATTCTTCAAGCCAAAGCTTAATTTGAAACCCATAAGCAAAGCAGGCAAAGGCAGAGCTTCTTTCATTAAAGAAGAGGAACGGGCTGCCCAGAGACTGTTCTGGACCTTAATGTTTGTACCTGTGGGAGCTGATGCTGTGGAATGATTTTAGAACATGGAGAAAGGCATGGAGATCCATCACTCATCTGTTCCCTTGGAGAGGAAGGCAAGATGAAATCAGCAGGTGTCCTGTGACCTGTACTTTGCCTCATCTACTTACTAGCCAAATGAACGGCATTAGGCAAGTCAACTGCCTGCCTGAGCCTCCATCTCTTTACCTGTAAAATCAGAGAGAATCCTATGGAGGATGGTTCAGAGGACAGAATAAGATGATATACAGATGAAAGCACATATACTGTATAGTGACTGATAACAGATTCTCCCTCTTATGGCTGGTTGGATATCCTTGCAGTCCAAGGGACTCTCAAGAGTCTTCTCCAACACCACAGTTCAAAAGCATCAATTTTTCAGCGCTCAGCTTTCTTCACAGTCCAACTCTCACATCCATACATGACCACTGGAAAAACCATAGCCTTCACTAGATGGACCTTTGTTGGCAAAGTAATGTCTCTGCTTTTCAATATGCTGTCTAGGTTGGTCATAACTTTCCTTCCAAGCAGTAAGTGTCTTTTAATTTCATGGCTGCAGTCACCATCTGCAGTGATTTTGGAGCCCAAAAGAGTAAAGTCTGACACTGTTTCCACTGTTTCCCCATCTATTTCCCATGAAGTGATGAGACCAGATGCCATGATCTTCGTTTTCTGAATGTTGAGCTTTAAGCCAACTTTTTCACTGTCCTCTTTCACTATCAAGAGGCTCTTCACTTTCTGCCATAAGGGTGGTGTCATCTGCATATCTGAGCTTATTGATATTTCTCCCAGCAATCTTGATTCCAGCTTCTGCTTCTTCCAGCCCAGCATTTCTCATGATGTACTCTGCATATAAGTTAAATGAGCGGGATAACAATATACAGCCTTGATGTACTCTTTTCCTATTTGGACCCAGTCTGTTGTTCCATGCCCGGTTCTAACTGTTGCTTCCTGACCTGCAAGGAGATCCAACCAGTCCATTCTAAAGGAGATCAGTCCTGGGTGTTCTTTGGAAGGAATGATGCTAAAGCTGAAACTCCAGTACTTTGGCCACCTCGTGTGAAGAGTTGACTCATTGGAAAACACTCTGATGCTGGGAGGGATTGGGTGCAAAAGGAGAAGGGGACGACAGAGGATGAGATGGCTGGATGGCATCACCGACTCGATGGACGTGAGTTTGAGTGAACTCCGGGAGTTGGTGATGGACAGGGAGGCCTGGCGTGCTGCAATTCATGGGTTCACAAAGAGTCAGACACGACTGAGCAACTGAACTGAACTGAACTGAAAGATGAAAAAGAAACAAAACTTTGTTCCCTGAAAAGTCCCTGAGTCTCAGATGAACCCCCAAGTCCTTGGCTGAATAAACTATGGGAGACCCCAAGGGCACTTCGGTGCTGGGGTAGGGCCTGCCCAGTCCTCCCCAGATCACAACCAAGGCAGAGCCCATTGTGGTAACTGTCTCTCACTGGGTCATCACAGCTGTGTGCATAAGTGCTCAGTTATATCCAACTCTTTGTGACCCTATGAACTGTAGTTTGCTAGGCTCCTCTATCCATGGAATTTTCCAGGCAAGAATACTGCAGTGGATTTCCCTTTCCTACTCCAGGAGAGTTTCCCGACCCAGGGATCGAACCCATGTCTCTTGCATCTCCTGCACTGGCAGGCAGATTCTTTACCACTGCACCACCTGGGAGTCCCTGGGTCATTACAGGACACCTGCTAATTCCATTTTGCCTTCCGTCTCCAAGGGAACAGATGAGTGATGAATATGCCTTTCTCCACGTTCTAAGATCATTCTGCAGCATCAACTCCCACAGGTATAAACATTAAAAAAATGAAACCATAAAAGTACTAGGAAAAAAAAAAAAAAAACCACACTCTAGAGCCTTGAAGTATGGGAGTTCAGTTCAGTTCCGCTCAGTTGTGTCCAACTTTTCCATTGAGTCAGTTCTTTGCATCAGGTGGCCAAAGTATTGGAGCTTCAGCTTCAGCATCAGTCCTTCCAATGAATATTCAGGACTGATTTCCTTTAGGACTGACTGGTTTGATTTCCTTGAAGTCCAAGGGACTCTCAAGAGTCTTGTCCAACACCACAGTTCAAAAGCATCAATTCTTTGGTGCTCAGCTTTCCCTATGAAGTGTAGAAAGCCTTTCTTTTAGCCAGAATCCATAACCCTGAAAAAGATTACTATATTCTATCACCTAAAAATTGATTTCACTTAGATACACACACACCATAAGCAAAATCAAAAGACAACATTGTGGGGTAAATATTTACAACTCCTATCACAGAGAACTAATCTTCCCTTAGTATATCAAGAGCTCCCAGAGTTATTAAGGAAAAGGGTCCAAGCCAATAAGACAATTTTTGTTTCAATGGGCAAAGAATATGCAGAGGCAACTCATAGAAGAGGAAAGGCAAATGGCTCTTGAAAGAACTGAATGGTGCTCAATTTCACTTTAGAATAAGGGAAATGCAAATTAAAACTGCAGTGAAATGCCACTGTGACCAGGCTGTGGGGAAGGAGGGTCTTTATTTGTCACTAAAGGAAGAGAAGGGGACGACAGAGGATGAGATGGTTGGATGGCATCATCGACTCGATGGGCATGGGTTTGGGTGGACTCCGGGAGGTGGTGATGGACAGGGAGGCCTGGCGTGCTGTGGTTCATGGGGTCACAAAGAGTCAGACACGACTGAGCGACTGAACTGAACTAAGAGGTTGTACATACTACACAATCCCATTGAAGGTATCCGGAAAACCTTATAAATACTATAAACACACTTATCCCTTGATCCAACAGTCCTCCTTGCCAAAATTTATCCTACAGATGTACCAGCACATACAGGAAGTGTCCTGGTTGGCACTGTTTATAGTAACAAAAGACTGGAAGCAACCCAAGGGTCCATCAATAGGAAACTAGTTAAACAAATTTACAGTATGTCCATAAATAGGATACTATAAAGCTGTAAAAATGAGTGAAGACACTCTTTATGCACCGATTTGAAAGGTCTCCAAGATATACAATTAGGTGAAAAGAGCAAAGTGCAAAACAGTTTGCATAGAATGTTAACTTTTGTCAGCCTTGCCATGCTAGTATTTCATTGTCATTTTAATTTGCATTTCTCTTAAAGTAAGTGAGATTGGGGAGCCTTCCATTCTTTTATGAGCCATTTGCTTTTTATTTTCTGGGAAAGAGGAAAGGAAGCGCATATCTGTTTTCAAATACATAAATACACACATATTTGCTTGTATTTGTTAAAGACACCCAAGAAACTAACATAAGTATTCGCTTGGGTTGGGGTTGATGAACAGGAATAGAAGCCAGGATTTTTATAGCTTTGATTTATGAACCAAGAAAATGAACGACCTGTCCGAAAATAAAAGTAAACTAAATTAAGCTTTCCCAATCATGCCTCAGGCTCCTGTTAAACCTATTGTTTTTGCATTTGTCAAGCATTTTCCAAAGTCTAAACCTGACTTTGGAGGAAGGCAAGGTCAAACATGAACAGACAACTATGGCTGCCCAGGAGACCAGAAAACCCAGAAGGAGGCCCCACGTGGATGCACTCCCTCGCCTATTTGTAAAAGCTGGAATCAATAGAGGATGCCGTGAAATCAGCAAGAGGACCAGCCAATGCCTGCTTTGAAGCCAACGTGGCCACTGAGTTAGGGCATCAGTCAACTTCAGCAACGGGTTCCTGCAAGCAGCTGAAGAAAGAGAAGGTTCCCAAGCCCAGAATATCCCCTCTCTAGCTTTCAGGGCTACAGCTGGACCCAGATCCGACCTGACTTGCATCTTGTCAGGATGACACATGTGCAACTGCTCTCATGTTTGGTTTAGTTATCTGCGTTTCTCTCCCAGCGCCAGGGACTGCCGCCTGTCACCCCCACTTTAAACATTTTTCCAGCCAGAAGGGCGCCCCAGCCACAGCTTTGCGGAAGAGTGAGAGCTGGCCCAGCGCTGCAAGATGAGACGGCACATCTGACGCACATGGAAAGAAAAAAGCAAACTGGAGTCTCCAAAGCCGCCTGTCCCTGCGGGCTGAGCACTCGCAGCTTCTCTCCTTTGATGCCTCTGATTTTCTGAGCTCTGGAAGCACAACATGTTGGAAGTAAGCAGAGCAGCTGCCCCAGGAAAGAATACGCTCGTTCCGCTATTTCGGACTTCAAGGAAAAGCGCTGAAGGGTGTGGGGCTCTGGGAGGGAACAGACGCCAGTGTCTCCACAAAATGTCCTGTTCCCACCAGCCTGAGCTCTGTTCACATCAACCAGCTGATTTGGTTTGGGGAGGCTCCAGTTCCCCGACTGCTCCAGTTCCCGGACTAGGGAGAATGCATTTGTTCTGCTACTGCTGGGTGGCATGGATTATATCACCCGCCTGGTGCTGCCCGGGTCAAGTGATGACCTGGCCTGAAGTGGGGGATCCAGAGGGATTCTAGAGACAAGACGGGGGAGCTGGACTTCCGCTGCCCTAGGCATTAAGCGGGGCCACGGCCCCTGACCCCCTCCCCTACCGCGCTGCCAAAGTCCAAGATCCCTCCAGATCTAAACTCACAGTGCCAGTTTCTGCAAGGGCACTTTTTTCCCCCCTAATTAAAACCTGCAGAAGAAAGGATGACTCAGGCCTGGTTCACAAGCTCAGTGGCTGAGAAAACCATCTCGGGTCCCCTGGAGCCGAAGACTCATCCACTCTTCAGAGGCGACAGGGCACTGCAGTGTGTTTTTTCTGCTTCCCATCAAAGTGCTAAAGGAATAGGGCAACCCATCAGTCAAGGAGAACATGCCACTGCCATCTGGAGAAACCAGACCACACACGGAGAGGTCCTGGGCCAACCAGCAGAGGACAGGACCTTCCTCCATCCAGTCTGGTGATATTACCTGACGGAGAAGTAGCAGACAGCAGCCTCCAAAGGACTTCTCAGAGCATGGTCCATGGTCCATGGTCCAGGAAACTGCACCTCTCCAGGAGAAGTCCTGGTCCTCCCACCCTCACTCCTAGTCCTAGGATGCATAGCTCGGTTCCACCCCAGGCACCATGACAGGTCTTAGGCAGCCATGACGTCCTTCTTCGTGACATCCTTGCCCGGAAGTCCCTCCCACCGCCACAGACGCTGGACCCTGATAGGGCCCTGGATCCCTCTGGCATAAGAGGGCCCACAGATGTACCATGCACCAATGGGCCCTTGCCCTTCAGAGCCATAGTCCTAAGCTCCTCTATCCATTCCTCCCTTGACATGATTTTAAAGCCCTTTATCAACACTGGGGGCTTCCCAGGCGGCTCAGTGGGTAAAGAAGCCACTTGCATTGCAGGAGATGCAGGAATCAAGGATTCGATCCTTGGGTTGGGAAGATCCCCTGGAGGAGGGCATGGCAACCCACTGCAGTATTCTTGCCTGGAAAATCCCATGGACAGAGGAGCCCGATGGGCTACAGTCCATAGAGCCACAAAGAGTCGGACACGACTGAAGCGGCTGAGCACATACACGTGCACGCCAAGCTTGACATTCACCCCATGCTCCTGCTCCAGTTTGCCCAAGTCCCTCTGAAAGCATGAGCCCCACATTGCAACCCCCTCCCCAGGTTTCTCTGAGCAGAGCAGAGGACATGGAGCCATTCTCTCTCAGTTGTTCATTTGCTTAACCTGTATCTATCCAATGCCTCCTACATGCCAAGACTCTTCCAGGAGCCCTTAATAATGTAGCCTACAATGGGGAATCTCATCAGAAGGAAATTCTAGAGCTACAGCTGACATTTGTTTGATCAAAACCATGTGGCCTCTACACATCTCTATTCCCATATCCCTGTGGGTTTGTCTTGCGACAGCACACTAGGTATCAAGTATGTGTCAAGGGATACACAGCCTGTCCTGCAAAGGCGCAGAGACTTCTGTCTCATTTCCAAATAATGGGGCCAGCACTCAGTTCTGCAACAAAGCAAGGGATACCACAAGGAAGGTGCAAAGGTCACACCCAGCTCAACTCATCCTCATCTGTGTTTTCCCCATCTATTGAAGTGCTTGTGCTGAACAGAGAGACAGAGGGAGAATTTGCGGTGCAATGCTGGGTGCGCTCACGTGTACTGTCTTTCAACTGAACTCCTGGGCACAGGAGACATTGAAAGAATGGAATGAGCAACATTTGAGATTGTAATACAGAAGAAAAGACCAGGGTTTGAGCTGAGTCAGTGTTCTTTGACTTGCGGGAGGGGATTACCCCTCCTTTTCATCAGGAAGCATTGGACCACAGAGAAGGTGGTCAACACCAGGAAGACAGACCTCCGGGTGGCAGCAGCTAATCTCAGGGTCACATCAAAGCCAACCCACAACAGCAGGACAGGAACCCAGTGGATCAGCAGAGCCCCAGCCAGAACAGGAAAGGACTCCAGAGTGACAGCTAGCGTGCAAAGCTATGTCCCACCAAGGAGAATCTTTGAGGTCACTCCAGACACTTAACTTCCAGAGAAAGGGAGGGCTTGGGCTCTGGAAGTTGCGCAGGTGGAACTCCAAACCAGAGATGCTACTGTTGGGAATCCACCATCACCCACTGGTCCTAGACAGCTGTGAGCTGAGTACCCATGAGTCACTACAGCCACCATCCAAGTCAGTAGATCCAGAAGCAGCAGCATAAGGCTGATCTGGGGTGGCTGTGCTTTCCTTATCTGCAAACAGGAAAAAAAGGTTAAAACCAACTGTTTCCATGCTGGAGACATCAAATACCCCCACAACTAGCTCAAATTTGGCCATATCAATTTTGCTAAACATTTCAAGGAGTCATACAAAATTCTTCACACTACTCAAACATTTTATTCTAATCCACTTAAATTTTAAAATAGTGTGTCGTGATGGAAACTTAGAGTGTAAGTGTCTGGGTTCAAATTCCAGCTCTGCCGTTGCCTAGCTGTGTGAGTATGGTCAAGCTACTGAACCTTGAGTTTTTTGACCATGTAAACAAGACAATAAAATAACAAAGATGTAGGCTCGAATTTCACTCATCTTTGAATAAGGTGACTTTGTCTTATGAAATAACTTTTTAATATTGGCAGAATTTTCTATCTTAAAAAATTCTTTGTGCCATTCACAGTGGAATGGATACATGCCATACCCTGTTAAATTTAATCTGTATAGTTGACTTACAGTGTTGTGTTAGTTTCTGTTAAACAGCAAAGTAATTCACTTACACACTTTTACTCACTCCCTGGTGGCTCAGATGGTAAAGAATTTGCCTGCAATGCAGGAGACTGGGGTTCGATCCCTGAGTGGGGAAGATACCCTTGTGGAGGAAATGGCAGCCCACTCCAGTATCCTTGCCTGAAGAATTCCACGGACAGAGGAGCCTGGGGAGCTACATTTCATGGGGTCACAAAGAGTCGGACACGACTGAGCAACTAACACACATATGTACTCTTTCCCAGTATGGTTTATCATAGGACATTGAATATAGTTCTTTGCGCTGTACAATAGGATCTTGCTGTTTATTCACTCTATACATGAAGGCTTACTGCTAACCCCAACCTCCCACTCCATCCGCCCCTCAACCCCCGCCCCCCGCACCCTGACGACCATCAGTCTGTTCTCTGTATCTGAGATTCTGTTTCTGTTTCATAGATAAGTTCCTTTATGTGATATTGTAGCTTCCACATATATGTGGTATCATATGGTGGTTGTCTTTCTCTTTCTGACTGACTTAGTATGACCACCTCTGGTTGCATTCCATCACATTCTTAAGCTTGGTCACTGAGAAATACAGTAAAGCTTTGCTTTGTAGTGGTTAAAAAAAAAAAAAGATGATGACACTCAGCTCACATGTGAACACATTCATGAGTAGAGTAGTCTGCAATCCATAAATGTGTAGTCATGAGTTATTCCTATCACAGTGAGAGTTACATGACCCACACATACTGGGGGGCTGAAGTGCCAATGAAAGTGGTCTCTAGTGATTAGAACCTGACCCTCAGAGGTCAGCCTAGCACAGGAATTACTTAGCTATGGGGCTCGTGGGCAGAGAGGGCAGAAGGGGACCTCAGGCACCATTCAGTCCAAATACCACCCCCCCCCCCACCCTGCCCGGGACACTGGGACCCAGAGTGCTCAAAATTACATGACTAAGAGGCCCAACCTCTCCATCTGTTCACCATTTCCTGGTCTGGCCTTCAGAAGGCAGGCCAGTGAATAGACAAACGGGACTTGCTCACTGCCCAACCTGCTGCCGTTTCTCCCTTGGAGGAAGACAGTATCTTGTCATTTCTGGCACTTTGCAGAAATTCTTAAAACTGAATCCCACTGCAGACGGCCCAGCACCCTGAAGGCATCCTTCCTGCCGAGCCCCTCCCTATAACTGTACCCAGACAGGCTGCCCAGAGGCTGATCAAGCAGCGCCTGCCCGTCTGCATCACCCCACCTTGGCCTTTCTGCAGCATGTGACCTTCACCCTGACGCCACCAGCACCGCGGCTTATTCCTTCCTCTGGCCCTCTTCCCACTCTGCTCTTTCTTCTGTCAGCCTCGAACCCCATAAATACTCTCTGTGCATCTCCTCAATGCTTTATGCTTTCCCCTTCTCTCTCCCTTCCCAAGAGCTGAGAACCCCTCTCATGTCAGCAGCCAACTCCCAAATCTACATCTCCACCCCTGACCCAGCTCACGAGTGGCCCTCAGCAACCACGTCCTCCTGCTGTCCAAAAACCCATACACCCTCCTCCCTCCAGCCAGCTCCTCCCATGCTGGTGGTGACACCTCAAAGTCACCCTGGCCCTCTCCTGCCCCTTCACCCCACATCCTACGAGCCCCCAAGGTCCTGCCGGTCCCTCCTTCCTAATGGCCCTCGTATATATTGATTTCTTTCCATTCCCACTGTCAGGAAAGAGCCTCCAAAAATACATCTTGCCCATTGTCTTTGCCTCTTGGGAAACATTTGGAAACTTTCCACTCAAGGGTATATCATTCTGGACTTGGTCAAAACCTGTGAGCCTGGCTTTCTGACACCCCTCTGATCACCCCTGAGATGCTTTTCCACACTCACCTACTCCTTCCTGAACCCTTCACCTTAGCTCCACTGTTTGTTCACTTGTGGGTCTGAGCATGTTTTGTAAATGACTGTTTATTCCTCTCCCTTCCCTGGTGGTTCAGATGGTAAAGAATCTGCCGGCAATGGGAAGGGGGATTTGGGTTCGATCCCTGAGTTGGGAAGATCCCCTGGAGAAGGGAACGGCTACCCACTCCAATATTCTGCCCTGGAGAATTCCACAGACTATATAGTCCATGGGGTCGCAAAGAATCAGACACGACTGAGTGACTTTCCCTTTCCTTTCACTTTCACGGCAATCTCGTTTCAGGTACTGTTTGAACTGGTTTACATCTACCGACATGTGTTATCTGTACAATGATCCCGGGAAATGCACACTGTCATCACCTAACCTTACAGAGGAGGAAACTGAGACACAGAGAGGTTAAGTAAGTTTCCCAAGGCCACAGAGCCAGCGAGTGGTGGAATCAACATTGACCCCTGTGCCATCTGGCTCTGGGGTCACTGAACTGAGAGATTCACATTGACAAACAAATCTGTTTGTGCAGAACAGTTCCCAGACCCCTCAGTATTTTAGCATTAAGCAAGATTGGCACGGTGTTAAACATGGATTTTGGAGTGTCATTCCTGGAGGAAAGAAAGTTTTCCCACTGACCTTCAGGCATGGGAGAGGATGATGAAACAGTAAGTCATCCTGCCATTAACATTAAGTTCAATCACCCCTAATGGAATGTCACCTCCAAGATAGCCATTAAAGCCACCTGCCTCCCGGGCTGATGAAGTTCGGCATATATCACCATTACCTGTCCCTCTAACTGCGACCATGTCCCACGTCCAGGGAGTGGAAGGGCCTGTGGGGACACTGAGGGACACTCAGATCCACCTTGCAGGTGTCGCCAGAGGAGACAGGGCAGCTGCCCTAGCTCATGATGGAGACGCCTGTATTTCAGTGCGGTGGAGACTTGATGGAAGGTGAAACCAGACATAACACATGCAGGCTTTGACCTGCTCAAGGGGAAATGAGGCCCCAGCACAGAGTGGCCTTGCCTGGTCACTGGGCAGCATCCCAGACCCTGCCACTCAGAGCTGCTGGACAGCAGCGCTCTTCTGCAGGGCACAGGGCTCTTGGCCAGGGTCTAGCTCCCTCCCGGGTCCCCCGGGCTCTCAAGGAGCGCCCACTCTGCCTCAGACGCTAAGCCTCTAACATTTTTGGCACCAAAAGTCTTCACAGGCGCCATGAGATTGAGACTGGCGGGGACTGGGACCCTTTGCTGCAGTGCTGCTATGCTTCCACGGGACACGCCTCTCCTTGAGCGACAGATACAAAGAAACTGTATGGGACTAAAAATAACTGCGGGCAGGTGCAATTGGGGCAAATTCTGCACCCAAAAGATACAAAGAGACCAAAAATCCCAACTGCCAGTTTTGAAGAGCCTGAAGAGCAAGAACAGGTTGTCGGGAGCAAAAGCAGGGTACTGAGCATGCCCCCTGCACACAGCACTACCCAAGTGGTGGGCAAACCACCTAAGCCAGCCCAACCCCTGGGCACACCCTTACCCTCATCCCATATACAGGACAAGCTCTCCCGCCTCCCCATCGGAGTGAGCAAGGAAAAACGTTACTTGTTTTCCATGCCCCTTGGCTGCAGTAGAGGCCCCCCGGTAAAGGCTTGAATTTCTTATCTGGCCTCTAGTCAATTCCTATTGCTTAGGGAAGGCCAAGAACCCTGGTAGGTATCAGTGTGAGGTGGTTGTTTTCATCTCCCTTTTACAGATTAGACGCCTTTTTACAGAATAAGATCCAGGGAGCTGGCAGGAGTAGGTAGGAATAACTGGGCTGCCGGGAAGGGCTGGGATGGAGCCTCCCCACACCACACCCTCCTTTTCCTTGAGCAGCTGCACAGGCATTGTCCCTTCCTTTAGTGTCTGTACTTTGCCACATAAAGCAGATAGCATTATCCCCAATTAATAATGGGAAAACTGAGTCTCTGTCAGGCTGAAGGAAATGGCCCCAAGTGTACATCTAGCTAGGTGTGGGTCTGGACTCTGCCCCCGAGCACAGTGCCCTTTTCATGCCCTATCGCTGCAGTGGCAGCTGGCCCCTCTGTCACCTGGACCCCCATCCTCACCCACCAGCACCAGCGTCGTCTGACGTGGGCCAAAGGTCATGGTCCAGACCTATCCTTGTTTGCTCCTCCTTGGCTCTGCCTTGGACTTAACTCCCTGGACCCAGGGGCCTGTCCTCCCTAAGCCCTCACAGTGTTGCTCAGTTCATCCTCCTTCATGCCCAGTGCCACCTGATTCTCTGCCCAGACCAGCTCCCATGATACCAACTAAGCACTGCCCTGGACTTTTGTCTGCCTGCCCTGTGGACCCTGCCTGGCTCTTTCAGCCAAGCTAGACTCTAGGTTCTGGTGCGTCCTCATTATGCATCACCGTCCCCTCCAAGCCTCAGCAGATAAGATCCCACTTTTGCCACCAATTCCTGGGCAAGTCACTTATGATATGAGCTTTGCTTTGCATATTCTGGGGTCAGTTTTTACCTGCCCCAGCAGATAGAGGTTTGACATGCTCTAAATCCCCTAGATGGCCTTTGGGAAAGTATGGCATTACTGAATTCAGAGAGATTCTCAACTTTCAATTCTTTTCAGGATCCTTTGTCTCCAAAACCCTATGCTCACCCACCCCTGGCCTATCAGATGGGTCCAGTCAGGCAGAGGCAGCCCAGCTCCTCAGGGAGTCTGGGACCCCCTGCCCAGTCCTTCCTGGCTAGACATGGAGAAGCCCAGTCCTGGACACTCCACTGCTTTCCTGGCTGCTTGGTCCAGGCAACCCATGCTGCCCTCAAAGTTGTGCCAACATGCTGTTCTATCCCCAAAGAAGACAAACCAAGGTGAAAGGTAAGCTTGATTTCAAGCAACAATCTCTATAATAGTAGTTAACATTTGTTTCAGCACCAAGCACTATTTCGAGTCTTTTACTTGGGCTGACTCCAGAGTCCTTCTTATGAAAAAGTTGCATTATTACCCACATTACAACTAGGAAAGTCAAGGCAAAAGGAGCTAAGTAACTTGTCCAGAGTAAGTAAGTATTGGAGCCTGGGTTCAAATCCAGAGTCTGACATGAGAACTAAATCTTAGGCACCACCTCTCACGTATGGAAATATAATTATGGTTGTAAGGGGAGAATAGACTTCGGGGTCAGAATTGTAGTTTCACTGCTTATTCTGTGACAAGTTCTTTAACCTCTCAGAATATTTGTTCCCTCATGTGTAAAAACTGGGCTAGTAATGAATGTCTCTGACAGTTAGTGAAAATTACATAGAATGGTGTGTGGAACTTTCTAGAATAATGTCTGATATGTAGTAGGTACTGGGTCATTATGTGCTTCCTTGTTTCATCTAATTATGAAAATCTTCAAAGTAAAGTACCTACTGCTATGGTGATCACTTGAGTGCCAAATACTCCAGGGTCAAGGGGTTTTAAAAGAGCTCATGGATCTGTTCTAGAGGAATGCTTCTAATTTTTTGGAGATTTTTTTTTTTAACCATCTGATAAAGAGAAGAAAAACTATGGTCTTCTTTAAGGTTGTGGTTGGAGTAACCATATGTATATATAACCAAATCTATTTATATATATGTATATATCATGTATATATAATAAACCATAGTTTTCAAGTCCCTGGAGGAGGAAATGGCAACCCACTCCAGTATCCTTGCCAGGGAAATGCCATGGACAGAGGAACCCGGCGGGCTACAGTCCATGGGGTCGCAAAGAGTCAGACACAACTGAGCACAAACAGTTTTCATGTAATATATAAATCATCAAATAATCTTATCTGGTCAGTAGTCTGGTATATCTAGTTTGTCAGTTCAGTTCAGTTCAGTTCAGTCGCTCAGTCGTGTCCAACTCTTTGTGACCCCATGAACTGCAGCACACCAGGCCTCTCTGTCCATCACCAACTCCTCGAGTTCACCCAAACTCATGTCCATCGAGTCGATGATGCCATCCAGCCATCTCATCCTCTGTTGTCCCCTTCTCCTCCTGCCCCTAATCCCTCCCAGCATCAGAGTGTTTTCCAATGAGTCAATTTTTCACATGAGGTGGCCAAAGTACCAGAGTTTCAGCTTTAGCATCAGTCCTTCCAAAGAACACCCAGGACTGATCTCATTTAGAATGGACTGGTTGGATCTTCTTGCAGCCCACGGGACTCTCAAGAGTCTTCTCCAACACCACAGTTCAAAAGCAGCCAATATAAAACAGTGTGCATTAACTTTAGGAAGAGGAAATTTCCCATTCCCTAAGATAGGATTTCCAGTCACCAGGTATGTCATGAGGATTCTGTGAAGGAGCCCTGTGATTCTGCCTAAACATGGACAAAGCCTAACCCTCCTTACCCAAAAGCAGCAACTGTGTACCCCTTGAACACTCCTGGCCCAGTCTTTCATGCCTGGCACAAATGGAGGCTGCTGCTGCTGCTAAGTCACTTCAGTCGTGTCCAGCTCTGTGCGAGCCCATAGATGGCAGCCCACCCAGCTCCCCAGTCCCTGGGATTCTCCAGGCAAGAACACTGGAGTGGGTTGCCATTTCCTTCTCCAATGCATGAAAGTGAAAAGTGAAAAGTGAAAGTGAAGACGCTCAGTCGTGTCTGACTCCTAGCGACCCCATGGACTGCAGCCCACCAGGCTCCTCCGTCCATGGGACTCTCCAGGCATGGTGGGGGAGGTGTTTCAATTGCTGAACAGAGGGAGTGGGTGCTATTATATGGGCATGGAATAAAATCAGGGTGCTAAACTGCTTCTTAGAGAATCAGTGACCATAATTCTAATTCTTCTTTGACCCCCACCTTAGCTAAATCATTTAACCTCCCTGAGGTCTTTTTTAAATTATTTGTGAAATGTGAATTACAAACATCTCTGAAAATATGTAGTAAACGTGGTTTCCCATTCCACATGCTATTCTCTCTCCTTGAAATACATCTACAAAGTTCTTCCCTCTTCTCCTTCCCTTTCTCTCAGCAAATTCCTATATGCCTTTCAATACTTGGCTTAGAATCTGCTTCCTCCAAGAAGTTCTCCAGACTGAAATGGTTGCCTTTCTCTGTCTTCCATAGCGCCCTGGCTCCCTTCCACCATGGCACTGATGCTCTCTTTCATTAAACAGTGAACTCTTTCTCAACAAAGTGTATCTTGACCACCTTGAAACCCCCAGAACCTAGGAAGACAGGACCTAGTACATGACAGATTCTCAGAAAATTCTTGTTGAATGAATAAATCCCACACTCCATAATCCAAGCCATATTTTCTCATTCGCTTGCAATATGGCATATAGATTACACCTCTAGAAATAAGTCAGAGGCTATGAGATCAGAGAGTTGGGTCAGAAAGCAGAGCAAGGGGCAGGAGGTGCCACCACCCAGACACACCAAGACCTTGGCTCCAAGCAATCTCACTAAATGACACAGCAACCAAGGAGGGGAGGGCACCCTTTCTGCCCCTTGCCAAGCTGTAAAAAGTGGTGGCAAGAAAGTGTGTCCAAATCTTCTTTCTCAGATCATGCCAGCCTGTGGAATCTAACCACCAGAATATTGATGAATCCCAGAGCAAAGTTGGAGGACAAAGTCGAACAGCAGCCAGTATTGTAGAGTCATCATGGGTCTTAAAGTTTATCTGGTCTACCTTCTGCTCTGTGCACAAACATCTCTGGACCCAGTCAGTCATTCCCATTCATGGAAGGGTTTCAAAAATCGCAAGCCCTTAAGTTTTAAGTTGGCAAACAGAAAAACCTTGTGATTCCTCTGATACAGTGATGTTTTGAGAATAAACAGAACACTTATTATGCACAATGCACTCTCTTGGGAACCACAAGGAATACAAAGCACCTGTCCCCAAGAAAAGCTCATGATACAGACGGAGCAGAAAGGCCAGTTCAGCTGTGGACACAACTGAGGGCAGCTGTAATAAGGACTGTAAGCTGAGCATCAGTGTGGGAGAGAAAGGCAAAAGCCAGGTCTGGGGGTTTCTGCAGAAGTGGCCTCATTCCTTTAAAAACCTTAACCAATTCAAATGACACACTTGATTCAAAAGAATTGACTGTTAGAAAAAAAAAAAAATGGGACAATCAGAAAAATTTCCATCTGGATTGGATTGGGTGAAAGCAAGGAATTATTTCTATTTTTAGGTCTCGAACAGTAATATTATGACATCTGAAATGTCCGTCTTTTTTAGAGATGCAAAATCTAGTATGTATTGAGTTGGCCAAAAAGTTCATTCAAGGGAGTGCTGGCTCCCTTGAGTGAGCTCAAGAACCTGGTTTGTTTGCCCCTGTGTGGATCAGAGCTCCAAACATCAGCCTGGTGGGTAGAGACCCACCTGTGTTGGCCTGTTTCTCAAGGATATGGTAAGTGCTGAGCCAAGAGAGAAGGCAGATGACTACAAATGACCCTGAATGCAGGCAGAGGGGGAGGGGACCAGGACCTACAGTGCTGACTCTTGCCTCAAGGACAGTCCCCTGAACCCTTCACTGGTAGACCCAGTCTCCGTCCAGACAGACCACCAGCCCCATGTGAGGCACTGTTGCTTCCTTCTTGGGGACACATGGTCTTCTTGGGAATGTAGTTCCCACTGCTCCTTCTCCTCTGGATTCTCCAGCATCTCCAGAGAAAATAGATCAGAGATGACCACATGAGAGTGAGCCTTGGGGTCACTTGCCCAGGACCGCATCCACCTGCCTCTCCCCACCACCCCTCCCATCCCCAGACAGGATCCCACCTTGCCAGGCACTGTCTCTGCGAGGGAGTGGGCTACCTGGCGGGGCTAAATCGGCTGCTGCTGGCCCGTCAGTGCAGTCCCACAACTGTGCACCTCCCCAGGGCCAGGAGGGGCCTCTGCTGGAGTGGGGTGGGCTTTCAGGCCCTGCCAAAACATCCTACCACCTCATCTCAGGCCTGATTTGCCTCTGACTCACCCAGTTTTTCTGAGATCACAAAACAATGAACCCTAGTCATATCTCCAGAATGGACTTGGTGTTCACTGCTGGGGTTAATTGCCCTGAACGACCTGAGAGTCTTCCTGAAACCACCGTGGTTCACTCGAGTGAGGCAGGAGGTTCCTCTCTCATAAGCTTATCTTCACCACGCAGCCCTGGTAAGTAATTGCTGAGGGTTGCAAAATCAAAGGGAAAATATTTACAATGAGAGTTGACCTAAAAAAGATCTAGACCGGGGTCAGTGTCCCTTCAGCTTGGCCTGACCACTTCCAGACAAAGTGCCTCAGGGGAAGGCAGGGCCTTGGGTACAAAGAGCGTGGGTTCGGAGTAGGCAGAGGCCTGAGTTCAAATCCTGCCTCCCCACTTAGCTAGTTGGGGCAACAGAGTTCATCTCAGATGAGATTTCCTATCTCAGAAGGTTTTGCAAAGGAATTGGGATTCGTGCAAGTGAGATGCTTGGCATGAAATAAACATGCTTGGCCTCTTCCTCCACCTCTACACATCAGATTCCTCATCTTTTTAAAATATTTACTTATGTATTTATTTGGCTGCATCAGGCCTTATGTGCAGCACCCAGGATCTTTTGTTACAGCACACTAACTCTCTACTTACAATGTACACACTTAGTTGCTGCTCAGCATGTGGGATCTTAGTTCCCTGAACAGGGATAGAACCTAAGTCTCCTGCATTGCAAGGCAGATTCCTAACTACTGGACCACGAGGAAGTCCCCCAGCTTCCTCACCTTTTAGATTAAAAAGCTGGAGGAGGTGGTTCTCAAGGCCACTTTCAGCTCTGACTTCCTGCTGTTCCCTGAAATCACAGGGGTTGTAAGTTCCTCTCCTGAGGAGGATAGGGTGATGCATTCTGCATCCAGCTGCGCCCCCTGGCCTCTAACTGACAGGCTCTGGGCTCGGCTGCCATTGTAAAACCACAGGGACACCAAAAGACCTGGGTGGAGTCCTGGTCGCACACCAGACAGGCTCCTAGCCTCCCCTCTCCATCTCAAACGGCTTCTCTGCTCCAAGCACAGTGGGGGTTTGTCCTTTCTGATTTTGTGCACTCTCTCAAAGGTTACCAGCCGAGGACTTCCCTGGTGGCCCAATGGTTAAGAATCCGCCTGTCAATGTAGGGGACATGGGTTCGATTCCTGCTCCAGGAAGATTCTACGTGCTGAGGGGAAACTAAGCCCATGCACCACTACTGAAGCCTGCCCTGTAGAGCTTGTGCTCTGCAACAAGAAAAGCCACCGCAATGAGAAGCCCAAGCACAACTAGAGGGTCGTCCCCTCTCTCTGCAACTAGAGAAAGCCTGCAAGCAACAATGATCCCATGCAGCCAAAACATGAGTAAGTAGTAATTTTTATAAAAAGGTTACCCGTTGGGTAGAAATGCATTATAAGACATTCAGACTTTAGCCATTGTCCTGATGGGCAGCTTAGTGGAGAGAACCACCCTCGGGCAGGTACTGGGAAATGAATTCACTCCTCTCAGGCTGATGGCTTTGGGCTCAAATGCTCCTCTAGTTCCTCACCCCTCCAATGACAAGCCGCCATATCCACTCTTGCTCTGTTGGGTGAGATTTTCCCATCAAATGGGAGATCTTGTGAATGTTTTTGAAAAGTATGAAACTCTGGGAAAACGGGAGGGATTGTGGGGACTCCAGCTTGGGTCTCTAAACCAGACCTCCCATTCACCCTTCTGTTGTCCTGGGAAAACCCAAGACAAGCACTGGCCAAGCCCTTCACAGGAGGAATCACTGGAACTCTTTCTCAAACCCTTGGGGAGTGGCTGGCTGCCTTTCCATGGGAAAGCACATGGGATAAACTGTGTGTCTCTCATGACCTCTAGGTGAGTGACCACATGCTCCCTGTACCCAGGCCATTTCAGTTGATTCTCCTTACCCAGAGTAATCATTAACAGCACCTCCTTTTATTTTCAAAATAGCACCCCAGCTGTGCAAAAAGGTATGCGGTCACCATCCCTCCATGCCAAGTAGTACGTCTACAGCCAAGCTGGATTGCCTTGACCTTGCATGCTCAGTCGCGTCTGACTCTTTGCAACCCAGTGGACTGTAACCTGCCAGGTTCCGCTGCTCATGGAATTTTCTAGACAAGAATACTGGGATGGGTTGCCGTTTCCTACCGCAGGGGATCTTCCTGACCCAGGGACCGAAACTGCATCTTTGGTGTCTCCTGCATTGTCAGGCAGATTCTTTACCAACAGCACTACCTGGGAACCTCTGCAATGATTCATCATCTGATGCAGATGTCACTCCCATTGCACTTCTGCAAGAGGGGACACGGTTTCAAGGGGGATCAGAGGGTGTCAGGCCCAGACGTGCTCACCAGCCTCCTAAGAGCAGGGGCACAGTGCTGTTCTGTGGCCCTTGGAGACCGGTTCCTTCCTCTCCTCAATTCCTTGCTCATCCAGCTCCATCCGAAGGCTCAGCTCTGCCAGTACCAGCATGGCCTGCCCCTCACCCAGAGCTGCCCCCAGCTGGGCCTCCCAGGTCTCAGAGCTGCTTCCGTTTGAGAACTGCCTGGGAGCCAAGGACATTCTGTGCCGAATGGACTGAAGCTCCTCATCCCCAGGGCTGACTGTTCTCAGCTGTTACTACATCATGACAAGAGAAACTTGAAGGAAGGCTTGGGATGCCACAGATAGTTGAACTGTTGATGTCTAAACATATTTTTCCCTCTCAGCCAGCAATTCTGTGGTTTCTCTTATTGGGTTGGAAGCCTTCTAGAACACTTCATGTTGACAGCAATTTGTAATTATGTCACTTCCACCCCCTTATGTGCCCAAGAGGGGCCGCACAGAACAAGCACTCGTCCCATCTCACAGATAGGGAGACTAAGTTCAGAACCGGCAAAAGGTGCTGATCTTTCACTTGACCTAGCCACGCAGGCTTCCTTCTAATCAAGACTTTGACCAAATCGTTCTCACACACACATACACACGCTTAGACAAACTCGAACCGTTTCCCAGGGGACCTTGTATGGTTTCCCCTCTCTGGCTTTACTCGTGATACTTTCCTACTTCCTGGCTATAAATACCCCGAGGTCAAAGACGTCTCTTGGTTTCACTCCATCAGCCAAAGAAGCAGTCACTCAGAAGCAGACAGCAGGGAGCAGCCACAAAGGGAGAGGCAGCAGGTCTGCTCCGTCCAGGACAGAGGGGTTATTTCCTTTGTGTTTTGCTTTTCAGAAGCAGCCACCAGAATTCTGTCCGGGAAAGTCAAGCCCCGTCACGCATGCTTGTGCCCCAGGGCTTGGGCTAGATAAGCAAGGGTGGAAAAAGCACTCTCATTTTGAAGCCTGCCTAAACCAAGGCTGGTGGAGGTGAGGCCCCTGTATGGCCAACCACTGGACCAGCTGTAAAAACCCACCTCCAGCCTTTTCAGATGGGGGTTCAGGGCCACATCCCAGAGAAGCTATTTCTTCTAAATACCACTGTCTTCTCTTCCTCTTTCCTCACTTTCAGGGTAAATTCTTCCTCTATGTTTCATAGACTTTGAATTAATGTTTCTCTTATTACGAATTTATTATTCATAATATAATTATTATTTATCATATAATTGTGTTATTTATATTAGAGCTTCCCTAGTGGCTCAGATGGTAAAGCATCTGCCTTCAAGGCAGGACACCCAGGTTCAACTCTCATTTCTCCTTCTGAACTCATCTGTTGCCCCATCATGAAGCCAGTGGGAAACTCCTCTGTACACTCATAAGAAAGCGAGAGTGAAAAAGGCGAATGAGGCCTTAGCAGTGTTTTGAAAATAGTCTTGGCTGTCCAGAGCCCACTGTGAAGAGAAAGGCCAGGGAGAAGAGCCTTCCCTTCCCTGAGCAAGAGCAGGACAATCCAGGGCTCCCCTCCATGCAACATGCCAAGGCCCTGAAGAATACAGTCACACTGGTCCCCAGGCACCTTCTGGATGCTGGAAATCACATAGCCATAGGCACCCAGAGGTCCCAAAGCCAGGAACTGCACCCATACAGACCTTGCAGGGAGATCTTGCTTTCCCCAGCCCAAAAAACTAACATAGTTAATGCCTACTCTGACCTGTGACCTGCTGCTGGCCTGCCCTAGTGCCCCCACCACTACCGCCACCACTCCCAGGCCTCACGGTGGTCTGCTCCTGTGGTCATTGCCCGTGTGGTAGTAGATCGCATTATCAGCCCTGTTCTTGCCTTCCTGTGTCCATAGCCCAGCCATGGAAGGATGCTCTTTGCCATCCTTTGGCTTTAGGTTTGGCCATGTGACTTGCATTGGCCATAAGTGTGTGGACAGAAAGACCAAACAGCAGCCCTGAGCCTGGGCCTTGGGAGTCTTGCATGTTTCCACTTGCCCCTTTGTACTCCCATCATCATCAGAAGAGTCTACTGCCAGATCATTGCTGTCGCTTAGCCTGGGACCCCCAGTGAACAATTATGGCAAGGACTGAGCCCCGTCAGCACCCACAGACCTATAGACTGAACCTGAGCCACCCCAACTGACCCTCAAATCCATGAATATAAACATGTGTGATTGTGTGCTGCTGAGGTTTTTGCAGTTATTTGTTAACACAGCAAGGGCTAGCCAATACACCTGTTTCCTTGCCTCTAGTCTCTTTAAGACTATGAGTTACACAAAGGCTGCAACCAATGTTTGTTTTTATATTGTTTCCCAAGAGCACACAGCAATTATTTAATAAATGTCTTTTGAACATGGGAAGAAATGCACAGATGAACACCTAGACTAGTCCAGTTACCAGATCAGACTTCTGGAATCCTCTGACCCAAAGATCATCACAGAACACATCAACGATTACACACTAGGTATCCCAAGGACAGATCCACTCATATGCAAGGCTAGGCCAGCATTAGACCAGCCCTCATAACAGGCAATGGGGGACTTCCCTGGTGGTTCAATGGTGAAGAATCTGACCTGCCAATGCAGGGAACATAGGTTGTTATCCCTGGTCCAGATTCCTCATGCTGCAAGGCAATTAAGCCCATGCTCTGCAACTACTGAGTCCATGCATCCCAGAGCCCATGCTCTGCAACAAGAGAAGCTGCTTCATTGAGAAGCCTCAACTAGAGCGTATCCCCACTCACCACAGCTAGAGAAAGCCCAAGCACAATGAAGACCCAGTGCAGCAACAAAGATCCAGTGCAGCCAAAAAATTAAAATTAAAAAAAAAATTTTTTTAATCTTAAGAAAACAGGCAATGGAACAGGTAAAGCATCCCTTGGGGATTGTATTTAGCTGTCCCTTAACTGAACTAGTATTCTCAGCTGCCTTCTTAAGCTTCAGAGACGAATGGCCTCTCTTGGAGGCAATCCTTGGTGATCTGCTAGCCATCTGTGTCCTGAATTGCCCTCACTCTCTGATGAAGTGCCTTCACTCCACACCCCTCCACCTGCCTCATGATGTTATGGACTGCATGTATGCATCCTCCCAAAAGTTCACATGTTGAAACCCTAACCCCCGATGTGATGTTATTTGGAGGTGGAGCCTTTGGGAGGTGATTAGGTCGTGATGATGGTGCCCTGATCAATGAGATTAGTGCCCTAATAAGAGACACAGGAATTCGCTCCTCTCTCTGCCATAAGAGAAAACAGCAAGAAGACAGTCATCTACGAACCTGCACATGGGTCTTCATTAGACACTGAATCTGCTGGCATCTTGATCTGGGATTTCCCAACCTTCAGGACTGTGAGATATAAATTTCTGTTGTTTAAGGCACACAGTCTACTATAATTTGTTAGCAATTACAGCCTGAAAGGATTGAGACACATGGGATGGCAAGTATTCTAAGAGGATCACATTGGTTCAAAACAAAAGGAGGCCAGGAGAACAGATGTCGCCCTGCTGAGAAATAGAGGAGGCTGGACCAGCAGACTGTCCCCCATCCTCTGCTCTCCCAGACTTGATAGCTCTGGTATGAAGGGAGGGGCATCAGCATTGCTCAGGGACCTGACAAGACACCCCACAGCCTAGGGGTTTGTGATGTGGGACATGGGGGCCCCTGAAAGGGACAGGCTAAGTAGGGTATAGATGGGAAGATAGAAGCTGCAGATGACTGACTCCCCTGGTCAGCTCCAGGGCACAGGGAGCCCAACCCACACACCTGAGAGAGAGAAAGGAGCCCTCCACAGAGGGTGAGCAGCCCAGACTAAGGGCAGGGTGAGTGGGCCCTGACTGAGACAAGGGCTCTTTTCTCTTCCCCACTACCTATGACCTGACATATGTCCTCTTCCAAAGAGGAGCATGAAGGGAGATGGAGAGGCCGGCTTGACCTGGAATGTTCAATGTTATCGATATTCATGGAAACAAGGCTACTTCCAGCCCAGGTCCCGTAGCAGCCTGAGAGGTCCCCAGAGAGCTACAGAAGTTGTAAGATCTCATCTCTTCAGGGGAAAGTCCCATGTCTTGAACCTTCGTGGACCTTGGTGGTGAGGTAACCTTGACTGTGTAACAGCTCCGCTATTTTTGGAAACCTGTTTGGAGTGAATGCTTATAGATTATGTCTCTATGACTCGAAAGGCAACTCCAGATCTTTTAAAGGAGGTTGAGAAATAACCCTTGACAGTTTTCTCTTCATCTGGAACTTGTATCTCTATTTTAAGCAAATGAACAGCCCCATGTCTAATGTAGATCCATAAAGATGGAGTTGGCTGGTCTCGAATTATGAATGAGCCTGGTGGTTGAGGGAAGTACGGCTTCCCAACACTGCTGGGAACCTGGGGACCCAGAGCATCATCTTCTGAGCCAACCCAGAGAGCTGCTGAACTGAGCTGACCATCTTACACAGACAGCCAAGAAGCACGGACACCATCCCATGTGGGACATAGAAGCAAGTCCCTTTCCATTCGGTGTCAGTGAAAAGAGGATGCCGCAGCCCTATTGCTCTACAGAAATGCTTCTGGTTTCGGTTTCAACTAATGATCCAGTACAGTGAGGTTCCTGGGCACGTGACAGGCTCCACACATTCACCAAGAACCCGGAGGTCATGCTAAACTCAGAAAATGTTCCCTTATGCTTTGGTTATGTTTTGATTCTGAGTTTCCAAAGCTGGGAACCAAATGGCTTCATGAAAGAGTAAGATCCAGGCCTCTATTATCCTCAAGGCTGTCATCGGTACAAGGGATGTTACACAGGTGAAATCACCCACTGAAGATGTGTTAGGAAGGATGTCGCCCACTGTAAAAATGGCACGTTTCAACCCTGGGGGCCAGCACAGTAAATGGGAATGAAGAGCAGGTTGATGTTATGATTTAAAGCTTACTTGAAGGTAATGTTTCCAGAATGTTCGGAGCACACGAGGCAAAGGAAGAAGCCCATGGATAGAGATTAACCCCTTTGCCTTCTCTGCACTTTTGGCCTTAACTTTCTCTGCTATACAAAATGGCAGAAGGTACTACTCAAAAGTGGGGGGTTGGAGGGTATCAGGAGTTCCATGCCCTGTGGCCACAGGCTAGGCCTGGTCACAAGTAACTGCTATGCTAGAGCATTGATGATATACCAATTTCTTCAGACTTCCATTAAATGAAACAAATATTTATTAACTGTTCAATCTGATAAAAAAAAAAGATTGAGTAGCAGGATTTCCCTGGTGGTCCAGTGGCTAAGACTTGGAGCTCCCAGTGCAGGGGGCCCAGGGTCAATCCCTGGTCAGGGAACTAGATCCCACGCATGACAACTAAGTTTCCTGCATGCTGCAACTAAGACCTAGTGCAGCCAAATAAATAATTAAAAAAAAAAAAAAAAAAGATTGAGTAGCTGTGTAAGGCTTAGACCGAATTCTCACAAGTTTCAAATAAGGAGACTCACATAAACGAGTGTGACTTGATCAGAGACTGAAGGCTTAAGGAGCTAACGCAAAGTATAGATTGGAGACACACTGTCCGGGGGCCTGAGGCAGGTGGTTTGGCTTGTCTGGATCTCATGTGAAGAAATCATAGCCCCCATCTAGCCATCGTATATGACAGCTCTAAACATCCCAAGCCAGCCAGGAGGGACACAATCCAGGCGCACCTGTGACCTAGAGGGCAGCCCCACACGGGCACCAAGAGATGGCCCGGATCAGATCCCTGGCCTGGAGCAGGGTGAATTTCCTGCGAGGGAGCCATGGATACAGGAGGGAGGAGAGAAAAGGGTGCTTATTAGTTTGAAGGCTCCTGCCCCCAGCAGCACAGGTGAGGGAAAAGAGCAGCGTTCGAGACAAAAGAAGAGCAGAGACAAAGAAAAGGTGAGGGACGGCAGCTATGGAGAGGATTGAAAAAACTCTCGAAAAGCACTAGGCTCTCAGGGAAACAGGAAACAAAAACCAGAATTAACTGATCAACAGGCTGAGCCTTCGACCAAAGCCAAGGTTTATTAGACGACACCTGGTGCACTGTGGCAGTGCCTTTTCTCTGGGCTTTTCTCTTAGCTGATGCTCAGGACTACCCTACAAGATAAATCAGGGGTCGTTTCCCTGTTCTATAGATGGGGAACGCCCAGCCGTGGCAGCCAGAAGCTCGCCCGCTGTTGGCCGCTGATGGTCGCGTGGTCATTATAGAGTCTGCCTTCTCGCCAGGGGACCCGAGAGCCCCATTTTGAACTGAATCCCAAAATATAGATTTTTCAGAGTCTGAAGATTTTCTAAAACTCTTGAAACCAAGACATCAAAATACTCTCCAAACAGAATTGTCCTTTTATCCATTTCTGGAAACTTCTATAGAGAAGACCACCAGATAGCCCTTTGCCTGTGGGTGGGGGCAAGCACCGGAGGTCAGATGGAATTTAAAAAGCCCCTCATCAATCAATGTAAGGAGGTCGGCTCTCCCTGCTGTCAAAAGGTCGCTTTTCAAACCCAGGGTATAAAAAAAATTAGGTCTACAGCAATGTTGAACTTCAAGGTGGGATAAACACACACGCTCTCTCAACTGAGACTTTTCACTTGAGAACTACATGTAAGTTCTGGATGTACCAATGGTTCCGAGAAGGAAGGACTCCGGGCCACAACTGTAGACCAAAGGAAATTTAAAGGGCACTGGGGACTTCCCTGGTGGTCCAGTGGTTAAGAATGCAATGCAGGGGACTTGGGTTTGATCCATGGTTGGGGAACTAAGATCCCACATGCTGCAGGGCAGCTAAGCCTGAGCACCACAGCGAGAGTCTGTGTGTCACAAGGAAGATCCCACACGCTACAATTAAGACCTGATGCAGCCTAATTATTTTTTTATATTGCCTTGTTTATTGCACCCTAGTCAGTACTTGACTAGTTTAATTTATATGAGAGGCATGTAGATATTCTGGTGTGTCATTGTCTTACTACAATTTTTTTTAATTTATTTTTTTATTGAAGGATAATTGCTTTACAGAATTTTGCTGTTTTCTGTCAAACCTCAACATGAATCAGCCATAAGTATACATATAGCCCCTCCCTTTTGAAACTCTCTCCCATTTCCCTCCCCATCCCACCCCTGTAGCTTGATACAGAGCCCCTGATTGAGTTTTCTGAGCCATATAGCAAATTCCAGTTGGTGATCTATTTTACGTATGGTAACGTAAGCTTCCATGTTACTCTTTCCATACATCTCACCCTCTCCTCCCCTCTCCCCACATCCATAAGTCTATTCTCTGTGTCTGTTTCTCCACTGTTGTCCTGTAAATAAATTCTTTAGTACTATTTTTCTAGATTCCGTATATATGTGTTAGAATATGGTATTTATCTTTCTCTTTCTGACTTACTTCACTCTGTATAATAGGTTCTAGGTTCATCCACCTCATTAGAACTGACTCTAATGTGTTCCTTTTTATGACTGAGTAATATTCCATTGTGTATATGTACCACAACTTCTTTATCCATTCATCTGTCAATGGACATCTAGGTTGCTCCCACGTTCCAGCTATTGTAACAGTGCTGCAGTGAACAATGGGATACATGTGTCTCTTTCAATTTTGGTTTCCTCAGGTATAGGCCTAGGAGTGGGATTGCTGGGTCATATGGTGGTTTTATTCCTAGTTTTTTTTTAAGGAATCTCCATCTTCCATAGTGGCTGTATCAATTTACATTCCCACCAACAGTGCAAGAGCTTTCCCTTTTCCCCACACCCTCTCCAGCGTTTGTTGTTTGTAGACTTTTTTGATGATGGCCATTCTGACTGGTGTGAGGTGGTATCTCATTGTAGTTTTCATTTGCATTTCTCTAATAATGAGCAATGTTGAGCATCTTTTCATGTGTTTGTCAGCCATCCATTTGTCTTCTTTGGAGAAATGTCTGTTTAGGTCTTTTCCCCACTTTTTGATAGGGTTGTTTATTTTACTGGTGTTGAGTTGTATGAGCTGCTTGCATATTTTGGAAATTAATCCTTTGTCAGTTGTTTCATTTGCTATTATTCTCTTGTATTATTTCTTCTATTTCTTGCTATTATTCATTCTGACAGTTGTCTTTTCACCTTGCTTAGAGTTTCCGTTGCTGTGCAAAAGCTTTTAAGTTGAATCAGGTCCCACTTGTTTACTTTTGTTTTTATTTCCATTACTCTATGGGGTGAGTCACAGAGGATCTTGCTTTGATTTACATCATCAAGTGGTCTGCCTATGTTTTCCTCTAAGAGTTTTATAGTTTCTGGTCTTACATTTAGATCTTTAACCATTTTGAGTTTATCTTTGTGTATGGTGTTAGGAAGTGTTCTAATTTCATTCTTTTACATGTAGCTGTCCAGTTTTCCCAGCACCATTTATTGAAGAGGCTGTCTTTGCACCATTGTATTTTCATCCCTCCTTTGTCAAAAATAAGGTACCCATAGGTGCATGGGTTTATTTCTGGGCTTTCTATCTTGTTCCATTGGTCTATATTTCTGTTTCTGTGCCAGTACCATACTGTCTTGATGACTGTAGCTTTGTAGTATAATCTGAAGTCAGGATGGTTGATTCCTCCTGCTCTATTCTCCTTCCTCAAGACCGCTTTGGCTATTTGGGGTCTTTTGTGTTTCCATATGAATTATGAAACTTTTTATTCTAGTTCTGTGCAAAATGCCATTGGTAATTTGATAGGGATCACACTGAATCTGTAGATTGCATTTGGTATTATAGTCATTTGCAAAATATTGATTCTTCCTACCCAGGAACATGGAATATCTCTCCATCTGTTTATGTTGTCTTTGATTTCTCTCATTCAGTTCAGTTCAGTTCAGTCACTCAGTCGTGTTGAACTCTTTTCGACCCCATGAACTGCAGCACACCAGGCCTCCCTGTCCATCACCAACTCCCAGAGTTTACTCAGACTTATGTCCACTGAGTCAGTGCTGCCATCCAGCCATCTCATTCTCTGTTGTCCCCTTCTCCTCCTGCCCCCAATCCCTCCTAGCATCAGAGTCTTTTCCAATGAGTTAACTCTTCACATGAGGTGGCCAAAGTACTGGAGTTTCAGCTTCAGCATCATTCCTTCCAAAGAAATCCCAGGGCTGATCTCCTTCAGAATGGACTGGTTGGATCTCCTTGCAGTCCAAGGGACTCTCAAGAGTATTCTCCAACACCACAGTTCAAAAGCATCAATTCCTCAATGCTCAGCTTTCTTCACTGTCCAACTCTCACATTCATACATGACCACATAGCCTTGATTAGACAGACCTTTGTTGGCAAAGTAATGTCTCTGCTTTTGAATATGCTATCTAGGTTGGTCATAACTTTTCTTCCAAGGAGTAAGCGTCTTTTAATTTCATGGCTGCAGTCACCATCTGCAGTGATTTTGGAGCCCCCCAAAATAAAGTCTGACACTGTTTCCACTGTTTCCACATCTATTTGCCATGAAGTGATGGGACCAGATGCCATGATCTTCGTTTTCTGAATGTTGAGCTTTAAGCCAACTTTTTCACTCTCCTCTTTCACTTTTATCAAGAGGCTTTTGAGTTCCTCTTCACTTTCTGCCATAAGGATGGTGTCATCTGTATATCTGAGGTTATTGATATTTCTCCTGGCAATCTTGATTCCAGCTTCATTGGGGTCTTATAATTTTCTGTTTACAGTTCTTTTATCTCCTTAGGTAGGTTTATTCCTAGATACTTAACTATTTTAGTTGCAATGGTGAATGGGATTGATTCCTTAATTTCTCTTTCTGATTTTTCAGTGTTAGTATATAGAAATGCAAGTGATTTCTGTGTGTTGATTTTGTATCCTGCAACTTTGCTAAATTCACTGATTAGCTCTAGTAATTTTCTGATACTATCTTCAGGGTTTTCTATGTACAGTATCATGTCATCTGCAAATAGTGAGAACTTTACTTCTTCTTTTCCAATCTGGATTCCTTTAACTTCTTTTTCTTCTCTGATTGCTGTAGCTAAGACTTCCAGAACTATGTTGAACAGCAGTGATGAAAGTGGACACCCTTGTCTTGTTTCTGATCTTAGGGGGAATACTTTCAGTTTTTCACCATTGAGAATAATGTTTGCTGTAGGCTTATCATATATGGCCTTTACTATGTTGAGGTAGGTTCCTTCTATACCCATTTTTTGAAGAGTTTTAACTATAAATGGGTGCTGAATTTCATCAAAGGCTTTTTCTGCTGGAGAAGGCAATGGCACCCCACTCCAGTACTCTTGCCTGGAAAATCCCATGGACGCAGGAGCCTGCTAGGCTGCAGTCCATGGAGTCGCTGAGAGTCGGACACGACTGAGCGACTTCACTTTCACTCTTCACTTTCATGCATTAGAGAAGGAAATGTCAACCCACTCCAGTGTTCTTGCCTGGAGAATCCCAGGGACGGGGGAGCCTGGTGGGCTTCTGTCTATGGGGTCGCACAGAGTCAGATATGACTGAAGCGACTTAGCAGCAGCAGCAGCAGCAGCAGCAGCAGCTATTTCTGCATCTATTGAGATTATCATATGGTTTTTATCTTTCAATTTGTTAATATGGTGTATCACATTGATTGATTTGTGTATATTGATGAATCCTTACATCTCTGGAATACACCCAACTTGATCATGGTGTATGAGCTTTTTGATGTGTTGCTGAATTCTGTTTGCTAAAATTTTGCTGAAGAATTTTGCATCTATGTTCATCAGCGATATTGGCCTGTAGTTTTCTTTCTTTGCATTGTCTTTGTCTGGTTTTGGTATCAGAGTGATGGTGGTCTCATAGAATGAGTTTGGAAGTGTTCCTTCCTCTGCAATTTTTTGAAAGAGTGTTAGAAGGATAGGCATTACCTCTTCTCTAAATGTTTGACAGAATTCTCCTATGAAGCCTTCTTGTCCGAGCTTTTGTTTTTTGGAAGATTTTTTTATCAGTTTCAATTTCAGTGCTTGTAATTTGGTTGTTCATAATTTCTGTTTCTTCCTGGTTCAGTCTTGGAAGATTGAACTTTTCTAATAATCTGTCCATTTCTTCCAGGTTATCTGTTTTATTGCCATATAGTTGTTCATAATAGTCTCTTATAATCCTTTGTATTTCTGCATTGTCTGTTGTATCCTCTCCTTTTTCATTTCTAATTTTGTTGATTTGATTCTTCTCTCTTTTTTTCTTGATGAGTCTGGCTAAAGGTTTGTCAATTTTGTTTATCTTCTCAAAGAACCAGCTTTTGGTTTTATGAATCTTTACTATTGTTTCTTTCATTTCTTTTTCATTTATTTCTGCTGCAATCTTTATGATTTCTTTCCTTCTTCTAATTTTGGGGGTTTTTGTTCTTCTTTTTAGTTGTTTTAGGTGTAAAGTTAGGTTGTCTATTTGATGTTTTTCTTGTTTCTTGAGGTAGGATTGTATCACTATAAACTTCCTTCCTAGAACTTCTTTTGCTGCATTCCATAGGTTTTGAGTTGTCAAGTTTTCATTGTCATTTGTTTCTAGAAATTTTTAAAATTTCCTTTTTATTTCTTCAGTAACTTGTTGGTTATTTAGAAACGTGTTGTTTAATCTCCATGTATTTGTGTTTCTTACGATTTTTTTCTTGTAATTGATATCTAGTCTGATAGCGTTGTAGTTGCCGAAGATTCTTGATACAATTTTAATTTTCTTAAATTTACTGAGGCTTGATTTGTGAGAAAAGATGTGGTCTATCCTGGAGAATGTTCCATGTGCACATGAGAAGAAGGTGTATTCTTCTGCATTTGGATGGAATGTCCTGAAGATATCGATGAGATCCATCTCATCTAACGTATCATTTAAGACTTGTGTTTCCTTATCAATTTTCTGTTTTGATGAGCTGTCCGTTTGTGTGAGTGGGGTGTTAAAATCTCCTACTATTATTGTGTCACTCTCAATTTCTCCTTTTAGGTCTGCTAGTGTTTGTCTTATATATTGAGATGCTCCTATTTTGGATGCATAGATATTTACAACTGTTCTGTCTTCTCTTGGATTGATCCCTTAATCATTATGTAGTGTCCTTCCTTATCTCTTGTAATCTTCTTTATTTTAAGGTCTATTTTGTCTGATATGAGGATTGCTACTTCAGCTTCCTTTTGCTTCCCATTTGCATGGAATATATTTTTCCATCCTCTCACTTTCAGTCTATATGTGTCTTGACGACTGAAGTGGATTTCTTGTAGACAGCAGGTCTTGTTTTTGCATCCATTCAGCCAGTCTGTCTTTTGGTTGGAGCATTTAATCCATTTACATTTAAAGTAATTATAGATATATATGTTCCTACTGCCATTTTCACTCCTTGGAAGGAAAGTTATGACCAATGTAAACAGCATATTAAAAGGCAAAGACATTACTTTGCCAACAAAGGTCAGTCTAGTCAAGGCTATGGCTTTTCCAGTGGTCATGTATGAATGTGAGAGTTGGACCATAAAGAAAATTGAGTGCCAAAGAATTGATGCTTTTGAACTGTGGTGTTGCAGAAGACTCTTGAGAGTCCCTTGGACTGCAAGGAGATCCAATCAGTCCATCCTAAAGGAGATCGGTCCTGAGTGTTCATTGGAAGGACTGATGTTGAAGCTGAAACTCCAATACTTTGGCCACCTGATTCAAAGAACTGACTCATTTGCTGGGAAAGATAGGTGGGAGGAGAAGGGGACGACAGAGGATGAGATGGTTGGATGGCATCACCGAATCAATGGACGTGAGTTTGGGTAAACTCTGGGAGTTGGTGATGGACAGGGAGGGCTGGCATGCTGCAGACCGTGGTGTCACAAAAAGTCAGACACAACTGAGTGACTGAACTGAACTGAATTGCCATTTTCTTAATTGTTTGGGGTTGATTTTATAGATCTTTTTTCTTCTCTTGTATTTCTTAAGTCCCTTTAACATTTTTTATAAAGCTGGTTTGGTAGTACTGAATTCTCTTAACTTTTCCTTATCTGAAAAGCTTTTTATTTCTCCATCAGTTTTGAATGAGATCCTTGCTGGGTACTGTAATCTTGGTTGTAGATTTTTCCCTTTCAGTACTTTAAATATGTCCTGTCATTCCCCTTTGGCCTGCAGAGTTTCTGCTGAAAGATCAGCTGTTGAGCGTATGGGGTTTCCCTTGTATGATACTTTTTGCTTCTCCCTTGCTGCTTTTAAGATTCTTTCTTGTGTTTAGTCTTTGTTAGTTTGATTAGTATGTGTTTGGGCATGTTTCTCCTTGTGTTTATCCTGTATGCAACTCTTTGTGCCTCTTGGACTTGATTGACTATTTCCTTTTCCATGTTGGGGAAATTTTCAAGTATAATCTCTTCAAAAATTTTCTCATACCCTTTCTTTTTCTCTTCTTCTTCTGGAACTCCTATAATTTGAATGTTGTTGCATTTGATATGGTCCCGGAGATCTCTCTTTTCATTCTTTTTACTTTATCCTGCTCTTCAGAAGTTATTTCCACCGTTTTATCTTCCAGCTCACTGATTCGTTCTTCTTCTTCAGATATTCTGCTATTGATTCCTTCTAGAATATTTTTAATTTCAGTAATTGTCTTGTTTGTCTCTGTATGTTTATTCTTTAATTCTTCTAGATCTTTGTTAAATGATTCTTGCATTTTCTCCATTTTGTTTCCAAGGGTTTTCATCATCTTTACTTTCATTATTATGAATTCTTTTTCAGAGAGTTTGCCTATTTCCTCTTCATTTATTTGGATTTCTGTGTTTCCAGTTTGTCCTTCATTTGTGCAGTATTTCTCTGCCTTTTCAATATTTTTAAGTTATTGTGTCTGAGGTCTCCTTTCCCACGCTTCCAGGAAAGTTGAATTTTTTCTTTGATGAATGTTGAATTCTTTCTTCCTTTTGGTTTCTGCCTCCTAAGATTGGTCCAGTGGTTTGTGTGAGCGTTGTATAGGGTGAGATTTATGCTGAGTTTTTGTTTGTTTGTTTTTCCTCTGATGGGCAAGGCTGGGTGAGGAGGTGATCCTGTCTACTGATGATTGGGTTTGTGCTTTTGTTTTCTTTGTTGTTTAGATGAGACATCCTGCACAGGGTGCTACTGGTGGTTGCGCGATGCAGGGTCTTGTATTCAGGTGATTTCCTCTGTGTGAGTTCTCACTACTTGATACTCCGACTGAGTGACTTCACTTTCAGTTTTCACGTTCATGCATTGAATAAGGAAATGGCAACCCACTCCATTGTTCTTGCCTGGAGAATCCCAGGGACGGGGAAGCCTGATGGGCTGCCATCTATGGGGTCACCCAGAGTCGGACACGACTGAAGTGACTTAGCAGCAGCAGCAGCAGGATTAGTTGATCTCTGAGGAAGGTTCTCTTATCTCTCCTTGCTATTCTTCGGAAATCTGCATTCAGATGCTTGTATCTTTCCTTTTCTCCTTTGGTTTTCACTTCTCTTCTTTTCACAGCTATTTGTAAGGCCTCCCCAGACAGCCATTTTGCTTTTTTGCATTTCTTTTCCATGGGGGTGGTCTTGATCCCTGTCTCCTGTACAATGTCACGAACCTCCATCCATAGTTCATCAGGCACTCTGTCTAGCAGATCTAGTCCCTTATATCTATTTCTCACTTACACTGTATAATCACAAGGGGTTTGATTTAGGTCATACCTGAATGGTGTAGTGGTTTTCCCTACTTTTTTCAATTTAAGTCTGACTTTGGCAATAAGGAGTTCATAATCTGAGCCACAGTCAGCTCCCAGTCTTGTTTTGCTGACTGTATCGAGCTTCTCCATCTTTGGCTGCAAAGAATATAATCAATCTAATTTCAGTGTTGACCATCTGGTGATGTCCATGTGTAGAGTCTTCTCTTCTGTTGTTGAAAGAGGGTCTTTGCTATGACCAGTGTGTTCTCTTGGCAAAACTCTATTAGCCTTTGCCCTGCTTCATTCCGTATTCCAAGGCCAAATGTGCCTGTTACCCCAGGTGTTTCTTGACTTCCTACTTTTGCATTCCAGTCCCCTGTAATGAAAAGGACATCTTTTTTGGGTGTTAAGTCTAAAAGGTCCTGTAGGTCTTCATAGAACCATTCAACTTCAGCTTCTTCAGAGTTACTGGTGGGGGCATAGGCTTGGATTACCGTGATATTGAATGGTTTGCCTTGGAAATGAACAGAGATCATTCTGTCATTTTTGAGATTGTATCTAAGTACTGCATTTCAGATTCTTTTGTTGACCATGATGGCTACTCCATTTCCTCTAAGGGATTCCTGTCCACAGTAGTAGATATAATGGTCATCTGAGTTAAATTCACCCATTCCAGTCCATTTCAGTTTGCTGATTCCTGGAATGTCAATGTTCACTCTTGCCATCTCCTGTTTGACCACTTCCAATATGCCTTGATTTATGGACCTAACATTCCAGGTTCCTATGCAATATTGCTCTTTACAGCATTGGATCTTGCTTCTATCACCAGTCACATCCACAACTGGGTATTGTTTTTGCTTTGGCTCCATCCCTTCATTGTTTCTGGAGTTATTTCTCCACTGATCTCCAGTAGCATATTGGGCACTTACTGACCTGGGGAGTTTCTCTTTCAGTATCCTATCATTCTGCCTTTTCATACTGTTCATGGGGTTCTCAAAGCAAGTATACTGAAGTGGTTTGCCATTCCCTTCTCCAGTGAACCACATTCTGTCAGACCTCTCCACCATGACCCGTCCATCTTGGGTGGCCCCACATGTCATGGCTTACTTTCATTGAGTTAAACAAGGCTGTGGTCCATGTGATCAGATTGGCTAGTTTTCTGTGATTATGGTTTCAGTTTGTCTGCCCTCTGATGCCCTCTCACAACACCTACATCTTGGGTTTCTCTTATCTTGGACGTGGGGTATTTCTTCACGGCTGCTCCAGCAAAGTGCAGCCGCTGCTCCTTACCTTGGACGAGTCGCCCCTCCTGACCTTGAACGTGGGGTTGCTCCTCTTGCCCACCACCCCTGACCTCAGAGGTGGGGTAGCTCCTCTCGTCTGCTGCCCCTGACCTTGGACATGGGGTAGCTCCTATCAGCCGCCGTCCCTGACCTCGGACGTGGGTAGCTCGTCTCAGCTGCCACCCCTGACCTCAGACATGGGGAAGCTCTCTCGGCCACACCTGTGCCATCACAGCCTGGTGCTCTCTGAATGCAGAGTTCTAAAGAATAGCAAGGAGAGATAAGAAAGCCTTCCTCAGAGATCAATGCAAAGAAATAGAGGAAAACAACAGAATGGGGAAGACTAGAGATCTCTTCAAGAAAATTAGAGATACCAAGGGAACATTTCATGCAAAGATGGGCTCAGTAAAGGACAGAAATGGTATGAACCTAGAGAAGCAGAAGATATTAAGAAGAGGTGGCAAGAATACACACAGAACTGTACAAAAAAGATCTTCACAACCCAGATAATCACAATGGTGTGATCACTCACCTAGAGCCAGACATCCTGGAATGTGAAGTCAAGTGGGCCTTAGAAAGCATCACTAGAACAAAGCTAGTGGAGGTGATGGAATTCCAGTGGAGCTATTTTGAATCCTAAAAGATGATGCTGTGAAAGTGCTGCACTCAATATGCCAGCAAATTTGGAAAACTCAGCAGTGGCCATAGGACTGGAAAAGGTCAGTTTTCATTCCAATCCCAAAGAAAGGCAATGCCAAAGAATGCTCAAACTACCGCACAATTACACTCATCTCACACGCTAGTAAAGTAATGCTCAAAATTCTCCAAGCCAGGCTTCAGCAATACATGAACCGTGAACTCCCTGATGTTCAAGCTGGTTTTAGAAAAGGCAGAGGAACCAGAGATCAAATTGCCAACATCCGCTGGATCATGGAAAAAGCAAGAGAGTTCCAGAAAAGCATCTATTCCTGCTTTATTGACTATGCCAAAGCCTTTGACTGTGTGGATCACAATAAACTGTGGAAAATTCTGAGCGAGATGGGAATACCAGACCACCTGACCTGCCTCTTGAGAAACCTATATGCAGGTCAGGAAGCAACAGTTAGAACTGGACATGGAACAACAGACTGGTTCCAAATAGGAAAAGGAGGACGTCAAGGCTGTATATTGTCCCCCTGCTTATTTAACTTCTATGCAGAGTACATCATGAGAAACGCTGGGCTGGAAGAAGCACAGGCTGGAATCAAGATTGCGGGAGAAATATCAATCACCTCAGGTATGCAGATGACACCACCCTTATGGCAGAAAGTGAAGAGGAACTCAAAAGCCTCTTGATGAAAGTGAAAGTGGAGAGTGAAAAAGTTGGCTTGAAGCTCAACATTCAGAAAACAAAGATCATGGCATCTAGTCCCATCACTTCATGGAAATAGATGGGAAAACAGTGGAAACAGTGTCAGATTTTATTTTGGGTGGCTCCAAAATCACTGCAGATGGTGGTTGCAGCCATGAAATTAAAAGACTCTTACTGCTTGGAAGGAAAGTTATGACCAACCTAGATAGCATATTCAAAAGCAGAGACATTACTTTGCCAACAAAGGTCCGTCTAGTCAAGGCTATGGTTTTTCCAGTGGTCATGTATGGATGTGAGAGTTGGACTGTGAAGAAAGCTGAGTGCCAAAGAATTGATGCTTTTGAACTGTGGTGTTGGAGAAGACTCTCGAGAGTCCCTTGGACTGCAAGGAGATCCAACCAATCCATCCTAAAGGAGACCAGTCCTGGCTGTTCATTGGAAGGACTGATGCTAAAGCTGAAACTCCAATATTTGGCCACCTGATGCGAAGAGTTGACTCATTGGAAAAGACCCTGATGCTGAGCGGGATTGGGGGCAGGAGGAGAAGTGGATGACAGAGGATGAGATGGTTGGATGGCATCACCAACTCGATGGACATGAGTTCAGGTAAACTCCAGGAATTGGTGATGGACAGGGAGGCCTGACGTACTGCAATTCATGGGGTCGCAAAGAGTTGGACACGACTGAATGACTGAACTGAACTGAACTGGGTGAGTTAGTCTAGGGTCTTGGGGTCAGTACTCCTACTCCAAAGGCTCAGGGTTGATTTCTGGTCAGGAGTGAAGATTTCACAAGTGTTTTGTTATGGCATTAAGATTAAAACAAATATCCAAAACTGAGACTCCAAAGATGAACCCAAGACAAGTGGCAGTTACAAAATCAGGCAAATAACAGTTAAAATAATGGAATATAAACATATACATATACACCTATTAGCAAAGTCAAAATAGTCCAACAGAAGTATAGTAGGTTGACCCTGTGAACAAGGGAAATCAAAAATTATATTTACCAGTTAAAAATGAAACTAACAAGCACAAACTGGAAAACGAATCTAAAGCAAGGTGCCAAATGGGGAATAAAGCAATGAAAACAAAACTAAGAAATACGTTGAGAGGAAAGGAAAGAAAGAAGAGATATGGAAAGTTAAACAGAGGTATATGGAGAAGATTTATATACATTAAAGATTAACTGCAAGGGGAAAAGAACAGTAGGAAAGGCAAACAAAGGAATAAATGTATAAAAAATATAATAGGTTTTTAAAAATTAAAGTTATAAAAAAGAAAATTAAAAAATGGAAGAAGAAAGAAAAAAAGGAAAACTCCACAGAACTGCAAAAGCCCAACACAGAGGCAGACTTTTATAACAACAATAGAAAGTGTGACTGGATATACACCAATACACATACACCCATACTCAAAATCAAAACAGTCCAGCAAAAATAAAGTACAAGAGATTGACCTGGTGAACAAAGGAAACCAAAAATTATATCTAGCAGAACAAAGCTAACTAAAGCACAACCTGGAAAACAAAACTAAAGCAAGGTGCCAACTGGAGAACAAAGCAACGAAAATAAAACTAACAAATATGCTTAGAGGAAAGGAGAGAAAGAAAAGAAAGAAAGACTAGACATGCAAAGTTAAACAGAGGTAGAGAGAGAAAATTTATATACATTAAAGATTAACTGCAAGGGGAAAAGAACAGTAGGAAAAGAAACAAAGGAATAAATATAGAAAAAAATAATAATAGGTTTTAAAAATTACAAAAAGAGAAAAAAAAAAAAAAAGAGGAAAAGTCCACATAACTGCAAAAGCCCAACATAGAGGCAGATGTTTATGACAATAAAAAATGTGACTGAGGGGAAAAGAAGCTCAAAGGCTTAATTGGATTTCTTTTAAAAAAAAAATAAATTTATGTATTTTAATTGGAGGTTAATTACTTTACATTATTATATTGGTTTTGCCTTACATCAACATGTATCCGCCACGGGTGTACTGCTATTGCTACTGCTAAGTCATTTCAGTCATGTCCAACTCTGTGCGACCCCAGAGACAGCAGCCCACCAGGCTCCCCCATCCTTGGGATTCTCCAGGCAAGAACACTGGAGTGGGTTGCCATTGCCTTCTCCAGTGCATGAATGTGAAAAGTGAAAGTGAAGTCGCTCAGTAGTGTCCCACTCCTAGCGATCCCATGGACTACAGCCAACCAGGCTCCTCTGTCCATGGGATTTGCCAGGCAAGAGTATGGAGTACACGTGTTCCCAATCCCGAATCCCCCTCCCACCTCCCTCCCCATACCATCCCTCTGGGTCATCCCAGTGCACTAGCCCCAAGCATCCAGTATCATGCATCGAACCTGGACTGGTGATTAGTTTCATATGTGATATTATACATGGTTCAATGCCATTCTCTCAAATCATCCCACCCTCTCCCTCTCCCACAGAGTCCAAAAGACTGTTCTATACATCTGTGTCTCTTTTGCTGTCTCACATACAGGGTTATCATTACCATCTTTCTAAATTCCATATATATGCATTAGTATACTGTATTGGTGTTTTTCTTTCTGGCTTACTTCACTCTGTATAATAGGTTCCAGTTTCATCCACCTCATTAGAACTGATTCAAATGTATTCTTTTTAATGGCTGAGTAATACTCCATTGTGTATATGTACCACAGGTTTCTTATCCGTTTATCTGCTGATGGACATCTAGGTTGCTTCCATGTCCTGGCTATTATAAACAGTGCTGCGATGAACATTGGGGTACACGTGTCTCTTTCAATTCTGGTTTCCTCCATGTCTATGCCCAGAAGTGGGATTGCTGGGTCATAAGGCAGTTCTATTTCCAGCTTTTTAAGGAATCGCCACACTGTTCTCCATAGTGGCTGTACTAGTTTGCATTCCCACCAACAGCGTAAGAGAGTTCCCTTTTCTCCACACCCTCTCCAGCATTTATTGCTTGTAGACTTTTGGATCGTTGGATTTCTTAGTGCCAATAAAATCGACAACTACCACAGAGGGAGGCAAAGGGGGAAAAAATCCAAAAGAATCTACAGAACAAGTCAAAAATAAGAGTAATAAATGTTTTTCCTGAGTCACTGCTATCAGAGTCCTCCCCCTCGCTGGGAGTCACAGTCCACCTCACCTCCCTAGGATGCCCTCCAACACTGTGCTGGTCTCTGGACCTGCTATGGGGGCAGCTCAGATTCTAGTCTGGTCCTACTCCTGTGTGTTCTTGCCTCCAATGTCCACAGCTATCAGACTTAGTGCGTTTTCTTTTGTGGGAGCTCTCAATGGCCTTTTACATATTCCATAGACACAGAGTCTGCTTAGTTGATCGTGTGGATTTAATCTGCAGCTTGTACAGCTGGTGGGAAGGTTTTGGGTCTTCTTCCCTAGCCACACTGCCCCTGGGTTTCAGTTGTGGTTCTATTTCCCCCTACATGTGGGTCATCCACTCTGCTTTGCTCCTGAGGCTGCCCTGGAGGGCTTGGATTTGCCCCTGTGGGGGCCAGGTGTGGAGGTGGTGCAGCTGCTTGGGTCCCAGGGGTTCTGGCAGCACCAGGTACTCCAGGGAGTTGGCAGCTACAGCAGCAGGAAATAGAGTGTTCTAGAAGGGTATGGCAACCAGTATTGGCCAATACGCTCCAGTATTCTTGCCTGGAGAACCCATTCTCTGAGAGAAAAGCCTGGCAGACCACAGTCTACAGGGTGACAAAGAGTCGGACATGGCAGAATTGACCTTGCGTGCATAGATGCAATACTTTTTTTTTTTTGCCTGTGGCAGCTCTGCCCTAGTGAGAGTTGAGCGTGAAGGTGGTGCAGCTGCCTGGCTTGCGGGGACCCTGGCAGCTCAAAGTGTGCAAGGACAGACTGCCTCCACCACAGGAGTTATGGCCCTATCAGAGTCTTTTTTCGAGCCTCTTGTAGCTGGTGATCAGAAGGCCTCTTTGGCCAGTCTTTCTCTGTAGTTCTGCCGGTTCAGGCACTTAGAGGGCTCCCTTGCCTGGGGTCCTTCTCCATTGTTTGGCGCATCAGGCACACAGAGGGGCTCCCTGGCTGGGGTCCTACTCTGTAGTTCAGTGCGTCAGGTGTTTGATGCCCCACCCTCTGTATCGTTCAGCTGCCTATGCTGGCGTGTGGAGAGAGAGGCTATGGTGATGGCTCCACCCCCTACACGTGACTCAGCAGTATCGCCTGGCTTCCATGGCTGCCTGGCTTTCCTCCACTGGCATTTCCCACCACAGTCTCCTCCCTCACATCCCCTAAATCCGACTCTCTGCAGTCAACAGCAGCCCTCACCCTGGGATTGAATTAATTTTTTAAAAGAGCATCTAAACCAAACCACCCCTTTATTTTGGGAAGGAGGAAACTGGAAGGTCAAATGACTTTCTCAAGATGATGAGCTAGTATTCAAGTTCATCACCAGCTTGCCTCTTCCAAACTCCAGGCCATGGCCTTCCCCTTCTGGGGGTTAAGTAAAGCCAGTTCTTCTCGCTCTTGGCACTTCCTCTGAGGACAGTTGGAGACAACGCTTATCAGTGGAGCCCTGGCACTGCGGCCACCACATTCCGCCCTCTGATGACAAGGACCTGGAGGGGTGCAGCGGGAAGTGGGGCTGGGGGAGGGGTGCCTGGGAGGAGACTCTCTGGGGAGTGAGCTAAGATGTGGGTGGTGCCCACCAGAGGAGGTTCAATGCAGCAAAGAGCTGTTTCCTCCTAGGAGATGCAAGTGCTAAACACAAAAGAGTGAAGAGTATGTCCTTCCATTTCTGTTGTTTACTTTTATTATTTAGTCACTAAGTCATGTCCAATTCTTTGCAACGCCATGGACTGTAGCCTGCCAGGCTCCTCTGTCCATGCGATTTCCCAGGCAAGAATACCATAGTGAGTTGCCATTTCCTTCTCCAGGGGATCTTCTCGACCCAGGGATTGAACTCCAGTCTCCTGCATTGCAGTCAGATTCTTTACCACCTAAGCCTCCCAGGAAGCCTATTTCATTTATACAGATCTCAAAAACAGGTGAAACTAATCAAAGGTGATCAAAATCAGGAAAGCAGGGGCCTTAGGGCTGATAGGGGGCTGCTCCCTGGAAAGAAGTAGGAAGAAACTTGCTGGGACCTGGGAAATATTCTCTATCCTGATCTGGGAGGTGGTTACTTGGGTCGATGTGAAGGTTGAGCCATTTTAAAAGGGAGTTAGGACAACAGGTCAGTCCTAAATATTCATTGGAAGGACTGATGTTGAAGCTGAAACACCAATACTTTGGCCACCTGATTCGAAGAACTGACTCATTTGAAAAGACCTGATGCTAGGAAAGATTGAAGGCTGGAGGAGAAGGGGACGACAGAAGATGAGATGGTTGGATGGCATCACTGACTCAATGGACATGAATTTGAGTAAACCCCAGGAGTTGGTGATGGACAGGGAGGCCTGGCATGCTGCAGTCCATGGGGTCGCAAAGAGTCAGACACAACTGAATGACTGAACTGAACTGAACTGGGACAACAAGGCACATCCTTGCACCCACTGGTGGATTTCCTAGTATCAAGAACTTTCTGAGCACTCCCAGGATAAGGGAGAAGCATACACTGGGAATTTGAGATTGACATCTACACACTCCTGTATATAAAATAGAGAAAGGACCTACCATATAGCACAGGGAACATGACTTAATACCCTGTGATGACCTATATGAGAAAACAATCTAAAAAAGAGTGGATACACATATATGTATAACGAATTCACTTTCCTGTACAGCAGAAGGTATCACAACACCGAAAATCAATGATATTCCATTAACTTTTTAAAAAACCTTAAATAAGCAAATGAATACATAAATGAATGGGATTCAGGCATCAGTAGAGCACTAACAGCTTCCAGGGACCCTGAAAGCTGGGACACCCTCATGACATCTGCCCAGGTGAGGGTTACCACGTGGCCTCCTGGGGACTGTGGTTCGGCCCCTGCCCCTCTCTGATCTCTCACACACCATGCCTCCAAATGATGCCTCCATACCCCTTCTCTATTCCTTGTCAGGCTTGTCCCCAAACCTTCCCTAGATCCACGACCTGCCCCAGGCCTCCTCTCAGTGTTCCAGAATTCCCCTTGCTCTGTGGCCCTCTCTTTGGCCAGGAGAGGGACGGTGGTTCCCAGCTTCAGACCCTCACCCAGGCAGCAGCCCCTCTCCTCTCTATGTCCTGGACTCCTAAGCCCCAGGTTGGACCTGAAGTCCCTATGCCCTCTGAGATGAGGCCACTTAGGCCTGGCCTGACACTTCCTCATGTGGACCCTCAGGGCTGCCCTGATAGGAATCCATAAATCCAGTCTTAGATCTACATGAGGAAAGTCTCTGTGTAGACACACTTACTCAAACTTAACCTTACATACTGCTCACACATCCCAAATTCTGCTGGTCAAATGTCCTTGTCCCATAAAAGTAAGCCATAAAGCCTATTGCTCAATTTGGTGACATAAGTAAACACAGGTTCAAAGAATTCAGCCCAAGATTGCATTGTTTGAGCACACAATGATCAAGGATTTATGTGTTGAAGCTATAGTGGAAAGGCTGGTGAAGAACAAATATGGTGGCAGGAATTAGAATCTGAGAAGGAGCACTCACACAGTGACATCAGTCTCTCCAGGCAGCCACCTCCAGGACCTGTGTAAGAAAGGCCCCCTATCAGAGCACCTCTCAGGAGGCGTGCCTTTGTGCCACCGGCTCTGTCGGTCCTCACTCCAGTCTCATGAGAGTGACTTCAATTCCCATTCACCAGATCGCAAAACTGAAGTCACACAGCTAGGGAGTGGCTGAGTGGGGATATCAGAGAACTATCAGTATTTGAGGAACTACTGTTACAGTGGAGATAGATGGAATCCATGGTCCTGCCTTCATGGAATCTATTAACTGCAAGGGAGACTGGAAACCAGCAATTCCTATGCAGTGTTGGTCAGGCCAGGTACCTAGAGCTCAGGGAAGGCTTCCTGGAGGAAGTCACATTTGAACCAGGATAAGTCAAGTGAGTGTGTTATGGGAGCCCTGGCCCAGGATCCATCTCAGCTCTTCTTAATGCCAGTAGGCCTTCTCCACCTGGCCTCCCAGACAGCATTTCCCCAGCCACTTCAGTCATTTGTGTCATTTGCCACAGCCCTCTGAGGAAATGATAATATTCACAGGAGATGAGTCACAGCCGAGGGCTTTGGGGGTTCAGCACCTCCATACACACCTCTGACAGCTGGGCACCCCATTGGGCGGCTCTGCCCCGACAGGCTGGCACAAGGCTCACCGCAAGGCCAGCCGCATTTCACTGGGAAAGCAGTTATGATTTCACACCACTTTCATATGTGTTTCCACATTTGAGTCTTACAACAAGGGCAGGCATTATTAGCCCATTACTGGTGGCGGAAAATGAGCTGTGAAATGACTCAGTGGGGCACACAGTGAGTCAGCAGCCAGGCCAGGTGAGCCGGTCAGTGACATGGCATCAAAGGCTCAGAACAAGCTGACTGCACACTGCCAGATTTTTTTTTTTTTTTTGAATTGATTTACAATGTTGCGTTAGTTTCTGCTGGACTATCCAGAGAAAATCATAATTGGAAAAGATACATGCACTCCAACATTCATTGCAGCACTATTTATATATAGTCAAGACATGAAGGCAACCTAAATGTGCATCAAGAGATGAACAGATAAAAAAGATATGGTACATAGATACAATGGAATACTACTCAGCCATAAAAAAAGAACCAAAATGACATTTTCAGCAATATGGATAGACCTAGAGATCATTACCAATTTTTTTTTTAATGGAAACTGATGATGTAGAGGTACACCCCTTCCTGGGGGGAACCTTTTTCAAGTTCTCTTAAGTGCCTCTAGATTGTTCCTATCTTCATATCTCAGTGATCTTTCACTAAAATCAAGGTGTTGGCCAACCCTGCTGCTAGGATTCTGAGAAAGCCTGAAGAATCTTCTCAACAGGGAAATAATCACTTTTCCTCGACACAGAGAAAACGTAGAAATGGAGCAGACACCGCGTCAGAAGACACAGTGACAGCACCTAGAAACGTCTGACTCCAGGCAAAGGAAGCAATTGGAGATTCAGGATACACACCAGACCCTTCCACAGCTGCATCAACAATCGCCATGGGGAAAAAGTCAAGACAGCGCAGGAGGCTCTGGCCGCCGATCCAGGTACCTCAATCAGCCAAGCTCTGGAAGGAAGCCACTTCCAATGTTCGTGTTAAAACAATGCTGCAGTCTCTCTTTGTTTCCACTGAGGGTTCCACTGAATAGCAGCTGTCAACAACTCAGGAAGACGGTGGTTGGTTCCAAGTCTTTCTTCTTTGCAAGTGTTCTTTTCTAAACATTATATTATTGCTCTTTTCAGCAAGGGCAAAAATAAAGGCATGCAGGATGACTCCAGAGAGGCAAAATATTTCCGCCTGTGTTGGAGCCTTTGTTTCGTCGCTCCATGTGAGGGGGTCAAAGGTCCTGGTATTAAGAAGACAGAGTTCTTCCATGTCTTGTTGAAGGGGAGGATTATTGGCGGCACACTCTACTGTCTTCTAGAAGCCCCCTTTTGTCTTTACAAAAAAAGTTTGGGTAGAATAAACAGTGTCAATTTATCCAGGGCTTGGAAGGAGGGGCAAAGGGAGTTAGCATTTCACGGGGACAGACTTTCGGTTAGGGAAGATGATGAAGTTCTGCGGATGGGTGGTGGCGAGTACAATGTGAATGTACCTCGTGCTGCTGAGCTGTATGCTTTAAAATGGTTCAAAGAGTCGGTTTAGGCTCAGTGTATTTTACGACAATAAAAATCAGGCCCAAAAAAAGTGTCAAGGAAATAAAAAAAGGTCACCATGCTACAAAGAATCTAAAATATTTTACAGGTTTATTCTGCCATTGTGTTTAATATTTAAGCAGAGCCCATTCAGTTTTACTTGATTCCTAACCCTGCATTCAGAGCCTGGTTTGCTGAGCACTCTCAGGAATAGCAAACATCCACTCTGGGCCAGACCCATGTCTGAGCCATCACCCTTGGGGGAGTCGCTCTGTTCCCATGCCTTTCTCCTGCAAAGCCCGAGGAACTTGAAAAGTTCGAATGACCTGACCTATGAGATCCCAGTGAAAAGTCAAGAACAAGTTCTTAGAACTCTTGGCTCAGCCAGCCGAGGCTCCTGGCGTTGTCAGTCAGTGCTCCAGGCAAATGTTTCCTAGAGGAAAACAGCAGCCAAGTTCAGCATCTTGAGTCGGTTCCACAGTTGGCTGACAGGCTGGACCATGGCTCATGGGCTCAGTTGTGGGCACACATCCCTCACCTGGTGTCCAGAAAGAGTGCCCTACAGGACGTACCAGTGGGGTATGTTGGAATAGATGATGAAACAAGAAGCCCAAATGTTGCTGGAGGGACCCTGCTTTCTAGTTCTGAAAGCTTTTCCATCTTTCTTCCATTAAAATTTTCAAACAGTTACTTCAAAGTTATTTTTCTGTGGGATGACGTATATTATCTTTCTAATGCTTTGCCCAGAGGCAAACTCCAAAAGAACAACTACAGCTTATGGATCACCTACCATAAGTATGTGCCAGGCACCATACTATAGATCTCTCATAATCTCCCCATCAGCTCTGCAAAAATTCTTAGCTCCATTGGAGGGATAAGGGAACTGAGGCTCAGAGACATTAAGTAACTTTCCCCAGGTCACATAGCTAGTGAGTGGCAGAACCAAAATCCAACAAACTCAGGTCTCCCTCATCTCCAAAATCACACTACCTCCCAAAAGAGGGGTGAAACACTAAGGATTCACACTCAGGCCAGATTCATTTATGATGCTAAATATTTGGATATTTGAAAAACTCAGGGGAGCTGTTTGAAATATTTTGTTCTTAGAAACAGAGGCCATCCCAGACTCTAAATACTTCACGCTCCTTGTGGAGTGACTGGCACCTAGTAGATCCTCAGGAAGGGCAATTGGTCATAAACCTCAAAATCCAGTGCTGTTTATGCCAGTTGCCTGAATGTGCCCTCATCCTGCAATTCTGTGAGCAGGATGATAACAAGCCACATGAAAGAAATCAGCACATCCTTGGGAAGACAGCTTGACAGAACATGGCAACACCAAGGCATCAGGTTTCTCCTACAGTTACAGCCTCCATTCGGTACTAATAACACTGTCTGTGCTCAGGCAAAGTGCTGGTCCAGCCTCGCTGGTGGTATCTATGCTCATAATACACCCTACAGAAGACTTAGCTGATTACCTATCCATTAAGCTCTGGCTGTCCCTTCCATGGAAGAACCAAGATAAGTGGAAGAAGCTTTGCTTGGGCTGAAAGAGAAAAGATCAGCACAGAATTTACACACTTCTGCTACCCAGAGACAGAAGAACAGCCCTCCCAGAGCGCGCACGCGCGCACGTGCATGCGTGTGTGTGTGTGTGTGTGTGTGTGTGTGTGTGTGTGTGTGTGTGTGTGTGTGTTGGGGAATGAAAAGCAAAGCCCAGAATGTTGATCCCTTAATCAAAGACCCTTGTCTACACCAAGAGGAGGATATGGCTCAAGGATTTTGGAGCCCTTCTGTTGCATCCAGGTAGGTGATACCCTTCTCAGCTTGCAGGTATCAGTCCAGCCTTGATGATCATTGAGTTATAATCCTTCCCAAATCACAAGCAGGAGCCAGTGAGCATAATCAGGCAGGCCAAAGAAATGACCTTGAAAGACATGAGAGGGTTTGAAAGACATTCTAGTTCAGAGGCTCTCTAACTCTGTCACACATCAGAATCCCCTGGAGGGCTTGTGAAAACAGACTGTGTGCCCCCCATCCCCACCCCTCCCACCCCCCAGCAGGTCCTGAGAATGCATATCTCTGACAAGTTCCAGGTGATGCTGATGCTACCGGTCCAGGGCCACAGTTTGAGAACCGATTTTCTAATTATTTCAAGAAAATGACTTAAGGGCATGAGAACATTGCTCTGAATAACAAGGATATTATTATCAAATACCTCCCAAGTGCCAGACAAGTCACTGCCTTTGATATTTACAACACTCCTGCCAAGAAGGAATTAGTATTCCTGCTATTCAGACTAGGATATGCTGGGACTTGGGAGTTCAGGGACATGCCTACCCCTGCACAGCTTATAACTAGCAGAGCCAAGATTTTAACTGAGGTCAAGAAGACTGGAGGCTCTCTTGCCTTCCACCCTCTTTCTTATCTCCTCTGGTGACTCTAGGCAGGCAGGGGAGTTGGGGAGAGTGCAGGAGGAGGATGCCTGCAGAGAAGGAGCATCAGACAAGATGACACATACTGACAAATCCAAGTGCCACGGATACGAGGGAGTGAGGTCACTGGTGTTCCAGGTCCCCAAGCACTAAAGAAGCTATGGACTTTGAGCTGGCCTGGCAGAGAATCAGGTGACAGGTGGACTCTTGAGCCACACCTGTCCTCAAAGAGACAGGCAGGGCTGTCCATATGAATCACAGTAGAGCCAAAGGTCCTTGAGTCTGTGATGGACAGGAACACACTTCAGAGGTGTGGAGAATGTGTTGCCCATGGGCTTTGGCCAGCTCAAAGATGGAGAAGCAGGAAAAGCAACTATCTTTTACTCAGCTCCTACTGTGAGCCAGACTACGACTTCATTCAGCTGTCCATTTGAGGAGTAAGGGATCTGAGGCTCAGAGAGATTAAGGAATTTACCTGAAGCTGCACAGCAAGCAAACAACTGAGATATGAGGCTTAAAACTCAGGTTTCCTAGAACACGACACCTGCACTTCCCCTCTGACTGACCCTACAGAGCTCCTGCCTAATCCATGTGATTTGGAGGTAAGTGTGGCCAGGCCGCAGGAGAGGGTCTCCTCTTCTGCTCTCACTTCCCAGGCTGGGGCAGGAGGAGGGACTGACTTCCAGCTAGAGAAAGGGTCTTTCTCTCTCACCTGTGCCACAGGGTAACCTGAGCTAAAAACTTGGCCGCATCGAACTTGTATTGGGAAAGAGTCCCTCAGAGTCACAGAGCAATGAGTCAGGTAGGGCAACATTGCTAAGTGACACCCACTCCACAACCCACCAGGACCATGCCTCTGGGGTTGTCAGGACCCTGCCGGCCACCTGGGAAAACAGCCACCAGGCACCCCTGGGCTCCAGGTTGGCCTCTGCTCCAGTGTCTCAGCCACATTTTCTCATAGCAGGGTCCCAAAACTGCACCCCAGAATTTCAGCTTTGTAAGGCGCTTAACCAGAGAAGCCCTTGAAGCTAACCTGGGCTTGGCCTGAAGAGCCCCACCAGTTCCTAGAGGAAAAATCTAGTCGGGCGAGAGAATTCCAAATATTTTTCTGCTTCAGGGTGCAAAGAGAGCCTCCTTACCTTCTGAAACACCCACGACACAAGACATTGTTGTGTTTCCCAAAAATGACCTTCTGGTCTGAGCTTCTGCCAGACTAAACACCCAGTCAACATCAGGTAGATGGTGGAAGCTCTGGAGTTCACTGGGGCCTCTATCTCCCACCGTCCAGTGTTGTGTCTTACCATGTTTAATAACAAGAGGCCGGGTACGCAATGCAAATACAGTCTCAGGCAGCATATGGCTTGCAAAACACTATTTACAACAATTTGAAGGCACCAACTTTCTGCTCTTCCACTGGCCATGGGGGTCTGCCTTTCCCTTGACCTCAATCTGTCTGCCAAGGCTCTCTCAAATGCTAATGGGTGGGAAGCATGTGAGTCCTGGGGAGCCTGAGTTCCAGTATCGGGTGCAAAATGGAGTCCAGCAATTGTCCAAAGTGAAATATTGAGTTGAAATGAACCTACCGTTTTTGTGAGAAGATGTTTTTGGCTGAGATAGCTTGAAAAGAAAATCCAATCAAAACATCAGTGAAACCGGAGAAACTGGGGTCTCCTCGAGAATCATTGTACTAAAGTACAACTTAAATAGAGTCTGAACCTGCTGTTAGATGCACCCAATGTCAGCAAGGACAAAGCTCAGTTTACAGAGCAGACAGATGAACAGCAGAAGGTATCACAGTCACGTGTTTTCATTGTAAGCGACTTGTAAGAGACTTCTTGTTACTGTTCCATTGCTAAGTCATGTCTGACTCTTGGTGACCCACCCCTGGATGGTAGCATGCCAGGCTTCCCTGTCCTTCACTGTCTCCCAGAGTTTGCTCAAACTCAGGTCCATTGAGTCAGTGATGCCATCAAACCATCTCATCCTCTGTCGTCCCCTTCTCCTCCTGCCCCCAATCCTTCCCAGGATCAGGGTCTTTCCCAATGAGTCAGGTCTATGCAGTAGGTGGACAAGAGACAGCACAGATCCCAAGTAACTGAAGGGAGTCTTTTCAAATTGTAAGACTTTGCCAAGGTGATCAGAGAGGACTCAAGTCAGCCCTCATCCTACAAGGCTAGACATGGAATTCTAGCACCCTTGGTTATGTAAACACAGCCCCAAAATATTGTGTGGGCCTTACAATGGACTCATCCGTTCATGTTGCATTTTCTTTTTTTAAATAAATATTTATTTGGCTGCACTGGGTCTTAGGCACACAGGATCTTTAATCTTCATAGTAGCATGTGAAATCTTTAGTTGCAGCATGTGGGATCTAGTTCCCTGACTAAGGATTGAACCTGGGCCCCCCTGCATTGGGAGCATGGAGTCTTTGCCACTGGACCACCAGGGAAGCCCCTCATGCAGTCGCTCTATTTTTCACCTTTTGCTTATATGCTCATTCTAAGCAGGAAATTCTGTCTCCATCTGTCAGACTCTCATAAGGAAGTTTTTGTTTTTTCTTTTACTTAGTTTGGGTTTCTGCCAGACATCAACATGAATCAGCCACAGGTATACATATGTCCCTTCCCTCTTGAACCTCTTTCCCACCTCCCAGCCCAGCCCACCCCACCCCCTCCCAGGACAGAAATGAACTGTTCCTGGTTCATGGCCCATGAACGTACCCTGGATGGAAGACACCTGTCCAGAGCCCACCCTGAAAGTGGGCTGAGCAGAGCTGGGATGGGGCAGTGAGCAGGAGGTAGGAAGAGTCACTCTCAAGTGGGAAAGCATCACTAGGTCTTGCTCCATATGAATGACTGATGCTGCCAGGAAACTCAGGGACTCTGCTCTGAACCCTGTGACCTAGATGGCTCCTCACTCATAAATACAAAAAAAAAAAAAAAGGCAATTTTATTAACACTCACATAGACACTGCAGTCACTTAGGATCTGTGCTCTTTGTTGCCAAAGCCTCATTCATAACCCTAAACATCTTTTCTGTAACTAACATGGCTCAGGCCCCAGGAAACTGCTTCTCCATCACATCTCTGCATCTCTGCCCATGGTCTCTGGGAAAAAGAGAGAAACTCATTGCTTCCAAATGCCATGAAGGCCTTTGAGTTTTACCGTGGCTGCTGATCAGAGACAGGACAGGATTTCAGAGTGCAGAGAGGGTTTGAGCAGCAGATGCAGGCAGGTGAGAGCAAAGACAAATTAACATGTCAACTGCTTCCCCTCGGCCAGTGTGACTGAACAGATTCTTGCATCAGAAATTATCATTTCCCAGTAGACGCACTCATCAGTTTCCAGAGATTCTCTTCCTGTTCCAATTCCTGTTCCCGGAGACACTCAAAAGTTAACATGGTATTCGCAACAATCACACATGGCAGCTGGGGAACCTGGCGCAAAATCTCATAATTCCCATCATCTTAAAATTGGAGCCTTTGTAGGTCTAACTATAACATGTCTGATGCAGAATATGGATCCTTTATATTAGCAACTAGATGAGAGCTGAATACTAGCAATCAGCAGTATAGTTTACAATGATTTGATAAAATTTAATTTTCAGAAAATAACATTTAAGACATTTTATTTAAGAAAATTGAACATTTTTTATATTTGCTACTTACAATTTGAAGCGCAGCCAAAAGGAGCTACACGACATCCAAGGAGCAGCAGCTGCTTGGGTACAGGAGGGCAGAGAGGAGCTACTCCACGTTCAAGATCAGAAGGGGCCACTTGTCCAAGGAAAGGAGCAGCAGCTGCACTTTGCTGGAGCAGCCGTGAAGAGATACCCCACGTCCAAGATAGGAGAAACCCAAGTAAGACGGTAGGTGTTGCAAGAGGGCATCAGAGGGCAGACAAACTGAAACCATAATCACAGAAAACTAGCCAATCTGATCACATGGACCACAGCCTTGTCTAACTCAATGAAACTAAGCCATGCCCTGTGGGGCCACCCAAGACAGGTGGGTCATGGTGGAGAGGTCTGACAGAGTGGTCCACTGGAGAAGGGAATGGCAAACCACTTCAGTATTCTTGCCTTGAGAACCCCATGAACAGTATGAAAAGGCAAAATGATAGGATACTGAAAGAGGAACTCCCCAGGTCGGTAAGTGCCCAGTATGGTACTGGAGATCAGTGGAGAAATAACTCCAGAAAGAATGAAGGGATGGAGCCAAAGCAAAAACAATACCCAGTTGTGGATGTGACTGGTGATAGAAGCAAGGTCTGAAATGCAGTACTTGGATGCAATCTCAAAAACGACAGAATGATCTCTGTTCGTTTCCAGGGCAAACCATTCAGTATCACAGTAATCCAAGCCCATGCCCCAACTAGCAACACTGAAGAAGCTGAAGTTGAACAGTTCTATAAAGACCTACCAGACCTTTTAGACTTAACACCCAAAAAGGATGTCCTTTTCATTACAGGGGACTGGAATGCAAAAGTAGGAAGTCAAGAAACACCTGGAGTAACAGGCAAATTTGGCCTTGGAATACAGAATGAAGCAGGGCAAAAACTAATAGAGTTTGGCCAAGAAAATGCACTGGTCATAGCAAACACCCTCTTTCAACAATACAAGAGAAGACTCTACACATGGACATCACCAGATGGTCAATACCGAAATCAGATTGATTATATTCTTTGCACCCAAAGATGGAGAAGCTCTATACAGTCAACAAAAACAAGACCAGGAACTGACTGTGGCTCAGATCATGAACTCCTTATTGCCAAATTCAGACTTAAATTGAAGAAAGTAGGGAAAACCACTAGACCATTCAGGTATGACCTAAATCAACCCCCTTGTGATTATACAGTAGAAGTGAGACATAGATTTAAGGGACTAGATCTGCTAGACAGAGTGCCTGATGAACTATGGACTGAGGTTCCTGACATTGTACAGGAGACAGGGATCAAGACCATCCCCATGGAAAAGAAATGCAAAAAGGCAAAATGGGTGTCTGGGGAGGCCTTACAAATAGCTGTGAAAAGAAGAGAAGCAAAGGAGAAAAGGAAAGATATAAGCATCTGAATGCAGAGTTCCAAAGAATAGCAAGAAGAGATAAGAAAGCCTTCCTCAGCGATCAATGCAAAGAAATAGAGGAAAACAACAGAATAGGAAAGACTAGAGATTTCTTTAAGAAAACAGAGATACCAAGGGAACATTTCATGCAAACATGGGCTTGATAAAGGACAGAAATTGTATGGACCTAACAGAAGCAGAAGGAGAAGGCAATGGCACCCCACTCCAGTACTCTTGCCTGGAAAGTCCCATGGACAGAGGAGCCTGGTAGGCTGCAGTCCCTGGGGTCGCTAAGAGTCAGATACAACTGAACTACTTCACTTTCACTTTTCAATTTCATGCATTGGAGAAGGAAATGGCAACCCACTCCAGTGTTCTTGCCTGGAGAATCCCAGGGAGAGTGGAGCCTGGTGGGCTGCCGTCTATGGGGTCACACAGAATCAGACACGACTGAAGCGACTTAGCAGCAGCAGCAGCAACAGAAGCAGAAGATATTAAGAAGAGGTGGCAAGAATACACACAAAACTGTACAAAAAAGATCTTCACGACCAAGATAATCACGATGGTGTGATCACTCACCTAGAGCCAGACATCCTGGAACGTGAAGTCAAGTGGGCCTTAGAAAGCATCACTACAAACAAAGCTAGTGGAGGTGATGGAATTCCAGTGGAGCTATTTCAAATCCTGACAGATGATGCTGTGAAAGTGCTGCACTCAATATGCCAGCAAATTTGGAAAACTCAGCAGTGGCCACAGGACTGGAAAAGGTCAGTTGTCACTCCAATCCCAAAGAAAGGCAATGCCAAAGAATGCTCAAACTACTGCACCATTGCTTTCATCTCAGAGGCTAGTAAAGTAATGCTCAAAATTCTCCAAGTCAGGCTTCGGCAGTATGTGAACCATGAACTTCCAGATGTTCAAGCTGGTTTTAGAAAAGGCAGAGGAACCAGAGATCCAATTTCCAACATCCGCTGGATCATGGAAAAAGCAAGAGAGCTCCAGAAAAACATCTATTCCTGCTTTATTGACTATGCCAAAGCCTTTGACTGTGTGGATCACAATAAACTGTGGAAAATTCTGAAAGAGATGGGAATACCAGACCACCTGACCTGCCTCTTGAGAAACCTACATGCAGGTCAGGAAGCAACAGTTAGAACTGGACATGGAACAACAGACTGGGTCCAAATAGGAAAAGGAGTACATCAAGGGTTTATTTAACTTCTATGCAGAGTGCATCATGAGAAACGCTGGGCTGGAAGAAGCACAAGCTGGAATCAAGATTGCTGGGAGAAATATCAATCACCTCAGATATGCAGATGACACCACCCTTATGGCAGAAAGTGAAGAGGAACTCAAAACCTCTTGATGAAAGTGAAAGAGGAGAGTGAAAAGTTGGCTTGAAGCTCAACATTCAGAAAACGAAGATCATGGCATCTGGTCCCATCACTTCATGGGAAATAGATGGAGAAACAATGGAAACAGTGTCAGACTTTATTTTTGGGGGCTCCAAAATCACTGCAGATGGTGATTGCAGCCGTGAAATTAAAAGACGCTTACTCCTTGGAAGGAAAGTTATGACCAACCTAGACAGCATATTCAAAAGCAGAGATATTACTTTGCCAGCAAAGGTCCGTCTAGTCAAGGCTATGGTTTTTCCATTGGTCATGTATGGATGTGAGAGTTGGACTGTGAAGAAAGCTGAGTGCCAAAGAATTGATGCTTTTGAACTGTGGTGTTGGAAAAGACTCTTGAGAGTCCCTTGGACTGCAAGGAGATCCAACCAGTCCATCCTAAAGGAGATCAGTCCTGGGTGTTCATTGGAAGGACTGATGCTGAAGCTGAAACTCCAGTACTTTGGCCACCTGATGCGAAGAGTTGACTCATTGGAAAAGACTCTGATGCTGGGAGGAATTGGGGGCAGGAGGAGAAGGGGACGACAGAGGATGAGCATCACCGACTCAATCGACATGAGTTTATGTAAACTCTGGAAGTTGGTGATGGACAGGGAGACCTGGTGTGCTGCGATTCATGCGGTCAGAGTCGGACACGACTGAGCAACTGAACTGAACTGAACTGAATTACAATTTGAATATTTCCTTTCAAATTTTAACTTCATATTTTATGAGAAAAGTGACTGTCTTTTAAATTATTGGCTTGGCCAAAAAGTTCATGCAGGTGTTTTTGTAGCATCGTATTGAAATACCTGAATGAAAATTTTGGCCAACCCAGTATATGTAAAAATATTGTTTTTTAGTATTTTATATGTACTCTCACTTTTTTTATGAAAATACACTCAAGATTTGCATGTTTTAAATGTATTTACACTTAAAGAACTGCTTTAGCTCATTGCTGTGCACAGAACAAAATGATGTGAAATGTTCACTTATAACTTCAGGATTTGTGATCATGTTGAAATGAAAGCAAAAAATTAATTTGAGGAAATAAATATAAAATAATGATAAATTAAGTGTGTCTTCATTTGTTAGTCATTCAAATGAAACAAAAGAACATTTAAACATGTGCAATAATAATTAATTCAGTCATCTCTAGTACTGCCAACTTCTGGTCATGGAAACATTGCCTTGGACAGTTTTCAATTTTGTCTTTATGAATGTATATTTTTGTTAAAGGAAGAAGAAAGAGAAGACATTATTTAACCATTTATAGGCTTATTTGTACCCCCACCCTGGACTCTGCAAATGTTAGAGGTGGACCCATGAATTTAGAGAGGATTAAGCCAGACGTACCTATGAATCTGGAAGACAGACACTATTACACATTTTCGTTTCAAGAATCACTTTCAGATAACCAGAACACCTTCAGCTTTTGTCTACAGGCATTTCCTTGCGCCTCAATAATAGTTTTTCTGTCTTGCCAAATGAAGCATGTTCAGCACACAGTCCTGTGCCTGATACAGAAGACATTCAATAAATACTTGTTGGCTGAATGCAGTTCATTCGTTACACATGGAAAGAGAATATGAAATTTCAACCAATTGTGACTAAAATCTGGATGGTTTAATCAACAGTTGTAAATCCCTGCAAAAGAATTTCATTCATGACTGGAGTTTCATTCATATGTTGTAATTGACAAGTACTTATAAACTGTCACCATCACCGTCAGACACAGGTGGTGCCATCTTTCCAGAAACAAGGATCCAAACCATCTTATTATAAGTCTTAGATGGCACGCATCACAGGGCACCAAAGCCACAGCGCCTTCCCTTTTTTCGGGAAGAACTGACATGTGCGCAGCACTGCGGTATCTCGGGGCACTTCACAATGTCTTAATAGGCTGTGGGTGGAAACAGAAAAAACAAACAGAAAAAAAATACAGCCACGCAAGCTGGAAAACAGTTGCTGTGCTTCCAAACACAAGGGTAATGTGTGTTCAGCGTGCCCCGTGTTCCCCACAGGACACTGAATTGCGAAACACTCCAATTAATCTGGAAGCACACAGACCACCAGGTAATTTTCACCAGTAATGAAACAGGTCAAACCACCCTTCTCTTATCTGCACCTGACAGATCCATTTCTCCCCTCAAGAGCCAGGAATAGCATTGTCTTAGCCCTGGAGGCAGTACTTCTTGACCTTTTGCACAAGACAGCACACATGCAGAATGCATCTGTGTGGCACACGAGTTGTGGGTGGGGGATGGGAAGCTGCTGTTCAAAGCTGGGCTCACAGCCCAGGACCCCGGGCTGCTCAAGTTGGTGGCTGAGTCACACTCTATCAGCCCAGCTAAAATCCATTTCGTCATGCCTAAGTCCATCAACTGGGAAGCTTTGCTGCAGGAGAATGCCTCCCTGATGAAGCCCCAAATAGAAGTGAGGAGAGGTCCTCGGTAATTCTAAGGCGCATAGTTAACCAAGGGGCGAGGTAAAACAGGACTTGCGGTGAACTGCGCTGCTTCCCTGGGCAACAGCGCTGCCCAGCAGAGCCCCGCCCACTTGCAGGGAAACCGGATTCATCAAAGAAACCTGAGATGGCCCATCTCCAGGCAAGAATACTGGAATGGGTAGCCACTCCCTTCTCCAGGAAATCTTCCCCACCTAGGGATCGAACCCAGGTCTCCTGCATTGCAGACAGGTTTTTTACCATCTGAACCACCAGTACCACCAGGGAAGCCCAAGAATACTGCAGTGGGTAGCCATTCCCTTCTCTGGGGGATCTTCCTGAACCAAGGATCAAACCAGAGTCTCCTGCATTGCAGGCGGATTCTTTACCATCTGAGCCACCAGGAAAAGCCCAAAGATTCCAAGTCTCCTCTTTTGACTCCCCTTTCCCACCAAGAAGGAGCTCCAGGTCCTACTTCCGGTTCTGAAATTCCCTGCTGAACTCTTGCAAATCCTCCCTTTACCAAAATAGGGAAGACTCCCATCTGTGGTCTCCTTCCCCATTCTGAGATGCTAACTCTATCCCACATTATGTTTATCCTTTTGTCTCTAGAATTGAAGGGTTTTTTTTTCTATGAGTAGCAGTATGAGTAAGTAGGAAGCTTCTTGTTGTTAGACCAGGGACTGAGTAGGAGGTCAATAGGATCAATAACCTGGGTGTTTCTGTTGGAATGGCCTCAAAGGTGACTGATTTACAAATGTTGATAAAATTGCTTCTCTGAGTAACTCTTGTGAGAGTCAAATAAAAATAATGCCCGAAAAGCATTTGTAAGTTCTGATTAAAAATAGGTGGTACACAGTGTATTGGACACCCAGAGCATATAATTTTTTAAAGCCCCCTTCTCTATGCCACAAAATTATTCATCTAAGAATCACATAATAATCAGTAATAGTCACTACCCTCTTGATGTCTTGATGTGTTCTTTAGCTTTAAAATGAACAAAACAATACAGAAAGAAAAAGAAACGCCAGTGTTCAAAATATTGTTCAGATTCCGTAAAATATTTCACATATGAACTAAACTTGTCACTAACCAAACAAAGATATTGCACCTCGAAATTCACACTCTGCTTCACTGTGTTCAATTTTTAACATAAACAAAACCTTCAAGCAGTCACACGGGGTAACAATTGAAGTAGTTCAAGTATGTGTCCTTATTTTTACAAGCACTGTACTACCATTCTTCACATATGCATAAACATACACATCACTTGTTAAAATATTTGTAAATGTTCTGTATATCGCTTACTTCATTTAACACTATAGATTGGAGATTGTTTCATATCAGTATCTAGAGATCTACCTTTTTCTTGTTGATAATTGCTTACTATTCTATTAAATTGATACACCATTTTTTTTAAGGAATATATTATATCACAGGGACTGGAGGCATGAACTGCATCCCAAAAGAACAGTTCTAGATGGTTCTTTTGGTTCTAGATGGTTCTAGATCACTATGCATTTACTCTTGAAATGAACTGTGTAGCTGGGTAAGCATGTGTTGGGAGGCCAACGACATACCTGTGTGTGCGTGTGTGTGTGTGTGTGTGTATACTCAGTTGTGTGTGTGTTTGTGTGTGCTCGGTTGTGTCTTGATTCTTTGCGACCCCATAGACTGTAGCCCACCAGGCTCCTCTGTCCACGGGATTTCCCAGGCAAGAATACTGGAGTGGGTTGCCATTTCCTTCTCTAGGGGATCTTCCTGATGCAAGGATCCAACTCATATTTCTTGCATCTCCTGTTGTCAGCAGGCAGATTCTTTCCCACTACTCCATGACATACCTAGGAGGTGTCCAAAGTACTTTCCACAGAGAATACAGTGTTCATTAAAGGATAAGCAGTAAAAAAATATGCTAAAAAGTTAACATATGTTCTATTAAAATTCAACAGTAATTGTACAAGTTATTTAGAACTTAGAAAAACAAAATTATTTTTTGTAGGGAGGACAATTTTGTTACAGATACTGATTTTTTGTCAATGTAAGAAATTTTATTTTTTACTTTTATTGAAGTATAGTTTTACAATATTGTGTTCATTGGTGCTGTATAACAAAGTGACTCAGTTTTATATATATATATGCTATGCTATGCTAAGTCACTTCAGTCCTGTCCGACTCTGTGCGACCCCATAGACGGCAGCCCACCAGGCTCCCCAGTCCCTGGGATTCTCCAGGCAAGAACACTGGAGTTGGGTTGCCATTTCCTTCTCCAATGCATGAAGGTGAAAAGTGAAAGTGAAGTTGTTCAGTCGTATCCAACCCTCAGCGACCCCATGGACTGCAGCCTACCAGGGTCCTCTGTCCATGGGATTTTCCAGGCAAGAGTACTAGAGTGGGGTGCCATTGCCTTCTCCTATATATATATATACACACACACACACATTCTTTTTCATTATGGTTTATCACAGGACATTGGATATGGTCCACTGTGCTATACAGTATGGAGAAGGAAACGGCAACCCACTAAGTGACTTAGCAGCAGCAGCACCTATACAGTAAGACCTTGTTATTCGTCCATCTATAGGTAACAGTTTGCCTCTGCTAAAGGCAAACTCCCAGTCCTTCACTCCCAACCACCCTCCGCCTTGGTAGCCACAAATCTGTTCTCTATATTTGTGAGTATGCTTCTGTCTTTTACATACACTGATTTGTGTCCTATTTTAGATTCCATATATAAGGGATATGATATGATATTTGTCTTTCTCTGTCTGACTTACTTCACTCAGTATGATAATCTCTAGGTCCATCCATGTTGCTGCAAATAGCATTATTTTAGTATATATCACATCTTCTTTATCATAGAAAGTGTTTAAAATTGCCTATGACAATAAAAAAATAGACTCGCTGGGTTTCATTCTGTTCTTTCATTTACTTAGTTACTTTTGGCTGTGTTGGGTCTTCGTTGCTGCACGCTGGGCCTTCTCTAGTTGCACTACTCTTCACTGGGGTGTGCGGGCTTCTGATCGTGGTGACTTCTCTTGTTGTGGAGCACGGGCTCCAGGAGCATGGGCTGAGTCGCTCTGCAGCATGTGGGATCTTCCTGGACCAAGGCTGGAACTGGTATCCTTTGCATTGCCAGGTGGGTTCTTAACCACTGTACCACCAGGAAAGCCCCAATTTTATCCTCATTTTAAAATTCCCTACAGACAGTAAATCTTGTTTGGCCTGCTCTAGAGGGAGGGGAGCCCCACTCTCACTACTCTGCCCTAATACAACATTCCTAATGCCTAGATCCCTGGACCACACTCAACTTCTTATTTAAGATACAGAGTTCTGGCCCTGCACTCAAGCAAGCTTCTAGGTGAGGTCGCCAAAATGAATGATGGAGAGTTTTTCTGTGATAAATCACAATCTCCCCTCTGCTTCCTTCCTCTACTCTAACACCACCCAATTAGCATACGGGTTATTTATTCTAGAAGACAAAAGAGAAAATTAAGTCTCTATGTTTCAAAATCTTACCCTGGGGTGTATCTGGCACTGGGGTGATTGCAACATGTCTATCACTGTGCTAAGAGCTTACTGTCCATCATCTCATTTAATCCTACAAACCCTGGAAAGTAGGTATAAAAATCATTAGCATTTGTTAAAACCTTTTAAGTAGAAATTTTATTGTATATCATTTACAGCTGTCATCTCTAACCCAGTGGTGCTATTTGAGGGGAGAGGTAGGCAAGTGTCAAATGCCATTTTAAGAATCTGATGAAAGTTACAGATCATCTCTGAAGGAAAATTCACATATCCAAAGAGAAAAAAATGTATCAGGTATATCGGAATGTTTATGGACTTCTTAAAGCTCATCCCTGGACTCAGGTTAAGAACCTCCACTTTTTTTGTCTTTTTGGCCACTCCGCATGCAGTATTTAAAGATTTTAGTTTCCCAACTAGGGATTGAACCCTGCAGTGGAAGCTCAGAATCTTAACCACTGAACTGCCAGGGAAGTCCCAAGAACTTCCACTTTAAACAATGATAAACACAAGGAAAGCACTTCTGTTTTTAAGATGAAAGAGAAAACTTAAGGCTCAGAGAGGCAAAGTGAATAATCACCCAGAGCCTCACAGCTAGTAAGGGGCAAAATCCTGGTTGGCAACCAGCTGGTTGAGCTCTGAATCTTCAGCCTAGGCCACTCAGGACCAGGGTGAAGGTTTAAATTCCCAACACTCGAGAATGAATATGTTTGTTTATCAAGTCTGTTGGATGTTCTGTCTTACATAAGAAAAACAGCACTAAGCAACACAATACTAAGACTGGCAAAAAATAAAAAGGTGGGCTTCCAGTGCCCTCTGGGCACAACAGACCTGGAGAATGAAGGCAGGAGGAAGTGGGAGGAGTCAAGTGCCTCTTTCTCCTAATTGTTCAGAAGCTGAGTCTCACGAATGCCTCCTCCTCACACACATTTGTGGAGCACCTTGCTTGGACCAAGAACCACTCCAGATGTGCAGTAGAAACTTCTTCCTTCATCCCCAGCGGGGCCACTCAAGGAAAGCATCACCGTCAGGAAACATTGGGATACATGTGGCCAAGGCTCGGTCTTAGAGGACCAACATTCTATGCGGAAAATTTTACAAGTCCAGCTGTTTCTACAAGCTGGGGAGACAAGAAGGAACTCTATCCAATGACATACTTCCTTCTTGAGAATTAATTAGTTTTCCATCAAGAATACACTTGGCCTGGGGGTTGGCCGACCTCTCATTTGCAACGCTGGCCTGGGGATTTTACGTCAGGCTGTTGGTCCTGACCTAATACTTTTTTATTTCCTCAGCTGCTTTCATCCCAAAGTACAGCCACTTCCAGAAAGACTGGCAGCATCCCAAGAACAAAGTCATAAGTTTCTAAGATTCTCTGGTGATTCAAGCAGGCAAATGTTCTCAGACCATCACCGTGACCACGGTTTCCGTTATTCCCTGGAATACTCCAGTGACTGGAACCTTGAGCTTCGAGACATCAGACCTCCTCCTCCTGAAATCAGTTCCAAGTTGGCCTCCTCCCACATCCTTTATGACCAGATCTATGTGTGGAAAGAAAGTGTGTTAGTCACTCAGTCGTGTCTGACTCTTTACGACCCCATGGACTGTAGCCCGCCAGGCTCCTCTCTCTGTCCATGGAATTCTCCAGGCAAGAATACTGGAGTGAGTTGCCATTCCCTCCTCCAGGGGATGTCCCTGAATCGGGTATCGAACCTGGGTCTCCTGCACTGCTGATGGATTCTTTACCGTTTGAGCAACCAGGGAAGCCCAAGTTATATAGAAAACCAAGACTATCATCTGGATAAAAGAAGCCCAAGATACTGGAAGGCTGAGATCTTAAAGGAATTCTTGGGGGTGTTTTTTGCTTCTCCCTCAGATGATTCATGTGAGTGCTATGATTCTCCTTTCTCCCTTGTATAGGCCCAGGCTGGGCTGCTGAGAGGTATTTCATGCCCCATCTCCTCAGAATTCCTCACGGACCCCTGAGCCCCATGAAGGAAATTCCAGGAACAGGAGAAAAGGCATATCCTGCCTTCAGTGTTCCCCAACTTCCGTCCCCCTCCCCGCTGTGTGGGGATTGCCCCTCCCTTGTTCAGTCCCCGAGTTTCCCTTTCTGCAGAATCAGCTCTTCCTTGGCCAGATCCCTCGGTTGGAAACTACCTGTTGCTTCCATGAGCCAAGGAAAAAGCCTTCCTCCATCCTTCATGGAGCCTGCTGTGTCTGGTGGCCCTAGAGCTTGTCGGAGATGGTCCACGGAATGTCTCCTTACCATGCTGCTGGGAATCGTGATCCTTTGGCGAGATTGCTCTCCACCCACAGGCTATTGCTACCAGGGGGCTTCCTGAGGAAACTGAAGTTCAGCGTGGAAACGGCTCACCAGGGCCGCTCAGGCAAGTGTGGTGGAAAATCCAGCCTCGTGCCATCATGTCTCTCGGGCAAGGTTGGTCCTCACTTTAATCCACTATTAGATATGGCAGAGGTCGACTTCTACCTGAAGCCTTTGATGGCCCCCAGAGTACCTCTCAAAGTCCGCCTACTCCTGATTCCTGACTCCATCTCCTTTCACTTTGTCAGTGGTTCCTTCTCTTTCCACAGGATTCTTTCTATATTGAAATCACCCAACAGTTGGTAAGACTCACTGAGTCTTAGTATATCACAGCCAAGCAAAGCTCTATGAAGCCTCGTTTTTGCCTCCCGGTATGCCCTTTGCCCTTCCATGTCTCCCCCATGCCTCCAAGATGGCTTAGGGCCCCCCAGAACAGAATACAGAAGCCACTCACTACAAGTGGCCATTGAGCGCTTAAAACACAGCTGGTCCCAAGTGAGATGTGCTAAAAATATAAAAACCACACCATATACCAAAGCTTAGCACGAAAAACAAGACTGTAAAAACTCTCTTGGTAATAAGTTTTATAATGATTACTCGTGAAAATGACAACATTTGAATATATAGGGTTCAATGAAACATATAACTAAAATGAATGTCACCAAATTGCTTTGGCATTTTCTTTATAGGTGGCTACTAGGAAATTTGAAATGACGTATATGGTTTGCATTATATTTCTATTGGACAGAGATGCT